>NC_132781.1:120143242-121439492 GCF_048418805.1 Vulpes vulpes
ACATTGGGCCTACTTGGAACATCTAAGATAACCTCTCCATCTCAACTTCCTCAGTTTAATCACATCCGAAAAGTCCCCTTGCTATGTAATAGAACATTCACAGGTTTCAGGAATTAGGATAGATGCATCTTTAAGGGATCATTATCTGCCTACCAGAGAGTCTTTTCATGTTCAGGCAGATGTGGCTGTGTGCATCTGTGTGTTGTAAACTTCAGTAGAGATGAAGGTAAAATAAAGTGCATATTAGGACCAGGAAGAGCTTTGAGGAGAGTCCAGTGTGGACATGGCTTTGAAGGCTATTATTAATTGTCAGAACTTTGGTAGAGACTAATTAATCACCTCCCTTTCCCTCTAAGTCTTAACTAATTAAGAATAGATGCAAGGAGCCAACTGAGGAATCAAAGTTTAGAATTAGATTTATTATCGGTAAAGATGGTCTGGAGAATATGGCAGGACTTCCACCTCCCAAATACAAGGGAGGAAAATCAAGAATGGCAGACCACTCCCTGGCAAGGAGTGGAAACTATCCTGGTTTGATTACCAAACAGAGCTAGAGCAGAGAGTGAAAAAGAGAAGAGAGGTATATCATGAAAAAATGGACTGTTAGTGCTAACTTTGTCCATCAAAAAGCACAAGCTGGTTGAAATGTGACTTATGGTAATCTCCCCAACTGAACAAATAACTTTTCCTTCTTGGGAAGGGTAAGTATGGAAATGGAGCTAAAGGCGAGAGCCCCCTTCCAAGCATATTCCCCAAGGATGGAAGTATTGGTTGCTGAGTGTCTCTTTTCTATGGGCAGAGGTGAAAATGTGAAGACAGAGGAAGTGGTACATTGTTATGTTAAAAGCTAAAAGATATTGTTCTGTCCAAGGCCTAAGAGTATTTTCCCAAGAGTTAGCAGTCAGGAGAGGACAGAACTCTTTGGATCACCCACAGCCTGATCTGGAAGGAGTCAATTAAGGATGCCTAGGTGGCTCAGCCATTGAGCATCTGCCTTAGGCTCAGGGCGTGATCCCGGAATCCCACAATCGAGTCCCTATTGGGCTTCTTGCATGGAGCCCGCTTCTCCTGTCTCTGCCTCTCTCTCTCTGCCTCTGTGTTTTTCATGAATAAGTAAATAAAATCTTTAAAAAAAAAAAAAACATTAAAAAAAAAGAGGAAGGAGTCAATTAAAGGGTGTGGTAGCTAGTGGAAAAGTCACTGTTCTCTAGGTGATGCCAGAAGATAGGGATGATGCATATTGCCTGCCCTGTGTATGCATCTAGCATCCGTGTCTAGGTGAAGGCAGATTAAAACATATATTCAGGACTTCCCTGAAGAAGAAAGTACAGAGCCTGATTCGTGTGCATGTGTGTGTTGGGAGTCATGGGGAATTCAGGGGAGGAGATATACTTCAGTCAGTATTCACTTGCTTTTCCTGAGTGTGATGTCCTGAATCAGGGCCATGGGTTAGTGTGGTTGCAGGCCAAGGCTGTGCATACAAGGGACACAGGATTTGTTTGTTTGTTGTTTAGGAGCATTTTGCCTAACAGACCTAGTCTCATAGTAGCTACCTCCTTGAGACCCAGACAGGCTAGGCACCTCCAAAGCCGAGAGACTCTCAGCACTCTCAGCAGCTCTGATGGGAAACCAGATCACTCCCCAGGCCTCTGACTATGATTAGGCATGAGACCTAGGACAGAACATCCTTGGAGGCCAGCATCCCTTCTGCAGGGGATTGTGTCACCAAGATGTTAATCCAGCTGTTGTCACTGCAGTCTGCGGGGTTGTATTTAGTCAGTCATCAGGGCCACATCAGTTTCCCCCTGTTGAACCAAGGAGAACTTGATTCTAAATATTTGCTCTGGGGAAGCCCCAGTGGCTCCGAGGTTTAGGTGGCTCAGAGGTTTAGCGCTGCCTTCAGCCCAGGGCAGGATCCTGGAGACCTGGGATCGAGTCCCACATCGGGCTCCCTGCATGGAGCCTGCTTTTCCCTCTGCCTGTGTCTCTGCCTCTCTCTCTCTCTCTCTCTCTCTCTCTCTCTCTGTGTCTCATGAATAAATAAATAAAATCTTTAAAAAATAATAATAAATAAATATATTTGCTCTGGGGAAATTTCTTTAGTAAGAATGAACTCTCTAAATCTAGGGATTTAGAGATATAAATTAGCCACCTTTGTCTTCTCTCACTCAGGGTTGCAACCCTGCATTTAGGATACTAACCCTTTAAATGGTTGTAATTTGAAGAGTACTAGGAAGATCCTCACAAAACCCACCTCACAGGCAGGTTCCTAAAACTCCACCATTAACCACTACCATAAGCATTCTCTTTTAGTTTTTATTTATTTATTTTTAAAGATTTTATTTATATATTTGACAGAGAAAGAGCATTCACAAGCAGGGGTAGTGGCAGGGAGAGGGAGAAGCAGGTTCCCCACTGAAGCTTGATGTGGGGCTCAATCCTAGGACCACACCCAACCATGACCAAAGCTGAAGGCAGATGCCCAACCAACTGAGCCACCCAGGCACCCCCAGCAGTCTCTTTTAAATTCTTCATTCATCCACTCATTTGTTCATTTATTCTCTCTCGCTCTCTCACACACTCACAGACACACACACACGTGATGTACTAGAGTATCCTATCCAACAGTGCTTTCCTTGGCTTGGCTTTAATACAGAATTTGGTTAGAACCCTCTATACGGTCATTAAACAAACAGTAAGCACCTACCTAGGTCGGTCTGTAGTCTTGGTGATGCCAATATAATGTTAACACACAGTCCTGTCATCATAATTTAGTGGGGGAAGATAGAAATGTAAGGAAATAAGATAGAAATATTAGAGATCCTGGGTGGCGCAGCGGTTTGGCGCCTGCCTTTGGCCCAGGGCGCGATCCTGGAGACCCAGGATCGAATCCCACATCAGGCTCCCGGTGCATGGAGCCTGCTTCTCCCTCTGCCTATGTCTCTGCCTCTCTTTCTCTCTGTGACTATCATAAATAAATAAAAATTTAAAAAAAAAAGATAGAAATATTATACTGTCATGTGATGAGGACCGTGATAGTGCCATGCAGGGCCAATAAGGAGGAAGGAAGCTAGGACAAATGACCAGAGCCTATTCGTCCAGAATGGGACCCAAGGTCCATCTATATTATAATCAATACAAACTACATGTAAATGTGATAAACTGGTCCACCTTTTCTGAGAGGGCCCCCAAAATTGTTTTCACAGGGCCTAAACCCTGCCTCAGCAACTGTGAATACTGGATGTTGTGGGAACCCAGAAGATGGAATTGGGGATTTAGGGATACATCTCAAAGACTGACATTTAATACTGGGTATTGAAGGATGGTATGTAGGATGTGGGACAGGAGAGTTCTGGACAAAGTGAACAATACATGTAAAAAAAAAAAAAACCCACCAAAAATCAGGGTGGCTCAGTCAGTTTAGCATCTGACTCTTGATTTCAGCTCAGGTCATGATTTCAGGGTCAGGATCTCAGGTTTGTGAGATCGAGGTCTGTGTCAGGGTCTGTGTATGTGTGCTCTCTCTCTCTCTCTCTCTCGGTCTCTAAAAACAAAAATAACACCCCCAAAAAAGAAAAATACAACAAAAATCAGAAATATATAATTTAGTTAATTAGAATGAGTACACTTGATGGGTAGAAGGGATAGAGGACTGTTGGGAAATGAGATTAGAAAAGCATACAGGAATTAGATTTTGTAGAGCCTTTAAAATCCTGCTAAAGAACTTGGAAGTTTCATCTGTTAACAGCGGAGAGCCACCAGAAGGTTGGTTGGTTGGTTGGTTGGTTGGTTGGTTGGTTGGTTTTTAAGACAAGATGCTCTACTGAGCTCCCTTAGTTTCAAGTGTATAATATAGTGATTCAGAAATTCTATACATTATTCAATATCATGATAATTATACTGTTAATCCCCATCACCTATTTCTCCCATTCTCCAACCTACCTCTCCTTTGGTTACCATCAGTTTGTTCTCTATATTTGAGTCTCTTATTTTATCGTCCCTTTTCCTTTGTTCTGTTTCTTAAATTCCACATATGAGTGAAAGCATATAGGATTTGTCCTTCTCTGACTTCTTTCACTTAGTGTTATACCTTCTAGATCCATCCATGTTGTTGCAAATGGCGAGATGAGTCTTTTTTATAGCTGAGTAATATTCTGTTGTACACATATACTGCATCTTTTATTTTATTTATTTATTTATTTATTTATTTATTTATTTATTTTTATTGGAGTAATTTGCCAACATATGCCATATCACCCAGTGCTCATCCTGTCAAGTGCCCCCCTCAGTGCCCATCACCCAGTCACCCCAACCCCCCGCCCACCTCCCTTTCCGCTACCCCTTGTTCGTTTCCCAGAGTTAGGAGTCTCTCATGTTCTGTCACCCTCACTGATATATACTACATCTTTTAAAATTTTTTAGGGACACATGGGTGGCTTAATCAGTTAAGTATCTGCCTTTGGCTCAGGTCACAATTTCAGCATCCTGGGATCAAGGCCCATGTCAGGCTCTTTGCTCAACAGGAAGCCTGTTTGTTTCTCTCTCTCTCTTTCTCAGGTAAAGAAATTAAAATCTTAGGATGCCTGGGTGACTCAGTAGTTGAGTGTCTGTCTTCAGCTCAGGGCGTAATCCCGAAGATCCAGGATTGAGTCCTGCATTGGGCTCCCATAGGGAGCCCTGCTTCTCCCTCTGCCTATGTCTGTGTGTCTGTCATGAATAAATAAATAAAATCTTTTTTAAAAAAAGAAATAAAAATCTTTTAAAAAGGTCTTACTGATATCAAATAAATAAATAAATATAAAACAATTTTTTAAATGTCTTTTTTATCCATTCATCTGTTGATGGACACTTGCGCTGCTTCCATAATTTGGCTACTGTAAATAATGCTGCAGTAGACATAGAGGCACATAGATCTTGAATAAGTGTTTTTTTAATCTGGGTAATACCTAGTAGTAGAATCACTGGATTAAATGGTAATTCTATTTTTAATTTTTTGAGGAAGCTCCATACTGTTTTCTTTTCTTTTTTTTTTTCCATACTGTTTTCTACAGTGGCCACACCACTTTTCATTCCTATTAACAGTGCATGAGGGTTCCTTTTTCTCCACATCCTCACCAACACTTGCTATTTCTTGTGGGGTTTTTTTTTTTCAAGATTTTATTTATTTATCCATGAGAGAAGCAGAGATATAGGCAGAGGCAGAGATATAGGCAAGTGGAGCCTGTTGTGGAATTCGATCCCAGGACTCCAGGATCACGACCCGAGCCAAAGGCAGATGCTCAACCACTGAGCCTCCCAGGTGCCTCTTTGTGTTTTTGATATTAGCCATTCTGACAGATGTGAGGTGATATCTCATTGTCATTTTGATTTGCATTTCCCTAATGATAAATGATGTTGAGCATCTTTTTCTGTGTCTTTTGGCCATCTGGATGTCTTCTTTGGAGAGATGACTGTTCATGTCATCTGCCCATTTTTTAATTGGATTATTTGGGTTTGGAGTGTTGAGTTGTATAAATTCTTTATATATTTTGGATATTGACCCTTTATCGAATATGTCATTATTTGCAGGTATCTTTTCCTATACAGTAGGTTGCCTTTTAGTTTTGTTTGTTGTTTCCTTTGCTGTGCAGAAGATTGTTATTTTGATATAGGCCCAATAGTTTATTTTTGCTTTTGTTTCCCTTGCCTCAGGAGACCTATCCAGAAATATGTTGCTATTGCCCATGTCAAAGAAATTATTGCTTGTGCTCTCCTATATGATTTTTATGGTTTCAGTTCTCACATTTAGGTCCTTAATCCGTTTTGAGTTTATTTTTGTGTATGGTGTAAGCAAGTGGCCCATTTTCATTCTTTTGCATGTTGTTATCCAGTTTTCTCAATACCGTTTGCTGAGGAGACGGTCTTTTTCCCAGTGTATATTCTTGCCTCTTTTGTCAAAGACTAATTGACCAGATAATCATGGGTTTATTTCTGGGCTCTCAGTTTTGTTCCATTGACCTATGTGTTTGTTTTTGTGCCAATACCATCCTGCCTTAATTACTAAATCTTTGTGTGGTGTATCTTGAAATCTGGGGTTGTTGTACCTCAGTTTTGTTCCTTTTTTTTAAAGATTTTATTTATTTATTCATGAGAGACAGAGAGAGAGGCAGAGACACAGGCAGAGGGAGGAGAAGCAGGCTCTGTGCGGAGAGCCCGATGCGGGACTCGATCCCGGGACTCCAGGATCACACCCTGAGCTGAAGGCAGGTGCTTAACCACTGAGCCACCCAGGCATCCCTGTTCTTTTTTTCAAGATGATTTTGGCTATTCAGGGCCCTTTGTGGTTCCATACAAATTTTAGGATTATTCTAGTTCTGTGAAGAATGCTGCTGGTATTTTGATAGAGATTACATTAAATCTATAGATTGCTTTGGGTTGTATGGACATTTTAACAATATTTCTTCTCCCAAACCATGAGCATGGAACAATCTTTCCATTTGTGTTATCTTCAGTTTCGTTTACTGGTGTCTTACAGTTTTCAGAATATAGGTCTTTCAACTCTAAGTTTATTCCTAGCGGTTTGTGTTTTTGTTTTGTTTTGGTTTATTTTTTTTGGTGCAATTATAAAGGGGATGGGACTATTAATGTCTTTTTATGCTCTCATTATGAGTGTATAGAAATGTAACAGATTTCTGTATATTGATTTTGTATTCTAGATTTTTCAGTTCTAGTAAGATTGGAAACTGAGTGTCTAGAAATGTGGAACCAAAAGGGAGGTGATTACAGCATTTTTTGTAAAAAGGACTGTCCTTGGTAATGTTCTTAGCTAATTCTGGTGGCCTTGATCTGATCTTGCGTGAGCAAATGTGTAGAGTGAGGCCAGGTTTGTTTAAATTTTGCCTTGGTTTGCTTCTTAAGGGAGGCAGCAAGCACAGCATTGCACAGGGCCTCAGGCTCTTGTTGGGCCGCTCAATCATTGCTCCTCAGATTTATTAGTGTGTAAAAGAAGAAAGACTCTTGGCTGCTCTAAGGATTCATTGAGACAGTGCGTGCAGAATGCTTAGTGCAGTGCATGGCTCATGGTAAACATTTAAAAAAATGTTATCATTTACTCAGTTTAATATTCCTGGCACTTAGCACAACGCCTGGCACACAGTAAATAGGATTCAAAATGGTTTTGCTAAATTAAACGAAATGGTACAGACTTTAAGTGCAAAGTGTGGGATAGTGGTGGTGGAAGAGGGTTTTCCCCAGATGACACTCCACTTCCCTTCTTCTACTGCGGTATTCTGACGGCACCTCCATTTTATAACCTCAGTGCAGGGAGATCACTGCTTGTCTAGAAATGGTTGCTCAAGGCTCAGAAGTGACACAGCAACACAGAGCCTGGGATTGCTGCCAGAATTTAAGAAGCACAGATTGCAACAAAGTGAGAGGGAAGGGTAGAGATGAAAAGTTTGAAAACCCAAGCAGACCCAGAAGCAGTTTTATTGTTGGGTGAAATGGTTGTGCCTCAGTTTCCAATAGGCAGAATGAAAACTGTAGAAAGAGTCCCTGTGGAGTTGTGGTGCTGAAGGAGGGGCCCAGGGCAGCCCGGGTGGCCCAGTGGTTTAGCGCCCAGGGTGTGATCCTGGAGACTCGGGGTCAAGTCCCATGTTGGGCTCCCTGCATGGAGCCTGCTTCTCCCTCTGCCTATGTCTCTGCCTCTCTGATGAATAAATAAATAAAATCCTAAAAAAAAAAAAAAGAAGGAGGGACCCAGCAGGGGGCTCTGGGGTCCCACCAAGGCTGCTTCATGGGGTCTTGGTGCTTAGAAAGGCCTCTTTGGTTTAATATTATGCTGTTGCCATTTTTTAGTACTTAATGATTTTTTACGGGCCCTACAAATTATGTAGCTGGTCCTAGATCCAAACTATCTAGGGCAGAGATGTTTTGTTTCAGCTAATTTTTCAGCCAGTTTTTGAATTCGCAGCTGATTAAGTAGGGGCTGGGCTAGTCATCTTTTTAAATCTCTCTCTGACTTAATTATAACAGGCCAAAAATTGTGACAAATTAAATCTGTGCAAAACTAAAATAAAATGACTAGTACCTTACCTCCTATCTCCCGTCACGCTCCCAGAAAGTAACCACTACCAACAGCTTAGTGTGTATCAAGTTCAAAGAAATGTAAAATAAAATATGTAATTATATTGTTGATATGAATATTAAACCATACAACATCATTGCATGAAAATGTTTCCCTCAATCCCACTCCTGCTCAGTGAAGCAACCACTGTTAACAGTTTTGTGGGTATCCTTAAAATATTTTTTTAAATTAATAGACTTTATTTTTTTTTTTTAATTTTTTTTTATTTATTTATGATAGTCACAGAGAGAGAGAGAGAGAGAGGCAGAGACACAGGCAGAGGGAGAAGCAGGCTCCATGCACCGGAAGCCCGACGTGGGATTCGATCCCGGATCTCCAGGATCGCGCCCTGGGCCAAAGGCAGGCGCCAAACCGCTGCGCCACCCAGGGATCCCTAGACTTTATTTTTTAGAGCAGTTTTAGGTTCACAGAAAAACTGAGTGGAAAGTACAGAGAATTCCCATATGGCCCTGTCCCCACACCCACACAAGCGTTCCCCACTATCCATGTCCACCCCCACTGTGGTCATTTGTTACATTCGATGAACCTACAGTGACATGCATTACTACCCAAAGTCGATAGTTTACACTCGGATCTGCTCTTCCAAATATTTTTCAAAATAATTTTTTGTCACATAATTGATTATACAATTTTTTTTTTTTTTTTAAGATTTTACGTTTAGGTAATCTCTACACTCAACATGGGGCTTGAATTCTCAACCCCAAGATCAAGAGTTGCATGTTCTTTAGACTGAGCCAGCCAGGTACCTCTGAATATTTTTTGCTTATTAAAAAAAGTAGGTTTTTTAGGGATGCCTGGGTGGCTCAGTGGTTGAGCTCTACCTTTGGCTCAGAGCGTGATCCCGGTGTCCCAGGGCATTCCAGGATGGAGTCCCACATCAGGCTCCCTATGGGGAGCCTGCTTCTCCCTCTGCCTGTGTCTCTGCTTCTCTCTGTGTGTCCCTCACAAATAAATAAATAAATAAAATCTTTAAAAAAATAAAAAATAAAAAATTTAAAAAGTAGGTTTTCAAAAAGTACAATGAGATGTTATGCATGTTAATATACAGCTTTGTTTTTTAACAAACACCTTTTCAAATCAGTACACGGAGACCCACCTCATTTTTTTAGCTAAGGACATACTATATTGTATGCCTATATTATTATTTATTTATCAACTTTCTTATTAGTATCTATGTTTTTTAAACAATGCAATATACATTTTTATATATTTTAGGCACTACACAAGTGAGATTACTGGGTTATAGAGTATGAAAATACCAAATTGACATGTTCTAATCTAGGATTGGACTGCATGTGTTTTACACTTCCCTCTGACCCTCATCCCTAGCTATTACTATATTATATGTCACTAGCACTTAAGGATCACGCCATCAAGGGGCTTAGCCCTCAGGCTTGAGAATACTGGAACAGAGATATGAGAGAATTTACTTGTGAATAATAATAGTAATGGCTTACCTATATTGTACATTTAAACCATGTTTTGTTTACTTAAGCCAGGCACTGTTCTAAGCACTTTACATGTATGATCTCCTTTACTCTGTGTAACCACCCCGAGATAACCCTATATTATACCCATTTTAATTCCTAGGAAATTGAGTACCTAGGGTTAAGTAAGGTCACATACCTGTCTAAAGTGTTGGGGACAAGATCTGAAACAGGGCTCTTTAACTTCTGAGCCATGCTCTTAACCTCTGCACACACTGTCTCTAGAAAGTTTAATGCCATCTTTATGCCAGAGCTCTTTACCTTGTTTATTCCTTATGTAACTGGGGCCCAAGGGTGCAAGAGCACCTGGTGCTTTGGGTAATGGGGCGTCCCAAACAGACCAAATTCTCTGGGTCACTCACCGCTGCTGACAAAATCCAAAGGCAAAGAACCCAGGGGTGGTGAAGCAAGAACAGAATTTATTTCAGGAAGGCCAACACCAGGACAGCAGACTAGTGTATCAGAGACTGTCTCCAGAATGCTGCTGTCTCCAATGTAGGGCAAAGGGCAGTGGGTCGGTGTGCTGGGCAGTAAAGGTCAGGTCCGCCACGGTGTTGGGGTCAATCATGCAGGGTGTTGCTGGAGTCAGGGCATTAGTTAATGCTTGAGGGGGCAATTTCAGTTCCCACCACAAATGCTTTGCCTGCTGGGAAAGATGAGCTGGAAAGAAGAACTTAAATCAGTTAGAAAGTACAGACTGAGGTCACAGTAGAGGTAGTGGAAGTCCCCTTTCACTTAAAACAATATTGTCTTTATTCATTTGTCTTTTTCTGCACTTTAACTCTTTGAGAGCAGGGTTCCTGTCCTAATATTATTCATATCTCTGTCCCTAATTCCTAGCACCATGTCTAATTTATTGTACATAATTAATCAATTTAGTTGCATAACCGTGTCTCTCAGGAGGTTAGCTACTCTATCCTTGTTACGGGTGAAGAAACTGTAAGTTGGTGTAGTAGAAAAGAGTGGAAAGCAGAATGGTAGAGCTGCAATTTGAACCTGAGGCTTTTGATGCCTCCCTCATCTGTTGTGTGGTCCACCAAGTCCAGACTGCCTCCTTCCCACCTGCCTCGCTCAGAGGGCTCTGGAGAATGGTTCCTTACCTAGCAACCAGTTCTAAGCTGGAAAACTTCACAGCTAGACTTCTTTAATGATCCCTAGGAGGGGCAGGGGCAGATGGGAGGAGGGCCCCTGGAAAAGAGAATTCTTGGAAATACTGCATTCAAGAATAAATGGATTGGTTGGGGGGGGGGGCGTGGCACCGGAAGTCAAGTTCCTCAGAGGAATGCTGCACCATAATGATACCCATCCTCTGATTTCTGCAGGCCGGCCATTGTTCTTTGTGATTTACGAGCATTGTGTCTTCTTAATGCTCACAGTCCTTTAAGGGGAATATTATCATCTCTATTTTACATATGAAAGAATGCAGGCTGAGAGGCCTACTGACTTGCCCAACGTTACACATGTGAGTGATGAAGCTGAGATTCCAACTCAAATCTGTGTGTCCCCCAAACTTTGATTTTAAGCATTCTGCTACCCCTAGGCTATAACAGTTGGCTGAGGCTGGGGGCATTGTAAGAAGAAGGCTATAAAGGGAAATTGCCCTCTGGACTGCGGGAGACTTTAGCAACCAGGAATAAGGTACAGAAAACCTCATAGTTTGAGCCCTGCTGGGTTATGGGGTCAAGGAAAGAAATATGATTTTTTTATTCCAATTTTTGAATCTGGGTTCACAGCACATGATATCTTTATACTCTTAACCTAGAAATGGTAGAGTTATTTTGGGCACAAAGCAAGAGCTGTGGCTTTAAAAATATGCCACTGTATTTATCTCTTCCGCTCCAAGATTACTGAAAATTAGCCCAGCTGTGGCCTGAGGCAACAAACATCCACAAAATCTCCTTCCAGATCCTGCAGCCTCCTCCCCACCACATCACCTCCCCCCAGCAAAGGAGGCAGAACCCCGGGGAGTGGCAGCCTCTGAGGAGTGGATTCACATGAGCCCGCCTCCCATCACACTAACCCTGTCTCCTCCCAGCTACTCTAGGGGTCAGAATGCTAGGTCTGTGGATGAGCTCAACTCTGCCTCCTCCCTCATCCCCAAGGCTTCACAGGAGTAAAATAATAATAACAAATCTATTACTGAGCTGGGGAGTCCACATGAGAAGAATTTTTCAGCTCTATTACCAAATCCCTGTGTGATTCAGGGCAAATCACCTTGCTGTAATTTAAGCCCTCAGCTTCCTTACCTATAAAAGGGAAACCCTTTTACATATTTTATATATCTATAAATATATATAACTTAACTTATATATACTTTAATTTATAATTATAATTTATATATAAATATATATAGATATAAACATATAAAGATATTATCTCCTTTACATATGAAAACTAAGATGTTAAATGATTTGCTAAACATCACATAATTTATATGATGTTGCCATATTTAAACCTATTCTGATTGTAGGGCCTAATACCTTACAGAGAACAAGCAGTATATTTTTACATGGTCTTGTTTCCATGGAAAATTCTTTCCACCGTCATTTGAAGATCTAAGAAGCAGTGGGGAAATAAATGATGGAAATGCTAACCCAGGTGGTTTGAGCTTTCTCCTCCTCTCTCTGATCCTGGACAGGATTTGGGTTGCAGACTATGGTTCTCCTGTGATTTGTGGGCTGTAATTACTCAGATTAACATTGCCCAATTCATAAAGGCTGAGTGAGCAAGAGGAGGTGGAGCTTGTTCTAGTGGCTCGGCAAGTGGAGGATGGGGAGGGGGAGCTAGGGATGTTGTTCAGCCTGGTCTTGCAGCAGGTTTGATGGCGGATGGTTTTTGCCTTTTGGTCAGGCTGAGCATGTATGACTGTACAATCTGCCAAATTCTGCTACACACACACACATACACACAACTGAGAGACAGACAGATGCATGAAATGGTTGCATAAAAGCCAAAAGGGTGCAAACAAAATCAGAGCTGCTTGAGGCTGCAGCGGCTGGCTGCAGTGGGGAGAAGCAGGGTGTCCCTACACAGAAAGCCTGGATGTTCACCTGCAAACCCAGAATCTGCAGAACCACCCGTGCTCTGACTTTTCCCTGGGCATCCAGAGGCAGCAGCAGCAGCCCGCCAGAGAATGAGCAAACCAGGGGAGCTGGCTGGCTGGGCCGGAAATGGCTGTAATCATTTAATAGCCTTTGCTGGCTGCACTGACCTAGCGGGGTGGGCGGGAGGCATGCTCCAGAGTGCTGTCTGGCAAGATAGCCTGGGCTTTAATCAAAATGATGGGTTTTCTGGGAGCTCTTTATTAACCTCAGGACCAAAATCCCAAAGATGGCAACAAAGGGATGAATGGGGAGAGAAGGGGAGGGCAGAAACCTGCAGAACCGGGCTGTGATTTTCCTGAGCTTGTCACTCCCGCTTCGTGCCCCTCCCCCAGCCTCCACTCCTTTCTGATTCTTCTTTTTTTTTTTTTTTTCCTTTCTGTTTCTAGCTTAGAAGTTCCTGCCTGCATCTCTGTCTCCCAAATGGTGGCAAGGCAAATGTAATCAAAATAATTGCTACATTTGTATAATGCTTCAGAATTTTCCAAGGGCCTTTATACACAGCTCAGGATGTGGTGGAGTGAGACTGTCCAGATTCCATCAGGTCCTGGGTTCTACAATTAGTAACCTCAAGACCCTTGGTCCTTAGTCTCTTCATTTATAAAACAGACATATCCATAAAACAGACATGGATATTGGCAATATTTACTTCATGTGGTTCTTGTGAGGAGCAAAAATTATATTGCATGCAGATCTGCTTAGCCCAGTGCCACACACATAGGAAGATCCCAGTAAATCTAAAATACATCCATAATCCTGTGGAAGGTGATCATCTTCATTTTATGGATGAGAAAACCATAGTTCAGAAATATTTACGTAAATTGCGCAGGCCTGTGTACTATTAAGTCCTAAAGTCAGAGCAGGCTCTCAAGTTCAGAAGAACAAAGCAAGATGAACAGAGGAAAAGATAATTTAACCACCCTCCCACATTCTCCAGCCTGTGCCCTCCAAGAGCGTTCCTGAAAACATTGTCCTTGGTCAAAATGACTTGGTGTTGTTCTTTTGGAGGAAATCAGTGTAAATCAGAAAACTGCTCTGCTGGTGTTAGTTGATTGTCCACAGCAGTTGAGAATGAGTTGGGGATGAGTTTACAAAGTCTGGCATTTGCTTCACCATTTTCAGGACCTTCCCCAGCATCTGCATTGGCAAAGCCTCCAGCCAGCTCCTCTGAATCCCTGAGGCCAAACTTTGGCCAGTGTTCCTTTAGCTGAAAAGAGGGATGTAGGGAATGTTGCCAAAAAGACCATGGGCAGTGCCAAAGGGAGGTGTCTAAAGTAGTTTATAGGGGCACCTGGGTGGCTCACTGGGTTGAGCACCTGCCTTCAGCTTGGGTTGTGATCTCAGGGTCCTGGGATAGAGCCCTGTGTAGGGCCCCCTGCTCAGTGGGGAGTCTGCTTCTCCCTCTGATCCCACTACCCTGCTCTTTCTCTCTCTCTCTAATAAATAAATAAAATCTTTAAAAATAGTTTATAGTATTAAGTGAAGTGGCCAGCTACCTCCAGAGGGCAATTTTTTAAGTTGCAGATCTGTACACATTTTTAAAAATATGTATATTGTTCTGATTTTTAAATGTATTCCTACCTATGGTGGAGAAATCAGCCAATACAAAAAAAAAAGCCATTTACTGTAGTTATGATTATATTCTATTAAAGCTTTTATAAATTCCATTGGGTTGAAATCTGAATGTCAGGGAAGGCTCTGCCTAAGAATTCAGACCCCCACCTACTTGATGTGTACCTGAAATCCTCTTTCTGGAGTCTGGCAGAGTCTTGACTGCTTGTCAGTCTCATCCTTGCCAGGGAGCTAGGTCCCCTGGGACCAGAGGAGAGAGACTTGTGGCAAGTCACAAGAGGAGGAAGGGAAGCAGCACCAAAAGAGGAAACATTCCCTTAACTGACTGTGTGCTGGTCATGGCCCTGGTGTCTCTTCCTTTCTCATCTTCTTTAAGGGGGAGCATCTCCTTGATTCTGCCCTCAAAGTCCCAGCATTTCACAGGCAAAGCCAGCCAAGGGTCTTTAGTGCTCTTGGCCAAAAGGGACTCAAGATTAGGAGGTCAGTAAATGTTGTTTGCCAGATCGTGAAGCTATTATTTCACCTGAATGAGCCCTCAGAGACAGTTGCTTACACATCAGCCAGAACAGGTTAGGCACAGTGGTCTGTGAGGGATTCCAGAAGCTGGATCAGAGGAAGATGCACCAGAGTGGATCTCTGCTTCTTGGAGTCTAAGGCTGAGTCAGACCAACCAGGACTCCCAGCAAAGGCCGAGAAGCTTAGTGACATGTAAAAAATCTCATTAACTCTTAGCAGTCCTGCTGTGAGGGGGTCCCTCAGTCAACAGGCAGAGCCATTAATGTCCTTTAATTCTGTAAGATAAAGATATCTCTGAGTTCTGCATCTCCAGATGACAGTTCCAAGGCCCCATGCAGAGTCCTGGTTGTGGTTGGAAAAAATTTTCATCCTGGCCTATGTGAGGGCCACTGAAGGACTATGGATTGGTACAGAAGCCCAGTTCTCCTAGATGCCAAATCCCAGGCTTTTCAATACCAGTCTTGCTTTTGTCTTCATCTCTCAGGGTCAGGGCTTGTATTTTAAAGGTAAACAGGCAGGTTCTGGCTGAGCTCAATTGCAGATTTATCTCAGATGGCTCAAAGAAATGAGTTTTAGTCTCAGAGAAAAAGCATCGAGATGGCCCTATGTCCAAAGAGCTATAGAGTAAGCTTCACTGGGGGAAGCATGCTGTAGGAAAAGGGATTTGGTGGAAAGAAGAAAGCTTCCTTTCCCTACTGCATTCTGGTAACTAAATTTACATTATTCTAACCTGCCTTCCAGCCCCGATATATATATATATATTGCCCGTACATGATTCAGTTTATTGGGCTCTTCCATCGCGCTGGCTATCAGGCTTAGCACTTCACACGCATTACTTCACTGTCTTCAGGGACAGCAGAGTGCAGTAAGCAGAGAGCTGTTGGATCTGCTAGGGTGGCTGCCACTTCTCATACCTGTTTTTTCATTCAGCCACCTAGCAAGTATTTAATTAAACACCTGTTACGGGCCAGGAATCACACTAGACATCAACTATTAGTGGTGAATAAAACGTATATTTTCTGCCTCTGTGGATGTTACAGTGACAGATGGAGGTAAAAGGGTTGTGCTTGGGTAGAAGGGTCATAGAATACCTCTGCCAGGGGGTGACATTTCAGCACAGACTTGAAGAATGAGGAATCATGCTAAGAATGGAGGGGAGATCATTCTAGACAAAAGGAAACTGTGTGTATACAGTTCTTGAAGCAAAAACAATCACAAGGGGTATTGAAAAACTGAAAGAAGGCCTATGTGGTAAGAGGGAGACTTGTAGATGCGATTGGAGAATAAAAAATAGATTTATTTAAGGGCGTTCTATACCATGTTAAGGAGTTTGACTTTTTAAAAAAAAAATTTATTTTTTGTTAAGGCAGTAGAAAGCCTCTGAATAATTTTAAACAGGGGAGTGATGTAATCTGGCTTCTATTTTTGTAGGATTTTACTGTATGTATGCTATACTTCAGGGGATTAGTTTTGTTTTGTTTTGTTGTTGTTTTTTAAGGAGAAAAAGAAAAAAAATAAATGGAGGGAAAGAGTAGGAATAAAGAGAACTCTGGCTCCTGGGTGGAGGGCTAGAGAGAAGCCAGTGTCAAAACAGGCAGCACAAGGCAATTGTTGGAATTTACATTCTGGATAATGGTGCCCTGAGAAAAAGGTAGTGACAATTCAAATGGAGAGAAGAGGACCAAGTCAAGGTATATTTAGGAGGCAGGAATGACAGGTCTTGATGGATGATAAATGGGGAACAGAAAATAGAAAAAAAAAATGGACACTGGCTCTGAAGTTTCCAGCTTGAGCATTAAAGTGAGTGGAGTGCCATTTATTGAGACTGGAGAGATTTAGAAAGAACTAGACAAGAGGAATCAGGAGTTCCTTCAGCTTGAGATGCCCCATGAGACTTTCAAGAGAAGATACAGGATAGGTAGGTATTAGGAGACGTGAGACTGGAGCACAGAAGGATGGGGGGTCTCCACATAGAAATCTGGGTCTCAGCAGTACATGTGGACAGTATGCATACCCATGGACCTGGCTGAAATCCCCACAGGAGTTGAAGAAAAAGAAGAGAAGGTGGTCTAAGGCCAAAAGAGAACGTCAGGAGAATGGTTTGACAGGGAACTGATAAAAACCAGTGTCTCCAGAAGGGACTGACAAATGCTCCCAAGGGGTTCCCGGCAGCACAGACTGAATTGTGACCACTGGCTTTGGCTATTATATGATGAGTGGGTTTGACATGAGCAGTATTACAAAAGTAGTGCTTAAGGATGCCAGATTCAAAGAGATAGGGCAGTGATAGATCAGGAGATGGAAAGAGCAGATGTAGAAAAATCCCAAAATGCAATCAAACATAAAGTTTTTCTGGCAGAACTTTTTTTTTTCACGATGCCACCGAAGGAGCAGTGTCTGATACAAGGACACTACTCTGATGTCAAAGGGTTTCGATGTCATGGCCACTGGGATTACTTTGCCCAGATAGACCATTACTCTTCCTCTCTAGCTCTGACCTCTACTCTTCTAGAAGTCATTGTCTTCCAGCTGGACTCTTGGGAAAGTCTTGCATCAAAAACCCCTTTGGGGGATCCCTGGTGGCGCAGCGGTTTGGCGCCTGCCTTTGGTCCAGGGCGCAATCCTGGAGACCCAGGATCGAATCCCACGTCGGGCTCCCGGTGCATGGAGCCTGCTTCTCCCTCTGCCTACGTCTCTGCCTCTCTCTCTCGCCCTCTGTGTGACTATCATAAATAAATAAAAAAAAAAAAAAAAGAAAAGAAAAGAAAACAAAAACCCCTTTGGATGCATAATAATTTTCTCCAGTCTCACTGCAAATTTCATCTTTTCTCTGGAATCTCCTTTGACTTTCTCAAGTATAATTAACAATTTTATCCTCTGAAATCCCCAAAACATTTCACATGTACCTTGGTCATTGGATTTATCCATTAACCTGGGGCCTTATAATCACTTAAGTGTCTGTCCCAACTAGACTCTGAGCACCCTGAGGGAGGAGTATAAGGTTGGCTCCCAGTGCTTTTCTCAAATAGACCTGTATTTACAACAGAATCCCATACTCCTATCCTGGGCAATATCCCCTACACCCACACATCTTTCCATCTCTTCTCTACTTCATTCCACCACTCCTCAGGATGATTGTGATAGACTTGGGATCAAATAATTGAATCAACTAATTTATCTTTTGTTTTGGACAGAGTAGTTGTCAAAATGTGTACCCAGAGTGTTCTTTAATTCACATGCTATTAATTAGCATATTCTTCTTTTCCTTCTTTTAATATCTGAAACTGCATCATGTACCTCTAAATTAGGTTTTTGGTTTTTTTTTTTTCCTCCATTACCTGAAGACAAAGCATTTTGAGTATAATTGCAGACAAGAGTTCTGAAATCCCTTGGCAGTTCTTAGTTTGGGGGTTTGGGAGGGGGGCGTTGACCAGGTAATACAAAATCTACTTCTTCAGCTGCCTTTTATGTTACCAGTGTTATTGAAACCTCCATTTGAAAAATTATGAGAGAAAACTTGAGATCCCAGAGGCCCTTAGAACTGGCTTGAGAAACAGTAGTGTAGTACCTGACATCAAATGAGATTCAAGTATTTCAGTTGTGATTAGAAGAACAAATGCCCAGGGCGTCTTTCATTGTGGAAAGGCTAAAAAAGTTACAGCACTAATTGCTGCAGCGAATGCCCTGTTTAGCTCTTAGAGCCTCAGGTCTTTTGGTTTTTCTCTCTCTCTCTCCTCTTCCCTGTGCACCCATCCTCCGCCCCCTCTAAAAAAAAAAGTTCTTTAGCAAAGAATAAGAGTCTGAGACTGTGGTGGTTTCCCTTTGGTTTCAGGTAATGGTTAGTATGCCAGGGCAGGGAGAGGTCATCCTTTTTTTTTCTTAAAAGCAGGAGATGAAATGCATAATGAAAAGTATCTATCTTTGTCAAGATAAGAATTATCTTCCTTCTTTCGGCTGGTAGTGCAGTCTGCTAGGAGTGGTATATGTGAGAGAGCTCCCCTCTTTAGAGCTTCCTGACTCCATTTTTTTTTAATTTTTATTTTTTATTTTTAAAAGATTTTATTTATTTATTTATTCATGAGAATACACAGAGAGGAGAGAGAGAGGCAGAGACACAGGCAGAGGGAGAAGCAGGCTCCATGCAGGGAGCCTGATGTGGGACTCGATCCCAGGTCTCCAGGATTGCATCCTAGGCTGTAGGCAGCGATAAACCACTGAGCCACGGGGGCTGCCTCTCCATTTTTTTTTTTAAAGGAAGCCCTACTTGCAACCTGGGGCTGAACTTACTACCTGGAGATGGAGTCTCATGCTCCAAGGACTGAACCAGCCAGATGCCCCTCCTGACTCCATTATTTATTTTTTTATTTATGTTTTTAAAGATTTTATTTATTTATTTGACAGGGAGAGAAAGAGTGAGAGTGAGAGTGAGAGAGATCATGAGTGGGGGGGGGGGAAGGGCAGAGGAAGAACCAGACTCCTTGGGAGTAGGGACCCTGATGTGAGACTTGATCCCAGGACTCTGGGATCATGACCTGAGCAGAAGGCAGATGCTTAATTGACTGAGCCACCCAGGCACCCTGACTCTATTTTAAATGAGGGTTTTGTTTGGTTTTTTTTACTCATTTTTACAATATATACCACATTTTTTTTATCCATTCATTCATCTATGGACACCTAGTTTGTTTCTGTATCTTGGCAATGTAAATAACATTGCAGTGAACATAGGGATGCACATACCTTTTCAAGCTAGTGTTTTTTTTTCTTTTTCTTTTTTGTAAAAAAGATTTATTTATTTGAGAGAGAGAGAGAGAACCAGGGGAGGGGTACGGGGTTGGAAAGAGAGAGAGTCTTAAGCCAAATCTGCGCCGATCGCAGAACCCAACATGGGGCTCAGTCTTACCACCCTGAGATCATGACCAAAGCTGAAGCCCAGAGTGGGAGGCTCAACTGCAGCACCCAGGGGCCCCAAGCTAGTGTCTTTATTTTCTTTGGATCAATACCCAGAAGTATGATTACTGGATTTACAGTATTTCTATTTTTATTTTTTTGAGGAACCTCCATACTGTTTTCCATAGTGGCTGTACCAGTGTACATTCCTACTGACAATCCACAAGGGTTCCTTTTCTCCATGTCCTCACTAACACTTGTTATTTCTTGTCTTTTTGATGATAGCCATTCTGACAAGTGGGAAATGGTATCTCATTGTGGTTTTGATTTTCATTTCCCTGATGATTAGTGATAGGTGTCTTTTCATGTACTTGTTGGCCATGTGTATGTCTTCTTTGGAAAAAAGTCTATTCAGATCTTCCGCCTATTTTTTAATCAGATTGTATGTATTTTTGCTGTTGAGTTGTAAGAGTTCTTTATGTATTTGGGGTATTGACCATTTATCAGCTATATGATTTACAAATATTTCCTCCCATGCAATAGATCGCCTTTTCATTTTGTTGATGATTTAGTTTGTTGGGCAGTAGCTTCTTAGTTTAAAAAGCTAATTTTTGCTTTTTTCACTTTTGCTTTTGGTGTCAGATTCAAGAAGACCGATATCAGGGAGGTATTGCCTATGTTTTCTTTTAGGAATTTCATGCTTTCAGGTCTTACATTCAAGTCTTTAGTCCGTTTTGAGTTTATTTTTGTGTGTAGTGTAAGACAGGGGTCAGGTTTCATTCTTTCGCATGTAGCTGTCCAGTTTTCCCAACACCATTTACTGAAGAAACTGTTCCTCCACCCCACTGTATATTCTTGCCTCATTTGTTGTAAATTAATAGACCATATATATATGTGGGTTTACTCCTGGGTTTTCTGTCCTGTTTCATGGATCTAAGTGTCTGTTTTTATGCCAGTACTATCCTGTTGGATTACTATAGCTTTGTAATATAGCTTTAAATCAGGAAGCATGATGCCTCCAGCTTTGTTCTTTTTTCTCAAGATTGCTTTAGCTCTTTAGGGTCTTTGTGGTTCTGTACAAATTTTAAGATTGTTCTATTTCTATGAAAAATGCCATGGGAATTTTGATAAGGATTGCATGGATTCCATAACAATATTAATTCTTCCACTCCAGGAGCACAGAATATCTTCCCATTTATTTGTCATTTCTTCAATTCCTTCCATAAATATCTTCGAGTTTATAGTACAGGTCTTTCAGCTCCTTGTGAAATAAATTCCTAGTTCTCTTATTGCTACTTCTGCTTTAATCCAGTACATTTCCCATTAGAATAAGTAATCACAACTGTATTCTTTAGGAAACTCTTCACAAGGAACCAAAAATATGTCACTAGAAAATTAGATTTACCGACCTTCTGGTGAGAAAATCTGCCCTCCTGATTGTTTCCAAACACTGACCTTGGCCTCAGGCTTGAAGAAATAACCCCTGAGTCCTTGGGAGCCAGGCTCATCAGTACAGCTTCCCCTGTAGTCCAGTCACTAGTGTGGCCTGTAAGGCTTGTGTTGACTCTTATTGACTTGTGATATTCTGTCTTTCAGAACCAGAGGCAGGAGAGGTGTCCCCTCCAGTCGGTGCTGGTGTCAACAGCAACAGCTGGACCTTTAAATACGGACCAGGCAACCCCAAACAATCTGGTCCCGGTGAGTTGCCAGACAAATTCATTATCCCGGGATCTCCCGCAATCATCTCCATCCGGCAGGAGCCCACTAACAGCCAAATTGACAAAAGTGACTTCATAACCTTCGGCAAAAAGGAAGAGACCAAGAAAAAGAAGAAAAAGAAGAAGGGTAACAAGACCCAGGAAAAAAAAGAGAAAGGGAACAGCACGACTGACAACAGTGACCAGTGAGGTCCTCTCATGGAAACAAGCCACTTAGCCAGTTTTTGTAATAATGGCAAATCTCTCCCATGTAGCAACTCCCCACACCTTTCTCCTCTCTCCATGAGCCCTCTCTTCTAGACCTCAGAAATCTGCAGAAAGTTCCCCATGTCTGTGTAGATCACATTGAACAGGTTTTTGTCTTAAAAGCTTTACTAAGTCTGGTGTTAACTCTTTCTCTCCACTCTGGCTTGTTTTCAGAACCTAAAAAGCAGACCCAAGTTTCCTTTCTCCTCCGCCGCAAATGAGAGGCTTTCCAGTCCCGCCAGTGAGAGGTTGGACTCTCTGCCCTGTGCTCCGGGGATGCTGTCTTGATGACACTTGCAGGGCAGGCTCAAAGATTTTGAGATTGAGCAGCTTGGGTGTCTGTGGCCACTGGGTTTGTGTGGTCACCGGGGGCGTGTGAGTGCCAGACATCGGCTGGGATGGGCCAGGTGAGACTAGCTGGTACAAGGAGGGCTGGTTCAAAGAAAGGCAAAGAAACAGTGGGAGTTGCCAATCCAGGGGGAACACGAAACTAAAAGGGACCAGACTTTTTAAATCTTACAACTTAAGAGGCGGTAGCCACCTTCCCGCAGACAAAACTACCCCCACTGATAAGGCTTTAGGAGGCCTCAAGTCTGTTGGCTGTGGTGTCATTATTCCTAAAACCTTCATCACACAGGCCAAAGGCTCAGTGTTGAATGAGGCCAACCGGGGCAACAGAAGCAGATCTGATGTGTTTGCTGTGTATGTCCTTGTACTCACTTTATTAAAAATTCTTTTGCACACAATGTTTATGAAAAGGCCAGATCCTTTTCCAACACATATGCAAAAGCAAACGTGAAAGAAAACCCCAACACCTCATTTTATGCTGTTTGTTGTTTGATAGATTTATTTAAAAAAGAGAAAATCTATAACTATAAATCTTTAAAGAGAAATATGATGACTACAGTTCCCCCTCAACTCTCCTCAAAAGAGAATCCAGTCTACAGCCATTTAAATGATCATGCTGCTACAGAAGTGCTTTAAGAGAATTGCCTGAAACATCTGTATTATACTGGCCACCTGCCAATCACAGCTTTACTCTTTCAGGTCACTCTGGGGCTGCCTCTTGCATGTATTAATGACTAAGTGAAAGGATCTTTCTCTCTCTCTCTCTCTCTTTTCTAAGAAACAATTATGTGCACTTTGAATACACAGCCTTCTCTAGCTAACTATTTCAAGACCCCGAAATTGAAGAAAAATAATTGTTTTCTCATACACACAGTGAGCCGGCTTTTCAATCCTCGAATTCTGTGATTTGTCTTGGTGTGCTAGCCCACACCTTCTCTTTGGTTTAGTTTTCCTTTTTTAGAACACTCTGAATTGCTAATCTTGCTAACACCTATGACGTTACCTGAAATCAATCTCCCATATGTATGCTGTATGCTATTATAAGACTCCTGAAATATACTTACTCTGTGCTTGTGTATGTGAATGTTAATGCAACTATTACCTAGAGTGAACTTTAAGCTTTATTGTTGAATGTAATTCCATTATATTTCCTTTTGTACACCTGTGAAAAAGTGGAGTAATGTTTTTTTAACCATTGTTTAATCAGCTTTTGTGTATAAAAGGCACAGTAAAATTTCTTTCTTAAATCAAGACACTGGTGATTCAAGGAATTTTATTTATGGTCAGCCAAGAGCTGTCTCTTGCCAAGACTCCTGCTGGCAAGGGAATGGATAAAGCTGTTTTTTTCTAGTAACAATTCTGGAATGAATACCGTAGTTACAACCTGAGAGTATGCAAGCACAAAATTTACCAATCTGACCTCGCTGAAGTCGCAGAATGCTTTGAAACTCTAATGACATCTGGAATATCAGCTCATAGAGAAGAATAAAATTTACTGTCACCTTAAATAAGAAATTTTAATTTTGTTAAAATGTACAAGTTTAACTATATTATCTTTTCAAAGTTATCATAAGAGAGGTAGGAGTCTGTTATTAAAACAAAAACATTAAATCTCAAAACAAAAGCCTGTTTTGTCTACTTTTAGCTTCATTCTCCCATATTTTGAAGGGTGTGTAACTTCAGCTCTGCAGGATTGCATGGGGTAAAACTTGTTGCCAACACATGTGAACCATTGCTACATTGTAGGTTGTGATCATTTTGCCCCATTGAACCCATGTATCTGACCTTACGTGCCTTTTGAATACTAGGAGAATCGGGCTAATTTATTAATGATGATAATTATAATGTATCTGTACAGCACTTTTTACATTTGCAAAGTGCTTTCCAGTCCATGTTAGTTACTAGTTATTACAGCTGTAAGGATAAAACACATCATGTGGATTCATTTTAATTGGTGCTATTGGTATTTATTCTGTTATTGCTAATAAATGGAAAATGGTGGTATGAAAGAAATGGTGGTCATTTCTAAGTATAAGAGTAGGAGGAAATAGAACACTGATTATCATTAGCTGTTGTCACTGAAGAAGTTTATGATACGAAACTTACAGTGTCATTTTCTGGCTACTTCCACTGGCTTCTGTGTTCAGCACTAAGGCAAAGCACCCAACAGAATTAAGACTCAGACTCTACAATTTGACCAGAATGGGCAGCCAGGAGGCTTCTTGGTCACTTCCCAGTACACTCTATCAGTTTTCTGTAGTAAGAATTACAACAAACCAATTTTCAGTACACTCTATCAGTTTTCTGTAGTAAGAATTACAACAAACCAATTTTTATCACTAGACCCCTCCAGTCATCTTAATCATTACTTGCTTAGCCTTTGGTCCTCTCTATACTTGGGCAGTCAAATAATGCCCCCAGGAAATACACTTTCATTGAGCAGTGTATATGCTAGCCACTCTACGAGGTAGGTTCAGTTCACAGCATATGTTCTGTAACAGATTATTTTTTCCTTCTGTAATTACATTTTATGAGCACTTCTCAACTGGGAGCAATTTTGCTTCTCAGGGGACATTTGGTAACATCTGGAGATATTTTGGGGGGTTTTGTTACTTGGATGGAAGTGCTACTGGCATCTGATGGATAGAGGCCAAGGATGCTGCTTAACATCCCATAATACACAAGACAGCTCCCCACAACAAAGAGTTTTCCAGCCCAAAATGTCAATAGTACCAAGACAGAAAATTCTTGAGATAGAGTGACCATATAATTTGTTGTTGAATCCATTTTTGAGATGGAAATAATCAGGATACAAGATGTAAGCTGGGACTATCTCAGGCATACAGGGATGTATGGTGAGTCTACTTATAGAAAGAAAGAGAAACTAATATTACACTATACATTAACTAACTGGAATTTAAATAAAAACTTGAAAAAAAAAAAACTGAAGAAGAAAGAAACAAACCAGTATCGTTCTGTCACTCATTAGCTGGGGACCCTTGGGCAAACCATTGTGTCTCTCAGTTGTTCAGCCTCAGTTTCATCATCTATCAAATGGGAATAATTATAGTACAACCTTATAGATTTGTGGGGCTGATACAGCAAGAGAATCTCAAAAAGTTTTAGCACGATGTCAGGCACACCACAGTGCTCAGTAAAGAATTATTAGTCTTTTTTTTTTAGATTTATTTATTTATTTATTCATGATAGAGTAAGAGAGAGAAAGGCAGAGACTCAGGCAGAGGGAGAAGCAGGCTCCATGCTGGGAGCCCGACGTGGGACTCGATCCCGGGACTCGATCCCGGGACTCCAGGGCTGTGCCATAGGCCAAGGGCAGGCGCCAAACCGCTGAGCCACCCAGGGATCCCCAGAATTGTTATTCTTAATAATCCTTTTCTTCCATCTCCTCACACTACTCCCCCCCCCCCCCCTTTTTAAGATTATTTATTTTGGAGAGAATAGGCATTTGTGCAAGGGGTAGGGTGTAGGGTGGTGTGGGATGGGGTGGGGTCAGGGGAAGATAAAGGGAGAGTGAGACAGAGAATCTTAAGCAGGCTCTATGCCCACAGTGAGTCCAACGTGAGGCTTGATCTCACAACCCTGAGATCATGATCTGAGCTGCAATCAAGAGTTGGACGCTCAAGTGACTGAGCCACCCAGGTACCCCCATCTCCTCACTTTTTTTTCAGAAATTTAGCTATTACATTCAGGACACTTGTCCTACTGATTAAAATTCGAGTGACAGATTATAAGTCAACATAAACTTTTTGTTTAAAATACAAATATTTGGGATCCCTGGGTGGCGCAGCAGTTTGGCGCTTGCTTTTGGCCCGGGGCGCGATCCTGGAGACCCGGGATCGAATCCCACGTCGGGCTCCCGGTGCATGGAGCCTGCTTCTCCCTCTGCCTGTGTCTTTGCCTCTCTGTCTCTCTCTGTGTGACTATCATGAATAAATAAAAAAAAAAAAATAAATAAATAAAATAAAATAAAATAAAATAAAATACAAATATTTTTACTCCATATTTTTGCTCACCTCTCAAGGAAAAGCAGTCAGGTCAGTTTCATAACACTACCTACTTCTATCATGAATAATAATCAGGTCTCTAAGTGGTCAAGCAACCAGTCTGTTTACAGCTGTACCATGTTAATGATCAGTATCTGAAAGCCAGAGACCAAAGGGCTTAGAAGTCACTTTGCATCTTCCAATGAATAAATTCCTTGTGAGCCTAAGTGCAACAGCTTGAGAGAGAAAAAGGAATCACCTCCAAATACTTCTTTTGGCAGGTAGGCAAAACACCAAAGTCCACAAACTTGCCTAGTGTCCTACAGCTAATCAGGAACAAACCAAATGTATCCCTCTTAAGCACCAGGCTGCTTGATATGGGCCTTATATACAGAGAGAGAGTGCAGGATTCATTCCTTTGAAGAATTACAATTCACCTAATTTTAAAGGATGAGGCTCCTCGATGCATGTCAGTCTTTCCCCTTGGCTTTTAGCCTAAAGTAAGATTCTAAGTCACAAGATGTCCTATTACTTTTTTGTAGGTTTTATAAATTCAAAACTCAATCCTAAAGCACAAATGTAGTTGACCAAACACTAAAGCAATTCTAATGTTAAATCTAGATTTTAGGGGCACCTGGGTGGCTCAGTGGTTAAGCATCTGCCTTTGGCTCAGGTCATGATCCTGGGGTCTTTGGATTGCGTCCCACATCAGGCTCCTTACATGGAGCCTGCTTCTTCTTCTGCCTATGTCTCTGCCTCTCTCTCTGTCTCTCATGAGTAAATAAATAAAATCTTTATTTTTTAATCTATATTTTATTTTTTTAAAGATTTTTTATTTATTTACTAGAGATACAGAGAGAGAGAGAGAAGCAGGCTCCATACTGGGAGCCTGACATGGGACTTGATCCCTGGTCTCCAGGATCACACCCTGGGCTGAAGGCGGCGCTAAACCACTGAGCCACTAGGTCTGCCCTTTAATCTAGATTTTAAAACTTCCAAAACAAGAGGTATGCTAAAACAAACACAAAAAACTACAGGTAAGCTTCTTCTTTAGGATTTGAAAGCCTCAATAGCTTACCTAAAAAATGGCAAGCTGGCCACTTTTTGACCTGTTTCATCACTTTTATATGTATTTCCTCTCCTTGTAGAAGAAGCAGATCACATAATTTCTTTCAGAAATTAGCTTGGCTGCTGGCTAGCAGGACATATATTTACAACCTAAGGTACCCCTTCTGATTTTATGCAGACGTACGTACACACACAGACAGATCCTTCTGTTATAACAAAGCAGGGGGCTCTAGTAAATGAGCAACATGCTCTTTCTTCTCCCTTTGAAATTGTGCCTAAAAGTGGTATACATACACCATAACCTCATTGTCAGTACCAGTAGGTGAAGTGTTTATTGGTTCCCATTTTCTCATGGGGTTGTTCCATGGGGAAATGCCGGGGGGGGGGGGGGGGGGGGGGCAACACGACATCTTAAGTCTTTTGCCTCAAAAAAAGTCTATGAGTTTATCTTTGAGCTTAAGTTCCTTTTTTTTTTTTTTTTAAGATTTTATTTATTTATTCATGAGAGAGACACAGAGAGAGGCAGAGACACAGGCAGAGGGAGAAGCAGGCTCCATGCAAGCAGCCCGACATGAGACTCAATCCCGGGACCCCAGGATCAGGCCAAAGGCAGGCACTAAACCACTGAGCCACCCAGGGATCCCCTGAGCTTAAGTTCCTGTGAGACAGAGACTGCTAGATTTACTCCCTAACCCTAACATGGAGTCTAGTCTGCACAAAGAAATAAGGGAGATTAGGCAGTGAAAAACATACAGCCCAGCAGTTTGTTAGGTTATGCAATAATCCTGTGACTGAGGAGTCATCAATCCACAAAGAACATGAACAATTCAACCACTCAGCCAGCAGCTAGTCTTAGAGCAGAGCTAAAGAAATTGACAACTGAGGCATAAACATCCAGGAGACTTAATTAAACAGCTCCCATTTTTAAGGGTGGTTTTCACTAGCCTAACTTGATTTAATTTTACTTGACACTGAATCTTTACTATAAAAGCACATGTTCTTCTTTATAAATCAAATAATCTTACAGTTCTCCCTCACTCAGGTATCCGATGTCAACATGTTCAAGTGTGTTTTTCCTATGTGCGTGCACTCGTGTGCATGCACACAGACACATACAAACATTCATAGTTAGGAAGGAGACTACTAGTCATTGAGCATGGTGCTCTTTTCCCTTTGAAGTTGTGCCTAAAAGTGGTCTATAGCAACTCTACTATCATAACCAGTTAGGTAAAATGTAGAAAATCAAACTTATGTGATACATGTGTATCACGTTCACCTAAGTGTAATTGTTTTCTTTTTCAAAAAAAAAAAAAAAAAAAAAAAAGATAATACCACGCCCATCATCCAAAGCTTTTTTTAAGTATCTACAATAACATGGAGATTTCTCCAGTTTAACTCTAAATCACTCCTTTTAATTCCTATACAAATTTCATATAATGGCCAGATCATAATGAATTTGCCTATTCCTTTATTAATGGATGTTTAGGCTAATCCAGATTTTCACTACCAGAAACAAAAAATGGCAGTTATGTGCAATGAGAAACTCAGTACCTGAGCCTTATAAAATCTGGTCTAGGTGTATCCCAAAGAGGAATTTTATAAGGCTTTTATGAACTTTATGTGACTTCCTCCATAATAACCACAATCCTCCATCTGAATACATACTCAGTTTTGGTATTCAATGGTAAATTGTGGCTCTATCTATATAGATGAATGATGAAAACAGAAGAGACATTCACATGAGAAAGACAGAAGAAAAATTTGTTTTCAATTACTTACCCAAAATCATTTATTGGGAGCTCCATCTCACCCAAAAGACTTTTTTTAATCCAATTACAGATTGGAATGCATATATGGAAGAGGGAACCTAAAAGACAATTCAAATACTTGCTTAGACCATCTAGTTGAATACTGCATTGAAAGCAGTCTAATTGTCTTCAAGGTTGTTACATATTAGCTGAGAAGTAGACATATGAATTTAGTATCTGTGGAACAGATTTCATTTTAAGAAAAATAAATTGTTAATCAATAATGACTCTGAGACAGCCAAGGATCAAGGTAGCCATTCATGTGTTAATCTCAGTTTCAAAATCATGTGGCTTAAACCTTTGAAAGACTGGTCTCACTAAATTAGTGATACAAATCAGCCTTTCAAGAAAGAATTAACTCTCATGTCCTTAGGTTTATTCCATTCTCTATGGCTAACAGCATTTATTATCCAGATGAAATATACATTTCTTCTCAACTGCAGTAACTTTCCAGATCACTTTCCTCTTTGTCTTCCTCCGTCCTACAGCCAATTTTCCAAGAGCAAGGGATCAGTCCAAGAGAAGTATCAGAATTCCTTTCACATCTTTCACAGTGGACAGCTAGCTTCAAGCCCTGTCAGATGTCTGGCAAGCCAGTTCTGGAACATAAGTGGGTGATGCACATGTTTGGGAGCAATAGCTGGAATAGGCAGTGCTAGATCTAGCCTGGGGATGCTTGTAGGGCAGGGAGATGGGTTTCTACGGCTGAGCTTACATCAGAAACATAGGAGCATTCAGTTACTTTCTTCGTATAGGTGTGTAATGAGAGGGCAGAGGGGCTGTGGGACAGGTCCATTCTGTTGGCAGGGATGTGCATTGTAGAACAGACTTTTGGTTGCAAGTGAAATAAACCAGCTTCATCTAGATTAAGCTAAAAAGGACAATTTATTATAAAGGCACAGGATGTCTCATTGAAACCAAAAATGGGAATGCAGCTGAGCCTCTAGAAGGGACCTAGAAGCCAGAAAGCCACTGTTTTTTGTTTGTTTGTTTAAATTTCATCTTCTCTAATTATCTTTCTTAACCTGCTTCATTCTTCTCTATCTCTATAGACTGTTTTTCTCTCCTCTTTTCCACAGCTTCTAAATGTATTTATTCTTGGTTCTAGTGGCTCACAAAAACCTACCTTCTCTTTCTAAATACCCATTCTAAGTTATTCATGGAGACAAACACTGACTGGATTGCCCTGAGTCGGATGGTCAAGTGTTGTTCTATTAGCTATGGGCCAGTGGGCTAGAGAAAGGAAAGGAAAGCGATCTTCCCCAGAAAAGGGAAGATCAGACATTTAGAGACAACTTTAAAAGTTTGTCGACTGCTGATATTCCTCAAGGGTAAACTAAACCTAAGTGTATACAATCTTAGAAAGGGCCTACCAGAAACTCGTTTAACAAGTAAAAAACCAAAGAAGGGAAATGTCTCATTCAAGGTCACAGCTAGTAAGTGACAAAGCAAAGTCCTTCTTTTATTATCAGGGACTGCAAGACCAGAGGCCACTGAGAGTGAATGACAAAACCCATTGTGGGACCCAGGAAATTTAACAAAAATCCCCTACCCCTGGACAAGCAGAGCCGGACTAACTCCATTTTGTGCTGCACCCACCACCTCCTGTATGACCCCCACATGACCTGCTTATTGCTTAAGGCGCTGCCCCACCCTAGTCAAGCCGCTGGGCACACCCTTACCAGTAACAATATAACTCCGCCTTGAGCCCGCCAAAACTGCGCGCCAATCCTGACCAAAGTAATAGGCCAGCTCAAATGGATACTATAGGGTAAAATGTTATTCAATTGGCCACCTGCGTGTGGACCGACATGACTGTGCAACTTTCTGCGTATGATACAATCCCATTGGCCCCTGGCCCCTATAAAGCTGCTACGCCTCTTAGCCTCGGGGTCCAAGTCCCAGCTCTGCTGTGTTGGGTATACTTGGACACAAGCTCGAGCTTGTAAATAAACCCTCGTGTGTTTGCATCGGTGTCGGCTCCTTGGTGGTTTCTCAGATTCGCAATCTTGGGCACAACACCATTTCATAATATCTTTCATACCCATAAATAGTATAATTTAAGGAAGCCTTATTTATTTTATATAGAGAGTAAGAACATCATTGTTATTTCTCTTTTTATTCAAAATGGAAATATCAATATTGATTTCTCTTCAAGAGAAAGTAAAAATGATACAAAATTATATATATCTTTGTCTCTCTCATATATATATATACATATATATATATGTATAATCTTTAAAATATACAGAAGCCTAGAGTTTGGGAAACAGCAAGTTAAGTATCTACAGAGAAGTACCATGAAGGGTTTGGAAGCTACTCTTTCATGCCCCTTTCAATGCATATATAACTGGGTGCCTGAAGGACCCAATAAATGCAGCCTTCTTCCTTGTCCAGAGTAATGAATAAATTGATAAACAAGACAAATTACTTTTATTAATGATAAAGATGGGCCAGAGGATGTGGATCAGTGTGAGTGCCAAATTTAGGAACTAACTGAATCTCCGTATTAGGGCTTCCATCCCAGTTTCAGGCAGAAAAGATAGCATGGAGGAGAAGAGAACCAGTATTCCCAGCAGGCAGCTCAATTCCAAGAAGCAAAGGGACAGAGTCAAGCCAAGTATTAATAGTTTATTCTTTCCACATTGCCAATCAAAATAAGTCACTCCAATCCCCTGAGGCAGAGTGAACAAGGGGCACAGAAAAGCTAAGAGCGGGATTCTGAGTCCCCTTTGCATTGAAGGGAGTGAGAAGATGCATTTATCTGTAAACACACACACATATATATATGTATGTATATAATAAATTTATAATCTTTAATAAATTAAAGATTTATTAAAGATTTTATTTATTTATTCATGAGAGACACACAGAGAGGCAGAGACATAGGCAGAGGGAGAAGCAAACTCCCTGCTGGGAGCCAATATAGGATTCAATCCCAGGACCCTGGGGTCACTCCCTGAGCCAAAGGCAGACGCTCAATAGCTGAGCCACCCAGGGGCCCCATATATATATATTTTTAAAGGGTAGTACTAGTCTTACTTTCTGTAACTTGCTTTCCCCCCACATATATACACATCTTTTAAATTACTTGCATCTATTTCCTGATATGGTTATACTATAATTTATTTATAATAATCGATGTTAATGGATATTAAAGGTTTTGCATATTTTTACCACTGTAAACAGTGCTACAGTGAACACTCTTGTACCACATTTGGCGCATTAGTCCAATACTCCTACAGGAGAGGTTCCAAAAAAGTGGAATTACAAAGTAAAAAAATATGGTCATTTAACTAAGGGACAGGTAAGGCTAGATAGGGAGAGATAGATAGGGGACTATGGGATCAGGCTCATGGAAATCCCAAAAATGCTGAGATGTGAGGAAACCAGAGATAAGGGGACAAACCAGACCACTCTGCCCTGGGTGTGGGTGGGGAGGATTTTTTATTTTTTTATTTTTTTAATGACAGTCGCCTGTGACCAACAAAGAATAACCAGACCCCAAAGGAAGCCATTAAAGATGTTCTCACCAGTCCTTACTGAACCAAAACATCACAAGAATAGTAAGGCCACAGCTCCCTGATCAGTTCTAAATAAAAGACTGGAGGCCCATGTTAGCAAACCTGTCGGAATCCCTCTCACTCCTGAGAGCTTTCTCCACCTCACTTAATAAAACTTGATTTAATTTCACTTGCCTTTGTCTGCGAGATTCATTTTTCAAGTCCGTGAGACAAGAACCTAGATCTCCTGCTTCAAAACCTTTTATACATATTACCAACTAGGCCCCTTGGAAATGCAGTATACTCCTACCCACACTTTATGAGAATTTTTTTTGCCTAATGGATACTATCATTCCTTCTCATCTTTGAAAAGAAGATAAGCAAAACATTGTGGTTTAATTTGTAGGTCTTTGATTACCAAAGAGTTGCACTTTTTTTCCTACCAGAAGATTGTGATTTCACTCATCTTTTTGGTTGTTGTGTATGCTAAGTGGTAGCTGGCTTTTCTTTTTGTTATGCAATTGCCTGACTTACGTTTTCAATGCTGAGGCATTCACTTTGAGAAAGGCCTCCACTGCAAAGATGGCTAGCTCAAGTAACTGCCTGCACAAGTCACAAGACTGGAAAAAGAGCTAGGCACTGCCCTCCACCCCCATCTTGGTTGATTGCCATACCTGACCCTTATGGTAGCTGGTTTTTTCTCTCCCCATGCTCCCATGCTTTAAATTCTCGTTCTTATATTTTATTATTTATTTATTTATTTATTTATTTATTTATTTATTTATATTTATTTATGATAGAGAGAGAGAGGCAGAGACACAGGAGGAGGGAGAAGCAGGCTCCATGCCGAGAGCCCGATGTGAGACTCGATCCCGGGACTCCAGGATCGGGCCCTGGGCCAAAAGCAGGCGCCAAACCTCTGAGCCACCCAGGGATCCCCTCGTTCTTATATTTTAAATTCCCCAATAAAGAGTGAGGCCACAAGAAGCTCGCCAGCAATGAAAGCAGAACCCCAGGTATGCACGCACACTTGCATACGCTTGCACACTCTCTCTCTGCATATACTTGCGACTTTGCCATTGACCCCAGCGATGCCACATGATTTTCAGTGTCTGTAAGTAATAAAGTCCCCCCGGCCCCACCCCACCACAAACACACACAGTTTCCTTATGGTTCTTGCTGGGAGTGTTTTGCAATCACAGGAACTACAGGAGCCTGTCCAGCCACAACTGTGGTTATTATTGATAGGCTGAGATCAGCACAGAACAGGTGTCAAATATTTACCGGGATACAAGATGCCTTTAAGAATCCAAGCAGCAAATTTGGCTTCAAAATGGTATAAAAAATTGATGGAGTTATTTGGCCCAGTAGATATGTTAGACAGATTACAGTATGTGATCCCAAAATCAATATTCAGTCCATATATTTGTGCAATAGTTACTCTAATAAATGCAGACTCGACATTTCAGTAGAAGGATGCATTAGGCCTGTGTCTCAGGGGGCTTTCTGGATAAGGAGCTTGGAAACCATGGAGTACAGTGGGCCACCTGCCTTTCTTCTAGACTTCTACCCTTCAGTCTTTATAGTGACTCAGACCAAACCAGAACATGCAAGATTTTGTCTTCCAAACGCCTCCAAAGGAGCCCACATATCATTGTTCCTGGGTCTCTGAGCGCATTAATAGAAGTTTGACTAACTCCCCAAGAAGCAGTCCTGGAACCTGTTAGGTGTGGTTCTTAGATGTATTGAAAGAGTTGGAAATGCACTTTAACAATACAAACAAAGGGGCGGGAGAAGAGAAAAATCATAATAATATTAAAAGCAAATGTGAAAAGAAAGCAAATGTGATTGTATCAGGATTAGTGTAGGTTAATATATTTTTTAAAGACTTCAATATATTTTCAGAATAAGAATAATAGAAGTGATATCGCTCTCATTAAAGAAGTCTAGGAGGTCAAGCTGATAGGGTAGCCTTACTACTATGTCATTAGGAACCTCGGGTCCTATCTTCTGCTCTGCCATCTTCAGCATGAGACTTCCCATTGTCAGGGTCTTCCAGAATTCAATATGGTTGCTAGACCTCCAGCCATTTCAGGAACAGGAAGGAAGGGAAATCTTTTAAGAAGATTTCCCACAGGTCCTACCTAACATTTCTGTTTACATCTCATTGGCCAAATCAATCAATCAATCAATCACATGCTCAAAACTAAATGCTGGGATGTGAAAAAAAATAAAAATAAGAATAAATAAATGCTGGGATGTGTGTGACCAACTAAAAAGTGGGGTTCTTTGTCTAAGAAGAATATCAGGGCTATAGTCTCTACCACAGAACGGATACATTTTAAAAACAATCTCAAGGTGGGGAAAGATTTTAAAAGCCTGACAGAATACTGAAATGATAAAAGATAAAATAATTGATATAGACAAATTTTTTAAAGTGGCATTGTAAGACAACTGTGAGCAAAAATCAAAGGATTAAGTATCTTTCAATTAACGTCATAGATAAGAACTAATTTCTATACATAGAAGTAGCTCCTACAAATAAATAAGCAAAAGCACTCAAAGCCAATAGAAAAATGAGCAAAGAACATTTCATAGAAATGGAAAATACAGCTGTTTCAAATATAGTTCAAACAAATTCAAAATAAAACTCCTTTGGGGGGAAAAAAAAACTCCTTTGAGATAAACTTTTTTCATCCATTGATTAGAAAGGGTTATGAAGTTTAATGCCACTGTGTGTCAGCAAGGGTGCTGGTATCCTCATTTGCCATCTTTCAGATACTTCCTGTCCCTTCCCTCATGGCCTCTAAACTTCACTTTTGGTTCTGCCTCTTTTGGCAATAAACAAATGAGGCTCAGACTCATTTCTGGCTGACAGGGTCCTGGTTCAAACATGCATTGAAGTCTTTTGCTTTCTTTCCTAGGGCTTTTCTGATATCTTATCCCAGGACACTGGTGCTTGAAGGTACAGGTATCCCTAGAAGTATGGGACTTACCACCTCTGGGTCAACTTTTAACCAATGAGTGATAAAAAAACAAATGCTTCTTCCAATTGATCCTTGGGTGAACAATTACAAGAGACATCCTACACCCCTCTCTAATCTGGCTGTTGGAGCCTCAGTTGCTCACAGTGGCGATCTCAATACTACATCTTGGATTGGTTTTTTTTCTGTCTCACTTTTCCTGGTCCTTTGGGTCATCTTGTGACAATTACCTGTGCACAAACTCTTCCCTCAGGCTTTTAGAGAGTAAATTGAGCTCAGACATATTGCTAATGGGATTTGTATTGGTAAGAGTAATTTGACAGTTTGGGGGCACCTTGAGTGGCTTACTCAATTGAGCCTCCAACTCTTGCTATCAGCTGGGGTCTTGATCTGTAGTACCGACCCTGCATTGGGCTTCAGGCTGGGTGTGGAGCCTACTTAAACAAACAAACAAGCAAACAAACAAACAAAAAACCCAGGGTACCTGGGTGGCTAGTCAGTTAAGCATCTGCCTTCCGCTCAGGTCACTGATCCCAGGGTCCTGGGATTGAGACCCACATCAGGCTCTCTGCTCAGAGCCTGCTTCTCTCTCTGCCACTCCTCCTGCTTTTGCTCACTTGCTCTCTGTCAAATAAGTAACTAAAATCCTTTTTTTAAAAAAAAGGCAAACTACTTTACAAAGAAATTTTTTAAAAAGAGTAATTTGACAGCTTTTACTATAATTTTTTAAAATACTGACCTAACAGTTCCACTTTAGAAGTTTATCAAAGATATATGCTAGTATTTTAGCATGTGTGAAGTTATGGTTGTAAAAGAATATGCATTACAGCATTGTAAAATGGCCAGGATTTTTTTTTTTAATTTATTTATTTATTTATTTATTTATGATAGTCACAGAGAGAGAGAGAGGCAGAGACACAGGCAGAGGGAGAAGCAGGCTCCATGCACCGGGAGCCTGACGTGGGATTCGATCCCGGGTCTCCAGGATCGCGCCCTGGGCCAAAGGCAGGCGCCAAACCGCTGCGCCACCCAGGGATCCCAGGATTTTTTTTTTTAAACCCCACCGAATCCCAAAATATGAGGTTGCTTAAATAAATGCAACATAGGGGATCCCTGGGTGGCTCAGCAGTTTAGCACCTGCCTTCGGCCCAGGGCATGATCCTGGAGTCCTGGGATCAACACATCAGGCTCCCTGTATGGAGCCTGCTTCTTTCTCTGCCTGTGTCTCTGCCTCTCTGTCTCTGGCTCACATGAATAAATAAATAAAAATCTCAAAAAAAAAGTGCCAATATATCCGTACAGGGAAATAGCAGGTAGAAAATAATGAGGTAGCTTTATATGGAAAGACCTTTAAAATCTGAGAGGAGTATATAGAATAAGTTATCATTTTGTAGTATATATGTGCATGTTTATATATACTGGTGTATGTTTAGAATATCTCTGGAGAGACACAAAGACGTGACATTAGTGGGTTATCTCTAAGGAGAACATGGCTGCGGACCAGTATGTAAGAGATTTTAATTTTTTTTGGTTATTAATATGTCACAATTTAGTATTACTTTGCTATTTGGAATACTGAATCCTGTCCAGATATCTGTCTGAAGTGTCAATTACATCTATTTACTGGGAGGGTTTTTTGTTTTGGTTTTGGTTTTTTAAACTGTATCAAAAGCTTCAATTACATGGGGGGCCTGGCTGGCTCAGTTAGTGGAGCATGTGACTCTTGATCTTGGGATCATGAGTTTGAGCCCCATACTGAGGGTAGAGATTACATTTAAAAATTTAAAAATAAAATTTAAAAAAAGTTTCAAAGACATGAATTGGATGAATTGTGCAATGAACCCTCATGTGCCCATCATCCAGCTTTGAACACTTACCATCATCTTGATAATTCTGTTTTATTTCTCTCCCTACTTCACCCCCTGGAGTGTTAAAGCAAATGCCAAATATTTATCATTTCATCTGTAAAAATCTGTTACTTTCAAATCTGCAGTGCTTCACTAATTGGATCTGATATGACATGTTTTAAAATTCTAGTAAATGCACAAAGGCATACAAAACAATAGCAAATAGCAAAAAGGAAGTAAATACTCAAAAGGGTAAAATTGGATGAATCAAATGAAGCCTAATATATTATACATATATGAAATAAAATATGAAAATAATATTTAATAGTTCCTTAGAAGCTAACAGGCTAAAAGTGAATCCTTGAACTGCTTAGAAATGGGAAAAACTTACTTTTAAAAAGATGCAAAATGGGACGCCTGGGTGGCTCAGTGGTTGAGCACCTGCCTTCGGCTCAGGGTATGATTCCGGGATCCAGGATCGAGTCCCACATCGGGACTTGCATGGAGCCTGCTTCTCCCTCTCTCTGTGTCTCTGCCTCTTTCTGTGTCTCTCATGAATAAATAAATAAAATCTTAATAATAAAAAATAAAAAAATGCAAACTTATTCAGAAAACATTAAATAAACCCAGTCCAATCTGTATGGTCTACATAACTAGAACCAATCCTGGCTAAAACTAGAGTTACAGGTAGAGTTACCAGATTTAGCAAATAAAAATATAGAATAGCCAGTTAAATTTAAGTTTTAGTTAAATAATGAGTAATTTCTTAGAATATGTACCATGTAATATGTCCCATGCAATATTTGGGATATATTTATATTAAGATATTATTATTTGTTTTTATCTGTATTACTTGTTTACCTGATAATGCCTGGGTTCAACCACAGGCAAAATGAATCAGAATTTCTGGAGTTGGGGATGCCTGGGTGGCTCAGCAGTTGAGTGTCTGCATTTGTCTCAGGGTGTGATCCTGGGGTCCTGGGATCGAGTCCCACGTCAGGCTTCCTGTGAGGAGCCTGCTTCTCCCTCTGCCTATGTCTCTGCCTCTCTCTCTATGTCTCTCATGAGTAAATACCTAAAATCTTTAAAATAATAAAAAAGAATTTCTGGGGTTGTAGCCCGGGCATTCCTTTTTTAAAAATTCCCTAGGTCTGGGGCACCAGGGTGGCTCAGTGGTTTAGCATCTGCCTTTGGCTCAGGTCTTGGTCCCTGGGTCCTGGGAACAGGTCTCACATTAGGTTCTCCGCAGGGAGCTTGCTTCTTCCTCTGCCTGTGTCTCTGTACCTCCCTGTGTCTCTCATGACTCTAGGTAAGAATTACCTATTTCACATCCAAGATTAAGAATGACTGCTCTAGAAAATGCTAATTTTAGCCAAATCAATTAGGTCAATTGGCATCAGGAGAATTGACTTTACATGAAATAGTATCAGGTGAACTAAATCCTCATCGCCATTTTAGCATGCTGCTTAGAAAAGGTGTCCATCCCTCTTGGTGTGCTATGTCCTTCTAAGAATCTGATTCATTTTGTAGACATTACTTGCAGGGTCCCATCTTGATTTTGGCATCTACATCTGGTTCTCCTCTTTGCATGAGTGAAGCCACTTCTGAGAGGAGCAGTTTTTGTTTCTTGCCTATTAGCCAAGGCCTAGAACTGAAGATGTGAACATTCTTTCCACCCTGGAGTTTGAAACCCCCTGGTCTCAAGTCAGCAATGGCTCAGAAATCCCCTAGTACACTTCTGGGCAGTTTTATTTTTCACTTGCATACATGGAGAAGCTGTCAGAGTAAGCTGGTGACTTGTAAGTGTCAGGGATAGAACCAGAGGCAAACTAAAGTACTCTAAGTCCTACTTAAGTTTTGATTTAAGAAAAGGTAGCAATGAAGAGATTTTCTAATAAGGTTGCTCAGAAAAACAGACTTTTACATTTCTAGACTTTTCCCAAAACAAAACGTCACCTGAAAGCACTTCTTTCTCCTTCTCTGTAGCTGAGATGCTATCTCTTTCCTCATCAGCTCCCAGTGGCCATGTGGCAGAGAAGAATGGGCTGTTATTTGATGCCAAATTGAATCTGCAGAGATTCAGTGAACTAAGACCAGAAAATTATTACAGTGACTCAGAATGAGTGTGTCTTGTTGTGATTTTTAGCATTGATAGCAAGCAAGACTTACTTTTAATTTCCTTTTAAATATTAGGATGTTTCAAAATGTCCACGGTTACTGATTAGGCCAATGGGTTTCTGATCTTGGTGATAGAAAGTAGCCAACTTTTAAAGTAAAAAAAAAAAAAAATTTCTCTGGGAAGCTCTAAGTGAACTTCCATATTGTGAGAGTACCCTTCTGCTAATAACTATAGTGAAAACATGAGTACTTTTCCCTGAAGGCTACTTTTTTTTTTTAAATGATAGTCACACAGAGAGAGAGGCAGAGACACAGGCAGAGGGAGAAGCAGGCTCCATGCACTAGGAGCCCAATGTGGGATTCGATCCCGGGTCTCCAGGATCGCGCCCTGGGCCAAAGGCAGGCGCCAAACCGCTGCGCCACCCAGGGATCCCTGAAGGCTACTTTTAAGATATTCTTGTTGCCCTTTGGTTGTCACAGGCCATTGCTCTGTGTGAGAAGAACTGGCAGCATTGGCAGTACAATTATCATCCCAGTGTTCTGGTCTTTGGAGAAGCGTGGATTTCAGGAGTGGGTTTGAGTTCAAAATGGGTAGAAAGCCAGCACCTTTGATTCCTCCTCTTGTGGGTAATATCCAGGGTAGTGGAAGGAAACTCTCATGTTAGATGGCAATTGCTCCATATCTCTGGCCTCCAAACCTGCATTGGCAGGGGTCGGAGGGCGTTTCCATGTGGCCTTGTGCCAAAGGGAAGACACAGTTTTAGTTACATGAGAGCCCAAGAATTCTGAATGTTTCCAATGAGACTCCCTGCACCTTGTCCCTGAAGCTCATCCTTACCAATGCTATCTGCCATTGCAACCATCAGAATTAACTTTACAATTCATGTCAGTTCCTAGAAGTTCAGAACTCCCCTATCAACTCTTTGCCCCCAGAAAGTAACTTCCACGTTGTTCTGTGGATTTCTTTTCTTTTTTCCAATATGATGTCCACCTTCTTCCATTCTTTGTTGTTGTTTTAGAGAGAAAGAGAAAACAAGCAAGCAGGGGGTGGGAGGTGAGAGTGTAGAGGGACAGAAAGAGAGGAAGATAAAGAATCTTAAGCAGACTCCATGTTCAGTTCGGGGCCGACATGGGTCTTGATCTCAAGACCCTGAGATCATGACCTGAGCTGAAGTCAAGAGTGGGATACTTAATCGATGGAGCCACACAGGTACCCCACACCTTCTTCCACTCTTGAAATGCTTCCACTGTGCCCTTTGGTCAGTCAGCAAAATCCCCTATATTCTCAGCCTCTTTTCTGAAAATACACCTTCTAACTAAAACCTAGCTCTTCCTGAAGACATTACTTCTATTTATTTTTTTCATAATGTAGCTGTGGCTTCTCTTTAGCCCTAACACTACTGGACCTAGAAAGAAGAAATTCTCTTCCTGCCCATCAGTATCACTTCCATATCACTCTACCACCATTCAGCTTGGAATCTCATGTCATAGAATTTTCCCACCCTCTACCTCTCTACCTCTCTTTGTGGCAGTCATTTATTGACCCTATGTCTCTCATCCTCATTTCTTGAAGACTTTTTTTTTTAAAGATTTTATTTATTTATTTGACAGAGAGAGAGCACAAGTAGGCGGAGTGGTAGGCAGAGGGAGAGGAAGAAGCAGACTCCCTGCTGAGCAGGGAGCCCAATGCAGGGCTCAATCCCAGGACCCTGGGATTATGACCTGAGGCCAAGGCAGATGCTTAACCTGACTGAGCCACCCAGGGACCTCCTTGAAGATTTTAACTGTTGACTCTTCATCATCCTCTCCAGTGTTTTCCCAGTCATAATTCTTGGTGACATTGGTATACACATAGGTCTATTTCCCAATAGCCTCTCTCCATCCCTTGATCTTCTCCCCTGCAATTAGCCAGGGGTCTACCTACTTCAGCCACTTACTCTCAATCAAAGTCAGATATAGACTTCATGTTATCAATACTTAGAATTTCTCTTTTAGCCTTTTTAAACATCGGACTATCTGCCACACCCTCCAACTTTTCTAGCTTACTCCCTATAGTATCCTAACCTCAGAAATAACTTCAACCACTCCAATACATGAAATCCATTAGTCCTGCCATCTTTTCATCATCCCTACTACCCCTATGTCTTTACTTCTCTTTATCCAGCTAAAAGCCTGTGGCCAGTTATTATAATCATTCTATTTTATACTCCCTCAACTCCCTGATCTTCTTGCAATTTAATATACATGCTTCTAAAAATCCTACTCTTCATAAATCCGAAACTTGGTCTATGCTAGGCCTGTATTCACATTGATTAAGGTGATGGGAGTAGGGTGTGTGGCTGGCTCAGCTGGAGCACGTGACTCTTGGGGTTGTGTGTGAGTTCAAGCCTGAAGATGGGTATAGGGAGTACTTAAAAGTAAAGTCTTTCTTTTTTTGAGAGAGAGAGAGAGAGAGAGAGAGAGAGACAAAGAATGTGTGGGCATGGGGGGGGAGGGAGAGCAGTTGGGCAGAGAGAGGGAGAAAGAGAAACTTAAGTAGTCTCCATGCTCAGTGGAGCCAGATGCAGGGCTCGATCTCAGGACCCTAAGATCATGAAAGCATGAAAGCAAGAGGAAGATGCTTAACTGACTGACCCATCCAGGCAACCCAGAATGAAATCTTTTTTTTTTTTTTTTTAAGATTTTTATTTATTTATTCATGAGAGACAGAGAGAGAGAGAGAGAGAGGCAGAGACACAGGCAGAGGGAGAAGCAGGTTCCATGCAAGGAGCCCGACCTGGGACTCAATCCTGGGACTCCAGGATCACATCCTGGGCCGAAGGCAGGCGCTAAACAGCTGAGCCACCCAGGAATCCCCCCGCCCAGAATGAAATCTTAAAAAAAAAAAAAAAAGATAAGAAAAAAGATCACCCTATTTCTGGCTGTTCTCACATTCTACTTGTAATTATAAGTTTCAAACAGCCCTTAATGCTGCCTGGTGATCATACTGTGTTTTCCTAGTTCATAAGCCCTCCTACCCTCACCTATTTGCTGTGACCACTTCATACTCTGCTTACTTCTCAACCTTCATCACACTCCCCCCTTCTCTATTAGTAGAGCATCTTCTTTACTCATTGATAAATGAAGCAATCAGAAGACCGTGTCTACAAACTCCACCACATTGACCTTCTGATTTGTCTTTGTTCCCATATACCCTATCTGATACTCTGTGACTATTAGATAAACTGTCCATGCTCCTTGCTAAACCCATCCTTCCTCAAGTATTGCAATCCCTTCCCATGTCAAATATTTAAAGACATTGCTTTCTACCACCTCTGTATTATCAATTTTCTCTTTTCTAAGAGATCTTTCCCATCAGCATACAGGCATATTGTTTTTTCTCTCATCTTAACCATTTATTGACCTAATTTTTCCTTCTAGTTACTGCTCATTTCTCTCTTCTTTTTTTTTTTTTTTTTTTTCCTTAGGCAGATGCTTAACCGCCTGAGCCACCCAGGTACCCCTCTCTCTTCTGTACCAAAAAAAAAAAAAAATCCTTGGAAGTGTTTCCTCTACTTATCACCTCCAATTCCTCTCCTAATCTTTTTTTCAAAGTTTTAAAAGTCACATGTAAAGAATTAATACTCATTGGGGCACCTGGGTGGCTCAGTTGGTTAAGTGTCTGTGTTTGGCTCAGGCTATGATCCCAGGATTCCGGATTCAAGCCCCCCTGTCTGGCTCCCTGCTCAGCAGGAAGTCTGCTTTTTCCTCTGGCTCTCCAGCTCATACTCATTTTCTCTCTCTCTCTCTCTCTCTTTCTCTCTCTCTCTTCCCCTCCCCCCTCTGTCAAATAGATAAATAAAATCTTTTTAAAAAAGAATTAGTCCTCATAGCTACTTGGTAATAAATTCAAATTGCTTCATTTGAAACCACTGTTACTCATAGAAGTACCTAGCCTGAAGAGAAAGTCACAATGGCTCAGATTTATTTTATTTTAAATTTTATTCTATTTTTAAAAAATCAAACCTATTAAAAAGTTGACAAATTATTAAAGTTAAAAAATAAAATTTGGCATTTTCCATAATAGTGAATAATCAATTTCAATGTGGTTTGAAAGTCACTAAGAAGTATTGGGGCAGGTCATCCTAAAGGAGAGAAAAATAATGATAAAGTTTATTCTGTTGCTCACAGAGTTCTTCAAATGCACTATCCTTCTGTTATTTCCTTGTCTCTAAACCTCTGTACATGCTTTTCCCTATTACTAGTCATTGTTTTCCTTCCTGGATAACTCTTCATCTTTCAGAGTCCAGTCTCCCCCCACCCCCAACCTTTTAAAAAAAGATTTTATTTATTTATTCATGAGAGACACACAGAGAGAGGCAGAGTCACAGGCAGAGGGAGAAGCAGGCTCCCTGCAGGGAGCCCAATGTGGGACTCCTTCCCCTGACCCTGAGATCACCCCCTGAGCCAAAGGCAGACACTCAACTGCTGAGCCACCCAGGCATCCAGAGTTTTGTCTTTCCTAACTTTCCACCCCCCACCTGCCGTTTTGAGTTATTCTATTATCCTATAGTCTTCTTCTGATAGTCTGTAACATATTGATTCTAACAGTTTAATCACCTGTCTTACCTGTTAGGATCCAAGTTTTGTGAAGGTGGAATGGTGCCCATTTCATTCAATATCATATTTTCTGATCCTAGAAGAGGCCAAACACATAGAAGATGCTTACATTTAATAACTGAGTGACTATAGTGTTGTTAGGGGAAATGAAGCACTCTTTAGAAGTTTCTCAATTTAACACTTCCGTGAAAAAAACTGGCACAGATTATTTAGAGATTGCATTCTAAAACTTCCTTACTGGGCCCATGCAAAGGATTTTAAACTCTGTAAAGTGGACACCTGGTGAGATTAGGAGACCTAAGGATCACAATAGCGATTGTTGGAAAAAGCTTCATCATGGTATAAACACAAGTAATACAAGGAGCTAATTTGTAACATCAATGTATCAAACGCAGGTATTGGAAAATGTTTTGAAAGCCATTGGTTTATATAAAATAGGAAGTTTAACAAAAAAGCTATCAACAGGGAAGTTTATTATTATTATTATTATTTTAGATTTTATTTATTTATGTATGAGAGACACACAGAGAGAGTGGCAGAGACATAGGCAGAGGGAGAAGCAGGCTCCACGCAGGAAGCCCGATGTGGGACTTGATCCTGGGACTCCAAGATCACACCCTGGGCCAAAGGCAGGCGCTAAACTGCTGAGCCACCCAGTGACCCCCAGTTTCATTGCTTTAATTATAGTTTTCCTAATCTTTACTCTAAGATTCCTATTTCTAGATGTGATATCTCTCCTAACTCCTCAGACCCAAATGTTCCATTGCCCAATCAATATAATTTAGAACTTTAACAAGCCTTTAAAATTTAACATCTACAGAATTCTTGATTTTTCCATCCCCAAATTAACCCCAACTTTCCTTATGTCAGTAAATGGCAACACCAACCACCAAGATGCTCCAAATAAGCTGAGGGCCATTTTTTTTTTTTTTAGGCCCATTCTTTATTACTTAACATTCCACATCCAAATCCATCATCAAACCATGTCAATTTTATCTTGAAAATATCTCTCAAATCCAACCAATTTTTATTAACTCCGGTATCATCCTAGTTTGAACTACCATTGTCTTCTGCATATTAATTTACTGCAAAGTCCTTCTAACTGGTCTCCCTTCTTCCACCCAGACAACAATCAAACTTCTCTTTTTAGGACATAAATCAAATATCCATTCAAAACTTTTTTTCTGGGGACACCTGAGTGGCTCAGTTGGTTAAGTGTCTGCCTTTGGCTCAGGTCATGATCCCAGGGTCCTGGAATTGAGTCCCATGTCGGGCTCCCTGCTCAGTGGGGAGCCTGCTTCTCCCTCTGTCCCTCCCTCTGCTTGTGCTGCCAAATAAATAAACATTTTGAATAAAACCACAAACTTTTCTTTTTTATAACTCTTGCCATACCTTACGTAATATGTATCAATTTGTAGGTGCCCTAAACATAGGGACTTTGTATGATGATACTGTGTACTCAGAGCCTAGAAGAGTACCTGATGCTTAATAGATGATCAATAAATATTTGTTAAATAAATAGATGAATCACCAAGTATTAAAAAAAACCTTTGGTAGGGCAGCCGCGGTGGCGCAGCGGTTTAGCGCCGCCTGCAGCCCAGGGTATGATCCTGGAGACCCGGGATCAAGTCCCACATCCGGCTCCCTGCATGGAGCCTACTTCTCCCTCTGCCTGTGTCTCTGCCTCTCTCTTTCTCTTTCTCTCTCTGAATAAATAAATAAATAAATAAATCTTTAAAAAAAGATTAAAAGTAAATTAAAAAAAACCTTTGGTATCTGATATTATAATCTGGTAAAACAGACATAAACAATGATTATCTGATGATACTTGTCTTTGTAACTGTATCCTAGGATCCGACATAGAGCCCCATGCACCAAATTTTTTCTCACATGATTATAACAAAGAATTACAACCTTTCATCCTTGATGATCTTTTCTTCAATGGAATGAGCCCTTTGATATGCTATTTTCCAGGAGAAGGTACCCTTATAAACTATCCTTATAACTATCCTTATAATAAGTCACATATATGTATGTCACATATAGGGGCCTCTATATATGGGCATTGTTTTTTTACAGTGAGTTAGTATGATGGAAAGTCTGAAAAATCTAGGTTGAAATTCCTCCAGAAATTCCCCTCCTGCTAAGACACAATATATATTTTTATATGAGAAGGAAAGATAAAAATCAAACAGAGCTGTTTAGTGTCAAAACATAAATCTAAAATCATAATCACTTATTTATTTTTTCCACTAATACTTTTTGAGCTCCTACAGTGTGCCAGGCATTATGCTAAGCACTGGGGAAACAAGCTAACTAGATGGATAGATAGGGTCTCTGCTGTCATAGAATTTACATTAAAGTGAACAAGTGAACAAGTAATCAGATAAATAAAACAATTAAAACTTGTGATTAGTGCTCTTGTGGAAATAAACATGATGCTGTGCTGGAAAAAAAAAGGGAGACTGCGGTAGGCAGAATAATGCTCTTCCAAAAGACATCTCCAGAATTTTAAATATTATATCGCATAGCAAGTGGGAATTAATGTTATTAATCAACTGACCTTGATGTCAGGAGATCATCCTGGAGTACAACATTATCACAAGAGTAAAGAAGAGAGGTGAGAGAAAGAGTGTCAAAGTCAGATTTTAAGATGCTGCATAGCTGATATTGAGGATGAATGGAAGAAGGGGCCACAAGCCCAGACAGGCAGGTAGCCTCTAAAAGCTGGCAAAAGCATGGGGATGAGTTCTCTACTGCCTCCAGAAGGAAAGCACTCCAGCTGATACCTCGTTTTTAGCCCAGTGAGACCCATTTTAGACTTCTGACCTCAGAAGTCTAAGATAATAGATTTGTGTTATTTATTTATTTATGATATTATTTATTTATTCATGAGAGACATACACAGAGAGAGGCAGAGACACAGGCAGAGGGATAAGCAGGCTCCATGCAGGAAGCCCGATCCTGGGACCCCATGATCATGCCCTGAGCCAAAGGCAGATGCTCAACTACTGAGCCACTCAAGCATCTCCCTATTTATTTATTTTTTAAGGTTTTAAACATTTATTCATGAGACACACACACACACACACACAGAGAGAGAGAGAGAGAGAGAGAGAGAGAGAGAGGCAGAGACATAAGCAGAGGGAGAAGCAGTCTCTATGCAGGGAGCCCAATGTGGGACTCGATCCCAGGACCCCAGGATCATGCTCTGAGCCAAAGGCAGATGCTCAACCACTGAGTCACTCAGGTGTCCCTAGATTTGTGTTATTTAAAGCCATGAAGTTTGTGGTAATTTTTTACAACAGTAGATAGAAAAATATCACAGGGGCTTTTGATAGGAGATTCAAAGAAAGCTTCTCTAAAAAGATGTTATTAATCTGAGAGTGAGAGGGTTATAAAAGGTAAAAAAGCATGTAATGAATAAAGCTGGCAGTAATGCACTCCAGGCAGCAAACAGCAAATCCAAAGTCCCCAAGATTGAAAATAGATTGTTATGTTTTAGACATTGATGAAAGGTCAGAGTAATTCAAGTGTGATAGTGGAGGGAGAAAGTGGTTAATAAGAGATTATAAATTAGGTAATAAAAAAATAAACTAGGTAAGATTCGTTTATTCAGGGCTTTATAGGTAAATTAAGGAATTTACATTTTGCTCTCAGTGTGATAGGAAGACACTGAATGATTTTAAGTATGAAATGATCTGTCTTGTGGTTTTTTTGTTACTGCAGTATAATATAATTAGCACATACAAATCATAATGGATAGGTCATTAGATTTTTAGAGGGAACACACTTGTAATCATCACCCAGGTCAAGAACTAGAATATTACCAATACCCTTGACGCTTCCCTTGAGCTCCCTGCAGAATTTATCTCTACCAAATGGAACTGCTATTCTGACTTTTATCATCTTAGGGTAGGTTTTTCAGTTATTGACCTTTATATAAATAGAATCATACAAAATGTTTTCTTTGGTTTCTGATTTTTTTCTGCTGAACGTTATGTTTGCAAGATTTATGCATATTGTTGCTATAGTAGTGATCTTAAAAAATGTCAGTACTGTACATATTTCTGTATTTGGTGATAATAATACCTTTTCCATTCTACTATTGAGATACATTTGGAGTGCTTCCAAAGTTGAGCTATGATGAACATTCTTGTACATGTCTTTTTTTATGCACATATAAGCATTTCTATTGAATATATACCTAAGAGTGCAATTACTGAGTTGTAAGGTATACGTATATGAAACTTTACTAAATGCTGCCAGCTTTCTGGAGTGATTGTACCAATTTACATTCTACCAGAGTGTGTGATAGTTGAAGTTATCCAATCCTTTCCAACATTTGAAAATTTTAGGTTTTATTATTAATTAATGAATTAATTAATCCATTCTCTTGGGTAGGTAAAGACATTTTATTGTGGTTCAGAATTCCATTTCTTTGATAATTATCGATGTTGTAAAATTTTTCATGATTATTGGATATTAGGGTATTCTCTTTTATTAGGTGTTTGCTGACTTACTACTTAGGTTTTTCAAACTTTTTTTTTTTTTTTTTTATGATAGTCAGTCACAGAGAGAGAGAGGCAGAGACACAGGCGGAGGAAGAAGCAGGCTCCATGCACCGGGAGCCCGACGTGGGATTCAATCCCGGATCTCCAGGATCGCGCCCTGGGCCAAAGGCAGGCGCCAAACCGCTGCGCCACCCAGGGATCCCCTACTTAGGTTTTTCAAATATAATATTAATTTCCATGGGGAGATTATAATTATTATACAGCCAATTTTAAGCACTCATTTGGATCTTGGTACAACCAAATGAAATTTGGTATATGCATAGAAAATTTATATTACAAGTGTTTATGTAAAGAGGGAATGCTACAAAGACACATAAAAGAGAGGGAATTCTACAAAGACAAAGTGTCCAATAAATCATCAAAATACAATTTATCTCTAAGATTAATCATGAAAGTGAGTCAACTCATGCTTTCTAAAAAGCGTCGATCTATCTTGTTAAGACATCTTATTCTTGCCCCCTGCCATAGCCAACTTTAAGAGTTTCATACTCTCTCAGGAGTCGAATTAAAAATAAGCCTTACAGAAATGTAACAATTGAAGGAGAAAAAATGCGATGCCATGTAAGACTCCGTTTAATGGCCTCCAAAAAAATTAATTTTACTAGTTTGAAACTGAGTTAGATGAATTCTGAGACACAGATATATGTAGGAGAAAGGACATGTCCAATTAATGGGATTTCTGGCTGCCTGCCCAAGGGGATTCTGCAAAAATCCTACAATACTAGGTAAAACGCCCCTGTGGAGCAAGTAGTATGTTTGTCCAGAATGTGGAGGGCTCTGTCCAACAGTAAATTAACTTCGTAGAGTAAGCTTTATTTCTCTGCCCTGCATTATGGCAGGCTTTCTCTCATTGTCTCTCTCCCTGAGTGGCTTGCTTCACTTGTTTTGTATTAAAGATGAGTCAGCCAGACTCTTAGTCTTCCCTCTCATCTTCTCCTTTCCCTACTCCCCAACCCCCCATTTTTGTTCCTGGATTATCAAAGCCAGAGCAGAGCCTTTTTTGGTTGATGTTTCAGAATACTGAGTTATTAGTCCGAAACGTACACTGCTTCTTTTCTCTTTGGAACCTCCATAGGTTACATTCCTCCTCTAACTAGGCTACCTCTGGTCCTCTTAATTCTTGGAAGCTAGGGATCCCATATATCCAGTTGCTGGAATGGGGCTGCTTTTCATCCCTGCCTCTCCCTGGAACAACCACTGCAATCCCCTTTGCAGCCCCAAGCAAGGAGACCCAAGAGCAGCCACAGATCCAAGGGAGACCGGATGGGCACTCTGCCAAGTTCTGTGTCTTTCCACCACACCTTCCTCAGCTGGTGTATATTTGACAAGCCTACTAAATTAATTTCTCTGGGGCCAGGGCAGAGGCGTAGGGGTAGGGGGACGGGAGGAGGGAGTGTCCTACGGGCAAAAAAATGCAGCCAATCCGCCCTCTGCTGGTTAAAGATCTGAATGATCGCCGCCAAGACAAAGTGGGAAAGAGAAATCGGTTTAACATGGATAAATTACCGCTAAAACTAGGTCTAATTTAATTTATTTGTTAATCTTAAACAGCTACTTGTTCCTATTTAGCCCTACCTGCTGCTGCCTCAGGACTGAGATTTAAATTAGACTATGATTCTAATTCCTACTCTCAGTTAATATGTTATGCTGTTCTGAGCCCATTTTTCATTCGCCCTTGGGTGTTTGCCGTTCTGAGACGAGAATTAAAACCCGCCAACATGCTCTTTTTGTCTAATGCATTGCTAAGCAACCGGAAACACAACACTTAAACTGCCACTTCTTGAGCACACTCTTTGCCTGAAACAGTCATTTCATGCGAACAAAGATAGCTGCTATTTGTGTTTTCGAGAGTAATTAATAGGAAACCAGTGCAGGAAAAAAAAGTCCATCTTCACGCTGGTTTCTTAGAAAAACTGACAAACAGCTTTGTACAAGATGAGGCATTGGCCGCCATAACTCACACAGACTTTTGCACCGCCTTTGCTGTCTTACGCATTTTGTTGGAATAAACCAATACACCAAGGTTGGATGATCTAATGTCTGTCACACACACGAAGATAGCATTTACAGCATGCACTTAGGATCCGGCAGTAGTAAGAGAGAACAAAGTTGGCATTTTGTAATAGGGAATATTATTTAAAGCCAGCTGGTGTCCTTGCCAGCCTAAATATCCAAAAATCAAGGGGTTTTTACCCCCCTCCATATCTGGTCTTGTAACTTAGTCGGTCACGAGCCCCTTGGAGCCAGTTGGGATTGGCCAGCTCCTTTGTCAGGTGAAAGCCTCTGTAACAAGTCATGAGACTAAACTGGGCGGTGTCGCTGTCCGCGTCTAGGGTGCTGAACTCTAGGCGTGGCCAGAGGTTTCCTTTAATGACAACTTCCGGTAGGGCGGGGTCGGGCTCTTGCGCCAAAGAATGGATCCATCTGCCACCTGGTGGTAGAGTGGGAAATGCTTTTGATAAAGTTCAAAGAGGACTTCGGATTGAGACCCTAAACTGAAAAAACAAATCGGAAAATTTGGGGATCTTAGACTTCCAGAGGTGGTTTTTGGGAGATCTGCCTCTTCTTAAAATCCATACAGATGTATAGGGAAATTGAGAATTTCCAGAGTGATCTCTCACTTCTATCCAAGAAAATAATGTACAAACTGACTGAAAATTTCTCAAGCATTTCTTCCAACACATCCTGTCAGATAGGTGTTTAAGAAATATTTGGATAGGGGGATCCCTGGGTGGCGCAGTGGTTTGGCGCCTGCCTTTGGCCCAGGGCGCGATCCTGGGGACCCGGGATCGAGTCCCACGTCGGGCTCCCGGTGCATGGAGCCTGCTTCTCCCTCCGCCTGTGTCTCTGCCTCTCTCTCTCTCTCTCTGTGACTATTATAAATAAATAAAAATTTAAAAAAAAAAAAGAAATATTTGGATATATAGGAATTTAGAAATATTTACTAAAATATTCAGAGTACATTTTACTGGAAGAAATGCTTTATATTGTTAGCCAAATACTTCCAAGAGAGCATAGTTGGGAGTACTGCTCTGATTTCAGCTTGTGGGAGGAAAATGTTTAATTATATTTAGATGTGGCAAGAAGTAATACGAATATAGGAGTAAATTTTTTTTCCTGTTTTCTTCCTGTGCTAGTATACAAGCTATCAGAGAGGTGAACATAATAGGATTTTTTGGTATGCTTATTGTTTTTACTCTGTGTATTTTGCAGCTTTTACCCTTTGTATTTTGATATAGAGATGATTAAATCACCATGAATTAATTATTCAGTCTCAGATGGGGATCCCCTTAGGTTGCTAAGTAAATAGATTCTTTGATAGATTGCAAGAAGAAAACAGGAGAAAGAGGTAATGAAATGCCTCACTGAAGTGTTATTTTGATTTTAAAAATACCGTAAAAAAGTAGATGCACATTTTAAAAAAGATTTTATTTGTTCATGAGAGACACACAGAGAGGGAGAGGCAGAGACATAGACAGAGGGAGAAGCAGGCTCCATACAGGGAGCCTGATGTGGGACTCGATCCCTGCACTCTGGGATCACGCCCTGAGCCAAAGGTAAACGCTCAACCACTGAGCCACCCAGGAGTCCCAGTAGATGCATAATCATAGGAAACAAACTGAGGGTTGATGAAGGGGACAGGGGTGGAGGGATGGAGTAACTGGATGATGGACATTAAGGGCATTAAGGATGGCACATGATGTGATGAGCACTGGGTATTATATAAAACCAGTGAATCGCTGAACTCTACCTCTGAAACTAATGATATATTATATGCTAATTAACTGAATTTAAATTTAAAATGCTAATAAGTAAATGAAAGAAGCTATAAAGTCAAATTTCATGTCAATTAATCATCCAATTTCCATGTCTCCACTGGTAAGCTCTCCTTCTAATTAGTTTAATATCATTCTTCCATCTTTTGAAATAGGTGACTGCTATATAGCCAGAGCCTTACTATATATATATGTTCAGATGCATGGATTACAGTGTAAAATCAATTCTAGCAAGTTGACAATAAAATAAAATTCTTTCTCAAAGAACAAATTTATCAATCTCAGAAAGAAAAGACCTATTCAGGAAATACGCTTAGCTTTATCAGCCAACCCAGTTAATATTTAGTATTTTTTAGATAATTTTCTCATTTGCTGCTCTGTGGATCTTAACATAGAAACTATAGTTATTGCTTCTGTTTCAAGGTATAAAACGTATTCAAAATATTAATTTCAACAAAAAATTGAGGTACTGATTTGAGGTCATTATGTGAATTGTCTTTGATTATAAAAGGGAGAAATTGGTCAGAGTTCAATGAAGAGAAAAATTACCACTCTAGCCTAGGCTCCATTTGATTAAATTGGGAAGTTTCCCAAACACTTGTCAAATTTCATGGAAAGGCACCTGTAACCTATGCCACCAGAATCGACATGGAAAGCAAATAAGCGTGAATAAGGGCATGAAAGCCATCTGTTTAAAATAAGAATGTAATATAAATCTGGACTATAGATGGTATTGGTTTATATTATGCCTTCTTATGTTACTGTGAAAGACTGAAACATTATATGCATATGCACATGGTGAACAATAAGGAGTATTGTCATTCAAAGCAACAGATGGTAGATTAAGAGCAGCTGCGGTGCATTGAGCTGCCTAAGAAAGACTTCTGGACCCCTAAAGCCTCATGTTTCTGCCAAATGAATAAGAAACCTAAATGCATGAAAAGACGCATGAAAGAAAAGAATTCTAAAATAGTACTAAAATCTAAAACAGCAGATGCGACCTCAGTGTTTCAAAATACATTGCCCCCCCAAATACGTTTTTTTCCAGATTAAGGAAGGAGTATATATGAAAGAAAATTGAGGGGATCCCAGATATTAATATAATATGACTATAACAAAAAAGTATAAACATTACAACTCTAAGACAACTTGAAGTTTGGATGCAATAATAGAAATAATCTATTGTTTCTGTCCAAACATTGGACAATCTCTCCAATATCCTAGTTAGATAGGGTATTTTTTTCTGAAAGAGGTTGAAAACAGTGACAAAATTCTCAACAGAACAATTTCAGAAGCATTTAGATGTATGGTATAAAGGTAAATAAGTAAACATAAGTGACACATTTTGCATAAATATTAGAACAGATTTTAATCTAAACTAATTTTATAATTAGGAAATACAGAGTTGTATAGGATAGAACATGGGATAATAAGAATTTGTTATCCAATGTGAGTCTAATTACATTTTTCTGGCTTGCCTGAGTAGATTTTCAAACAAACAAACAAACAAACAAACATGGCACTCCTGTAATAGTGTTAAGTCCAAATTCCCAAATTCTTTTTTTGTGTTTATTTTAAAAAATAGTTGGTTTATTTTTTTTAAAGATTTTATTTATTCATGATAGACACACAGAGAGAGAGAGGGAGAGAGAGAGGCGCAGAGACACAGGCAGAGGGAGAAGCAGGCTCCACACAAGGAGCCCGATGCGGGCCTCCATCCTGGGACTCCAGGATCACGCCCTGGGCTGAAGGCAGGCACCAAACCGCTGAGCCACCCAGGGATCCCCTACTTTATTTCTTATGGTGAAAAAATTTATATTTAGATTTATAGCGGGCTGGACTCAGTTTAGACGATCCCAGTTTTGTTGGCAACATCCAAAGCATCATAGTCAGGAGCTAGTCGAACATTTGCTTTCTTCTTTCCATCAGGCCTGATCAAGGTGTTGACCTTGGCCACATCAATGTCATAGAGCTTCTTCACAGCCTGTTTGATATGGTGCTTATTGGCTTTGATATCCACAATGAACGCAAGTGTGTTGTTGTCTTCTGTTTTCTTCATGGCTGACTCAGTAGTCAGGGGGAACTTGATGATGGCATAGTGATCATCCTCTTTCAAGGATATTTGGGCTGCCTTCTGAGACGCAGGGTCTTGGGTCATTGCAATGTAGGTGACGTAGGGATCTTCTTTGTGTGTGTGTGTGTGTGTGTGTGTGTGTGTGGCTGTGCACGCCTTTCAGCACTGCTTTCTTAGCTTTCAAAGCCTTTGCTTTGGCTTCGGCTTTGGGAGGGGTAGGGGCTTCCTTCGCTTTAAGCGCCATCTTCGTGAAAGGGATTTCCAAGGCTTGTTTTCACGGGCTTATAGAGCTGAGTCTCTCCAAGACTTTATTTTATTTATTTATTTATTTATTTTTTGATTTTGTATCCTGCAAATTTATTGAAATTATTTATGAGTTTGACAGTTTTCGGGGGGGGGGATCTTTATGGCTTTGGACATATAATTTCATATCATCTGCAAACAGACATAATTGTACTTATTTCTTTCCAATTTGGTTGCATTGTTTTTTCCCTCCTAATTATTATTATTATTTTTCAATTCCGTGACTGTAAGGCTAGATCCCAGGACCCTGAGATTGTGACCTGAACCAAAGGCAGACACTTAACCGACTGAGCCACCTGGATGCCCCTCATCACTGCTTTTAAACACTGTCTGGAAAAAAAATTACCTGGAAAAAAACCCCAAAAGATTGCCTGGAAAAGGAGACAAAGGTATACTGCTTAGGAAGAAAGAAATAAAACTTTGTTTGAAGATTACATGAATAGGTATATAGAAAAAATAAAGTCTCAACAAAAAATTCCTGGATCTAATAAGTGATTATAGCAACACTGCAGAATATGAGCATCATATAAAAAAGTCAATAATTTTTCTATATACCAGTAACAGACAAGTGAAATTTAAAATAAGAAACACAATACCACCTACGTTAGTACCCCCTAAATGGAATACTTAGGAACAAGTCTAATAAAATATGTACAAGATCTATACGAAGGGATGCTTGAGTGGCTCAGTGGTTGAGCATCTGCCTCCAGCTCAGAGCATGATCCTGGGATCTGGGATCAAGTCCCACATCGGGCTCTTTGCAGGGAGCCTGTTCCTCCCTCTGGCTATGTCTCTGCCTCTCTCTCTCTCTCTCTCTTTCTCTCTGTCTCTCATGAATAAATAAAGAAAATCTTTAAAAAAAGATCTATATGAGAAAATTCTTATGAAAGAAATAAAAATAAATAAATGGAGAGATATTCCATGTTCATGGATAGGAAGACTCAATATTGTCAGTCCTTTCCAACTTGATGCATAGTTAATGTAATCCCAATACAAATCCTGGGAGGATGTTCTGTGGATATTGACAAACTGATTCTAAATTTATTTAGAGAGGTTAAAGACCCAGAAGAGTCAAAACAATATTGAAAAAGAACGTAGTCAGAAGACTGACACTGGCTAAGTTGAAGACTTCTTATAAAGCTACAGGAATCAAGATATGGGCCAAAGAATAAACAGATAGAATAGGATAGAGAGCCCCAAAATAGACCCATATAAAACAAGTCAACTGCAGGGGGTTGGGCACCTGGGTAGCTCAGTCTGTTAAGCTCAGGTCCTGATTTCAGGGTCTTGGGATGGAGGACTCCATGCTCAGCAGAGTCTGCTTCAGATTCTCTCTTGCTCCCTCTGCCTCTCCCACTGCTCATTCTCTCTCTCTAAATAAATAAATAAATAATTAAAATCTCTTTAAAAAGTCAACTGTCTGACTCTTGGTTCCAGCTCTAGTTGTAGTCTCAGCTCCAGTCGTGGTGTCGGGGATCAGGCGATCTACCAGCATCAGGTGCACACAGCAGAGTCTGCTTGTCCCTCTCCCTCTGCTCCTCCCCCCGCTCACACATGCTCTCTCTCTCTCTCTAAAATAGTTAAATAAGTGAAATCTTAAACAATAATAATAAAAAAAAAACAGTCAACTGACCTTTGACAAAGGAGCAAAGGCAATGCAATGGAAAAACAAATTTTCAACAAATGATGCTGCAACACATGCAGAAAAAAATAAATCTAGACATAGGCTTTATACACTTCACAAAAATTGTCTCAAAAGAAAAAAGGGAGCACCCGAGTGGTTCAGTTGGTTGCGTGTCTCTTGATTTCAGCTTGGGTCGTAATCTCAAGGTTGTGAGATCAAGCCCCACATCAGGCTCTGTGCTGAATGTGGAGCCTGCTTAGGATTCTCTCCCTTCCTCTCTCTCTGCCCTTCCCCACCCGCTCATGCATGTGCTCTCTCTGTCTCAAAAAAAGAAAAAAAGAAGAAAAAATACCTAAATATAAACACAAAACTATAAAACTCATAGAAGATAATATAGGAGAAAATCTAGATGATCTTGGATGTTGAGATAAATTTTTAGATACAATACCAAAGGTATGACCAAACAAATAATTGACTAGTTTGACTTCATTAAAATAAAAAACTTGGGGGTGCCTGGGTGTCTCAGTGGTTAAGCATCTGCCTTCAGCTCAGGGCATGATCCTTGGAGTCCCAGGATCGAGTCCCGCATCAGGCTCCCTTCAGGGAACCTGCTTCTCTCTCTGCTTATATGTCTGCCTCTCTCTGTGTGTGTCTCTTGTGAATAAATAAATAAAATCTTTTTAAAAATGTTTTTAAAATATAAAAAATTTGGGGACACCTAGGTGGCTCAGTTGGTTGAGTGTCTGATTCTTGGTTTTGGCTTGGGTGGCAATCTCAGGGTCTTGGGATTGAGCCCCATGTAAGGCTCATTGCTCAGTGAGAATCAGCTTCAAGGGCTGCCCGGGTGGCTCAGCGGTTTAGCGCCGCCTTCAGCCTAGGGCCTGATCATGGAGACCTGGGATCGAGTCCCACATCCGGCTCCCTGCATGGAGTCTGCTTCTCCCTCTGCCTGTCTCTCTCTCTCTGTCTATGAATAAATAAATAAAATCTTTAAAAACAAAAGAGAGAATCAGCTTCAAGATTCTCTCTCCTGCTCCTGCGCGCTCTCTTTCCATCTCCCAAATAAATATATAAATCTTTTAAAAATTTAATTTAAAATTTATCATCTGCAAAAGACATTTGCAAGAGATAAAAAACACAAGACACAAATTGGGAGAAAATATTTCCAAGAGACATATTTGATAAATGACCAAGGTTCACAACTATTCAAAATATACAAAAAAATTAAAAACTCAACAATAAGGAAACAAATAACCCAACTAAAAACTGAGTCAAAGACCTTAACTTGGGCGGGGGGTGGGGGTGACTGGGTGACAGGCACTGAGGGGGGCACTTGATGGGATGAGCACTGGGTGTTATTCTATATGTTAGCAAATTGAACACCAATAATAAAAAAAAAAAAAACCAAAGACCTTAACAGATACTTCATTATATAAAGATACAAAGATGGCAAATAAACATATGAAAAGATGCTCCACATTATATGTCATCAGGAAAATACAAGTTAAAACAACAATGAGATAATACCACATACTTATTATAATGCCCAAAATCCACAACACTGAAAACACCAAATGCTGGTGAGCACTTGGAACAACAGGGACTCTTACTCATTATTTGTGGGAATGCAAAATAGTCCAACCACTTTGGAAAGTAGTTTGGCTGGTCTTACAAAACTAAAAATTCTCTTTACCATATGATCAAGCAATCATGCTCCTTGATATGTACCCAAAGGAGTTGAAAACATGTCCTCACAAAAACCTGGACATGGATGTTTATAGCAGCTTTATTCATTATTGCCCAGACTTAGAAGCAACCAAAGACATGACTAAAGGACATTGTGATTAAAGCTGTTCTAAACATCTGTGTGCAGAGCTTTTAAGGACACAAGTTTTCATCTCCTTTGGTAAATAACAAGGAGAGTGATTGCTGGATCTTATTGTAAAAGTATCATATATTTTAAGATTTAGGTAATAAGCAAATATATTGATAATGTTGGGAAGCAAAGATTCTCACTTTGGTACAAAGCTAGTACAAATACAAATTGAGGATGGAAATTAAGAAACCTGTGTTAATGAATTAAAAGTATAAGTACTATGATTACATTTATATAAGTATTTGTGTATACACACACTTATAAGATGTTAGTTAGTACAGGTATGTACTAATTCAGGTAAGTATCACCCATGGATGTTGGGAAACACTGACTCATTGTTTTGGAAACAGCATATCACATAGTTTTGAAATATCTCTCCACAGATAACTAATTAATTATGAAAAGAATTAAATGGTACCTTTCCAATTGAGAAATTCGATGTAAGCTACTTTATAATGTAATTATCAAACTTACTATCACCCATAATGGAATAAATGACATTATATACCTTCTGATGTAGTGTATTGAAAAGGATACAACATCACCTGTGTGATATTGATGTAAAAATATTTCATCTGAATCTAATCATTAAGACATGGTAAAAATTCCAAATTGAGGAATATGCTGTAAAATGATTCTTTAAGAATGGAAGTTTCATGAAAAAAATCAGTTGTAAAAAATGCATTCTTTAAACTGTTGCAGTTTAAAGGAACCTGGAAAAATATGACAGTTAAATGTAATGTGCAATCTTTGGTTGTATTCTGGATTTTAAAAAAACAACCACAAAAGGCAATATTGGAACAATTCAGGAAATTAGAATATGGAATATATATTAAGTATTAGGATTGCATTCATGTTAAGTTTCACTGAATTGAGAACTGTATTTGAAATTATGTGGGAGAATGCTCCTGTTCATAAGAGGTACCTGTTGAGATATTTCGGGACGATGTATCATGATGTCTGCAACTAACTCATAGCAAAACTAAATGTTTACATATTGTATCTGTCAGCTATTGTCACATAAAACAGTGTGACAAAACACCTCAAAATTTAGTTGCACAAAACAACATTAATTCCCACTCATGCATATAGGAGTCAGCAGACTTAGGCTGAAATCAGCTGTGCTTGATTCAATATGCAAGCTGTGTCCAGTGCTGTTCCAGCCTCATCCTTGGGTCAGTGGGCTAAAATGAGAATGTTCTTATCAAGGTGACAGAAGAACAAGAGGTTAAGCCCAATTATTATAGTATATTTTAAGCTACAATTTGGTTTACCCTGTGTATTAGTTTCTAGGACTGCCATAACAAATTACCAGAAACTGGGAGTCTTAAAAATTATAAATTATTTTTTTTTTGATATTTAAAATTTATGGCTTTGGGATGCATTATTTGAAAATTGATTGCACTAAGACTTTAGTTAATAATGACTATTTAATAATACTATAGTTAATAATACTATATTGTATATTGGAAAATTGCTAGAAAATAGTTCTTAAAAGTTCTTATCAGGGGAGGTTAGCGGGGGGTTAAGTGAAATAGGTTGGGAAAGAGGAGCCTATGTGTTGTGATGAGTACACCTGAAACTACTATAACACTCTTGACCATACTGGAATTAAAATAAATTTTAAGAAGTTCTCATAACAAGAAAAAATATTCTAACTCCATGGGGTGATGGATTTTAACTAGACTTAGCCTGGTGATCATTTCATAATATCTACAAATATGGAATCATTATGTTGTACATCTGAAACTAACATAATGTTACATGTTAATTACATCTCAATTTTTAAAGATTCTCTAGGATGTCATAAGCTTCTGCATAATGTGTGAATCACTGGGAAAAATATCTTCCTTTTAAAAATTTTTATTTATTTATTCATGATAGAGAGAGAGAGAGAGAGAGAGAGAGAGAGGCAGAGACATAGGCAGAGGGAGAAGCAGGCTCCTTGGAGGGAGCCCAGTGTGGGACTTGATCCCGGACCCCAGGATCACACCCTGAGCCAAAGGCAGACGCTCAACCGCTGAGCCACCCAGGTGTCCCAGAAATATCTCCCCCCTTTTTTTTGAAATATCTCCTTTTTAAACAAAAACTCTGTGGACATATATTGACTAAAGATAAACATGTCTCATTCTCTCACTTACGATGTTCAGGACTCATATTCAGAATAGATGAAGAGCTACAAATCAACAGAAAAAAGGTAAATGATCCAATGTAAAAACTGGGCAAGAAACCTGAACAACCCTCCCTTCACCCAAAGGATAACCATGTGACTAAAGAACAGTGTCGGATCCTATCGGCTAGTATCTTGTTGAGAATTTTTGCATCCATGTTCATCAAGGATATTCATCTATAATTCTCCTTTTTGGTGGGGTCTTTGTCTGGTTTTGGAATTAAGGTGATGCTGGCCTCATAGAACGAATTTGGAAGTACTCCATCTCTTTCTATCTTTCCAAACAGCTTTAGTAGAATACGTATGGTTTCTTCTTTAAACGTTTGATAGAATTCCCCAGGGAAGCCATCTGGCCCTGGATTTTTGTGTCTTGGGAGGTTTTTGATGACTGCTTCAATTTCCACCTGCACCCCGATGTTTCTAGCAGCAATGTCCACAATAGCCAAACTGTGGAAGGAGCCTCGGTGTCCATCGAAAGATGAATGGATAAAGATGTGGTCTATGTATACAATGGAATATTACTCAGCCATTAGAAGTGACAAATACCCGCCATTTGCTTCGACGTGGATGGAACTGGAGGGTATTATGCTGAGTGAAATAAGTCAATCGGAGAAGGGCAAACATTAAATGGTCTCATTCATTTGGGGAATATAAATAATAGTGAAAGGGAATAGAGGGGAAGGGAGAAGACAAGGGTAGGAAATATCAGAAAGGGAGACAGAACATGAGAGACTCCTAACTCTGGGAAACGAACTAGGGGTGGTGGAAGGGGAGGAGGGCGGGGGGTGGGGGTGACTGGGTGGCAGGCACTTAGGGGGGCACTTGACGGGATGAGCACTGGGTGTTATTCTGTATGTTGGCAAGTTGAACACCAATAAAAAATAAATTTATTACTACAAAAAAGAAAAATAAACAGTGTCCTACCTCATCAATAATTAATCATCAGAGAAATACAATTTAAACCATACTGAGATACCAAGAATGGATAGACTTTAAAAATATAAGTAATGCTAGGTGTTGGTAAGAATTTGAACAACTGGAGTTTACACTGCTGATGAGAGTATAAACTGGTACGACCTCTTAGCAGTTTGACAATAAGAAGTAAAGCTGAAAAGAACATACCCCATGACATCAATGCCTCTTTTGGGTATATGCCCTGTTACCCAAAATACATATACATCTTTACAAAGTGACACATACAAGGGCACACTGCTATGAACAGTAGCAGTTCTCAATCAAATGTGCAAATGAGTTTTGCTATATTCATACTGAAAAAGACAAAAGCAATATCTGATAGCTAGTAGCTGATCTGATACTCCAAGCTGGGCCATGGTGTTTGCCTATTGAACAAAAATAATTTCATAGAACACCAATGTTACACAATGCCACTCTATGACTGTGATGGATCAAATTTCAGATAAGAGCACGCCATAATCATGTCTAAACACAGACAAAAAGAACACTATCCAATGCACAAAAATGATCTATCCTGGCTAGTATGAATGATCAATCACAGCTTTTTTTGCCAGTCCCAGCTTTACCTCCTCCTTTCTTCTCACTTTCTACCTAAGAATTATTAATATATCCAACCATAGTATCAACTCCATTTCTGGCAGTATCCCATCCAAACAAAGTCCTATTTCACCACCTGAAATCATTTTCTAACGCTCTCTTACTGAGATGTCCCATGATTCTCTGTGGTGTGCACTTGGAAGAAAATTTGCATTGAGCATATTTATTCCAGTAAGTCAGAAAATACAACTCTTTAACTACAGGTGCATTCCTGATGCCCTGTGGCCAAAGGGTATTGACAATACTCTGGAATTCTATACAGCAATGGAATGGATGAATGAGAACTAAACACAACAACATCAGTCTCACATTGAGCTAAATAATGAAGGAAAGAAATTGGATTCAAAAGATTATTCACGGGGATCCCTGGGTGGCTCAGTGGTTTGGCGCCTGCCTTTGGCCCAGGGCGCGATCCTGGAGTCCCGGGATCGAGTCCCACGTCGGGCTCCTGGCATGGAGCCTGCTTCTCCCTCCTCCTTTGTCTCTGCCTCTCTCTCTGTCTACCATAAATAAATAAATAAATCTTTAAAAAAAACCAAAAGATTATTCACTGTAAATGTCATGTGTTTTTTTAACCATAGTAAAAAAAAATTACCTTCCATATACTTTATTGTATTTCTTTATATAGTTTTTTAAAGAGGCAAAATTAAGCTGTTTAGGGATGCACACTTAAGCCAAATGGTAAGATTTGTAATGTAGATTGAGGGATCCATCTTTTTTGAGGTGGCTTATCATTCTTAAACCTTCTATGATCCTATGATTGTAAAAGAAACTCTGAACAAATATCTCCCAACTTTCTCTCAGGTCGTTTTTAATATATGTAAGTAGTCTGTTATTTCATTTCCTTTCTAATCCAATGCCAAACAACTTCATTTCATTTATCCACCATGTTATCTGGGAAACAGTAATGTACTAATTAACAGCATAGACTCTGGAGTCAGACAAAATTAAATTGAATTCCTTCTCTAATATTGATTAAGTTAGGGGGTCTTAGGAGAGTGACATAACTTATCCAGTCTCAGTTTCTTTGTAAAAAAAGAAAAAAAGAAATACTGATGTGTGCTTCATGAAGTTGTTGCAAGGATTTAACTAGATAATGCACGTAAACAACACAGTACCAGCGCTATATGGAACCATACTCAGTAAATATTAATGCCATCAAAAAATACTAATACCATCATAATCATAAGTGCCAAACCAACTGTTTCCTGAGTGAGTGTTCTGGGAAAGGAATGGATTTATGCAAATCAAAGCCGGTTACTCTATCAATGGACACCAGGTTCCTGAAGGAAACCTGAAGGAAACCTGAAGGAAATCTGTCTGTCCCCTTTCTTTTTCCTGCTGATCACTGTCTCCGATTTTCCATCCCTCTCTGCCCTCCTGCCATCCGGCTCCAGGACGTTTTTGCCTCTCCCTGGATCTCAGGGTGGATTGTGTGGAGTGTTCAGAATAGCTTGCTTACTCCTCAGTGTTTGCCGGTTGCCGCAGCGGCCCCAGCCGGCTGGCTCGCAGGTAGGCGACTTCAGCTTAAGTAACCTCATTGGCTTTTTAATTCCCAAGGACTTTTTTTCTGAAAGGGAATTAAAAGGCGAGTCAGCCGTTGCTTTGGCAACGACTTTCATCCTCTACCTGATCTCCGGAATGAGAACATACCTATTAATACAGTGGATAGACTGGGGAGTTGAGTTGCTCAATGCAAATTTTCTTCCAAGTGCAAAACAGCTTACCGGGCGTGGCTAGCGGTTGATGGCTCTGCGGTTAGAGCCGAGCAAAGCTCAGCGCCTGCAGTTGCAGGAACCTGTCGGCGGAAAAGTGAAGTATATCCGCAACAGGTGGTGGCTGCTGCAGAGAGTGCACTTGTGAGAACGGATGGCGGTTGCGCGCAGAAAATTCTTGCAGAGCAGGCAAGTAGGGTCTCTTCTCTTTTTGTTGTGCATATCTACGGGGAGCGCGGCCACTATCCGCTATTCGGTGGCGGAAGAGATGGAGAGCGGTTCGTTTGTGGCTAATGTGGCCAAGGACCTGGGGCTGGAGGTAGGGAAGCTGGCTGCGCGCGGGGCGCGACTGGTTTCCGAAGGCAGCAAAGGGCATTTCCGGCTCCACCGCAAGACAGGGGATCTGTTCGTGAAGGAGAAACTGGATAGGGAGTCGCTTTGTGGCAAAGCTGACCCGTGTGTCCTGCACTTTGAAATAGTCCTGGTGGAGCCGCTGCAGTCCTTTCGTGCGGAGGTCAGGGTATTTGATATCAATGACAATGCCCCGATTTTCCTGAACAAGCAGCCGCTTTTAAAGATTCCGGAGAGCACACCCTTGGGTTCACGTTTTCCCCTGCAGAGCGCCCAGGATCTGGACGTGGGCCTCAATGGTCTTCAAAACTACACCTTGAGCCCCAACGCGTATTTCCACCTGCACACCCGTTTTCGCAGCCAAGGGCCCAAATATGCCGAGCTGGTCCTGGATAAGCCTCTGGACAGAGAGGAGCAGCCTGAAGTCAACCTGACCATTACGGCCGTGGACGGCGGGTCCCCACCCAAATCTGGCATCGCCCACATCCGCGTGGAGGTTCTGGACGTCAATGACCACGTACCTCAGTTCTCTAGACTGGTGTACCGCGTTCAGGTGCCGGAAAACAGCGCCAATGGTTCTTTGGTGGCCACTGTGAGTGCCACAGACCTGGACGAAGGTTCCAACAAGGAAATAACGTACTCCTTAGCTCAAAACCCAGAAACAATTCTCCAGACATTTCAGATTGACTCTCAAACTGGAGAGGTTCGACTAAGAGGGCCCCTAGATTTTGAAGCAATTGAAACATACGATATTGACATTCAAGCCACCGACGGAGGGGGCCTCTCTGCCCACAGCAAAGTCCTGGTGGAAGTGGTGGATGTGAATGACAATCCACCTGAGGTGACAGTCTCCTCTGTATCCAGCCCTCTCCCCGAAGACTCCCCACTACAAACTGTAGTAGCCCTTTTCTCTATTCGAGACCGGGACATTCAGGTGGGAGGAAAAATCATCTGCTTCCTCAGAGAAGACCTTCCTTTTGCAGTCAAACCTACTTTCCGGAATTCTTACTCACTGGTTACTGACAGAGGCTTGGATCGGGAAGAGGTTTCCGGCTACAATGTCACCGTTGTTGCCATGGATACTGGGCCACCCAGTCTATTCACAGAAACTGTGATTGAGGTGCTAATATCTGACATTAATGACAACCCCCCAGTATTTCAGGAAGACTCCTACATTTTGACTGTTCGAGAAAACAACAGCCCAGCAATTTTTATTGGCAAAGTTCATGCTGAAGATCTAGATTTGGGTGAGAATGCCCAAGTAACATACACTTTGCTGCCTCCAAAAAGTGGAGATTTAGCCGTGTTTGCTTATATCTCCATAAATTCAGATAACGGGAAGCTCTATGCACTGAGAACCATTGATTATGAGGCCATTCAAGATTTTCAGTTTGTGGTAAAGGCAACTGATGGGGGCTTCTTGTCATTGAGTAGCCAGGTTACTGTCAGAGTGGTTGTTCTGGATGACAATGACAACCGCCCAATGATCTTGTACCCACTGCAGAATGGCACCTCACCCTGCAATGACTTGGTGCCCAGGTCTGCAGATGTGGGCTACCTGGTAACCAAGGTAGTGGCTGTGGATGGTGACTCAGGTCGGAATTCTTGGCTCTCATATCATCTCCTTAAGGCCACTGACCCTGGGTTATTCTCTGTTCAACAACAAAATGGGGAAATCCGTACATTGCGGCAGATATCTGAGAGAGACCCTATGATTCAGAAACTGATCGTTCTTGTTCAAGATCATGGCCAACCAGTTCTTTCCACTACTGCCTCACTCAACATCTTGCTGGTAGATGGATTTTCTGAACCTTATCTGCAATTCCGGAATCCATCCAAGAATCCTACAAGGGTAAATCCATCCACTAAATATTTGGTCATTTCTCTAGCTGTGCTTTCCTTTCTCTTTCTCCTGTCTGTCACAGTGATCTTTGTTCTTCACATCTACCAGAAGGTTAAATATAGAGAAAAGTTCACAGTTCAAGAGCATTTCTATGATGACTGTAATTTCCCTAACAACCTGGTACAAGGAGGGGCCAGTGGGTCTTTATCTCAGCCGTGTCCCTATGAAATGTGCTCAGCCACTGGCACCAGCAATAGTGAGTTTCGGTTTCTTAAGCGCTTTATGCCCAACTTTCCCTTCCCCCATGGCACTGGAGAGGCAAAAACAGAGGCTTGCTCCAGTTTACCACCAGATTCTGAGAGGAATAGGTCTCAGGGGTCAGAGGATCATGGTCGAGTATCTGACAACTGTATGTAGCTCTTACTTATGAGCTATATGCAGCCATTATTTATGTCTCCCTTGGGTTCATTACTCCTGGCCCTGGAAATGCTTAGTTGCATAGAAAGATCTGGTTATTTTGCCTTCAAATTATTTTCCAGTAGACAGTTATGCATGCATAGGGAAGAAAACTAGGTTCTAGTTTTGATATATCAGGAAGCATTAGATTTGAGGAGCAGAAATATAGTTTATCATTACTCAGACGTTTCTAGATTTTTGTGCCTCAGTATGTGTAGATCATCTTTGACTCAAAATCTTGCATGTCATCATTCATAATAACACGAATGCCTGGTGAATGGTGTCCTCATAGACAATCAGGAGGAAAGACAGGTAAAAAGAAAAAAAAAGGATTGACTTATTTGAGAAGGTGAATAAAGGCAGATATAAGACTAAAGAGATTCAGTTCAGGAATGTTTTCCAAAGTTAAGTTATATGTGAGTTTTTAATGGCTGTTTATGGCCTAAGGCAAATTTCAAACTTCTCTTTATACCCAGATGTCCATTCCATTCCTTATCACAGAGCAGGTATTTGAGTGTGGGGAATGAAAGGTAGGTAAGGAAAAAAAATTAGGCTTACTATAGTTAACAAGTGCTAGCACAAACTATAAAATAAAAAGATATTAAGGAAAAAATGATCATGAATACCAATTAAGTGGCCTTAAGAAAAGATACATTTTCACATATTACTAGATTTTATTTTTTTCAACTTTTTCAGTTTTATTGAGATATAACTGTAGCACTATATAATCTCAAGGTGTATGTATAATTACCTTACTTACATGTATTGTGAAACTATTACCATAATAAGTTTAGTTAACAAACATGCCCCTCAATTTCAGATTGTCCTTGTCTTCTTTAGGTTAGATTGATGTTCTGCATTATTGGGAAGAATACCACAGACATGATATTGTATCCTTCTCAAATTGTCATTATCAGGGGTACATGATGTCAATGTGTCCTATTGAGCAGTAATATTAATCTTTTAAAGCATTGTGGTTAAAAGCAACAAAAAATTTACCACATCAAATATTTTTAAGCGTACAGTTCAGTAGTGTTAAGGTAATACTAATCCTCATCACTTACTTAAGGTACTATGTCAAGTATCTCCACTGTACAGTTGCTATTTTTCTCTTTGTAATTAATAAGTACTTGGAGAGAGACACTTTGAAATTATGCAAATATCATGTTTCTGCTTAAATTTTTGCTCATTAATTTTAGTACCTATTGCTGGCTACTTCTGATGGCAATTAACACTGTGGCATTTGAGTGGTAATTTTCTATTTCCCTGATTCCTGTATATATAGACTCATGGATATTTTATTATTTAGGTTATAATCCAGTGCTATCATTATTTATTTTGTTGTTCAGCAAACTCTTTTATCTGGGATGAAAAGCAGATTTTTAAGACTGGAATTATCCACATAGAACACATTTTGACCAAAATAAGTATTTCTTTGTAACCCTATGTGCTATATGATCTTAAACAAGTATAAATTTCCTAAATCTTATTAAGGTTTATTCATAATGATGTTTTAACTTTAAATGAAAATTATGTTAACTTGATTTGAAATTTCCATTACAACTATAAAACTATTAAATAGATACTAAACTATGAAAAATTCAAATGTTATTATATGGGCATGTTTATAGATTTGTAAGCTATGTATAATAGAGATGTCAGTTAAAACAGATTTATATGCTGAAATTAGACATACAGATATATAAGAAATGGTATTTGTCTATCTGGTTTTGTTTAGTTATCCTAAAATAAGTAAATACATTGCTTTCTCTGTCATGTCTCTGTATTTTGTTTTTGGTTTCTATTTAAAGATGAACTTTCTCTCAGGGTGCCTGGGTGGCTCAGTTGGTTAGGCATCAGATTCTTGGCTCAGGTCATGATCTCAGAGTTGTGAGATCCAGTCCTGTGCGGGGCTCTGCAAATGGGCATGGAGCTTGCTTGAGATTCTCTTGTCCTTCTCCCTCTCTCTCTACCTTTCTACTCGCTGTCTCTCTCTCAAAAAAAAATGAATTTGTCTCATTCATGGAAGCAAAATTCATCTGTGTAAGTCTCTCATATAAAGTCTATATTCTCTACAGTTGAACATTATCAAATTATGCGACTAATTAAACAACTGTTCTCCAACCAAAAAATTGACTTTGTTTACAAATTTATGTGACACTGTAAAAATAATAACAAAGTAGCAGTTGTATTTATATTATATTGAAACAAAATATTAAAAAGTAAAAATAGCATAGTTTTCTGTTAAGCTGGTGAAGCAAGCTCATATGAATGCAGAAAGAAATAGATAAAATTTAAAATAAAAAATTAGAAAATACAAAACAAAAATGGAACAAACATAAAATGGTGAACAAGTATGAAACCCTGACATTTCTGAGTTGCAAAATGGGAAGTTGGCATCAGTTGCAATAAGTTTGGCTCTTATGGGCTATTGGGAAAAAAATTCTCCATGCAAGATGGAGAATAAAAGCAAGGGTAATTGCTTACAGCCAGAAGGTATAATGGTTCTATCTTGTTCATGAAAAAAGGTTGAAAAACCACCACCAAAATATTTCTAAAGTTATGACAAACACAAATGGAAAGATATTCCATGCTCATATATTGGAAGAACAAATATTGTCAAAATATTTATACTACCCAAAGCAAACTATAGATTCAATGTAATCCCTATCAAAATACCAACAGCATTTTTCACAAAACTAGAGCAAATAATCCTAAAATTTGTACAGAACCACAGAAGACCTTGAACAGCCAAAACAATCTTGAGAAAGAAAAGAAAAGCAGGAATTACCACGATTTCAGATTTCAAGTTACACTACAAATCAAAACAAAAAGCTTCTGCAAAGATAGGAAACATCAACAAAACTAATGGACAACCAACTGAGAGAAGACATTTGCAAATGAAATATCCAGTAAAGAGTTAGTATCTAAAATATATAAAGAACTTACACGATCCAACATCCCCAAACCAAATAATCCAATTTAAAATGGGCAGAAGACATGAACAGACATTTGCCCAAAGCAGACATCCAGATGGCCAAAAGTCACAGGAAAAATGCCCAACATTACTTATCATCAAGAAAATACAAATCAAAACTACAAGGAGATATCACCTCGTACTTGTCAGAATGGCTAAAATAAAAGACAAGAAACAACAAGTGTTGGCAAGGATATGGTGAATAAGGAACTTTTGTTCACTGTTGGTGGGAATACAAACTGGTGCATCCACTGTGTAAAACATTATGGAGGGTCTACAAAAAATTTAAAATAGACTACCAGGGATCCCTGGGTGGCTCAGCGGTTTGGCGCCTGCCTTTGGCCCGGGCGCGATCTTGGAGTCCCGGGATCGGGATCGAGTCCCGCGTCGGGCTCCCGGCATGGAGCCTGGTTCTCCCTCCTCCTGTATCTCTGCCTCTCTTTCTCTCTGTGTCTATCATAAATAAATAAATAAATCTTAAAAAAAATAAAAATAAAAATAGACTACCCTATTATCCAGTAATTGCACTCTAGGCATTTACCCATAAAAACACTAATTCAAAAGGATATATGCATCCCTATGTTTATTATAGCATTATTACAATAGCCAAATTATGGAAGCAGCCCAAATGTCCCCTGATAGATGAATGGATAAAGAAGAGATTTATATATATATATATATATATATATATATGTATATATGTATATATGTATATATGTATATATGTGTATATATATATATATATAGTGACATCTATATGTATATGTATATATATATGTATATATATATGTATATATGTATATATGTATATATGTATATATGTATATATGTGTATATATATATATATAGTGACATCTATATGTATATGTGTTTGTATGTGTATATATAGATACATGTACCTAATGGAATATTATCCAGCCATATAAAGAATGAAATATTGCCATTTGCAAAACATGAATGGAGCGAGAGAGTATAATCCTAAGTGAATAAGTCAATCAGAGAAAGACAAATAACCATGGGATTTCATTCAGATGTGGAATTTAAGAAACAAAACAAAGGAAGATAAAAAGAAGAAAGACAAACCAAAAACCAGTCTTTTAAAAAAAGATTTTATCCATCTGTTTATATGATAGAGAGAGCACTTTGCCTGCAAGTGGGGGGAGGAGCAGAGAGGGAGGGAGACAAACAAGCAGACTGCACTGAGCATAAGCCCAATGTTGCACTCCATCCCACGACTCCAAGACCATAACCCAAGCTGAAATCAAGAGTAGGATGCCCAACCAAATGAGCCACACAGATGCTCCATCAGACTCTTAACAATAGAGAACAAACTGACGATAACCAAAGGGGAGGTGGGCAGGAGGATGAGTGAAACAGGAAATGGAGTTTAAAGAGTACACTTACATGATGAACACTGAGTAATGTATAGAATTGTTGAATCACTATATTGTACACCTGAGAGTATTATAGCACTGCATATTAATTATATTGGAATTAAAATTAAAAAATTAATAAAATTTAAAAAAGAAAGTCTCAGTAAAGAAACAGAAAATACGAAGAAGAACCAAATAGAAATTTTAGAACCAAGATGTACAATAAACAAAATAAAAAGCTTAGTGGATAGGCTTAACAGCAGAATGGAGGAAAGAGACAAAAGAATCAGTTGATTGGAAGAAAGAACAATAGTTACCCAAACTGAACAAGAAAGAAAATATACTAAAAAATAAATGCACAGAGCTTCCCAGACGTATGGGAAAATAACAAAAGATGTAATATTTGTGTCATTGAAGTCTTAGAAGGAAAGGAGAAGGAAGATAGGGCTGAAAAATACTCAAATTTGGCAAAAGACAAGAATGTGGATATTTAAGAAGCTGAGCAAACTCCAAACAGGAAAAATCCAAAGAAATCCACACCAAGACATATTGTAGTGAAACTTAAATATTTAATTTATTTATTCATGAGAGTCACACAGACAGGCAGAGACATTGGCAGAGGGAGAAGCAGGCCCCCTGCAAGGAGCCTGATGTAGGACTCAATCCCAGGACCCCCAAATCATGACCTGAGACAAGGCAGGTGCTCAACCACTGAGCCACGCAGGTGTCCCTGTAGTCAAACTTCTGAAAATTAAGGCAAAATGTCCTGAAAGCATCTAGAGAAAAATGACACATTACCTACAGGGTAAAAACAATGTGAATGATAGAGGATTTCTCATCAGAAATGATAGAGGCCAGAAGCAAGTAACATGATGTTTTTAGTGACTGAAAGATACAACCCAGTATCCCATATTCAAAGTATCCTTCAGGGATAAAGAGGACATCAGGATATTCTTAGGTGATGGAAAACTAAAAGACTTTGTCATCAGCAGACTGATCCTAAAAGAATGGCTAAGAGAAGTTCTCTAAACACACAGGAAATAATTTTAAAAGGAATCTTGGAACATAAGGAAGGAAGAATGAGCACGGTGAGTAAAAGATGGGTGAATATAGTAGACTTTCTTTTCCTCTTGGGTTTTCTAAATTATGTTAAAAAATGATAATACTGCCTGATGTGGTTCTGACTGTGGAGTAACCAAGACAATGTTATAAATAAGAGAGAGAGAGAGAGAGAGAGAGTAAGGAGACTATACTTCATTCAAACATATGAAATGATGACACTAGTAGACTATGAGAAGTTATTTGTACATAATATAATAACTAAAGCAGCCACTAAAAAGCCTTATAAAGCAATATACTCAGAAACACTATAGATAAATAAAAATCAGGGATCCCTGGGTGGCGCAGCGGTTTAGCGCCTGCCTTTGGCCCAGGGTGCGATCCTGGAGACCCGGGATCGAATCCCACGTCAGGCTCCCTGCATGGAGCCTGCTTCTCCCTCTGCCTGTGTCTCTGCCTCTCTCTCTCTCTCTCTCTCTCTCTCTGTGACTATCATGAATAAATAAATAAAATCTTTAAAAAAAAAAAGATAAATAAAAATCAAAATTTTAGAAATGGTTGAGTAATCCACAGAAATACAGAGAAAAGGAAAGCAGAAACAAAACAAACAAACAAAACAAACAGAAAACAAAAAATAAAATAGCAGGAGTGCCTTCCTTGGTGGCTCACTTGGTTAGGCATCTGACTCTTGATTTGGGCTCAAGTCATGACCTCAGGGTCCTGAGACTGAGCCCACATTGGGCTCTGAGCTCAACTGGGAATCTGCTTGAGATTCTCTCTCCTTCTTCCTCTGCCCCTCCCCCTGTGTGTGCATGCGCACGCACACATGCTTTCTCTAAAATAAATAAATCTTTAAAAAATAAAATGACAGGCTTAAACTGTAGCTTATGAATAATTACATTAAATGTAAATGATCAAAATACACCAGTTAAAGACAGAAGATGGTGGAATGGATTAAAAAACATGACTTCAGTATATACTGTTTGTAATAAATTCACTTCAAACATGATAATACAAGCTAGTTAAAAGTAAAGGATAGGAAAAGATATATCATAAATATGTTAATAAAAGAAAGCAGGTATGGCTATATTAGTACCTGAGATTTCAGAGAAACATAATTGCCAGAGGCAGAAAGGAACATAATAGTGATAAGAAAGTCAGTTCATTAAGAAGACATAGTGATCCTAAATGTACATGTATGAAACAAAAGAGCTGCAAAATATGTGAAGTAAAAACTGATAGAACTGAAAAGAGAAATAGACAAACTCACAGCTGTCGTTTGGAGACCTTAACACTTCTCTTGACCATTGACAAAGAAGTAGATCAAACTCAGCAAAAATTCAACAATACCATCAGCTAACAGGATCTAGGAGACATTTATAGAGCACTACACTTGAGAGCACTTCACTCAAGAAGAACAGAATTATACCCTTTCCAAGTGCTCACAGAACATATACCAAGGTAGATTTTATCCTGGGCCATAAAACAATCCTCAACAAATTTAAAGTAATTAAAATGATACAGAAGGTGTTCTGCAACCACAATACATACAAACTAGAAATCAATAATAGAAGGATAATATGAAAATCTCCAAAAACACTTCAAACTTAAATAATACACATCTAAATAATATACATGTCAAGGAGGAAGTGTCAAGGGAAATTTTAAACTCACTGAGTTGCATGAAAATGAAAATACAACATATTAAACTTTGTGGGACATAGTTAAAATAGTGCCAGGAGGGAAATTTATAGTACAAACATTAGGATAGAGAAAAACATTAGGATAGGATAGAGTAAAAAAAAAAGCCTCAAATCAATAATCTAAGCTAGCACCCAAGAACTAGACAATGAACAAAATAAATCCAAAGCAAGAAGACGGACATATATAATAAGAATAAAAGCACAGGGGTGGCTGGTTGGCTCAGTCAGTAGAGCACGCAACTCTTGATCTCAGAGTTGTAAGTTCGAGTGCCACATTGGATGCAGAGATTTAAAAAATCTTTTAAAAAAGCATAATAGCAGAAGTCAATGAAATTCAAAACATAAAAATAATAGAGACAATCAGTGAAACAAAGAGCTTGTTCTTAGAAAAGTTCAAAGCAAAAGAGAAAACACAAAATACTAATAACAAGAATGAAACATTATTACTACAGACTCTGCAAATACTAAAAGGATTATAAGGGAATACTATAGATAATTATGCACTCATGAATTTGATAACTTAGATAAAATGGACTAATTTCTCAAAAAAAAAAACAAACTACCATAGTTCACCCAACATGAAATGGTAATTTGAATAGCCCTATAACTATTAAGGAAATTGAATTTGTATTTTAAAATATCTCCCTCCACTTCCCATACCTGCTATCAAAATCTGATTGAAATAACTGGAATGATATTATTTATGCCTCACATAATTACCATTTTTGTGTGTGCTTTGAGTACATTTAAGATCTGCTTTCATGGAAACTTTAAAGTTTATAATACAATATTGTTAACTATAGTCGGCATGCCATACATAAGATCCCCGGAACATGTTCATCCTATAACTGTAAGTTTGACCAACATTTCCTCATTTCCCCCACTCCCATCCCCTGCCAACCACCATTCTATTCTCTGTTTCTATGAGTTTAGCTCTTGTTACATTCCACAAATTAGTGAGAACCTATAATATTTGTCTTTCTCTGTTGGAATTATTTCACTTAGCATAATGCCACTAGGCCCATCCATGTTTTCACAAATGGCAGGAACTTCTTTGTTTTTATGGCTGAATAATATTCCCTCATATATATGTATATGAGGGTCGTGGGCTGGATCCCACGACCCTAAGCTCATGATCTGTGCTGAAATTAAGAGTTGGGTGCTGAGCCAACTGAGCCACCCAGGCACCCCATTTTCATCTTTTTTTAGGAACCTTTATACTATTTTCCACAGTGGCAGTACCAATTTACATTCCCACCAACACTGCACATGGGTTCCCCTTTAGGAGTCATTTAGGCTTACATTTGTTTGAAGGAGCAAACAGGACTATAGATAAGTTACTGTTTATGTAATATTACTGCTAATAATTGTTAGCATTTATGAAACACTGTGATGTTCCAAGCCCTAGGCTGAACATTTCATAAGCACTGTTTCACTGAGGTCCTTGGATGGCTCAGTCTATAGAGCATGCAATTCTTGATCTCGGGGTCTTGAGTTCAAGCCTTATGCTGGGCATTGAACCTGCTTAAAATAATTCTCACAACTTCATGAAGTAGAGAACAGTATTATAGCCGCTTTTTTTTTTCACATGAGGAAACTGAAGTTTAGAGAGATTAAGTAATTTTCTTAATATAAAATATGTGAAGTAGTAAAGCCAGGACTTTATTATGAGTCCTTTGACATAAAAGCCCATACTCTTAATCACCACTTTAAAAAATGATGTTTTTACACAACAAACCACCCACACGTGCACACATTCAAGCTGCAGGACTCTCCTTTAAATTGGGTATTGGTTACCAGGACCAAATTCAAATTGGAAAACAGGGTCATCTCTAGTCTTTTAGTTCTCCAACTGCTACACATCGTGCAAGGCTCTGTGCTGTTGACTTGCTGAAAGACTGCGCATTTCACATACCCAGCTTTTGAGAAAATCTCATTTCTCGCAAAATTACAAGTATTTCACCTATAGTAGAAAATAATTTCAATGGGTTTGTGTTTAAGTTGATACCATAAAATGCAACTAGCTCAAACTTCACCTCCTCTGGGAATCTTTCCTGATACCTCATTTCTGTTCCCACTTAAATTTCCCTTTTGAGAAGTTATAGTGCCTGTGTAAATTTCTCTTCGCACTTACCTCCCACTATTGTAAATGTCTCTTTACCTTCTAGGCTGTCATGTCGTGGGGTGTAGGCACCAGGCTTTATTCAATTTTATGTCCCCAATACCACTCACAGGACTTGAATATAATCCCAAACAAACAGCTGCTGATGAAATAATAAATTCAACAGATGCGTGACCAAATGGGTGACCCGTCTGAAATGTCAGAAATCCAGCTCAAGTCACTCTCAAAAGAAATTGCACAGCTATGATAATATAGTAAAATAATCGATAATTAGAAATGTGATCATAAAACCATACACTAATTATCAAATGTTTTTGTCCACACTGGTCAAATCAAAAATCGGAGAAGTAATACGAAGAAGTAATTTAAGAACCTTCCCACCAAACGACGTGGCGATGAACAGATTTTGACCGTTTCTGATGGAAAGCGCTGTGTATGCCAGGTTTTCAGTACAGACGCCTGGTGGTGCTACAGGCTAAAGAGTAGGAGGAGGAGCCTGGCATTTCCGCAGACTCCATCTTAGAAAAGACAAAATCTGAAAGGCACTGGAGGCTTGGACGCGGCTTGGGGAAGCGTCGGCTGGAACCTCAGATTTCAGACTTTTCTTCAAATGGATGAGGACTAGACGTACGGTGACGTTATTTCTCTAACAAGACTTCGCAAGGCTTTTTTTTTTTTTTTTTTTGGTTAAAGACAACGTACTCAGAGGATGTGCAGGAAATTGTGCGGGAGAAAATTTGGCAGAAAAAGCAAGTGGTGAGTTTTGCTTCCCTTCCTGTGCGTATTGCAGGCGGCCTCGCAAAAAGAGGGCGGCTCTTAATGGCTAGAGGTCCCCGAGATTTGGCGCCGGCTGCGGGAAGGGAAGGGTCGGTGTACCTGTGGGAAGACAGAGGGGAGCAGGGTGGTTTCCAAACTGATCCAAGAATGTTTTAGATACACCTAAAGAACAGGCTTTTCTCCGGAGTAGGAAACCAGACCTGTAGGACCTCGGCTTCCAAGTATCACCTTTAACTCTTTTTTGGCTTTCTGCGAAAAAGGTATGAGTCCAAGATGTTCCCTCTTTGAAAAATTCTTCCGAACATTGCAGAATGTGCACCGGGGACATGCATGATGAGATTTAGGTGACTTTTCTGTTACTGGAAACAACACCATCAGTTCAATGTCCATTCTCACAGTAAAGTGTGAAGTAATAGTGGGGTAAGTAATTTGCTCATTCGTTGGGAAAAAAAAAAAAAAAACAACACTGGATGAAGAACAACCCAAGGTAAGTTTAACTGTTGCAGAAAGGAGTGGTAGATATCAGCAAGAGTGTGGGACCTCCTGGGGCCAAATGGTGACAACCAGTGACAATCCTTCAGATGCATGCCCCTAGGCAACCTGGTTGTGAGAAGTCTGCTGAAGATTTAGTCTTAGTAAAAAATTAAGAAACGGCTCGCTGAATTCTCCAGGCTCACTAAATCCTCCAATATCTGGAAAGTACTCACCAAACATTTTAATTACTGCTCATATCTGTGCATTATAAAAATGTACTGCAAGAAAATTACCAGGCAATTTCAGGGCTACATGGCAAATGCTCAGGAAATTCACAGCAGAAATACTTTCAGAAATCTTTCTCCCTGTGAAAAGTGTTGGATGACACTCTCGTTGGATGACAATTCCATAGAATTGGTCATGTTGACATTTCCCTGCTCATCCTGAAAAACTTCCAGAAACAGACTTCACCCCTTTAAGGATCATAATCTAAACACTCTGGACTAAAAAGAAAATGACTCGATCTTTCCTTCCAGAATTTTTTCTCCCATTAAACATTAAAAATATTCCCTACACTACCAACCTAATGCAGGACAGAGAGAAGAGAGATACATGCAGGCAACATCACTTCATCTTAAATGAAATTAAGTTCTTTGAAGCTGAAAACAAGACATCAGCTATCATCCCTGGTATTCTTGCTTTTGGGCCTTGGATAAAAAGTAGAAGAAAACATTCCTTTTCGGGGATCCCTGGGTGGCTCAGCGGTTTGGCGCCTGCCTTTGGCCCAGGGCATGATCCTGGAGTCCTGGGATTGAGTCCCACGTTGGGCTCCCAGCATGGAGCCTGCTTCTCCCTCCTCCTGTGTCTCTGCCTCTTTTTCTCTCTCTCTGTGTCTATCATAAATAAAAATAAATAAATAAATCTTAAAAAAAAAAGAAAACATTCCTTTTCTGAATAGCATAGCTGTTTTATGGCTCTACCTTTAGTAGTGTTTTCTTTTCTTTTGAAGCATAGCTAATGCTCATTTATGGTCAACAAGTACTGATGATTTAGTTATTTTTATCTTTTTATTTACCTCACAAAGGTCTTGGTTTAGAAGCCAGTAGCCTGGGACGCCTGGGTGGCCCAGTGGTTAAGTGTCTGCCTTTGGTTCAGGATCCCGGGAGTCCTGGGATTGAGTCCCACATTGGGCTCCCTGCATGGAGCCTGCTTCTCCCTCTGCCTGTGTCTCTGCCTCTCTCTCTCTCTCTCCCTCTCTGTCTCTCATGAATAAATAAATAAAATATTTTTTTAAAAAAAGAAGCCAGTAACCTTTTTATTAAGTACAGAAAAAGAATGCATTGTTTTCTCCAAAGGCCTAAATTCCTTTGATCTTTCACAAAGGTAAAATTACCCCTAAAACTTTGTGTGGACTATCCTAGGAGGTATCCAATGTTTGACAAGGAAACTCATCCCAATGTATCCATAAAATGATAGTCTTCGAGAGAGAAGTCTTCTCAGGGAAGGCCAGACTATGTGTTTTGTCATTTTTTGTTTTTCTCGATATTTCATAGATGATGGCCCATAAACTGTGATAGTCTTCTTTTCAGCAGACTGCTGTCCATCTACCAAATTCAAATAACTATTTATTTGATTACTATTACATAGTTTTTACTTGTTTGTTTATTTAAAATATTTTATTTATTTATTCATGAAAGACAGAGAGGGGGAAGAAGCATAGGTAGAGGGAGAAGCAGGCTCCCTGCTTGAGTCCAATGCAGGACTTGATCCTGGACCCCCAGGATCACACCCTGAGCCAAAGGCAGTTGCTTAACCACTGAGCCACCCAGATGTCCCTACTTCTTATTTTAAATAAGGTCATTTTATTTTCATGATATTGATGAGACAAAATCAAATACAGATATAAACCACAGGGGAAAAAAGTAATTGATAGAAATAAATGTCTTTTTCATTATTTAAGGTGTAAATCACTGAGTTGCTATGTAGCTTATTTATTACTATGCTAAATTTGTATGTATTAATTTTTGCTAAGTTTTCTTATTAACCTAAAAAATCATTCATTCTTTAGTGATTAATATCTCAGCATCTCCAGTACATTAAAAGGAAATCCATTTAACATGGAGTGGCAAAACAATCTCATCTTTCTTCTCTTTACATCAATGTTTAATACTCTCTGATATAGTTTAGAATAATCAAAGGCAGAGGATACAAAAGCATGAGATGCCTCAAATGAGATATAATTGTTGATTTTTTATGTATATGAATAGTTGATGAGAAAATAAAGATACACATTATTCAATACACTGGATAATAATAGCTATATTACATAAATGTGAAATATCTGATATTTCCATTTGCCTTTCTAAATTTCCTTCTTTTTGTGGAATTTGAAAAACTAAAAGGCCAGATGATGACACTGCAGATTTAGATGGTAAAGCAACCCAACTGCATATATAGTACTGTATACTCCATATTACACTCCCCTGACTTTGAGAGTTGTACTGGAAGCCTGAGACTATGGTGGTATAAATACCAGAAAGAAATATTAGTGTGATAAAGCTTTGATTATGTAAAGTCATATTTGCTAAGGAGTTAGAAGGAATAATGGAATACATAAAGCCTAACCTAAGGCAAACTTTTATTCTATTTTACTTAGCATATACTAGAGGAAACCGAATTCCTGCAGAATTCTGTTCCAAAGGCACTGTAGAGTAGTTCCTTCATTGCTAATTTCACAGATATTTTCGGCCTGAGAGTGGAGAAGCTATTTGGTGGTAGTTGTGGGTGGAGGGAAGAATGAAGGGTAATTAATATTTCTAAAGATAAAAGCATTTTGAAACCAACAGACTCAGGATTTGTGACTAATAGAAATTAGGAGGTACCTGGGTGGCTCAGTTGGTTAAGCGTCCAACTGTTGATTTTGACTCAGGTCATAATCTCAGGGTCGTGAGATTGAGCCTGACATTGGGCTTGTCCTGGGCTTCAAGCCTGCTTAAGATTCTATTTCCCTCTGCCCTTCCTTGCTCTATGAATGAATGAATGAATAGAAATTGGATCCAGGGTTGGTGTAGAGACTAAGTGAGACATAGATGCTGAATTTTTAGTTGCTTAAGTACAATCCTTAGCATTTTTCCAAGTTGTGATTCATGGATGTAAGTAATCATTCACCAGTGTGTTCTTGGACTTGGGAATGCTGCCAAAAATCCAATAGAGCATTCCCGTAGCAACAAAAGTCCATAAAGATGGTGGGACTAGGGTATAAATGGTAGTATTCATAAGTATACCTTGAATATCACGTCCCATGTCTACTCCTGACAACTGCCAGAACAACGATAGCAGGAAATATCCAGGACTGGAATGGCAAATTTCTCAGTGGAAAGAAATCGGTTGAATTTAATTTAATAATAACAATATTGATGGTCACCACTTTTGACCAGACCCAGGCCTGCACTGGTCTTTACCAGAAAAGTTATTGGTTGTCAGTTATTGGTTGCTCAGCTATATTATCAAGTGTTAATCTCAGAAGTCTTTCCTCCCTGGCTGCCACCTTTTTTTTTCTTTTTTTTGGTCAGAGATTTGGATATAAGATATAAGAGAGAAATATCCTTAAGGATTTTCTGGACCACTAAAGACTTAATGAAAACCTCTGGTGAAACATAGATATTGGTTTCTAAAAACTCACTAATAGAATACATAGATTCCAAGGCAATACTAAAGAACAGTGTGTATTCTGAGATCATCAGTCATGAAAGATTTTCTGGAAAATATACTGTCCTGATAAAAACAAAACAAAACAAAACAAAACAAAACAAAACAAAACAAAAAAACAACAGTCCACCCCTGGAGTGCCTGGGTGGCTCAGCGGGTTAGGTGTCCAAATCATTATCTCTCCTCAGGTCTTGATCTCAGAGTCATGAGTTTGAGCTCTGTGTTGGGCTGCATGATGGGTGTGGAGCTTACTTAAAAAAAAAAGTCCATCCCTTTTAATCAGGTCATTAATTATGAATTGCCTCCCAGGGCACTAGTTGGAGATCACAGTTGCTGTTTTCTGTTTCAGGTCCAAACCAGAGGAAAAATAGAGAGGTTTTGTCTTCGTAATACCACCTTCCCTACACCCTAAAATCTTAGGCAGAGATAGACATTAAAAAGATTAGTACACTTCTGTTATCACTCCTGGAGATCAGGAGTTTCTCAAGCTGAAAATGAAACAATATAATTCTACTCATTTTCACCAAACTGTCTCTATACTTGCCAAGCAAGAGAATACAGCCTCAGTGAGCATGCACTCAGCAGCACACGTCACTACCATAAATACTTAGAAAAATACCCAAGTAACTACTTGCTGTTGCTGCCCCAGTATATGTACCACTCCCTCAAAATGAATGTTTGCTCTGACATCTTTGAATTATAAAGCCCCAAGTATCAAGTTCTGCATAAGGGAAACAGCAGCTCTCTAGCTGAACAGTGTGAGTCACAGTGTTTGATGACAATGGCAATTTATCCTTCATATTATACCCAATGCAGAAGGAGGTATATGATGTTCAAGGTGGCAGCAGTGAATAGAGACTACGTCTGGAAGGCCTTCATGTGGTATCAGTTACTGATGGGCTTGAATCTCAGTCTAACATGAAAGCCCAGGATAGGGAAGTGTACACCACCAAGTTTCTGAGTGATAGCAGTCTAGCCAATCACAGACTTTAAGGTTACAGTCAAGGACATTGAAATGCCACCATGTACTCCATGTTCAGACTATAATTTGTTGCTGGTCAGTTGTTTCTTTAACCTCTACTGGCTACATTTGACAGGCCCCAGGAAGGATTTTAGACTCTTGCCTTAGCATCTACCTCATCATTACTATCGTCTCAGTATTCTGCTATTTTGTTTGTCTGTTCCTTTTCATGGTGAATGTTCAAATAAGTACCCCAGTGTGATAATACATATTAATAATTTTATTTTCTCATTTTCAAACATTTCCTTATATATACTTAGCACATTTAAATTGATTATACTTTGTATTTTGTAGTCAGATTCTCAGGTTATGAAAACACATAAAACATATACATATATGCATATTATGTATCTGTAGGAGAGATCATACATTGGATTGGTCAGAATCCAATATATACTCAAAGCAGGCTAGAACCTTTGGCAATGTGTGGTCAAGAATTCTTTCAAGGGAACAGTTTGTACTAATAGACTATGATGATTCTCATGAAACAAAAAATGCCAATATTCTTATGCAGGTGTCCATTTCCAAACCATTAATTGCATATTCATTCTGGGGAAAGCAAATATCATCTTAATTTCCTCTTCTTGAGTCACCCTTATTTTGAAATCCTGCTTGCTTGAGCTTTGTGAAATATATATCTTGATAGATTATGGAAAACTTAGTTGTTTGTATCCTTAATAGAGTCAAAAGCAAACTATTTAAGTGTTACCACAGGCCCACAATTTCCACCTTAAGATAAGTGCCAGAATACTCCCTATGAAATGAATTAAAATTTTTTGATTATTATAATATTAATAAAAACAATCATGAAAGGAAGAAAATAATATCAAAATACAAGTAGGCATTTATTGCCCACCATTTTTTTACCCAATTACAAAAGACAAATGAGAGTTTAAAAAAGTGTTATGCCATTATTACATTTAATAAATCCTCCATTCCTGGGATCCCTGGGTGGCGCAGCGGTTTGGCGCCTGCCTTTGGCCCAGGGCGCGATCCTGGAGACCCGGGATCGAATCCCACATCGGGCTCCCGGTGCATGGAGCCTGCTTCTCCCTCCGCCTGTGTCTCTGCCTCTCTCTCTCTCTCTGTGACTATCATAAATAAATAAAAAATAAAAAATAAAAATTAAAAAAAAAAAATAAATAAATCCTCCATTCCAGTTTTCTGGAAATACAGAGGATAGAGGAACAGGTTAAATGACACCACAAGGAAAAGATCAGACAAATTCAGAATGTAGAACGTCCTACAAGACAACAAGTCTAGATACTTTAAAGAATTCAGTATTATAGGGCAGCCTGGGTGGCTCAATGGCTTAATGCCACCTTCAGCCCAGGGCATGATCCTGTAGACTCGGGATGGAGTCCCGTGTCGGGCTCCCTGTGTGAGCCTGTTTCTCCCTCTGCCTGTGTCTCTGCCTCTCTCTGTGTGTCTCTCATAAATAAAATCTTTTTTTCTTTAAAGAATTCAGTATTATAAAAGATGGGACTGTTCTAGAATAAATAGATGAATACCTAATACAATCATGCAACTTGGTTAAAAAATTAATTTCCTAAGACATTATTTATAACAAGTGGTTAAAAAGTGCATTTGTAAAAGGAACTCAGGAGTGCATATGAATTCTTATCAAAATTGAAGAAAATTGAGGAAGAATAATGGAAAAATAATGAGTTGGAATAGGGACTGGATTTTTAGATAATATTATGTAATCACTGTTAATTTTGTTAAGTCTACTAGTAGGCTCATGACTATGTAGGATAATGTCCTTTTTTTTTAAATTTTTTTTTAAATTTTTATTTATGATAGTCACAGAGAGAGAGAGAGAGAGAGAGAGGCAGAGACACAGGCAGAGGGAGAAGCAGGCTCCATGCACCGGGAGCCCGATGTGGGATTCGATCCCGGGTCTCCAGGATCGCGCCCTGGGCCAAAGGCAGGCGCCAAACCGCTGCACCACCCAGGGATCCCAGATAATGTCCTTATACCTAGGAGATGCCTGATGAAAAATTTAGAGGTGAAGTGTTATGATATCTTCAAAGTCACTTTCAAATGGCTCAGCAAACAATGGGTATTTGTGTGTCGAATAAACAAATATATAGATAGAATAAATATGGTGAAAAATAAGTTTTAAATTTGGATGGAGGGTAGAGTTATGTTTGTATAATTTTCTAACCTTTCTATACATTTGAAACATTTCTCATACAGATATTTTTTTTCAGAGTGAGAGAGAGTGCATAAGTGGGGGAGAGAGACAAAGGGAAAGGGAGAGAGAAAACTTAAGCAGCCTTTACATCCAGCATGGAGCCTGACAGGGGTCTCCATTAACTCTGAGATCACGACCTGAACCTAAATCAAGAGTCAGAAACAACCAACTGAGCCACCCAGGTGCCCCCAAATATTTAATAGACTTAATTTTTTAGAGCAGTTTTAGATTTTGCAGAAAATTGAGCAAATAGTATAAAGAGTTACCATATACCCACTCTCTTGTGCTCATAGTGTTCCCTAGTATTAACATCTTGCATTAGTGCGGTACATTTATTACAATTATGTAATATTGATCCAATCAATATTGATCCATTATTATTATTTTTTAAGATTTTTAATTTTTAATTTTTTATCTATTCATGATAGACAGAGAGAGAGGGAGGGAGAGACACAGGCAGAGGGAGAAGTAGGCTCCATGCAGGGAGCCCGACGTGGGACTCGATCCCGGGACTCCAGGATCACACCCTGGGCCAGAGGCAGGCGCTAAACTGCTGAGCCACCCAGGGATCCCCTGATCCATTATTATTAACTAGGGTCTGTCATTTATATTACGGTTCATTCTTTGTGTTTTATGGATTTTGACAAATGCATAATGTCATGTATCCACCATTATAGTATCATAAAGAAAAGTTTCAATACCTCTCAGATCTCCTGTGTTTTACCTCTTAATTCACCTCGTCTTTCCAACTGGCAATTACCAATCTTCTTAGTGTATCTTTACTTTTGCCTTTTCCAGAATGTCAGGTAGTTGCAGTAGTGGAGTATGTGTCTTTCCAGACTGATTTCTTTCACTAAGCAACATGCACTTAAATTTCCTCCATGTCTTTTTTTGGTTGAAACTCACTTCTTTTTATCAAATATTTTAAATACAAAAAAAACTTTAAACACCTAACAACAGATTACAACATATATATCTTGTTTGTCACCTGATTTAACAAATTATCTCTAAAAAGACATTTTAAAAAGATAACAGGAAAATTCAATACTTAATGAATCTTTGATATTATGAAATTATTAGCATATCTAGATGTGATGACTGATTTGAGGTTATACAAAAAAAATGCTCCTACCTGTTAGAAAAGAAAAAGGAAAACATTGATACATTCACATGAATAAATTTTTTAGCTACTGTTGGAGATTTTCATGTGGCCCAAATGTGTCAAATTTCAGGGATATGTGAATTGAGTGGTACAAGAGAAATATGGGCAAGAACAATATTTGTTATTTGAATGCTGTGCTTTCCTGAGTTTATATAGTTTTTGGTTTCTTTTGAGAGTGAGGATGGTAACCTAACCATTAGCCAGACGCACACCTGCCCAACCTCTAAATAAAAAATGGGAACTGCCCACTCAAAGCAGTGTACCAGTTGATGTGTACCAATTTTATTTTATTTATTTTTATTTTATTGTTTATTATTTTATTTTTATTTTTTATTATTTTATTTTATTTATTTTTTAAAAATAATTTATTTATTCATCACACACACACACACACACACACACACACACACACAGAGGCAGAGACACAGGCAGAGGGAGAAGCAGGCTCCATGCAGGGAACCCGATGTGGGATCCGATTCTGAATCTCTAGGACCATGCCCTGGAATGAAGGCGGCGCTAAACCGCTGAGCCATGGGGGTTACCCTGTTTACCAATTTTTTAAAAGCGCCTTCTATCTGTGAGAAAACTGGAATGGAAATTGGTCAATGCTTGCCATGGTCATTAATGATGCAATAAAAAAAAAAGTCTTTGGAAACGCAGATAAGACTTTGAGACACTACATGAAAATATACCATTCGGATTGCCATCTGTCTGAAAGAACGGATTAGGATTTTCTTAATGTTTTGGGTAAAATAAACCCTCGGAAAGGACGCGGGGTGGCGCTGCAGCATTAAAAGTAGAACGAAGAAACCTTCCAGCCTGTGTTCCTTAGCCCGAGGCTCTGCTGAAGAAACCCGCAGGAAGGGGAGGCTTTCAAAGGTGGTCGCTCGGGAAATCAGGATCCTATGCGTCTCCACTTATCCCAGTAACTTCGAGATAGAAGGAGATAGAATTGGCAACAACGCAAGGCGAAATGGGGTCATGTTTGCTGGGAGACCGGAAGCTGATGGAGGCTGGAGATGGAAAAGAACACTTTCCGAAACAAAGGCAAGTCCTGATATTCTTTGTTTTGCTGGGCGTAGCTCAGGCTGCTTCGGAGCCTAGGCACTACTCAGTGGCTGAGGAAATGGAAAGCGGCTCCTTTGTGGCCAATTTGTTAAAAGATCTGGGATTGGAGGTAAATGAACTAGCTGAACGGGGGGCTCGGGTGGTTTCCAAAGGGAAAAAAATGCGCTTGCAGCTTGATAGGCAGACAGGGGATTTGTTGTTAAATGAGAAACTGGACCGGGAGGAGCTGTGTGGCCTTGTCGAGCCATGTGTGCTACCTTTCCAGGTGTTATTGGAAAATCCCTTGCAGTTTTTTCAGGCTGAGCTACGGGTTAGAGATATAAATGATCATTCCCCGGTTTTCCTAGACAAAGAAATAATTTTGAAAATTTCAGAAAGTATCACTCCCGGAACTACTTTCCTAATAGAACGTGCCCAGGACTTAGATGTAGGAAGCAACAGTCTCCAAAGTTACACTCTCAGCCCCAATTCCCACTTCCATCTTAATTTACAAGACAGTCCTGAGGGCATATTACCACAGCTGGTGCTGGACAAAGCTCTGGATCGGGAGGAACAGGCTGAGATCAGGTTAACTCTCACAGCGCTGGATGGCGGGCCTCCACCCAGATCTGGCACTGCCCTGGTTCGCATCGAAGTTTTAGATAGCAATGATAATGCCCCCGAGTTTACAAAGCTGTTCTATGAGGTGCAAGTCCTGGAAGACAGTCCCATTGGATTCCAAGTTGCCATGGTCTCTGCTAGAGATCTGGACATTGGAACCAATGGAGAAATATCTTACGTATTTTCCCAAGCCTCTGAAGAGATCCGCAAAACTTTTCAAATAAATGCCACGTCAGGAGAACTCTTTTTAACGCAGAAACTGGATTTCGAATCCATTCAGACTTATACATTAAATATTCAGGCAACAGACGGTGGTGGACTTTCTGGAAGTTGCGTGGTGTTTGTCCAAGTGATGGATTTGAATGACAACCCTCCGGAACTGACTATGTCAACATTTATCGATCACATCCCAGAAAACTTGCAGGAGACCATAACTGCTGTATTCAGCGTTTCAGATCCTGACTCGGGAGACAATGGAAGAATCGTTTGTTCCATTCAAGATGATCTTCCTTTCTTGCTTAAGCCTTCTGTTGAGAATTTTTACACCCTAGTTACGGAGAGACCATTGGACAGAGAGAGCCAGGCGGAGTACAACATCACCATCACCGTCAGTGACTTGGGGACCCCCAGGCTGCAAACCCAGCACACCATCACCGTGACGGTCTCCGACGTCAACGACAACGCCCCCGCCTTCAGCCAGACCACCTACACCCTGCGCGTCCGCGAGAACAACAGCCCCGCCCTGCACATCGGCACCGTGAGCGCCACCGACAGGGACGCGGGCGCCAACGCCCAGGTCACCTACTCGCTGCTGCCGCCCCGGGACCCGCAGCTGCCGCTCGCCTCGCTGGTGTCCATCAACGCGGACAACGGGCAGCTGTTCGCGCTCAGGTCCCTGGATTACGAGGCGCTGCAGGCCTTCGAGGTCCGCGTGGGCGCGGCCGACCGCGGCTCGCCCGCGCTGAGCAGCCAGGCGCTGGTGCGCGTGCTGGTGCTGGACGACAACGACAACGCGCCCTTCGTGCTGTACCCGCTGCAGAACGGCTCTGCGCCCTGCACCGAGCTGGTGCCGCGGGCGGCCGAGGCGGGCTACCTGGTGACCAAGGTGGTGGCGGTGGACGGCGACTCGGGCCAGAACGCCTGGCTGTCGTTCCAGCTGCTCAAGGCCACGGAGCCCGGGCTGTTCGGCGTGTGGGCGCACAACGGCGAGGTGCGCACGGCCCGGCTGCTGAGCGAGCGCGACGCCGTCAGGCACAGGCTGCTGGTGCTGGTCAAGGACAATGGCGAGCCGCCGCTGTCGGCCAGCGTCACGCTGCACGTGCTGCTGGTGGACGGCTTCTCGCAGCCCTACCTGCCGCTGCCGGACGTGGCGGCGGCCGAGGCCCGGGCCGACCCGCTCACCGTCTACCTGGTCATCGCCTTGGCGTCGGTGTCGTCGCTCTTCCTGTGCTCGGCGCTGGCGTTCGTGGCGGTGCGGCTGTGCAGGAGGAGCGGGGCGGCGTCGGGGGGTGGCTGCGCGGTGCCCGAGGGCCACTTCCCGGGCCACCTGGTGGACGTCAGCGGCGCGGGGACCCTGTCCCAGAGCTACCAGTACGAGGTGTGTCTGACGGGAGGCTCAGGGACCAGCGAGTTCAAGTTCCTCAAGCCGATTGTGCCCAATTTCCTTGGTCTGGGTGAGGAGAGGGTTAGTGAAGCAAACCCGTTTCAGGGATAGCTTTGAATAAAATTAAGTACTAATTAATAAGAGTCTACTGAGCCTAATCTCAATTAATTTGTGGAAAATCCTTTTTACTGCCTTGCCTGTAAGGTTCTTTTTATTTGCTAAGTAGCTACCCTATTCCAATTTAGTGCACGTTACTGGTGTTTCTAAAGGGGTTCGTTTGTGTTATAGGAATGCAAATTTTCTTTGTTTTCTTTTTGTTGATTAGTCTCCCTGTACCTAATTCAACTTGAATTATGAAAGTATATTTTGTATTTTCAGAAGTTCTTATTCTTTAAGTTAGAGCACCTTTTTCCAAACTCACCTTCCATAGTTCTTACGTAATTTTGCAGAACTTAAAATTTGAAACATTTTAACATTTATTCTTTTTCCAACCCAGGATCTTTGTGTTTGTATATTCTTTTAGACTGGTATAACTAGTATTACTGTTATTCTGTTAACCCACATTGGCTAAAACCATTAAGCTATGCATATTCATTAATAACAACGCAGTCTCTCACATTTTTCTAAATATGTACTTCCTTAAAGTGTTCATAAATGAAAATTAAGATTCATTAGAGATTGTGACAACCTTGACTGTTGGATTGTACAAACCATTTACATCAAAAGTACTCAATAAATCAACCACTAATGTTCTTAAATGTAGTTAAATAAATAACATGTGTCTAGTTGTTTTCAAAGCCATGTGATTCTTCATGCTTTCTATTAAATTTTTTTCTTTAAATCTCTGTTCATTTCAATTCCCATTTAAAAATACCAGTTTTAGCAATTACAAACCACCTGTTAACTTTCAGCACGTCCTTAATATCCAAAAGATTTGAGGAAATAAATCCAAGTCTTTCTCCTTGACCAAATCTTAGAAACTTCAAATGTAGTTTGACATTGCATTTTCCAAAAATTTTGGAGCATTTATGATTCCATTGGAAAGAAGCCTGTGGGGAAAAGATTTATTGTAGTCTGGCCATTTTTTTTTGCACTACCTCTGTTTTTCCCTTTTTAGTTTCCTAGGCTTTTCAGAGCATTTTTCTTTTTAGGTTCTTGAATATATTTCTCAATAACTCCCCATTTATTGTATGATTAGCACAATAATTGGAAGGTTATAGGTTCTTAATAACATTTTTGAATAAATTATTAAGGAAGAAGTGTCTTTATTTCACTCTGTGATATTTTGATATTTAAAGATACTAAGATACTTGTAGAACAAAATTTTGCTGGAATTCAGTGCTCTCTGATGAATAAGGAATTATATATATAATTTTTGGTTGTTAATTGAACTAATCATTGAAAGATTGAAAGACCTTGAAATAATCATTGAAAGATTATGGAGTTATCAGTCCCTGGTGTTTCTTTCCTTCAATGTATTTTTCCTTTATGTCTTCCTGCTTAATTTGAGTCTCCTCTCCTGCCTTCTAGCATAAGGAATATATATGGGAAATTGTGTTTTTTATTTTATAATTTAAATTTCTTTGTATAATTTCCTTTTTTAAAGGATTTTATTTATTTATTCATGAGAGACAGAGAGAGAGAGGCAGAGACATAGGCAGAGGGAGAAGCAGGCTCCACGCAAAGAGCCCTATATGGGACTGGATCCCAGGACTCCAGGATCATGCCCTGAGCCAAAGGCAGATGCTTAACCACTGAGCCACTTAGGCATCCCTTTCGTATGATTTCCTAAATGATTCATCCAACTTTCTTTATTTCTTGAAGTTCAATTTCAGATCCATACATTAAGACATATTTTTAATTCTTAATATTCTTCAGTTTATGTTTAAATTCTTACATAATTAATGTTTATTTGATGAGTTATCTATTAAAATTATAATATGATTTTTTTAAATTTATTTGCTTCTTTAAGTTTTTTAAAATTTATTTTTTATTTTTTATTGGTGTTCAATTTGCCAACATATAGAATAACACCCAGTGCTCATCCCATCAAGTGCCCCCTCAGTGCCCGTCACCCAGTCACCCCCACCCCCCACCCACCTCCCTTTCTACCACCCCTAGTTCGTTTCCCAGAGTTAGGAGTCTCTCATGTTCTGGCTCCCTTTCTTATATTTCCCATTCATTTTTTTCTCCTTTCCCCTTTTTTCTCTTTCACTATTTTTTATATTCTCCAAATGAATGAGACCATATAATGTTTGTCCTTCTCCGATTGATTTATTTCACTCAGCATAATACCCTCCAGTTCCATCCACGTTGAAGCAAATGGTGGGTATTTGTCGTTTCTAATGGCTGAGTAATATTCCATTGTATACATAGACCATATCTTCTTTATCCATTCATCTTTCGATGGACACCGAGGCACCTTCCACAGTTTGGCTATTGTGGACATTGCTGCTATAAACATCGGGGTGCAGGTGTCCCGGCGTTTCATTGCATCTGTATCTTTGGGGTAAATCCCCAGCAGTGCAATTGCTGGGTCTAGGGCAGGCCTATTTTGAACTCTTTGAGGAACCTCCACACAGTTTTCCAGAGTGGCTGCACCATTTCACATTCCCACCAACCATGCAGGGGGGTTCCCCTTTCTCCACATCCTCTCCAACATTTGTGGTTTCCTGCTTTGTTAATTTTCCCCATTCTCACTGGTGTGAGGTGGTATCTCATTGTGGTTTTGATTTGTATTTCCCTGATGGCCAGTGATGCGGAGCATTTTCTCATGTGCTTGTTGGCCATGTCTATGTCTTCCTCGGTGAGATTTCTGTTCACGTCTTTTGCCCATTTCATGATTGGATTGTTTGTTTCTTTGCTGTTGAGTTTAAGAAGTTCTTTATAGATCTTGGAAACTAGCCCTTTATCTGATAGTCATTTGTGAATATCTTCTCCCATTCTGTAGGTTGTCTTTGAGTTTTGTTGATGGTATCTTTTGCTTTGCAAAAGCTTCTTATCTTGATGAAGTCCCAATAGTTCATTTTTGCTTTTGTTTCTCTTGCCTTCATGGATGAATCTTGCAAGAAGTTACTGTGGCCAAGTTCAAAAAGGGTGTTGCCTGTGTTCTCTAGGATTTTGATGGAATTTTAAAGGTGTCCTTTTGAGATTAGCAGTATAGAGCACTGCTAATAGTTGGATCTTGGATAAGTCACATAATTTCTGTTCCCCAAAAATGCTTATAGCAGCTATTTCTATAACTTGAAATTATTATCAAATAAGATAATATAAAGATATAGAAGTATGATTGCTCTTATTTTGATATTACTAATATTAAGAGTAATCCTAATTATTCTTCATGTATATTCCTGATAATTTGAAGATGCTAGATTGAACACTTGGTATTTGAGTTGTTTCATTTCTCTGCCTAAAACTTTGCAATAGGGATCCCTGGGTGGCGCAGTGGTTTGGCGCCTGCCTTTGGCCCAGGGCGCGATCCTGGAAACCTGGGATCGAATCCCACATTGGGCTCCCGGTGCATGGAGTCTGCCTCTCTCTCTCTCTCTCTCTCTCTCTCTCTCTCTGTTTCTCTCTCTGTGACTATCATAAATAAATAAAAATTAAAAAAAAACTTTGCAATATCTTTCTTTCATTCTTAGATTAAATTCCAAGCACCTGTTATTTGCCAACAGTTTCTCTCTCCATCCTTTTCTTCCTACTTACTCTTGAGACATTAAGTTTTAGATACACTGTCCTTTTATTATCTAGAATACCTATACTGTTTCAGGGCTTTTATATATCAGTTTTTCATATATGTATTCTTCCCATTTTACAGTCTTAGCCTGTAAGATTTAGCCTTTAAAACAAACATCTTATCCTTCATCTTCCAGATTAAATGGCACAACCTTGATGAAACTTTTTCACTCCTCACCCATTGAGTTAGGTCCTCCTATTATATACTTTCAGTTTATTCAGTACAGTTACTCCATAGCACTTTTTAAAAAATATTTATTTATTTATTTATTTATGAGAGAAACACAGAGAGAGAGAGAGGCAGAGACACAGGCAGAGGGAGAAGCAGGCTCCATGCCGGAGCCCAACGCTGGACAGATCCCAGGGGACCCCGCCCCTGGCCAAAGGCAGGCGCTAAACCGCTGAGCCACCCAGGGATCCCCTACATAGCACTTTTTAAAAAATTGATTTTCAATTTGCCAACAATATAGTATAATACTCAGTGCTCATCCCATCAAGTGCCCTCCTCAGTTTTCACAGTTGTTTGGGCATATAAAGTCTGTCCATCCCATTAGATGGAAAACTAAGATACATAGACTTAGGGTGTCTGGGTGGCTCAGTGGTTAAGCTTCTGCCTTTGGCTCAGGGCATGATCCTGGAGTCCTGGGATCCAGTCCCATATAGGGCTCTTTGCGTGGAGCCTGCTTCTCCCTCTGCCTATGTCTCTGCCTCTCTCTCTATGTCTCTTATGAATAAATAAAATCTTTTTAAAAAGATATATAGACATGATCTGTCTTGTTACCACTATATGCCTGACTTCTACAAACTTAACAAATATGTGTTTCCACAGATAAAATACAATTATACAGATGAAACAGTTAATATAGATGAAACCAGTAATTGTAAAATTACTGTGAAATAAGAAGAGGAGAAATATCGATGTTCCTTGAATGATTGTGAAGATTTGACCAGAATTAGGCATTTGTGGCCTCTGAATATATCTATTGTAATGATCTATTACATGATCTATTGTAATTTTTCGTCACCTTTTCATAGAATTTTCCCCGATTATAAATGCAACTCATGCACATTTTACAAAATCTAGAAAATAAGAGAAAAACACAAGTAGGCTATGAAGCACATCATTTAGAGCAAAATCTTTTAAAGTTTATGTGTGATAATTACAGAAGGGCAGGAAGAGTTGCCCTAGCAGCGAAATCTATAAATCCAGCAAAAACATGTAAATGAGGACTCTACCAGAGACAGTGGTTGTTTTTTTAAGGGCACATTTCATTTTCCCAGGTTGTGTTTGCTTAACTCATATAACACAAGAACCTCCTTCAGTAGCGTTAAATGGGTTTGATAAGAGGAGTGAGTGATTAAAAAATCAAATATAGAAATATATACAATCTTTTAAAAATTATTTATTTATTTATTCATGAAAGACACAGAGAGAGAGAGAGAGAGAGAGAGGCAGAGACATAGGCAGAGGGAAAAGCAGGCTCCACGCAGGGAGCCCGATGTGGGACCCGATCCCGGGACCCCTCATGGATAAGTAAAATCTTGAAACAAACAAACAAAAAAAATTCAAAACACATGCTCTGCTCCAAAACTCCTTCTCTAAGTTTTTAAGTTACCAGCGAACGCTTGGTGGCGCTGTTGACTAAGAAGGCGAATTAACCACCGGCATTGTGCGCAGGCTCTAAGGCACCGATCCGGTTCGGGAAACTAGGGATTGTGAGCCTGGGCATACTTTTAAGCAAGCAAATATGAGCAAATCTGGAAAGGATTATTCGCTAGACGTTCTTCCAGGGTTGAAAGGCACAAGACTGCGTTTGTTGGCACTGCCGGAGGCTTAGCTTGACAATATATCCGGGAAGAACATGGCCGAAAGCGCAATGGAGGCCAGAGGCGACAGCTTTCTTAGACAAAGGCAAGTTCTATTTCTCTTTGTTTTTCTGGGTGTGTCTCTGGCTGAGTCTGAGTCAAGACGCTACTCTGTGGTTGAGGAAACGGAGAGGGGCTTTTTAATAGCCAACCTAGCAAAGGATCTAGGGCTAGGGGTGGGGGAACTGGCTGTGAGGGGAGCCCAGGTTGTGTCTAAAGGGAACAGACAGCATATTCAGCTCAACCCTCAGAACGGCGATCTGCTCCTGCATGAGAGATTGGACCGGGAAGAGCTATGCGGCCCCACGGAGCCCTGTGTACTGCATTTTCAGATATTACTGCAAAACCCTTTGCAGTTTATTACAAATGAGCTTCAGGTCATAGACGTAAATGACCATTCCCCGGTATTCTTTGAACATGAAATGCAGCTGAAACTCTTTGAAAACACGCCACCAGGGACCATAATTCCTTTGGGAAATGCTGAGGACTTGGATGTGGGAAGAAACAGTCTCCAAAACTACACGATCACTCCTAATTCCCATTTCCACGTTCTCACACGCAGTCGTAGGGATGGAAGAAAGTATCCACAACTAGTGCTGGACAAAGCGCTGGACCGTGAGGAGCAGCCAGAGCTCATTTTGACTCTCACCGCGTTGGATGGTGGCTCTCCACCCCGGTCGGGGATCGCCCAGGTTCACATTGTGGTCTTAGACATAAACGACAACGCCCCAGAATTTACACAGTCACTCTATGAGGTTCAAGTTCTAGAGAACAGCCCCATTAACTCTGTTCTTGTTACCGTCTCAGCTTCTGATTTAGATACAGGAAATTTGGGGACAGTTTCATACGCATTTTTTCATGCTTCTGAAGAAATTCGCAAAACTTTTCAGCTAAATCCAATTACTGGTGATATCCAGCTAGTCAAACATTTGAATTATGAGGTTATGAATACCTATGAAGTGGACATAGAAGCCAAGGATGGCGGAGGCCTTTCAGGAAAAACAACAGTAATAGTTCAGGTGGTTGATGTGAACGACAACCCACCAGAACTGACCTTGTCCTCAATAGCCAGCCCTATCCCTGAGAACTCACCAGAGACTGTGGTGGCTGTTTTCAGTGTTTCTGATCCAGACTCCGGAGACAATGGCAGAATTATGTGTTCCATTGAGAGCAATCTCCCTTTCAACCTCAAACCATCAGAAGAGAATTTCTATACCTTGGTAACAAAAGGGGCGCTGGACAGAGAGAGCCAGGCGGAGTACAACATCACCATCACCGTCAGTGACTTGGGGACCCCCAGGCTGCAAACCCAGCACACCATCACCGTGACGGTCTCCGACGTCAACGACAACGCCCCCGCCTTCAGCCAGACCACCTACACCCTGCGCGTCCGCGAGAACAACAGCCCCGCCCTGCACATCGGCACCGTGAGCGCCACCGACAGGGACGCGGGCGCCAACGCCCAGGTCACCTACTCGCTGCTGCCGCCCCGGGACCCGCAGCTGCCGCTCGCCTCGCTGGTGTCCATCAACGCGGACAACGGGCAGCTGTTCGCGCTCAGGTCCCTGGATTACGAGGCGCTGCAGGCCTTCGAGGTCCGCGTGGGCGCGGCCGACCGCGGCTCGCCCGCGCTGAGCAGCCAGGCGCTGGTGCGCGTGCTGGTGCTGGACGACAACGACAACGCGCCCTTCGTGCTGTACCCGCTGCAGAACGGCTCTGCGCCCTGCACCGAGCTGGTGCCGCGGGCGGCCGAGGCGGGCTACCTGGTGACCAAGGTGGTGGCGGTGGACGGCGACTCGGGCCAGAACGCCTGGCTGTCGTTCCAGCTGCTCAAGGCCACGGAGCCCGGGCTGTTCGGCGTGTGGGCGCACAACGGCGAGGTGCGCACGGCCCGGCTGCTGAGCGAGCGCGACGCCGTCAGGCACAGGCTGCTGGTGCTGGTCAAGGACAATGGCGAGCCGCCGCTGTCGGCCAGCGTCACGCTGCACGTGCTGCTGGTGGACGGCTTCTCGCAGCCCTACCTGCCGCTGCCGGACGTGGCGGCGGCCGAGGCCCGGGCCGACCCGCTCACCGTCTACCTGGTCATCGCCTTGGCGTCCGTGTCGTCGCTCTTCCTGTGCTCGGCGCTGGCGTTCGTGGCGGTGCGGCTGTGCAGGAGGAGCGGGGCGGCGTCGGGGGGTGGCTGCGCGGTGCCCGAGGGCCACTTCCCGGGCCACCTGGTGGACGTCAGCGGCGCGGGGACCCTGTCCCAGAGCTACCAGTACGAGGTGTGTCTGACGGGAGGCTCAGGGACCAGCGAGTTCAAGTTCCTCAAGCCCATTATTCCCAGTGGTCTGTTTCAGGATACTGAGTGAGACTAAAGCAAAGCTCTACTTTTATGGATAGTTTAGGTTTCATTTACACAACAGTAAAAAAAAAATAGTTGTTTGGCTGTGGTTGTTTTCTTTTGAAATCAAGAATCTTTCCTTGATATAACATTTTGCTTATATGTTGATTTTACTTTGTGCTGTTTGTAATCCTTGCATATTCTTTTTTCATCTGCTTTCTGTCCTATAAGGCAGTCTTAATGCCTCTTTCTCTTTTTCTAATAGGTGAGCAAAAATACATTCATTTTGTTTTAATGATTTCAAACAGGTTTACTTTAAGGAACTCATCTTAAATTCTACATCCAAAGAAATGTAGAGTTCCAAACCAGTAATCTTGTAATTTACCCTGTTGAATACAGTCACATCTTGTTCTTTACAATATACTTAAAGCAGCTTTGTAGTTAATGAAGTTTGTGGATATACAAAAATGTGTCTTCTTTAAGATGTACCTTCTTTAAGGTACAACATGTTTTTAGGGACATAGTAGTCAAATGAAAGTAATACATTTAGTTTACTTTCTGTTTTGACATTTGCAATTAATATTTAATACTATATTGATTTACATTGACAAAAATGCACACAAAATATAGGCTATGAGGCATATTACTCTTTGATTTGCTTAGTGTATTCTTATGATGACTGAAGAAAAATAATTAAGCCTAGAGCATTTTGAACAATAGATTGTGCCTTTTCATTTTGCATGAAAATGTTGTTAGTGAGGCATCGGATACGACAATTTAGTTGGTAAATTCTGAGACCTAAATGTTATCAATCCAAGAGTCATTTTTTAAAATTTATTGATTTATTTGACAGAGAGAGTGGGGAGAAGGCCAAAGGGAGAAGGAGAGAGAGAGAGAGAATCTCAAGCAGACTCTGTGCTTAGCAGGGAGCTGGAGGCCCAGCTCCATCTCCGGATGCTGAGATCATAACCTCATCAGAAACCAAGAGTCCTGTGCTCAACCGACTGAGCCACCCAGGCTTCCCAACCTAAGAGTCATTTTTTTTTTAATTTCAAGAAAGCACATGCATATATGAATTCTAAATGCTTTACGGTAAATGTGGTGTCCCATCCAATCCTGCTTTTAAAATTAATATCTAGGAGTGCCTGAGTGGCCCAGTCAGTTAAGCCACTGACTGCTGGTTTTAGGTCAGGTCTTGATCTCAGGGTCATGAAATCAAGCCCCACCTCCATGCTCAGAGTCTTCTTGGAGTTCTCTCTTCCTCTCTCTCTGCCTCTCCCCCACTATCTTTCCCTCTCTCAAAATAAATAAATCTTTTAAGAAAAATAATTTTAATACCTACTTGGCATTTAGATGGTGGTATATGAGGGAAATACATATGTATTTTTTGTTTGTTTGTTTACCATCTTGGTTCCCTCCTCCTGATTTCAACCTGACATTACTCAGGATTATATATGGTCCTTCTGGGATAAACTTTGTCCATCCACATCAGCATTCACCCCCTATAATGTAAAGTAAAAGATGTATAAGAAGAGGTAGTTCTAAAGAGGAGGTAGTTCTAAAGAAGAGAGAGGAATATCATTGTGAAAATCTAAATTAGCTACACCTATGAATAAAATCTAGAAGCAACCAAAACATCACAGTTTATAGCTATTTTGGATGAAAAAGAAAAACTTATATTTAAGTGACAAATTAGGGATTCATGGGTGGCTCAGCGGTTCAGCGCCTGCCTTTGGCCCAGGGCGTGATCCTGGAGTCCCGGGATGGAGTCCCACATCGGGCTCCCTGCATGGAGCCTGCTTCTCCCTCTGCCTGTGTCTCTGCCTCTCTCTCTGTGTGTCTCTCATGAATAAATAAAATCTTAAAAAAAATAAGTGACAAATTATTTAGTCCCCAATTAGAGACATTGATTAGGAAAAAAAATCAATTTTCTCCTCAGAGGCATTTTCTCTTCCAGAGAGATAGAACTTTCCAAGAACTGAAAATTGGTGACTAGAAGAGAGTAAAGTGAAGTTTCTCAATTATTTTGAAAATTCCCAAAAGAGAAAAAGAATTTAAGATTGAACTTTCCTTTAATCATACATTAAAGTGTAGTTATAAATGCTGTCATTTTGTACAACTGAGAATCAAATGCATGAGTCCTTAATAATCAGAGGAAAGAGAATATTTCCTTTCACTGATGAAGCTCTTTATAGAGATGTTTGAATCTGGCTCTTTTAGTCAGATCTTTTTTCTTCTTTTCATATTTAGCTGAATTTTCATTAAGAGAAGAAAAAGGCAAAGGCTCAAGACTTCTCTTTATTTGGCTGGCTTAGTACTGGTAGTGTCAGAGCTAGGGAAATATACCATTGTGTAAGGTATAGAAGACAGGTTCTTTGTTTGTGTGTTTGTTTTTGTTTTTAGCCAATATGGTATATGATCTGGGACTAAAGTTGGAGAGGTTGTAAGCTGATGATTCATTTAGACCTGGAAGACAAAAGAATAGATACTAGTAATAACTTAGTTGGTAGATCCATTGGATTTACATATTGTTGAGAAAGTGAACAGAATTTAGTAAAGCCAGAAAAGATCCTCTGTACTAAATTCGAAGATCAGAAACAATTACACCTTAATCTTGTTTCAAAGTTGCTTTTATTTCTGGGCTGTTGGAAACCTTTTACTCTTTCATCTGAAGATAATGTTCAAAAACGACCTTATCTGGATATTAAGTAGAGGACAAAGAGGGTACCATAGGTATAGTCCTATCTATTGTGGCTACTTTCTGGAATTCCTATACTGAAAGTCTGGTACAAGGTGAAAGGGATGACTTCCAATGCTAATGATAATTTTTAGTAGTCTTCTATGAGGACTAATAAGTTCGTTACTGTGAATTATTTCCAAATTGATCTCTAATATTCTAATTCTCAAAAAGTAAAGGAAATTAAAATGCCCCCCCCCAAATACACTAAATAACCTGACTAGACTCTATGGAAATTATCAGTAGAGTCTGTTTCTCTTTTATTCAGAATTGCATCTCCAGCATTATAACACAATGCCTCACACATAGTAGATGCTTCAATAACATTTGTTGAATGAGTAATTTTTAAAAAAATATTTGAGAAGTCAATGAATTTTTCAAGAACTTGTTTACTTGGAACTTATCTGTACAGTGAAATTCAGAAGAACTAGCTACATTCAGAAAGGGCTGGGGCTAAAGAATTCTGATCTCCATAGAGCCAACATATTATTTCCTGGTCTTCCTTCATTTGTTGAGATTTCTGGAAACTAAGAGAATTGTAAAATAATGTGTTAATCTCTCTTTGGGTTCCAGTTGTGCTTGTTCACATCTTTGATTTCAGGGATAAAGAAAAAGTGAAATACAAATGATTTATAAAAGCAGTGTCAACTTCTCAGACCTTCTCTTCATCAAATTAGCTTCCTGAAGTCAGTATTTGAATTCTCTGGCCTCTAATTGGTTATTCTATTGAACTTTGGTTAGCCTTCCTGGTATCAAAATTAAGTGAAATTTGCAAGATCTGAAAATCTTTGAATAAACTTTAAAATAGCCAAGCATGAATTTAGTTTCAAAATGTAATTCTGGATAGTGTGCACTCTCATTTTTCCTCTTTGAAAACACATACATTCATTAATAATTGAAATATTTCCTTGACATTTACAATCTATTTTTTAACACTTCAAGAAAAGAAATGAAAATTTCAAACTTCTAATTAAGTTCATTTAAATCTAAACTATATTCAAACATCAGTTATTAAAACTACCGAAGCATATAAGCTAGTGTAATTTTAGAAATAATTTTTAAAAAATTGTGCTTTACTTATTCATGAGAGACACACAGAGAGAGGCAGACATAGGCAGAGGGAGAAGCAGGCTCCCTGCAAGGAGCCTGATGCGGGGTTCAATCCTAGGCCAAAGGCACATGCTCAACCTCTGAGGCACCCAGGCACCCAAGCTAGCATAATTTTTATAAATCTTTCTTAATCCTTAAATATGACTTCCTTGTAAATGAAGACTTTTTTAAAAAAAGTCAAAGTTTTCTGCCATATCCCACTACTTTTGTTCTTTATTTATTCTTCCTTTTTAGAGTAGATTGCTATATATTTTAAAGCTAGAAATCTGTTAGTTGTAATTCAGAGTTATTTTTATGTCTAATATGAATATTCTTAGCCAATAGTTTGGTTGAACATAGATTATTAAATTTAAACTCATTTTCCTTCTGTTCTTTTGGTATCCAACACTGTTGTGAAAAAGTATGAAATAAGTATAGTTGTCATTCTTTTATCCGTAAACTTCTTTATTTTTTATTTTTTTATTTTAAAATATTTTATTTATTTATTCATGAGAGACACCGAGAGAGAGGCAGAGACACAGGCAGAGGGAGAAGTAGGCTCCATGCAGGGGAGCCCAATGTGGGACTTGATCCCGGGACTCCAAGATCACGCCCTGGGCCAAAGGCAGGCGCTAAACCACTGAGCCACCCAGGAATCCCCAATTCTTTATGTTTTTAAAGTAATTTCTATACGTAGCATGGAGCTCTAACTCACCACCCAAAATCAAGAGTTGCATGCTCTACAGTGTTGCACATGGTAGTGCTAGATGACCAAGGAAACTTGCTGCAAATATTTATGGACTGAGCTGGTGCCACATAGAACACGGTGGTAATCTGGATGGCAATGTGAGTTAGAACTCAGGATCTTTATAATAATGATGCAAAGCTTCATAGTACTTGATGTTTAGCATGTGGGCTCACAACCTGTAAGTATGGAGCAGTGAAGCATATCTAGGCTCTAGACTGATAGTCACAGCCAGGCACAAGCTATTGTTATTAAGAACTAGAAGCCACCTCTATTTGACATGGTCTAGGACCTTTCCCAGCCTGAACCTCCTCATTCACTGTCATTCACTGAACCTCCTCAGACGTGTACTCATCTGATAGATTCTCTGTCCTCATGATCACTGAATTGACTCAGCCATCTTCTTCTTCAATTCTCTGCTCCTGTTCAATGATGTTCAGTTGTGGAGGATGAACAGGGAACCTTCAGTGGACTACTGCTCATAATGCCATTTTTTTTTTGAGCCTTTGGGAGATGTCAACATCATTGGGACTTAGTTGCAGAACTATTAATGTGAGAGGTTTCTGACTGGAATGTCAGAGACAAATGGGTTCAGATTTCTGAAGTCAGTTGTCTCCAGCTAATATAGATTGTCTATGAGGAAGAGCTTTGATGAGAAATTCAACTTCTAAAACAATTGGCAGTTTATAAAAAATTAAAATTATGTTGTCTAAATATTGTCATTTTGAAGTGGGGTTTCTTTGTGCCTAAATTTTTTATCTCTGGGGAAGTGGATTTTTTTCATCTTAGATGTCTTATCCTATTCAAGAAGATTTAATCAGTAATCAAAAACTTCCCATAAAGAAAGTTCCTGGATGAGAATTCTACTGAATGCTTAAAAAACTAACACCAGTCATTCACAAATCCAATTATAAAAAGAGGAGCAGGGGTCATTTCCCAATTCATTCTATGGGCTCTGTATTATCCTGATGCTAAAAACAAAGATAATACAAGTAAACTATATACCATATCCCTTATGAATATAGATGCAAAAATTATAAACAAAATAGCAAACTGACTCCAGCAGCATATAGAAGGAATTATACAGCATGATCAAGTAGAATTTATCCCAGAAATTCAAAGTTGGTTTAAAATATGAAAACCAGGGGTGCCTGGGTGGCTCAGTGGTTGAGCATCTGCCTTCAGCTCAGGGCATGATCTCAGGGTCCTGGGATTGAGTCCCTCATCGAGCTCCCCTCAGGGAGCTTGCCTCTCTATCTGCCTACATCTCTGCCTCTCTCTGTGTGTCTCTCATGAATAAGTAAATAAAATCTTTAAAAACTAAAGTGTTGTTTTTTAAAAAAGAAAATAAAATATGAAAATCAATTAGTATGATACACCTTATTAACAAAAAGGAAAAATGATACAATCATCTCAATTTACACAGAAAAAGCACTTAATAGAATTCAACACCTTTCATGATAAAAACACTCAATAAACTAGGAAGAATAGGGAATGTCCTCAACTTGATAAAGGGCAATAATAAGAACTCAAACCCACAGCTAACTTCATATTTAATGGTAAAAGACTTTCTCCCAAAGATGAGGAACAAACAATGATGTTTCCTCCCACTACTTTATTTAATATTGTACTGGAAATCTAGCCAGGGCAATTAGGCAAGAAAAAGAAAATAAATCAGATTGGAAATTAAGAATTACAAGTATTAAAAAAAGAATTAAAAGTATTTTTGTGGATGACATGATCTTGTATAAAGAACATCCTAAGGAGGGGCGCCTGAGTGGCTGGGTTGGTTGAATGTTCAACTCTTGATTTCAGCTCAGGTCATGCTCTCAGGGTCCTGGGATGGAACCCCACACTGGCCTCCTGGCTCAGCGAGGAATCTGTTTCCTCTCTCTCTCTCTCTCTCTCTCTCTGCCCCTTTTCTACCCTCCTACCTCCCATGCCCACTCTCTAAATAAATAAATAATCTTTAAAAATCAAATGTATTTCTTTTTTTAAAAAGATTTTATTTATTCATGAGAGAGAGAGAGAGAGAGAGAGGCAGAGACACAGGCAGAGGGAGAAGCAGGCTCCATGCAGGGAGCCTGATGTAGGACTTGATCCAGGATCACGACCTGAGCCAAAGGCAGACGCTTAACCGCTGAGCCACCCAGGTGTCCCTCAAATGTATTTCTATACATTAGCATTGGACAATTCAAAAAAGAAATTAAAACCATTTATGATAGCATCAAAAAGAATAAAATGCTTAGGAACAAATTTAACAAAATAGGTACAAGACTTTACACTGAGCACAACAAAACATCACTGAGGGAAATTAAAGAAGACCTAAGCAAATGGAAAGTGTTCACTGATTGAAAGATTCAATATTATTGAGATGGTGATACCTCTCAAATTGGTCTACAGACTCAATGCAATCCCTATCAAAATCCCAGCTGGTTTTGTTTTGGGGTTTTGGTTTTGTTTTGTTTTTGCAGAAATTGGCAAATTGACCCTAAAATTCATAAGAAAATGCAAGGGACCCAGAAGAGACAAAACAATCTTGAAAAAGAACAACAGATTTGGAGGACTCATACTTCCTGAGTTTAAAGATGTATTATTAGTCAGACAGTAGATATTTGAACATCCTGATACATTAAACATACCAATACTATCTTTTTATTTGGTATGTACTATAAGGAATTATTAGAAATTATCTTAGATTCTATCATGAATTTCTCAAGCCAAAATTGAATTATTCAGATATCTACTTTCTAAAGTCGTGTTTCAATACATGTGATTTTATTTATTTGAGAGAGAGAGTGCACATGTGACTGTGAGGTGGGGAGGGGCAGAGGGAGAGAGAGAGAGGGAAAGAGAATCTTAAGCAGACTGCACACTCAGTGCAGAGCCCAATGCCAGGCTCGATCTCATGACCCTGAGATCATGACCTGAGTCAAAACCAAGAGTTAGTCACTTAACCAACTGAGCCACCCAGGCATCCCAATAAATGTGATTTTAAAAAATAACTTATAGGTTTAGTTTGGAATTTTAACTGATATCATTTTGTTTTTACCAGTGAGCAGTATTGTTTGCTTTAAAGTTATTTCACTCAAATGGCCAGCCTGATATATCTAATTTATCTATCCAGTAGAAAAATCTCAAAAATTTATAAGACTTCCTAACAAAATTCATAAACCATCAATATTAACTAATTATTAACATTAGCTTAATATTTTGAAATAATACTATTGATTATATATTTATATTATTTATAGTATATATACTATATATAAGTGTGATTTAAGGAACTAAAAATACTAGTTACAATCTAATTCCTATTTCACCAATTAATCTCTCTTAACAATTAATGTTTAATTTCTGCTCTACTCTCCCCCTTCAAGTTAAGAACAAAATAGCCCTCAAGTCATCCTGAAGTTTAAAAAACATTCTCTCACTTTTTTTTAAACAAGTGAGAGTATTCAAAACTCCAGAGTATGGATTTTGCATTTTGAACTTTTGGTCTACTGGTGTTCAAATTCCTTTGAAATGATTTTGATCTTTCCTTCAAAGAAATTCGAAGTTCTTGCTTGTACTTTGCCAGGGAAGAATTAAAACTATTCCTTCTCTCTTTGTATATTCAACATAGAAAAAATGCTTCAAATGTCGTATTTCAGGTCTGATGAAATTTGTGTAAATTTTGTAGTATGAATCCTTCAGAATGGATAATGTAACCTTCCTGACTAGAATAGAATGGTTTTTCAGTGATCATCTTTGATATCATTAACTCCTCCTCTGTGCAGGTAAAATATAATCGATTTTTTTTCTAGGTTTAGCAATTTATTTGGGGGAATAATCTCTTAGGTCATCTTACTTGCTTTTAACTTTACACCCTAATAACATTTCAAAAGATCTATACATAGATATCTTTTTCTCCAATAATCAAGGCTACAGAGAATTCATTATATATCTAAAAATATATATATTCATTATATATAAAAATATATATATCACTCTTATTTTTTTTTTACCTTGACCTCAACAAAACACTATTAGTTTCTCTTCCAATTTCTAAGTTTTGTAACACCTTAGGAAGACAGACCATTTTAAAGATTCTTATATTACTTGCAAAGTTGAACACATATATCACCCATGATATCTCTGTAACCAAGGCAAGGCTGAAGAATGAATCTAAATTATCTAAAAAGTTGTTCGCTTCTCCAATCCCACTTATGTGAGTAAGAGAATACATTCTGGAGCCACAATCTTTTTAACAGTTTGAATCCTAGCTCTGCCATTTCATAAGGTGTTTGATTATGGGCAGGTTATTTAAACTCTCTGTGCCTCAATTTCTTTAAAAAATGTGGCTAATAAGAGTGCCACATTTTTTCATAGGGTGTTCATAGGGTGGTTGGGGGATAAAATGAATTAATATGTGTAAATGCTTATAATATCTAGCATAGGGATCCCTGGGTGGCGCAGCGGTTTGGCGCCTGCCTTTGGCCCAGGGCGCGATCCTGGAGACCCGGGATCGAATCCCACATCAGGCTCCCGGCGCATGGAGCCTGCTTCTCCCTCTGCCTGTGTCTCTGCCTCTCTCTTTCTCTCTGTATGACTATCATAAATAAATAAAAATTTTAAAAAAATAGCATATAGAGGCACCTATGTGTTAATATTATCTAAATTTCACTTGCTTTGGATTGACAAAAGGAATGAAAAGAGATGATTTGCGACACTGTTTCAATGTTAACATATAGAAAGAAGTAAACAAAATATAGTTTGAGTTTTGTTCTGAACACTTTAACTTGAATCTAATTAGAGCTTGGTTATTATAAACAGCTTGCTTTTTGTTTTGCCCAAGATATTTGTTTTCCACTTATATCTAAAATAATATTCTTATCTTTTGCTCTTTTCAGTGTTTTATTATTTTTATTTCACTTAATGGCCCTATATATTGTATCTCCTCTGATTTGCCTTAATATGAAGGAATTCTAAAGTGTATTAATGTTATTATTACTGCCATTGCTATGTCTCTTATAGGAGTTAATTAATAGAACCAGAATCAAAGTAAATTTAACTGAATCATACTTAGCATGTTCTCTGTGAATTCTGTTTATTTTCAGACATGTTAATGGCTGAATGTATGATCTGGCAATAATCTTCTTATATAAATAGAAACACGATCATTAGAGTGGATTAATTTATTTATTCATCTGATATTTGTGAATGACTACCATAATCTAAGCTCTTTCAAAAATATTTTTCTAATACTTTCTGTCCCTCAGACTCTAAGATTATTAACTGCCTTTAAAATAATTCATTCAACATGAACTATAAATTATTAAGTAATCAAATAAAATGGCAAGATATTTAAGGAGGGGAAACCCTGTATGTGCAAAGATAAATGGTACTCCACTCAATGTACTAATTGCAACCAAACCTAGTTAACTGAATCTCAGTTAAATTATTATATTGACAATCACAATAGCTGCACACTGCGCTGGAGTTTTATTTTATAAATAAGTCTCTTCTCTTTATGATATATGAATAGACAAGGCCTGAGACCCCTTTGTTCACAGGTTAAAATGCTTTTTAAAAATTTTTATTTATTCATGAGAGACAGAGAGAGACAGAGAGAGAGAGAGGCAGAGACACAGGCAGAGGGAGGAGCAAGCTCCATGCAGGGAGCCTGATGTGGGCTTCAATCCCAGGTCTCCAGGATCACGCCCTGGGCTGAAGGGAGCACTAAACCGCTGAGCCATAAAATGCTTTAAAATCAGGGCTTCTTATTTCCCCCCAAGTCAGCTGGTTGAAGAATATGGTATCTGGTATAAAAAGCATAAAAAGTGGTAAGAAGCAAACTTATTATAAAATATAAGTATCTAACTAAATAAGCTTAAGCTTAAGGCCTTTATCTTAAAAAATTTATATTTACTCACTTAACTTTGTCTATATATTATTCTGATAATAGTCAAGTAATCAAGTCCTATAATCCTTTGAGCTTCAGTTTCCTTATCTGTAAAACCCCTTTGATCTCCTCCCCAGGTCTAAGAATCTGACTCTAATACTGTTTGATTTCCTTCTAAATTTAATGTGGGTTCACACTGTAAAAGGACTCAACAAAGTGAAATGCTTCTTCATTCAACAATACTACTATTTGTGTAGCAGTATAGGAACACAGAAACTTCCCTTTGAAAAAATAGTCTCCTTGAGACCATGTGATACCAAACACCTTTAAAAACTTTTGCATCATCATAAATTCCTCACATACTTGGGAATAAACAAATATTAACTATTATGAATTATAATTTTATAAGGACTTATCTCACCTGGTTAGATTATGTAAAGGGGAAATGGAGTAAAGTCCCGCTGATTAGAGTGTGGGGAGACCAGGTTATCCTCTTGCTTTGTGCCTATAATTACTCTATCTTATGCAGTATAATGAAGTAATCTTATAGATTATGCAATTTAATGGAATTAAAAACTTTGTAAAAGTTCTATGCACTTTTAAAAATAGCTTACATTTGGACACTTCCAAAATATGCTTTGACATGAGAATTTAAATTTCTCAGTCGAGACGCAGGGTGGCGCTGCAGGCTAAGACTGAATCAAGAGCCCTAAAAAGCTCGCGTATTCCTTTGTTGCAAAGAGAAAAAATACACGCATGAAGCTTTGCTAGCCGTGCTGGATTACTAGCGAGTTTGGGCTGCGACACACTAAACGAATTTACGATTAAAGGCAACTTTGTGAGGACTCTACCAAACAAGAAATCAGAATTTAATACCTCCAGTCTTTTTCTGGCTCCCAGGAGGGATTGGATATAAAAGCACCAAGTCTCCAACATGGAGACACTAGAGAGAATTCAACCAAACAGGCAAGTGATGGCCTTTATTTTGATGGTGTTCTTGTCTCAGGCTCGCGCCGAGCCTATTCGTTATTCTGTGATGGAAGAAACAGAGAGTGGCTCCTTTGTAGCCCATCTGACAGAGGATCTGGGCCTGGGGATGGGGGAACTGGCAGCCAGGTCGGCCCGGGTGGTGTCTGACGATGACAAGCAGCGCTTGCAGCTGGATCGTCAGACTGGAGATTTGCTTTTGAGGGAGAAACTAGACCGGGAAGAGCTATGTGGCCCTGTTGAACCGTGTGTACTGCATTTCCAAGTATTTCTAGAAACTCCAGTTCAGTTTTTTGAAGGAGAATTATCAATCCAGGACGTAAATGACCACTCCCCGGTATTCCCGACTAGGGAAATGCTCTTGAAAATACCGGAAAACAGCCCGCCAGGGACTCTCTTTCCGTTGAAATTGGCTCAGGATTTGGATGTGGGCAGCAATGGTCTTCAAAAATACACCATCAGCCCCAATTCTCATTTTCATGTTCTAACCCGAAATCATAGTGAGGGCAAGAAATACCCAGATTTGGTGCAGGACAAAGCACTGGATCGAGAAGAGCAGCCTGAGTTCAGCTTAACCCTCATGGCACTGGATGGTGGGTCTCCACCTAGGTCTGGCACCACTGCAGTGAGAATCCTGATTATGGACGTCAATGACAATGCTCCAGAGTTTGTGCACTCCCCATATGAGGTGCAGGTCTTGGAAAACAGCTCCTTAGACTCCCCAGTACTTAGTGTCTCGGCTAGAGATGCAGATGCTGGAAACTTCGGGAGTGTTTCCTATGGCTTGTTCCAAGCATCAGATGAAATTAAGCAAACTTTCTCAATAAATGAAGTCACAGGAGAAATCCGACTGACAAAGAAACTGGATTTTGAACAAATTAAATCTTACCACGTGGAAATTGAGGCTGTTGATGGAGGAGGCCTTTCTGGAAAAGGCACTGTAGTCATATATGTGGTGGATATGAATGACAACGCCCCTGAACTTACCATATCTTCAGTCACCAGCTCTATCCCAGAAAATGCTCCTGAGACTGTAGTGTCTGTCTTCAGAATTCGAGATAGAGACTCTGGAGACAATGGAAAGATGATTTGCTCTATTCCTGAAAATCTGCCTTTCCTTCTGAAACCGACTTTCAAGAATTTCTATACCCTGGTAACAGAGAGACCCCTCGACAGAGAGAGCCAGGCGGAGTACAACATCACCATCACCGTCAGTGACTTGGGGACCCCCAGGCTGCAAACCCAGCACGCCATCACCGTGACGGTCTCCGACGTCAACGACAACGCCCCCGCCTTCAGCCAGACCACCTACACCCTGCGCGTCCGCGAGAACAACAGCCCCGCCCTGCACATCGGCACCGTGAGCGCCACCGACAGGGACGCGGGCGCCAACGCCCAGGTCACCTACTCGCTGCTGCCGCCCCGGGACCCGCAGCTGCCGCTCGCCTCGCTGGTGTCCATCAACGCGGACAACGGGCAGCTGTTCGCGCTCAGGTCCCTGGATTACGAGGCGCTGCAGGCCTTCGAGGTCCGCGTGGGCGCGGCCGACCGCGGCTCGCCCGCGCTGAGCAGCCAGGCGCTGGTGCGCGTGCTGGTGCTGGACGACAACGACAACGCGCCCTTCGTGCTGTACCCGCTGCAGAACGGCTCTGCGCCCTGCACCGAGCTGGTGCCGCGGGCGGCCGAGGCGGGCTACCTGGTGACCAAGGTGGTGGCGGTGGACGGCGACTCGGGCCAGAACGCCTGGCTGTCGTTCCAGCTGCTCAAGGCCACGGAGCCCGGGCTGTTCGGCGTGTGGGCGCACAACGGCGAGGTGCGCACGGCCCGGCTGCTGAGCGAGCGCGACGCCGTCAGGCACAGGCTGCTGGTGCTGGTCAAGGACAATGGCGAGCCGCCGCTGTCGGCCAGCGTCACGCTGCACGTGCTGCTGGTGGACGGCTTCTCGCAGCCCTACCTGCCGCTGCCGGACGTGGCGGCGGCCGAGGCCCGGGCCGACCCGCTCACCGTCTACCTGGTCATCGCCTTGGCGTCCGTGTCGTCGCTCTTCCTGTGCTCGGCGCTGGCGTTCGTGGCGGTGCGGCTGTGCAGGAGGAGCGGGGCGGCGTCGGGGGGTGGCTGCGCGGTGCCCGAGGGCCACTTTCCGGGCCACCTGGTGGACGTCAGCGGCGCGGGGACCCTGTCCCAGAGCTACCAGTATGACGTCTGTCTGACCGGAGTCCCTAGAACTGGTGAGTTCAAATTTCTGAAACCGATATTTCCCAACCTCTTGATTGAGGACAGTGAGAGAGAAATTAAAGAAAACTCCAACTGCAGGAATAGCTTCGTATTCAGTTAAAGATTGTATCTGGCCAAAGTCAGCCTCTCCTTAATTTTGGTAAACATCTCATTGCCATGCCTTTCCTTTAATAAATTTTGTTGTCTAAATATGTATATCTCTATTCCAAAACTACGCATATCCCTGATTGTGCTAAAATTTCCTCCTTTGATTAATATTCATTGGACTCGTATTTTCAGTTACACTGGTTATGGAGTATGTATATTCTCCATATTTGACCTTTTCTTCGTGATTAATCTTTCCATAACTATAATTACTCAAGTAGTGTAAGAAAAAACTTTATTTAAATCAACTTCTTAATGTCTTAAAGCTTTTATGTATTCGTGCATTTCTATATATTTGTGATGTTTGTCTTTATCTTCGGAGTGTTGGAAATTCTTTTAGCTACCTAGGCCTTGTTGACTGTTCTCCAGGTTATGTCCCCGAAAACCCATGAGCATCTAACTTAACTTAATTGTTTCTCTGAAATTGTACATAAACATGCACTTTGATTAAAATATTAATACACTAAAATTGTGACTTCCTATTGTGAACACCATACATACTAGAATTAAAAAATTTTTTTTGATTGTTACTTACCTATCACCTTGTGTGTGTTCCATATGTACTAATATTAGATTTTAAAAATTATTCTCATTTATAAGTAATAATTGAGAAAAATCTATAATTTGGCATCATGCTCACTAAACAAACCTAAGTCACTGCTTGGCAAGATCCTTTAAAACAATTTCAGAACCTTAAATAAGCCTTAAATCCTTTCAAAGGATTCAAGATATGAAGGACATCATATACTTCCTTGTCCTTCATTTTGCCCAATAAATAGAAGTTCATGTGTAATTTACTGTATATGTTTCTTTTGGTTTTCTTGCAGCTTCTCTCCATCTTTCGAAAGGGTCACAGAATTTCTTCTGAGTTTCAGTTATTCTTTTCAGGTCTATTCAAGGTTATTGGGTGATAGGAAATTTTCATTTTAAATTACTTTATCAACAAAATAATGTTTTATTTTTGATGTCGAAGCTATCTTCTGTTCAATGTACTTTGAGGTATTTAATGTAAGCTTATCAATTCTGCTAAATTTTCATTTATAAGAAATAAGCATTATTTTGTCATTTTGGACAATAAGAATAGAAATAGGAATTAAATAAGAAATGAACTTATCGGAAGTATAATTGTTTTACGTTGTATTAAATAAGCAAAGTCAGCTAATCATGTGGTTTCCAACTAAATTTATATGGATATAAGTGTAAAACCTCTTAGTTGAACTTTTGGCATAATGTGAGCAATTAAAGGGCTTGCTTTTTAATCTAAATATTTATTTTTAATCTGAAGGGTCATCCTACTAGAATTTAATTATTTATACTTATCCCTGAATACTTTTTGTTCTTAAGGGTATAATGACATAAAAAGGAAAATTACTGGTTAAGTTATTCCTGAAACATAACATTTAGCTTTCATCTAGCCTAAAAATTGAAATGAGAAAGTGATAAAAATGAGAACAAAATTAAACACAAGTACATATAGACATAAATATGGTAGTAAACTTTAATGACTACTCCATTTACTGGTTATTTAAATGAATAGCTTTTATGTATGGTGATGAGAAATGTGATTGAAGTTTTCACCAGTATATTTCAACATTATCAAAATCCAAGTTCCTTTTTTTCTGTTTATGTCAGTAAAGTCCAATTTGTATAATTGCCCAAATGAGACTGGCCAAATAAACACCCAGAACCCACCTTTATGAATTTATGTGTAAATCTGTGAATTACTTTGTGTATTATTTTATGGATTACTGTGTGTATTCATAAAGCACAGATCATTCTTTACAATAATGCATGGATCATTCTGTATACCAGACTTGGTGTAGAATGGATCAACATTTTGAAATTCAATGATTTTCTAAGTAAGATGATTTCAAAGATTTTTTTTAGTAGTAAATGTGATCAAATAATTTCTGCAAATTGAATACCTTATGAAAAATAAGCCAACTTTATTGTTGCAAAAACAAAAATAAACAATGAAGGCCAAAGATCTTGATAATAATGCTCATTTCAATCCTATGTTTTCTCACATGCTTCTGTTATATGTGCATTTTTCCTGTTTTACTAAGAAATAATTGAAATACATACTGTGTAAATTTAAGGTGTACAGAATGATGCTTTGAATTAAATATATTGTGAAGTGACTACCACACACAATAGGTTCAGCTAATATCCTTCTTTATTACAATTTCTTTGTTTTTTTTGGCCACAGCGCATAGTAAGTTGAACATATGCTGTTTGGGGGCAGAAATTTTACTGAAGGCATTGTATAGGCCCACATCACTTCAAAAACTCCCTCTTCCTTTACTACTGAAAATTACAAAATACAGATTTTAAACAATCTGAGGTTAAAAGTTATGTACTGGGCAGCCCTGGTGGCTCAGTGGTTTAGCGCTGCCTTCAGCCCAGGGCGTGATCCTGAAGACCTGGGATTGAGTCCCATGTCAGGCTCCCTGCATGGAGCCTGCTTCTCCCTCTGCCTATGTCTCTGACTCTCACTCTTTCTGTGTGTCTCTCATGAATAAATAAATAAAATCTTAAAAAAAACAAAATAAAAGTTATATACTTATTTGGTGGAAGTCTGCTTCTAAAGGTAGAATGGATGGATTACCTAACAGCAGAAACACACATAAAAACTTATTAAAATTCAGAAATTATCTGTTTGAAGCAACAGATAGCAGATGATATAATAAGAACTCAAAGAGCCAAGATTTCTTGGAGTTGTGAACTGACTTCTATAGTCAATTTGCCCTGCAGAAGTTTGCTAGCTCTTAGAACAGACAGAAGGCTCCTGCTAGGGCCAGAACAATAGCTAACTTCAGTAGCCATTGACAGACTGGAAGATGAAAGCTCATAGCTACTTTTCCCCCTCCAAGACACTTGTCAAATTCAGGGATATTCCAGGGAAGAAAACTAAAAGCCTAAGTAAAACATCTCTGAACAGCAGAGTCAGTTTTGATAGTCTTGATACATGAAGACTAGGGTTTAGAACCTGCCATGGTAAGAGACCATGGAAAATACACTAAGTTCTCAACTGATCATCCTGGAGTGTTAGGTGCTTATCAGGACTGCAAAGCACCTTGACTATACATGGTGCCTGTTTGGATTAAGGAAATTTGATTAGACATGACTCTATCAAGTTAATGGAGGAAAAGGTGAACTCTTTGTGGAAGAAGATAATATCACCTAGATCCTGGACAGCTTTTTACATAGATATTCAGCATTCAATAAAAAAACCTCCTAAGTACACATACAAAAAACTGGTTGACACATGAATAAAACCTGGAGAAGATAATAGACAATACAAATGACCCAAAGAAGAAATAGACACTAAAATTTACTGACAGTGATGTAAAATAAGTATGACTAATAAGTTACAAATAAGGAATAAAGAAAATAAATAAAGGAGAATTTCACCAGAGAATTGAAATTAAAATGGAAATTAAATAGAACTGAAAATATAATATCTGAAATTAAAAACTATTTAAATAGTTTATGACTTAGTAGACATAAAGGAACACAGGATTAGTGAAAGCAAGATAGGCCAATATAAAATATCCAAATAGAAGCATAGGAAAAAATGATGAAAAATACAGAAAAGAACATTAGTGACATGTGAGACATAATGAAAAATGAACACACATATGGTTGTAATCCTAAAAGGAGAGGTGATACTAGGAATAAAGAATAAGAAATGTTTGAAGAGATAATGACCAAGAATTTTCCAAAATTCGTGAAAATCCTTTACTATTCAAGATGCTTGAGGAAATCCAATCAAGAGAAATAAAATACAAAGTACATCTAGACATATCATAGGAAAGATGCTGAAGACCAGAGTCAAGGAGATGCTTATATTACCAGAAAATATATCCTTCAAAAATAAGGTTTTCAAACAAGTAAAAACCAAGAGAATTAATCACAATCACATCTGCACTAAAAGAAATACTTTCAGTAGAATTCATTGGGCAGAGGGAGAAGTCCTAAAGGAATCAGACTTGCAGCAAGAAATGAAGAGGGTAAATATAGATTAATAGTAACCATACAAGGCAAAAATAGTAGTTTCTTAAAGGATTTAAAATATATACAAAATTTAAATTCATGACAATAATTGAAAACGAAGATGGTATGGATACAGTTAGTGAGGTGTTTTTTTTTTAAAGATTTTATTTATGTATTCAAGAGAGACAGAGAGAGAGAGAGAGGCAGAGACACAGGCAGAGGGAGAAGCAGGCTCCATGCAGGGAGTCCAATGTGGGACTTGATCCCAGGTCTCCAGGATCAGGCCCTGGGCTGAAGGCGGCGCTAAACCACTGAGCCACCCAGGCTGCCCAGTGAGGTTTTTAAAATAAAGATATTATTTATTTATTTGAAAGAGAGAGCATGAGCAGTGGGAGGGGCAGAGGGAGAAGCAGACTCCCTGCTGAGCGAGGAGCTCAATTCAGGCTCCCAGGATCTTGACCTGAGCTGAAGGAAGACGCTTAACTGACTGAGCCACTCAGTTGCCCCTGGTTAATGAGTTCTAAGCATTATTATGGAAGTTGTAAAATTTAAAATATTTGTATTAGACTCTTATAGATCAAAGATTCATGTTTAATCTGTAGGATAATTACTACAAGATTAACTAAAAAACTAACTGAAGGAAAATGAAAAATAATAAATGTCTGAATAATCCAAAAAAGAATGAAAGTTTACGGAAAAATAGAAAAAAAAGATGATAAATATAAATGGAGAATTATGAAATATTACAGTAATTGTGATTAGATTAAGTAATAATCACATTAAGCAACCAAAAATTCTCACACTAGGTTTAAGAAAAGTTCAACTATTGTATATGCTGTCATAATAATGTGTGTTTGTGTGAGATAGAATAAAAAGATTGAGAGCTAAAATAATAAGGACACCCGGGTAACTCATTTGGTTAAATGTCTGCCTTCAACTCAGGTCATAATCTCAGGGTCCTGGGATCGAGCCCCACATTGGGCTTTCTGCTTAGTGGCAAGTATGCTTCTCCCTCTCCCTCTCCCTCTATGATCTCTCTCAAATAAGCAAATAAAATATTTTTTTCTTTCAAAAATTTTCAGCTTTATTGAGATATATCATTGACATTGTGTAAGTTGAAGGTACACAGAGTGATGATTTGACACACATAGATGTTGAGAAATAATGACCACAATAAAGTTCCTCAACACGTACATTATGTTACATAATTTCTGGGATTTTTTTTTCTGGTGAGAATATTTAAGTATCTGATACAGTATTAACTGTTGTCACCATGCTGTGCATTGGATCCCCAGAACTCATTCATCTTAAAACTGGAAATTTGTACCCTTTGACCAACATCTCCCCATTTATCCACCTCATTCTACTCTCTGTTTCTACTTTTTCAGCTTCGACATATAAGAGATACCATACAGTTCTTGTCTTATTTATCTCACTTAGCATGATGCCCTCAAAATCCATCCACATTGTCACAAATGTCAGAGTCTCCTTCTTTATCATGGCTGAATATTATTCCCTTGCATACCATATCTTTAATTTAAAAATATTTTATTTACTTATTCATGAGAGACACAGAGAGAGGCAGAGACACAGGCAGGCAGAGGGAGAAGCAGGCTCCTTTTAGGGAGCCTAAAGTGGGACTCCATCCCAGGACCCTGGGATCATAACCTGAGCCAAAGGCAGATGCTCAACCACTGAGCCACCCAGGTGTCTCTAAAATAGAGAAAGCACAAAGAAAGGAATTGATATTGGTACAAAAATATCCCGTTGGAAAGAAAGGGAAGATGGAGATCCCAGTGTCAGTGCTGGGGAAATGGTTTGAGGGCAGGATTTTTAGGTTTCAGGTTGTGTTGATTAAATAAAATCTTAAAAAAAGAAAGTTAAAAAAACAGGAAAAGATATAATACAGACCTAACCAAAATAAACCTAGTGTAGCTGTACTCATATAGAACGAAGGAAACCTTGAAGAAAGATGCATTATAGGCAGAGAAAAAAGAGATGTTTCATAATGATAAAGAAGTAAATCTACCAGCATTTTGTCAGTTCTAAGACTGAATATATGCCCATATGATACAAAATACTTAAGTTAAACTGAGAGAATATAAATAGATAAATCCAATCATAGTAGACTTACTATAACTCTTGATTCCTGATAGAATAAGAAGACATATATACACAAACATACAAACACCAAGAATACTAAAAATCTGAGCAACACAATAATCATATTGGAATAGTGACATACACAGCACACTGGAGAATACACATTATTTTTATGTGCATATGAACTATATCAAAATTATCCATATTCTAGGTAAAAAACAAGCCTCAAAAATTTTAAGAGAATTGAAATGACTCAGAGTATGCTTTTTGACAGTGGAATTTAGACAGAATTAAAAATATAACAAGGAGGCACCTTGATGACTCAGTCAGTTAAGTGTCCAAGTCTAGATCTCAGCTCAGGTCTTGATCTCACAGTGGTGGGTTCAAGCCCTGTGTTGGGCTCCACACTGGATGTGGAGCCTACTTGAAGTAAAATGAAATGAAATTAAAAATAAAAATATAAAAAATAAAAAAATAACAAGGAATCCCCAAATACTACAAAAGGAAATAATATAATACATGGGTCAAAGAAAATATCATAGCAGAAATTTCCATATATATTTTGAACTGGGTAAAAATTAAGATTTGCTACATAAAAACAGGACTTAGAAGGAAATTTAAAAACTTTAAATCTACATGTTAAGAAAGATCAAAAATAAATAATCCAAGATTCCTCTGAAGAAGCTAGAAAAAGAACAAATCAAATACAAATAAAGAAGGAAAAAACATATATATAAACAAATAGATGACAAAAATACAATACAGAAAATCAGTAAAATTAAAGTTGCCTCTTTGTAATGATTCATAAAAATAAAAAATTCATAATGGGGTGCCTGGGTGGCTCACTTGGTTAAGGATCAGATTCTTGGTTTTGGTTCAGGTCATGATCTCAGGGTCCTGGGATCCAGCTTCACCACATCAGGCTTGTGCTTAGCCCCAACTCTGCTTCAGATTCTTTCTCTCTCTCTCTCTTCTCTCTCTCTCCCTCCCCACTACAACTGCCCTCTCTCTATCTCTCTTTCAAATAAATATATAAAATCTTTAAAAGAAAACCTCTTAGTAAAGCTAATCAAGAAGGAAAAAAACACCAATTAGCAATATCAAGAATAAAAAAGGAACATCACTACCAATCCCACAGATATTAAAAAAATAAAAAGGGATATGATAAACAACTTTGTGCCAATAAATCTGACAATTTATGTAAAATGGAAAACATCTTTGAAAAACACAATATACTAAAATTGAAGCAAGAAGAAATATAAAATCTGATTAGGCATATATATTAAGTAAATTAAACTTGTTATTAAAGAAACCTTGCCACTCCAATACACACTAGTGAATTCTTCCAAAATACTTACAGAAAAACTAACACCAGTTTTTGCAGACTCTTTCAGACAATAGAAAAATAGGAAATATTTCCCAAATCATTTGAGTGCCAGCATAACTTCAATGGGTTATGACATCCAAACCTGAGTAAGACATGAGAGGAAAAGCACAGGTCTATCTCTTTTATAAACACAGATGGGAAAATTCTAAACAAAGCATTGGCAAATAAAATTCAGAAATATATAAAAAGGAAATAGTAGATTATGAGAAAAATGTGTTAAAGATGCAAATCCAGTTTAATATTTGAAAATTAAAATAATCACATGAACAGATAAAGAAAAAAATAATATGATAATCTCAATGGATACAAAAAAAGTCTTTTAATGAAATTCAGCACATGTTCATGGTAAAGTATTTAGCAAACTGAAGATAGAAGGGAACATTCAGACTGTATTTCAAAACCCACAGGAAGGCAGCCCAGGTGGCTCAAGAGGTTTAGCGCCGCCTTCAGCCCAGGGCCTGATCCTGGAGACCTGGGATCCAGTCCCACATCGGGCTCCCCGCATGGAGCCTGCTTCTCCCTTTGCCTGTGTCTCTGCCTCTCTTTCTGTCTCTCTTGAATAAATAAAATATTTAAAAATAAATAAATAAAATAAAACCCACAGGAAAAATTATCTTTAACAGTAAATTATTCAAGTGTCCCTTAGTTATCAAGAATAAGACAAGGATGCCTGCCTTTGCTATTTCACTTCAGTATTATACCATAGGTACTAACCAGTGAAATAAGGTAAAGAAAAAATAAAAGTGGAGATTGAAATTGAGAGGGAGATTTCAGTGATTGAAAGGGGAGAAAGAAAATGTCTCTTTTTAAATTATATGCTTGTATATAAAAAAAGTCATAAAGAATCTATTGACAATTAGGATTAATAAATGAAATTAGCAGTTCCACTGGATATAAGGTAGCATACAGATATAAATTGTATTTTCAATAACAATAAAAATCATAAAATGTAAGATTTTGAATATCATTTACAATAGTTTTTAAAATCAAATATCTGGAAACAAATCTAATAATATGTGTAAGACATACTGAAAAACTATAAAATATTGAGAAAAGTTAAAAATCTAAAATAGAGGCATATATAACTTTCAGTAGTTGGAAGACTCAGTGTTGGGAATATGTCAGTTCTCCGATTGACTTACCTCACTCAGCATAATACTCTCCAGTTCCATCCTCGTCGAAGCAAATGGTAAGTATTCATCATATCTAATGGCTGAGTAATATTCCATTGCATATATATATATATATATATATGTATATATATATCACATTTATCCATTCATCTTTCGATGGACACTGAGGCTCCTTCCACAGTTTGGCACTTGTGGACATTGCTACTATAAACATTGGGGTGCAGGTGTCCTGGCTTTTCGCTGCATCTGTATCTTTGGGGTAAATCCCCAGTAGTGCAATTGCTGGGAGTGCAATTGCTGGGTCTTAGGGTAGCTCTATTTTTAATTCTTTGAGGAACTTCCACACAGTTTTCCAGAGTGATGGTACCAGTTCACATTACCACCAATGGTGCAAGAGGGTTCCCCTTTCTCCACATCCTCTCCAACATTTGTTGTTTCCTGTCTTGTTAGTTTTCACCATTCTCCATGTCATTTCTTTCCAATCAATCTATAGATGGAATAAAATCCTAAACAAAATTTCAGCAGATTTCTTTGTGAAAATCTACAAGCCAAATCTAAAGTCTATATAGAAATACAAAGGAACAATACAAACCCAAACCATCTTGAAGAAAATGAATAAAAGTGAAGGACTTCTTTCTGTGCTGGTGCTCATGGTGGTGGCAGCAGGTGTGCTCTCAACAAGCAGAGCGACTGGACCTGTACTTACCGCAGAAATACTCCATTAGCAACCATATCATCTGCGCGGACAACCACGCGTCCACCCAAATGAACGTGGGGGGCGGTTGAGTAGGTGAGAAGCAGGTTCAACAGCCAGTTTAGCACCTACTTTAGCTGTGGGGCCATTTCACAAGTTGAGTGAGTCAGATGCTCCATCCTCAGACTCGCCAAGCCAACATCATTTCTACCAACTGACCAGAGAGGATCAGGATATAGGGTATTTGTCATACATAAATAGTAACTCCCCCCCAAAGGACTTACCTATCATATAGTAAAGCCTATTATAAAGATACAGTTATGGGGATCCCTGGGTGGCTCAGCAGTTTAGTGCCTGCCTTTGGCTCAGGGTGTGATCCTGGAGACCTGGGATCAAGTCCCATGTCAGGCTCCCTGCCTGAAGCCTGCTTCTCCCTCTGCCTGTGTCTCTGCCTCTCTCTCTCTCTGTGTCTCTCATGAATAAATAAATAAAATCTTAAAAAATAAAGATACAGTTATTAAGACAATATGATATTGCAGGATAAACGAAGAGAAAAATTAAGAGAAGAGTCTTGAAAGACTGACTTATAACAAAATGACACTTCAGAAATGATGAGGAATGGATCTTCTTTGAATAGATAGTGCAAAGTCATTTAGATATTTTTATGAAAAAATAAGGTAACCCTAACCCCATTCATATGAAAGAAAATCAAATTCAGGAAGACTAAAGCTCTAAATATGAAAAGTAAAAGAACTGATTTTTTAAAAATTCAAGAATATTTTCACATGGGATATATGCGAAGTTTTAAAGGGAACACACGTCCCAACAATAAATGAAAAATATTGATAAGTTAGACCAAAAATAAGTTTTGTTCATCAAAGATAGCCCAAGAGAGCTGAAATCCAAGCCATAGAATGGGAGAAGATATTTTCAATAAATACTTATGAAAAAGTACTTATACTCAGCATATATAAGGAACTTCTAAAGATTTATAAGAAAAAAAGGTAAATGCTGTAAATAGACAAAAGACAAGCAACTTCACAAGAATGTACCCTAATGGCCATTAAACGTGTTTTAAAAAGTGTTCAATTTAATAAGGGAGATGCTAATTAAAGTTACAATATACAGTCACCACACAGTCATCAGAGTGGTTAAAATGAAAAGACAATATCAAATGTTGACAAGGACATGGAGCAACTAGAACTGTCATTCTTTACTGGTTTCAGTAAAACCACATTTGTAAACTTTTGCAGTATCTTCTAAGCTAAATATATGTGCACATTTTTGCATTCAGAAGTCTAACTCCTAGGAATATATTCAACATAAATGCTCACATAGACACCAAAAGACATGTACAAGAATGTTCATAGTAGCATTATCTAAAATATCCCCAAACTGGAAAACCCCAATATGAATCAACTGGAGAATAGATAAATAGTAGTACAGTCATACAGTAGAATAATATAAAGCACTGAGAATAAAATAAATCAGGGCAAGATATAATAGATGAATTTTAAAAGTATAATGTTGAGTCAAAGAAGCCAACATAAAAGAGAAATACTACATACAGCCATCTGTATAACAGTTAAATAAAAAAGAGAAAAATCTGTGATAATAGAAGTCAGAAGCATGCTTACCGTTAGTGAGGAGGGTAATTTCCAGACAAAAACAGATGGTAGCTTCTTAGGGTTTTGGTAACATTTTAGTTTTAATTTGGTTTCCACTTAATAGGAGTGTTCACTTCCTGAAAATGTAGTGAATTTACACTTATAATTTGTACCCTTTTCTGATATTTTATATTTAAAAATAAAAATAACTTTTGTAAACTTGTAAACTTTTGTGAACATCAGTTATCACTTATTTCTTGAATGTAATCAAATAAGAAACCCGCAAGAGGAAGTTTCCTTTTTTAAATTTTTTTAAAATTTATTTATGATAGTGAGAGAGAGAGAGAGAGAGAGAGAGGCAGAGACATAGGCGGAGGGAGAAGCAGGCTCCATGCACCGGGAGCCCGATGTGGGGTTCGATTCCGGGTCTCCAGGATCGCGCCCTGGGCCAAAGGCAGGCTCCAAACCGCTGCGCCACCCACCCAGGGATCCCCGGGAGTTTCTTTTCAAGATGTATTTTTTTTTTAAGATTTTATTTATTTATTCATGATAGTCAGAGAGAGAGAGAGAGAGGCAGAGACACAGGCAGAGGGAGAAGCAGGCTCCATGCAGGGAGCCCGACGTGGGATTCGATTGGATCCCTGGTCTCCAGGATCGCGCCCTGGGCCAAAGGCAGGCGCCAAACCGCGGCGCCACCCAGGGATCCCTTCAAGATGTATTTTATGAGGAGCATTAATACATCATTTTTGCTTGTTCTGAAAAGTATTGTTTCACATTAAGTTAACTCAACAAATATTTCTTTAGAAATTCCAATATCTAAGAACTGGAGACACTATCAGGTGCACTTCTGTGACTAATGAGAACTTTGATTCCATACCAGTTACAATTTGGAACGAAATGGCAAATACAATGTGCCATAGTGAATAAGGACGCCTGGTGGCGCTGCAGGCTAGCAGTCTGAATGAAAGGCTCCGTGGCTCTCGGCGACGCCATTAAGCTGGGAATCAGAACAATGAGCGCTTCCTAGAAAAAGGAGGCATTTTAGGTAAGATCTAGGGGCAGATATCTTCAGAGAAGACATCATTCTTGGCAAGTCAGTCAGAAATATCTAAATCGAGGTTATTTAACCAAATCATCTGGGTTGATTGCATACAGACTTGAAGAAACTGCATCTTCTTGAATTGGGTCTGAGCAATGGAGACTGCGCTAACAAAAACGCCACAGAAAAGGCAAGTTATCTTTCTTGCTATATTGTTGCTTTTGTGGGAGGCTGGCTCTGACGCAATTAGGTATTCCATGCCAGAAGAAACAGAAAGTGGCTCCTTTGTGGCCAACCTGGCAAAAGACCTGGGGCTCAGGGTGGGGGAACTGGCTACTCGGGGCGCGCGAATCCATTACAAAGGAAACAGACAGCTCTTGCAGCTGGATATGGAAACCGGGAATTTACTGCTATATGAAAAACTAGACCGGGAGGTTCTGTGCGCGGCGACCGATCCCTGTATACTATATTTCCAGTTATTACTGGAAAACCCGGTGCAGTTTTTTCAGGCTGATCTGCAGCTTACAGATATAAATGACCATTCCCCAGAGTTCCTAGACAAGGAAATGCTCCTAAAAATCCCAGAGAGCGTTCAGCCAGGGACCATATTTCCTTTGAAAATAGCTCAGGACTTAGACATAGGTATCAATACTGTGCAGAACTACACAATCAGCTCAAATTCCCATTTTCACGTTGTCACTCGTAATCGCGGAGATGGCAGAAAATACCCAGAGCTCCTGCTGGACAAAGCGCTGGATCGGGAGGAGCAGTCTGAGCTCAGGTTAACCCTCACGGCGCTGGATGGTGGGGCTCCGCCCAGGTCTGGGACCACTGCAGTCCGCATTGAAGTCGTGGACATCAATGATAATGCCCCTGAGTTCTTACAGTCGCTCTATGAGGTACAGATCCTCGAGAACAGCCCCCTAAACTCCTTGGTTGTCGCTGTCTCTGCCCAAGATTTAGATGAAGGAGCATATGGGAATGTTGTCTACACTCTATTCCAAGGCGATGAAGTTACTCAACCATTTGTAATAGATGAAATTACAGGAGAAATTCGTCTGACAAAGGCATTGGATTTCGAGGCAACTCGACACTATAATGTGGAAATTGCAGGCACGGACGGCGGGGGTCTTTCAGGAAAATGCACCGTAGCTATAGAGGTTGTGGATGTGAATGACAACGCCCCTGAACTTACCATGTCTACGCTCGCGAGCTCTACCCCAGAAAACTCACCAGAGACTGTAGTGGCTGTTTTCAGTGTTTCTGATCCAGACTCCGGAGACAATGGTAGGATGGTTTGCTCCATCCAGAACGATCTCCCCTTTCTCCTGAAACCCACATTCAAGAACTTTTACACTCTAGTTACGGAGAGACCACTGGACAGAGAGAGCCAGGCGGAGTACAACATCACCATCACCGTCAGTGACTTGGGGACCCCCAGGCTGCAAACCCAGCACACCATCACCGTGACGGTCTCCGACGTCAACGACAACGCCCCCGCCTTCAGCCAGACCACCTACACCCTGCGCGTCCGCGAGAACAACAGCCCCGCCCTGCACATCGGCACCGTGAGCGCCACCGACAGGGACGCGGGCGCCAACGCCCAGGTCACCTACTCGCTGCTGCCGCCCCGGGACCCGCAGCTGCCGCTCGCCTCGCTGGTGTCCATCAACGCGGACAACGGGCAGCTGTTCGCGCTCAGGTCCCTGGATTACGAGGCGCTGCAGGCCTTCGAGGTCCGCGTGGGCGCGGCCGACCGCGGCTCGCCCGCGCTGAGCAGCCAGGCGCTGGTGCGCGTGCTGGTGCTGGACGACAACGACAACGCGCCCTTCGTGCTGTACCCGCTGCAGAACGGCTCTGCGCCCTGCACCGAGCTGGTGCCGCGGGCGGCCGAGGCGGGCTACCTGGTGACCAAGGTGGTGGCGGTGGACGGCGACTCGGGCCAGAACGCCTGGCTGTCGTTCCAGCTGCTCAAGGCCACGGAGCCCGGGCTGTTCGGCGTGTGGGCGCACAACGGCGAGGTGCGCACGGCCCGGCTGCTGAGCGAGCGCGACGCCGTCAGGCACAGGCTGCTGGTGCTGGTCAAGGACAATGGCGAGCCGCCGCTGTCGGCCAGCGTCACGCTGCACGTGCTGCTGGTGGACGGCTTCTCGCAGCCCTACCTGCCGCTGCCGGACGTGGCGGCGGCCGAGGCCCGGGCCGACCCGCTCACCGTCTACCTGGTCATCGCCTTGGCGTCCGTGTCGTCGCTCTTCCTGTGCTCGGCGCTGGCGTTCGTGGCGGTGCGGCTGTGCAGGAGGAGCGGGGCGGCGTCGGGGGGTGGCTGCGCGGTGCCCGAGGGCCACTTTCCGGGCCACCTGGTGGACGTCAGCGGCGCGGGGACCCTGTCCCAGAGCTACCAGTACGAGGTGTGTCTGACGGGAGGCTCAGGGACCAGCGAGTTCAAATTCTTGAAGCCTGTTATTCCCAAATTTTCACCCCATGGCGCTGGCGAAGAAATAGAGGAAAGCACCACCTTCCGGAATAGTTTTGGATTCAATTAGAGATCAGTCATAATGCCATGCGTTTTGTCATTTATCTCTAATTTCCCCCAAATACCAAGTTTGAGAGCGTCATGGAGAAAAACCCCACCTCCAGGTATGATGTCCTTTTCGTAGTGAATTTTCCTTTGAACTTCATCTTGTACAGTTTTGGAAAACTGAATTCTATGTCATTGGATACAGTGCCACCTAAATCTATGCATGCAGTTTTTTTCAGAATTGTTTGCTCCTGATGGTATTTGTCAGGATGAACTATTTTAATGAAATTAGATCTTGTTTTTCTCTGTATTCTATCCATTGTTTCATTACACTCTGTTTTTGGTGCCAAATAGCCAAAATAAAAATGTTTTAACATAATTTTGTTTTCAAAGAAATACATGCACATGATAACAAATGTGATGTGTGAGAAAATCTGATAAAAAGCAACAGTATTCTGGGGATCTTGGTGGCTCCATCGGTTAAGCTTCCGACTGTTGATTTTGGCCCAGGTCTTGATCTCAGGGTTGGGATCTGCCTGTGTAGGGATCTGTGCTCACTGGGAAGACTGCTTGAGATTCTCTCTCTCCCTTTCTCTCTGCCCCGTTCCCCGCTCTCTCTCTTAAATAAATAAATCTTTTTTTTAAAGCAACAATCTTTTTATCTACTCTTCTTTTCTAGCTCTGATTCACACTGGCAAACATTTTAAAAAACATTTTATTACTGAATTATACATACAGAGAAGGGAACAAAGCCTACTATCAGCTCAGTGTGTTTTCAGAAAGTGAACATACTTGGTACCAGTATCATGATGAAGAAATGAAACATTGCTAGCATTTCAGGTGCCACACAAATTACTCCTTAAAGTCACTACCAGCCCAAGTATAACAAACATCCTGACTTTCAGTACTATGTTTTAGGTTTTGCTTGTTTTGAATTAATATAAATAGAATAGTAGAATATGAACTGTTTTGTGTCTGGCTTCTTTCACTCAACATTATGTTTTTTTTTTTTTTAAATCCTAATTAAACATTTTTTAAATTTATTTATTTATTTATTTATTTATTTTTTATTTATGATAGGCACACAGTGAGAGAGAGAGAGAGAGAGAGAGAGAGAGAGAGAGAGGCAGAGACATAGGCAGAGGGAGAAGCAGGCTCCATGCACCGGGAGCCCGACGTGGGATTCGATCCTGGGTCTCCAGGATCGCGCCCTGGGCCAAAGGCAGGCGCTAAACCGCTGCGCCACCCAGGGATCCCCACTCAACATTATGTTGATGAAGTTTGCGATATTGCTTTTATTTTTAGTTTTGTTCTCATTTCTGTATAGTATTCCACTGTGTGAATATTTCACAATATTCTGTTTGAATAATTCTGCTTTGAACATTCTCATACATGTCCTTTGTCAAACATGCATATGCCTTTCTGTTGGTATATACCTAGGGATGGAATTGCTGCTTACTAAGCAGCATAGGTTGGTATATACCTAGGGATGGAATGTGCTACTAAGCACATGGTTACTTTTAGTAGATACTTCCAAATAGGTTTCCAAAATGGTTTGTACCAATTTACACTGCTATCAGTATGGTCTGGATGTACCAGTTCCTCCATATTTTTGCCAATCCTTGGTGTTGTTTTTCACTTTATCCTTTCAGAAAGAACTTTAAAACATTTTATTTCTACTTCCTTTTCTACTCATTTCTTTATTACTGAAGAATATGCTTGTAATTTTTCATAAACTTTAAACAATTTCCTCAATTTATTGCTACTGTTGTTTAGTACTCAGTACACTTAAAACTTCTCATCCATCCTTTACATATAGCTGTGTCACTATTTTCCAGTACTTCCCTGCACAAACTTAAACCCTTATTTATTATTCCACTAACATTTATTGTCCCACTAACATTCCTTTGCATTTACTTGTATAACAGAATAGAATGCAATTCTTATTTTTTTCTCTTACCTCTTTCTCCCTTACACTTTCAGACCTCTATCAAATTAACTTACTTTTATAGTCACGGTTGATGACATTTTTACTCTATGACCACATGTAAGAATTCCCCCTCTTGTCTGTAGATCTGTTTTAGAACCTGACAATCAATATTAAAATTTCACCTTTAGTGACCATATAAATTATGAATGCCTTGCAGCCAAAGATCACCAGGAACACAGAACAGAGTTGGGTTTATTGACTTGTAATGAGGGAGACTGCACATCCTGGGAAACCATGGGTCACCTTAGTAATAGTGCCTTAAAAAGGAACTATAGGTTTTGGGCTTGTGATAGGTGATTTAGCATAGGGTGCAAGGAAGTAGCCCTGGATTGGATGCTTTCAGTGAACAGGAGTATTCTATTATAGGGTCTCTTGTTGAATTTTATTTAGGAGATGACAAGAACAAAGTGAAGTTAAAGCTGTAATTGTTTTTTTTTTTTTTTTAAAAAAAACCAGCATTCACTTCTAATAAGCCAGGGCAGAGGATTCTGATCTTTTTTTTTTTTTACACTGTTCTTATTTTTGTCACTACTCATGCATTATTATGATATCATCTTATTGTGGTTTTGTTCCATCTTATCACAATGATCTTTAATGATGTTGTTTGTGAAGTTGTTGATATTCAACAGGAGAAGATCATGGCATATTTGTGAGTGCCAGGCCAATTCCTATTTATAAGAGGCTGATTTTCTTTTTCTCAAAATATTCATTGCACTGTAAAATTCCTAGAAGAAAGCATAGGAGAAAAGCTTCATAATGTTGAATTTGGTAATGATTTCTTAGGTATGACACCAAAAACAACAATAACAAAAAATAAACAAATGAGACATCAAACTTAAAAACTTTTATGCATCAAATAACACAACAATGAAAAGGCAAGCTATCAAATGGGAGAAGATATTTGCAAATCTTTTATCTGATGAGGAATTAATGTCCATAATATTTAAGAACTCCTACAACCCAACAAAAACAACAAAATACCAAGTAACCCCACTAAAAAATCAACAAAGTACTTGAATAGCCATTTCGCTGAAGATCATATGCAGATGGCCAACAAAAATATGAACAAATGTTCAACATCCGTAATTTTCAGAGAAATGGAAATCCAAACCACAATGAGATATTACCTCACGCACATGAGGATGAACTGTTATCAAAAAAACCCAGAAAACAGCAAGTGTTCACAGCCATGTGGAGAAACCAGTACCTTTGACAATGTTGGTGAGATTATAAAATGGTGCAATTGCCAAAAAAACAATATGGAGGCTCCTCAAAAATTTAAAAGAACTTCTTTATGATCCAGCAATCTCATTCCTGGATATATATCTAAAGGAATCTAAAGCAAGGTCTCAAAAAGATATTTGTGCACCCATATTCATAGCAGTAGTAATCAAAACTGGCAAGAGATGGATACAATCCAAATACCCACATACAGATGAATGGGTAAACAAAATGTGCGGTGTGTGTGTGTGTGTGTGTGTATAAAGAATGGACTATTAGGGGCGCCTGGGTGGCTGAGTTGGTTAAGCATCTGCCTTCAGGTCAGGTCATGATCCCAGGGTCCTCTGCTCAGCAGGAAGCCTGCTTCTCCCTCTCCCTCTGCCTGCCGCTCCCCCTGCTTGTGCTCTCTCTCTAGTAAATAAATAAATAAATAAATAAATAAATAAATAAATAAAATCTTTAAAAAAATGAGTAGAATATTATTCAGCCTTAAAAAGGAAGGCAAGCCTTCACATGCTACAACGTGGATGAACTTTGAGGGAATTATTCTAAATGAAATGATATAGTCACAAAAAGGCAAGTACTGTATGATTCCACTTAAATCATATATGTAAATTGTTAAATTCATACAAACAGAAGTAGAATGGTGGTTACAAGGGACTTGGGGAGGAGGTAAAGAGGAGTTTTGTTTAATGAGCATAAAGTTTCAGATTTGCAAAATGAAAATGTTCTGGAGATCTGTTTCACAACAATGTGAATGTACTTAGCACTAACTGAACACCAAAATATGGCTATGATGGTAAATTTTATGTTATGTTTTTATTATTTATTTATTTATTTATTTATTTATTCATTCATTCATTCATTCATTCGTTCATTCATGAGAAACACGGAGAGGAGAGAGAGGCAGAGACACAGGCAGAGGGAGAAGCAGGCTCCATGCAGGGAGCCCGACATGGGACTCGATCCTGGGTCTCCAGAATCACGCCCTGGGATGAAGGTGGCACTAAACCATTGAGCCACACGGGCTGCCCTATGTTTTTAACCACAATAAAATATATTGTTCATTGCAGAGCCATATTACTTAGTGATAAGGACAATGTTTTCTGCTCCTTTGATCTATTCTTGTGTTCCTGTGTCATTGAAAATAGAGTGTTCCTAGAATCAAGATCAAGTAGATTCAGCATTTTAAACTCCATCAGTTGGCTTTAACATATCTTCACATATATTTAAATCAATAATTCAGGTTCATTTCTTATCTGAAGCCCAGAATTCTATATCCAGTGAAAATATCTTCCAGAAAGAGAATTTGTTCTCAGTACACCTACCCTAAAAGAATGGCTGATGGAAGTTCTCCAAATGGAAAAGAATCCATTTTAAAAAAAGGAATCTTGGGAAAAAAAAAAAAAAAAAGGAATCTTGGGACTAAGTAAGAGATGTGGCTCGATCTCAGGGTTGTAAGTTCAAGCCTCACATTGGGTATAGAGATTGCTTAAAAATAAAATCCAAAAATTTTAATTAATTAAAAAAGGGAGTTCCTGGCTGGCAGTTGGTAGAGAATGTGAATCTTGATCTCAGGGTCACTGGTTTGAGCCCCACGATGAGCATGAAGCCTACTTAAAAAAAAAAAAAGGAATCTTGGGATATTAGTGAAGGAGAAAAATACAGCAAACAAAAATATGGGTACATGTAATAAAAAAAGTCCAACTGTATGCTGTCTACAAGAAACTTCACTTCAAATATAATGATATAGGCAGATTGAATGTAAAAAAGATGGAAAATATATTATGCAAATGTTAATAAAAATATATCAGGAGTGACCATACTAATGTCAGATAAAGTAGACATCAGAAGGAATAAAATGTCCAGAAAGTGGGGAAGAAATTGACAGAGTAGGATATTATATGATGATAAAAGAGGACATAGCATTCCTAAATATGTATGCACCAAACAACAAAGTTACAAAATAAATGACATAAAAACCGAAAGGAGTCAAAGGAAAAATAGATCATAGATCTACAATCAAAGTTGGATACTTCAACACCCTCTCTTAACAAGAACAACTAGACAGAAAATCAGCAAGAACTCAGAACTAAACAACACCATCAACCAACAGAATCTAATCCATATTTATGGAATTCCTAGCCAAAAACACTAGATATACATTCTTTCCAAATGCTTTCAGAAAATATACAAGATAGACTATATAAACAAAGCCATAACACAAACTTTAACCAGTTTAAAACAATTTAAATCATATAATGTGAATTCTTCTATCACAATGGAATCAAACTAAAAAATAAGAAAAATAACAGCAAAATATTTAAAAACCTGGAAACTAAACAACACACCTAATTAATCCGTGGATCAAAGACAAAGTCTCAAGGGACATAAAAAATATATCAAGCTGAATCAAAAATGAAAAGACAAATTAAATTTATAAGACACAGTTAAAGCAGTGCTGAGAGGGACATTTATGACACTAAACGCATACATTAGAAAAGAGGAAGTCTCAAACCAATAATCTAATCTCCCACCTCAAGAATCTAGAAAAAGAAGAGTAAAACCCAAAATCAAGCAGGAGAAGCAGGAGGAAGGAAATATTAACATAATAGGAGAAACCAATGAAATCGCCTAAAAAAAAATCAATGAAATAAAAAGCTGGTTCTTTGTTGTTTGTTTGTTTGTTTGTTTGTTTGTTAGAGAAGGGAAGGGCAGAAAAAGAAAATGTTAAGCAGGCTCCATGCCTAGTTCAGAGCCGCAGGGCTCAATGTTCTCACAACCCTGAGATCATGAGCTGAGCTAAAATCAAGAGTCAGAAGCTTAACTGAGTGAGCCACCCAGGCACCCCTGAAATCCTCTATATTTTCAAACTTTCCTGCATCATTTCTCCTATCAATTCAGAGGGTTCTTTAAGTGATTGCTTACATACCTCTATCTATGCCTTAAATTATTGTTCTTCCTTACATATAGCTAAATTAAATAAGATTTTTAAGAGATTCATAATAAAATTAAAGAAGATTTTTTAAATAAATTTATTTTTTATTGGTGTTCAATTTACCAACATACAGAATAACACCCAGTGCTCATCCCGTCAAGTGCTCCCCTCAGTGCCCGTCAACCATTCACCCCCACCCCCCGCCCTCCTCCCCTTCCACTGCCCCTAGTTCGTTTCCCAGAGTTAGGAGTCTTTATGTTCTGTCTCCCTTTCTGATATTTCCCACACAAAATTAAAGAAGATTTTAAGGTTAGTCTTTATCTTTCATTTTTAGTAAATTGAAGAATTTTTATTCTTAAAATTTTTTTGTTTTTTAAAATATTTTATTTAAATTCAATTAATTAACATATAGTGTATTACTAGTTTCAGAGGTAGAGTTCAGTGATTCATCAGTTGCATATAACACTCTGCTCAATACATCACGTGTCCTTCTTAATGCCCATCACCCAGTTACCCCATCCACCCAGCTACCTCCCCTCCAGCCACTCTGTTTGTTTCATATAGTTAAGAGTCTCTTATGGTTTGTCTTCCTCTCTGATTTCATTTTATATAATTTTTCTCTCCCTTCCCCGATGATCCTCCATTTTATTTCTTAAATTCCACATTTGAGTGAAATCCTATAATGGTTGTCTTTCTCTGATTGACTTATTTCATTTAGCATAATACCCTCTAATTCCATCCATGTTGTTGCAAATGGTAAGATTTCATTGTTTGATGGTAGAGTAATATCCCATTATATATATATACATATACATATTTTCTTTATCCATTCATTTGTTGATAGCTCTTTCCATAGTTTGGCTATTGTGGACATTGCTGCTATAAACATTGGGGTGCAGGTGCCCCTTTGTTTTTGTTTTTTAATGATAGTCACAGAGAGAGAGAGAGAGAGAGAGAGGCAGAGACATAGGCAGAGGGAGAAGCAGGCTCCATGCACCGGGAGCCCGACGTGGGATTCGATCCCGGGTCTCCAGGATCGCGCCCTGGGCCAAAGGCAGGCGCCAAACCGCTGCGCCACCTAGGGATCCCGCAGGTGGCCCTTTGGATCACTATGTTTGTATCCTTTGGGTAAATACCTAGTGTAATTGCTGGGTCATAGAGTAGCTCTATTTTCAGCTTTTTGAGGAACTTCCATACTGCTTTCCAGAATGGTTGTACCAGCTTGCATTCCCACCAGTAGTGCAAGAGGTTTCCCCTTTCTCCGCATCCTCGCCAACGTTTGTTGTTTCCTGACTTGTTAATTTTAGCCATTCTGACTGGTGTGTTGTAGTATCTCATTGTGGTTTTCATTTGTATTTCCCTGATGCTGAGTGATGTTGAGCATTTTTGCATGTGTCTGGTGGTCATTTGTATGTCTTTTTTGGAGAAATGTCTGTTCATATCTTCTGTCCATTTCTTGATGGATTATTTGTTTTTTGGATGAGTTTAATAAGTTTTTATTTGAGTTTAAAAAGTTCTTTATAGATTTTGGATACTAATCCTTTATCTATTAAGACTTTTCGAGTATCTTCTCCCATTCTGTTCGTTGTCTTTTAGTTTTCTCGAATGTTTCCTTTGCTGTGCAAAAGCCTTTTATTTTGATGAAGTCCCAGTAGTTCATTTTTGCTTTTGTTTCCTTTGCCTTTGGAGATGTGTCTAACAAGAAGTTGCTGCAGTCGAGATTGAAGAGGTTGCTCCCTGTGTTCTTCTCTAGGATTTTGATGGATTCCTGTCTCACATTTAGAACATTAGAATTTTAAAAATTTATAATGGAATGAAAGGAAAATAAACATTTATAGCATAAAATGGAAACCAGCTTGAAGAGCTATGAATAAATGTAAGCTAACTAAATGAAATCTAGTTCAATATACTTTACAATGTTTCATCAAAGTATTATTTCAGCTGACTGGTAATCAGTTAAATTAATCTTAATGATCTGTCACTTCACATAAGCATACATGAGCATAATGAGCATAGGGTATGGTGCTTTTTTACATTGTTTATCTTTCTATGTTGTGTCCAGAGAACACCAAGGTTTTGCCATCTAAGTATTAAAATTAAGCTGGAAAATATGATTAATAAGATGCCCAATTAATGATGGAAATGTTCTATATCTTGAAAGAAGTGTGGGTTACATGGATGGATCCATTTGTAAAAATGGTACAGTTAAGATTGGTGCATTTCAATTTGGGTAGACACTACCTTAAGAAAAGAACTATACAAAAACAAACATTTAGTGGGAGGTGGAGAGTGGAAGGGAAGGTGTAGATGAAACAAGACAAGATGTTGTGAAGCTGGGTGATATGTACATGGAAGTTATGCTGTATGCTGTGTTGAACTTTTTCCACCAATGTTAAAGAGTTATTACTTGTGATTTAAGTTTGTAAATGTCAATTCAATTCTACTCTAGCAAAGCAAAGGAAAGCAAAAGAGAATAAGACAGAGAAGCATTCTCCTGAAAGAATCTAAAGTAATACATTTCAATAAAAAGGCAGTTTCTTCACATACCAACTGATGTCCTTGGATTATACATTAAGATCTTCTTCCTCTCTGTCATAACAAGCAATGTTCTCAAAGAAATTTCAGTGATCTAAATTGAGTTTTACAGATACTGTATTGCTAGTAAAATTTGCTTTAAAATGAAAAATAATCCAGTAAGGTACATGTGAAATGCCTGGTGACACTGTGGACAAAGAGCATGCACAAATGACTACACAGATGCCAGGGATGCCATTAAACTGGAATCAGAATGCCCACTGAAGGAAAGAAGCACTTAAGATTGAGTTGGAAATGACTATTCCAAAGAAGAAACTAAACCCATCTAATATGTTTATGATTGTTGGTTTTACTTCATTAGTTTGTTATTCATATTCCCAAGGATGTCTATTCTCAGTAACATTTATCAAGTGAACCATGGAGGCTGATCACAGTAATCTTACTTTTATCCTTCGGGGTAGATAGAGATGCTTTTTAACTATAAAATTATTTCATCTGTTCAGATTTTAGGCTTTATTTAGCTTTACTGATTTTACCTAGAGTTGAAACATCTTGAAAAATATCCTCATTTTTAATCTTCCATCATTTTGGCTCTTACCTGATGTGAACTTTGGTTGAACTCAGTTGATTTCCCATCTCAATAAATATGAAATCAATCTGAAATGAAATTGTTACATTTTGTGTTCTTACATGCGACCCTGATCCATTTCATGTACTTTAAGGATATTTAGAGACATATTTTTCTATTTGCCAGAGCAGAAACTGGTGAGAAGGAAATGGATATAGCCACAATGAACCAACCATCACTGAATTCCGTGAAGTCCATTCAAATGTAATTCACCTTTCATATTACCTTATATGGGGTTTATTTATAGAAACTAGTGTCATCTTTGTTGTGATAGGGTAGTAGAGGTGATTCTTGAATGTTTGTTTTCTGCTTTGCATTATGTCCTTACAGCCGGGTAATATATTTGAGTCCTGATTAATTAATATAGGAGGGAAATTTGATCTAAAAGTTAGAATAAAATGAATGAAATCATGACCAATTCTACCCATAAAAAATGAAGTAAAATCCTAAAATGCCTACTTATGACAGACTACTGATTGTTGCTAGTTCCCCTTTTAAAGATTCCTTTGAGAGAGGGAGAGTGTGTGCGCATGCATGCAAGGGGGGTGATGGCAGGGAAGATGGAAAGAGAGTCTTAAGCAGGCTCATAGGGAGCTTGGAGCCATCTGGGGGCTCCATCTCACAACCCTGAAATCATGACATAAGCCAAAACCAAGAGTCCCAGGCTTAACCTATTGTACACCCAGGTGCACTGCTATTTCCTCTTTTAAATAATTTAATTGATTAGATACTTCTATTGTAATTATGTCTCCTAATAGCCTAATTGTTCCTCTTACTGTACAGATGTAACCACAAAATAAATTAAGTCTGTTATTCATGCCACTTTATAAGCCATATAGTTTATTTATTATTTTTTAAGCCATATAGTTTAGAGAAAATTGTTTATTTTTAGGGATCCCTGGGCGGCGCAGCGGTTTGGCACTTGCCTTTGGCCCAGGGTGCGATCCTGGAGACCCGGGATCGAGTCCCACGTTGGGCCCGGTGCATGGAGCTTGCTTCTCCCTCTGCCTATGTCTCTGCCTCTCTCTCTCTCTCTCTCTCTCTCTGTGTGACTATCATAAATACATTTTTTAAAAATAAAATTGTTTATTTTTAATTGGTATGGCTAAGCAACTTTTACATTTTGTATAGTTTATTGATTTGTTTGTTGGGACATTTAAATAGTGTACTTCTTGGATTCACAAATCACACTACTCATCAAAGATAAATTTCACTGCCAAAGAATAAAAATTGATTATAGGAAGTTTACATTACCAGATTCTTAAATATTAGTATGCATGAGAATCACTTAAAGAGAGAGATTTAAATGCAGATTTTCGTCTGTTAGCACCACCAGAGAATTTCATTCAAGATATGGAGGGAAACCCAGGAGTTGACCTTGAAAAAAACACACTCGTGACTCCCAAGTAATTATTTATGCATGTGGTTCACACGCTACAATTTGAGAAATACTGACTCCACCTAGAAGTCATTCTAAGGCTCAGGTTTGGGAACTGGTATTGCCTGTACTCACCTCCTGAAGTTATTGATTTGAACGCGTGGTGGCAGTGCAGGCTAAGAGAGTAAGAGTTCTGCAGATTCAGTGGACTTCATTTTATTCAGAAGCCCCCCCAAAATACAGAACACATTTACAGCCAAATAAGATAGAAGCATCCAGGACAGCAGTCGTCGCCAAAAAAGTTATAAGACGAATTGGAAATTCAACAGCAAAGACATTTCAGAGGGTCGATGGTGGACGTGGTGGTGAGGACTGGAAAAGGATTTTTTCCTCTGGGATCAGACATAATGGAGATGGCGCAAACAAAAGTACATCGCAAGAAAAGGCAAGTGGCAATTCTCATTATATGGATGCTTTTGTGGGAAGCCGGTTCAGAACCGATTCAATATTCTGTACTGGAGGAGTCAGAAAGTGGCACGTTTGTGGCCAATTTGACAAAGGACTTGGGACTCAGGAAAGGAGAAATGGCTGCACGGGGTGCCCAGGTTGTTTTCAAGGGGAACAGACAGTGTTTGCAGCTTGACCCACAGACCTATGATTTGCTGCTGAATGAGAAACTGGACAGGGAAGAGCTGTGCGGATCCACTGAGCCATGTGTGCTACCTTTCCAAGTGTTACTGGAAAATCCCTTGCAGTTTTTTCAGGCTGCTTTACGAGTCAGAGATATAAATGACCACGCCCCGGAGTTCCCAGCCAGAGAAATGCTACTAAAAATATCAGAAATTACTCCACCAGGAAAGCTATTTCCTTTGAAAATGGCACAGGATTTAGATGCTGGTAGCAACAGTCTTCAGAGCTACACAATCAGCTCCAATCCTCATTTCCACGTTCTCACTCGCAATCGCAGCGATGGCAGGAAGTTCCCGGAGCTGGTGCTGGACAAAGCCTTGGACCGCGAGGAGCAGCCAGAGCTTAGGCTTACTCTTACGGCTCTGGATGGTGGGTCTCCACCCCGGTCTGGGACCGTGGAGATTCAGATCCTGGTCTTGGACATCAATGACAATGCCCCCGAGTTTGCTCAGGAGCTCTATGAGACACAGATCCCTGAAAACAGTTCCCTGGGCTCTCTGATAATCACTGTCTCGGCGAGAGATTTAGATGCAGGACCCTTTGGGGAGGTATCTTATGCCCTGTTTCAGGTAGATGACGTTAATCAACCCTTTGAAATACACGCAATTACGGGAGAAATTCGACTGAGAAAGACTTTGGATTTTGAGGAGTTTCAATCTTATCATGTGGATATTGAGGCTACAGATGGTGGGGGACTATCAGGGAAATGCTCTTTAGTGATCAAGGTTCTGGATGTAAATGACAACACTCCTCAATTGACCATGTCGTCATTCACCAGTGCCATCCCCGAAAACCTCCCAGAGATCATAGTGGCAGTTTTCAGTGTATCAGATGCAGATTCTGGACAAAATCAACAGGTTATTTGTTCTATAGATGACAATCTCCCCTTTCTTCTACGGCCATCAGTCGAGAATTTCTATACCTTGGTAACAAATGGGGCGCTGGACAGAGAGAGCCAGGCGGAGTACAACATCACCATCACCGTCAGTGACTTGGGGACCCCCAGGCTGCAAACCCAGCACACCATCACCGTGACGGTCTCCGACGTCAACGACAACGCCCCCGCCTTCAGCCAGACCACCTACACCCTGCGCGTCCGCGAGAACAACAGCCCCGCCCTGCACATCGGCACCGTGAGCGCCACCGACAGGGACGCGGGCGCCAACGCCCAGGTCACCTACTCGCTGCTGCCGCCCCGGGACCCGCAGCTGCCGCTCGCCTCGCTGGTGTCCATCAACGCGGACAACGGGCAGCTGTTCGCGCTCAGGTCCCTGGATTACGAGGCGCTGCAGGCCTTCGAGGTCCGCGTGGGCGCGGCCGACCGCGGCTCGCCCGCGCTGAGCAGCCAGGCGCTGGTGCGCGTGCTGGTGCTGGACGACAACGACAACGCGCCCTTCGTGCTGTACCCGCTGCAGAACGGCTCTGCGCCCTGCACCGAGCTGGTGCCGCGGGCGGCCGAGGCGGGCTACCTGGTGACCAAGGTGGTGGCGGTGGACGGCGACTCGGGCCAGAACGCCTGGCTGTCGTTCCAGCTGCTCAAGGCCACGGAGCCCGGGCTGTTCGGCGTGTGGGCGCACAACGGCGAGGTGCGCACGGCCCGGCTGCTGAGCGAGCGCGACGCCGTCAGGCACAGGCTGCTGGTGCTGGTCAAGGACAATGGCGAGCCGCCGCTGTCGGCCAGCGTCACGCTGCACGTGCTGCTGGTGGACGGCTTCTCGCAGCCCTACCTGCCGCTGCCGGACGTGGCGGCGGCCGAGGCCCGGGCCGACCCGCTCACCGTCTACCTGGTCATCGCCTTGGCGTCCGTGTCGTCGCTCTTCCTGTGCTCGGCGCTGGCGTTCGTGGCGGTGCGGCTGTGCAGGAGGAGCGGGGCGGCGTCGGGGGGTGGCTGCGCGGTGCCCGAGGGCCACTTTCCGGGCCACCTGGTGGACGTCAGCGGCGCGGGGACCCTGTCCCAGAGCTACCAGTACGAGGTGTGTCTGACGGGGGGTACTGGGACCAGCGAGTTCAAGTTCCTCAAGCCTATTATCCCCAATTTCGTGGGTGAAGGGGCTGGTAGGGCCACCGAGGAAAACTCTAACTTTAGAGATCATTTTGGGTTCAGTTAAGCATCTCACCTTAAGAGGAGATAAACGATAATAATTAATGTATTATTAGTTTGCAACCTGTTCATTCGCATACAGAGCGGCATATGCATACATTAATAATGATTGCCATATTTATAGTTATTTCAGCTTGTTTTTTATTTTATTTTTTTAATTTTTATTTATTTATGATAGTCACACACACACACACACACACAGAGGCAGAGACATAGGCAGAGGGAGAAGCAGGCTCCATGCACCGGAAGCCCGACATGGGATTTGATCCCGGGTCTCCAGGATCGCGCCCTGGGCCAAAGGCAGGCGCCAAACCGCTGCGCCACCCAGGGATCGCCTACTTCAGCTTGTTGAAGTATTTACATTCTGAGCCTCTGGGTGTTTGTTGTCTTCGCTGTTGTTGTTTTTAGCCAAGTCACATTTGCATGTGCATAGTGGAGAAATGACATTTCTCAATCTTGGGGGGGAGGTCAGATTTTTGGAAGTCAGCAATGTTTTCAGGTTCCTGATGTTTGAGCTTGTTCAGTAATACCTTGTTATGACTAGGAGAATTGTGTTTTCTGATTATCATGAGCATAGTGTCTTGTAAATGATGACTTTCAATCTTAAAAATACTTTTCATTTATACAAAAATTTTTATTACTTTGGAAATGGTTGGATCTCTGTAGTGTTGTTGTGAAAACGCTATTGTCTTTCCTCAAAGAAACTAGTATTTTATCTGGGTGTTTTTCCTAAGCTCAATATTTTCTTTCAAAAATGGTATCTTTGAACAAGACCATCTGATACAATTTTAAAGAATTCCATCCCTGTTAAACAGAAAAAATGTTGTAGACTTATGATTACTTTTTCATAATAAATGGTTTGGATATGTAAATATGAGAATAATGATTCTCATTCTTTTAAAATAATATATAGTCACATGATTCACACATATTTAAGATGAACAAAAAAACAAAGGATTTTTTTCACCTTTCAAATTTTTATTTAAATTCTAGTCAGTTAACATACAGTATAATACTGGTTTCAGGAGTAGAATTTAGTGATTCATCATTTACACATAATACCTAGTGCTCTTCAAAACAAGTGTCCTCCTTTATACCCATCACCCATTTAGTCCATCCCCAACCCACCTCCTTCCATCAACCCTCAGTTTTTCCTCTATCACGAAGAGATTCTTATAGTTTGTTTCCCTCTCTCTTTTTGCCCCCCTTCTCATATGTCCATCTGTTTTGTTTCTTAAATTCCACATGAGTGAAATCATGTGGTATTTGCCTTTCTCTGACTTATTTCACTTAGCATAATATACTCTAGCTCCATCCACATTGTTGCAGATGGCAATTTCATTCTTTTTTATGGCTGAGTAATATTCTATTCTAAATATATACATTATATTTGTCCATTCATCAGCCAGTGGACATTTGGGCTCATTCCATGGTTTGGCTATTGTTGGTAATGATGCTACAAACATTGGGGTGCAGGTACCCCTCCAAATCTATAGTTTTGTACCCTTTGGGTAAATGCCAGTAGTGCAATTGCTGGGTCCAGAGATAGTTCTATTTTTAACTTTTTGAGGGAACTCCATACCAGAAAACAAAGGAAATCAGCATCATTATTTCACCACCCAAATAATTATTAAGTCAACATCCTTAAAAGATTTCTATGAATGCATATAAGAACAAGTTAATAAGTTAATAGATGAAAATAATTTCATAAAATGGTTCTATAATAAATTGCTAGATTTAAAACTATCATGTTTTACTTGAATGTAATAAAGCAAATTATATGAAACTATAGATCTTGCTTAAGCTTAAATAATCCGTATAAGATCAAAAAACAAGGGTATGATGCATATTAAGATATTAGCATCAATTAGCTGACTGCTTCAAAATGAGCAAAGAAGCATTCTTTCATATCCTCCCTCCTCTCCTCACTTTTATGCTCTTTATTATATCTAGTATCTTATCAGTGTTTATAGTATTTACAATATATTTTAAAAGGATAATCCCCATAATTTAGACCTTTTATATTTTAAGAGACAGTGCATAACAGCCAAACTGTTTATGCAAATTATCAAGTACGTCATTTATTTATTTATGTGTGGTAAGCATAATTGGTTTTTAAATCTATCTGAGACTTCTGATAGCTAAAGTTTTATGGGTCTATTTCTGCTGTATTATTGCTGATTCTTCTCATGTATGTTATTTTTGCTTCTTTGTGTGACTCATATGGTTGATTGCCCTTGAAAATTTATTTGTAGGATGTCCTCAAAGCCTAGGTTGCATGTTTCATCCTTCAGAATGTATTTTCATTGGTTTCAGCTAGGATCCTTGAATCACTATCAGTAGGGAATCACTGCAAACTAAGTTTATGGCTTGATGTTTCTCACGACTCAACATGCATATTGAAAATATAGACACACATGAAGACCAATCTGCAGCTACAGTTACCCAGACATCTTTTATTTTTCTTCTGCTCTACTTAATGTGGGGGGGGCTTCTGTATAATTCCCTGGAGATGAGGAGAGGGAGCATCTTTAGATTTGTTAATACCTATACTATGTAAACATATATATGTATGTACATATATATATATATGTTGTGTGTGTATCTATATATACACACCCTATGTATATGATATATATGTGTGTGTGTGTGTGTGTGTGTGTGTATAGGGTGTAGCCCTATGGGGTCCCTTAAAATGGGGAGGATCCTTGTATAATATGTTGCAAATTTGCTTGGCCCTGAGTCTTGATTGATATTTATTTACTCTCATGAACAGCACCAAATCAAGGCCCACAAGCAAATATTTTTAAATGCTTTAATAAGTTTTGTTGTTCTGATACATTGTTTACCCCTCCGTTATAGGCTTCCATCAAAAATTGGGCTTTCTTTTCACTATGTTTTCTACTGTTTTTACCTCTTTGATTTTTTTTAGGTAGTTTTTAAAAAAGATTTAATTTATTTATTCATGAGAGACACACACACAGAGAGAGGCAGAGACACAACACAGGCAGAAGGAGAAGCAGGCTCCATGCAGGGAGCCCAATGCAGGACTCGATCCCTGGACTAAATCCCCGGACTCAATCCCTGGACTCAATCCCCAGACTCCAGAATCATGCCCTGGGCCGAAGGGAGGTGCTAAACTGCTGAGCCACTCAGGGATCCCCTTAAGCAGTTTTTTAAAAAAGAGTTTTGTCCGTTATTCTTTATTATTTTCCGGGTGAGGGTCATCTGAATTATCTATACCATCAATTTCAGAAGTGAGAAGCTCTGCCTAATGTCTTTTCAATTTGAAGATTCAATTTTGCCATCATTCCAATGATATATGAGGCTATTTTTCTTTGAAGCCACTGTTCCATTCATTGGGTACTCTGTCCAGACAAATGATTTCCTTTGCCCACTAAACTTTATTATTATTTTTTCTTTATTTTTTGTATATTTCTTATTGGAGTTAAATTTGCCAACTTCTAGCATAACACCCAGTGCCCATCCCATCAAGTGCCCTCCTCAGTGCCCATCACCTGCCCACTAAACTTTAATCTTTCCATAGAGAGGGCTCTTTTTCTATTATGCTTAGGAAAATACTTATTGAAGTAAATATAGATGAATGAGAGTTGAATAAATTAATGAATTTCAGTTTGTTATTTTATCATCTGGCTATATAAATTTAAAAACTACAACAAAATATTTTATTTTTATAAAATGCTCATGTACCGTTTACACTATTTGATATTTGCTTCATCATTTAGGATAACAATTTATAATTTAGGATTTGTGAGCCATCATCTTTTAAAATGTATGATGTGATGTTGAGCACTTTCCTTATTTATTTACAAACAATGAAAATTTTAAATTTTTATATTAAAGGGAGAGGGAGGAGAGGCAGAGGAAGAAGGAGAAAGAGAGAGAGAGTCCCAAGAAGACTCCTTGCCTGAAGGCAAAGCTCTACTTGGGGCTTGATCCCATGACCCTAAGATCATGATCTGAGCCAAAATCGAGTCAGAGGTTAAACCAACTGAGGCACCGAGGGGCTCCAAACAATGAAATTTTTTAAACTTATTTTATTTTTTATGTTACATATAAAGGGATAAAGAAAGTGTCTATGATTTGGTTTCAGACCATGGTCTGTTTTTAAATACATATATTTATATTTATAATATGTATATATATTAAATTTATTAAATATTTTCATCCTTGGTTTTTCAGGAATGTACCTGTAATTTATTCTTCTTTATTCTTAAGCCAACTAATATGTGTTAGCTTAAGGAAATAGCGCTTTAACTACTTGATGATTTTATACTTTACTTCCTTTCCTTTGCAAACTCTAATTGAGAAGCTCCTATTCCTTATAATTTGAGTGAAGGTGTACAATTTTGAATTTAGGTGAATTATTAAGAATTGAAGACAATAAAAAACAGAAGCCACTCAATGTATATCTAACCAGAAAAGATATTTGCTAGAAGGAATTACAAAATCATAAGAACTGGATGAGCAAAAGTGAGAGAGCCAGCACTGAACTGGTTTTGAAGGTATTCTGCTATTGTTGCAGTACAGAAATCAAGAAGCTGCTATTACTACCAAAACTGTTGTTTCCACAATGTCTTCTCCCACCATCACCTCCCAAATTGGTGACAATGCACTGGAACCTAGTGTCTTGGTGCCACAATGACCTCCAATTCCTTCTGAAACTCATGGCTAGACCCAGAAATGCTGGCTTGGCTGCAAGCACTCACATCTCTCTGACCTTGCTGGTCAACAGGAATGACAGTGGGTAGATGACCTTTGCCTATCTTCTCAGGATCATCCAAAGGCATTTCACTGGTAAAGCCAAATTTACATCCAGAAAATAATTCAAAGGAATCCTTAAAATGGAGTTTTAAGACTTCTAGATCCAGAATTCTTAAAAAGTCATAAGAAGAAGTAGGAATGGATGACAGTTGCCAAAAGCACCCTGAGGGAAGCATCATTAGTTCAAAGAGAATCTTGTCCCAGCAACTGAATTCATTTATTGCTTTGGGGCTAAGTTTTCAGTGGAACAAGAATTCTTTTATTCAAATCACAACACCAATATGTAGAAATGCAATCATGTGCTCTTCTAATAAGCAACGCAAACAGGCAGATTAGTTGACCCTATCTGCTCCTAGTGAGCAGTGGGAACTGTAGGTGTGGTCTGAGTGGGTATGACATAGACTACTCATTTCACCCAAATGTATGTTCTACCCTTATTTTCACTAATAGACCTCTCATTTTTGGTTGCCCATGTGGATATATGGGCTATAGATTATATTTTCCAACTTTTGTTGTGATTGAGAGTGGTCTTGTGACTAAGTTATAGCCATTGAGATATGAGTCCCATGGAATATTCCATGGAAGTAGTCTTTAAAAAAGAAGACAAAGCCTTTCCTTTCTCCTATTTTTTGGTCTAAATGGAGATACAATGGATGGATATTATGCAGCTATCTTGTATTATAAAGTAAAGGCCATGATTTGAAGATGATAAAACAAAAAGATGGAAAGTGATGATCCCAGATAACACTGAATGCATTTCAAGCTACTAAACTTTTATGAGAGAAAATAAAATTTTATTTTATGTTAGCCATTTTTGCTATGGGTTCTTTTACAGTATCAGGTTGAAATTATAGAGAACATATTTATATATAGAAATTACATAGAACATAATTCTGGCTGATATAGTATGTTTCTTTAACAAAGTGATATTTAGGATAACAACCAAAGAATGATTAGAGAAAACTGTGAGGCTTACATGCATGTCTTAGAAATCAAGATTTATTGAGAACAAATAGGAAAAGGAAACAACCCAAGATTAAAAAAAATAATTTTTAAAAATGAAGAAAATAAATTGATTGTAAGTATAAAAGATAATTTAATTAAATAGAATAATAACCACAGAAGATTTAACCAATAAAACATTAAGTCTATTTGTCTGGAAAATTCAAGGGTATTTATTTTGAGTTAAACTGGTGGATTGGATATGCACCTTTAATTTAATTCATTTAAATATGCATTAACATAAAAGTGAAGAGCTATTTTCAAAAACATAAACTTACAAGAATGGAAAGAGTAATGTAGAAGACAACGGAGAATAATCTTAGTGGCTAGAAAGTAGATGAATGACTTAGTAGACTGACAACCAATTACCAATCCTGAAGTGGGAAAAGCTGAGAACCAATCCTATTTAAACTTCAGGATACTCAGAAGCATCAGAGCTGTCAGCCTGAGATACTCTGGAAATGATGATAAGGTGCCAAACATGGAGGATCATATAAAAATTGCCTGAAAAGTGGTTAAATATGTAACAGATCACTTTTCCCCACTGCAGTCAAGAGCAACCTATTTCTCTGATCCTAGCACAAGTCTGGAGTTTTGATTTCTTATAACAGCAAAAAGGAGAGTCATTATATTAGAGGTTCCACTGGCAAAATTGAGGGCAGGGTAATATGGGTAGTGGAAATAAGTGACCATCTAAACATTGAGTGCTGAGTAATACTAAAATGCTATGATAATCACTGGGACCAATTACAGATGTTTCAGTTTTCCTCTCAGACACATGGCAGAATTAACTTCCTTCCTTCCTTCCTTCCTTCCTTCCTTCCTTCCTTCCTTCCTTCCTTCCTTCCTTCCTTCCTTCCCACCTTCTCACCTTCCCTCCCTTCCTTTCCTAGAGAGAGAGCGCGCACGCGCGCATGCATGGCGGGGTGGAGGGGGGCCAGAGGGAGAGAGAAAATCTTAAGTAGGCACCACGGAGCCTGACTTGGGGCTTGAGATCATGACCTGAGCTGAAATCAAGAGATGGATGCTTAACACACTAACCACCCAGGCGCCCCTGGCAGAATTTCAATTATTTCCTCTTTATTTTTTTTTCAATTCTACTTTCTCTTTAAATTATGTATGACCATGTAATTTCTTTTGGCCAATAAAATATGAGAAGAAATGATATAGGGGCACCTGGATGACTCAGTGGTTTAGCGCTGCTTTCATCCCAGGGTGTGATCCTGAGGTCCCTGGATCGAGTCCCACATCAGGCTCCCTGCATGGAGTCTGCTTCTCTCTCTGGCTGTGTCTCTGACTCTCTCTCTCTGTGGCTCTCATGAATAAATAAATGAAATCTTTAAAAAAAAGAAATGATAAATATTACTCTGGGTTAAATCTTTAAGAGAGTGTGCATGGTTTAATACATTTATTTTCCCCAGTATAGTGATCCTAAAAGCATAGGTGGAGATGGAGTCTCCAAAAGCCTGGATCCCTGACTGACCACTACAATGGCTCCATGCTGAACTTTATAGATATGTAGTGTAAGAAAGGAATCAACTTCCATTGTGTTAAGCTATGGAGACTTGGAGTTGTTTGATATTGAAGCCTTACCTAGTGTATCCTGAGTGATGCGGATCTCCACTACTCTTCTCCCATCAATCTTTTACATTTTCAATCTATGCCTTTTCCTTTTGGGTAGGAGATTTTATAGACTTGAGTAACCTGGCCAGCTCAAGTGGAAAGACCTAATCAGACTGACACTGGGGTTTCCCAACCTCAAGTGCTTTCAATTTACCTAAGAGTACATATCAAAGTGGATAAGCCCTGCCAACGTGCTCAGAGTGACCACTTAGTCTACCAAACTAAATTAAGAACAGACACCTGAATGAGACACCTGAAGAAAATTTCTAAAAAGAAAAACAGAAATGGGCAGCCCAGGTGGCTCAGTGGTTTAGTGCCGCCTTCAGCCCAGGGCGTGATCCTGGAGACCCTGGATCCAGTCCTATGTCAGGCTCCCTGCATGGAGACTGCTTCTCCCTCTGCCCCTCTCTCTCTCTCCTCTCTGTGTTTCTCATGAATAAACAAAATCTTTAAAAAAAGAAAAACAGAAACAAAATCCAAACAAAGAGGAAAGGAGGTAATTGGATAAAACATTTTCAGAGAAGAAAACTTGAAAAAACAACTATAATTAATACCATCAGATGAGAAAAGAAGTTATTGCATCTAAGAAATAAGTACAAACAGACGGATCCCTTGAAAATATCATTTTAAAAAAGAAGGCTCTTTTAAATTATGAACATAATAAAGAAATGAAAATCTCAAGAAAAGCTTGAAGGTGAAGTTTAGAAAATATTCCAGGAAATATTACCAAAGTATTTGAAAATGTTAAACAGGAGAGAGAGAAAAAAGGATATTAGAGATCGTAAAGAGCCCCACCATTTGATTAGTAGTAATTGAGAGAGAGAAAAAAAAACAATTATCCATGAAATAATTCAAGAAAATTTCTAAAAGCTGAAGAGAATTAGTTTCCTAATAGAAAGGAATTGTCAATGGATGAACATAAACTCAAACTAAGACACATGAATGTTTAATTAAAAAATGCTTGGCACAATGACAAAATAGTACAAGAAATAAAAATACAGGTTACATGTAGGAAGATCTAAAAGAATATTTGCCTTAGAGTTCTTTTTTTAAAGATTTTATTTATTCATGAGACACACAGAGAGAGGCAGAGACATAGGCAGAGGGAGAAGCAGAGCCGGATGCGGGACTCTATCCCAGGACCCCAGGATCACTACCTGAGCCAAAGGCCAAGGCCGACACTCAACCACCAAGCCACCAGGTGCCCCTTGCCTTAGAGTTCTTAACAAATACATTGGTTTAGGGAACTCACTGGAAAAATTTTAAAATTCTGAAGAAAAGTATTTCTAACCTAGAAATCTATAATCATATTATCAATCAAATTTGAGGATAGACTAAAGATATTTTAATACACCCAAGGTCACAACAAAATTTAACTCTCATATACTCTTTCTGGAAACTACTAGAAGAAATCTATCAAAATGTTAGAGTAGTCCAAGAGAGAGGAAGTCAAAAGAAACAGAAAAGAGAATATTGATAAAAGAAGTGAAATGAATCTCTAAATGAGGTTTAAGGATGATCTCAGGATGACAACTGTGTCTCAAGTGCAAACTTGCGCAGTGTGGAGCTGTATAACTCAAAGAGACAGGCATTTTGGAGGATATCATCATCAAGTCCCCTGACATCTCTTCAATTCAATGAAACTATTGTAGGATGTGATCTATTAAAGTCATAGAGTAAGCCAAAAAAGAGGAAGAAATAAAACCCTAGAAATAGGAAATCCAACCAGAATAAAAAGCAAAGAGAATTCCAAGCATGACAGCAAAGGAATATTCTAGTATGATAGCAATGCAGCACATGTAGAACAACCACCCAATTTAAAGAAAATGGTATCACAGAAGATATGGAAATGATTGTGTAGGAAACTGTACTGAGAGTCAACAGGAATTATGAGACAAGTGATAAAATAAGTGGGGCACCTGGGTGGCTCAGTCAGTTAAACGTCTGACATCTACTGAGGTCATGTCTCAGTATCCTGTAATTGAGCCTAGCTTCCTGCTCTGTGCTCAGTGGGAAGTCTGCTTCTTCCTTTCCCTCTCGCAATTGCTCTCATCCTGCTCATGCTCTCTCTACCCCAAATAAATAAAATCTTTAAAAGAGGAAAATCAAGTAAAATGAAAAATCAAGGCAGTTATTAACTTCAAGAAAGAAAGGAAGAAAATATAATAAATATACAACAATGTTCCCAATAATAATGCATCTAAAGGAAAGCATGAAGGAGCCTTGAAAGTGTACAAGAGCTAAAACCTACCCAACATAATAAGCAGTTCAGTGATAATGTCTAAAATTAATCAAAATACAGCAGAATACAAAATAAGACAGAAGAGATAACTAAAAGAAATTAAAGTGGCTGGCTATTGGGAAGGGAGCTAGAAAATAAAGAAAGGGCAGAAATGATTGTATTTTATTTTAAGCCACTTAGTGCAATTTGATTTTGAACCAAATTCATATATTATTTTGGAGAAAAGATGCATATTAAAAGATCAGCAAAATAGAGACCTTGCAAGCCTCCCCAAGAATAAAAAGGAGACAAACATTAAACATTGCTAATAATGGGGATATATCTTAAAGATAAAAAATAGAATGAATTTTGCAAACCTAGAAAAATGAATGGATTTATAAAATTGAATACAAATTACTTTAAATGTAAAACCTGGACAGATTGATAACCAAAAGTAAAATGGGAAAGATAGTCATAGATATACCACCAGCAAAGCCACCAAACAGAACTCATTTAAAAACTGGAGGAAGTTTCCTTTCTTTTTCTTGTTAAAGATTTTATTTATTTATTCATGATAGAGAGAGAGAGAGAGAGGCAGAGGGAGAAGCAGGCTCCATGCCCGGATCTCCACACGGGCGGGACTCGATTCCGGGACTTGATCCTGGGACTCGATCCTGGGACTCGATCCTGGGACTCCAGGATCACGCCCTGGGCCAAAGGCAGGCGCCAAAACACTGAGCCACCCAGGGATCCCCTGGAGGAAATTTTCTTAAGTAAAACTTAGGGAAGTTTTTACTCCTGGTGGGAAGCCAGAGTTTAATTTCATGTTCCCAGGTTAAGAAAAACAACAAATTATTCTTTTACAAATTCAGACTATCAGAGGGAAAAGCTATGTAAACTACTAACATTATCGTGACCATTTGAGGAAAATGATGTAATAAAACCGCACAGACCCTTTGGGGTAAAAAAAAAATCACTTCTGTTGGCAGTTGCTTGAATCTGCCATCTTTTGGTTCTATTCTTGAAAACGGGAACAACATCTACAAAACGCAAGGTGGCGCTGCTGGCTAAAAAGAGGGGGGATACTCCTACAAAGGATGTTACAAATTCTACTGATCAGAGGAAAGCTGACAGACAAGAAAAGGAAAGGAAACGGTGGTGATGGAGTTGGGAGAAAGCATTGCTATTATCCACCTCATTTCTAAGGATTCGGTTTCTGCAATTTCTGAGAACTGCTTGAGGCAGAGCAAACCGTGGTTTTGAAAGGTTGCTTAAACAAAGAATGGAGGCCATAATGGCGCGTGCAGTGCAGAAAAGGCAAGTGTTCTTTCTTTGTGTGTTTTTGGGAGTGTCTTGGGCTGGCACAGAACCGCTTCAGTATTTTGTGGCAGAGGAAATGGAGAGGGGGACTTTTCTGGCCAACCTAGCAATTGATCTGGGATTGGAGCCGGGGGAAGTATCAGCTCGGGGATGTAGAATCGTTTCAGATGAGAACATAAGATTTTTACTCCTCAATCCGCTTACTGGTGACTTACTTCTAAATGAGAAATTAGACCGAGAGAAACTGTGCGGCCCCACAGAGCCGTGTGTGTTGCCTTTCCAGCTGCTACTTGAAAAGCCTTTTCAGATTTTCCGTGCTGAGCTATGGGTCAGAGACATCAATGATCATTCTCCAGTATTTCTAGACAAAGAGATTTCCTTGAACATATTAGAAAGTACCACTCCAGGGGTAACATTTCTTCTAGAAAGGGCAGAGGATTCAGATGTTGGTATCAACAACCTGAGAAACTACACCATCAGCTCCAACATCTATTTCCATATTGATGTCCGTGATAGTGGAGAGGGGAATGTTTATCCCGAATTGGTACTGGATAGAGTGCTGGATCGTGAAGAGGTTTCTGAACTCAGTTTAACACTCACAGCCCTGGATGGCGGCTCTCCGCCCAGATCCGGGACCACCCTAATACACATACTGGTTTTGGACGTAAATGACAACGTCCCTGAATTTGTACAGTCGCTTTACAGGGTGCAGGTGCCTGAAAACAGCCCTGTTGGCTCCCTGGTTGTCGCTGTATTAGCTAGAGATTTAGATACTGGAAGTAATGGAGAAATAGTCTATGCATTTTTGTATGCTACTGATAGAATCCTCAAAACGTTTCGAATCAATTCAACATCTGGCAAACTTTACCTTAAAGCCGAATTGAACTACGAGGCAATACAAACTTATACATTAACTATTCAGGCCAAAGATGGTGGAGGCCTTTCTGGAAAATGTACTGTGGTGGTCCATGTAACAGATATCAATGATAATCCACCAGAACTACTCATGTCATCACTTACTAGCCCAATTGCAGAAAACTCACCGGACACAGTAGTAGCTGTTTTTAAGATCAGAGACAGAGATTCAGGGAACAATGCAAAGATGGTGTGCTCCATCCAGGACGATCTCCCCTTCATCCTGAAGCCATCAGTAGAGAATTTCTACACCCTGGTAACAGAGAGCCCCCTCGACAGAGAGAGCCAGGCGGAGTACAACATCACCATCACCGTCAGTGACTTGGGGACCCCCAGGCTGCAAACCCAGCACGCCATCACCGTGACGGTCTCCGACGTCAACGACAACGCCCCCGCCTTCAGCCAGACCACCTACACCCTGCGCGTCCGCGAGAACAACAGCCCCGCCCTGCACATCGGCACCGTGAGCGCCACCGACAGGGACGCGGGCGCCAACGCCCAGGTCACCTACTCGCTGCTGCCGCCCCGGGACCCGCAGCTGCCGCTCGCCTCGCTGGTGTCCATCAACGCGGACAACGGGCAGCTGTTCGCGCTCAGGTCCCTGGATTACGAGGCGCTGCAGGCCTTCGAGGTCCGCGTGGGCGCGGCCGACCGCGGCTCGCCCGCGCTGAGCAGCCAGGCGCTGGTGCGCGTGCTGGTGCTGGACGACAACGACAACGCGCCCTTCGTGCTGTACCCGCTGCAGAACGGCTCTGCGCCCTGCACCGAGCTGGTGCCGCGGGCGGCCGAGGCGGGCTACCTGGTGACCAAGGTGGTGGCGGTGGACGGCGACTCGGGCCAGAACGCCTGGCTGTCGTTCCAGCTGCTCAAGGCCACGGAGCCCGGGCTGTTCGGCGTGTGGGCGCACAACGGCGAGGTGCGCACGGCCCGGCTGCTGAGCGAGCGCGACGCCGTCAGGCACAGGCTGCTGGTGCTGGTCAAGGACAATGGCGAGCCGCCGCTGTCGGCCAGCGTCACGCTGCACGTGCTGCTGGTGGACGGCTTCTCGCAGCCCTACCTGCCGCTGCCGGACGTGGCGGCGGCCGAGGCCCGGGCCGACCCGCTCACCGTCTACCTGGTCATCGCCTTGGCGTCCGTGTCGTCGCTCTTCCTGTGCTCGGCGCTGGCGTTCGTGGCGGTGCGGCTGTGCAGGAGGAGCGGGGCGGCGTCGGGGGGTGGCTGCGCGGTGCCCGAGGGCCACTTTCCGGGCCACCTGGTGGACGTCAGCGGCGCGGGGACCCTGTCCCAGAGCTACCAGTACGAGGTGTGTCTGACGGGGGGGACTGGGACCAGCGAGTTCAAGTTCTTCAAGCCCATTATCCCCAACCTCCCACCCCAGTGCCCTGGGAAAGAAACAGAAGAAAATCCTAACTTCCGCAATAGTTTTGGGTTCAACATATAGAGGTCATAATTATGTTTGACATTCCATAAGTGCCACTTTTCATGCCACTTCCAGATCAATGTTATTTCCCCCAATTTGTGTGTATTTTAAATTGTATTCTGTGTGCTTTTATATTTTCACAAATTCTACCCATCTTTCAAGTAAATGTTATCTTTGTGATTATAATTAGATGGTACTGTTTCTGTAATCCAGGAGGTCTTAATGGGTAATTAGTTTGCCTCCTTAAGTAACAGCACCAAATCACTTTTGTTCATTGTCCTCTATCCAGTTGAACTTTCACCTACAATTCTGCTTTTGGTAAAATAAAGCAGACCACTTTCAAAGTGTTTCAAGTGTTCAAGTATTTCTTCATTTCATTTTTTTCTTGTGGTATAGTAATGAATACTATTCAGAAATATCATTTTTCATCCTTTAAAGTCACTGCATTTTTATTAACACTTTAAAATGTTTACTGCTGTTGAAAATAACACCTGGAAAATCATGTCCTTGTTAGAAAGGGCCAGAAGACCATTTTATTAACACCTCATCTTCATTCATCCTGCAGAGTGATTGTGAAGGCCCTTCAGTATAGTAGCGACCCAGAAACTCTTGGAATATGAAGTGATAATTTTCCAGAATTCTTGTTGACATTACAAAGGTATAATATAATCCACTTGAATCCATCTGAATAATAATAACCAAAACTTAAAAAATGACAGCCCACAGAAAAATTATGTTGTTTTTTAAGGTTGTGTACATACTTAATAGAAATGTTTTGTAGACAATTTTTAGCTTAGGTGAATTCTAAAATTGCCCATATTATTACATTCTCCCTAATTTTCATGTGTGGTTATGATCTACTAATTTGCTTTCATGACCCTATTAATGGGTAGCAGGCCAAAGTTTGAAAACCACTTTTCTCAGATATATGTATATATAATTAAGAAGTATCAAAAGATAATCCCTTAAGATTCTAATTTTTTAAAAAAAATTTCAAATCATTGTAAGGGGGAAGTTTTGTCTCATACAGCACAGGCACCAACCAACTACTCTTTTTTTAAAAAAAATTTTTTTTAAACCAAGCAACTACTCTTGACTTTAGTGATCTAACATTACAGAATAAAAGGCCTTCAGTGTTGGAAGAAGAATTTTCCAGTGAATCTCATCAAGAAGCTCAAAGTCTTTATGTTGTGGAAGGAACCTGTAGAGAAACAAAATGAGTGAGGCTATAGAGGGGAAAAAATGTGTGTGAGTAGTAAGCACATGAAAAATGAAAGGTGGGATCCCTGGGTGGCGCAGCGGTTTGGCGCCTGCCTTTGGCCCAGGGCACGATCCTGGAGACCTGGGATCTAATCCCACATCGGGCTCCCGGTGCATGGAGCCTCCTTCTCCCTCTGCCTGTGTCTCTGCCTCTCTCTCTCTCTCTCTGTGTGACTATCATAAATTTAAAAAAAAATTTTTAAAAAGAAAGAAAAAAAGGTAAGAGGGCAAGTGACATGATTGCTCTGTTACCTTTAGTGTCCAGTACCACAGACTAGAATCAATGCCACAAAGTGCCTCCTCAATATATTACATTAAAACCATAGCTGGGCTAGATATTAGTTAATAATGTCACGAAGTAGAATCTCTTGCTCTAGCACATCCCAATATAATCTAATGTTCACACTTTCTGAAAGCTGAGATTTCACTACCAGTTCTTATGAACCTCATGGGCTGATTAATTATTCTTTGAATGCAAGAAAATGGAGGGAACCAAAGTTTCTCCATGCAGGTAAATTAAGTTCTCATGTTCTGCTTTTTATTTTTTTAAATTTTTTAAAGATTTTATTTATGAGAGAGAGAGAGAGAGAGAGAGAGAGAGAGAGAGAGAGAGAGAGAGGCAGAGATACAGGCAGAGGGAGAAGCAGGCCCCATGCAGGGAGCCTGATGTGGGACTTGATCCCCGGTCTCCAGGATCACGCCCTGGGCTGAATGCAGGCGCTAAACTGCTGAGCCACCCGGGGATCCCATGTTCCGTTTTTTAAAATGGGACTAGAAGCAAATTCTTTCCCTTTAAATGAAAGCTGCATTACATAGAGAACAAAATAGCACAAGAAATTTATAAATCAAAGTCAAGTATTAAGATTACTTCCTGTCTTTACTGCACTTAGTAGAGAAAAGATGATCACTAGCTTAAAAAGATAAAAAGCATTATAGCATCATAGCATGCCAGACAAGATACATAGACTACTGAAGGTGAAAAATAAAAATGGCCAGTTCATGTACACCAGAATGGCCATAATCAAAAAGATAATAACAACTGTTGGCAAGGATGCAGGGAAATTGCTGCACTGTTGGAAGGAATGTAGTGGCATATTCACTTGAAAACAGTTTGGCAGTTCCTCAAAATGTTAAATATATTGTTACCTTATGACCCAGAAAGTCAACTCCTGTGTTATCTATTCAAAAGAAATAAAAGCATATCTTCACACATGCACAAAAACTATATACATGCATGTTCATAGTAGCATTACTCATAATATTACCAAAAGTGGAGATTCCCCAAATGTCCATCAACTGATGAATGGATAAACAAGATATAGTATCTCCATACAATGGGATTGTTATTATTCAACACTAAAGTGAAATGAAGTACTGTAACAAACTACAACATAGGCGAACCTCAAAATCATTATTCTAAGTGAAAGAGACCAGTTGCAAAATATCTTACATTGTATGACCCCATTTATATGAAATGTTCTGGACAGGCAAATCTATAGGGACTAGAAAGCAGATTAGTGGTTGCCTACAGCTGTAGGGAGGGTAGGGGATGAAGAATGGCTAAAGGGTAAGAGGTCTCTTTTTGGCATGATGTTCTGAAATTAGACTGTGGTGATAATTACACAAATCTGGAAGCATTAAAACTCATTGCATTGTACACTTAATTTTTTAAAGTGTACTTATTTATTTTAGAGACAGAGCACACATGGGGGGAGGGGCAAAGGTAGAGGGAGAGAATCTCAAGGAAACTCTGCACTGAGCGTAGAGTCCAATGCAGGGCTCAATTTCATGACCCCTAAGATCATGACCTGAACCAAAATCAAGAGTCAAAAAAAAAAATCAAGAGTCAGATTCATAACCAACTGAGCCACCCAGGGGTCCCCTGGTGGCTTTAAAGTATTGTACACTTTAAATGGGAAAGCTCTATGGTATGTAAGTGATATCTCAATAATGATATTAAAGCACTGGTGGGAGTGGTTCTAGCAACCTGTGTCCCAAGTAAGGTGGGACTTCTGCCATTTATTGTAGGGGAGGGAGAAAAGAGCAATTCAAACAGCTCAGGCAGAAATTTTTTTTAAAGATTTTATTTATTTATTCATGAGAGACACAGAGAGAGAAAGGCAGAGACACAGGCAGAGGGAGAAGCAGGCTCCATGCAGGGAGCCCCATGTGAGACAGGATCCTGGGACCCCAGGATCACGCCCTGGGCCGAAGGCAGATGCTCAACCACTGAGCCACCCAGGCGTCCCTCAGGCAGAAAATCTAACAGGTATAACAGCAAAGGACCAGGTCCTATTGCTTCAAGTTTTTCCAGATATCTGAACAAGAAGACTTGGGATTTGTCTACTTATTGAAAAAACTACGTGTTTCCTGATTCTAATGGAGAGTGCCAGGTCTTCAGGAGCTCAGATGCCCAGATAGAAGTAACCAACCAATTTTCTTCAAATGTGTTGCTAAAAACAAATTTTGCTCTAATGCTTCGAATATCTCATTTACAGTTAAATTTAAGCCAATGCATAAAAATGAAACTGTATCAGCTAATTTTTTAAAAAGACTATTTATTCATGAGAGAGACACACAGAGGCAGAGACAGAGACAGAGGGAGAAGCAGGCTCCATGCAGGGAGCCTGATGTGGGACTCAATCCCGGGACTCCAGGATCATTCCCTGAGCCAAAGGCAGACGCTCAACCGATGAGCCACCCAAGGGTCCCTGTATCAACCAATTTTATATCAAAGGACTACATGCTGTCTGTGGAGGGAGAAGGTCAATTACCAAATGGAGCTGTAAGGGATGGCCCAGCCTCCCAGAGAGGATTTTCTTGAAAGCCATTACCAGTAAAAACCAAGTAACAGTTGAGGTTAGAACTCCCCATGAGAAAGGACATAAAGACAATTTAGCTGAAACACTTGGTTCTCCTCATCTCCTTTCTAACTCAAGTTCTGCTACCACTCCCCATTCCACTAAGAAATAACATAGCTTCTCAGCCCCTAGGACACTCTCCTGTCCTCAATGTCAGGCATTAGAACCCTGGCTACATGCTGTACTTTTTCACCACCCAAAATGGTTCTTTCTATGAAAGAATGATTTCAGATATCTCTGAGAATAGAATCCTCTGTGTCTTTAATCCCCTCATTCCGCTATTCCTATCACATCTTGCCTTTGACCTTATGAAAACCTCCATTCTACGATGCTGCTACTATATAGTAACCCCCCTTGTGCTCTCATTTCTCTCCTATTCAGCTGATTCCCTGGTCTGCCACTCCTAGTCACCCTCATGCGCATATTCTTTATTCCCTTGTTCAATTTTCCTTTACTGAAACCACCCGATGAAACTCCACTCCAGATGAATATAATTGTCTCTTTCCTTTTCTGTTATGTCACTGGTGCTGCATTCTATAAGTCAAAACTTAGAAAATTATCAATACTATCACACTGAGTTTAACACATCTAAACTTAATTTAGCTTTGAAGACCAAGAAATTGTTTTGGATTTTCCTAATCAGCTTTCTCTTCTTTTCTCTGTAACAGCTACTTCAAACCAGTTATCTTTATATTTCTCACCCTACTACTTACATATTCCCCTTAAGCAGATGAACTTGCTTAATACCTTGCTGAGAAAAATAGAATCTATCAAATGGAAATTCTCTGAATTTTCTGTCCCCAAACCTACACACTGAATAGCATCTGTTCTTATAATGACCTCTACCAAGGTCACTTTCTATGCCAGCCCAATCTCTTCATTTACTTTCTGGGGCCTATGTTTAACCACCTTTTAGGGGCTTCACATTGAATTAATCCTCTCTTTGGTATCTCACTTTTCTTCCTCTCTGTTGAATACTACAAATCAGCATTTTAAATAACTTCAAATCTCCCTAGGTTTAAAAAAAACTATTGAGTTTCAATTTTCCTACAGATACCATCAGTTTCTTATTTTTCCAGCTAAATTTGAAAGGATTGTCATTTTTACTTCCTTATCACTCTTGCTTTTCAACCAAGTGTCATCTGAGTTTCACTGTGACCACTCTGAAACTGCTATTGTAAAGGTGACTGAGGTTTTCTGTGAAAGTTAGGTAAGGTTATATTGCTGAACAAAACAGTATAACTACACAGTGGCTTGTAAAAGTGTGTATCTCCTTATAACAGTTCAAGTGTAAATGACTGGGTAGATGAGGCAGCTTTGCTCATTACAATCCTTCCAGAAACAAGTTTTATGGAAAGTAATTGCTCCTACATTCCCTACTGCAATGTCATAATGTGCATGACTGACACATCTAGGTTCTAGTTGGCTGGGAGGGAGGAAACACATCCAGATGTCTTCTCTTCTAGACCTAGAGATGGCAAAAATTCTGTTCACAATATTAGTGAGAACTTTATTCAACTGGCCATACCCAACTACAAGGCAGACTGGAACAGGCAATCGAGAGTAGTCATGTGCCTGTGTACAGCACATCCTTATTAGTATAAAGGGAACCAATTTTTGGGAAACATCTATTAGACTCCTTCACAATGACCATCTTCAGAATATTCATTTTGGGGGAGTTTCTGAAGCATTTGCTACCACTGATCTTCCCCATCTTCTTGAAATGCTATTTAGTTTGGTTTAATGATTCTGAACTCTGGGCCTTCTTTGTCTTTTGAAAGATACTTTATTTTCTCTCTCCTCTAATGAAGGTGTTTGGGTTTTTTTCCAGAGTTTTATGCTAAACCTTTTCATTTGTCACCGCCAAATTTTTAGCCAGTGAACTCCATAAAGGCAAGGAGTAAATCTATACTATTTATTCCAAATCCTTACATGTGTGTTTTTAAAATATGTAAATGAAAAGAGTAATGACATTAATAATTAATATTGACTGAATTCAAAAGTATAAGAGTAGAGGAGGAATATATTTGAAATTCTCAAGAAATGGCCTAAGTAAAATATTATTTCCTCAGTCCAGGACATCTTAATAAGGTCTTGTCAGCATTCAAAACAGCACTAATTAAATGCTCAGTAAAGACCTGTTTGGATCCTGATTCAGACAAATTAACAGTAAAAAATTTTTGGAGAAAAATAAGGAAAACCAAATGCAGACTGAGTATAAGTTATATCAAGGAATTATTGCTAACTCTGTTGACTGTAATAGTGCATCATAGTTGTATTTTAAAGTCTTTATCTATTAGAGATACTTGGTAAAGTAGGGGTAAAGATATATGATGTCTGGGATTTGCTTTAAAATACTACAGATGTATTCATGAATTACTTGTTCAAGAGAAAAAAAAATTTACTGAAAAAAATCATGGAAACACATGGTGGCGCTGTAGGATAAAATGACATTAGCGCATGGACACTGTGGGCTTCATTATTCTAGGAAACAGAGACCATTCAAACCACTGAAAAGAGAAGCAGTAAAGGAGCTTCATCTACTAAAGCTGCTGGAGGGCTATATACCTTCGGGGGGGGGTTCTTATTTTTAAAAATTGAGCATCAGCTTCCAAAATTAGGGTTGAACTTAAAATTTTCTACAAAAGAGGTTGCTGGAAGGAGCCATGGAGATCAAAGGGGAGCTCACTCTGCGGAAAAGGCAAGTCTTGATTTTCTTTGTTTTACTGGGATTATCTCAGGCAGGTCCTGAATCTGTGCAATATTCTGTGGCAGAGGAGACAGAAGTTGGTTCTTTTGTGGCCAATCTTGCAAGGGATCTAGGGCTTGGGGTGGAGGAGCTATCCTCACGGGAGACCCGAGTAGTGTCGGATGATAATGAAAAGCATTTACATCTTGATTTACTGACCGGGGATTTGCTCCTAAATAAGAAACTGGACCGAGAAGAGCTCTGTGGCTCCACTGAGCCCTGTGTGCTGCATTTTCAGATGGTTTTAGAAAACCCTTTACAGTTTTTTCGGGCAGAACTGTATGTCAAGGACGTAAATGATCACTCCCCCACATTTCTGGACAAGCAAATACTTATTAAAATATCAGAAAGCACCATTACTGGAACCACATTCCTATTGGAGAGTGCCCAAGATTTGGATGTAGGAACCAATAGTCTCCAAAACTATACAATTAGCCCCAATTCTCATTTCTACATTAAAATCCGAGATAGTAGTGATGGGAAGATATACCCAGAACTGGTCCTGGACAGAGAATTAGATCATGAAGAGGAGCCTGAGCTCACATTAACACTCACAGCACTGGATGGTGGATCTCCACCCAGGTCTGGGACAACTTTGGTTCTCATCAAGGTCTTGGACATCAATGACAATGCCCCTGAGTTTGCTCAGAGTCTCTATGAAGTGCATGTTCTGGAGGACACACCTGTTGGCTCCTGGATTATTACCATTTTTGCTAACGATTTGGATGCAGGAAATTATGGGAAAATATCATACACATTTTTGTATGCTTCAGAAGATATCCGTAAAACATTCGAAATCAACCCAATATCTGGGGAAGTTCATTTGAGATCATGCCTGGATTTTGAAGTAATACAATTCTACACTATAAGTATTCAGGCAACAGATGGTGGGGGTCTTTCAGAAGAATGTACTCTTCTGGTTAAAGTAATAGATATAAATGATAATCCACCAGAAGTGACCATATCATCATTTACAAAGTCAATTCCAGAGAACGCCTCAGAGACTCTGGTTGCTCTTTTTAGTGTACGAGATCAAGATTCTGGGGACAATGGAAGGATGGTTTGCTCTATTCAGGATGAGCTCCCCTTTTTTCTGAAACCAACCTTCAAGAACTTTTTCACTTTAGTTTCGGAAAAAGCACTGGATAGAGAGACAAGATCCGAGTACAACATCACCATCACCGTCAGTGACTTGGGGACCCCCAGGCTGCAAACCCAGCACACCATCACCGTGACGGTCTCCGACGTCAACGACAACGCCCCCGCCTTCAGCCAGACCACCTACACCCTGCGCGTCCGCGAGAACAACAGCCCCGCCCTGCACATCGGCACCGTGAGCGCCACCGACAGGGACGCGGGCGCCAACGCCCAGGTCACCTACTCGCTGCTGCCGCCCCGGGACCCGCAGCTGCCGCTCGCCTCGCTGGTGTCCATCAACGCGGACAACGGGCAGCTGTTCGCGCTCAGGTCCCTGGATTACGAGGCGCTGCAGGCCTTCGAGGTCCGCGTGGGCGCGGCCGACCGCGGCTCGCCCGCGCTGAGCAGCCAGGCGCTGGTGCGCGTGCTGGTGCTGGACGACAACGACAACGCGCCCTTCGTGCTGTACCCGCTGCAGAACGGCTCTGCGCCCTGCACCGAGCTGGTGCCGCGGGCGGCCGAGGCGGGCTACCTGGTGACCAAGGTGGTGGCGGTGGACGGCGACTCGGGCCAGAACGCCTGGCTGTCGTTCCAGCTGCTCAAGGCCACGGAGCCCGGGCTGTTCGGCGTGTGGGCGCACAACGGCGAGGTGCGCACGGCCCGGCTGCTGAGCGAGCGCGACGCCGTCAGGCACAGGCTGCTGGTGCTGGTCAAGGACAATGGCGAGCCGCCGCTGTCGGCCAGCGTCACGCTGCACGTGCTGCTGGTGGACGGCTTCTCGCAGCCCTACCTGCCGCTGCCGGACGTGGCGGCGGCCGAGGCCCGGGCCGACCCGCTCACCGTCTACCTGGTCATCGCCTTGGCGTCCGTGTCGTCGCTCTTCCTGTGCTCGGCGCTGGCGTTCGTGGCGGTGCGGCTGTGCAGGAGGAGCGGGGCGGCGTCGGGGGGTGGCTGCGCGGTGCCCGAGGGCCACTTTCCGGGCCACCTGGTGGACGTCAGCGGCGCGGGGACCCTGTCCCAGAGCTACCAGTACGAGGTGTGTCTGACGGGAGGCTCAGGGACCAGCGAGTTCAAGTTCCTCAAGCCCATTATCCCCAGTCTTCCAGTCCCTGACACTGGTAGGCATACAGGGGAAAATGAGAACTTCCGCAATAGTTTTGGATTCAACATTCAATAAAATACTTTATTTTAAACTTTGAGTCCTTTGTTTTTCTTGACAATCTCTGGATAGTTTTTGCCAATCTGTAATGCATATTAGGTTGTACCTCAGTTGCATGCATTATAATTTCTTGCACTCTCCTCACAAATATATATTTGTGGCCATAATGAAGTGGAAATATAATCTGTGTGTTGTCTGTTTTTTTTTTCGATTGTTTGGTCAAAAATGTTACATTAACGGAGTTATTGCTGATTTTTTGTTGTGATAATGGCATTGTTGTTATGCAAGACAATGTTACTAATTATTTGGAGGTACAAATTAAGTATTAAGAGTGAATGCCACAGTATATGTAATTTACTTGTAGATATTTTATCAAAGAGAAAGCAAAAATAAAAAATGCTATTGAATCTTGGTGGAAGTATTTTTGTTTCACTACTCATTTTGCACATTTTCATCATAAAGTGTAATAAAAAAGATACCTCTCCATATTCAGTACTAGGATACCTTATTTGCTTGCTTTTTGTCTTGTAGTATTTTTCAAAAATTCACTTTATGACAAAATAAAAGTTACCACATTGAAAATTACTGATTTTTAAGTAATTCTCCTTTGTTGTTGTTATGGGGAAGGAGCTTTATATTGCTGTGGGCCTAGATATGGCTTTTTCGCTTTCTTTAATATCATGTTTGCTAGTTTAAATTTATATTATCTTATATTGTTCATGACTTAACTAGAATAGTAATTCATGGTATCATTCTGAATAGAATAACTCTCCATCAGAAGAGTACAGATAAAAACTTCTTAACTGAATTGAACATTCAAACTGTTAAAGAAATGAATTGGGTTCACTTTTCCATTGATTTGTGAGCATAAGTACAAAAAATCCTTAATATTTTGTGGCCTCTCTCTGATAACCACAAGGAATGGGTCTGTATCTGTAAGTTTATAGATTCCTCATGGTGTTACAGATTGTATCTCCAATATACAAGTAGATAGCTTAATGGAAGATTATAGGTAGAGATTTTCATAGCTATAATGTGTGAATGTGGAGCTAGTGTGCCTTACATTTTTGCAATTTCTTGCATAAATTTAGATATTTAGACTAAATAGTATAATAAAATGGAATTTGACATTGTGAAATGGGTGCAACAAATTCCAATTCCCTATGAATCTTTTTCTTTCCTTCACGAATTTTTTAAAAAGATTTTATTTATTTATTCATGAGAGACAGAGAGAGAGAGAGAGAGAGAGAGGCAGAAACACAGACAGAGGGAGAATCAGGCTCCATGCAGGGAGCCCGACATGGGACTTGATCCCGGATCTCCAGGATCACACCCTGGGCTGAAGGCAGTGCTTCAGCCACCTGGGCTGCCCTCCTTTGTGAAATTTTTTACTGGTTTTATCTTGTGTTGCAATAGATATTTACTGGTTGTGATAATTTCACGTAAATAGATATTTAAACAAAGTCTTGGGCCCTCTTAATCCTTCAGACTCATAAGAAGTAAGTCTTATGCTTTTATTCATTAATAAGAATAGATAAGAACAGGAGCACCTGAGTGGCTTAGTCTGTTGGGCATGGGACTCTTGATTTCAGCTCAGGTCATGATCTTGGGGTCCTGGGATCAAGCCTCATGTCAGGCTCCTTGGTTAGCAGAGATTGAGAATTAAGGATTCTCTCCCTCTCCCCTTGCCTCTCCTCCTTCTCCTTCTACCCTTCCCTGAGCGTGCACATACTCTCTCTGTCTCATTCTAAAATAAATAAATCTTTAAAAATAGATGATAATAATAGAATATGCTATTTAAATAATTTAGGAGTAGACTTGTAGACTACCAGATAGAATAAAATCCAGGGCCAAATCCTTTATATAAGAGAACTTGGTTGTGATAGAGAAGGTGTCAAAATCACTGGGCTTAGGGGCAAGATATATATATCACTTAGCAAATGTTATTGGGAAAATTGGCTCACTATATAAAGAAAATCCTCATCTCATGCCATATAAAAATGAACTTTCTATGGATCTAAGAGGTGAAGTATTTTAATTGAGAAAATGTAATAAACCTAGGTAAAAACAGCTTTATAACCTTACTATCAGACCAAATTTCTTTTTTAAAAAAAGATTTTATTTATTTATTCATGAGAGACATAGAGGCAGAGACATAGGCAGAGGGAGAAGCAGGCTCCTCGTGGGGAGCCCAATGTTGGACTCAATCCCAGGACCCTGGGATCATGACCCGCTGAAAGCAGACACTCAACCACTGAGCCATCCAGGTGCCCTGAGATTGAATTTTTTAAACAAGGTCTTAAAAATAAAAACAATAAAGATATAAAATTGACAAATATCATTACTTCAAAACTAGAGGATAGCATACATAGGCAAGCTAAAAGGCAAGGAAAAGCTACTTGCGGCAGTTTAACTGAGGAAGATTAATATTCAGATGATTCAAGTAACTGTTGCAGATTAACACAAATTAAAAAGAGAGCCAGTACATTTTTTTTAAAGGGAAAAATGGAAAGGAAATTCAAAGAAGGAAAAACAAAGTCTATAAAGAACATGAAATGATGCTTGACCTCATTAGTTGGTGAAAAATATACTAAAATAAGACACTAGTTTATATCCATAGCATTAGTAAAGATGAGGAATTTACATAATGTCAAGTGGAACAATAGGAAATCACATGTATAGCCCGCTTTGAGAGATTTTTAATAGTATTTGGTGAAATTTAGAGTGAACATAACCGTGATTCAGCAGTTCCACTTTGGAGTGGCTAAGCCAGAAAATTCTTTTTTTTAAATTGAAGTATAGTTGACACACAATGTTATATTAGTTTCAGATGTATAAGCCAAAAAATTTCCTTCATAGCTTCACAAATTATATGCATAAGAATGTTCATCTTGGGAGAGCAAAGAACAGGAGTCAATCCTACATATTCATCAATAAAGAAACTTATAAATGTGGAAAATGTTTATGAAAATATATTACAGAATATTATCAAAAGGAGCGAACTAGATGTATATACAGCCACATGGATATATCCCAAATGTTTTAAAAGGAAGGAAGATACTGGGATTTCTGGTACAGTGCTGTATATATCCATATAATACATAATATCTTATAATTGTACAAATATATAAATAAGCATATTAGAAGGATAGAAGAAGGAACAGGTGTAGGCAGGAAGACATGTTTATTTACAGGAGAATAAAGAATGCAGAGAAGTGGGAGCTATACTAATCTCAATTACAGAAATTGTCTCTTCTGAGAGAGATTGTTTAAATTGATTGCAGCATTATTGGGTTGATTTAGTATTGATCAAATAGGTAAAAAAATGCACATTATTTGTATATCTTCTTGAGGTCAATTGCCTATATTTCAGAAAGCAAGAGTTTATTTATAATTGTGAGACAAGTCTCATTGAGATTTACTTTTAGTAAGGATGGTATAGATTATGTAGACCAATGCTTCCACTGAAAACAATTAGCTAATAAGACAGTAATATGTTATCTGGCTACAATTAATGTCTAAGAGTAACCGAGAGAGATAAATGAGCTTAACGTCTAACTTTTCCCTGGTTTATTTGGAATCCTGGGAAGTGTGAACTTCTATTTTGATGGTTTATATAATAAGGGAGAAAATCAAAGCATAACAAAGTAAAGGTCATAGAAGACCCTTGCATTAATAAATACGTATCCCTAAGAACTACACCTTTAAGGTGAAAATAAGGTGGAAATGGATGAGCCCTTGTGTAGAATTTCAGCTTTGAATTAGATTTTTTAGCACTGAACTTGATTTAACATGGTTGTTGACAAAGTAGTGCTTCCAGATCCTGATGGAACTAAATGCAGACCTTCTATAAAAGAAAGTTCATCCTAAGGCTTAAAATATTCATATAAATAAGTAACTTGAACACAAAGATAACTGCATACACAAGGGAACATGACACCATAAGTGAGAGCCAGCAGGAAAAAAAAGAGAATACAGAAATATACTTCAAACATTTTAATTACCAAACATAATCTAATAATATGCTAAACATTTTAATTGAAATGCAAATTATGCTTAAAGATGTATAGAGAATAAGAAATTTGATAGATTATTAAAGAACCAAATAGCACTCCTAGAACTGAAAAATATAACCAAATTTTAAATTCAATCAAAATTGAATAAAAGGTTTAATAGGAAAGTAGATATACACAAATAAATAATTTATGAAGTAAAAGGTCAGAATATAATTTATCTAGCATACAGCTCAGAGAGTTTAGGAGGTGAAAAATATGGAGGAGGTGGTTAGAAACATAGGACAGAGTAAGACGTTTAAGACAGGATCAACAGCAATTATATGAAAAATATTGGAGGGTCACCTGGCTGGCTGTTGGTGGAGCATGCAACTCCTAATCTCAGGGTCATGAATTCAAGCCCCATGTTGGGTATGGAGCCGACTTAAAATATATATGTATATTTATTATTGTAGTAATTATAATATTATTATATAATAAATTATTAATATATTTTAAAATATATGAAATATTCTGAGATTATTAATATAATCTCAGAGAGATTAATAAAATATAATATAATCTGAGATTAATAATATATATTTAAAAATTCTGAAATTTTTCCAGAAATGATTAAAATGTCAACACACAGGTTCAAGAGACTCAAATAAACCTAACAGGATTAAAAAAAAGCTAACCATGCTTGGAAACATCATTGTGTAGCTTCAGAAAAAGACAAAGAGAAATCTTTTTTAAAAAATGAAAAGGCATAGGAAAAGACATGTAATCTTTAAACACATGGCAGTTAGACAGCTATGTTCCATGCTGACAATTTCTCAACAGTAGCACTGGAAATTAAAAGTAAAATATCTTCAATATGATAAAAGAAATTAGAAAATCTTCCTGCTTAGTCTTTGCACATACAAGTCATCAAATAAGAAAATCAAATGAGACATATAAGTTTGGCTTTAAACAAGAGCATAGGAGAGAAGTGGTATAAAAACAATTGGTTTTTTAAATATAACTTCTTATAGTTTTACTCTGTCCATCCCTTGCCACAATTCCAAGTCCATGAGTTTGACCTATCTCTGTTTCTAGCCTTCTTAATCCCTGGTCTTAGTCACCTAAGATCGTGGCTACTTTTACTTTAGTCTTAGTCATATAAGACCATGGACACTTTCTAGAGATGGTAGTCTCTTAGGGCTACATCATCTTTGAAATCACAAAATCAAGCATATTCCTCTTTTTAAAAAAGATTTATTTACTCATTCATGAGAGGCACAGAGAGAGACAGACGGAGAAGTAGGCTCCATGCAAGGAGCCCAACTTGGGACTCGATCCCGGTTCCAGGATCACACCCTAGGCTGAAGGCAGACCTAAACTGCTGAGCCAGCCAGGCTGCCCAAGCATACTCTTCTTAATCTACAACTTACCTCTTTCTTGAAGGGCTTCAACCACCATTTATACCAATAAATTCCAAATTTGTCTCTGCAACTCAAACCTCTTTTCTCAACTTAATTTACACAATGGGAGATCATTTATATAACTATATGGGATGCTCTATGGAAAATTCAAATTCAAAATGTTTTATTTTTTTTAAATTTTTTTATTTATTTATGATAGTCACAGAGAGAGAGAGAGAGAGGCACAGACATAGGCAGAGGGAGAAGCAGGCTCCATGCACCGGGAGCACGACGTGGGATTCGATCCCGGGTCTCCAGGATCCCGCCCTGGGCCAAAGGCAGGCGCTAAACCGCTGCGCCACCCAGGGATCCCCAAATTCAACATGTTTTAAATTTAAGTGGTCCCTTCCTCAAAATGAAACATCCTCTCCAACTCTATATCTGTTCCTCTCTTCTTTTCCTGTTTTCTCTATCAGTTAATAGCACCAACACTCCCTCAGTTCCCTAAGCCTGAAAAAAGGGTACATTTCTTTTCACTTCTTCTTATCTCACTCCCTCCATGTCATTTGTCACCACCACCCGTATCTTTATCATTTTATTACAAGCTTATTACTCCATTTCTAGTTGAGATCAGTAGCATCTTTTCCATTTAAAAGCCTTTAATAATCTTGCGTTTCCATTAATGTTGAGTCTAAATGCCTTGACAGGATTTACAAAATTATTTGCTTATCTCCCCAATATCAGTTCTTATTTCTTTCCTCTTGCTGTATGGCTCAGCCATATTGATCCTCCTTCAGTTCTTGCAAAACACTCTCTCATCTCAGATTTGCAGTCATGTTTTGGGATTATCTGGAAATTTTTACCCAACACCAAATTTTTGTTCCAGAAAAGTCTTTTCTGTATTTCCAAATTCTGGTTACATGACCTTTATCTATGCTCTTATAATAGCATAAACTTTTGCTATCATGGTATTCATTATGTTCCTTTTTTTAAGTTTTAATTTATTTTTATTTTCAGGGGGAGGGGCAGAGTGAAAGAGAAGGAGGGAATCTTAAACAAGCTCCACACAGCTCAGCACAGAGCAGACTCAGGGCTGGATCTCATGACCCTGAGATCAGGTCCTGAGCTGAAATCAAGAGTTGGATGCTTAAACAGCTGAGCCATCCAGGCACCCCTCATTATGTTCTGTTTTTAAATGTGCAATCACTTTTCTGCCTCCATCGTTCAGGACAGAAACTGCTTACCACTCTATTCCTCCTAACACTTAGTACCATTCCTATAGCACAAAGCACATGGTAAATAAATATTTGCTAGATAAAGTAATGAGTGGATGAATAAAATATTTATGATTATGCCTCTGGAAGGGCTAGGTCTGCAAAATAGATTTCTTTTCCACAGCTAAACTGGGATCTAGTTTGTTAAATTTTTTAATGTCAGAAACGGACATATCTTGCTTTATTCATTACTGTTGAGCACTTACTTACTTTCTACTTCTGCCAGGTAAGTCTCCTATGAAGTGTCTCTAAGTAAATGATACCATTTACCCAGCCTGAAATGTCCAGTCACCCCAAAACAACTGTATTTATATATGTATTTATATATTAGGTTCAGTTAGAAATTCATGACCTTATTATGATTATTGTCTTTTCTAGGAGTATTTGCTGATAGCTAGAGAAGACAACCTCTGTTTCTCCTTTCCAATTTTCCTGGTAACATTTTGCTCACAAATTCACAAATTCTTAACTTTTTTTAGTTGTTTTACTTATTGTCTTCAAAAGAGAGCATAGAAATTAGGGCTTTATCTTAAATATGATTTTTATATTCACTATAGCACTAACAGATTGTGGTTTGTTGTGTTAAAGACTGAATAATAATAGCATCACATATCACAAAGAATGCAACTCAGAAAATAAAAATATAAGAGAAAGTGTAATTTAATCAACAAACAAAATGAATTAATATTTTGTCTCAAACTTATCTGACTTATTTAAAACCTGAGAAGCTTCGGAATCGCATGGTGGCGCTGCAGGATAAGATGGGGACTTTTTTGTACCATCCAATGCTCTGGTCTCCATTAATCAGTGGAACTGAGAGCATAGGAGAAGCAGGAAGGGAGAAAGAGGCTTTCAGGAGAAAGCCAGGGAGCCAACACCACCCTTGTGACAGGATTACAAGTCTATAGATTCCCAGTGGTCCAGGCTGATAGATGAGAGGAGCAATTTAGGAGCTGTTTGCGACTGAGTTGAAACATTTCTGCAGAAACACGTTTGGCTAAGGAGCCATGGAGCCAGGAGAGAAGCATTCTCAGCAGATAAGGCAAGTACTGCTTTTCTTTGTTTTCCTCGGAGGGTCTTTGGTGTGCTCAGAGCCCTGGCGTTACTCTGTGGCAGAGGAATTGGAGATTGGATCCTTTATAGCCAATATAGTGAAAGACAGTGGTTTGAGTGTGGAAGACTTGGTTGCACGGGGGGTGAGAGTCATCTTTGACGACTATAAACCATATTTACAGTTGGATCAGCAGAGTGGCAACTTGCTCTTAAATGAGCAACTGGATCGGGAGGCACTTTGCCATCTCACAGAGCCGTGTATATTGCATTTCCAGGTATTATTTGAAAATCCTTTACAATTTTTTCGGGCTGAACTTTGGGTTAAAGACATAAATGATCATATTCCTACATTCCTAGACAAACACATACTTCTGAAAATCTCAGAAAGTACTGCTCCAGGAACCTCATTCCAAATGGACAGTGCTCAGGACTTGGATGTAGGAAAGAATGGTGTCCAAAACTACACATTAAGTCCCAATCCTTATTTCCGCCTTAAAGTACAAGACAGTGATGATGGCAGAAAATACCCAGAGCTGTTACTGGACCAATCTCTGGATCGAGAAAAGGAGCCTGAGCTTAAATTAAAGCTAACAGCCTTGGATGGCGGGTCTCCACCCAGGTCTGGAACTACACTGGTTCGTGTTTTGGTTTTAGATATCAATGATAATGCTCCAGAGTTTGAAAGACCTGTCTATGAGGTTCAGGTGCCAGAAAACAGCCCCGTGGACTCCTTGGTCGTCAGGGTGTCTGCTACAGATTTGGATGCTGGAATATATGGAGAACTATCTTACTCATTTTCCCATGTCTCTACAGACATACGGAAAACATTTGAAATCCATCCAATTTCTGGCGAAATCCATTTAAAAGCCCTTCTGGATTTTGAGTTAATTCAGTCATATACAATAAATATTCAGGCCACTGATGGGGGTAGTCTTTCTGGAAAATCAGCAATCTTAGTTCAGGTTGTGGATGTGAATGACAATCCACCAGAAATACTCATGACATCTCTTACCAGCCCCATTCCTGAAAATTCGTCCCCTGAAATGGTGGTAGCGGTTTTTAGCTTACGAGACCAGGATGCTGGAAACAACGGGAGGATGGTATGCTCCATTCAGGATGACCTTCCCTTTCTCTTGAGGCCTACTTTCAAGAATTTCTATACCTTGGTAACAAATGGGGCGCTGGACAGAGAGAGCCAGGCGGAGTACAACATCACCATCACCGTCAGTGACTTGGGGACCCCCAGGCTGCAAACCCAGCACACCATCACCGTGACGGTCTCCGACGTCAACGACAACGCCCCCGCCTTCAGCCAGACCACCTACACCCTGCGCGTCCGCGAGAACAACAGCCCCGCCCTGCACATCGGCACCGTGAGCGCCACCGACAGGGACGCGGGCGCCAACGCCCAGGTCACCTACTCGCTGCTGCCGCCCCGGGACCCGCAGCTGCCGCTCGCCTCGCTGGTGTCCATCAACGCGGACAACGGGCAGCTGTTCGCGCTCAGGTCCCTGGATTACGAGGCGCTGCAGGCCTTCGAGGTCCGCGTGGGCGCGGCCGACCGCGGCTCGCCCGCGCTGAGCAGCCAGGCGCTGGTGCGCGTGCTGGTGCTGGACGACAACGACAACGCGCCCTTCGTGCTGTACCCGCTGCAGAACGGCTCTGCGCCCTGCACCGAGCTGGTGCCGCGGGCGGCCGAGGCGGGCTACCTGGTGACCAAGGTGGTGGCGGTGGACGGCGACTCGGGCCAGAACGCCTGGCTGTCGTTCCAGCTGCTCAAGGCCACGGAGCCCGGGCTGTTCGGCGTGTGGGCGCACAACGGCGAGGTGCGCACGGCCCGGCTGCTGAGCGAGCGCGACGCCGTCAGGCACAGGCTGCTGGTGCTGGTCAAGGACAATGGCGAGCCGCCGCTGTCGGCCAGCGTCACGCTGCACGTGCTGCTGGTGGACGGCTTCTCGCAGCCCTACCTGCCGCTGCCGGACGTGGCGGCGGCCGAGGCCCGGGCCGACCCGCTCACCGTCTACCTGGTCATCGCCTTGGCGTCCGTGTCGTCGCTCTTCCTGTGCTCGGCGCTGGCGTTCGTGGCGGTGCGGCTGTGCAGGAGGAGCGGGGCGGCGTCGGGGGGTGGCTGCGCGGTGCCCGAGGGCCACTTCCCGGGCCACCTGGTGGACGTCAGCGGCGCGGGGACCCTGTCCCAGAGCTACCAGTACGAGGTGTGTCTGACGGGAGGCTCAGGGACCAGCGAGTTCAAGTTTCTTAAACCTGCTATCCCCAACCTTCCTCCCCAGGAATGTAAGATGGAAGAAAGCCACACTTTTAAGAATAGCATGGAGTTCATTTAGGGATTTGATTATTGTGCAGAGCTTTTAGAATCAATGCTGTTTCTTTGTAAAATGCATTCATTGTAATGTAAAATTCTTTGTTTTGGGTAACTTCCTTTTACCTGAGAGTTTTCAGTTTGCATTTTTTTTTAAGATTTTATTTATTCATGAGACATGGGGAGAGAGGCAGAAACACAGGTGGAGGGAGAAACAGGTTCCTTATAGGGAGCCTGATGTGGGACTGGATCCCGGAATCATGACCTGAACCTAAGGCAGACGTTCAACCATTGAGCCACCCAGGTGCCCAGTTTTCAGAAGTTTTAATAATTTGTTTTCTGCCCTTTTAATATTAACTGCAACCTCAAATACTTTATTCAAATATACAGCATTTTCCCTTCAAGCTTAATGGCACACTGGGCTCAATCATATTCTTTGGGTGTTCTGAGCTCTAGGTCCTCTCAATGAAACAGTTTCTATATGTTTGATAGAGGAAAATGCCTGGTCTAAATAAAAACCACGCATGGTTTCTAAGATAGTGTCTTAGTTAGATTTTTTTTAAAGCATAATCTTGCCATTCTACTTTTCTGACAAATATTTCAGAGTAATTTTTCTGCATTTAGTTATTTTTCTTTGAAAATATTTTGAGAACTGTATATATGGCTGGTAGATGTTGTGTTAAATTCTAATCTTGTTTGGGTTAAGATATATATCCAACCACACTTCGTATCTGAGAACTTCCTCAGACTTCTCAAGGGAAATAATCACTGCTGAGATGTTTATTATACTTTTCTTTACCTCTCTTGGCCATTTTTGATTGACCTAAGTAATAGATTCCTGATTAAAGTAGGAATCGTCACATTCTCCAAGTTTCTAAATTTGTAATAATGATGTAGTTCATCTGTCCTTTTCCTGATTGCTTGTAACTAGGAAATAAATATTAAGTATGGACTAAGGTAGCCATGTTTAAACTTGTGTAGGTTGGCGGCACAAAACGGCAAGCAGAGAGGGAGGAAATAATGGAGGAATGGAAGGAAAGTGAGAAGAAATAAGGGGGTGGTGGAGGCAGAAGCCTAAGAAACAGAAGAGACTAAGAGCCACTTGGTTGTAGACCTGTCAGTTCTTAATTCCACTGTTCTTAAGTCCCTATTGTCTAATTGTTCTTGAGCTCTACGGTAAAACTCCACAGTTTCCTAAAAATTAACTCCTTTATTTAACTTATCTTGGGAAGAGTGCATTTCTTGAAACCAAAAGTGACAGGAAAGATGCATGCAATCTTGAGTATTCAATTAGACTATTAACCATAAAACCTAGGTCTTTTATTGCAGGCTTTTGATATTAATGCAATCAATGAATGTAATGAAAATGTACAAGCTTAGAGATAACTAATCTATACTAGAGAATTTTGTGACAAAACTTAATTTTGTAGACAATTTATGAGCTCTTTCAACAAAAAGATATTACGAAAGGTTTTATGGAATATTTTGTTAACAAGTTTCCCTCCATTTATTTTATGTGCTCCAGGATTAGTTTGAAAAAGTATCACTGAAAAAAAGTAAACTGAAATTGTTATTGTTTGGATGTCTATACATCATACCTTCCTTATCATCTCTTTCTTTCAAAAATAACTGAGTTCAGTGTGAACAAAATAATTTTATCATCTAATGTAAAATCTTCAGGACCTATAAATAATCCAATTTATAGACCATATGGGTTAATTCATTATTTCATTAATAGTAATTTGATTGACACATACTCTATTACCAGAATCCTCAGGAAAAAATTCAAGCTTCCTGCCAAGTATATGAGCTTAAAATTTTCTCCTTAGAAAATAAAGAGAAAATTTATCTGAGAGATGCAAATTGGAATGAAAAACTTAGTTTGATCCATTCACTTACTGACATAGGAACCAGCTTCTGTCTATTAATATTTCTAAAAGTACACAGACATTAAGGGCACATTTTCTTGGACATTTGATTCCACAATAGTCTGATCCATGACCAACATCTTTCTATAAGGAAATTATCTATTAAATTTTAACTGTCAGCAGTATGTTCTCATATTTTGAGTTTACATAATCAGTTTCACTGTGTATAGGAAAACATTCTATTTTTTAAAAGATATTTTATTTATTTATTCATGAGAGACACACACACAGAGAGAGAGGGGCAGAGACACAGGCAGAGGGAGAAGCAGGCTCCATGCAGGCAGCCCGGGTCTCCAGGATCAGGCTCTGGGCTGAAGGTGGCGCTAAACCGCGGAGCCACTTGGGCTGCCCAGGAAAACATTCTAAAATAGGATGTCGCTTTAAGTGATTTGTACCTTTAATAGAGTTAAACTAATATGCAAAACAATTTTTACACTTAGCCCATGTGGTTTTCCCAGTTAGACAGGTATTAGTGTGCCAGAATACAAGACAGTATCTATTATTTAAATGTTATTAAAATATTGGCTAAAGTTTGATGCAACTGAGGAGACCCAGGCTCCCTAACACAGATGTTTATCCCAGGAGTAAAAGAACTTCAGTTTCATGCTAGAGTGCCAGGATCCCAAGCCACAAGACATATGTAAGTTGCTTGCTAAAAATGAGTAAATCTTCCTTACTTGATAAAAGTTTTACCTGCTCTTTCAGATAAATCAAACTTATTTTTTCTGCACTTTATTACTTTAACATCAGCCCTTTATTTTTTATGATCTCAACTATCCTACTTTTCCAGATCTCAGTGAATCTCTGCTTCAAAATGTATCTTGGTTTTAGGATAAATGTAGATGTCTTTACAAATTGTTTTGGACAATGGAACAAGATAATGCAACATGCTCACAGAGGTACAGAAACATTCTCCTTAGACAATATTTACAAATAAATCATCCACAACCCTGTAAGCTTTTTACTGACTTTGCGTAATAAACCAGTTTCTAGCTGGTCTATCACTTAAGTTTATACTCCTTACATGTGAATGAATCATGTGAATGAATCTTTTCATCTATTGTGCTGGCAGTGAGTTAAGAGTTTAATTGTGTATATTCTCTGTTTAGGAATAGACTGATAGGTACACAACGTTTTCTAGTCAATTTTCCTGGAGAGTACAGATTATACAATGTAGTAGACATACTGTGAACCCCATGAGGTCAGAGAAGGTATTTATATTCCCAGCACTTAATACAGTGCCTGACATATAACACAAAATCGATAAACACTTGTTGAATAAACAAATACAGTTGGCTTTGTTTTTTCATCCTTTCCCAAAGTGTCTGGCACCATTTCCCCATTCGTAATCTCACCAAGAAAATTTCAGCAAGCTAGGCTTAAGTACAACACATGGTGGCGCTATAAGCTAAGGCTGCGAAAAACAGACCTGCGGATGGTTAGCGTTCCGGGGCAGTCACACGCACTTCTAAGAGAAGATAATTCTTTACCGAGTTGCCTTGCGGCAGGGATTGATTCCCAGAGCGGACTGCCTAAAGACCAAACGGGCACTTGGATTCTAAAGATTTTTTCGCGTAGAAATGGAGGCTGAAGAGGAACGCTTTCCTAGACTAAGGCAAGTTCTTCTCTTTGTTTTGCTGGCTCATAGTTGCGCAGAGCAGGAAGTTTATCGTATTGCAGAGGAAACAGAGAGTGGTTCTTTTGTGGCCAATCTAGCAAAAGACATAGGGCTAGGGGTAAAAGAGCTCTCTTGGCGGAGGGCTCGGATCATTTTTAACGATGACAAAAAACATTTTCAGCTGAACCTTCAGACTGGAGATTTACAAATAAATGAGAAACTGGATCGGGAGGAACTGTGTGGCTCCACTGAGCCCTGTGTACTGCAATTCCAAGTGTTACTGGAAGAACCTTTGGAGGTATATAGGTATAAGCTTTTGGTCAGTGACATAAATGACAATTCCCCTGTGTTCCCAGAATCAGAAATGATTTTGAAAATCATGGAAAATACTCTTCCAGGGACTGTGTTTCCCCTGAAAAACGCACAAGATTTGGATGTAGGCATCAATAATATTCAAAACTACACCATTTATCCCAACTCCCACTTCCACGTTCTTACGCGCAATAGCGGTGAAGGCAGAAAATATCCGGAACTGGTTTTGGACAAAGCCCTAGATCGAGAGGAGCAGCCTGAACTTAGGTTAACTCTCCTGGCAGTAGATGGTGGAGTTCCTCCCAAAACTGGGACTGCCTTGGTCCTCATTGATGTCCTGGACATCAATGACAATGCCCCTGAGTTTGTGCAGCCACTCTATCGTGCCCAGATCCTGGAAAACAGTCCCCTGGGATCTCTTATTGTAACTGTTTCAGCTAGAGATTTAGACACAGGAACAAATGGCAAAGTATTTTATTCATTTTTTTATGGCGATGAAGAGATTAGTAGGACATTTGCACTTAATGAACTCACAGGAGAAATTAAAATAATTAGGGAGCTAGATTTTGAAAAAATTATGTCATATGAGCTGGATATTAAGGCCTCTGATGGAGCAGGTCTTTCTGGCAAATGCACTGTCATAATAGAGGTGGTGGATATAAATGACAACACCCCAGAACTGACTATGGCTTCACTTATAAGCTCGATCCCAGAAAATTCCCCTGAGACCACCATAGCTCTTTTCAGTATTCAAGACCGAGACTCCGGGGAAAATGGGAGGATGTTTTGTTCCATCCAGGAAGATGTTCCGTTCACTCTAAAACCTTCCCTTGAGAATTTCTACAAGCTAGTAACAGAAGGAGCGCTGGACAGAGAGAGCCAGGCGGAGTACAACATCACCATCACCGTCAGTGACTTGGGGACCCCCAGGCTGCAAACCCAGCACACCATCACCGTGACGGTCTCCGACGTCAACGACAACGCCCCCGCCTTCAGCCAGACCACCTACACCCTGCGCGTCCGCGAGAACAACAGCCCCGCCCTGCACATCGGCACCGTGAGCGCCACCGACAGGGACGCGGGCGCCAACGCCCAGGTCACCTACTCGCTGCTGCCGCCCCGGGACCCGCAGCTGCCGCTCGCCTCGCTGGTGTCCATCAACGCGGACAACGGGCAGCTGTTCGCGCTCAGGTCCCTGGATTACGAGGCGCTGCAGGCCTTCGAGGTCCGCGTGGGCGCGGCCGACCGCGGCTCGCCCGCGCTGAGCAGCCAGGCGCTGGTGCGCGTGCTGGTGCTGGACGACAACGACAACGCGCCCTTCGTGCTGTACCCGCTGCAGAACGGCTCTGCGCCCTGCACCGAGCTGGTGCCGCGGGCGGCCGAGGCGGGCTACCTGGTGACCAAGGTGGTGGCGGTGGACGGCGACTCGGGCCAGAACGCCTGGCTGTCGTTCCAGCTGCTCAAGGCCACGGAGCCCGGGCTGTTCGGCGTGTGGGCGCACAACGGCGAGGTGCGCACGGCCCGGCTGCTGAGCGAGCGCGACGCCGTCAGGCACAGGCTGCTGGTGCTGGTCAAGGACAATGGCGAGCCGCCGCTGTCGGCCAGCGTCACGCTGCACGTGCTGCTGGTGGACGGCTTCTCGCAGCCCTACCTGCCGCTGCCGGACGTGGCGGCGGCCGAGGCCCGGGCCGACCCGCTCACCGTCTACCTGGTCATCGCCTTGGCGTCCGTGTCGTCGCTCTTCCTGTGCTCGGCGCTGGCGTTCGTGGCGGTGCGGCTGTGCAGGAGGAGCGGGGCGGCGTCGGGGGGTGGCTGCGCGGTGCCCGAGGGCCACTTCCCGGGCCACCTGGTGGACGTCAGCGGCGCGGGGACCCTGTCCCAGAGCTACCAGTACGAGGTGTATCAGAGAAGAATCTGGGACCAAGGAATTTAAGTTCTTGAAGTCTGTTGCCTTCACCTAACAGAGGTCTGTGAATGACGTGGAGGAAAACCTAAATTTTGTAAATAGTTTTTGATTCAAGTAGGAATTTGGATGAAGGTTAGTTCCAGATCCCCCTTACTCGTTTTGGTCCATATAGAATTTACTCTTTACTCTTTTTATCATTTGTATTTTGATGGAGACAAAGAATTTTCAACTTTATTGCATTACTGAAAAGTGAACATGTGTTGTATTTGTCAACTTTTCATTATCAAGCACTGTTGATTTGAAGATGACCCAGCCCCACCCTTTATTTGATTATTATATGGAAACTCTAAATTTTTGATGTTGTGGTTAGGAAGTATCATAATATTAATAAAATGAATATTAGTATATAGCTTCTGTTTCATCTGATATTAAGCCTGTCTTAAATTAAGTGGAGAAATGTCTGCAAAAATTGCATTTTTTTCACACTAGTAGTAAGTAGAAAGGCTATAATTTCTTCCATATGTAAAGGCTTTTCCTCTAGAAAGGCTATAATTTCTTCTATATGTAAGGGCTTTTCCTCTATATCAGCCTTCAGTATATCAATCTATGACTATTATCAAAAAATTATTACATTATTTGAAGATTTTTAAATGATAGATCCCTATAATGTCTTGTCTAGCGTACCCATAATTTTCAGGAACCTTCTCTCTTTAGTAGATATGTACTGTTGCATCCATGTTCATTTTATTTGATTCATTTTCCTCTGTTTTCAGACAGTCATCCAAGGTGGTATTGCTAATCCATGCTGAGCAAATCTCTTTTGTTTAAAAAAAATGGCTTTACTCGGTGTCCATCGAAAGATGAATGGATAAAGATGTGGTTTATGTATACAATGGAATATTACTCAGCCATTAGAAATGACAAATACCCACCATTTGCTTCAATGTGGATGGAACTGGAGGGTATTATGCTGAGTGAAGTAAGTCAATCGGAGAAGGACAAACATTATATGTTCTCATTCATTTGGGGAATATAAAAGTGAAAGGGAATATAAGGGAAGGGAGAATAAATGTGTGGGAAATATCAGAAAGGGAAACAGAATATAAAGACTTCTAACTCTGGGAAAGGAACTAGGGGTGGTGGAAGGGGAGGAGGGCGGGGGGTGGGGGTGAATGGGCGACGGGCACTGAGGGGGGCACTTGACGGGATGAGCACTGGGTGTTATTCTGTATGTTGGCAAATTGAACACCAATAAAAAATAAATTTATTATTAAAAATGGCTTTAGAAATCAGATCTAAAATAGTTTGTTAGGAACTTAACAAGAAAATGACATCATGTTGGCTAAATACAATGAAAGAAAAAAGAGAAAGTCAGTCCACATAGAGTCGAAGAAGAAAGGAGATGCCTAAAAAGTAACATTATAGATTTTCCCAAGTCAGCTTTCTTCCTTGGATTTTTGGAAACAAATGTGTGCGCTTTTAAGAAATCTCCCTTTAATTATGTTAGCTGAGTAGAATTTTCCCTTATCAAATGCATGTTTAGTCTTGCATGGATTGAATTTTACTCATTGGATATCTTTTAAAAAGATTTTATTTATTCGAGAGAGAGAGAGAGAGAGAGAGAGAGAGAGAGGCAGAGACACAGGCAGAGGGAGAAGCAGGCTCCACGCAAAGATCCCTAAGTGGGAGTTGATCCTGGGACTCCAGGATCATATCCCAAGCTGAAGGCAGATACACACTCAACTGCTGAGCCATCCAGACATCCCAGGAATTTTTTAAATTGGGGTTTTAATATTAGTATAATTATTTGGGATCAAAAGTTTGTGGAATATCAGTAGTCTGTAAGGGACAAGCACAAGCTTTTATTAAAATATGTGATTTTGAGAAGAATTGATGGTGGTTTTAAAATTTTACAGCTTCTTTAGTGTCTTATGGAAATTCTTTGAATATTCTACTATGTAAGAAAAATTTGAATATTATTAGTGTCATAATAGCATTACTGTGAAATAACATTGACAATGTAAAATGTGTTCTAAAAGAGATGTACCCGGGGATCCCGGGGTGGCTCAGCAGTTTGGCGCCTGCCTTTGGCCCAGGGCGCGATCCTGGAGTCCCAGGATTGAGACCCGCATCGGGTTCCAGGCATGGAGCCTGCTTCCCCCTCTGCCTGTGTCTCTGCCTCTCTCTCTCTCTCTCTCTCTCTCTCTCTCTCTCTCAGCGTGTCTATCATAAATAAATAAATAAATCTTTTTTAAAAAATAAAAGAGATGTACCTTTTTTAAATAATAAATTTATTTTTTGTTGGTGTTCAATTTGCCAACGTACAGAATAACACCCAGTGCTCATCTGGTCAAGTGCCCACCTCAGTGCCCGCCACCCAGTCACCCCCACCCCACCCCCGCCCACCTCCCCTTCCACCACCCCTAGTTCATTTCCCAGAGTTAAGAGATGTACCTTATTTGTAGGATCTTTATAGCCTGGTCGCTATGTTCTGGTTTTTGTTTTTTAGAATCTATTCCATTGCATAGGGGATGCCAGAGTATTTTGCCATTTAATGAAAAATATTTAGATCATTCTGAAGTATTGCAAATTACTTTTCTAAAGAGTGTAGAAAATGGCTATTTGGGAACATGGTGTCTTGTTTATCCAGCTCATATAATGAACTTGGATCTTCTTAGGAAAAGAATCCATCTACCAGAATTTTAAAATTAATTGTGCTTTATTGATTGAGCTATTAAACAAATAGTTGTTGAGCATCTACTGTATGTTCCAGATGTTGGACATGTGGACATTAATAGAACAAAGATCTCAATCCCAAGAATGACACAGAAAAGAAGAAATTAGGGCAGCCCCGGTGGCCCAGTGGTTTAGTGCTGCCTTCAGCCCAGGATTGAGTCCCACGTCGGGCTCCCTGCTTCTCCCTGTACCTGTGTCTCTGCCTCTCTCTGTGTGTGTCTGTCATGAACAAATAAATAAAATATTTTTAAAAAGAAAAAAGTAAGTATGTACATGTATGCCATATCAGATAAATGCTAAGGAGGAAAAGTAGGGTTAGAGATATAGAAAGTGCCTTCATATGCATTTTACCATTGTTTGGAAGTTTTACAAAATCATAATTCCCTGACCTTATGTGGAAGTGATATAATAAACTAGGATTTAACTGTAGCTTTTTCTTTGTTGTGATTCAACCAACGGGAACCATCATTCTATCACATACACTGCCTAGAATTTGAAAGAAAATCTAGAGGAATTCATCTTTCTTGCTGAGAGAATTTTATGAAATCACTTAAGTATATACTGTTGTTTTTACAACATGATTTATTACTATTGTTTTCTTACACTTCTCATCTTTTGGAGCACTTCACCCAGTCTACAGTTTGTATAAAGTAGGGATTATATTTGGGTTGTTTAGTGATCTATTTCAGAACTTAATATGTAAATAACAATAACACTTCTTTGAGTGAAAGAATGAATAATTATAATTACATGGTTTTCTGATAATATTACCTCCTTCAAACCCTTTCCAAACTCCCAATTGCTGGCTGGATCAGAGAAAAGACAATTGTAGCGATTCTTTTGGAAGACAACGCATGGTGGCGCTGCAGGCTAAGGCTTGAAAAAAAAAAAAAGCTGCCCGGGAACTGCTGCGAACTCTACTTCCCATCTATAGCCGGAAACAAAAGCTTGTATGCAGAGTTCAGGACCAGTACGTCACGATACTCATCAGCATTTCCGGATAGTTACCAACCGAGAGATCCTTCACTGTTCCTGAGGTAGAGGTGAGCCCTGTTTTTGGAAAGGCGTTTGTGGAAGTAAAGATGGAGGCCGGAGGGGAGTGCTTTCCTAAACAAAGGCAAGTCCTGATTCTCTTTCTCCTGTTGGGAGAGGCTCTGGCAGGCTGGGAATCCCGTCGCTATTCCGTGATGGAGGAAACAGAGAGTGGCTCATTTGTGGCCAACCTGGCCAAGGACCTGGGACTGGGAGTAGGGGAGCTGGCAGCGCGGGGAGCCCGGGTGGTCTCTGAGGATAACGAACCCGGCTTGCAGCTTGATCTGCAGACCGGGGAGTTGGTATTAAGTGAGAAACTGGATCGGGAGGAGATGTGCGGCTCTACGGATCCATGTGTAATGCATTTCCAAGTGTTACTGAAAAACCCATTGGGAGTATTTCGGGGTGAGCTACTGGTGAGAGATATAAATGATCATTCTCCTGAATTTCCTGAAAGAGAAATGACTCTGAAAATCCTGGAGACAAGCCCTCCTGGGACTGTGTTTGCTTTGAAAAAAGCCCAGGACTTGGACGTGGGCAACAACAACATCCAAAATTACAGCATCAGTCCCAACGCTCATTTCCGTGTTTCTACCCGCACCAGAGGGGATGGTAGGAAATACCCAGAACTGGTACTAGTCAAAGAGCTGGATCGGGAGGAGCAGGCTGAGCTCAAAGTAACTCTCACAGCGCTGGATGGAGGCTCTCCGCCCCGGTCTGGTGCTGCTCAGGTTCGCATCTTGGTCCTGGACGTCAATGACAATGCCCCTGAGTTTGTACAGACACTCTACCAGGTTCAAGTTCCAGAGAACAGCCCTGTGGGCATGCTAGTTGTCAAGGTCTCTGCTAGAGATTTAGACACTGGGACAAATGGGGAGATATCCTACTCCTATTTTTATAGTTCTCAGGAGATAAGTACAACTTTTGAGCTAAACAACTTTTCAGGAGAAGTTCGACTGATTAAAAAACTAGATTTTGAGACAATATCTTCATATGAGCTGGAAATGGAGGCATCTGATGGTGGAGGGCTTTCTGGAAGATGCTCTGTCTCCATTGAGGTGGTGGATGTTAACGATAACTTCCCAGAACTAACTATTTCATCACTCACGAGCCCCATTCCTGAAAATTCTCCAGAAACAGAGGTGGCCCTGTTTAGAGTTCGAGATCGAGACTCGGGGGACAACGGAAAGATGACTTGCTGCATCCAGGATGATCTCCCTTTCCTCCTGAAACCATCAGAAGAGAATTTCTATACCTTGGTAACAAATGGGGCGCTGGACAGAGAGAGCCAGGCGGAGTACAACATCACCATCACCGTCAGTGACTTGGGGACCCCCAGGCTGCAAACCCAGCACACCATCACCGTGACGGTCTCCGACGTCAACGACAACGCCCCCGCCTTCAGCCAGACCACCTACACCCTGCGCGTCCGCGAGAACAACAGCCCCGCCCTGCACATCGGCACCGTGAGCGCCACCGACAGGGACGCGGGCGCCAACGCCCAGGTCACCTACTCGCTGCTGCCGCCCCGGGACCCGCAGCTGCCGCTCGCCTCGCTGGTGTCCATCAACGCGGACAACGGGCAGCTGTTCGCGCTCAGGTCCCTGGATTACGAGGCGCTGCAGGCCTTCGAGGTCCGCGTGGGCGCGGCCGACCGCGGCTCGCCCGCGCTGAGCAGCCAGGCGCTGGTGCGCGTGCTGGTGCTGGACGACAACGACAACGCGCCCTTCGTGCTGTACCCGCTGCAGAACGGCTCTGCGCCCTGCACCGAGCTGGTGCCGCGGGCGGCCGAGGCGGGCTACCTGGTGACCAAGGTGGTGGCGGTGGACGGCGACTCGGGCCAGAACGCCTGGCTGTCGTTCCAGCTGCTCAAGGCCACGGAGCCCGGGCTGTTCGGCGTGTGGGCGCACAACGGCGAGGTGCGCACGGCCCGGCTGCTGAGCGAGCGCGACGCCGTCAGGCACAGGCTGCTGGTGCTGGTCAAGGACAATGGCGAGCCGCCGCTGTCGGCCAGCGTCACGCTGCACGTGCTGCTGGTGGACGGCTTCTCGCAGCCCTACCTGCCGCTGCCGGACGTGGCGGCGGCCGAGGCCCGGGCCGACCCGCTCACCGTCTACCTGGTCATCGCCTTGGCGTCCGTGTCGTCGCTCTTCCTGTGCTCGGCGCTGGCGTTCGTGGCGGTGCGGCTGTGCAGGAGGAGCGGGGCGGCGTCGGGGGGTGGCTGCGCGGTGCCCGAGGGCCACTTCCCGGGCCACCTGGTGGACGTCAGCGGCGCGGGGACCCTGTCCCAGAGCTACCAGTACGAGGTGTGTCTGACGGGAGGCTCAGGGACCAGCGAGTTCAAGTTCTTGAAGCCGATTTTCCCCAATATTGTAAGCCAGGATCTTGGGAGGAAGTCAGAGGGAAATCCAACCTTCCAATCCAACTTTCCGGAATAGTTTAGGTATTTGAAACTTATTTTCCTTTTCCATTAGTTTTGTCTCCTTGGCCTTTCTGTTGCTTTTTAAAATCCAGTAGTAATTTTAATTGTACTTTCCCCCTGTTTATACGTAGTAAATTTACTCTTAACGGTAACACTACTTAAGAATGTCTGATTTCTGGAGTTGGTTCAGTTGGTTAAGCCTCTGACTCTTGATCTCATCAGAGGTCTTGGTCTCAAGGTCATGAGTTCAAAGCCCATTTTGGGCTCCATGATGGAGTCTACTTAAAAAAGGGAATGATTCCTTTCTACACACTTCATTTTTTAAAAAATATTTTGTTTATTTATTCATGAGACACACACACAGAGAGAGAGAGAGAGAGAGAGAGAGAGAGAGGCAGAGACACAGGCAGAGGCAGAAGCAGGCTCCATGCAGGGAGCCTGATGTGGGACTCAATCCAGGGTCTCCAGGATCACACCCTGGGCTGAAGGTGGCACTAAACCACTGAGCCACCCGGGCTGCCCTACACACTTCATTTTTAAATTACTGGAAGTCTTTTTAGGTTTTGTTATTAACCCACCTATGACTTTTGCATAACCCCTTTTGTGTTTCGAGTGGAATCAATTTGTATTTACCCATGTCCACTTTTTCCAAGCTCTTTTTGGATTTTTGTTTTATAAATAGGCAGCAACTGTACATTTTTATGCTATTTATTTTAAAAAGTCACACTTGTAAGCATTAGATTTTTGCTCTGAAATACATATGTCACATCATGAAAATATATCTATCATCCATTCTTTCATTAATGTTGAAAAACATAGGGGTTCTTACTTACATGTAACTTAAATTATGATCCTGATAAGAGTCCTAGACAGATTTACTCATACCTAGATTACATTAAAGGTGTTCCTCTATACTTTAACAGCTTTAGTGCCAGGAAAAGCATTGCTTGCAATTATGTACTGTGATTGCAGAGTAATTCTTAAGTGACTTCCAAGTTCTAGGCCTAGAGGATCTTTTGATGGCACAACATGCCAATATCTAGTTGCCTTTGGATGATGACATTGTACTTGTTGTTAGGGGATTTTAAAGAAAATAATTACATGATTAATATTAGTTAATCAAAGAAAACTTACTTAAAAATATATTGGTGAGGGTGTTGAATGATTTGAAGAAATAATCAGCTCTGTTTTCAGGACTCCTCTATCTCCAGGAGCCTCTTAATTTTGCAGATGCTATAAAATGGTGTGGTTGGCAGAATAATGGACCCCTAAAGATATCTGGATCCTAATTCCTGGAACCTGTTAAATATTAAGCTATATTGTAAAGAGGAATTAAGGTTCAGATGGAATTAAGGTTGCTAATTAGTCAACCTGAAAATAAGGAGAATATCCCAGATGTTCTGTGTTGGCCTGATTCATCAGGTGAAAGTCCTTCAGGGCAGATATGAATTTTCCCTAAGATGAATTTTCCCTTTGGGCAGAGGCTTCAGCTTATGCCCCAGAGTTTCAGCCAGTCCTTTAATTGCCTGTCTTACAGATACTGGACTTGCCTAGCCAGCTCCCACAATTGGGTAAGTTATTTCCTTGCAACAAATCTCTCAAATCTGCTGGTTCTGTTTCTCTGTTTGAACCCTGAACAATAAAGGTTTTGGTACCTGGAACAAATAATTAAAATCATAGAAGTTGTTTGGAACTAGAAGGTAGGCAGAGGGTGGAAGAATTTTGAAAAGCATGATGGAAAAATCCTAGATTTTTTTGGACAGACTGATGCTAGAAATATGGATGTTAACAACTCTGCTGTCAAAGTCTCAGAATGAAGTAAGGAGCATCGTGGAGAATATATATGTTGCTATATGGAATACCTAAATCATGGTGTCTGGGTGGCTCAGTAGTGTCCAACTCTTGATTTTGGCTCAGGTCATGATCTCAGGGTCCTGAGATCAAGCCCCACATCTGGCTCCATGCTAAGCTAGGAACCTGCTTAAGACTCTCTCCCTACCCCTCACCCCCTCCCCTCACTCTCCAGCACTGGTGTTCCATATCTCTCTCTCTCTCTCTCTCTCTCTAGAGAAAAAAAAGAATACCCAAATAATTATGAAGAGATGGTAGAAATATGGATGTTAAAGTCACTAATGGTAAGAGATCAGAAAGAAATGAGGTGCAGCCCGGTTTCTTCTTGCTGCTTATAATAAAATGTGAGATGAATAAGATAGATGGTGGGAAGAACTGTTAAGCTTTTAAAAGGGACTAGAACTGGGTAATGTGCTAAATTTTTAGCCTTTTCAGGCTTTTCTCACGAGGCTCAAATTAGGAAAGTATGCTCTAGAGCAAGAGCCAAGGGGTCACAGGACAATCTTTTGCTAGCACCTTGAAAAGATTAAAAGGTAAGAGTATTTAGTTATATAGCAGGTTCTTTAAAGAGATTAGGCATGCAATTCATGGAAATCCCAGCCATCCCAGCAGAAGTCAGAAATAGAGATGAAATTATACTGGCAAGACACAAGGGACTCAAACAGTTCTTGAGAATGTTTTGCCATTAGAAGTATTACCAGCTTGAATGATATAAGAGAAACCTATTGTACTGCACAATTCTATGAGAAAGCAATAATTGAAAAAACTCCTTAGGCCAAAAAACATAGTACCCTCTATGAGAAAGAAAGGATGGCTCAAAACAGACCCTGGATCTCAGAGGGTGGAGGTCCAAACCAAGGCCTTAAGAGGAGATAGAGTTTTCCTGGATGGATTTCTGTGTTTTGGGGGGCATCTGACTATTTCTACTTTCTATTTTCTGTTTTCGAACAGGAATGGCTATTAGTTGCTGTCCTGTGCCTGTCCCATCATGATACAGTTTGGAGAACAGATAATTTGTTTAGTTTCACTGGTCTACAGATGGAGAGGAATTATGCCCAGGATGTATAGTACCTATGGTCCCACCCATGCCTGATTTAGATGATGCAGATGGTGAAATTTTGAGTTTTGGAGTTCATGAAATTTAGATGAAATTATGGACTGAGTTGATACTGTAATGAGATGAGATCTTTGGGGATTTTGAATATATTTTTTATGTTGTTCGGATGTGAATCTTTGGGAGCCACAGGGTGGACTGTGGTAAAGAGAATAAGGGCCCCATGAAGTATCTGTGTCCTGAGATCTGGAACTCTATCATTTGTTATGTATCAAAGAAGAATTCAAGTTGCTGATAGAAATAAAGTTGACAGCAAACCTTAAGATAGATTACCCTAGATTATCCAGGTGAGTCCAGCATAATCATAATCATAATCACCCTTAATAAGAGGTGATAGTGGGAAGCAGAAGAGTCAGTGTCATAGTGATGTTTTACAAAAGACTCCACCAGCCTTTACTGACTTTGAAGATGGAAGGGAGCCTCCAGTATAGGAATGCAGGCAGGCACTAGAAGCTAGAAAAGGCAAAAATATGTTCTCCTTTAGAGCCTCCAGAAAGGAACACAGCCCTACCTTAAATGTAGCCCAGTAAGACTCATTTTAGACTTCTGACCCCTAGAACCATAAAATAATAAATTTGTGTTTTTAAGCCACAAAGTTTGTGGCAATTTGTTATATCAATGATAAGAAACAAATACAAATAGCTACTAAAAAAGCCATTCTGAACCCATTTGTCTTTGCCTTCCCCTACTCTAGGCCAAAATATTCTTGTTTCCATAATCTCTTACAGGTAGGAATGTCCTAGTACTCAGCTATTTATTGCTAGTGATTTAAAAGGACAATTGGGGCATTGTGCTTAATGGAAATTTTTTCTTTCCATTTTTCTTTTTTTTTTAATTGAAATATAGTTGATACACAATGTTGCATTAGTTTTAGGTGCGCAACATAGTGTTTTAATGACTCTATACATTATGTTTTATTCATCACAAGTATAGCTACCATCTCTCACCTCACAGTGCTATTACAAAACCATTGACCATATTCCCTATGCTGTACCTTTCATTCCCCCAAATCATACATTCCATAACTGGAAGCCCATATCTCCCACTCTTCTTCACCCATTCTTCCTATCCCTCCTACCCCTCCCCTCTGGCAAACACCAGTTTATTATCTGTATTTAAGGATCTGTTTTTGTTTCAGGGTTTTGTTTGTTTGTTTGTTCAGGGTTGTTTCTTTTTTTTTTAGATGCTACTTGTAAGTGAAATCATATGGTATTTGTCTGACTTATTTCACTTACCTTAATACCCTTAGGTCCATCCATGTTGTTGCAAATGGTGAGATCTCATTCTTTTTTATGGCTGAATAAAATTCCATTATATATATATATATATATATATATATATATATATATATATATATTACACACACACACATCTTTATTCATTCATCTATTGATGGACTTTTAGTTTGCTTCCATACCTTGGCTATTGTAAATAATGCTGCAATAAATATAGAGGTCATATATCTTTTCAGATTAGTATTTTTAGGAGGGTTTTTTTTTTGTAAATAACCAATGTGTAGTTATTAGATTATATAGTATTTCTTTTTTAAAGATTGTATTTATTTACTTGAGAGAAAGGGAGAGAGAGTGAGCATGTGCACAAGTAGGGAGGAGGCAGAGGGAGAGGGAGAAGCAGACTCTGTGCTGATCGTGGAGCCCCACACAGGGCTGGATCCCAGGACCCTGACATCATGACCTGAGCTGAAGTCAGATGCTTACCTGATAGAGCCACCCAGGCGCCTCTGTATGATATTTCTATTTTTAATTTTTTGAGGAAGCACCATACTGTTTTCCACAGTGGTTGCCCCAATTTACATTCCTACCAATAGTGCAGGAGAGTTCCTTTTTCTTCACATCCTTGCCAACATTTGCCATTTCTTGTCTTTTTGATACCAACCATTCTGAGAGGCATAAAATGTTATCTCATTGTGGTTTTGGTTTGCATTTCCATGATGATTGGTAATGTCAAGCCTCTTTTCGTGTGTGTGTTGGACATCTGTATGTCTTCTTAGAAAAAATACCTTTGAAGTCCTCTGCCCATTTTTAAATTGAATTATTTGTTTTTTGGTGTTGTATGGTTTTTTGGTTTTTTTTTTTTTTTTTTTTTTTTGAGAGTGTGAGCAAGTTCAAGAACCTGAACCAGGGGGCAATCTCACAACCTGAGATTAAGCCGAAACCAAGAGTCGGAAGCTTAACTGACTGGGCCATCCAGGTGCCCCGAGTTGTGTAAGTTCTTTATGTATTTTGTATATTAACCCTTTAGTGGATATATCATTTACAAAAAATTTCTCCTATTTAGTAGGTTGCTTTTTTGTTTTGTTGATGGTTTCCTTCAGGGTGCAGAAGACTTTGATTTGAGTATAATTAAGGCAAATATTTTTCAAAGGGGTGGTGTGAAGTGACATGTTCCTCAGGTTTTTTGCCCATTTTTCTTTTTCATAACTAGCATGGGTTTTGGGGAATAAGCCTCAAGCTGAAGCAGCCAACTTGTGATCATAAGATGAATACTCTGATCTACTGTGGCTAATTTTGTATCTTTATTCAGTCATTTTGCAATTTGGCTAATACAAACATACACAAGTAACTGAATCTTCAAAGGAATATTCCTGGCTAGGAGTAACCCAAAAGTAACCTGCAGGAGTGGTGTCCTGACAAAATGACTATGATGTTTATGAAGTCATCTAGGACTGGTTTCTGTCTCAGACAGGGAAGTAGCAGGGTCAAAATTCTGCATAGTAAAATAAACTGCCCAAATATTTGTCCTGAAAGTCTTAATAACCATATCATCAATCTACATGTCCTGGTAAAATATGCCTGGCAGAATGATTAGAAATTCCTAACACCTTCTCAATATGCACAGATGTGTGTTTTGTAACAGGTTCAGAGACCCTCAGGTGTTAGTACCCATTATTGCTTTCCTGTATTACTTCACAAATATTTTATTGGTAAAGTGTACAATTTAAAGTCATCTCTAAAGGATGAATATTTGTGTCTTCCTTGGATTGATCTGTCATGCCTTGAAAAGAGCATTACTTCCAATTTATCACCACAGCCATGAAAAAGCAATAACTGTCTTTCATGATACATGAACGGTAATGCCTCAAGCAATTTTAGAACTCCACAGCTGCACCCATAGTGTTTGTGTATCTGTGCATGTTTGTTTATGTGTGCATTTGAAGGTGTGTGGGAGGGAGTAGCTTTAGTAGATGGTGGAGATATGCTGCATGCACAGATATATACCAGAATAACTTTGTTTTTCCACATTATAAAGATATTTTTCTTTAATGCATAAGCATATATAATAAACTTGGCATTAATAACATATTCTAGAAGAGATCATATTTGCAAACTAAAGGAATTTTTTTTTGTAAATTTAACTATGCCAGCATTATCAGATCTAGATGTTTGCTAGCCCTCTTGTCCATGAAGGAGCATCCCAGGAGAAGGAACTTTACTGTAGGTATGGTCATTTTTTTCCCCCAGTGAAATCAGGAAACAATAAAGTTGACATCAGAATGTGACAGGGTGAGGGATTAGGGTGGGATTAGGGTGAGACCAAGTTTTGCAAGCATAGTGTTAGATCCCTTCTTTATTTAATATTTGGATATTTTGTTCACAATGGATTTTCTATTAAGTTTGATTTTTTTAGAATATTTCATTAAATAGTATCTATCTTTAATACTAAGTTTTGAAAAGACCCATTAATTATGCTTCTGAGGCACTTGCTTAACTATAGTCCTGGTCCTATTGGTTGTTTCCAACTTGCAAGTTCAAGTGGCCATTGCAGTACTAGTGATGTGATCACAGTTGGAATCTGAGCACTGAAATCTCAATCAAGTCCCTCTCCATTCTACATAAAGAACTTACACAACTTGGGGCACCTGGATTAACGGAAGAATACAAAGATATCCAAGGATATCCAATAAGCTGGAGTCTTGCAGACTGGAAACAGAAGAGCATTTCTATGGCTATGATTAACGAAGCAAATTGTTTATGTTTTTCTTCCAGGTGGCATACAGCTGTGTGAAAAATATGGTATCTATTGGTAGATCAAATTTGCTAGTAATGTTGTTGAGAATTTTGTGTTTATATTCATGAAGGATATTGATCTATGTATTTTTTCATGTTATGCTCTTAACAGGTTTAGTTTCAGGATTATACTGGTCTCATAAAATGATTTGGCAATTGTTTTCTCCTTTCTTTTATGAAAGAGTTTGTGTAAGATATTTATTATTTCTTCTTTATGTATTTGATAGAATTTACCACAGAAGGCATCTGTGGCTAACATTTTCTTTGTGGAAAAATTTTGAATTGCAAAAAATTGTTTAAATAGATATGCTACAATGCCATTTTCCTGTTTCTTTTTGTGTCAGTTCATAACAGGTTTTTAAAAAACAATTTGTCCATTTTATCTACAATGTTAAATTTATTGACATGAAGTTATTGATAATATTCCTTTATCATCTTTTCAATTTATTTAGGATCTGTAGTAATGCCCCTTTCATTCTGGATATTGGTAAAATACATTTTGTCTCCTTTTTGTCTATCAGTATTGCTTTATCAGTATCAATTTTATTAATCTTTATTAAAAAGTTTTTTTCTTTGTCATTTTCCTATTTTTGTTTTCTGTTTCATTGATTTCCACTCTTACATTTTTATTTATTTTTCTATACTACTTTGGATTTAGTTTTCTCTTCTTTTTCCAGTTTCTCTGAAGTTTTGTATCATTGTTGCTAAAACTTTTTTAATATAGATTAAAATATATAACCTAAAGCTATACATTTCCTTCTCTATGTTATTCTAGTTGCATTTCATGAATTTTGATACATGGTGATCTTTTTGCCATTCAATTTAAATTTATCTATGATATCCCTTTTGATTTTTGATTTGACCTGTTGGCTAACTGGAAGCATGTTGCTTCATTCCCAAATATCCAGATGCAACATTTTTCATATTCAAATTAACTCTTTTGGTCTGGGAACATATGCTGTATAGTTTCAATCCTTTGAAATTTATTGGGTTTTGTTGTTATCCCATATATGAATTATCTTGATGAATTTCTCATGTGTACTTGAAATAAATATGTGTGTAGTATTCTATAAATAAATAAACCAAGTTGCTTGATAATGTTGCTCACATTTTCTTTATTCTTACCACTGCATCCTACTTGTTCTATCAATTACTGAGATAAAATGTTAAACTCTTAAATTATCATTGTGAATTTATCTATTTCTCCCTTCAAGTGTGGGACTTTTTAAAACTTCATGTATTTTGAAGCTCTGTTATTATATTTGCACATTGGTAGAGTTATTTTATCTTCTGGATGAATTGACACTAAGTATTATGAACCATCCCTTTTAGTCTCCAGTAATACTGTAAATCTTATAATAATAAAATCACCCCATATTTCTTATGCTTAGGATTCATATGATATCTTTTTTCCCCTTTTACTTTCTCATCTTGTCTGTATATTTTAAATACATCTTATGTAAACTAGAGAGTTGGATCTTGCTTTTTTATCCAGTATTGTCATTTCTGCCTCTTGAAGAGTTCATTCCATTTATATTTTATATAATTATTTATATGATTGTGTCCATTGCAAAATTTTTAAAGATTATATTTTTTAAAAAACTTTATTTATTTGAGAGAGAGTGAGAGCCAGAAAGATAACAGAGGGGAGGGAGAGGGAGAAGCAGACTCCATGCTGTGCACAGAGCCTGATGTGGAGCTCAGTCTCAGGGCCCTGAGATCATAATGTGAGTCAAAGCAGATGCTTAACTGACTGAGCCACCCAGGTGCCCTAAAAGGTTTTATTTTTAAGCAATCTCTATATCCAAGGTGAGACTCAAACAGCCCCTAGATCAAGAATCACATGTTCCACCAGCTGAGTCAGCTAGGTGCCTCTACTGCAATTTTTTGTATCATCTGTTTTCATTCCTTTGCCTCTTGTTTACTGGATTTGGTTTCTATGTGTTTGTTTTTGCTTAATTTTGTACTTTCTTGTATTCCATTTGGTATACTAAATTGACTTTTTACCTATAACATTTTGGGGGGTTATTTCATCTAAGAATGAGAATACACAGTCTTTATTAACAGAGTCTACCTTAAATTAGTATTATGTCACTTCACCAACAATGTGGAAAAATTTCCTCGTCTTTTTTTGTCATGACATGGAAGATCAGCATTAAGACATAGGAGAGATATTTAAGAATTCATATGGTTAAAAACCTCTACGAATAGCATCAAATTGGAAAATATTTGAAAAATACTTTAATATGTAATATGTAGAAGATATTTCATACTAGAGAGAAATATAATGAAGATAATCATTGTGAGAAAACCTTCAGCCAGATTTCAAATTTAAATGTGCACAGAAGAACTCATACTGAAGAGAAATGTTATGAATTTGGTGGATGTGAAAAAATATTATTCATTTGTTAAAATATACATAGGATCACACACTGACACAAACCCTATCAATCTAAGGACTATAGAGAGCACTTCAGCTGTTCTTTGCATTGTAGGACTCATGTAAAAAAATCACATTGGAAAATAATATACAAAATGTAGGAAAGCCATTATTCATTCTTCATCCATTGCTGTATATGTAAAACCCATGAAGCTAAGCCTTATTTCATATAATATGAAAAAATCTTCCATTTTTTCATCTCTCAGAAAAATGTGGAAAATGCTACATACAATAAATGTAAAAATCGTGGAAAAATCTTCATTTGTCCTTCATCCTTTAGGCACATGTGAGAACTCATAGTGAAAATAACCCTTTGACTGTAGAAGGGTATGATAAAGTCTTTATTTCTTCTATGTCCCTTACTGTACATGTAAGATTCACATTGAGGTGAAGCCTTACAAATATAAGGAATATGGGAAAACCTTTACTTATTTCTGAAACCTTACTCTACAAGTTGGAAAACATATCACAAAGGAGTTCTATACATGTAAGAAATGTGGGAAAGGCTACAGTTTCTTCTTTCCTTTCCTTTTAATAACCACAAGCACTGGAGAGAGGCCTTATAATTGTAAACAATGTGATAAATCCTTTCATTTTTCATATTTTACTATATGTGTGATATTGCACATTGGAAGAGAAATATTGTGAATATATGAAATGCAGTAACTTCTGCTTTCTTATTGCTTAGATAATGAGAATTCATACTGCCAAGAAATTGTATTAACATCTGGAGTGTAGGAAAGTCTTAACTTGTATCTAATTCCTTCAAAGGCTTGTGAAAATTCACATCAGAGAGAAAGCATATTAGTGTAAGAAATGTGGGAAAGTGCATTTCCTACCACTTCAGTGCTTATTTGAGAAGCTATACATTGAGGAGAAACCATAAAAATTTAAAGAATGTCGAAAAGCTTTCAAGTCTTTCTCATTTCTTAGTCAGCTAGTGAGAACTCATACTGGGATATAGGGCTGTAAAGAATGCATAAAATCCTTTAGTTTACCTTCATGCTTCAAAGACTAGTAAAAAGTCACCTTGGAGAAAAGCACAACAAATATAATCAATGTGGGAAAGGCTTCAGGTGCATCTAATGTTTTATTATATGTAAGGAAATTCATATTGGAGGAGAAATCTTTAAAATGTTATAAATATGGAATTGCTTTATTAGTGTCTCATCTTTGAAGTGACTCCTAGCTCATAATTTCTAACTTTGTGTTTTCTGACATAAATCTTTGTGATATAACTGCTGCTTCCAAATTCCTTGTAAGTGTATCATACAACTTCTGATAAGTTATTTTCCTTATAGTTCACTAATATATGGTATCTTTTCCATTGTGAAGTCTCCTTAGACTTAAGTTTTTTATTTTTTAAATTTTTTAAAAATATTTATTTATTTATGTATTCATGAGAGACACAGAGAGAGAGAGAGAGAGAGAGAGGCAGAGACACAGGCAGAGGGAGTAACAGGCTGCATCCAGGAAGCCTGATGCAGGACTCAATCCCGGACTCCAGGATCACACCCTGGACTGAAGGTGGCACTAAACCACTGAGCCACCCGGGCTGCCCCGACTTAAGTGTTTTTAGTATGTAAGTAAGTGTATTTGAAAATTCTTGTTATTCTTTCTAATTAATTTCTATTCCCATATGTAATGCATGTGGTCATTGTCATATTGATTTTGGTACTTGTTGAGATAAGTTATTGATTTTTACTATTGAGAGATCTGCAGAATTTTTGTAGCTAATGTAGCATACAACCATTTGTTTTGGTCAATAAATAGTCGATGTAAGTAAAAAATGTGCAAAGCTATCAAAAAGGATGGTTTCATTAGACTTGGTAATTTCACCTTTTGTGCTTCACTCCTGCAAGTTGGACACAACACTTCGAGTTGAAGGGAGAGCCTTTGCAACCATGAGAATGAAATCTGGGGGCAATGATGATTGTGCTGGATTGTGTTATATGAGACTTAGAACCACATTTTCCAGACTCTTTGCTATATGGTTGTAAGTTAGAATTGGACAAGAGGAACCTGTATGACATTTGGAATTCAAAGTGAATCCATTAATCTCAAAAGGATGTACAAGCAGCAGATTGACAGATACAGAACTGTTCAGAAGTTCCAAACGTCAAATTTGACTTCCTAACTATTGGCTTTGTTGAATATCAGCCCCAAGCCAATCACTAAGCACTTAATTTCAGTTCTCTCAAAGGTGGCTTCCACAAGCATCTCCATGAGCTCGCCATTCATAGTCCTACTTTGGTGACTAGATGTGCACAGCTGTTTGAATTTTCTACAGTCAAACTGGCATTTTCTTATTGGTGTATCAAGATTTCATGATTAGAGACTTTTTCCAATCCTCTGATTCTCTTTTCCCCACGTTGTGAAAAATGTAACTTCTGTAGAGAGCACATAGTTCAAAAACAATATAAACAAATGAGTAATTGTGGTCCCCTTGTAGGCTGTTAAATGGCTACAGTATCCCCCTATTGCCTGTTTCTGGACTCTTCCAAAAGAGAAATAAACACCTTGCTAATCTGTGGGTCATGTTGTGAGAATTTTATGTTACTCAAAACTGAATAAAACCCCCGATGATAAACCTAGTATGTGTTAAGTCAAAATATCAGGGGCACCTGGGTGGCTGAGTTGGTTGAGCATCTGCCTTCAGTTCAGGTCATGATCTTGGGGTCTGGGACCGAGCCCTGTGTCAGGCTCCCTACTCAGTGAAGAGTCTGCTTCTCCCTCTCCCTTTGCTCCTTACCCCCCATGCTCACCCTCTCTTTCTCTCTCTCTGATAAAGTCTTTAAAAACCCCAAGAACCCTAATCAATATAATTCATCATATTAATAGCATAAAGGAGAACATTTATGTGATCATCTCAATAAATGCATAGAAAGTCTTTGAAAAATTCAGAATGCACTTTGTGAAAATTTTGGACACTCTAGAGAATAGGAACATCCTCATTGTGGTAAAGAATATCTATAAAAATCCTACTAACATAATACTTAGTGATGAAATATTGAATGCTTCCCCATAATACTAGAGACAAAGCCAGAAAGTTATCACTGTTCTGTTCAACATTATAAAGAAGGGTCTAGTCAATGTATGCAGGAAAAGTAAATAAAAGACACAGATACTTAAAATATTTGTCTTTATTTACAGATGACATAATTGCATATATTGAAAATCCTAAAGAGCCTACAAGAAAACTACTGGGACTAATGAGTAGGTTTAGCAAGGTTGAGGATATAAGGTTGATTTATAAAAATCCATTGTATTTCCAGATAACTGCAACAAATGAAAAATAAAATTTAAAAAACTATAATTTGCAATAGCATCAAAAAGTAAATAGGAATAAATTTAACCAAATATATGTAAGACTTCTACGTTGAAAATTATAAAACATTGCAAAGAGAAGTTGAGAAGATTTAAATAAGTGGAGAAATATGCCACATTCATAGATTGGAAGACCCCAAATTATTAAGATGTCTATTACGACCAAATTGATCTCTACAGAGATGCAATTCCAATCAAAATCCAACCAGATTTTTTTGTAGGAATTGGCAAGTGACAAGTAAACATACATATTTGCAAGATGTCTTGTATAGTTGCAGTAATCAGTATGATGAATATTGGCCAAAGGATCAATAAACTAAAAATCAAACTGAGTGTAATGCTAACTATTTGAAGAGAAAATCAACATTTTTTTCAGTATCCATATATACCCATGGTATTTATGGACTTAATTTGTTTTAATCAAGTATACATCTTTGGTCCATTTTTACTAACTAAATTATCACAACTTGGCCGATAGGAAACTCCTTACACTGACCTCTTTGGAATTTTGACCCAACCCATTATATTGAAAGCATCCTTGCTTTCTGGCCATGGCAAGAGGTCACAAAATTATTCTTTTTTATTGCTGATCCAGACATGTTTTCAACTACCTTACAAAAAGCTCTGGTTTCTTTTCATCGAATAAAGGTGTTAAGGACAAAATTTTGGGATCCTGAAAAGTTGGAAGGCTGAATGTAAGGAGCTCTGGGTTAGAGGCACGTTGATAGATATATGAGAGTGACCATAACATGTGGAAATCTATATGCACTAACTTAATGACCACCAAAGGGCATCTCACCAAGAAGAGTCACTAAACACTGAAATAGACAAAATTATATATCCATTTCACTTTATTGTTTAGAGATTTTGTTTATTTACTTGAAAGAGAGCAAGAGTGAGAGACAGAGAGAGAGCACAGATGGAGACAGAGAAGCAGACTCCCGATAGAGCAAGGAGCCCAACTGTGGGCTTGGTCCCAGGACTCTGAGATTATGACCTGAGCTGAAGGTAGCCGCTTAATCAGCTGAGCCATCCGGGTGCCCCTCCACTTAACTTTAGACAGCCTCTTCATTAGCCAGAACACTACTAGCATGATGGGCACATGAACAAAGAGGCCACAGTGGCAAAGATGAACGTGTCTATGCCTTACTTAACAAGGCTTATCTAGTTGCTTCTATAGCCAAATGTCTAACCTTCCAGCAATTCAGGCCAACATTAACCTGTTTATATGGCAGAAATGGCTTCAGTTACCATTGCTCCCAACAACCCAGTTGGGGAATTTGTGATTCCCATTTCTGAAATCTGGGCTTTGCAGAATTAAAAGCCCTTGTCTCTAAAGGGAAAAAATTCCACCAGGGAACATAGCAAGATCCCCAACATAATATAAGCTAAAGCAGTAGCCTCAATCTTTGGGTTCCATGTGACCAGGGTCCAAGACAAGAAGAGAAGTGACCAACTTGACTCTGATCAGACAGAGAAAATAGGGCTTCTATTACACATTGGGGGCAAGGAAATATACATTTGGCACCCAGTGGACCCACTTGAGTGCCTCATGGTACATATTTGCCTAGTTACTTTGGTAATTGAATGTATGCAACAACTCCAGATTGAGAAGGGCATGATGACCAGGGCTCAGATGACCAGGGATGAAGGTCTGGATTACACCACCAGGTAAGCTAGTGACACCAGCAGGCATGGTAATGGAGGGTTAGAAGAAACCTAAAATAGGCAGTACAGAGGGAGATAATGATGATGAGTTTTAACCCTGAAGCCTGTTTCAGTAGTAGGGGTGGTAGGTCATTGCATTAAACTTTCTCTTCTAAGTTTCCCCCCAGGAAGAGGCCCCTCAGAACCATCAAGGGGTTACCTCCCGAATAAACATGAAGAGGATCTTAGTGGCACAGCAGGTGGACTGTAAGTACATGGAGATACACCACCCAGTTTCCCCTCCAAAGAAGGACTTGTTTCTGGGGGTGCCAGGAGCCATAGTGGCTATCCTTCAGCTGTTACACCCATCCTTCGGTAAGCCACATCCAATAACTGGTCAAGGTGGAAGTAGAAAGACCTGGCTAATGCAATCTAAAACGAACAACTCTAAAGGGCCATTTTAACTTCAGAGCTCCCCGCTTCTCTGTCTCCTGAATCTTGCCTCCATCACCTCAATCCTACAGGTGTTAGTACCAAAGAACTCCTTAGCAAACACCCTACACTCTAAGTCTATCTCAATGTCTGCTTTTTAGAGATCCAAACTTAGTAACACAGCTCCTGGTTTGCTTTTGGGCCATGGTAGAAACTGAACCCCTGCCTATGAAATACTAAGTAAACATGTGATCTGAGATGCCTATAACTTCCTAGATATTAGCTGATTCATCAAACCAAAAAATTGGTTTCACGTGTAGCAGTTCTCCATCTTCAAGTGGAAGTTATAATACAAGATCATACATGACAAGGCCTAGAGAATATAAATATGTTTCATGAGTAGATGGTTTAGACTGGCAGTGTACCTACTGTTCTTGCATTACCACCTCTCTTTCAACATGTATCTTGGTCTCACTGGGAGTGCCCTGCGATCAGATTACTGAAGATGGAAAATTTGAGCCTAACCTAGAAATGTTTCCACATAGAAATCTGGCACAAGTCAGAAGGAGACTCCTAGAGAATTGCATTCTATAGGAATGGCCAAGAAAGGAAGGGAACTCCTCCTGATGCAAGAGAACTTCAAATGGTACAACTGATTGTTCACTTTTCCTGGAAAGAAGGATGGCCAGAGGTATAGGTTTGCATTTATATTAGTTTTCTTTTGTTAAGATTTTATTTATTTATTCATGGGAGACACAGAGAAAAAGAGAGGCAGAGACACTGGCAGACGGAGAAGCAGACTCCATGCAGGAAGCCCGATGTGGGACTCGATCCGGGGACCCCAGGGTCACACCCTGGGCTGCAGGCGGTGCTAAACCGCTGAGCCACCCGAGTGCCCCCAAATTTCCCCTTTTTATAAGGATATCAGCCATATTGGATTTGTGCCCATCCCAATGACCTCGGTTTTACTTGACTACTTTTGTGTTCTGAGATACTAGAGTTTAGCATGACAGTGTGTCTTTTTTAGGGAGGACACAGCTCAACTCATAACAGCATTCATTCATGAGCAGTAGCTAATTATTTGGCCTACATGTCATGGAATAGAAAGGAATAAAATTAGAAAGTTGATAATAAGAAAGTCTAGGTATCATCTCTTGCTCTGAGCTTCTTTATTTTTTTAAGATTTTATTTATTTTTTCATGAGAGACACACACACACACACACACAGAGAGAGAGAGAGAGAGAGAGGGAGAGAGAAAAAAAGAGGCAGAGACACAGACAGAGGGAGAAGCAGGCTCCACGCAGGGAGCCCGATGTGGGACTGGATCCCAGGACTGCAGGATCACACCCTGCAGGCGCTAAACCGCTGAACCACCCAGGGATCCCCTCTGAGCTTCTTTCAAGGTGTTAATACTGCATTTCCCTCATTACATAACCCACTTATGCTTTCTTTTAGCCATATCTACAATTGTTTGTTCTCTCCTTTTATTTTTAAAAATATTTTATTTATTTATTCAAGAAAGACACACAGAGAGGCAGAGACATAGGCAAAGGGAGAAGCAGGCTCCATGCAGTGAGCCCAATGTGGGACTTGATCCTGGAATCCTGGGATCATGGATCATGCCCAGAGCCGAAGGCAGACACTAAACTGCTGAGCCACCCAGGCATCCCTCTTATCTCCATTTATTTTCAAATTTTTCCATTGTTGGAAGACACACTAAGTTTGGCCACTGTGCTGGTCTAGATCGCAGGCAGCAATGCTAGTCTAGTAAGTGCTTCCCCCTTGGTCCACTCCTGTTCATGTGGAATAAGGTTACAGAGGTGCAGAATGAGGGGGCTATGTTTAGCATCAGGCAATATAGCTGCATTCACTGCTAACCCAAATTTTCCCAGATGGCATGAAGGCACATCCTGACCAACAGGTCCTTAGGAATTCCGAAATAAATGTTAAAAACATAGTTACATTGTTTACTTAGGAATCATCTGATTCCAATAGTTCATTTTTGCTTTGTTTCTTTTACCTTCGTGGATGTATCTTCATCAAGATAAGAAGCTTTTGCACAGCAAAGGATACAGTCAACAAAACTAAAAGACAACCTACAGAATGGGAGAAGATATTCGCAAATGACATATCAGATAAAGGGCTAGTTTCCAAAATCTATGAAGAACTTAAACTCAACACCAAAGAAACAAACAATCCGATCATGAAATGGGCAAAAGACATGAAGAGAAATCTCACAGAGGAAGACATAGACATGGCCAATACGAGAAAATGCTCTGCATCACTTGCTATCAGGGAAATACAAATCAAAACCACAATGAGATACCACCTCACACCAGTGAGAATGGGGAAAATTAACAAGGCAGGAAACAACAAATGTTGGAGAGGATGCAGAGAAAAGGGAACCCTCTTACACTGTTGGTGGGAATGTGAACTGGTGCAGCCACTCTGGAAAACTCTGTGGAGGTTCCTCAAAGAGTTAAAAATAGACCTGCCGGTTCTTTGAGAGAATTAATAAGATAGATAAACCATTAGCCAACCTTATTAAAAAGAAGAGAGAGAAGACTCAAATTAATAAAATCATGAATGAGAAAGGAGAGATCACTACCAACACCAAGGAAATACAAACGATTTTAAAAACATGAACAGCTCTACGCCAATAAATTAGGCAATCTAGAAGAAATGGACGCATTCCTGGAAACCCACAAACTACCAAAACTGGAGCAGGAAGAAATAGAAAACCTGAACAGGCCAATAACCAGGGAGGAAATTGAAGCAGTCATCAAAAACCTCCCAAGACACAAGAGTCCAGGGCCAGATGGCTTCCCAGGGGAATTCTATCAAACGTTTAAAGAAGAAATCATACCTATTCTATTAAAGCTGTTTGGAAAGATAGAAAGAGATGGAGTACTTCCAAATTCGTTCTATGAGGCCAGCATCACCTTAATTCCGAAACCAGACAAAGACCCCACCAAAAAGGAGAATTACAGGCCAATATCCCTGATGAACATGGATGCAAAAATTCTCAACAAGATACTAGCCAATAGGATCCAACAACACATTAAGAAAATTATTCATCATGACCAAGTAGGATTTATCTCCGGGACACAAGGCTGGTTCAACACTCGTAAAACCATCAATGTGATTCATCATATCAGCAAGAGAAAAAACAAGAACCATAAGATCCTCTCATTAGATGCAGAGAAAGCATTTGACAAAATACAGCATCCATTCCTGATCAAAACACTTCAGAGTGTTGGGATAGAGGGAACTTTCCTCAACATCTTAAAAGCCATCTACGAAAAGCCCACAGCAAATATCATTCTCAATGGGGAAGCACTGGGAGCCTTTCCCCTAAGATCAGGAACAAGACAGGGATGTCCACTCTCACCACTGCTATTCAACATAGTACTGGAAGTCCTCGCCTCAGCAATCAGACAACAAAAAGACATTAAAGGCATTTGAATTGGCAAAGAAGAAGTCAAACTCTCCCTCTTCGCCAATGACATGATACTCTACATAGAAAACCCAAAAGCCTCCACCCCAAGATTCCTAGAACTCATACAGCAATTTGGTAGCGTGGCAGGATACAAAATCAATGCCCATAAATCAATGGCATTTCTATACACTAACAATGAGACTGAAGAAAGAGAAATTAAGGAGTCAATCCCATTTACAATTGCACCCAAAAGCATAAGATACCTAGGAATAAACCTAACCAAAGAGGTAAAGGATCTATACCCTAAAAACTATAGAACGCTTCTGAAAGAAATTGAGGAAGACACAAAGAGATGGAAAAATATTCCATGCTCATGGATTGGCAGAATTAATATTGTGAAAATGTCAATGTTACCCAGGGCAATTTACATGTTTAATGCAATCCCTATCAAAATACCATGGACTTTCTTCAGAGAGTTAGAACAAATTATTTTAAGATTTGTGTGGAATCAGAAAAGACCCCGAATAACCAGGGGAATTTTAAAAAAGAAAACCATAGCTGGGGGCATCACAATGCCAGATTTCAGGTTGTACTACAAAGCCGTGGTCATCAAGACAGTGTGGTACTGGCACAAAAATAGACACATAGATCAATGGAACAGAATAGAGAATCCAGAAGTGGACCCTGAACTTTATGGTCAACTAATATTCGATAAAGGAGGAAAGACTATCCATTGGAAGAAAGACAGTCTCTTCAATAAATGGTGCTGGGAAAATTGGACATCCACATGCAGAAGAATGAAACTGGACCACTCTCTTTCACCATACACAAAGATAAACTCAAAATGGATGAGAGATCTAAATGTGAGACAAGATTCCATCAAAATCCTAGAGGAGAACACAGGCAACACCCTTTTTGAACTTGGCCACAGTAACTTCTTGCAAGATACATCCACGAAGGCAAAAGAAACAAAAGCAAAAATGAACTATTGGGACTTCATCAAGATAAGAAGCTTTGCACAGCAAAGGATACAGTCAACAAACTAAAAGACAACCTACAGAATGGGAGAAGATATTTGCAAATGACATATCAGATAAAGGGCTAGTTTCCAAAATCTATAAAGAACTTATTAAACTCAACACCAAAGAAACAAACAATCCAATCATGAAATGGGCAAAAGACATGAAGAGAAATCTCACAGAGGAAGACATAGACATGGCCAACACTCACATGAGAAAATGCTCTGCATCACTTGCTATCAGGGAAATACAAATCAAAACCACAATGAGATACCACCTCACACCAGTGAGAATGGGGAACATTAACAAGGCAGGAAACCACAAATATTGGAGAGGATGTGGAGAAAAGGGAACCCTCTTACACTGTTGGTGGGAATGTGAAGTGGTGCAGCCACTCTGGAAAACTGTGTGGAGGTTCCTCAAAGAGTTAAAAATAGACCTGCCCTACGACCCAGCAATTGCACTGTTGGGGATTTACCCCAAAGATACGGATGCAATGAAACGCCGGGAAACCTGCGCCCCGATGTCTCTAGCAGCAATGTCCACAATAGCCAAACTGTGGAAGGAGCCTCGGTGTCCATCGAAAGATGAATGGATAAAGAAGATGTGGTTTACGTATACAATGGAATATTACTCAGCCATTTGCTTCAATGTGGATGGAACTGGAGGGTATTATGCTGAGTGAAATGAGTCAATCGGAGAAGGACAAACATTATATGTTCTCATTCATTTGGGGAATATAAATAATAGTGAATGGGAATAGAAGGGAAGGGAGAGGAAATGGGTGGGAAATGTCAGAAAGGGAGACAGAACATAAAGACTCCTAACTCTGGGAAATGAACTAGGGGTGGTGGAAGGGGAGGAGGGTGGGGGGTGGGGGTGAATGGGTGATGGGCACTGAGGGGGGCATGATGGGATGAGCACTGGGTGTTGTTCTGTATGTTGGCAAATTGAACACCAATAAAAGATAAATGTATTATTAAAAAAAGAAACGTTTCTGTATATTTGGAACAATTTTGGATATGTAAACCTATCTGTTCAACTGTTTAAAAAGAGATCAAGTATTTCAATAAAAAAGGAGCATCCAAAAAAAAAAAAAAAAAAAAGGAATCATCTGATTCCAGACCTTGTAGGTACAGCCCTCCTTCTAAGACCATTGCATCAAGTAGGGGGGGAAATTTGAGGTGATATAAAAAAGAAAGTACACCAACAGTTTCTCCACTCCCTCTTCCCCAGACTGACCGGAGAAAGAAGAGATTATCTATCCAGTGAGGACACTCCTTTAGTCTTCCTCTTTCTGTGTTTGAACACATACTTGTGAAGGCATATAATCTAGGCCTTCCTGCCTTTATCTCCCCCTGTTTTAGACAACCAATGTTTTAATTGCCTGTTCCAATTTTCTATCAAGATACTGCTCAAGATATCTCTCCATCTGTTGTTGGATATTATGGACTATAAAGTGATTTCCTTGGTCGAAGAAATAACAGCTGTCTAAATTGGTGTAGTATTTTCTGTTCTAGTTCTTTTATGATACTCTGATCATCTGGATCTACTACCAGGTAAACCAAGCCTGGTCCAGAGTCCATGCCTACTCCTGTCAGCACCCTTTTGTAGCCTCCTGGAGCTACCATTATCAGCTTGGCTTACCAGTTATGTTCAGGGCTTTCCCACCAGAGGATCTGCCATATAGTCGCCTGCAGTCTCTGTGTCTTTTGTTGGCAATTAGGGTAATTTAAAAATATTTATTTATTTGAGAAAGAGAGAGAGAGAGAGAGAGCGCAAACAGGGAGGGGAGGGGCAGAGGAAGAGAGAATCCTGAAGCAGACTCCCTGCTGAGCACATAGCCCAATGTAGGGCTCAATCTCAGGACACTAAGATGGTGACCTGAGCCAAAATCAAGAGTCAGCCACTCAACCATGTGAGCCACCCAGACAACCTGGTTAGGACAGTTTTCACTGATACTCTGTGCCTCATAGGGTACAAGAGGAACATGTGTAGATTCAGCCCATCTCTGAACTACCCTGATATTTATTTATTTCATAGACTTAGGTGACTACCTTCCATCAGGATGGTGGCCTTCCAGACAGGATATTGTCTATTCACCTTGGAACTGTCATCTATAAGCCAAGCAGCTCTTTGTTGGTCAGTCGAGGGTGCACTTTATAGTGCACTGCCCTTGTGACAGTAGAATCCAGCAAATTGTTATGCAATTCCAAAGTCAGTCCTAGGGGAAAAAAGGCTCCTACTTGTGAATATTTCCTTGTACTTCCAGGCAGCATGATCCTAATTAAACCATTTCCATTTTATTATGGAACATTTTGGGCATTGCCATCCTCATTAGAGCATTTCACCAGTATCACTTTAGACATTATGGGTATTTCAGGTTTCAACATCATTTTATGTCCTTCAATCACCAAGATAGTTTCAATTAACATCTGATAGCAAGGTAGTAAATATCCCTCAAATGGAAATTGTCTTGCCCAAGTCTCTGTAGTCATTGCTGGGAAGCACTCACAGCCTTTTGTCCTAAGTCCTAGTCCAGGCTCCATATAAGGCTCTAAACACAGAGAATTTGTCCCTACCAGCACTCTAGCTTCCATTCCACACTGCATGGAATGTTAGTGGCAGTGGTTAGTCATGTTAGGCAGTCTTACTGGTTCTCACTTAGTATGTCCAATTAACCTTACTCAAAGGACTGATTTATATGTCTTCTGCTTTACATTACTAAGGTAAGTAAGGGAAATGTTCCCCAGTCAGATACAATGTTTGTTCCCTAAATATAATCGTTAAAAAAAGACACAGCCATTTCACATAAAGCTTATTCAAGAATACCAGTTCTCCTACAAAATTTTACCATAACTCTATCAACTCGTATGTTCCTGACTGTAGTCTCTATCAGGATTTTATACACAGATTTTGATTTTACGATATTAGGTAGGGAAGAGTTCCCCAACCATACAGAATATCCATTCCCATATAAAATATTCAGTAAAGTTGACAGAACCTCTTTACATAATACCTGCTTAATTAAACATTCTATCTTCCATAATTCTATCAACCATTATAGTTAATCTCAACCTAACTGTAGCCCAAGCCAGGGCTCATAATGTATCACATTATGTGGGACTCCCGTATCAAGGAATCCTGGAAACTTCTCTTCCCCACCCCCTGGCCATTTTAACCACTCTTGTGCAGAAGCCTTTGAGTACCCAGCAAGAGGTCAAGCCATGGTACCCTGGCCCTTTTGTCAACTTTGTTTTGATCTATCCGCTTATCCTCAGCCCCCAAACTATTGCTAATTAACTTTCTCATTGAAATCTTCACCTGCTGACTTTTTACACTTCTCCAGAGTTAAGTAGAGGAGACTTGTTTGGGGATCCTTTAATGTTGGCGGGGGGCAGTAAGGGTCCTTTGGACTGCCCAACCTTAGGTTGTACTGTCTTAAAACCTTTGTTTAACCACATCAATGTCTGTTTTATTTATCCCATTTTAAAGTAAACATCTAAAGATTTCCATCCTGCTGGGACAAGTCCTGGGGGCTCTCCCCTTTTTCCCCTTCTTTATTTCATTACTGTCAATATCCATTCTATTCACTTTATTCCTCAATAGCCATTAAAAATTTTCTATCTTATTGCGAAGAGTACTTTGTTGTTCCCTTTGGCCTCTTCCCAACGAAATGCCTGGGTGGCTCAGCATTGCTGGCTCAGGGTATGATCCTGGGATTCGGGATAGAGTCCCACATTGGGCTCCCTGCATGGAACCTGATTCTCTCTCTGCCTGTGTCTCTGCCTTTCTCAGTGATGAGCATATCCAGTGAGTGAATATTGTGGTCATCATAAAGCTAATCCTATACAACTTGCATATGAAGCATATCAGCAGCTTTACCTGGGATGTTCCATGTGGCATTTCTAGAGGGAGATGGATAATCCCTCTTTTCAGGGTAAACATCTTACAGTGGCTTTTACGAGTCCATCAGGCTACCTGTTCCCTCAAGAATAACCACTAGTGCATCTAGATCATTTGCCCTCTGTAACTATTCCATAGTGAGTTGTGGATCCTATATTAACCCAAACACGTTCTTTCATTCTGCAGCATTCAAAACCAAAAACATAGCCCCTAAAGGGGTTATTTTCACAATCCATTTCAGTAAAGTTTTTTTCAGGAAGCAGATGATACCGATCTACAAGATAAAACAAATCCTTCACAGTAGGCCCCCTGATACTAGTAGTTTCCTGGTTTTGCTCTCCTCCAACATCAACTATCATGTTGATGATCAGAGGCCTAAAAAGAACTTTCTTTTTCCTGGAGCAAGGGTAGGTAGACATCTCTGAAGCTAGTGGTCCAAGTTCAGACTTTCGTCTGGCATCAAGGTCTGACCCAGCATTCTCTTTTCTTTTCAGGTTAGTTATTACAAATAACAATAACCAAGTTTTAAAAAAATAAAATTCAACTGAGTAAATTTTAAGATCTAACTGGCTTTATTCAATGACTTAATCTAGTGGGATCCTACCTAGCAAATAAAAGGAGCTCTGAAAAGCTGTATAAGATGGAAGGATTTTATAGGCAGAAATAGGGAGAGACAATCAGCAAAAGAAGAAAGGATTGTTTCAGGCCAAGTCACCTTCTTGTAGAGGAAAAAGCAGGTAGATTATTAGGTAAATTACCTCATCTTCCTCTGGAAGATGGAGAGGGCCCATGTGACAGATTATCTCATTGATGCTGACCAAAAACTTCCTAATTGATCCTTAAGGCTACATTTCTGGGAGAGGTTGAAACTGCAGTTAGGTTAGGTATTAAACCCCTGTTTGTTGACTTTGTTTAGCATAAGTGACTCCATTTTGGCCTTTGTTTTTCTTTTTTTAATGATTTTATTTATTTATTCATGAGACACAGAGACAGGCCAGAGACATAGTTAGAGGGAGAAGTAGGCTCCCTGTGAGGAGCCCAATGTGGGACTTGATCCCAGGACCCAGGGATCATGACCTGATCCAAAGGCAGCTGCTCAACCACTGAGCCACCCAGGTGCCCTACTGGTTTTCTTTTTAACATAAAGGATTGAATATTTGCCTTTTTTCTTATTAGTTTGTATTTCGTTATGCATTCAGTGAACCAACTCCTCAGGAGTTCGATCAATCACTAAATTCCCAGCTTCAACGTGGATGGAACTGGAGGGTATTATGTGGAGTGAAGTAAGTCAATCGGAGAAGGACAAACATTATATGTTCTCATTCATTTGGGAAATATAAATAATAGTGAAAGGGAATATAAGGAAAGGGAGAATAAATGTGTGGGAAATATCAGAAAGGGAGACAGAACATAAAGACTCCTAACTCTGGGAAATGAACTAGGGGTGGTGGAAGGGGAGGAGGGCGGGGGGGTGGGGGTGAATGGGTGACGGGCACTGAGGGGGGCACTTGATGGGATGAGCACTGGGTGTTATTCTGTATGTTGGTAAATTGAACACCAATAAAAAATAAATTTATTATAAAAAAAAATTTCTCATACCAGAGATTTAAAAAAATCACTAAATTCCATGGATAACTTGTACCTTTAGTAGCTGGCTGTAGCACAACTGCTAATCTAGACCATGGGGGACTGTGTGGCCATACAGAAATCAAAGGTTCTCTCCATCCCTCATCTTTTCATTCTTTCTCTTCTTAAACCACATGTTTCTCTGAGCCAGGGCCAATCTAGCAAATTCTGCTTCACTAACAAAGTTCTGAGTACCCAGTTTCAACATGGAGAGAAATAGAGGTTAATTAGGCTGATTCATCAAGATTAGAAAAAAAATCCTGGGGAGTATGATAGCTATTAAATAAACTGAGTATTTCAGGATCAGCTGGCCATGAGTACTACCAAAATTTCAAGGAAAAAATAATTACAATCTTATAAAAACACTTCCAAAGAATAGAAAATAAAGAACACTCTATAATTTGTTTAGCATAACTGATATCAAGGAAGGAAAATTAAAAGTCAATTATCACTACTTGGCATAAATTAAAGGGAGAAAAATCTCACAATTGTCTTAATAGATACAGAAGAGGCATTTGTTAAAATTCTGTTTACTATGGAATAAGAATCTCCTTAAGCTAGGAAGAGAAGGACATTTCCTAAGTCTTTAAATGATATGAGGCGGCTGGGTGGCTCATTTGGTTAAGGGTCTGTCTTGATTTCGGCTAGGTCATGATCTCAGGGTTTTGAGGTTGAGCCCCATACAGGGCTCTGTGCTGGGCTTGGAGCCAGCTTGAGATCTCTCTCTCTCCCTCTTTCCCTCCCAGGTGCCCCTAAATTGGGTCTTAATTTAAAAATGAACTCCAAGGGACACCTGGGTGGCTCAGCAGTTGAGCATCTGCCTTCAGCTCAAGGCCTGATCCCAGGATCCTAGATCAAGTCCCTCCTCAGGCTCCCTGCAAGGAGTTATATTCCTCTGTTTCATGTCTGCCTCTCTCTCTGTGTCTCTCATGAATAAATACATTAATAATAATAATAAATCAACTCCAAACTAATATATGATTTAACTGTCCAAAATAAATATAACAAACAACTTTCAAAGCTTTTAATGAAAAATATAAGTAAATATATTGTAAGCCTCAGGGGTCGAAATAATTTTTTTAAATAATTTTTTATTTTGACCATAGAATAAAAGATTAATAAATTTGACCGTATTAAAATCAAGGTCTCTGATTCATCAATAGATGAATCTTTTTACATCTTAAGGATGTAAAAAGGACTAGACCTGAGAATGTAATGTACAGCATGTGACTATAGTTAATAATACTGTATAGTACATTTAAAAGTTGCTAAGAGAGTAGATCCTAAAATTTCTTATCATTAGAAAAAAATTATAACTATGTGTAGTGGTGGATGATAACTAGACTTATTGTGGTGATCATTTCATAATATATACAATATTGGATCATTATGATGTATACTTGAAACTAATATGTTATATGTCAATCAAATCTCAATAAAAATAAAAGATATGAAAAGGTACAAACCAGGAGAAGATACAATACACATGCTGACAATATCAGGAATATGTAAAGAACTCCTACAAAAGAATATAAACAAAAATGATAATAGAAAAAAGGTAAAAGACATTTCTTTTTTAAAGTATTTTTATTTATTTATTTGAGAGAGACAGCATGAACAGGGTGAGGGGCAGCAGGAGAAGCAGACTCTCTCCTGAGCAGGGCGCCTGATGTGGGACTCCATCCTGGGACCCCAGGATCGTGGCTTGAGCCAAAGGCAGATGCTCAACTGACTGAGCCACCCAGGTTCCTCTGAAGAGACATTTCATAGAAGAAACAAATATAACCAGAAGACATATGAAGAGATGTTCTTCACTATAATCAGAAAAATGCAGATTAAAACCAGGAGAGGATAGATTTTTTTTTACATGCCACTGTTTAAAAACTTAAAAACCTGACAATACCAAATACCAAATGTTGAAAAGGACATGGACAAGAGATCCAGTGGGTTTTATATATTGCAAGTGAGTATGAAAATCAGTGCAACTACTTTGGAAAATAGTCAGGCATTCATTATTACTCCTAGATAAATACTTGAGAGTTTCAGAATTTCTCTTCCTAGTTATATACCCAAAAGAAACTCTTGCACATTTACATCAAGGAGTATATATAAGAATCTTTATAATGATAGTATGCACAAGAGCAAACAAATATCAGAAAACAATCCATATGCCCATCAATTGAGTGAATAAACAGTGGTATACTCACAAACAGAATGTTTTACAGTAGTTAAAATAAATAAATTACAGTAATACAACATTATTGGATTTTAACAATAAAGTGGGGGGAAAAGTACCAAAGTATTACATACAGTATTTTACCCTTACTGTAAATTTTAAAACAACTAGATGAAAAAAATATATATGGGGGGAGTAAGATATAATACAATAAAAGCTTATTCAAAAGAGCAAAAATTAAAAAAAAAAAAAAAAAAAAAAAAAAAGAGCAAAAACTAAAGTACATAGAATGGAGGATGATGATTACCTTCGTTTGGTGGAGGCGGGGACAGGTATGAGGGACCATGAATATGGTTAAATATAGTTTATTACCAAGTCCCTAGCATTTGGGGGAGGTGCTTTGTTCACAAATTCTTATTGCTATCTAGATTTACAACTAGAGAGACAAATACCTATAGGTAGATAGATGATATTGGATACATAAGTAAATGAATAATGTAGGTCATATATGGACTAATGATGGCAGTTTATTATAATCCAATTCTGTCAACCTGAGTTCCAAAAAGACCTTAAAAAAAGCAGCATATGTGATAGAACATAAAGCACATGGAATTACCAATGATGCATTCCTGCTAAAAATGTTTAACTTCTGGGGCAGCTGGGTGGCTCAGTGGTTGAGTGTCTGCCTTCAGCTCAGGCTGCGATCCCAGGGTCCTAGGATCGAGTCCGGCATCGGGCTCTCTGGAAGGAGCCTGCTTCTCCCTCTGCCTTTCTGTGTGTCTCTAATGAATAACTAAAATAAAGTCTTAAAAAAAAAAAAAAAAACGTTTAGGGCAGTCCGGGTGGCTCAGTGGTTTAGTGCCATCTTCGGCCCAGGGCGTGATCCTGGAGACCCGGGATCGAGTCCCGCGTCGGGCTCCCCGCATGGAGCCTGCTTCTCCCTCTGCCTGTGCCTCTGCTTCTCTTTCTCTCTCTGTGTGTCTCTCATGAATAAATAAATTAAATCTTTAAAAAAAAAAAAGTTTAACCTCAACCCAGCCTTCTCTCAAGGAGCCAAAGCCCAGGAATCCAGGGGCCTTTCTGCATTAAAGAGGACAGGAATGGAACCATGGCGGTCTCCATATTTGGAACTGAAGACCAGTTCTGTTGTGCAGCTTCTTCATTATCCAATGGGCACCAGAGTCTGAGAATATTCCTATGTCTGGTGCTAAGGAGACAGGGAAGGCTTTTTGTGGACATCTCCAAGAACCTAGACTGGGAACCCAGAGTGCTGGTTATAGAAGAGTTGAAAGGCAGAAAGGAGCCTTTACTCTGAATCACTAAAGAGCCATTTGCTTTTCAGCAGCAAAGAAAGTACACAGAAGGTTGCCTTAGTTAATGTCTCCAACAGTCCAAGTGGCTGAGGAGAACCTAGTGAAAAGACTTCAAACTGGAGTAAAAATACTCATAATATTATAAGACAACCATCAGGCTTCCCTTTGGCAGAAATAGTATTGTTTCTGGGGATATCCTCCCACATCCTGAAAGTGTAGGATTGTTAAAAAGTGTTAAGTTTCTACAAAACTATTTACTGACCTGAGAAGTTTTTTATCTCAAGGTGCAGATTTTTTTTTAAGGTGCAGATTAAAAGCTAGTAATACCAAGTATGCTGAACTAGTTTTGGAAAAACCATTAAGCTTGGTGCAATGAACCAAGCATCAGTTGCCCAGCATCAACCTTAAAAAGGTAGGCCAGGACACAGGAAGATACTAGTCTACCTTTTAAACATCATTAACAGCCTGTATTTAAGTGTTGGGATTAGGAGGGAGCTAAGAACACTTTGGACAGTGTATTTCATGAGGCAGGCCACAGACTTGGAAGATAGTTCTGACACTGAAATAATTAACTTTCTAAAAAGATTCTCAGCAAAGACTTCTGGGCCATTCCAAATGAATCTAGAGACATCAGAGAGACCAGAGAGCTACACACTTAAATGGTGATCAAGTTGGAAATGCAGGCTCTGGGAAAAGGGATACCTTCTGAACTTGAGCAAAAAAAACTGTGATTTTTTTTTGTTAAGATGGATGAATGGATGGATGGATGGATGGATTTATTTATTTATTTATTTATTTATTTATTTATTTCAGAGAGCTCTGAGTGTATAAGCATGAGCCAGGGGAGAAGCAGAAGGGAAGGAGGAGGGGCCAAGAATCTCAAGGAGATCTCAGAGGAGCAGCTCAGAGCCCAACACAGCCCAACATGATCACAATCCTGTGATCCTGACCTGAGCCAAAATGAAGAGTTGGTCACCCAACTCACTGAGCCACTCAGGCATCCCTAGTATTTTATCTACACAATTACTTCCTGAAAATAATATCACCCTTCTTTAGAGCTCTGAGCCAGAACAAAGAGAAACTATTTTTCTTTCTAATTCAGCAACTTGGGGATATTTTCTTGTTCAAGCAAGAAAATAGGCAAGTTTGACACTCTATTGTCAGATATGGTTCTTCTGAGGTATCCCATATACTAAACAGCTTGGTATCTCATTAAAGCTAGACAAGGAATGAATTTCTAGCTACAACATCACTGTAGCATTGCAAGATGCAGACCACCGGGTCCTGAAAGTAAGTAAACCAAAAGGCATAGGAGAAAAGATTTTTCAAAGTTGAGGGTTAAATTTTTATGTGAAAGTGAAATCTAAAATAAAAGTAGGTTGGGAATCCCTGGGTGGCACAGCGGTTTAGCGCCTGCCTTTGGCCCAGGGCGTGATCCTGGAGACCCGGGATCGAATCTCACGTCGGGCTCCCGGCATGGAGCCTGCTTCTCTCTCCACCTGTGTCTCTGCCTCTCTCTCTCTCTCTGTGTGACTATAATAAATAAATAAAAATTAAAAAAATAAATAAATAAAATAAAGGTAGGTGTCAAAAAATGGATTTAACCAATTTTAATATTAGAGATAACCATCTCACCACCCACACACAAATAAATGGTAACTCTGTTGAGCTGATGGATGTGTTAACTAACCTAATTGTGGTAATCATTTCACAGGATACACATATGTCAAATCATCACATTGTATATCTCAACTTACACAATGTTATTTGTTAATTATATCTCAATAAAACTAGGGGAAAGTAAAGAAATACCATGGACCAATTTAAAGAATATAAAAAAAAATCCCACAATACAAAAACAAAACACAATTAAGGAAAAGAGTTCCTTAAATTCAAAGATTCTCTTACTGATTTTACACACACATAAAATTTGGATTCTGCTTTTTCATTTAAAACTTTATTATAGAGGGATGCCTGGGTGGCTCAGTGGTTGACACCTGCCTTTGGCTCAGTGCGTGATCCCAGGGCTCTGGGATCGAGTCCCACATTGGGCTCCCTGAAGGGAGACTGCTTTTCCCTCTACTTATGTCTCTGCCTCTCTATGTCTCTCATGAGTAAATAAATAAAATCTTAAAAAATAAATAAATTTTATTCTAGAATATCACTCTTTTAACTTGCTTTAAAACAAGCATCTAAACCATGAGATCCCTGAGGACAGAAACCAGATGTCATTAATGTCTGAATACCCTTTTACACTATAAATGGTGTTGATTAAATATTTTATTTAGGTAAATAATGATATAAAACTCAAATTTCTTTAAATACATTATTTCAAATTACTACATTTTTTTCTGTAGTACAAATCTGAAATGATACAAATTGTACCCAAATATCAAACCATGAATTAACCAAATTGAGTGGAATAAAGTTCTCCTGACTTAGATTTCTATCTTTCTTACCTGCCTGTTTCTATTGAAGGTATTCTAAACCTTTGCTGGACAATGTGTAGAAAGGTCTGCCTGCAACAGGGCTGAGACAATCTCACAGGTGCTAGGCAGGGGCCTGTGGACTCTGAGGAGGTCCACTTCCTGCTGGGAGCCAGTTCTATTCTCTATTTTGGTTTAATTCAGGTCTGCTTCACTAAGGCCCACTAAGCAGCTACTGACCACTTAAGTATGAATTTTATAGAACAGGGGAGCCTGGGTGGCTTAGTCAGTTTGGCAGCCAACTCTTGATTTTGGCTCCAGTCATGATCTCAGTGTTCTGGAATTTGAGCCCTGTGTAAGGCTTCTTGCTCAGTGGGGAATCTGCTTGAGGATTCTCTCTCCCTTTCCCTTTGTTCTTCCCCATATCCTGCACCTCCGCACACGTGCTTTCTCTAAAAGAAATAAATCTAAAAAAATTAGGCCTTACCAAGTGTAAAGTTTCCTATATTTATATGATTTTCTACTTATACTTTTAGAAATCTGTACATTCCCAAAATATTTTGGGCCTCAGTAACACATTGCTTCAAATCTTAATTTTATTTTATTTTATTTTTTTTTCAAATCTTAATTTTAAAAGCTGTTCTATTATCTTCTATGTCTTGTAAGTACCCTTTATCTGTTGTACACTTGTGCATACTTATTAAGATATAAAATACACTTGCAAGTTAAAAAAAGAACATATGTACATATAAGTAACTTAAAGTAGAAAAATGGTTTTCTTTTATTTATTTTTAAAGATTTTATTTATTCATTTGAGAGAAAGCAAGCACAAGCAGGGGGGAACAGCAGAGGGAGAGGGAGAAGCAGACTCCCCAGTGAACAGGGGGCCTGATATAGGGCTCGATCCCAGGACCCTGGGATCACGACCTGAATAGAAGGCAGATGCTTAACTGACTGCCCTCCCAGATGCCCTGAAAAATAATTTTCTTTTAAAGAAAAAGCAAGTGGAAGACCAGACATTGCTCTTGAGCACATGAAGCACAGCACTGAGCCTCCTTTCCCCCAGATGTCTGCCACAATCATCATGTGTTAACGTCTCATCTCTCTGACCCTCTTGTTTCTGGCACTGTGGCTAGAGTTACCACAGAGACTTTATGGATAGCAAGAAGCCAAAGGAAACTGGAGATTCCACAGAAGATTCCCAACGGTGATAGACACATATGGTGTGTACTGTTAGCCTGCTTGTTTCAGTTTCACAGGCTTCTTAAGAACACTTTTTATTGTGAGAAATTCTGCAGGTCTTGGAGTAGCAAAGAATAATGAGGCTTACTTTAGTTGTAACAAGAATGACCCTCTGTATATCATATGACCAAAGAACAGGTATTTGTCTATCTCCAATTCTGTGAGGATCAGATCAACTCTGTTTTGTTTTTGTTTTTGTTTTCTGGGTTTTTTTTCAATGCTTATACACATACATATGATATGGTTTAGTACAATTGCTTATGTTTAATTGCCTTATAAAGTCACACAGTCATCGGTAAAATTCCCTGATTGTCAATACCAAATTTAGAAGGTTCAAACATTGTAAAAGAATGACAAAGAGTTATATACCTTGAGATAAATTTCAGGATGGGTCAGCTCTAGCTTTATTCACTGTGGAGTGAGTGCAAGTACTAAGTTCTGTCTAGTTCTACCTGAGAGGAAAGCACTACATCTATGAATACCTACCACTAAACAATGAGCAAAGGTTCCTTTGGCTTTAGCACTCTGTGTTCCCCTGGAAGGGTTTCTGACTAGTGGTGGCAGAGAGGACAATGAATAACCCAAAATGCATCAACAGCCCCATCCCAATAATCAATCTCTCAATATAAAGCCCAGCAGAGGAGGAAGCTCTTTGGGATGGAAGAAGAAGGTAAGTTGGTACAGATGAAGGCTGTGCCACTCCCAAGCCCTGATGCTATAGGCCACACCTAACTAATAATGCAGAATATGGGGTCATATTTGAAAATGAATTTCACTATTTTAAGGATAGAGCATCTTGAACTGAAAAAAAAATCACTAAATTCTATCCTGAAATTAATAATATACCATACGTTAACTAAAGTTTAAATAAAACCCAAAACAAGATGCTTTCTGAATATACATATCTAAATATATATATATATATATAAACATAGATATAGCACAGATATATATCTAACATATATCTAAATAGAGATATCATAGATATATCTAAGTATATATGTAAAATAAAATAAAGGGCAGCCCTGATGGCCCAGCAGTTTAGTGCCTGCCTTCAGCCAGGGGGCCTGATCCTGGAGACCCGGGATCTCGTTCCACGTCCGGCTCCCTGCATGGAGCCTGCTTCTCCCTCTGCCTGTGTCTCTGCCTCTCTCTCTCTGTCATGAATAAATAAATAAAATATTTTTAAAATAAAAAATATTTTATATATTCATTTTATATATAATATATAATCCTGCATTTACATATACTTATGTAGAGCATCTTGAGAAAATGCAGGATGCTTATTCTGAAATTTTAACTCAAGAATGTAGAAGCTACACCAGCATGTGGGTATATTGTTCTTTTAAAAATCTGGATGCGTATTTGGGGTTTCAAGCACCACACAAAAGCTCTTTAAAAACTTTAATTGCCTAGTATAATGAACGTATTAGGCAGAGGTTTAAAGAGACCTACATCTTAAATGGGCTAAGTCATCATTTATGACCATCTTCAAGAAACATGGTTAACTCTTTCTGGTGATAGGAGATTAAACATGAAATCAAACAGTTTTACTCACAACAGATAACCAACTAAGTTGCTTTACATGTACAGGTCTATACAAAAGCTGTGATATAACTATATTGACCATTTCAGATCAGGGTTATAGGCCACCTGCTCACTATGTATATCCTACCAAACATAAAAGCAGCCATCTTTCTATTTTAAGACAATTATGGGCATAAATCATATGATGCAATATAGAAGTTCTTCTGTACAGTTTAGAGTAGAAGAAAGGAAGACAAAAAATTCCCATGAAATAAAAAATAATTCCACACTGGTCCAGTACTCCATGAAACCAGAGATAAACTGTAGTTCTCTAGGCATTTACTTGGATCCAGTTCACCAAGACACTTCAGTATGCTTCAAACTGGTTCATCATCATTCTCCTACTATATTCATAAGCCAAAAATAGTGACCCATTGGCAGGGAATGCTCGAATCATAGTAGCTGTCAGCCCAGAATATAAAGCTGCTGTTCCTTCATTTTTCACCACACTTAGAAGCGTTCCCAGAAACCCAGCCTGTTTTCCAGATATGGAAAGAACCTGAATTCTGGATTTGATACAATCCACTGGGTATATGACAAGCCAAAGACAAATTCCAGCAATTCCACCACTTAACATCAAAGGGACAGGGCCTAGTTCATCTTTTGATCTCCCGGAGGCAAAAAATGACCGACTCAGTTCATAGCCACAGAAGAAGAAGAAATAGCCTGGTACTTCCTGAAGTAGAGTGCTCGAAAGTCCGTGGTAGAAGCCCAAGGGGCCTTCCTTTCTAAGGATACTCTTCACGACGGACCAGATTGTATTTTGGCTTTTTGCTATTTTCCCTGACATCTCCATTTCGTACATAGTCTGTAGCCGGCACTTCACAAGCTCAGTGGGACACAGGGCCAGCGCGGCAAACGCGGAGGCGAAGGAACCCGCAGCTGCCATCTGCAGATCGGTCAGCTTCTCCTGCTCGTCCAATCCCACCACCTTCCTCACGAGCTGTTGGCAGAAGCCATAGCACATGAAGAGGACAGAGTTCTCGGCGACGTAGGCCATCAGCGCGGGGCCGGTTCCCTTGTAGAAGCCCCGAAAGCCCACTTGGGAGTACGTTTTCAGGCAGCAGTCCACGAGGCCCTTGTACAGGCCGGGGAACGTCTGCATCTTCACTTTCACTGTGTCGAAAGGCTGCCCGGTCAGGACACACGCCGTGCCCCCAACGGCACCCGCGGTGAGGTCGATGGCGGCTTGGATGGCAGGGTTGGACTTCATGGCGCGGGCCTCTGTGGGAGGCCACCCTGGCGCTCAGGGCGGGTGGCTCACGCCCAGCCGCGCACTCTCGGCTCTGCTCTCCCTGCTCTGCCCGAGAAGCCGCTTAACCCCAGGCGAGGCCTCGGGCCACCCTCCCCGCGCACTGAAATAACCCCCGCCCCGCCCCCGGCCGGCGGGCTCGCGCCAGGCCCTCCCGCGCGCCCCGCGGCCCGCCGCTCTCGGCCCGGCCACCCGCCGCCGCAGCCGCCGCCGCCCGGGGCCCTCGCCGCCCGCCCGCGACGCAGGCTAACGCCACACCTCCCCCGCCCCTTCCTTACGTAGGTTCCACCCTGGAGCCCGACCCCGGGCTTGAACTCAAGGGTCCATGGCTTAACCGACTGAGCGCTCAGGCGCCGCGTAAGTACACACTTTTCAGGAGTTTATGACACAGCGATGGAAACCTATTCGATAAATTCTTGCAATGACGGCGAGACTAGACGCGGCTGTTAACCAGCGGGGGGGAAAGAAGAGCTTCCCTTTCCGGCTAGACCCCCCGCCTGAAGTCAAAGGGTCAAATCTACAGAAACAAAGGTTTGAATTAGGGAAGACAAACTACCGGGGTTGGGGGGCAGGTTACATTACAATTGATGACTGCTTTTGATCAGAAAACCTTTAATGTCTCCAGGACAGGATTGGTAGCCCTCGCCGCGCCTCTCTGGGTCTTGCTCTTCCCTCTCCCGGGGAGGGGCGGGGGGAGGAGAAGTCAGAGGCGGGCGGATCCGCTCCGCCCTGCCCGCGGAGCTGGGTGGGGAATGGTTATTTTCGTGGGAACAACGCCAAAGATCTGCGGCTGGAGTCCTGACAACTGGTGGCTCTGAGTCCTCATCATTTCTAGAGATAGGACGCGGCGCTTGACAACTGACTTGGGAAACGGGTATTGATACACTGGGAAGAAAGTTGATACAAAGGAGCTGTGTGGCTCCAGGGCTCTCTACTGGCGGTAAATCCCTGAAGAGCCAGAGCCTCCAGCAGCAGCAGAAGATCAGGATATAAAGAGAGAGAGAGAGAGAGAGAGAGAGAGAGAGAGAAAGATCAGGATATAAATAAATGACAACAGGCCAAGCTTCCAAGGCAAGATGGGCTTTTGGACTTTAGCTTGAGGATACCGCTGTCAGGACACACTTTTCCCTCCCAGATAGGTGCTCATCATCCTCAGCGTTAGAATGAATTCTCTTGAGGTTTACACTCCTAAGGACCAGTCGGTGTTGGACAGACGGAGGTAGGGCCTCTCCAAAATGGATGACCTAAGACTAATAGGTGGGGTCACCCTTCCCCCAGATGTCACCTCGGTAAGTTCCTAAAACTCATCAAGTCACAAACAACTCACGACCTACCGAGACCCCCCTAAAAAAACACCTGAATCAGCCAAAAACAAGAACATGCACCCTGTCTCACCTTATCACATAAAACCACATGTCCCTAACCACCCCATTTTTTCCCCCTTAACTTGCACAGGCATGAAAAAACACACCCCCTTCCCCTCCTGGGCGCGACTTCCCTGACTCAGGCCTCCTCTCCGAGTCATGGAACCTCACCCGGGAGCGCTCCCTATTAAAGCACTCTCAGATCTACCGCCTGGCTCTGCTGTCTTTAATTTTCTCCACAATCATTAAAAAAACAAACAACAAAAAAAAAACCTAACAGTCAGTATTTTACTTCAGGGGTAAAAATGAAATGGAGAGGGGGCAGGAAGTAGGCTAAAACGATTCCCTCTTCGGAAAACTTTCCTTGTCAGATTATCTTCAGGTGTCAATGAATAGATAAAAGTGAGGCACTGTAAAGCAGATGATGTGTGAATAGCTTGCCAACAGGTAGACTTCCTTGTATTAGAGAGTGATCTGGCCTTTTCTTTGGAGAATGCCCAAATGTCAGTACTTGATTTCTTTTCGCTGGACCACATGGTTTTTTCAGAGAATAATATTCAAATCTTAACTCTGTGTTGTGTGTCTGTGTGAGATGTATGCCTTGGATATTGATTTAATGAGAGCAAGAATGGGAAAAAAGGGGTGACATTACCACAGTATATACATTCTCAGATAATTTTTTTGTTGCCATACACTTCCTTATCTGTGCCTGTTTTTTCTGAGTTTGAGCCTTCTTTGGTTCAATTTACCTAAAAAGTATACTTTCCATCTGTGGGCTGGGGAAGGAAGAGTCATCCAAGGGAGGGCTAGGAATCCTGGACATCCCACAACTCTGAATATACTTTAATAAATCCCATATGTCCAGCTGCATAGCTTTCTCCCTTCCTTGGAAACTTCTGCCTGCAAACACTGAGCTTCCCACAGGTTCTGTATCAAGTGGCTTTGTCTCTATTTGTATACTACTGCCTTTTAGACATTTAGCATGTAACTTTCTTTGATCTTTGAATTAATTTATGTCCTTCCTCTGCTTTGGCCTTCTGAAAAGGCCATTCACTGTCTCATCACTTACTCTTTTGACCTTGAGGCTTTTTTGTTATCTTGGTAAACTTTTTGACAGAGAAACTATGTGAGAACACTCCGCTTTTTTTACACTGGAAAAAGATTTTAAAATTCTTCATGTGAAAAAATAAAATAAAATAATAAAATAAAATAAAATAAAATAAAATAAAATAAAATAAAATTCTTCATGTGAGAACACTCTGCCTTTTTACACTAGAAAAATATTTTTAAATTCTTTTTTTTAAGTAAACTCTACCTCTAACTGGGGCTAGACCTTACAAGCCCAAGATCAAGGGTTGCATGCTCTCCTGGCTTCAACAGCCAAATTCCCTGAGGGATTTTTTTGTTGTTTTGATATTACCCCCAAGGAAGAAGGGGGGAAAGAGCGTATTTTAATATTTATTGTGGAGATCCTATCAAGTTATCTAGACGTGCTTTCAAGATTTCAATGACCACTGATTGTCAATTAATTAGATCTGGTTCATTGTTCATTATTTTAAAAAACACGTACTGAGTTTATACAAACACAAGATATACAGTAAACTGCAATAAATCAACTGCTTTTGCATTAAGTTCATATATACGTTTTCGAGAAGCCAAATTAGTGATCCAAGCCAGGGATCACAAGGGCATTAATAGGGAAATGGTCTATACCTTCATTGAATTGCCAGGTATAGTTGCATAACTAGTAGAGACAGAGATCAAGTGCCATGAATTTTTTTTTAAGATTTTATTTATTTATTCATGAGAGACAGAGAGAGAGAGGCAGAGACACAGGCAGAGGGAGAAGCAGGCTCCATGCAGGGAGCCCGATGTGGGACTCGATCCTGGGTCTCTAGGATCACACCCTGAGCCAAAGGCAGACACTTTAACTGCTGAGCCACCTAGACGTCCCAAGTGCCATGAATTAAACTAAACTGCTGGATTTGGAGAGAACAAATTCCAGCATATATTATATCACTGCCCACATAATAGGTAAGCAACTGCAACCATTTTTTTATTCTAACCAAAATGATGATGCTTCTGTTTTAAATTTAAGCAGTCTTCCCAAGCATACACATCAGATAATAATGGCAAGGAATTTCCAGCTTCCCTTTGAAGACCATTACTCTTGACAAAATAAATGCCCAAATCACACGCTCCCTAGCAGTTATTAGATTGAATAGCTAGATAGGATTACCAGAGAAAGTGGAGTGTGAGCTAAGGCCTGAATGACAAAAAGCCAAACAAGAGAGTATCTGAGACTGTTCCAGGAAAAGGGAACTGTACACGCTAAATAAAGCTCTTGTGGTGAAAGAGAAATTGGCATTTGAAGTACAGATAAAAGTCCAGTATGGCTGCTGTGTAGTGAGTAGTCTTTCCAGTCTATATTTTCACATAGAATTCTTACTGGGTAATAAAAGATAAGAACCAGAGTTTGATCTCCAAATTAAAAATGTCAGGCTTTATGACACTGGGAACTGAATATAAAGATCTCATTCACCTAGTCTGTAGATACAATGAAAATTGGATATTGATATGTTTATTACAGCATTTGGTATAATGAAAAAATTTAGAGATGTGTGGGTGGCAGCAGTTGAGCGTCTGCCTTCGGCTCAGGGCATGATCCCAGAGTCCCAGGATCAAGCCCCAAGCTGGGCTCCCTGCATGAAGCCTGCTTTTCCCTCTGCCTGTGTCTCTGCCTCTCTCTCTGTGTGTCTCTCATGAATAAATAAATAAATAAAATATTTAAAAAAAACTTTTTTTAAATGAATAACCTGAATGACCAGCAATAAGGGAGTGGATAAAATGTTTTTTAAAAACCTGTATCATAACAGAAGCAGTAAATCTACATATACTGATAAGGATACTTATATATTTGAGTCATAAATTTTATGGTAGTGTCTACAAAAAAAATCATATATACGTTTTCTTTATAAAACTACATAAATATACATAACTAATTGTACACCAAATAAAGGCCTGGAATGATATATCTCAAAATGTTAAGTTTACAAAGTTGGTGTGAAAGGGACTTTACCTTTTGTCTTTTGTACTATCCTGCACTGGAGCCACTTGGGTGGCTCAGTCTGTTAAGGGTCTGCATTTGGCTCAGGTCATGATCCCAGGGTCCTAGGATTGAGCGCCAGGTCTAGCTCTCTGCCCAGTGGGATGTCTGCTTCTCCTTCTGCCCCTCCCCGCTCATGGTCTCTCTCTCAAATAAATAAAATATTTTTTAAAAAAATCTGCAGTGTTTAATATTGAGAACTGTACCCTGACTATATACCATACTCATTAGCCAAGGGAACTGTGAGAAAAGTGCATCCTTTTGATAACACAGGACTTTAAAAGGGAAATGGATCTCTATCTTCTTAAGTTTCTCTTTTGAAGTTTGCCAAAGAGATTAATTACTCTTCCGGATTTCTAAATACAAAGCCAAGTTATAAAAAAAATCAAGTAAAAGACAAAATTATAGTAGTTAGCTGAGTCAGTTTATGCTACAGATATAAACAGATATGCTGCAGAAGTAAACTGTCCTCTGTTGTAATTAGATTTTTTCATTTTCATTTGAAATCAGCCACTTAAAATGGATTTTTTAATACTTTTCTTCTTGATCATTTTTTAATTCAAATAATTATTTAATCCCTGTTATGTTCAGACACTAGTAAATAGGCAATAATAGATTGCTTTTACTGTTAATTTACTGTATTTCAGGCATTGTTCTAAGTCCTTTATTTGTATCAACTAGATATACATAGTATTATCACAATGTTATTTAATGATGAGAATACTAAGAAAAAACAGATTAAGTTACTGGCCCAAGAGCACACAACTAATAGGTCACTGAGCTAGCATACAAATCCAGGTACTGCATCTTTTGACCTTGCAATCTTAATCTCTTTACTATTCTTTAGTAAGTTTACAGTAACAAGCCAAACTGCCCACTCTCAGTGAACTTACAGCCTAGTAAGCCTACTAGGATGAGCCATAGGTAGTTTACACTTTGGTATGACAAATGCTTAAGACTATTTTAGAGTACATGAGATTTTAATAGACACTAAATGTTTAGTTCAGTAGTTCATATCCAGTGTTGGTACTGTATGGCACAATAAGTATTTGTGGAATGACAGGGAAACACTGAGTAGAGGCAAAGCCGTAACTGAGTTGCTCTAGATGGAGATCAAGACAGCCTTGCTAAAGTTAGTAATATTTAGTTTGAGAACTGAAGGTTAAGTAGGACTTGACCAAATAGTATGTCTTTTAGATAGTGACGTAAAATAAGTGAGAGAATGTGGTGAGATGAGGGTGAAAAGGTAATTTAAACACTCACAATCTGTCTTTTTAAAAATATAAACTTAGTTTTGGGGTACCTGGGTGGCTCAGTCAGTTAAGTGTCTGCTTTTGGCTCAGGTCATGATCCCAGAGTTCTGAGACTGAGCCCTGCATCAGGCTCCCTGCTCTGAAGGAAGCCTGCTTCTCTTTATCCCTGCCACTCCCCATGCTTATGCCATCAAATAAATAAATAAATAAAATCTTTAAAATATATATACTTATAAACTTAATCCTGAAAGCAGTGGTGTAACATTAAAGGGTTTTAAGAAGGGGAATGACATGATCAAATATATCCTAGGGAGATCACTTTGGTGACCAAGTCAAAAAACTAAATTGGATAAGAAAAAAAAAAGTTTGTACACATACTCACAACCAGTTAGAGAGCTACTGCCATTTGCTAGGCAAGAGATAATAATGACTTGAACTAGGGCAGTGTCAGGGGATGAAGTAGTGATTTAAAGCGCTTTTTAGGAAGTAGACTCAGTAGTCCATGGGTGAGTGGTCAAAGTTATGGCTTATGCTTCTAGCTTCATTAACTGGAATGTGTAGTAGGGCCATATATTTTCACTTAAGTCATAATACAAGGAGGTAGAGCAGGTTTTTAAAGGAGGAACTGAGTTCCATTTTGAACAAGAGTTGAGTTGCCTGAGGGATACTTACAAGGGTTTCCAATACACAGGTGAATATACTAAATCTAAACATTGATGGGATCAGGCTGAGAAACAAGGATTTGAGAATCAGCATAGTGCTAGTAACTGAAAGTAGTCCCACAATCACTAGACGATTTTGCTACTGTATGCAGCATCTCTCCTTCCTATATAGATGAACTCAGCCTTCACTGGTGTTGACACCTTCACAAGAATAAGTTATTTTGATAAATAACTCACTGTAAAAGGTAAATATAGTGGGAGCTTTTCAGGTATCGATGCTGTTAAGTGTAGCAAGATACTAAAGGTACTAAAACAGAATTTATTACCTACCATCCTAAAATACTAAGAAAACTTGCTTCTTCTTGTTTGCAAAAATCAAGAAATAATCCAAAGTTTGGATACTGGGAGAAACCTTAAGCCTCTATATTCTGTACTGAAATCTGAAAAGTATGACAACATTTTGGTAAAAGAGAAATGAGGAGATAATCTGAGAGAAAAATTAGTCTTGTGAGATCTCCAAACATTAGCATGTATGATTTTAGACTTGAGAGGTCTGGACAATTTTAACATTTCACCATTGCTGTTTCTTATCAAATACAACTAAATCAGATGTTTGCTTCATGAGGCCAATTTTCAAGCTAACTTTGACTCCTCCCCCGTCAGAAGTGAACTGCAAAATGCAACTCTGCATTTTGTAAAATTTTTGTTTTCACAAATAGCTCGTGCCAAGGCATTACATTAGAATCTTAAGAACATATGAAAAATTTTAAAGAAACTTTGAAATATCCCACTATAGTGATGACTTCCTTTTGAACAATTTTGACTAACATGGACATATCACCTGAGTTCTGTACATACTATAATTGCAGGAATGGAAGTTGAAAATATTTAGAAATGCAATCAATCCAAAACAATGGGTTGATTACGTGAACAGTACGGGATGGAAGAGCCTTTGCTTTGTTTCTACTATTTTAACAAGATGAGTGTAGTGCTTAAAAAAAAAAAAGATAAAAATAGACCTTCATGTACAAAAGTTAGGATAGTTTAGTAAGGTTCTGTACGTAGTATTTTCTTAACCTACATATGAAACAGGTGGGTTGGAAAGTTAACATAAAGCAAAGACAGATTTCCCAATCTTTTTGACCCTACTGTGTTTTCTTAAAACTCAACATAACTTCTTTCCCTACAAAACAGGATCAAATCAGTCATTAAACCCCACCAAGAGACCACCTCACCAGAGGACCTGATACCCACTACCCCTTAAAGAGCAAGACACATCATGAGGTGAAAATTAGTTGCTTTTATTGTTAAAACAACTTTTTGAAATGATTTATAACCCTACATACAAAAGAATGCTTTGAATACCTGGGAAAATAGCTACTACTTCATGGGAAAACATGCAAACCAACATCACTGCCTGCACACTAGACTCTGCTTACTGATTTCTGATGGCATCACGGAGAAGGAACAGCCACTCTGGCAAATGGAGAAACAGCAGCAAAATCCTTCAGTAAAGTTTTAATTACTAAGGTTACACTGTTCGTTCCACTGAGCCTACAATTTTCCTACAATCACTTATCTGTCTATACATTCTTACTTTCTACAGGATAAACAGCAAAGTGGTTCTGACAAACAAGATAGCAATTCACATATTTGTAAGACAAATACAGTAAATAACAGTGAAGAAAATGAGAACTACTGCAGTTATATCTAGTCCAGGTGTGATGAAGCCAAGATTCTTCTTTCAATGCTGAGCAGTCTAAGGAATGAAATTAAATACGAGAGCTCTTTTCACTTCTCCAGGAGTGATTCTAGCTCTTCCTGCAAAGAGCTGAGCTGCTCCTTTTCTCGGTCTTCCTTCTGTTTGAGTTCATCCAGCACGGCCTGAAATCTATTCTTGAGAGCCAGGTTTTCGACTTTCATAATGAGATCCTCCTGCCGTTTTGCCCTATCCTGGGTCTCTTGGAGTTTGCCTTTCATATTATCAATCTGTTTCTGAATTCCCATAACCAGTTGATTGGTCCCCTCATTTTCTTGGTGCTGTTCATCTGATTCATTCAGCTTCTCCTGTAGCTGTCTTTCCAGATCTTCCTCAGTGTCAATGATGTTTATATCTTCTTCATCTTGATGCTGCGTCTCATCTTCATCTTCACTGCTGCTACTGAGGTCGTTGAATATCTCCCGAAGCTCATCATGTTCTAATGAGTCATGGCCCTGCCTGTGACCAGACATTCCTGGAGAAGATATATCAAGGCCTTGATTTTCTGTTTCTTTTGTTTCATCTTCGGCAATTATCTCCCAACGAGTACTCACAGCTTCAGCATCTGTACTTAGCAACCGCTTCACTTCCTTCTCCACATCTGGAGATTCAATATACTTCTTCTTTGCTGTCTTCCGGAACCTTCTCTTTCTGACATTTTTTAGAGGCAGAGTAATTCCATGGTTCCATATAAACTTCTTCTCTTTGTCCTTATCCTTTTTCTTACTTGCTTTGGGATCAGCAGTAGCAACTGGTTCCTCCACAGGAGGATAGAGATCACCATCAACTGTGGAGACAAGCATCTGACATATATCAGCTGTCTTGTAAAAAGTTTTTTTATCAATGGTTTTCAGGCTTTCCATAACACAAGGCAGATCTACCAATTTGGAAGCCAATGGAACCCGGTCCACTCTGACGATTCCGTGACGTCCATCAGGGTGTAACTCAATTGTCAGTCTGTCCTTCAGATTGACATGACCAGACTGTACTGCCCGTCTCACAGTAGAGGCATATTCCGGAGGTAGCCGTAAAATAAACTGGCTCTCCAGTTCGTGAGGAGCATCATCTTTGCTCTTACTCATCTTTTCTTCTTTGAGACTCACTTCTCAACCACCACTTGTTGCACTTTAAGTTCCAGCTACTGACAACAGGTGGAGACCAGTTTGTTATGAACTGAAATCCTTAATTACAAAAAGTTTTAAGGAGAACAGGAGCTAAGCGTCTACTGTGAATTAAGGCCCAAGTCTTTATAAGTCTGCTGTGATTGAAATACCAGTCGTTAGGGACACTAATCAATTAAGTCCATTTAAAACTATTAGCTGCAATTCAAGTTCCAACCTCTAGATGCCGCTGCCGGACAATGCAGACCGAGCTACCTAGCAGGAAAGCAAATGGCGGCTTCTGCGAAATGATTTTCGACACAAAAAGTAAGGCCCAGCAGACACTCCCATTTTACACTCTCTCCCGAAAAAAAGGTATTCAAAAAGCAGAACGCAGTGAGCTTTCTTCGCCTTGGGTACTTACAATCCAGTGATGATTATAAACCCAGCTTCTCCGGATAGGAGCGAGCGGAAGAGGCAGCCACTCCGAGCAAGACGGCCAGGAGCCGAGCGTCTCCTTCTTTATTCCTTTGTTCTTCCCAGGTCTTAGGAAAGTGATCCGCTACCGATTATCAACGAAAGGCCGACGGCGGGCAGTGCGAAATCTCGCCGAGATCCGCAGCTCGCAGCGCCAGACTCGGCAGCTCCACAGCTCGGCGGATCTCAGTCCGGAGCTGCAGACCTAGCGGAGAAGAAAGCACTACGTCACACCGCGGGGCGGCTATGAGTGACAGCACGATTAAAGCGGAAGTCCGGGCTGCCCCAGCGCGCGCAGGCGCAATTACATTATCCCGGGACTTGTCCTCTCGCGATGATTTGACTTTACGCGAGAAAACGATAAATGTTTCATAAAGAGCTGTTGGTTTGAAAATATTTACAGACAAACATTGCAGCGAAGACATGGGCCCTCGTGTTCACCTTTCCCGCTCCGCTAAGCCGGAACATTTATTGGTCGCAGTGGTCCGGTTATCTCCTAGGCTTCTGAGTGATTTCCGGAAACAGGGCGTCCGTGCAGAAATCGTCTTTGCCTTTTGGAACATCTCGGATGCTCCCCACGGTATATCCATTCTGGAGCAGATACAAGAATTATAGTTAACTATAATTGTTATATATATATATATATATATATATATATATATATATATATATATATATATATAACAGTCGATTTTAAACTACTCAAATCAGTGGAGTGAGAAGGACATGTTGACCACTATATATCATTCTAAGTATATGTTTTGTTAATTATGGAAAATGCCTGGAGGGGACCCATGCCTTAGGGACTCTTTCTTTTTTGAAAAACCACAAGGGTACATGGGTTATTCCTCTTTTTAATATGTTTGACGTAGATATAAATGTAAACAAAGAAGCGAGTGTTCTTCTGGAGGCATATATTCGTTTAGAACATAGTTGTCTGACAAACGGTCTGATTGAAGTAGAATAAAATTGAAGTATTACTCCCTGTCACGCATTTGCCTGTACTTTTTAAGTTAGGAATTTTTTTTTTTTTTCATTCCACATCTACTCTTTTGAAACTGTTTTCTGCTTGTCACTTCTACGGGTAGTGAGGTACTCATTTGCATGTTTTGTAGTGTTTAGGCCTAAATATGTAACAGTTTCCACTTGCTCCTATTCATTTCCATTTATTTTTTAATATGATCAGTTTGGTTAAGCATAAAGGTCATTAAAATTTTGTTTCTGTCTTCTAAAATATGAACAACTTCATCTAAATTTAAGAGAACTCACAAAATGTGATTAACACTTTCAAAATTCGTTTTGTTTAGGTACTTGACTGTTTCTCTTGCACCAGATTGGAAGCTCTGTGATAATCAGGGAGTTTTTGATATCCCTGTTCATGGTGTCCCAGGACCTATTACCAAAACATGGGAGACACAAAAAATATTTGCTAATTGAATGAAAGTTGATTCATTTAGAAATGACATATAGTCTGTTTCCCATAATAAATAATTTGTGAGAGACAATACATTCTAAAATGAGACAGAGCTACTTTATATATATTTTCTCTCTAGCCAAGGGCAGTGCCAATTGTGAGTGGAGAGGTTTGCTAAAAGTGCGTGTGAATGTGTCTGTTTTGGTTTAGGTAGTCTGTGGTATTGGGTGTCATGTGAGGAAATTAAAATGGCCTGGCACCAGTTTGGATTTTTTTAAATTAAATTTGAAGGAGAAATTACATTCTTCCAGATAACTACATTAGTTCTCTTTGTTCTATAATGTGTTGCAGAATATTAGCTGATTTCAAACTGTAATTTCCCAGAATCATCTATTTCCTGTTTTTGAAGGTGAACTTTCAGTGTGTCTGTCCCTTAATTATACCTGGTTTTATTTATCTTATACATATAGGAGGATATCTGCTGGCTTCTGCATAGCACTTTATTTAACCATATAAAATGTAAGGATATGCCTATACATAAAAATAATCCAAGTATTGTTTGCATTTTAATTGCCTGGCTTTTTTGGTGCTCAAATATCCTTGTCACAGAAAATAAGATAAATTCTATGTTATTCCAAAAAAAAAAAATTCTATGTTATTCCAATCTGTCAAAATTATGATATATTTTAGTTAAGAAAGCTTTAAATGGAATATTGTCAGAGATAATTAAAAGGATTAACTGAAATTTTCCCTAAAGTATCTGCCTCCTTCAATCCTGAACATATTTAATGCTTTTGAGTTTAACACATTTTGTAAATGCTGTTTTTTTTTTTTTTTAGGAAAAATTACATCAATTCTAAAATGAAGGGCTGGGGGCATCTGGGCAGCTTAGTGGTTTAGTGTCTGCCTTTGGCTCAGGGCGTGATCCCAGAGTCCCCAGATCGAGTCCTGCATTGGGCTCCCTGCATGGAGCCCGCTTCTCCTCTGCCTGAGTCTCTGCCTCTGTGTCTCTCATGAATAAATACATAAAATCTTTAAAAAAAATAAGACTAAGACTAAGGGCTCTACCATTTCACCCACTACCCTAATGTTTATTGATTAATCCAGGTTTTTAAAAAATCAAATCCATTAGGGATACAGAAACACTCTAAATTGATGAAGGAATTACATTCCTGTGGTTGTTCCATGATATATCTAAGATACTAGCAAACCAAAGATTTGGGGAGAGCAAAAAATTCACCAGTGTAGTAACAAGTCCTCCAAAGAGTTCCTTCCTATAATAAAGGAGTATCACAATGAGGCTAATGCTGGATGTTTGAAAATTCTCTTTAATAAACTTTTAATAAACTTTCACACTCCTTATATTGTGGAGGTTAAAAAATTATCAGTGATGGAAGAAGCCTTGCTTATATTTTGGGTATCAAAAATTATACGGGTGAGCAAATTGCAGATATCCCCAAAAAGTACACTTATCCACTGGTTTATCATTATATAAATAGCAATAAACAGGTTATCAGGGGTGCCTGGCTGGCTAAGTCTGTAAAGCATGTAACTCTTGATCTTGTAGTTGTTAAGTTTGAGTCTCACATTGAGTGGGGAGATTACTTAAAAATAAAATCTTAAAGGAGTTCCTGGCTGGTTCACTTGAACGAGCATCCAACTCTTGATCTCAGGGTCATGAGTTTGAGCCCCACATTAGGTATACACAGGGATTACTTAATAAAACTTAAAATAATAAGATGAAATCTTAAAAGCAGGTTAGCTAAAATGTAGCAGTCTCCTGTATCAAGTGGGATATGCTCTTTTCATTTTTAATGATTTTATTTATTTATTTGAGAGAGAGAGAGAGAGAGCATGAGCTGGAAGATGGTTGGAGGGAGAAGCTGACTCCCCATTGAACAGGGAACCCGAATAGGGGCTCAATCCAAGACCCTGAGATCATGACCTGAGCTGACGGCAGACACAGACTGAACCACCTAGGTACCTCAAGTAGGATATTTTCTATAGAAAAAAAAAAAACAACCCAATTTACGCTGATTTAAACAATTAGAAAATCTGTTATCATAAAAACCAGATAGTCTAGAGCAACTCTGTCCAATAGAAATATAATGTAAGCTACAGATGAAAGCCACCAATGTGAAATTAAATTACCTAGTAACCAAGAAACAAGTGAAGTTAATTTCAATAATTTTATTTAACTTAATTCAAACTATCATTTCCACATGTAATCAGTGCAGTAATTATTAATGATATATTTTACATTCTTATTTTGTACTAAATCTTCATAACCTGGTGCATATTTCACACTTACTGCACATCCCAATTTGGACTAGCCATATTTCAAATGCTCAGTGGTCACATGTAGCTCATGGTTACTGTATTGGACAATGCCATTCTTGAAAATATGGCTCCCTCTAGGTATAATAGAATCATGACTTGGCACAAATTGTTTTTCTCTTCCTAATTTTGGAGAATGATCATTTATTTATACTTTTTCTGTTATTCTTTCAGCTTTGCCCTAGTCTTATAAACTTCTCAAGTCTGTGGTCACAAGAAATCTGCCAGCAGTAACCAGAGAACTTCCTTCCTTGTCCATGGTAAGTTCAGAGTGGCTCCTCCCAACCAAAGTTCATGTTTCAATCTGATTGGACAAAGTTAGATCATGTACCTATCCCTGGCTCAATAATAGTCACTAGGACTATTAGTATACCCTATAACACCTGCTAATACTTACTATCCCCTGAGCCATACCATTTTCAGTGTGGTGGGAAGGAGGTGATGTTTGGTAATGTCTGGAGACATTTTTGATTGTCACAACTATGGAGGTTGGGTCTACTGGTATCTAGAGTGGAGACTAGAAATGCTGCTAAATACCCTACAGCCTTCTTTCCCACAACAAAGAGCTATCTGGCTCAAAATTAATACCATGGTTGAGGAATCTTATTAAGTCTATATTCTTAACTAAACACTGACAAGAGGAATGAGACTACCATTATTGGTTTAGATCTGTCAGAACCTATTAAGAGGTTTAGCTTCCCATTTCAGAAGATGGGCTTCTAAACTTAAAAAAAAAAGGAAATGTTAGAAGAGAGCAAAGGGCATAAATAACTTAGTCCATTTGAATTACTGTAACAAAATACCATAAACAGTGGCTTGTAAACAATACAAATTTATTTCTCAGATCTGGGGACTGAAGTCAGACATAAAGATGCCAGCAGATTTAGTGTCTGCTAAGGGCAAGCTTCTGGGTTCATAAACAGCAGACTTTTTACTATAACCTCACATGGTGGAAGAGGTGAGGAAGTTCTCTTCAGCCTCTTTTACAAGGCACTAATACCATTCATGAAGACTGCACCCTCATGGCCTAATCACCTCTCCAAAGCCCTGCCTCCAAATATGATCACACTGGAGATTAGGTTTCAACATATGGATTTGAGGGGACACAAATACCAGTCTATAAAAGCTACCAGTAGTATCCTTGAAAAAGCTGATTATTTGGGGGGTTATAATAGTATATGTATAATTCCAAAACATACAAGTGGAAAATAAGCACATAAAAAGATGCTCAACAGGGATGCCTGGGGGGCTCAGCGGCTGAGCATCTGCCTTCGACCCAGGGTGTGATCCCAAGGATCTAGGATGGAGTCCTGCATCGGGCTCCTTGCAGAGAGCCTGCTTCTCCCTCAGCCTGTGTCCCTGCCTCTCTCTCTCGCTGTTTCTCTCATGAATAAATAAATAAAAATCTTTTTAAAAAAGATGGTCAACATCACTAATTGTTAGGGAAACACAAATCAAAACAATTGAGATACCACCTTATACCGTTAGGATGACTACTAAAAAAAATAACTCAGGAAATATACAAATTTTGACAGGGATGTGAAATATTTGAAACCTTTGTGCATTGTTGGTGGGAATGTAAATTGGTACAGCCAGTGTGGAAAACTGTGGAATTTCCTCAAAAAACTAAAAATAGAATTATTGTATGATCCAGCAATTCCACTTCTTTGTATATACCCAAAAGAATTGAAAGCAGAATCTCAGAGACATTTGTACACCCATGCTCATAGCAACATTATTCATAGTAGCTAAAATTTAGAAGCAACCCAAGTGTCTATCAACAGATGAATGAAGCAAAATGTGGTCTGTACATACAATGGAATATTGTTCAACCTTAAAAAAGAAGGAAATTCTGACATACGCTACAACACAGATGAACTTTGAGGATATTATGCTATGGAAATAAGCCAGTCATAAAAAGATAAATGCTGCTTGATTCTACTTGTATGAGGTATTTAGAGTAGCCAAAAATCATAGAAAATAGATAGTGTTTGCCAGGGGCTGGAGAGAGGGGAGAATGAATAGTTATTAGGTAATGGGTGTGGGTTTCAGTTTTACAAGATTAAAAGGGTTCTGGAGATGGATAGTAGTACTGATTGCACAACATTATGAATGTATTTTAATACCACTGAACTGTGTACTTAACAATTGTTTTAAAAGATGGTTAAGATCTTAAGTTTTATGTGTATATTACCACAATAAAAAAGAAAAAAGTGTATATGTACTTACAAAGTATGAATAGTCATCAAATATGATAGAATGATTTTATAATTACTGGTAGTTTAAAATTTTTATCAGTATTTTCTACTTTTGTACAATAAAATTTTATTGTAGAATTTACAGTGAGAATGTCATTTTGTAATGAAAAATTATTTTTACAATGGATAATTTCTTGACCAAAAAAATTTTTTAAGGAAAAGAGGCTTCAGTAGTGTATTATCCTCAAAAAGAAATATCAAGAGGGAAAATTCTGTGTGAATTATTTTAAGTTGATGAGTTTTAATAAAAGCGTTCTGTTTTAATAATGTGAAAGCCATTTTAAAATATTTTGTCAAAAAAAAAATAACCTGCAGCCTTTGTCTAAAATAAGTCTTGGAAATAAAGCAAATACACTCTCCTGACTTTGAGAAATAACATTCAGTTGATATTGTACCAGATCTCTGGGTGCCACTGTCTGCCAATCCATGGCTAGAGTGAAATAAAGCAATCCATTGGCATTTGGACCCAGTGATCCCTGCTGACTTTTGTGAAATAACTCTGGAGTGGATTCCAAACATCTTCTCTCCCACTATCTTTTCCAAATATCTGGGTCAGAAATGTCAGGATGTTTAATGACCCACAATGAGATGTTGCCTTTTCTCTCCAGCGCACCTTTGTTATTTGGGAGCAACCTTGGCAAGGTGTATTAGAATCTGAGAAGTAGCACCAAGAAGAGAAAAGAAGTCCTCTGAAGGGAAGGCCGACCATGGGCAGAAAGCAGTTTCCCTTACTCATGTCTTTATTCAGCCTAGTGAACTACACATCAGATGGGCTGCAACATTCCAGAAGAGAATCCACTGGTTTAAAAGTAGAGAATCTAGGCAGAGAAGTGTCTCAGTGAGGAGAACTGCAAGTAAGTGCTAAGAAGCCTCTTTACCACCAGTGAGGCCAGAAGGGAAGAACTCAGAGAATGACAGCCTAGATCTAGCAGATATGCTAAAGGAAGTCTTTAGGCCCCTGAAACTGGAACCCTCAGGGGAAATTCCATAAATGCCTTTCATATAAATGTATTCACCCTGAATATAAATAATTTATAGCTTTTAATAGACATTTTGTTTTAAAAATTGTGGAAAACATCTTAATAGTAGCATAGTTCACTCTAAAACCTCAGCATGTTTGGATCCTGCAAGTAATTCTCTATAAATTTATCACATTAATTTCAGTAGCTGTCTCCCTAGTCCCCACAAGTAAAAGAGATATCTAGGGTAGGAATGGACCAGAGGAGCAAAGTTGCCACCACTTAGTTTTGGGGAGGGGTAGAAACAGCTCATGACAAGGTACAAGAGTTGGATGCTAATGCCGTTCTCCCATACTGAGCTACAAGGAGTACAGCAGAATCTGCCTGCAGGAAAACCTGCTCTCCAATACATCCTCTGCATTCTTCAGGTTGTTCCCCACTGACCTAAATGACACCCTTAAGGTAGAGTTCCCCTACACTTACTACACAGTGTTACAGGGCATGCAGCATACATCTGTCATCCAATAACAACAGTATCATCTTTGATTTTGGAGCATGAGATTTGCATCATGGAATAGAAGAGAAGATTAGAGGCAGTTTAAGGGCCCATTTCAGGATCCCGATTGAAACAGAGGTCGAGAACTATAATTCTGTGCAGAGGACTTTCAGCTGAGTGTTTAGTACTATTAAAGGCAACAACTAGGGATGCCTGCCTAGCTCAGCGGTTGAGTTTCTGCCTTCAGCTCAGGGAGTGATCCTGGAGTCCAGGGATCGGGTCCCACATCGGGCTCCCTGCATGAAGCCTGCTTCTCCTTCTGCCTCTCTCTCTCTCTCTCTCTCTCTTAAATAAAATCTTAAAAAATAAAGGCAACAACTACAGTTGTCCAAGCCAAAACAATGGAGAGATGAAAGATCTCCTTATTACAGGAAGTAATAAACACATAGTCAAACAGTTCACCTGTAAAAATCACTATGTAATTCTTTCTAAGCTACAGGCAGATGGAATTCTAAACTGGGAGCAGAACATGAAGTGCAGTGTTACCACCAAAGCCACCAAGGACAAGCTGTCCTCCTCCAGGGCAAGCATCACCTTGGGTATCACCCCCATCAACAAAAATGCTCTTGTTCTCCAGCAGGCCTCTTATATGGTCCAGGATAATAGGAACACCTGCTCAAACCTCCGTCATACACTTCAGTACTTCTTACCCAGATGTGGGGCCCTATGTGCCTATTGCTTCCTGACCAGCAACCCAGTACACTGTGCAGCATCACCCAACATGTCATTAAGTGTGGAGCAGCCTCCTTATGATGATAGACCACCACAACAGAATGCACAGGAAACGCTGTGCCAGGAGCTGCAGCCAGAATTCATGCCCTCTGATGTGGCGCCATGCACAATGCAACTGGCTACCTGGTCACCAAGGTGGGTGCCAACTGAAGAGCTTTGCCTGGCTGTCCTATTACATGCTTCAGACCAGCTAATATGACTCTTCAACCTAGGGAGGCACAAGAGAGATTAGTACTGTGGTGCTATTGGCAACAGAGATGCTGCTCCACAGGGCTTGATGGTCACTGTGCACAGTACCAACAGTCATCATGCTACACCTTGTCTTTGCCTACAGTTTGAAGGAGTTGCTGCCACAATGGTAGCAATGTGGCACCAGCAATGGCCTGGTACCTGTTGCCAGGCAGGCAAAGCTACAGTTTTACCTGGTTGTGGACTTGTCCTTTGTGCTCTTCTCAAAGTGACTAACCATCACTCTGGTCCTGTGAGGCTCCTCCAACCCTACTTTCAGTCTTATCTTTGGTCCAAGCATAGATCTGGAGTTGCTTCTACTTCAGCCAGTGAGATTTGCCCTATTTCTACAAACTTTTTGTGGCTTCAGGTATTGCAAAATCTTAATTTCTTTAAGTTAATTCAAGAAACATCTTTTAACTGGACATTCTCTGTGGAGCCTGCACTGCAACCTTCATTATTACATTGGATTCAGATATTTACCTGTGAGTTTTAACACTTTTGTTTTGTAAATATCCTGCTATAAATCAACCCTGCTTGGTTTTTGCTGTTGTTGGAGGAGAAGCTCTACAAGTTCACTTTATAATTTCTGCATTTTACTTTCTTTCATTTGCCCAGACAATCCCATTGGTGAAAAGTTTGTGCTATTACTGTACATTCTAAAAACTTACATTTTCTGCTAAAAAGTCCTTCCCTTGCAATATTGAAAGAAATTCACTGAATCTTTCTGCCTTTGGACTCCGTATAGTTAGTTATACTTGTTTTGAGAAGCTGAGAAACCATAGATTCAGTTTTACAGGAATGGATATTCTCTTTCCAAAAACTATTCTTGTGGCTTTTGTTTCCTTTATTTCCTTCTTTTCTGGACCATTCTCAGTCATGTCCATGGGTTGACCACCAGTATCTGGTCCAATTAGTTCCTAAAATGTAAACATCTGGAATGCAGAGAACATTCTTACCTAACTTTTCGGTATAGATAAATCACTCCAAGCCTCAGACATTTTAGTTAGTAACCTTTTACTAATATTGCACCAAGTAAAAGAAGGAAGGCAATCTAGTTTAAAAATCTTGCTATTTAGAAAACCAATTTCTCCTGGAGAACATATAGTGATTTTAGGAGAATGCATATTATTTTAATTGCCTGTCTAAAAATAAAGATGTGTCCATTTCCTTTTCATTTTTGAAGACCATCATTACCTCTTGTGTCTCTTAAATTTGAAGTCTTAGATATTTATATGACATTTTCCAGTGAAATTCCAAGATCCCAGTGTTATTTTATTCAAAATATATTAACTTTGGGTGAATGAAAGGCCTTTTAAAATCCACATAATACATAGACACTTCAGAAAAGGGGGAAAACAGGGATATGGGTAAAACATGTCCTTCAGAATTCAAAGGTTTCAGATAAATATTCAAAGCACAATGGAAAAAGGACAGTCCATTTTTTAAAAGGCCAGCTACATTCTAAAAGTTTATTTATCCCCTGGTTTTTTTTCAATCTCCAAAGGACAGTTGCTCTTCTAGTCTGAGAAACTGTCAAGTGGTCAAGATATAGTGGAGAGGTGGAGGTATGATTTTTGTTTGCTGTGATGATATTACCTGAATAGCAAACAGGGAAAGCAGATAGCTTAGATATGCTGGGATTCTCCTGTATATTGCAATTTAGTAAAGATACAGTTAAATAAACATAGTAGTTTCTGATTTTCGTACATATATTGTAGAATGCATAACTACTTCCTTGACAATAAACCAAGACTTAAGGAAAGATAGAGGAGTTAAGGAGAAGGGAAAGTTAAGTATTTTATAGGGGTGTAGTAACCGGTGCGGACTCTGGGCGCCGCTGTTCACCAGTCTAGGAGATACAAGGCAGCGCGCACGCACACACACCCCAGAAGAAAAAAGAAAAAAATAGCTTCTTAGAACCTCCATCAGAGGTTTCAATCCATCAGATTGAAAACCGTCTCCATGAAGCTCCCCAGACCCTACTTCTGGACTACTTTTTGCTCTGAAATCTGAAAATTCGGTTAATTTGAGCTTAGAAGAACAGAGAAACAATACTCTTGGTACTGGAGTGGGAGAAAACTACAAAGGGAGAGAGAGATGGTGATTCGGCGGAAGCGGCCCAGCTGCAGCGAGCTGTACCTGCTGTGCGTTTTTCTGGGGCTGTCGTTGGAAGCTTGGGCCGGAAAGATCCGGTACGTGGTGCCAGAAGAGACAGAGAAAGCTTTCTTCGTGGGCAACATCGCTGAAGACCTGGGGCTACAACCTCAGGAGTTCAAAGAGCGCGGAGTCCGCATCGTCTCCAGAGGTAGGACGCAGCTTTTCGCTCTGAACCCTCGAAGCGGCAGCTTGGTCACCGCGGACAGGATAGACAGGGAGGAGCTCTGCGCTCAGAGAGCGCGGTGCCTGGTCAATTTTAACATCTTGGTAGAGGATAAAATGAAGCTTTTCCCTGTTGAAGTAGAAATAATTGATATTAATGACAACACTCCCCAATTTCAGTTAGAGGAAGTAGAATTTAAAATGAATGAAATAACTGCTCCAGGTACCAGGATTCCTTTGCCTTTTGGGCAAGACCCTGATGTGGGTATGAATTCACTACAGAGTTACCAGCTCAGCTCCAATCCTCATTTCTCCCTGGATGTGCAACAGGGAACTGATGGATCCCAACACCCAGAGATGGTGCTGCAGACTCCCCTGGATAGGGAAGAAAAAGCTATGCACCACCTCCTCCTCACAGCCTCTGATGGGGGCAGCCCAGTCCGTTCAGGAACCCTCCACATTCGTGTTCGGGTGGTAGATGCAAATGACAACCCTCCAGCATTTACTCAAGCACAGTACCACATGAGTGTCCCAGAGAATGTGCCACTGGGCACTCAGCTGCTTATGGTAAAAGCTACTGACCCAGATGAAGGAGCCAATGGGGAAGTATCATACTCATTTCACAATATAGACCACAAAATAGCCCATATTTTTCAGTTGAATTCTTACACAGGAGAAATATCAAATAAAGAAGCCCTGGATTTCGAAGAACACAGAAGTTATCCAATGGAAATTCAAGCTCAGGATGGTGCCGGCCTCATGGCCAGAGCTAAGGTGCTGGTCAAAGTTCTAGACATAAATGATAATGCCCCAGAGGTGACCATGACCTCTGTCACCACTGCAGTCCCAGAAAACTCTCCTCCTGGAGCTATAATTGCTCTTATCAGTGTGCATGACCAGGATTCTGAAGAGAATGGTGACACTACATGTTCCATTGCTGGAAATATACCGTTTAAATTAGAAAAGTTGGATGATAACTATTACCATTTAGTGACAGAAAGAACACTGGACAGAGAACTTACCTCCAGGTACAACATCACAGTAACAGCAGCAGATCATGGAACTCCAGCTCTGTATACTGAAACCCACATTTCACTCCAAGTGACAGATATCAATGACAACCCCCCTGTTTTTCCTCAGAACTCCTACTCTACCTTCATTCTGGAAAACAATCCCAGAGGTGCCTCCTTTTTCTCTGCCATAGCATATGATGCAGACAGCAATGAGAACGCACTAGTCACTTACTCCTTGGTGGAGGACACCATCCAAGGGATGCCTCTGTCCTCGTATGTTTCCATCAACTCAGACACTGGGGTCTTATATGCCCTGCGATCCTTCGACTATGAACAGTTCCGGGACCTTCAACTAAGAGTGATAGCCTGTGACAGTGGGGACCCCCCACTCAGCAGCAATGTATCGATTAGCCTGTTCATGCTAGACCAGAACGACAATGCGCCAGAAATCTTGTACCCCGTCCTCCCCACTGACAGTTCCACAGGCCTGGAGCTGGCGCCCCGCTCCGCAGAGCCCGGTTATTTGGTCACCAAGGTGGTGGCAGTGGACAAAGACTCGGGCCAGAACGCCTGGCTGTCCTACCACCTGCTCAAGGCCAGCGAGCCTGGTCTCTTCCAGGTGGGGCTGCACACAGGAGAGGTGCGCACAGCGCGGGCCCTGCTGGACAGAGACGCGCTCAAGCAGAGCCTGGTGGTGGCGGTGCTGGACCACGGCCAGCCCCCTCTCTCGGCCACCATCACGCTCACTGTGGCCATTGCTGACAGCATCCCAGATGTCCTGGCTGACTTGGGCAGCCTGGAAGCCCCACGTGACTCCCAGGCTTCAGACCTCACGCTGTACCTGGTGGTGGCCGTGGCCGCAGTCTCCTGCGTCTTCCTCGCCTTTGTCATCGTGCTGCTGGCGCTCAGGCTGAGGCGCTGGCACGCGTCGCGTCTGCTCCAGGCTGCAGGAGGAGGGCTGCTGGGCGTGCCGGCCTCGGCCTCGCAGTTTGTGGGCGTGGACGGGGTGCGGGCGTTCCTGCAGACCTATTCTCACGAGGTGTCCCTGACCGCGGGCTCGCGGGAGAGTCACGTGATCTTCCCGCAGCCCAACTATGCGGACACGCTCCTCAGCCAGGACAGCTGTGGGAAAAGCGAGCCTTTTCTGATAACTCAGGATTTACTTGAAGACAAAAAGGAAACATTTTCTCAGGTAAACTTTTCATAAATTTATCTAGGTAAAAATAATTACTGAATTTACTTACTGTCACTCCTTACTCCTCACAGTTCTATTTCCCCACATATCTTTGCAGAGTTTTATTTACAGATTCTGGAAAATTATTATTAAGTGATTATTTCCAGGTATAATGTAGGTGGTTGGAATAGAGTATGTGTGAGGTGCTATCTTGGTTGTGGAAAGAGCACTGCATTAGAAACAAGATAAGACTTCTAATATTTTCTTCCTTTCCTCTAGCCAAATAATTTTTCTGGTTTTACCATTCACTTATCTGGCAAGTGTAGGGGTTTGACTAGAACAGATCCACCAATATTTATGTGATTAATAATGTTTTCAAATTTCTCACAGGTATAAATACTAACTTATCCTTAAACTTAATAAAAATATCACCTGGCAAGGTGCTATCTTATTTAGGGAATTTTGAAGAGGTAAGATTGTCTCAAGTAATATTTTTAGTTGTGTTATAATTAAAATGTAGAAATATATATAGCTTGTAAATTTTTTGTTGAATATCTTAGCCCTTGGTTTAGTCTTTTATTTTGAGATATTTTATGCATTCTTTTTTTTTTAGAATTTTGGAAAAGAATATATTTTCTCATAAAATTTCTACCAAAAATACTTTTTCTTTAGCTTAAAAATACAGCTTTGGAAAGCAAAATTGGGAGTTGTTACATGTCATTACATATTTCATAAACAGTAGTGAAAGAAATCAACAGGATGGATTAAATTTTCAAATATAAAAATGCTCATTTCAAAAGCTTGACTTTGTCCTTTAGTAACTTAAAGTGGGGTTCTTGCTGATTTTCTTGTTAAAGATGGTCAGGAGCTCCTCTTCCAATCTGTGATGTTCATTCGTGACTGTGTAATAATGCGCCAAGACCTTTCTCCTCAGCTTTTTGATTGCTAGTTCATTGTCTGGGGCCTGTTTCAGAACTGCTTTAATTGTTCCCTTCCAGTTGAATTTACCTTTTGCAGGAGATTCGTGGTCCTCTGGTTCTCCACCCTCTGAAGGTCCTGAGAACTTTATCTTTTTCTTCTTAGATTCTATGTCATCTTCCAAGTGCTTCTGCTTTCTCTTCCCCAGGCCGGGCTTTCCTGGACTCCTCGGCGTCTCCCTCCTCAGCTCTGTCAGCGGCTCCCTTGGCCTCACCCACCTAGCTCTGGCTCTTCTTCCCTGCCGAGGCAGGGGCCTCCTCTCCAGCCTCCTGGCCTATTTTGCGCTTCTTAGGATTCTGACCTTTCGAATTCTCTTGGTGGTTTTCTAATTTTAGTTCTTTCTTCTCTTTCTTTCTATTCTTCTGCCTTTCTTCCTTCCTTTCTCTTTTATTCTTCTTTACCTCTGCTTGCTTTTCTGTGGGGTCATTTGTTCCAATGGCTAGAACCTTGGCAGAGAGCTCTGCGCGGGGCGGGCTGGCCACCTGGGCGAGTGGCTGCTGGGCTTGACTCTTACTGACTGCTTCGTTGCTGGAAGCTTCAGAAAAGATATTCCACACCTGCTCCAGAACAGATTCATTATGGACTTTTAAACTGTTCTTCATCCAGTTCTGAAATTTTGCCCTTTTCCTGGGAACGTTGTCAGAACCACTAATTTGCTCTAAAAGTTCCCTCACTTTGGGGCTGACATTGGGTCTTTTTATTAATTCATTAATTTTCTGAATCCATGCCTGCTGTTTAACATCACCTTTGTGGGTTTTACCTTCATAGCCTTTGCCACCATACTTTTGTTCTTCACTGATGCACTTCACATGGTTTTTGTAGTCATCACCCCAGAAATCTTTACCACAGTCAATGCAAGACAGGCATTCACAGTTTCTGCAAACAGCCACGTGCTTTTCCACTTCTACTTTCTTCACTGATTCACCACATGCATTGCATGTAAAAAAATACAATTTTTACCTAAATGGGTAAGTATCTATTCTCTATCCAAGATAGGTTTGAAGTCTTGTCCTCTCCGCCGGCACCCGCCAACGGTTTCAACCCGCTGCGAGGAGCACGTGGAGACGCAGCCGCCTGTCCCGTGCCGCAGCCGCCTCCCCTATTTTATGCATTCTGAAGAATACATTAGATGTTTAAGTAACTTACAAAATGAGGTAATAAAGTGAATGACAGAAAATTTACTGTGCAACTTGAGAAGTAATTTTGAAGCCTCCTGACTTGTGTATTATGCCCATAATGGAAGTGACTAGCAAAAACAAGTATATATTCCATTTTAATATGTGTGTTACTTCTTCACAAGAAATATATCATAGGGGAGTAAGTCCATGCTTTTATATAGTTACTGTGCTCCAATAATTTAAAGATATATATAAAATATAAATAGAAGATTTTGTTATGCTATGTGTTGGCAAATTGAACTCCAATAAAAAAATTTTAAAAAAACAAAATATAAATAGAAGAAAGCAAAAGCATGGTAAGGTGCAGATGAAAGATAAATGTATAAATGGACTGAAGATGGAACAGAAGGTGGTGAACCAGGCTAAAGCTGTGAGAATTCTAGTCTGGCTTAGATGCAGGCATTGAAGGTCAGGAGGTAGTTCAGCACTGTAACAGAGACAAAGTGCTTCAGGCTAAACAAGGAACCTGAGTCAGACTTAGTCCTTGATCCAAAATAAGCAGTTTGGCCCCTCATCTAGTTAAAAGGGAAAGAAACTGCTTTAAAAGGCTGCCTACCAATGCCCGCGAAAGGAGACAATCTGTGGACAAAAGGAGAGAAGTGGATATAGATGCTGGCTTCAGAAAATGAACAGACATGAGATGTAATATTTACAGTATTACTGCTGCACACTTAAACGACTTACTTATGGCCCAAGACCTAGAATAGAAGCAATTTCAAAACCATAAGAGACAAAACCCTGAACTTAGGACAGAAGCAGAGTGGGGGAAAAAAGGTAGAAGAGAGACAGCAATTAAGGAAAACAAAAACCAACTCTTCCACTTAAATGTACAAGCAAAAATGTTGAAACACATCGTCTTCTGGAATTATTGTTGCTAATGAGATACTATCAACAAATTGTCCTTATTTTAAGATATCTGTCTTCTCTGTGATGCCTTTTTAAAAATATCTCTCATCCTTGCTGTATATCTAAGTCTTGATTTTTATTATTTTCTGTTTGGATTACACTCTCAGTAACATAAGTTATTTTATGGAGCATCTGGGTGGCTCAGTTGGTTAAACGTCCTACTCTTGGTTTTGGTTCAAGTCTTAATCTCAGGATCCTAGGATGGATCCCCCTGGAAGGCTCCACCCTCAGTGGGGACTAAGCTTGAGGATTCCTCTCCCTCTGCCCCTCCCCTACGTGTGTGCTTTCTCTCTCTCTTTCTCTCACTCTCTCTCTCTCTCAAATAAATAAATACATCTTTTAAAAAGTATAACATATAAATAACATAGGTTATTTCAATTCTGGATTTTCTTAGCTGGTGTTAATTTAAAATTTTGCTTCTGTGTGTATACAAATGAGCTAGGTTTACCTATTAAAGCACAGAGATTACCAAGTTGGATGATTTTAAAAATCCATATATACTCTGCCAACAAGATACATGTTCAAAACAAAATTACACTGAAATATTGAAAATAAAGATATACATATATACACACATAAAAGAAAGCAGCCATGTTGATTTTAATATAACAGCAAAATAGTGTTTAAGACAACAAACATTAATGGTGACTTTTTAAATGAACTGACCATAATTACAAAAACAAACAAAAATATATTAAAAATATGAGCCCCCATCACTGAACAACATAGCTTTGAAAATAATAGCAGGAGGGATGCCTGGATGGCTCAGTGGTTGAGCATCTGCCTTCAGCTCAGGAGGTGATCCCGGTGTCCAGGATCAAGTCCAGCATTGGGCTCCCTGCGGGGAACCTGCTTCTCCCTCTCCGTATATCTCTGCCTCTCTCTCTCTCTCTCTCTCTCTCTCTCTATGTCTCTCATGAATAAATAAAATCTTTAAAAAATAAAAAAGAAAATAATACCATGAAATTTAAACTCCATTCCATAAGAAATAATACACCCTACAGGCACAAAATTACTAAACATATAGAACATTTGAACAGAATCTCTAAGCTTGATCTAATAAATCTGTATAGAATCCTATGCACAACAAATATAGAATAGCTATTCTTTATGTGAGCATATGGAAAATCTACAGCAATTCAGTATATAGTCATCACAAAAAAGGCAGAGCAAATTTCAAAGTACTGATAATATAATGCCTTATACATATTTATGATTATGTTATATGTAATATAACATATATAACTTAGTTCAAAAACCTGGGTGGGGGAAATAGGGAGAGGTAGGTAAAATGGTATAAACTTTCAGTTGTAAAACGAATAAGGCCTGAGTATCTGTTGTATAACATGGAGATTACATTGTATAATAGCAATTTGATCAGAAAGAACTTAAATGATCTCTCTGAGCAAAAAAAGAATATTTGAAGTGAAAGATGTGTTAATTCGATGGGGGAATCCTTTCACAGTGTATACATATATGAAATCATTGCATTGTGCAGTTTAAATATCTTACAATTTTATTTATTGATTATAATTCAGTAAAACTGGGAAAATTACAAAGCAAACATTTAAAAACAGTAAAAGGAGGGACGCCTGGGTGGCTCAGTCAATTAAGCATCTGCCTTTGGCTCATGTCATGATCTTGGAGTCCTGGGATTGAGCCCAGACTCCCTGCTCTGCTTCTTCCTTTCTCCCTCTGCCTGCCACCCCGCCGATTCGTGCATTCTCTCTCTCTCAAATGAATAAAATCTTTTAAAAAATAAATAAAAATAGTAAAAGGAAACAAAAAAGCTTTGGACACTTAAATCTATATCCCTAAATTACTCTTGGATTTAAAAAATCATGATGGAAATAAGAACTGTTTAGAAAGGAACAAAAACAAAATTATTATTTAAAACTGGAATATAGGGGCGCCAGACTGGTTCAGTCAATTGAACGTTCAATTCTTGATCTTAGGGTCATGAGTTCAAGCCCCATGTTGGGTGTGGAGCCTACTTAAAATAAAATAAATAAAATAAAATAGTGGAATACAGCTAAAAGAGTACTTAGGGGTAAATTAATAGACAAAATAACTCAAAGCAAAACAAAACAAATTATTTAAAATAAGTGAATTGAGCAAGACCCCCCAAGAAATGAAGCAAACAAAAACCATTGTATCAACAGAAACTTAAGGAAAATAATAGGAAAAATAACAAAGATAAGAGTATAAATTATTGATGTGCAAACAAGGATGAATTCTGATGATGAAGCAATAGAAGCAGACAATAAAAGTCATACTGAGACCAGTGGGGAGAAATTAAAATTCTATGAAGTTCAGTGCTAGGACTAATACAGAATAAGCAGTTGGCATGACTAAAATTCTTTTTAAAGATTCTATTTTTTTTAAGGATTGATTTTATTTATTTATTTATTTATTTATTCATTCATTCATTCATAAGATACGGGGGGAGAGAGAGAGAGAGAGAGAGAGAGAGAGAGAGAAAGGAAGAGATATAGGCAGAGGGAGAAGTAGGGTCCATGCAGGGAGCCCGATGTGGGACTCGATCCCGGGACTCCAGGATCACGCCCTGAGCCAAAGGCAGATGCTTAACCACTGGGCCACCCCAGGTGTCCCTTTTTTGAAAGATTCTAAAGGAAAAGTCCAAATTCTGATTTAAAACAAAGATTTGGAAAAGGAGAAAGAAAAGCAAGAGAGGCTGGGGAAATTAAAACAACTTGATACAAAGGAAGAAGCATGAGTGGGAAATAATATACAGAGTAAAACCAGATCATCAAAGAACGGATAAGTCTTTTTTTTTTTTTTTAGAACATATAAGTCTTTAGAGAGCTGCCGTAAGGGATGTCGATCAGTTACTTAATGAGACTTGAAAGCATCAAAACAATGTTAATGAAAAGATTTTAAAAATCTAAAAAAGTAGGGTCCCTACTAGAAAAGAAAGTAAGTTGATATCACTTGTTGCCATTTTTTTCCATTCTCAGAGGAATGGATAAAACTAAAAATGAAAAAAGTTCAACAAGGAAGAAACCAAAAGATAGATTGAAGTGAGATTAAGGGTGGGCAAACTCATTTAAGAATGTTGATTCAAAAATCTTAAGATATTATCAAAGGGCACTTGAGTAGCTCAGTTGGTTAGGCTCAGGTCATGATCTCAGGGGGGTTTGAGCCCCACTGTCAGGCACCCTGTGGGGAGTCTGCTTCTCCCTCTCCCTCTGCCCTTATCCCTGCTTGTGCTCTCTTTTTCTCTCTCAAATAAATAAAATATTGAAAAAGAAAACAAAAAACAAGCCCCCTTCACTTTCCTTAATATTCCATGCAGCCTTTTACCTCCAAGCATTTGTACTGAGGTTCTAGAACATTACTCCAGCCTCCTCTTGACCCGTTCCTACCCTTTAGGAGTCCTCTTCAACACTGTATTGGAAATGTTCTGACCCCCAGATCTAGGTTGGATACCCTTCTTATGTACTCTTTTCCATTGCGCAGTATTTCCTACCTTTGTAGCAGTTAACATATTCTATTAAAATACTCTAGTTTTCTGTGTCCTCTTCTATCCTCTAAGCTTCCTGAGAACAAGGACTGTGTTCATCAGGTTCACCATTTCTTTCTCTAGCATCAATCAGGCAAAGTGCCAGGTATACAATAGTCACCCAATCAAGTGTCTGATAATTCAATTTTTAAAATACAGATGAAGTTAAATTCTAAGACATCAAGCACAGAAATACAGACTATATGACTTTAGAAGATAAGGTAGCTAATGTTACAAAGTTGATCTTACTGCCTTTGTATATAAAATAAGTTGGAAATATTTGGAGCAAGGGCAGCAGCAGCCTTGATGAATGCCTTGAGTGTTCACTGATAATACTTTCCTAACAACTACTATCAAGGTCACATTTGTTTACAAATTCTTATTAATTCTAAGGAAAAGACTCCTGACTTGAAAGGGCTGCTTCTAAGATATCTTAAAACTAAGATTCTTCAAAGCAACTTGAAAATAACAAAGCTAACAAGCAAGAAATAACCTGGGTTTGCCTTAGAGGGTGCAGAGATTACTTAGGCCTCTGAGCGTCGCTGTTGACCACCTAAGAAGTAAAAGCCTGCAAGACATCCAGTCCAACAATCGGGTTCCCACAACTAAAAGGGCTGGGCATTTGGTCCCCAACCTTCCGGACAGAAAAAAAAAATCAGTCCAGCAGCTTAAATTTCTCTCTACAGTGACCTGGGTTCTGTGAATGTTGGTCTCCTCAGACACTAGGAATAGAGAGTGGAATCTTGCACTGGATGCTGAAGGTTGCCTGGGAGAAAATATTGCAGCAGAAGAAATGGCGGCTCTGCAAAAGTTGCCACAACACGGAAGGCTTATGCTGCTGTGCTTTCTTTTGGCTGTCTTGTGTGAGGCCAGAGCTTGGCAGATGCACTATTCTGTGCCAGAAGAGATTGACAAAGACTCCTTTGTGGGCGACATCGCCAAGGACCTGGGGCTGGAGCCCCTGATACTGGCAGAACGTGGAGTCCGCATCATCTCCAGAGGTAGGACGCAGCTTTTTGCTCTGAATCTGAGAAGTGGCAGTTTGGTCACCGCAGACAGGATAGACCGAGAGGAGCTCTGCGCTCAGAGCGTGCGGTGCCTGGTGAATTTTAACATACTTCTAGAAGACAAATTGAGTATTTATTCAGTAGAAGTGGAAATAACAGATATTAACGATAATGCCCCTCGCTTTGGAGTAGAAGAACTAGAGCTAAAAATCAGTGAAACGACTACGCCAGGATTCCGAATTCCCCTAAAGAGTGCGCATGATGCAGACGTAGGAGAAAACACCCTTCAGAAATACGAACTGAACCCAAATGACCACTTCTCCCTGGATGTGCGAAGCCGAGTGGATGGGAACAAGTACCCTGAGCTGGTGCTGGAGCACCCCCTGGACCGCGAGGAAAAGGCTTTTCACCACCTTATCCTTGTGGCTTTGGATGGGGGCAGTCCCATCCGATCTGGCACTTCCCGCATCCGTGTGACTGTCCTGGATGCAAACGACAATGCGCCTGTATTTACACAGCCCGAATACCGTGTAAGTGTTCCTGAAAGTATGCCCATAGGCACCCGGATACTCACAGTGACTGCCACTGACACAGATGAGGGATACAATGCCCAAGTGGCATATTTTCAAGAGAAAAACCTGGGAGAAACCTCGAAGGTATTTGAGCTTGAGTCGACTTCTGGAGATATAATAATCACAAAGAGTTTAGATTATGAGGATGCCAAAGTCCATGAAATTGATATTGAAGCTCAGGATGGCCCGGGCCTTTTGACCAGAACAAAGGTTATTGTGACAGTTCTGGATGTGAATGACAATGCCCCAGAATTTTACGTGACATCTGCTACTGGCTCAATTCCTGAAGACTCTCCTCCAGGAACCATAATTGTACTTTTCAATGTACATGACAGAGACTCTGGGCAGAATGCATTTATCACATGTTCACTCCCAGAGAACCTTCCTTTCAAGTTAGAAGGATCAGTGGACAATTATTACCGACTGGTTACAACCAGAACCCTTGACAGGGAACAGTTTTCCTCTTACAACATCACTGTGACTGCTAAAGATGGAGGGAAACCGTCTCTGTCCACGAATGCTCACATTTTGCTTCAGGTGGCAGACATCAATGACAACCCACCCACCTTCCCCCACATGTCCTACTCTGCCTACATTCCTGAAAACAACCCCAGGGGTGCCTCCATCATTTCCGTGGTGGCCCATGACCCTGACAATGAGGACAATGCCCATGTAACTTATTCTTTGATTGAAGACACTCTTCATGGTGCACCCCTGTCCTCTTACATCTCCATCAACTCTGACACTGGCATCCTATATGCCCTGTGCTCCTTTGACTATGAGCAGTTCCAGGATTTGCAGCTGTGGTTGACTGCGTGGGACAGTGGGAACCCTCCACTCAGCAGCAATGTGTCAATTAGCATATTCGTGCTGGACCAAAATGACAATGCGCCTGAAATCTTGTACCCCGTCCTCCCCACTGACAGTTCCACAGGCCTGGAGCTGGCGCCCCGCTCCGCAGAGCCCGGTTATTTGGTCACCAAGGTGGTGGCAGTGGACAAAGACTCGGGCCAGAACGCCTGGCTGTCCTACCACCTGCTCAAGGCCAGCGAGCCTGGGCTCTTCCAGGTGGGGCTGCACACAGGAGAGGTGCGCACAGCGCGGGCCCTGCTGGACAGAGACGCGCTCAAGCAGAGCTTGGTGGTGGCGGTGCAGGACCACGGCCAGCCCCCTCTCTCGGCCACCGTCACGCTCACTGTGGCCATTGCTGACAGCATCCCAGATGTCCTGGCTGACTTGGGCAGCCTGGAAGCCCCACGTGACTCCCAAGCTTCAGACCTCACGCTGTACCTGGTGGTGGCTGTGGCCTCAGTCTCCTGCATCTTCCTCGCCTTTGTCATCGTGCTGCTGGCGCTCAGGCTGAGGCGCTGGCACGCGTCGCGTCTGCTCCAGGCTGCAGGAGGAGGGCTGCTGGGCGTTCAGGCCTCGGCCTCGCAGTTTGTGGGCGTGGACGGGGTGCGGGCGTTCCTGCAGACCTATTCTCACGAGGTGTCCCTGACCGCGGGCTCGCGGGAGAGTCACGTGATCTTCCCGCAGCCCAACTATGCGGACACGCTCCTCAGCCAGGACAGCTGTGAGAAAAAGGATTTTCTGTCAGCCGCCCCTCAGTCTTTACTTGAAGAGAAAGGAGAAGAAACATTTTCTCAGGTAAACTCCCTTCACAATATACTTACGAGTTATTGCTAAAATCAACATGTATTTATTTACCTAGCTCCCTCCATTGTTTACATCTTTTCTGTTTCACATATTTCCTTATGAATCTTATCAATTTTTAGGAAATGAGTCCTGATGAATTATTTCTCAGTAGTTCTAACTGTTCACATCCTGTAAGGGGAAGTGGGGCTAGAATCATTGTATAATGAGTATAAATCTGAGTTCATATCACGTGGATATTTAGGTTATCACAGAGAGAGCATTCCATTAGGAACTGGTGTATCTGGTTTCTCATACTTCCTTTCACATCTCTGGACAAATAATCTAATACACCTGAGTCAATAATTCTTTCTCCATTAAAAATATGAAGGTTGAGGAGCTCCTGGCTGGCTCAGTTGGTGAACCATGCTACTCTCGATCTGGGAGTCGTGAGTTTGATCCCCACGTTGAGGGTAGAGGGTTCTTTTTTAATACAATAAGAAGATAATTTAAAAAATGAAAGCTGAATTTTATGTTTATTCAAGTGCTTTAAAATTCAAGGTTTTGTTTTACATTTTAATCTATGAATAATGAAATTCTTTAGTTTCTTCTCACTCAATTTTAATATTTTTTCCTTCAGTTTGACAGTGAGGTGCTTCATTTGATTTGTATGACCTTCTCTATTAAAAAATGGAAATTTAGAAATATATGTGTTTCATTGTGTTTTAGGAAGGTTTGTCATGGTATCTGCTTAGTTAAAAATCTTATTCTAAAGTAGCTATTGCTTGAGAAAGTGATTATTGTTTGCTCTATAGTAAATGGGTTGTGTAATAGTAAACACATTTCTCTTCAATGTTCTTATTTTCTTACATCTGGAACCTTTTTATCATTAAAAATAATATATATCCTCAAGGGATTCAGAGACCATATCAAATAATTGCCTCTAAAAATCCCCCTTATACTTTTCTCCTCTCAAAGATTCCTACTCACAGCAACTGTTCCCTCACCTAACCTCAGTCCCTGTCACAACCACTGTCTTCCTTCCTCATTCCTCTTTCCATGTTGGCTTTTAGTATATTTATTATGCTTTTAATAATGAAAACAAAGACTACAATAATATTCTATATAACTGGGATCATTTTAAATTTTGATTTGGAAGTAATCATATACTAAATCTTGTATTTAATGGTATTATCATCTTTCAAGGTGCTATGATTTTTTATTATATTTAAGGGCATTTGAGGAGAGCTGATCTAAGCCAATGTGTTTCTTGTGTTTATTACTATTACATAATTCTCAGAGATAAAACTGGAACTTATTGTGGAATAATTAATCATAACATCTTTACTTGTAGGTAATAAAATATAAACAGAAAAATTAAAACCAGAATTCCTTTTGTGTTTAGAATATCTCTTCACAAGAATAAACACTTTATGGATAAGTTTATAACACTACATGCTTGAAGTGACAAATATATTTCTATTTCTGTGCTTGGAGAGGAAAACAAATACAGAGAGAGGGTTTCTGGAGCATAAAACACATGTTTATCTCTACTAGTTTCACTTTTGGTCTTTAAAAACCACCCTCACCTACTTCCAGTACCCTGAAGTTCTGTGATTTCTCTCTCACGTCTAGACTTTGGCATACTGTTCTTTCTCACATTTTCCAGGCCTTTTCCCTGATCCACTTCTGTCCTGTTTCTTGGGAGAGCCTTTGCTATCCTTCAAGGCCAGGTTGGAGGCCCTCCCATCACCTTTGGCTTCTCCCATTATGTTAGTTTTCTCAATGCACTGGAATTCCTTGTCTGATTTTATATATTCACAGCTTGGGTGTGTGTGTGTGGGGGGGAAGTGGTTATGTTCATATCATTTACCTTGAATCCCCAATTATATGTTTAAAGAATGGGTTAAATTACAAATATTGAAACTAAGATGTCAGTTTATCAAGGACAAACTTCAATAAATATAACCTATAAATACGGCCGATATTTCTTTGTGGTTTTTAAACTGAACATTTCAAAGCTCCACCATGTTTGAAGAATATTGGTGGTGTTAAGGTTAGAACATGACTTATTGAGGAACTTGACTTTACACACTTTAACATAGAGCAGTTCAACTGTGCTAAATAGACACCAAAACCATTACCTCTGATAAAGAGTGTTTCAGGTGTTAGGAAACTTAAAAATGACTGACATGGGTTTGTCTCAGAGGGTGCAGTAAACCATTAGGCCTCTGAGTGTCGCTGTTGACCACTTAAGGAGGCAAACGGAGCTGGGGAGCTAGTCCACCATTTTCTCCATCCAAAAAAGCAAAGAACCAGTCGATCAGACTCCGGAAGTCCGAGGCTGCTACAAAGCTCACTTTGTCAGTCACCCAGCTCTGTGACCCATAAATTAGGACCATAAAGGGCTTAGTTCCTTAAGAAAAAATAAGATTTGAGTCCGTCGTGGGCAATTGGAACCGAATTCACAGAAAACAATTCACCAAAGAGGAAATGACCAAATACCTGAGATTCAAACACCGCGGAGGACTGGCCCTGCTGTGCATACTTCTGGGGATGCTGTGCAAGTCTGGATCTGGGCAGATCCACTACTCAGTTCAGGAGGAGCTGGACAAAGGCTCCTTTGTGGGCAACATCTCCAAGAACCTGGGACTCGAGCCCTGGCAGCTGATGGAGCACGGAGTCCGCATCGTCTCTAGAGGTAGGACGCGGCTCTTTGCTCTGAACCTGCGAAGCGGCAGCTTGATTACAGCAGGCAGGATAGACCGGGAGGAGCTCTGCGCTCAGATCACACTGTGTCTGGTAAAATTTAATATCTTGGTTGAAGACAAATTGAAAATTTTTGAAGTACAAATAGAAATTAAAGACATTAATGATAATGCTCCTGATTTTCTAACAGAGGAATTGGAAATAAAAATTGGTGAACTAACAGCTCCTGGAACTCGATTTCCACTTAAGACTGCATTTGACCCAGATGTGGGCATGAACTCCCTTCAGAACTATCACCTCAGCCCCAGTGACTACTTTTCCCTGACTGTGAAGCATGTCTCTGGCGGGGCCAAGTACCCAGAGCTAGTGCTGGAGAGGGCTTTGGACCGTGAGCAAAAGAAAGTTCACCAGCTTGTCCTCATTGCTTCTGATGGTGGCAACCCTGTCCTCTCTGGCAACTTGTGCATCCGAGTGATAGTTCTGGATGCAAATGACAACCCACCAGTGTTTACTCAATCTGAATATCAAGTAAGTGTTCAGGAGAACTTGCCAGTGGGTACCACGCTGCTCACAGTGAATGCCACTGACCCTGATGAAGGATTCAATGCTCAAGTGTCCTATATTCTAGATAAAATGCCTGGGAAAGTCGCTCAGATTTTTTATCTCAATTCAGTGACTGGAGATATATCAATTTTGAGAAGTCTAGATTATGAGGATGCTATGTTCTATGAAATTAAAGTTGAAGCACAAGATGGACCCGGTCTTCTTTCAAGAGCTAAGATTTTAGTCACAGTTCTGGATGTGAATGACAATGCCCCAGAAGTTACAATCACTTCTCTTACTGGATCAGTCCCAGAAGAGGCTACTGCTGGAAGAGAAATTGCCCTTATCAATGTGCATGACCGAGATTCTGGGCAAAATGGGCAAGTCACAGTTTTTGTCCTGGGAAATATGCCGTTTAATTTAGAAAAATCAATAGACCAATATTACCGATTAGTGACAGCCAGATCTCTAGATCGTGAACAGGTGTCTGAATACAACATCACTCTCAGAGCCACAGATGGGGGAAATCCCCCACTGTCCACAAACACTCATATCATTGTGCATGTTGCAGACATCAATGACAACCCACCTGCCTTCAGTCAGGCCACCTACTCTGCCTACATTCTTGAAAACAATCCTAGGGGAGCTTCCATCTTCTGTGTGACCACCCAGGATCCGGATAGCATCCACAACGCCCACATTACTTATGCACTGACTGAGGATACTATCCAGGGAGTGCCTCTCTCCACCTATGTCTCCATCAATTCCAACACTGGTGTCCTGTATGCGCTCTGTTCCTTTGACTATGAGCAGGTTAGAGACCTACACCTATTGGTGACAGCCTGTGACAATGGGAACCCGCCACTCAGCAGCAATGTGTCAATTAGCATATTCGTGCTGGACCAAAATGACAATGTGCCTGAAATCTTGTACCCCACCCTTCCCACCGACGGTTCCACAGGTGTGGAGCTGGCTCCCCGCTCCGCAGAGCCCGGCTACCTGGTCACCAAGGTGGTGGCAGTGGACAGAGACTCAGGCCAGAACGCCTGGCTGTCCTACCACCTGCTCAAGGCCAGCGAGCCTGGGCTCTTCCAGGTGGGGCTGCACACAGGAGAGGTGCGCACAGCTCGGGCCCTGCTGGACAGAGACGCGCTCAAGCAAAGCCTGGTGGTGGCGGTGCAGGACCACGGCCAGCCCCCTCTCTCGGCCACCGCCACGCTCACCGTGGCTGTGGCCGACAGCATCCCAGACGTCCTGGCCGACCTAAGCAGCCTCGAGTCTCCTGACAACCCAGACGACTCTGACCTCACGCTGTACCTGGTGGTGGCTGTGGCCGCAGTCTCCTGCATCTTCCTCGCCTTTGTCATCGTGCTGCTGGTGCTCAGACTGAGGCGCTGGCACGCGTCGCGTCTGCTCCAGGCTGCAGGAGGAGGGCTGCTGGGCATGCAGGCCTCGGCCTCGCAGTTTGTGGGCGTGGACGGGGTGCGGGCGTTCCTGCAGACCTATTCTCATGAGGTGTCCCTGACCGCGGGCTCGCGGGAGAGTCACGTGATCTTCCCGCAGCCCAACTATGCGGACACGCTCATCAGCCAGGACAGCTGTGGGAAAAGCGAGCCTCTTCTGATAACCCAGGATATATCGGAAACGAAAGGAAACTCCAGCTTACTTAAGGTAGGTTTCTTTCTTTCTTGGAATATTATAAAGAACAATTATGCTGGCATGGCTAATATAAAGATTTTAATACACGTTTTTTTGAAAATAAAACAACGTGGTAGTCCTCAGTTTTGTTTAAATATTTTTTTCTCTCTTCTTCTGGGCTTATGGTAGAGCTGATCTTCCTGACGTGGTTATGACTAAGTAGGCCTAAGTAACTAGTTCTATTATATAATAAATGACAATAATATGTGCCTCTCCCTGGAGGAAGCTCCTGTTGGCATTGTAAGAATTTCCAGATTTCTAAGTTATTTTTTGAAATTGTGGTTGTTCCTTCTATCTGAATGCTTGAATATAACAAGAGCTCTGTGGTTGTCATTCACTAATGTGTATACCTTTGATAAATAGACCTTTTTCATTTTAATTTCCTGTGATTTGAGGTTTGTTGCTCCAAACTATTTAGCTTATCCTCACTGGCACAAATAAAAAAATAAATAAATATTAGGTATTTTAGAGTCCTGTAAAATGATGCTTGCTCTTTCCATGCCATGCCATATTCTTCAACTCAATGACATAAAAACTGTTGAGTAAAAAAATGTAAAGTTTGGTCAAATGTTTTTACGTGGCCTGTATTTCTTACTGTGTATACCTGAGGTATGCGTGATGTATGTGCTCATTCATACTGATTTCAGCCTTTTGTCTGAAGGTGGGGAGGTCAATTGCCTAAATTGTTAGGAGTCTTGAAGTGACATTTCTTGTCCTTTGAGAAGGATAAGAAAATGCCAGAGATATGTTTCAGTCTCAGCAGGACAATTCCAGACCAGCTACTCCAACAATGGACTAGAGTCCTTTCTTGAGCCAGAAATTTTTGGCTCATTTTGAAATTTATGAAATTCACCCATCAAATCACCTCAGACAGTCACCCAAAATCTATTTCATTAGGTTTCAAATAAAGTAACATATCTCTCCCTCAATACATTAGAAGGAGATATTATATTCAATAGTGTGAGATGCAGGGCCTGAGCCAAATAACTGAGAGCATAGCAGAGAAAGGTATATTTTCACTCAAACATGCAAATACATCACAGAAAAAGCACATGATCTTCAAAATGTCTTCTTTAAGGAAGAGTCTTTATATTAGTATCACTTTCTTCATAATAAGAAAAATTGCTAAATGGGTAGTGCCCCCAGGAACTTCAGCTGCTCTAAGAGATTTTCTAATAATCCTGTATAAAACAAAGTCTACACGAATGTTATGAAAATGTACAGAGAGTACAAAGACTGTACAATTTCCATCAACTTGTATAGATGCTGAAAAGTCTCAGACATTCCATTTTCATAGAAAGGATTTTCTTAAGGATAGGCAAGAATTCATTACAATAGAAAGGGAGAAGGTTAATGGCAAAAGGAAGAGAAAATATAAATTCATAAAGTAGGGAAAACAATGAAAATAATGTCATAGGAAAATAGTCTGTTATGACTGGAGTGTAATGTGAGTTTGGATTAACATTGCAAAACAGGAGAATAAATCATTACATTGATATCTAATTTGGTAATGCATTTGAAATAAAGGTATTTGTTTTAGTTTTCCAAGGTGAGTTCAAGGATTATAAGGTAAGTTCCAAAACGGAGTGTCTAAGGACTCTCAACACCTCTCCAAGATTTACCAGTGATCAAGTCAAACTCACTATACTTATCAATGGTATAAATCAGCTGGATCTGAGTATTGGCATTATGGTGTATTACATATACATTCATATAATAAAAAGCACCGATTTCATAAAAATAATAAATATGGCATTCACAAGATTCAGCTGTATAAAAGCATATGTATTAAATTGGTCACTAACAAAGTTATCAGGCTGTGCTGTACTTAATGAGAAGACTACCTGTTTTTAAAAAGTGAGCAATACATTAAAATAAGTCTAGGGTCTTGACTTTTTTGCAAAGATTGTATCTTTGAAAAGTATTACTGAATTGATAAAGTATTTTTGGAGAGAGTTAAAATACTATATAAAGGAGGTTATGGATTTTACAAAAATGTATGGATCATAGTTCACGAAAGTGTGGGTAAAAAGCCAGTAACTTATTTCATCTGCACTACTCACGCCAGTGTTCACCAATACAGTGAAATCACTGAAGATATTTTTACCCCCTAAACTGAAAAAAGGTGGTATGCCTTGTGAATTTTTTAATGCAAAAAAGAATGTAAAATGATAACAATACTTATGAAATGATAAAAACTAGAACATGCCAAATGTAGAGGGTAAATATGAATACTTAGGTTTTCAACAAATAAGATACGTAGATTTGAGAGCTTACTCGTGGAGGGTAAATGGCTGGACAATATGCAGTTCTCCCAGACAACCTCCGGGCGCCGCTGTTGACCAAAGGGAAGAAAGGTTCTAAATTCTGTGGGAGACTTAGGCGGTGTTTTCCTGCTTTGTCCTGCGCACATAAGAAGGCGGAGGCTGTACCCACCAACTCAAGTCCTGCCCTCAAATCACAAAAGCCCAGGTGCTGTCTTTGATTTTTTTAAACATCTCAGAGACATCCTGAAAAGAAGCTTCCCAGTGAGATAAAAAAAAAAATGCAAAGAAGCTCCGGAAAAACTGAACTGATGAAAATTCAGGTACTGTTTCTCTTTCTGCTGTCTTTGCTGTGGGGGGCTATATCCCAGCAGATCCAGTACACTATTCCAGAGGAGCAGGCCAAGGGCTTGCGGGTGGGGAACCTTGCCAAGGACCTGAAGCTCAGTGTCCAGGAGTTGCCAGCTCGAAAACTGTGGGTTAGTGCAGAGAATTTCTTCAGTGTGAGTACAGAGAGTGGGGATTTGTTAGTGAATGGTAGAATAGATCGAGAAGAAATTTGTGGGAGGAAATCGGAGTGTACACTAGAATTTGAAATGGTTGCTGAAAATCCAATGAATGTTTTCCATGTGATTGTTGAAATCCAAGATATTAATGACAATGCACCACGTTTCATGGCAAAAGTCATTGACTTGGAAATCTGTGAGTCAGCCTTACCAGGTGTAAAATTCCCTTTGGATTCTGCACAAGATGCAGATGCAGAAAGTAACTCACTGAAGATATACACTATCAACCCCAATGAACACTTCTCTGTGACAATGAAGGAAAGTCCTGACGGAAGTAAATACCCAGAATTACTGCTGGAAAAACCTCTGGACAGAGAACAGCAGAGCTCTCACCAGTTAATCCTGACTGCCATGGACGGTGGAGACCCTCCCCTAAGTGGCACCACCCAGATTCGGATTCAGGTCACCGATGCCAATGATAATGCTCCAGTGTTCAGCCAGGACACATACAGAGTTAGCCTCCAAGAAAACGTGCCCTGGGGGACCTCTGTGCTGCAAGTGATGGCTACCGACCAGGACGAGGGTGTTAATGCAGAGATCACCTATGCCTTCCTCAGTGCCTCAACAAGTACCAGCCTCCTCTTCAATCTCAATCCAAATACTGGTGACATTACAACCAATGGTACACTGGACTTTGAAAAGACAAGTAGATACATGCTGGTTGTAGAAGCCAAGGATGGAGGAGTGCACACCGCTCACTGTAATGTTCAGATTGAAATTGTTGATGAGAATGACAATGCTCCAGAGGTTACATTGATGTCCTTTTCTAACCAGATTCCAGAGGATTCAGATCTTGGAACTGTAATAGCCCTATTTAAAGTGAGAGACCAGGACTCTGGGCAAAACAGTCTGGTTACCTGCTATATTCAGGAAGAAGGTCCTTTCAAATTAGAATCCACCTCCAAGAATTATTACAAGCTGGTGATTGACAGTGCCCTAGATAGGGAGCAGATGGCAGAGTACAATGTCACCATTACAGCCACAGACAAGGGCAAGCCATCCCTATCCTCCAGTAAAAGCGTCTTCCTACACATCACCGATGTCAACGACAACGCGCCAGTTTTCCACCAGGCCTCCTACGTGGTCCACGTGGCCGAAAACAACCCTCCTGGAGCCCCCATCGCCCAAGTCAGCGCCTCCGACCCCGACCTGGGGCCCAACGGCCGCGTCTCCTACTCCATCGTGGCCAGCGACCTGGAGCCACGGGCGCTGGCGTCCTACGTGTCGGTGAGCGCGCAGAGCGGCGTGGTGTTCGCGCAGCGCGCCTTCGACCACGAGCAGCTGCGCGCCTTCGAGCTGACCCTGCAGGCCCGCGACCAGGGCTCGCCCGCGCTCAGCGCCAACGTGAGCCTGCGCGTGTTGGTGGGCGACCGCAACGACAACGCGCCGCGGGTGCTGTACCCGGCGCTGGGGCCCGACGGCTCGGCGCTCTTCGACACGGTGCCGCGCGCCGCGCAGCCCGGCTACCTGGTCACCAAGGTGGTGGCGGTGGACGCCGACTCGGGACACAATGCCTGGCTGTCATACCACGTGCTGCAGGCCAGCGAGCCGGGACTCTTCAGCCTGGGGCTGCGCACGGGCGAGGTGCGCACGGCGCGTGCCTTGGGCGACAGGGACGCGGCCCGCCAGCGCCTGCTGGTCGCTGTGCGGGATGGGGGACAGCCGCCCCTGTCGGCCACAGCCACGCTGCTCCTGGTTTTCGCTGACAGCTTGCAGGAGGCGCTGCCAGACGTCAGCGAGCGCCAGGCGCCCGCTGATCCCCAGGCTGAGCTGCAGTTCTACCTGGTGGTGGCTTTGGCCTTGATCTCCGTGCTCTTCCTCCTCGCGGTGATTCTGGCGGTTGCCCTGCGCCTGGGACGCTCCTCCAGCCCCACCACCTGGGGCTGCTTTCAGCCTGGTCTGTGTGTCAAGTCCGGACCTGTGGTTCCTCCCAACTGTAGCGAAGGGACTTTGCCTTATTCCTACAATCTGTGCATTGCCTCACAATCAGCTAAGACAGAGTTTAATTTTCCCAACCTGAAACCAGAAATGGTTCCTCCTCGGGATCTCCTTTGTGATGATCCTTCTATGGATGGATGTGTCAGCAATGAAGACCCCCAACTCGTTTATGAATCAGCTTTTGCCTCTCACGTGAGTTTCTGCAAACCTACTTTTATTCTCCGTAGTGCATAATTATTTTTTACTGTTGTTCATTTTTCTGGTGATAATTCTAGTCAAAGAGGTGTATGGGACGGGTGGAGTTTGGTTCCTTGATTGTTCAGTAGTCTTGGCAATTGCCTAATTAATACTTCTCAATCTGTACTGTTAACAATTTTGTATGATCAGAAATTATTGCTAAAGAGAGCTTGTTCTTGGATGCTACTTTTAATAATAACACTGCCTTTCTTAGTTGATGTGTGATACCTTTTTTATTTTTTTGTGATACCTTTTTTAAAGCTTTATTCTTAGTATATGGTTTGCCAAAGTGAGCACTCAAGCTTTATTCTTTATAACTGTAGTTACAGTTCTACTTAAGTTAGTTTATGTTCATCTTCATCAAATATATTATAGTTTTTCATCTTTTGCTGCAATGTGTATTTTTAGTAGAGCCTTCATAATTATGCCTCTTAGCACTTCTTTGCCTTATCACATGTAGTAAAGACCAATTTGATCACTAATTTTGGATCAATTTTATTCACACTCCATAATCTCATTCAAAAATAAATTTCCAGTCACCTGGCTGGTTCAGTCAGTAGAACATGTGAGTCTTGATATCTGTGTTGTGGGTTCCAGCCACACACTGGGTGTAGAGATTACTTAAAAATAAAATCTTTAAAAGAATCTTAACCATTCTTTAGTAATTTATTTTTATATTCTTTTTACTTTGTCAGTTACGATAAGGAATGTAATGAAACTTTTTTTTAAAGATTTATTTACACAGAAAGAGAGAGAGAGAGAGAGAGAGAGAGGCAGAGACACAGGCAGAGGGAGAAGCAGGCTCCATGCCGGGAGCCCAACATGGAACTCGATCCCTAGACTCCAGGATCGTGCCCTGGGCCAAAGGCAGGCACAAAATCGCTGAGCCACCCAGGGATCCCCAAAACTTTTTGTATATAAAGCCTCTCTCATATTTCTTTTTTTAAGTATAGGTTTCTGAGAAGTGAGTCTAAGTTTTTCTTTTTTTTTTTTTTTTTGAGTCTGTTTTTCAAAACATCGCATTTTACCTCCCAATCCCCAGCAATTTGTGAGTCCTTTGAGGAATGTGAAAATTACCTTTAATTTGCTCCCCAAAGTCTTAATGATTTTATTACTCTGAATAAATAATGGACTTTCTTGTCTGATTAAAATTTATGAATAACTTCTAGAAGCTAGTTAGCATGTGAGGAATAATCTAAAGAATTGGCTACTTGGTGCTTTATATCAAATTTTGTAAAATTAGTTAATTAGTCAAAGTACTCATTTATAAGAAAACTGAAACATGCAGTAATAACATATATATGACTACTAAAAATTTTCCTTTTTTGTAGTTATTTCTAAAACCAGATCTACAATAAACTTATAAATGATAGTAAAATAATACCTTCTGGATGTGTCCTTATGTGAAAAAAGATACTGAAAATGTCTGTTTTTTTTACAAAGTTTCCATTTAACTTTTCTGTCATTCTTTATTTTAATATCAGTTACTTATTATTTTAGGCTTTGCAGTTATATTAGTGATACACTCATTAAACATTGGAAAAACTTTCAGTGTTTGAGTGTCTACTCTGTGGAAGGTGCTGTTCTAAAGTTTTAGTACACACTGTGAACATGATGGTCACAAACATAGCCTGTGACCTAAAATCTTCTAATACAAAATTAATGAACAAATTAACTTCCCAGACCTACTATCATATTTGCCAAGCCCATTTGCACAGGATAGCTCTTGAACAGTAGATGTTTTCTTAAAAGGGAATTCAAAAGTTGCCCCAGATTCTAAAGGGTCAACTCATGTGAGGGAACTTATTTCTATAAGGAAGGACTAAATCTCCAACTTCTCTGACCTGACACTGTTTTTTCACCTACCTATGCTTTCATTCTTCAAGTTCATCCTTGTTTCTGGAAAGGATAAATGTGTCTCTTACACAGTGCACTGCACCAAAAATGGACTGTGAAAATAAATAATGGAAAAGTTTAAAGGATAAAAATTCTTAGAAAAAATCATTTTTCTTTGAAAATAAATAAATTACTTTGGAAGCTTTATTGTACAGTAAGCTTTGGGTCATGCTTGGATTTTCATTGCAAATAAAAACAGGAGCTTGAATTTTATTCTTTTAGGAGAAATAGGTTATGAAAAATAAATGATATAAACAGGTAGTGCTTTTCTTCACCAAAAATATATTGCAGTAACAGGTTAGGACTCTGAGTGTCGCTGTTCACCAATCAGGGGAAACGTAACCAGGAATTTAATCGGAACCAGAAGATTTCTGCATCACAAAGTATTAGCCCTGTGGCTTTAGGAAGCTTAAGACTGGACACCAGAATTCCAACATCCAATGGTGAAAGCACATAATCTTGGACCCTGAAGATCCTGGGGCTCCTCTGGTCTCCACTGAGGAAACACCCAAGCGCAAGCTATTCCACAGCGGGGCGGTAATGGCGGCTCCTCCTTATCACCCAGACTGCAGCCGGCTGGTCGGGATTTGCGTTCTCCTGGGGGCCCTGTGGAAAATCCAGGCCGAACAGATCCGCTACTCTGTGCCTGAGGAGCTGGAGAAAGGCTCTTATGTGGGCAATATCGCCAAGGACCTGGGACTGGAGCCCCGGGAGCTGGAGGAGCGTGGAGTCCGCATTGTTTCCAGAGGTAGGACGCAGCTCTTTGCTCTGAACCTGCGAAGCGGCAGCTTGGTCACGGCGGGTAGGATAGACCGGGAGGAACTATGTGACAGATCTCCAAAGTGTGTAGTAAGCCTGGAGATTCTTCTGGAGGACAAAGTGAAGATTTTTGGAATAGAAGTGGAAATTATCGATGTTAATGATAATGCGCCCACCTTTGGGATAGAGCAAAGGGAAATAAAAGTTGCTGAAAATGAAAATCCTGGGACAAGATTTCCTCTTCCTGAAGCTTTTGATCCAGATGTAGGAGTAAACTCCTTGCAGGGTTACCAGCTCAGCTCGAATGTTCACTTCTCCCTAGATGTGCCAAGTGGAGCAGATGGCATTAGGTCCCCTGAGCTGGTGCTGGAGCTTGCCCTAGACCGAGAAGAAGAGGCAGTTCACCACCTCCTTCTCACTGCCTTTGACGGAGGTGACTTGGCTCACTCTGGCACTGTCAAGATTCATGTAACACTTGTGGATACCAACGACAACGCTCCTGTATTCACTCAGCCAGAGTACCATGTGAATGTTCTGGAGAACGTGCCAGTGGGCTACCGGCTACTCACTGTAAAAGCCACTGATCCAGATGAAGGAGCCAACGGAGAAGTAACCTATTCTTTCCGCAAAGTGAGAGATAAAATGTCCCAACTATTCCAATTGAATTCTTTGACTGGGGACATAACAATATTGGGGGATCTAGATTATGAAAACTCTGGATTTCATGACATAGATGTAGAAGCCCATGATGGACCTGGTCTCCGAGCCAGAAGTAAGGTACTGGTGACAGTTCTGGATGTAAATGACAATGCTCCAGAAGTCACTGTTACATCTCTCACCAGCTCTATCCAAGAAACTTCTTCCCCAGGTACGGTAATTGCACTTTTCAATGTACATGACAGTGATTCAGGAGAGAATGGCCTTGTCACATGTTCTATTCTGGATAATCTGCCATTCACACTTGAAAAGACCTATGGAAATTATCATCGGTTGTTGACACGCAGAACACTGGATAGGGAAGAGGTCTCAGAATACAACATCACAGTAACTGCCACTGATCATGGAATTCCACCACTGTCCACAGAAACTCACATATTACTGCAGGTGGCAGACATCAATGACAACCCACCTGCTTTCCCTCACGCTTCCTACTCTGCCTACATTCCTGAAAACAACCCCAAAGGAGCCTCCATTTTATCCATGTCTGCCCAGGACCCTGACAGCATGGAGAATGCCAGAGTCACTTACTCCTTGGCTGAGGACACACTCCATGGGATGCCTCTCTCCTCCTATGTTTCCATCAACTCTGATACTGGTGTCCTGTATGCACTGCGCTCCTTCGACTATGAGCAGATTAGAGACCTGCAACTGTTAGTGACAGCCAGCGACAGCGGGGAACCTCCACTCAGCAGCAATGTGTCCTTGAGTATTTTCATTCTGGACCAAAATGACAATGCCCCCGAAATCCTGTACCCCACCCTCCCCACTGATGGTTCCACAGGTGTGGAGCTGGCACCTCGATATGCAGAGTCTGGCTACCTGGTCACCAAGGTGGTGGCAGTGGACAGAGACTCGGGCCAGAATGCCTGGCTGTCCTACCACCTGCTCAAGGCCAGCGAGCCTGGGCTCTTCCAGGTGGGGCTGCACACAGGAGAGGTGCGCACAGCTCGGGCCCTGCTGGACAGAGATATGCTCAAGCAGAGCCTGGTGGTGGTGGTGCAGGACCACGGCCAGCCCCCTCTCTCGGCCACCATCACGCTCACTGTGGCCCTGGCCGACAGCATCCCAGACGTCCTGGCCGACCTAAGCAGCCTCGAGTCTCCTGACAACCCAGACGACTCTGACCTCACGCTGTACCTGGTGGTGGCTGTGGCCTCAGTCTCCTGCGTCTTCCTCGCCTTTGTCATCGTGCTGCTGGCGCTCAGGCTGAGGCGCTGGCACGCGTCGCGTCTGCTCCAGGCTGCAGGAGGAGGGCTGCTGGGCGTGCCGGCCTCCGCCTCGCAGTTTGTGGGCGTGGACGGGGTGCGGGCGTTCCTGCAGACCTATTCTCATGAGGTGTCCCTGACCGCGGGCTCGCGGGAGAGTCACGTGATCTTCCCGCAGCCCAACTATGTGGACACGCTCCTCAGCCAGGAGAGCTGTGGGAAAAGCGAGCCTCTTCTGATAACTCAGGATATATCGGAAACGAAAGGAGACGCTAGTCTTCATCAGGTGAGTCAATGTTGCCACATCAAAACATAGGCAGAGAGCAATATAAATGTCTCCAATTGAATAAGATAGGTAATATATAAAGACATTTGTCTTTTAGTCTTCTATTACTTTAAAGGGGAGGGGCAAGTGATACCTCAAAAATAATATCAGTTACTACTCATAAAAGTTATTTCATTTGTAGTCTTCATTCAGTTTTAGTCTCAGCAGCAATTTCTTAATTTTATACCTCTAAGCATCTCCATCCTTTAAGTGTCATTTTCATTTAGATATTAGTGAAAGGATAGATTAGAACTGTGAAATGTGGAGCATTTGTCTGCTCAGTGGGTAGAGTATGCAACTCTTGATCTTAGAGTCATGAGTTCGGGCCTCGTGTTGGGGTAGAGATTACTTCTTTTTTTCTTTTTTTTTAATTTTAAAAATTTTATTTATTCATGAGAGACAGAGAGAGAGAAGCAGAGAAACAGGCAGAGGGAGAAGTTGGCTCCGTACAAGGGAGCCTGATGTGGGACTTGATCCCGGGTCTCCAGGATCATGCCCTGGGCTGAAGGCAGGCACTAAACCACTGAACCACCCAGGCTGCCCAATTTTTATTTTTCTAACTAGGTTCCACACCCATGGTGAAGCCCAACACAGGGCTCGAACTCACAATCCTGAGATCAGGACCAGAGCTGAAATCAAGAGTAGGCCGCTTAATGGACTGAGTCCTTGAGATGCTCTAGATGATGACTTAAAAAAAAAAGAACTGAAATGAAAGGCAATTGTATAAAATCATATTATTCTGTCGTATGACGCTGTTACTGATTCTAGCTTGACTTTTTAAATTTCCTCTTTTCTACTTTGAAATTTTCTTTTTTCTGAAAATTAAACAGTGACAATTTATAAATACTGGAGGAAATTTAACTTTTAGGTATAATTTTAATAGGGATAGTTTCTCAATTGGATTGGTGTATTTCACATATTTTGTTGTTGCAGTTTTTGAGAGGCACCAGCAGTAACTATGTGATTCCTTTGGCACACTTCTTTGATTACCAAAAATATTGGCCATTATTTCATTCATCTTTAAGTAGGTTGAAGGAGTAATTTTAGTAATTTCTAAATTTCAGGGTACCTGGGTGGCTCAGTTGGTTGAGCATCTGCCTTCAGCTTGGTCATGATCCCAAGGTCCTGGGATGGAGCCCCACATCATGCTGAGCAGGGAGTCTGCTTCTCCCTCTTCTCCTGGTTCATGCTATCTCTTGCTATCTGTGTCACTCTCTCTAAGTAAATAAATAATTTAACTAAATAATAATTTCTAAATTTCCTATTATAGCATCACAATGAAATCCTTCTTGATTTCTAAGGAAAATATATGTTTCAAAACCTTTCCTTTCTCATCATGAGAGTGACTTATAAATGTTGGGTAACTTGGATTCTGTATTGATACAATTTATGCTACGTAGTAAGTAGGCCTCATCGTTGCTCCTGAAAATTGCTCTCAGTTAGTTTTGAGATGGCTCTGGGATGATCTGATATGGGGAAAATATTTTGCATGCAAGGGATATACAACACTTTTGTTCTTTGTGCCTTCCTTTAGTTCTGTGAGTTAACTAAGAATTTGTGAATGTCTAGGGCTACACAAATTAGTGCTCTTTAGATAGCCAGGAATTGTAGTAATAGATTGTGGACTATGCTTCAATTCAACTTAAGAAGGAGCATTTTAGTTTCTAAATGCTTTTTGTCTTTGTGGGAAACTGTGTGAGATACATGGAAAAATAGAATGTCATGTGATACAATTAGCTGACAGGGGGAAAGGAGAGAGAGGAAATATTGAGATTCTGAGGAGAGATTAAAATACTGAAGCCAGGGGCACCTGAGTGGCTCAGTAGGTTAAGCATCTGCCTTTGGCTCAGATCATGATCCCAGAGTCCTGGGATCAAGTCCAGAATTGGGCTCCCTGCTCAGCAGGGAGTCAACTTCACCCTCTTCCTCTGCCTGCCACTCCTCCTGCTGTTCTCTCTCTCTCTCTCTCTCTCTCTCTCTCAAATAAATAAATAAATGAAGTCTTTTTAAAAATAAATAAAATACTGAAGCTTTAAAATAAAATTTGTAAATATCAATTGGCCTGAAACTGCATCAAGCATATTTGGATGCTGGCATTAGGAATATATTCCAGAATCAGAGTGATACATATTTTAAGTGTCTAGGAGAACAGTAGATAATTGTTATCCTAATATCACACAGGAAATGTATTTTTATTTGAGTAGCCACTTGATTTATTTTAGAAAATAGTATTTCTGGTTAAGTAAGTTATTGTGCAACCATATGATGGAAGAAATAAATGAGAAAGCCCTTTATGTACTGATACGAAATAATTTCATGATATAATGAGTGAAAATGCAGAATATGTTATATTGTATACTTACATTTATGTATTAAAGGGGGGAGAACATTTATAAAAATCTGCACTATACAAAACATCTCTCTGGAATGGTACACAAAAAAAAGTAACACTTATTTCTCCTGGGACAAATGAGTTCATGAAAGCAGAGGAGAAAATGTTCTGCATATACCTTTTCAATTTGGAACTATATGGATATATACCATTTTAAAAACTAATAAATACTCTCAGTAAATTAAAAAAATATATATTTCGCAAAACATTTACAAGAAATTGGTGCACTTCCACGAGAAGACCTCTGGGTGTCGGTGTAGGTCAAAAAAGTGAGAGAAGATGCATTTGGGAGCCTCTTAGAGGGTAACTTCCTGCTCAAACCAGCCACATAGAGACCAGTAAAGATTCAGATACGGAAAACAAAAGCAGAAAGAGAGACCCTCCCCGGCATTTTGCCATCCACAGAGGGCTTATTTCTCCTCTTGACCAAAAAGCAGAGCCACAGTGGAGAAAGAGGATGAGGCCGAGAGCAGAGTGGAGCAGCCCAGCGCGGTGGCGGCAGGTATTGTTGCCCTTCCTGATGTCTTTGTTCTGCGGGGCTCTCCCGGATCAGATCCGCTATTCAATTCCTGAAGAGCTGGCCAAAAACTCGGTGGTAGGAAACCTCGCCAAGGATCTGGGGCTCAGTGTCCGGGACTTGCCAGCCCGGAAACTGCGGATTAGCGCGGAAAAAGAATATTTCACTGTAAATCCTGAAAGTGGGGACTTACTTGTGAGTGACAGAATAGATCGAGAGCAGATATGTGGAAAGAAGTCTCTGTGTGTTCTGGATTTCGATATTGTCGCAGAAAACCCACTAAATATCTTTCACGTAGCAGTATTAGTGCAGGATATAAATGACAACACCCCAGTATTCAAACAGAATAAGATTGATTTAAAAATTGGAGAATCCACCAAGCCAGGTAAAACATTTCCACTAGACCCGGCCCTGGATTCAGATGCTGGTCCTAACTCACTGCAAAGATACCATCTTAATGACAATGAGTACTTTGATCTCTCAGAGAAACAGACTCCAAATGGACATAAATATCCTGAGCTGATTCTGAAACATTTTCTAGACAGAGAAAAACAGAGTTTCCATCAGTTGGTTCTAACAGCTGTGGACGGTGGGGACCCACCCCAGAGCGGCACCACCCAGATCCAAATTCAAGTGACCGATGCTAATGATAACCCTCCAGTGTTCATCCAAGACATCTACAAGGTCAGCCTGCAGGAAGGTGTGCCCCGGGGCTTCTCTGTGCTTCGGGTAACAGCCACTGACCAGGATGAGGGTGTCAACGCAGAGATCACCTACTCCTTTCATAATGTGGATGAACTAGTGGAACAGTTTTTTAACTTAGATAAAACAACAGGAGAAATCACGACAAAGGATTATTTTGATTTTGAAACTGCTAATAGTTACACTCTCAGTGTAGAAGCAAAAGATCCTGGAGATCTAGCAGCCCACTGCAGTATCCAAGTTGAAATTCTCGATGAAAATGATTGTGCACCTGAAGTGATGATGACTTCAATATTTACTCCCCTACCAGAAGATTCCCCACCAGGAACTGTGGTCGCCTTGATAAAAACGAGGGATAGAGACTCTGGAGAAAATGGAGAAGTTTACTGCAGCATCTTGGGAAAGGCCGAATTTATACTGAATTCTTACTCAAAGAACTATTACAAGCTAGTGACAGATGGTCCCCTGGACCGTGAGGAGATTCCGGAATACAACATCAGTGTAATGGCCACCGACAGGGGAAAGCCGCCCCTCTCTTCTAGTATAAGCATCACTCTGCACATTGCGGATGTCAACGACAACGCACCAGTTTTCCACCAGGCCTCCTACGTGGTCCACGTGGCCGAAAACAACCCTCCTGGAGCCTCCATCGCCCAAGTCAGCGCCTCCGACCCCGACCTGGGGCCCAACGGCCGCGTCTCCTACTCCATCGTGGCCAGCGACCTGGAGCCACGGGCGCTGGCGTCCTACGTGTCGGTGAGCGCGCAGAGCGGCGTGGTGTTCGCGCAGCGCGCCTTCGACCACGAGCAGCTGCGCGCCTTCGAGCTGACCCTGCAGGCCCGCGACCAGGGCTCGCCCGCGCTCAGCGCCAACGTGAGCCTGCGCGTGTTGGTGGGCGACCGCAACGACAACGCGCCGCGGGTGCTGTACCCGGCGCTGGGGCCCGACGGCTCGGCGCTCTTCGACACGGTGCCGCGCGCCGCGCAGCCCGGCTACCTGGTCACCAAGGTGGTGGCGGTGGACGCCGACTCGGGACACAATGCCTGGCTGTCATACCACGTGCTGCAGGCCAGCGAGCCGGGACTCTTCAGCCTGGGGCTGCGCACGGGCGAGGTGCGCACGGCGCGTGCCTTGGGCGACAGGGACGCGGCCCGCCAGCGCCTGCTGGTCGCTGTGCGGGATGGGGGACAGCCGCCCCTGTCGGCCACAGCCACGCTGCTCTTGGTTTTCGCTGACAGCTTGCAGGAGGCGCTGCCAGACGTCAGCGAGCGCCAGGCGCCCGCTGATCCCCAGGCTGAGCTGCAGTTCTACCTGGTGGTGGCTTTGGCCTTGATCTCCGTGCTCTTCCTCCTCGCGGTGATTCTGGCGGTTGCCCTGCGCCTGGGACGCTCCTCCAGCTCCACCACCTGGGGCTGCTTTCAGCCTGGTCTGTGTGTCAAGTCCGGACCTGTGGTTCCTCCCAACTATAGTGAAGGGACTTTGCCTTATTCCTACAATCTGTGCATTGCCTCACAATCAGCTAAGACAGAGTTTAATTTTCTTAATGTCACCCCGGAAGTGACTCCCTCTCAGGATCTCCTCTGTGAAGATGCCTCTTGGGTACCAAATACAAATCATGAAGGTGTACCATTTACATCAGATATTGTTTTAAAGGTGAGCTTTAATTTACTTATTTTTACTTTGGTTGTCAATGTTTGTTAGCAAATCACCCAACTGCGGTAGAAGTCTATTTCATATTTTGTCTTGTGGGTTCAATTTAGGAGTTTTCTGCCTCAATTATCTTAATCTAGCCTAACTAAATCTTTGACACAGGTTTTTCTATCTGATGTATGAGATTTATTTGTCCATAATTACAAGCCTGTACTACCTGAACTATTTCTTTCTTTTTTTAAAAAAAGATTTTATTTATTCATGAGAGAGAGAGGCAGAGACACAGGCAGGGGAGAAGCAGGCTCCATGCAGGGAGCCTGATGTGGGACTCCAGGATCACACCCTGGGCCGAAGGCAGGCACTAAACCTCTGAGCCACCCAGGGATCCCCAATATTTCTCTTTCTTCTTCATTTCTATATTCCTTTCCTATGAAATTTCTTTACTATTGGGACCTTATGTTATTCCTTTCATCTTCAGGGTCTTCATTACTCAAATTTTAGTTTTACTTCCTCTTAAAATTATAGCATTTCAGAGTAAAGAGAGCTGTCTTTGTTGCTAGCTTGGGATAACTGGGAACAAAAAAAGGAAGGAAGGAAGGAAGGAAAGAAAAGAAAAGAAAAGAAAAGAAAAGAAAAGAAAAGGAAAGGAAAAGAAAAAATATAGATTACCCAGTGTGGTGGTTGCCAACAGCAAGGGACAGGTAGGACTGAATTGTAGACCAGCATTCTAAGTGTCTTTTCAAGCTAAGCGTCCTGAGATCTCAGATCTGTTTTTAAAGGATGGGCAACATTTGAGGCCAGCAGTGCCTATTTTATGAGTGTATTTATTAAATGTGAGAAATCTTTCTTATTCATCCAAATAGCTTTTGTGAAAAATTGCACATTGATAAAAGTTTTGCAAACTGTGCTCACATTGTTTACTTAAATTTTTCTTTTTGAATGTTCTAATTATAGATATAAATGTCTTCATTTTATTTTTTTTTATAAATTTCTTTTTATTGGTGTTCAATTTGCCAACATATAGAATAACACCCAGCATTTTCTTTTTCTATGAAGGTGTCATTAGGTAAAAAATGCTTTTCTCACTTAATGGACTCTCCGAAATACCCTTTTTTCCCAATCATGAGGCATTTTCCCCCCTTCTACCATATAAAGGTGATAACATTAAATATCTCTCTCAATATAGGAAGACCACTCATTGCCTGCTCACTGAGTATCTGGGCATGTTTTTTTGGCATAGGTAATGAACTAAAGCCCTTTCCTTCAGTCACTATATGGATTTCTCCAAGATCTGTCACTGTAAAATGCCTAACTCCAGTTTATACATGGTAATAGGAAAATATAGATAATGCAAAGTTAACCCAACTCAAACTCTTAGTCTGATGTGGTGTAACTTTCAAATTCTTAGTGTGAAAATCTGGGAACTTTCTCAAAGACCTCACAAATAACAAAATCGCCTCTTTATTTTTTTCTGTTTATGACAGCTAATACAATTTGCTTGGGTCAGCAGGCGTTTTTGCACAAGTGCAATGAGAATTGGGTTTCTTTCCTTGACATTCTTATGCACAATGGGCACATTTTCATTAATATACCCAAAATAAAAATATGAAATTTTAAAACCTGCAAAACTAAGAATTCCAGTGCCCTAATATAATGAACTCAGCATAGGTAGGAGGTAAATAAAGGACATAGGCTCAATGGCACTTAAATAAAGCTTTTCTAAGGAAATAAAAATCTAATAATTATATTGATTTTAAGGTTTGTTGAAGACTTTTGCCATTTCAGAATTAAATATAAACAGTATCACTTGATAATAAGTTAAATATACAGCAAAATTATTAAAAATAAAATATAATTAAACATTTATGAAATAAAACAGAATTGGTGTAGTAACTGGTTAGGACTCTGAGTGTCGCTGTTCACCAAAGTGGAAGAGCTGCTTGCTGATACGACCTGACTCTCAGCTCCTTCCGCATTAAACAAACAGACCCAAGAAGTTTTGGGGAATAGCCTCACATTTGTGTCAAGTAATATGTTCCTTTTGGCTTGAAAGAAAGAAGGAAACAGCAGACTGGAATTAGGACTAAGAAAACTGGTCGGAGAGAAAGCAATGGCGGATCCACTGAGGGGTTGGTGCTGCATAGAGCCGCTCTTGCTCTTCCTGTTCCTGGAGACACTGTGGGGAGTCAGAGCCGCGCAGATCCACTACTCGGTGCTGGAAGAGCTGGACAAAGGATCCTTCGTGGGCAACATCGCCAAGGACCTGGGGCTGGAGCCCCGGGAGCTGGCGGAGCGCGGAGCCCGCATCGTCTCCAGAGGTAGGACACAGCTTTTCGCTCTGAACCCGAGAAGCGGCAGCTTGGTCACTGTGGGCAGGATAGACCGAGAGGAGCTCTGCGCTCAGAGCATGCCGTGTTTGGTGAGTTTTAACATCTTGGTTGAGAATAATATGAAAATTTATGGAGTAGAAATAGAAATAATAGATATTAATGACAACTTTCCGCGATTCCGGGATGAGGAAGTAAAAGTAAAAGTTAATGAAAATGCAGCTACTGGAACGCGATTAGCACTTCCCTTCGCTCGAGATGCTGATGTGAGTGTGAACTCCCTCCAGAGTTATCAACTCAGCCACAATATCCATTTCTCTCTGGAAGAGAAAAGCGGAGATGATGGACAAAAATACCCAGAACTGGTACTGGAGAAGCCCTTGGACCGCGAGAAAGTAGCTGTCCACGACCTGCTCCTCACAGCTTTAGATGGTGGGGACCCCATACTCTCTAGTTCTATGCACATACGAGTGATGGTTCTTGATGCAAATGATAATGCACCCTTGTTCTCTCTACCTGAGTACAGAGTGAGTGTACCAGAGAACATACCGGTAGGCACTCGGCTGCTTATGCTAACTGCCACCGATCCAGATGAGGGAATAAATGGGGAATTAACTTACTCTTTTCACAATGAAGACGACAAAATTTCAAAGACTTTCCAACTTGATTCGAAACTGGGTGAAATCTTGACTCTGCGATCACTGGATTATGAAGAATCCAGATTCTACCTCATGGAAGTGATAGCTCAGGATGGAGGTGCTCTTCTTGCCAGTGCTAAGGTGCTGATCACAGTACAAGACGTGAATGACAATGTCCCAGAAGTGATCCTCACCTCTCGTGCTAGTTCTGTTTCTGAGGACTGTCCTCCTGGAACCATAATTGCACTCTTTAGTGTACATGATGGTGATTCTGGAGAGAATGGAGAGATCCTATGTTCTATCCCTAGTAACTTGCCTTTTAAATTGGAAAAGTCAGTTGATAATTACTATCACTTATTGACCACAAAAGCCCTGGACCGAGAAGAGATTTCAAATTATAACATCACAGTCATGGTCATTGACCGTGGAAACCCACCCCTGTCTACAGAAAGCTACATTTCCCTTAATGTGGCAGACATCAATGACAACCCTCCCATCTTTCCTGACACCCCATACTCCACCTACATCCTGGAAAACAATCCCAGAGGCATCTCAATCTTATCTGTGACTGCGCAGGACCCCGACAGCGGCAACAATGCCAAAGTCACTTATTCTCTGGCCGAGGACACATTTCAAGGAATACCTCTATCCTCCTATGTCTCCATCAATTCCAACACAGGCGTCCTGTATGCTCTGGGCTCTTTTGACTATGAGCAGGTTAAAGACCTGCAGCTGTGGGTAATGGCCAGTGACAATGGAGACCCTCCGCTTAGTAGCAACATATCACTGAAGCTGTTCGTGCTGGATCAGAATGACAATGTGCCTGAAATCCTGTACCCCAGCATTCCCACGGATGGCTCCACAGGTGTGGAGCTGGCTCCCCGATATGCAGAGCCCGGCTACCTGGTCACCAAGGTGGTGGCAGTGGACAGAGACTCTGGCCAGAATGCCTGGCTGTCCTACCACCTGCTCAAGGCCAGCGAGCCTGGGCTCTTCCAGGTGGGGCTGCACACAGGAGAGGTGCGCACAGCGCGGGCCCTGCTGGACAGAGACGCGCTCAAGCAGAACTTGGTGGTGGCGGTGCAGGACCACGGCCAGCCCCCTCTCTCGGCCACCATCACGCTCACTGTGGCCATTGCTGACAGCATCCCAGATGTCCTGGCTGACTTGGGCAGCCTGGAAGCCCCACGTGACTCCCAAGCTTCAGACCTCACGCTGTACCTGGTGGTGGCTGTGGCCTCAGTCTCCTGCATCTTCCTCGCCTTTGTCATCGTGCTGCTGGCGCTCAGGCTGAGGCGCTGGCACGCGTCGCGTCTGCTCCAGGCTGCAGGAGGAGGGCTGCTGGGCGTGCCGGCCTCGGCCTCGCAGTTTGTGGGCGTGGACGGGGTGCGGGCGTTCCTGCAGACCTATTCTCACGAGGTGTCCCTGACCGCGGGCTCGCGGGAGAGTCACGTGATCTTCCCGCAGCCCAACTATGTGGACACGCTCCTCAGCCAGGAGAGCTGTGGGAAAAGCGAGCCTCTTCTGATATCTGAGGAGATCAATGTAAATGAAGAACTAGGAGTTGTTCAGGTGAGATTTCCTTTTCAATATGCTTGCTTGTAGCTTTTTTTTTTTTTCATTTGTTTCCTTAATCTGTTTTCTGCCACATTCAAAACTAATTATGGAAATATTGAATCAGAGATCAAGTTGATCTAATCGGGTGATTGATGCTATCTCCATTTGCTTTCAAATTATATTTTGGGTTTAATGCCTTCTTTTTTCAATACATAAAATTTTAGACAATCTAGCTAACCCATAGGCTTAAAAGAAAGTGGTTAAACACAATCACCTTACCCAAAGACTTTCTTACACTAGAATTGTTATTATGTTAATAGAAGAGTTGTTTGGTTAGTCCAAGTTGTTATATGTAATATTCTCTTTTGGGTACTTGTGTAAACACCAATAGCGAATAGGTTTTGGAAAGGATGGTATACAGCACTGATATTTTAGTATACCTTCACTTTGCATAAGGAAATAATTTATAGTATTTTCATAAATCAATGGAAGAATATAGAAAACTTCTACATGATAAAAATCAGAAAAACAGATTAAATTTATAGTCTATGGCATTCTCAAGTCTGGGAACTTTGGGTTAACCTATGTAATTACTGGACACCCATATTTGTTGAAAGAAGAAATCAGTGAGAAGGAACCTTAAAACTACTTTATTCAGTGTGCATAGGTGGCTCAGTCAGCGAAGCATGGGACTCTTGATTTGGGCTCAGGTCATGGTCCTCAGGGTGTTGGGGTAGAGTCCCAAATGGGGCTTCTGGCTCAGTGCAGAGTCTCCTTGAGATTTCCTTCCTTATTCCTCTGCCCTTTACACCCCCACCCCAACATGCATTCTCTAAAAAGAAATCTTTTTTAAAAAAACTATACTTTATTCTGTGGTGCAGTTTAAAATCTCCAAAGAATTAGATTCTGCTACATGCATTAATACAAATATGCCACACACCTGGCATCTTCTGGTTACAGATAACCCTTCCCTTTTCAGAGTCAGTATCTACTTGAATGTTTGCACCTATGCACGCATCAGTAAAATTCTGCTTTATCACTAGAGCCTAAGATTTGTACTTGGAAAATCAATTCAACATAAAAAATTGTTTGAAACTTTAAAATTCATTTCTCAGGGGTATGCTCTTCTTAAATTAATAATTTTTCTTAATTAAATGCAAGTCTATGGGTCTCAGATTTCTTGAGTGTGTGTTGTGTAATGGAAGAACTGCTCTCTGCATTTTGGTATCTAATCTACTATAGATTATTTTCAGATGCTTCATTTTAAGATTTTCAATCATCCAAATATTGTACTTTCAACAGCTTCTTCAGTTGCAAAGTGTGACTAAATAGGAGAAACGGCAATAAACAAATGGTTTATTGTTACATGTGGGAACCACTTGATTTTTGTTTCTTAATTATTTCAAAAAAAATAATTATTTCAAGGTGATCCAATATTTGTATATTGAAGGGGATCCAATTATATCTATATATGGTTAATTCTGACTGCAGTGTAAAATGTGCAGACCCACTGAATACTGAATGCATCCAAAAAGAGTAGTGAGAATTTGTGTGATGGAGATTGGTATCATTCACTTCTACATGAAAACTCACTTTTCTATTATATTTTATAATAAATAGTATTTTTATATTTTTCATTATATTTTTAAATAGATTTTGGATATGAGTTAACATTTTCATGCAGTGGAAAATACCTCTTAAACCTCTATAAACTTCAATAGATTTTATGTAATAAAATGCTTGATCCAACACTGAGTGTATATACTATCTATACTCGTTTAAATATTTGAATCTTTAGTTTCATATGTGCTCTAAAAAGATAACTCTCCTGTATTAAATGTTCACACCACGTTGGAAAGGCACTTGTTCAGTCATATTTTGGAGCAAAGTTTTGAGTCTATGTTTTTTATGTTTGTATGAAGTAGAGATATCAGTGAGTTTGTCTAGAATCCTGAATATGATGAGTAGTTTAAGATGTCAAATGCTATTCTACTATTAGTTCAGCATTGCTACTCACTAAGTTTCAGAATTACAATGTATTGTATAAGCTTTAAAAATTTCTTTATGAAGATTTCTAGTTTTGAAAAAAAGATTTCTAGTTGTGGAAATTGAATCAAAACTGTAAGACACCTATCAGAAACATAAAATTGACATGCTTATTGACAAGGGAAGAATGTCAATAACAAAGGGTTGGGATAATCTGATAGTAACCTGGGGACCAAGGAAAAGTGGACAACATAGTTTACTTTAGAATATATAACTATAAGGACTCATACTTTATCTCTAAAATTTAAATAATTTACCGTTGCTAGGTGACTTCAGAAGAAACGATATACAGTTAAAGACAATGGTAATGTAGTGTGAAAAAATAAAATCCGTGGAATAGTTTTTAAATCATGATCGTTTAAAAGTAGACACTTGGAAACCAAGGAAAAGAGTTTCTTGCTTCTTACCATACATCTATTTTATAGGGACAACCATATCTTTACTTACCTATCAATTATTTTGGGGGTAAAGTGATAATGATTATAGGGAAGTAAAACACAGGATAAAACTAAAAGCTATGAGATTTGTAACGTTTATAAGTTAGAAGAAAAGCGAATGTAATAACCATACACATCAAGCTGATATTTCAAGCATTTTCATACTACACTTTCTTCCATAACCTACTACTTTCATTTGTGTCATTTTCTACATATCATTTCATTTGGTCTTCAGTTTTACTAAGGAAGAACACAGGACAGAAGTTATGACCATTTTATGAAAATGGAAATGAAAACCATGATGATGCCAATAAACATCTTCAGCAAGTTACCTCTGCTCTTTGAGAAGTAAAAATCATTTGATTTAGATGGATAAAGTTCAAGTTCAAATAAAACGACCTGCCAGATTTTAAATATAGTAGATATTTAAAATGTTAAAATCCTCGTAAGATGGGAAGAATGAGATCTGTCCTGACACAGAATTTTCTTCTAACCCACTCCTTATTTGGAGCTCATTTAGTAACCACTACTGCAGTTCTGCACCCGAGACGCGGGGTGCCGCTGTTGGCTAGTACAGAGCAAAGTATCCGCTTCTCCCGAGGCAAAGGAATCGCCTGCCCACCCCGGAATGGCGGTAACTGGGCACTCTCCGAATCTCTCCCGCTGACCTATCTGTTAAACAATCTGCCTGCCAAGACAAATCTAGGAGTTGCTCCTGCTCAAAGAATTCTTGGGATCCTTTGGCAATCGTAGGTCTTTGGCAAAGTCGCAGAAAACGGGATGGGAGACCGTTTGGGACAGGAGGACTCCGCTGGGTGGAGACGAATGGCGTTTCTCTTTTGGCTGGTTTTGTTCAGCCCAGTGATACCGGAGCAGATCCAGTACACTATTCCAGAGGAGCTGGCCATGGGCTCGCTGGTGGGGAACCTCGCCAAGGATCTGGGGCTTGGCGTGCAAGATTTGCCTACTCGAAACCTGAGGATTAGTGCACAGAAGAAATTCTTTACAGTAAGTACTGAAAATGGGGACTTACTTGTGAGTCACCGTATAGACAGGGAGCAAATTTGTGGCAAGAAGTCAACATGTGTTCTAGAATTTGAAATGGTCGCTGAAAAGCCTTTGAACTTTTTTCATATAAGTGTGGTAATTCAGGATGTCAATGACAACCCACCAACCTTTAGCCAAAGTATCACTGAACTGGAAATTAGTGAACTGGCCCTAACTGGAGCCACTTTTGCACTGGAATCCGCACAAGATTCAGATGTAGGTGTCAATTCCCTGCAGCAGTACTACCTCAACCCCAACCCACACTTCTCTTTGATTCAGAAGGAGAACCCAGATGGCAGTAGGTATCCAGAACTGGTAGTGAAGACTCCCCTGGACAGGGAAGAGCAGTCCTGCCACCACCTGGTCCTCACTGCTGTGGATGAAGGGGACCCAGCCAGAAGCTGCACTACCCAGATAAGGGTGGTTGTGGCAGATGCAAATGATAACCCACCAGTGTTCACCCAGGATGTGTACAGGGTCAGTGTCCTAGAGAACCTGCCCGTGGGCTCCTCTGTACTGAGTGTGATGGCCACTGACTTGGATGAGGGGGTCAATGCTGAGATCACCTATGCTTTCATCAACATTGGTAATGCAGTGAGACAGCTGTTCAGACTGGACAGTAAAACAGGGGAACTCACCACTGGGGGAGGACTGGACTTTGAAGAGAGAGAGAGCTACACAATTGGGGTGGAAGCAAAGGATGGTGGACGTCACACAGCACACTGTAAAATACAAATAGATATTCTGGATGAAAATGACAATGCACCTGATGTAATCCTGGATTCTGAATCTAAACATATTCAAGAAGATACTGAGCTGGGGACTGTTGTTGCCCTGATAAAAACACGTGACCTAGATTCAGGATTTAATGGGGAAGTTTTCTGCCAACTAAAAGGAAAGTTCCCATTTAAAATAGTTCAAGATACAAAAAATACATACAAGTTGGTCACAGATGGAGCCTTAGATAGAGAACAGACTCCAGAATATAACGTAACTATCACTGTCACTGACAGGGGAAAGCCGCCCCTCTCTTCTAGTATAAGCATCACTCTGCACATTGCGGATGTCAACGACAACGCACCAGTTTTCCACCAGGCCTCCTACGTGGTCCACGTGGCCGAAAACAACCCTCCTGGAGCCTCCATCGCCCAAGTCAGCGCCTCCGACCCCGACCTGGGGCCCAACGGCCGCGTCTCCTACTCCATCGTGGCCAGCGACCTGGAGCCACGGGCGCTGGCGTCCTACGTGTCGGTGAGCGCGCAGAGCGGCGTGGTGTTCGCGCAGCGCGCCTTCGACCACGAGCAGCTGCGCGCCTTCGAGCTGACCCTGCAGGCCCGCGACCAGGGCTCGCCCGCGCTCAGCGCCAACGTGAGCCTGCGCGTGTTGGTGGGCGACCGCAACGACAACGCGCCGCGGGTGCTGTACCCGGCGCTGGGGCCCGACGGCTCGGCGCTCTTCGACACGGTGCCGCGCGCCGCGCAGCCCGGCTACCTGGTCACCAAGGTGGTGGCGGTGGACGCCGACTCGGGACACAATGCCTGGCTGTCATACCACGTGCTGCAGGCCAGCGAGCCGGGACTCTTCAGCCTGGGGCTGCGCACGGGCGAGGTGCGCACGGCGCGTGCCTTGGGCGACAGGGACGCGGCCCGCCAGCGCCTGCTGGTCGCTGTGCGGGATGGGGGACAGCCGCCCCTGTCGGCCACAGCCACGCTGCTCCTGGTTTTCGCTGACAGCTTGCAGGAGGCGCTGCCAGACGTCAGCGAGCGCCAGGCGCCCGCTGATCCCCAGGCTGAGCTGCAGTTCTACCTGGTGGTGGCTTTGGCCTTGATCTCCGTGCTCTTCCTCCTCGCGGTGATTCTGGCGGTTGCCCTGCGCCTGGGACGCTCCTCCAGCTCCACCACCTGGGGCTGCTTTCAGACCAATGTTTGCTCCAAGACTGAATCTGGAGTTATCTCCAGTTACAGCGAAGGGACTTTGCCTTATTCTTACAATCTTTGTGCTGCCTCACATTCCTCAAAGACTGAGTTTAAATTTCTCAATATAAAGCCTGAAAATATTCCACCACAAGATCTTCTCTGTAATGAAGCCCCTTGGTTTGAAAGTACCAGCATTGTAGATTCCCGGATGACTTCTAATTCAGTCAGTTTGCAACAGGTGAGTTATTTCAAAGCCCTTTATTTCCATAAGCATAGCTAGATGTCAGTAATTACTATAGAAGTAAAATGTATAGAGGCTAAATATGCCTTGATTTTATTGTGTTTTGTTGATTTTTCTGGGCATTACTTGGGAAATGGGGTTAGAATTTTTTTGTTCATTTATCTGTGTTGCAGTCTTTCATGGAAAATGGCCTTGTGATGCTCTTGAAATTTTTGTTAAATCTTTTTTTAAAAAAGATTTTATTTATTTATGAGAGACAGAGAGAGAGAGAGAGAGAGAGAGAGAGAGAGAGAGAGAGAGGCAGAGACACAGGCAGAGGGAGAAGTAGGCTCCATGCAGGGAGCCAGATGTGGGACTCCATCCCAGGTCTCCAGGATCACACCCTGGGCTGAAGGCGTTGCTAAACCACTGGGCCACTGGGGCTGCCCAATTTTTGTTAAATCTAAAACCATCGGGGTGCCTAGGTGGTTCAGTCAATTGAGCAACTGCCTTAGACTCAGGTTATGATCTCAGGATCCTGAGATTGACCCCTAATTGGTTTCCCTGCTCAACAGGGAGCCTGCTTCTCCCTCTTCCTCTGTAGCTCCCCATTTGTGTACTAGCGTGAGCTCTCTATCTCCCCCTCTCAAATAAATAAATGAAATCTTTTTTGGGATGCCTGGGTGGCTCAGCAGTTGAGCATCTGCCTTTGGCTCAGGGCCTGATCCCAGATTCCCGGGATCAAGCACTGCATCAGGCTCCTTGCATGGAGCCTGCTTCTCCTCCCTTTGCCTGTGTCTCTGCCTCTCTTTCTGTGTCTCTCATGAATAAATAAATAAAATCCTAAAAAAAAATTTAAATCTAAAAGCATATATCCTGAAACATTTTGATAATTAGTGTCACGCGGTCATTGAGAAACATTATCTATATATAATAAACACAAACGAAGGCAATAAGTGGTTTAGTTTCAATCCAGTTAATCCTAAACTACATATAATATATAAATATAGATTTTTGCCATTGTAGCAAATATATTTTCATGTTTTATTTTAAAACTTTTTTATTCATCTAAGCAAGCTCTACACCCAACAGAGGGCTCAAATTCACAACCCCTGGAGCACCTGGGTGGCTCAGTGGTTGAGTGCCTACTTTCAGCTCAGGGTTGTAATCCCAGGGTTCTGGGATGAAGTCCCGCATTAGGCTCCCCAAGGAGTCCACAGTGGGAGAACTCTGCCTATGTTTCTGCCTCTCTGTGTGTGTCATAAATAAATAAATAAATAAATAAATAAATAAATAAATAAATAAAATCTTTTAAAAGAAATTCATGACCCTCAAGATCAAGAGTTGCAGTCTCCACCGACTGGGCAGCCCAAAGCCCCCTTTTCATTTTTTAAAAATTATACAGAAATATTGCCTGAGTTAGGTTGTTTGTTAACCTATGCATTAATAAAATAGGTAGTGACATCTAAAAATCACAATACTTGTAACTAACTGGCAGTAGGTGGATTAGTTCCAAATGTGTCTTTGGTGCCCTTACTGAAAATGGGACAAAAGAGACTTTTAACTACAGAGAACAAATTGAGGATTGCTGAAAAGGAGGTGGGCAAGGGGGATGGACTAAATGAGTGATGGATATTAAAGAAGGCACTTGTGATGATCACAGGGTGTTATATGTAAGTGGTGAATCTCAAGATTTTATTCCTGAGACTAATATTACACTATGGGTTAACTAACTAGAATTTAAATAAGAACTTGTATCATAAAGAATGAAAATGGGACAAATATAAATGATGGAATGTGAAAATTCAAGACTTACATGAAAATGTAATCTTATTTCTGTTTTCCAAGGCCTTAGGAGCTATACACAAAAACAAATGGTAAATTACAGGGAACATATAAAATTATTCAAATATGCTCTTTTATTCTTTTGGGGGAGAGAAATACTATGAGTGACATGTAAGTAGATTTAACAGAAATAAGGTTTTCTATATGATGGTTTCACAAAAATGGTGCAGTATTAAATTAGGACTCTAAGTGTCACTGTTCACTAACCCGGGCAAGGAAAGCAATGATAACTCAAGTTATATCCCCCAGCACAGAGATCAGACATGGTTTCACCAGTTGCACAGAAATTCTAATCTAAAGCGCTTCTCATCTGACCTCCACTTTTTTATGGAATTTGGCTTCCAATTCTGAGAAGCACCAAAGTGATTGCAAGCCTGTTCCCCCTACTCAAATCCCAAGGAAGTCCATAAGGAGCCAGTAATGGCTGCTCTGCAAAAGTGCCAGCACCACAGCGGGATAGTGGTGCTCTTCATTTTAGGGACTCTGTGGGAAGCTGAGGCCAGGCAGATCTGTTATTCCATTCCTGAGGAGTTAGACAAAGATTCCTTCGTGGGAAACATAGCTGAAGATCTGGGGCTGGGGCCCTAGGAGCTGGCGGAGCATGAAGTCTGAATCATCTCCAGAGGGAAGACGTAGCTTTTTGCTCTGAACCTGTAAAGCAGCAGCTTGGTCACCGCAGGCAGGATAGACCGTGAGGAGCTCTGTGCCCAGACTGCACCATGCCTGGTGAGTTTTGGCGTCCTTATTGAGGATAAACTGAATCTCTATTCCATGCAAGTGGAAATAGTGGACATTAATGACAATACACCCTCATTCTTCAGGGAAGAATTAGAAGTGAAAATTCTGGAAAACGCAGTCCCATCCTCTCGTTTTCCACTATTGGAGGTCTATGACTTGGATGTAGGAATGAACTCTCTTCAGGGCTTCAAACTCAGTGAGAATAGTCACTTCTCAGTGGACGTGTGGAGCGAAGCCAGTAGGCCCAAGTATCCAGAGCTGGTGCTGGAGCATGCACTGGATCGGGAGGGACAGGCCATTTACCACTTGGTCCTTACTGCTGTGGATGGTGGTGATCCTGTCCGCTCAGGCACTGCAAGAATTCTGGTAATTGTCCTAGACGTTAATGACAATGCTCCGGTGTTTACTCTGTCTACCATGTGAGCATTCCTGAAAATTTGCCAGTAGGTATATACCAGTATTGTCGGTAAATGCTACTGATCAGGATGAAGGAGTTCACGCAGAAGTAACGTATTCCTTCCTGAAGGTAACAGAAAAGATCTCAAAGATTCTCTGCTTAAATGTTTTCACTGGAGAAATATCAACTTCTGCAAATCTAGACTATGAGGACTCAAGCTTTTATGAGCTGGATGTTGAAGCCAGGGATCGGCCAGGTCTACTTGACAGAGCAAAAGCCTTAAAAACTATCTTGGATGTAAATGATAATGTACCAGAAGTGGTAGTTACATCTGGAAGCACATCAGTTGGAGAAAGTACGCCTCCAGGAACAATAATTGCTCTTTTTCAAGTATATGATAGAGACTCTGGACTGAATGGCCTGCTAACATGTACCATCTCTAGAAGTCTGACATTTGAACTGGAAAAATCAGTAGAAAATTATTATTAATTAGTGACAAATACAGTACTAGATGGAAAACAGGTATCCCTGTACAACATCACTATAACCACTACAGATAAAGGAATTCCGCCTTTGTCTACAGAAATACTTACCTACTTAGATGTGGCAGATACCAACAATCTGCCCGCCTTCCCCCAGTCCTCCTATTCTGTCTACCTCCCTGAAAACAACCCTAGAGGTGCCTCCATCTTCTCTGTGACTGCACATGACCCAGACAGCCAGGAGAATGCCCATGTCACTTACTCCCTGTCTGAAGACACGCTCCAGGGGGCATCTCTATCCTCCTATGTGTCCATCAACTCTGACACCAGTATCCTGTATGCTTTGCACTCCTTTGGCTATGAGCTGTTTTGTGACCTGCAGTTGAGAGTGACTGCACAAGATAGAGGGGACCCACCACTTAGCAGCAGTGTGACCTTGAGTATATTCGTGCTGGACCATAATGACAACACACCAGAAATCCTGTACCCTGCTCTCCCCAATGATGGTTTCACAAGTGTGGAGCTGGCTCCCCGATATGCAGAGTCCGGCTACCTGGTCACCAAGGTGGTGGCAGTGGACAGAGACTCTGGCCAGAATACCTGGCTGTCCTACCACCTGCTCAAGGCCAGCGAGCCTGGGCTCTTTGCGGTGGGACTGCACACGGGAGAGGTGCGCACAGCGCGGGCCCTGCTGGACAGAGAAGCCCTCAAGCAGAGCCTGGTGGTTGGTGGCGGCGGTGCTGGACCACGGCCAGCCCCCTCTCTCAGCCACCGTCACGCTCACCGTGGCTGTGGCGGACAGTATCCCCGACATCTTGGCGGACCTAGGCAGCATCAGGACCTCAGCTGACCCAGACGACTCCAACCTTAGGCTGTACCTGGTGGTGGCTGTGGCCTCAGTCTCCTGCGTCTTCCTCGCTTTTGTCATCGTGCTGCTGGCGCTCAAACTGAGGCACTGGCACGCATCACGTCTGCTCCAGGCTGCAGGAGGAGGGCTGCTGGGCGTGCCAGCCTCGCAGTTTGTGGGTGTGGACGGGGTCGGGGCGTTCCTGCAGACCTATTCTCAGGAGGTGTCCCTGACTGCCAGCTCTCAGGAGAGTCATGTGATCTTCCCGCAGCCCAACTACGTGGACACGCTCCTCAGCCAGGACAGCTGTGAGAAAAACGAACCTCTTTGATTCATGAAGACTTGGGGTTTTGTAAAGAGGAAGATTCCCTTTTCCAGGTGAAATTATTCCTTCTATTGGTTTTATTTGAGCAGGAAAGTTTAACATTTTCTTTGATCACTGCTTAGTTTTCTTACTCTTTGCATTGAGTCAGTTTTCCGAAGTTTCATTTTTATATCAGTAGAGCTCTATTAAATCTTAGTACTCTCTAATTTCATGAAAAACTTCTTAATAATGTATGCTGTAGGTTTTCTTTACTTTTCTCCTGCTAACAAGCCATTCGTGCCTTGGGTTACATCTCTTTTGTTAGGGTTTCTCCCACCCCCCACCCCCACCCTGCATAGTGACATTTGTAAGATTCTTTTCCTAATGGGGGCACCTGTGTGGCCCAGTCTAGTTAAACTCTTGATTTCAGCTCAAGTCATGGTCTCAAGGCCCTGATCCTAAGTGAGACTGAGCCAGGAGCCCAGGGCTCTGCACTCATAATGGAGCCTGCTTAAGACTCTATTTCTGTACAAATCAAAACCACAATGAGATACCACCTCAAACCAGTGAGGATGGGGGAAATTAATAAGACAGGAAACAACAAATGTTGGAGAGGATGTGGAGAAAGGGGAGCCCTTTTGCACTGTTGGTAGGAACGTAAACTGGTACAGCCACTCTGGAAAACTGTGTGGAGGTTCCTCAAAGAGTTAAAAATAGAACTGCCCTATGACCCAGCAATTGCACTGCTGGGGATTTGCCCCAAAGGTCCAGATGTAGTGAAACACCAGAACACCTGCACCCCAATGTTTATAGCAGCAATGTCCACAATAGCCAAACTGTGGAAGGAGCCTCGGTGTCCATCGAAAGATGAATGGATAAAGAAGATGTGGTATATGTATACAATGAAATATTACTCAGCCATTAGAAATGACAAATACCCACCATTTGCTTCGACGCGGATGGAACTGGAGGGTATTATGCTGAGTGAAATTAGTCAGTCTGAGAAGGACAAACGTTATATGGTCTCATTCATTTGGGGAATATAAAAAATAGTGAAAGGGAATAAAGGGGAAAGGAGAGAAAATAAGTGAAAATATCAATGAGGGTGACAGAACATGAGAGACTCCTAACTCTGGGATACAAACAAGGGGTAGTGGAAGGGGGGGTGGGCAGGGGGATGGGATGACTAGGTGACAGGTCCTGAGGGGGGCATTTGACAGGATGAGCACTGAGTGATATGCTATATGTTGGCAAATTGAACTCCAATTTAAAAAAAAAGACTCTATTTCCCTTTTCCTCTGCCTCTTCTCCACCCTGCATGCTCTGTCTCTTCTCTCTGTAAAATAAATAAATAAAATCTTTTCTTTAAGATTCTCTTTCTAATGTAAAAAAAAACCCCAACTGAATTGCAGCCTCTTTTAAAGAAGATCAAGGTCTCAGTTTTTCCCCAATATTAACTAAAAGGAAGTGTTTTATAAAATAATGGAGATCTGTGAGAGATATTTCCCCTTTTTCTACATAGCAATCAAAATTATTTTTATGAAAGAGAAAAGTAATTGATGTCTATACCAGAGAAGACCTGATCTTTGGTGTTAGAAGACCTGAATAATATTCCTGGAACTGTTATTCTCTTGGGCCACAATGTCTATAGTTTTCAAATTAACATGAAAATTAAAAAGACTTGGCGGACACCCAGGACTCCAAGATGGCGTTGCCCATACCAGTGAAGGAAAAGAAGCTCATGGAGGTGAAACTAGGAGAGCTTCCAGGCTGGATACTGATGCAGGATTTTACCTCTAAGGGCATCACTGGAGCATTTCAAAGAGGTTACTACCGGTATTACAACAAGTATATCAGGGATCCCTGGGTGGCACAGTGGTTTGGTGCCTGCCTTTGGCCCAGGGCGCGATCCTGGAGACCCGGGATCGAATCCCACGTCGGGCTCCCGGTGCATGGAGCCTGCTTCTCCCTCTGCCGCCTGTGTCTCTGCCCCTCTCTCTCTCTCTCTCTCTCTCTCTCTCTCTCTGTGACTATCATAAAAAAAAAAAAAAATTAAAAAAAAAAAAAAAAAAAGACAACAAGTATATCAATGTGAAGAAAGGGGGCGTTGCTGGGATTTCTATGGTGCTGGCTGCTTATGTGCTTTTCAACTACTGTTGTTCTTACAAGGAGCTCAAACATCAACAGCTACGCAAGTACCACTGAAGAGGGCCCAGTGTGGAAGCACATTTGGCATTCCTGACCATGACTTTTGCCTGGCATCTTTGAATCCTTCCATTGCTTAATTCACAATTAATATCCAATAAAAGTTGACTGGTACTTGAAAAAAAATTAAAAAGACTTGTCTTATCTACCTCATGCAAATTCTGAGAAAATATAATAAAATAATTTTTTATAAAGCATTATAGTGAACAAATATTTGTTGGTATCACCAGTATTATAATTTTGATTGTCAACCATGTAAGCACCTGATGCTGTATGCCTACTCCAGTGTCTTCTGCAATCTGTGTGCTTGATGATATTTAAAAATGAGTGTGAATTTTTAAATATGCTCATTAGTGTCCACTTACAAGGCCATATCCCTAAAAAATAGAGGGTTAAAGAGTGGGAGAATGAAGGATTAACAGTATTCAAATAAGAATTTAAACAATTTAGCAAATTTAACCCATATAAAATAAGGCTTCTGTCATGTAGAAACTCTTCAAATAATTAAGGAAAGGAAGATTGTCATTAGAAGAATGATTAGTCTAATTCATCATGGCCCAAAGGTGTGAATGAAACTGTGGCTTGGTGTGTAGAAAAAAAAACGAAGTTTTGAGTTGTTGAAGTTGTTCTAATGGAAAATGGATTGCCTCAGAAGTAGGAGGTTCTACTGTTAGCTCTTTTCAAAAGTAAGTTGATGGCCTGGAGTTCATAGAATACAGAGGATAATAGATTTTGATGAGTTGTTTAAGTACATGATAGCCAAGGTCTTTGCCAGTACTAAGTTGGAGGATTCTATGATCTGATAATGCAATGATTGGCCACTTATGCTTCTAAATTTGCTATGCCATTTAACATAAATAATTAGGGCAGCCCAGGTGGCTCAGCAGTTTAGCGCCGCCTTCAGCCTAGGGTGTGATCCTGGAGACCTGGGATCAAGTCCCTCGTAGGGCTCCCTGCATGGAGCCTGCTTCTCTCCCTCTGCCTGTGTCTCTCCCTCTCTCTCTCTCTCTCTGTGTGTGTGTGTGTGTGTGTGTGTCTCATGCATAAATAAATAAAATATTAAAAAAACATAAATAATTGAAAAGCTGTCTTGAAAATTAATGAGAACCTGCTTTGTAACCTGAAATCATCAGTCTTCTTTAAGATAATACTGAGTTGATGCCTTTGAATTAGGTACTAAAGGTAATATGTTTCTCTAAATCAATATTGTGATATTTACATCCCAGCAATTATTGTAAAATTCTTTATTACAAGATTCCAAATGTATATGTCTAAGAGATTCCATTCACATATATTTTTGAATCTGATTTATTTGGATGTTTGTGACATAATTCTTTGATTTTTTTTTTAAAAAGATTTCATTAATTTATTTGAGAGATAATGAGTGCAGAGGAGGGGCAGAGGGAGAGAGAGTGAAGCAGACTCCCAGCTGAGCAGGAAGCCCAATGTAGCTGAGTAGGAAGCCCAATGTGGGGCTCAATCAGAGGACCTGGAGATCATTGCAGTCACTTAAGCTGAAACTCTTGGTTTCAGCTCAGATGATGATCTCAGGTTCCCACGTGATTTCCATGCTCAGCACAGAGTCTGCTTAAGACTCTCTCCCCTTCTCCCTTTACTCCTACCCCTGTGCATGTGCTCTCTTGCTCTCTCTCTCTCTCTCTCTCTCTCTCTCAAATAAATAAATCTTTTAAAGAAGAATTTAATAGTAAATAATTTTAAAGAACTTGAATCTTGGGTATTGGTCATAGGAGTCAGATTGTCTCATCCAAGCATTAAGATTTGGTTCATATGATCTCAGAGTATAAATACAATTTTTTATATCACCAACTCTGGATGATTTAAACTATATCTTGAAACAACTAAACAAAAATAAATTACATCTTGAACCTCCATTTATAAGCACAGCTCACTAACTGGGTTTTATGGATAGTAGACTGGCTTATTTTCTTATCTGCTCACACACTAACTGGGGTAGTATAGAATGGTTTATTTTATTCTCTTATCCGAGTTACCTCTGACCATTTCATTTAAATGAATAAAATATTTTAGTGAGAGAAAACTATCAGATTCTACTCTCAATAATAATCATTCATGTAGACTGACCAATCATGGAATTTGCTAAATTCTGACTAAGGCTCTTGGAATTATATATCATATAGATGATTGTTAACAAGATAAGCAGTCTGAAATTTTGAGTATATACTGAATTTTGAGGCATAAGGAAAAAAGCATACTAAGTTATTGGGCTAGTTTTTAATCCCTGAACACCACCCATCTGATCAAACTTCTGTTGAGGTAGCAGTTGTCAAAGGGAAGGAGTAAAATTTCAGATAGAAAATACTGGGATGCCTGGGTGGCTCAGCGGTTGAGCTCCTCCCTTCGGCACAGAGCGTGATCCCGGAATCCGGGATCAAGTCCCACATTGGCTCCCTGCACGGAGCCTGCTTCTCTCTCTGTCTGTGTCTCTGCCCACCCACCCCCCGTATCTCTCATGAATAAATAAAATAAAATCTTTTAAAAAAAGAAAAAAGAAATAGAAATAGAAAATACCTGCATCTTTACCTGGGGATGAAAACCTAAACAGAACTCCAAACAAATGTTTCCTCAATAGAAAAAAATTCCATGAAGAAAGGAGAGGATGGATCCCTGGGTGGCTCAGTCGTTTGGCGCCTGCCTTTGGCCCAGGGCGTGATCCTGGAGTCCTGGGATCAAGTCCCACATCAGGCTCCCTGCATGGAGCCTGCTTCTCCCTCTGCCTGTGTCTCTGCTCTCTCTCTCTCTCTCTCTCTCTCTCTCTCTCTCCCTCTCTTATGAATAAATAACATCTTTAAAAAAGAAAAGAAGAAAAAAAGAAAAGAAAGAAAAGAAAGGAGATGAGATGAATAACTCAATGTCTGGGAAGTTGATTAGACTTTTCACATAATTTTTTCCATAGAATTTTTTTAATGCAAGTACAAAACTGAAAGTCGATTCTTCCCAATAACTCAATCAATAATAACATACTTCTTTTAAAACTGTAAACATTTCAATTTTATATAGTAGGCTTGTGTTATATTTAATATATTTTAGTGGTCTTGTGAAGATCTTTAATATTTAAATTTATGTTGTAGAATATCTTAGAAAACTTGATTACTAGAGATAATGCAGCCAGTTACTCCCTTAAATATGCTTTTTGTTCAGAGTATGTTAATAATTTTATTTATCTAGATTTTACTTATTTAGCTCCAAAGAAGTTATCCAGAAGTAATAAGTTAATTGAGACTTTTTTAAAATAGTAGAATAAGAACCAAATGTGAGATGACACTATGAATTTTGAAGTGTTAGGTAGAAAAAGATCACAGCATCGGGAGCTGTAATATCCAGACACAAAATTTTATTTGAAAATGTCTGCAAGTACCTATGATCTTTAATGACTTTGCTTACTTCAACAGAAAGTTCAAAATTACTACTAAACAAATAGTATTTAGCTTCCACTTATGGAATTAATCTGTAATGCTCATATCGGCTCCTTTGAACAAAATGTTGTTTTTATCTACTTAGTGAAAGCAAACATGGTTATGAATTATTTTGATAGATTGAAACAGCATTTCATTCAATGCATTGCCTATATTTTGGACCAGTGCCATCAGAGAGCAGAAATATATTACTTAGTTGGGAAGTCCCCAGCAACTAAGCTAATAAGCATTTTCAGTGTTACTTCTGATTTCTCCTTCTGGTGCTCCTATCTACTCCCCTATGGCTTAAAATAATTTACAAAGGAGGGTTATTTCCCTTTTTAACATTTATTTATTTATGTAAGTAATCTCTACACCCAACATGGGGCCTGAATTTACAGCCCTGAAATCAAAAGTTATGTTCTTTTCTGACTCAGTCAGGCACCCCATAAGGTAAGTTTATTTCTTACTAGCTCTTCATTTCAGGACAGGACTCTTCTCCTGCAATTAGGTGTAAAGAACTTTATTTCTATCAGCTAAGGGTAAACTCAGATCCATCAACACTTCGGTTTTACTTAACATCATTGGAACAATTGGTACCTCTAAGAATCTTCTCAGGACAGTGTATACTCAAAGGCTATCTGGAGACCCACCTTTTTTCAATTATTCTAGAATCTGGTAGGATGATTATTTGAATTACATAATGAAAAACAGAAGTCTACACCCACTTTCTTATGAATCTACAGGCAGCAGAATCTGCAAATTCCTGCCTTCTGTGCAAAATTAGTTGCTTCTATAGCTGATTGTTGGTCCTTGGGTTCTCATTTCCTCTCTAATGGCACTTTTTGAGCATAAAGTATCGGCCAAGGCAAATGATTATCTTTTTTCTTCTCAGAACCCTGGGAGTGAGGATATTTGTATTCCAACCATGGTTCTATTATATAGTCAAGGACAAGGCACTTCCTTCTGATTTAAAAAATCATTAAAATGAAGGTATAGGACTATATCATCGCTAATATTCCCTCCAATCAAAAACTGTATTAAATTACCTCTCTGTATTTTAAAGAAAATTTGAGTCTCTGATCCTTACATTGTGGTGTCTAGAACATAGTAGGTGTTCAATATTATTGAATTAATTTGTTACACTCTGGTATAAACAGTTTCTATATAATATCTTTCTCTTGTATACAGACACTTTTCAAAATAAGTCATACTTTTTTACTTGCAAACACTTACTGTCATACTTTTTTACTTGCAAACACTGTGTTCTATGAAGTCTGAGGCAGTACCCAACATCATTTCAAGTTAAAATGCAAAACAGAAAATTTTTAAATTATCTAGAATTAATAAGTACCTATCATGAACAGTGTTGCATTAATTCATTTTCTTGAAATGTATTTTTAAATTATATCAGAGATCTGTAGATCGAAATAATATAAATGAAATAATTTTGAAAGATAAAACAACTTCCTGAAAAATCAGTTATTTTGCTTCAATATGGTGCAGTAACTTAGTAAGGACTCTGAGTGCCGCTGTTCACCAACCAGGGGGAAAGTGGTGCAAAAGATCTGCCAGAACCACTGAGCTTTTGCCGTACGGAGAAACACCTGACTAAGACAAACTCTCTTCCAAGCTGCATCAAACTCAGGTCTCTTATACTAGATTCTAGGCTTCTTTTACGAATACAAAAGATTCCACGCCGACACACTGGCATCCAGAAGCCTAACAGGAGATTGCCCAGCGTCTGAACAAGATCAGCACGACAACAATGGCGGCTCCGCAGAAGGGTCGGGACTACAGAGGATTCATCCTGCTCTCGATTCTCCTGGGGACCCGGAGGGGAGCTTGGGCAGGACATATTCTTTACTCCGTGCCAGAGGAGGCAGACAAAGGGTCTTTTGTGGGTAATATCGCTAAGGACCTGGGGCTGGAGCCCCGGGAGCTGGCGGAGCGCGGAGCCCGCATCGTCTCCACAGGTAGGACGCAGCTCTTTGCTCTGAACCTGCGAAGCGGCAGTTTGGTCACGGCGGACAGGATAGACCGGGAGGAGCTCTGCGCTCAGAGCGCGCGGTGCCTGGTGAACTTTAACATTCTGATGGATAAAATGAATCTTTACCCTATAGAAGTGGAAATAATAGATATTAATGACAACGCTCCTAGATTCTTGATGGAAGAAATGACTGTAAAAATAACAGAGAACACTGCTCCTGGGGTGCGATATCCGTTAAATGAGGCTCGGGATCCAGATGTAGGCACGAACTCCATCCAGAGCTACCAGCTCAACTCCAATCAGCATTTCTCCCTGGTTGTGCAGACTGGAGACGATGGAGCTAAATATCCAGAATTAGTGCTGGAAAGGGTGCTGGATCGAGAGGAGGAGGCGGTTCACCACCTACTCCTCACAGCCTCTGATGGCGGCAACCCACCCCGGTCAGAAACCGCCCGCATCCAAGTAACAGTGGTAGATGTGAATGATCATGCGCCTGTCTTCTCTTTGCCTCAGTACCAAGTTAGTGTCCCTGAGAACATGCCAGTGGGCACAAGATTGCTAACAGTACATGCTATTGACCTGGATGAGGGAGTCAATGGAGAAGTGACATATTCTTTCCGGAAAATAACTCAGAAGATTCTACAGATATTCCAACTGAACCCTCATACAGGAGAATTATCAACTTTAGAAGGCCTAGATTATGAAGTGTCCAACTACTATGAAATGGAAGTCCAGGCTCAGGATGGTCCTGGTAGTATGACAAGGGCTAAAGTAATGATCACAATTTTAGATGTGAATGACAATAGCCCAGAAGTGACTGTAACATCTGTAAGCAACTTGATCCCTGAAGACACTCCACTTGGAACAGTAGTTGCTCTTTTCTACCTTCAAGATCAAGATTCTGGCGAGAATGGTGAGGTGACCTGCACTATATCAGAAAATCTGCCTTTTAAATTAGAAAGATCAATAGACAACTATTATAGGTTGGTGACAGTGAAAAACCTAGATCGGGAAAAACTTTCTGTGTATAACATCACACTGAAAGCCACAGATGGTGGAACTCCACCCTTGTCCTCAGAAACTCACATCTCCATAAATGTGGCAGATACCAACGACAACCCACCTGCCTTCCCCCAGTCCTCCTATTCTGTCTACATCCCTGAAAACAACCCTAGAGGTGCCTCCATCTTCTCGGTGACTGCACATGATCCAGACAGCCAGGAGAATGCCCATGTCACTTACTCTCTGTCTGAAGACACGCTCCAGGGGGCATCTCTATCCTCCTATGTGTCCATCAACTCTGACACCGGTATCCTGTATGCTTTGCACTCCTTTGACTATGAGCTGTTCCGTGACCTGCAGTTGAGAGTGACTGCACAAGACAGAGGGAACCCACCACTTAGCAGCAATGTGACCTTGAGTATATTCGTGCTGGACCAAAATGACAATGCACCTGAAATCTTGTACCCCACCTTCCCCATCGAGGGTTCCACAGGCGTGGAGCTGGCTCCCCGATTTGCAGAGTCTGGCTACCTGGTCACCAAGGTGGTGGCAGTGGACAGAGACTCAGGCCAGAACGCCTGGCTGTCCTACCACCTGCTCAAGGCCAGTGAGCCTGGGCTCTTTGCGGTGGGGCTGCACACGGGAGAGGTGCGCACAGCTCGGGCCCTGCTGGACAGAGACGCGCTCAAGCAGAGCCTGGTGGTGGCGGTGCAGGACCACGGCCAGCCCCCTCTCTCGGCCACCGTAACGCTCACCGTGGCTGTGGCGGACAGCATCCCCGACATCCTGGCGGACCTGGGCAGTCTGGAGCCCCCGGCTGACCCTAATGCCTCAGGCCTCACGCTGTACCTGGTGGTGGCTGTGGCCGCAGTTTCCTGCGTTTTCCTCGCCTTTGTCATCGTGCTGCTGGCGCTCAGGCTGAGGCGCTGGCACGCGTCGCGTCTGCTCCAGGCTGCAGGAGGAGGGCTGCTGGGCGTGCCGGCTTCGCAGTTTGTGGGCGTGGACGGGGTGCGGGCGTTCCTGCAGACCTATTCTCACGAGGTGTCCCTGACCGCGGGCTCGCGGGAGAGTCACGTGATCTTCCCGCAGCCCAACTATGCAGATATGCTTATCAGTTTGGAGACTTGTGAGAAAAAAGATCCCTTATCCATAGATTTTCATGAATGTAAGGATGAAGCTGAAAACATTCAGGTGAGTTCACTAATTTATCTTTATGTCCTCAAGGAATATTATTTTGTGTGATTTTCTTTGTTGTTTTGTAAAAGAATTGTTTTGAAGATGTGATGAAAAACCTTTAGGAATGCCTGGATGGCTCAGCAGTTGAGCATCTGCCTTTGGCCCAGGGCGTGATCCTGGAGTTCTAGGGTGGAGTCCTACATCAGGCTCTCCGCATGGTGCCTGCTTCACCCTCTGCCTATGTTTCTGCCTCTGTGTGTGTGTCTCATGAAAAAAATAAAAAATAAAATCTTAAAAAAAAAAAAAACCTTTAAAGAAGTAAAGCAAGCTCAACGATGTATTTCGGTGGCTGATACTTTAACATAGAACACTTACTGGCATAGGTTTTGGTGTCCTTTCCGTAGTGAAAGCCTGTGGACAAGATTGTGAATAAGTGGACTATCACATTTTTATACCTTCCACCTATTTTCCACTCAGTGTTCTTAACTCATGTGTTTTATAAATTAGAATCAATTGTTACATCTTTCTCATTGCCCTAGGATACCCACCTCCCCTCTGGTATCCATCAGTTTGTTCTCAATAGTTAAGAGTCTGGTTCTTGGAGGTGGCTCCATTGGTTAAGCATCCAGTTGTTGATCTCTGCTCAGCTTTTGATCTCAGGATCATGAGTTCAAGTCCTGCCCTTTGTTGGGCCCTATATGGGCATGGAGCCTACTTAGAGAAAAAAAAAGTCTGTTTCTTGGCTTGTCTTTCTCTTTTCTCTTTTTTCCTTGCTCATTTGCTTCACTTCTTAAATTCCAAATATGAATGAAATCATATGGTAGTTGTTTTTCTCTAATTGACTTATCTTACTTAGCATTATAATCTGTAGCTCCCTCCATCTTGTTGCAAATGGCAAGATTTCATTCTTTTATGGCTGAATAATATTCTATTGATATATATATGTATCATATTTTCTTTATCCACTCATCAATCAATAGACACTTAGGCTGTTTCCATAATATGGCTAGTTTAAATAATGCTGCTATAAACATAGGAATGCATGTATCCCTTTGAATTAGTGTTTTTATATCTTGGTATATACCCAGTAGCACCATTACCGGATCATAGGGTGGTTCTATTTTTAACGTTTTGATAAACTTTCATACTGTTTTCCACAGTAGCTGCATCAGTTTGCATTCACACCAACAGTGTAAGAGGGCTGCTTTTTGTCCACATCCTTACCAATACTTGTCATTTCTTGTGTTTTTTATTTTAGCCATTCTGACAGGTAGGAGGTGATATGTCACTTCCTGACATACTTAAAGCATAATCACCTATTGAAGTTAGCTTACAGAATGAAATGTGTGGGGTGCCTAAGTGGCTTAGGCCCTTGGCTCAGGTCATGATCTCAAGGTCCTGGGATGGAGTCTTGAGTGGACTCCATGCTCAGTGGGGAATCTGTTTCTCTCTCTCCCTCTGCCCCTCCCTCTGCTTGTGCTCTCTTTCTCTCTACCTCAAATAAATAAAGTCTTAAAAAAATTAAATGTATGCATCAAGCTTTATTAAGATCTCTGTCAATGACATGGATCTAATGCAATAATAAAGGTTATTGTCTGAAAGCAATAAAATATGACATCAAATAAAATGTAATTTCAAGTGAAACTTGTGACATAAGCAGTTACATGTATCAAAACAGAATTCCATTGGGCTATTTTAGTGGTATAGACATGTGAAGTGTTTGTGAGCTCTCCTAGTGGGAGATTGGGAATGCTTGCTTTATGAAACAACCATATACTCAAGTATTAGGCCAGAAGTTGATTCAATTTATTGGATCTGCTGAAATATTCTGTTACAAATAATCCAATCTGGGGTTAACTACTTCTATATTCATTATATAACATTTCAGTAAAGGTCAGTATATCAGTTGATTAGCAACTAGAAGAGGATGATGATGACAAGTAATCTTGTTTACTTGGATCTACTTGTTTACTAGAAACTATGCAAAATATTATTCCCTTGTAACTTTGAAGATTGATGTTACATTTTGTAACCAGGATATTAATTGTGCAATAAGAGGGAGGGGGTAGGCTATTTCCTGGCTGTGATTAAAGTCTCAAGTATTAAATAAAAGGACAGGACTTTTTTTCTAACATAGCATTGAGTTTGGTGGTATTTTGCATAAAAGGGGATTGCAATAGTGCAGAAGTATGTTTCAGATGTATAATCACGTGGAGAGAAGACAATATTGCTGACATTTTGTGAGGCAGAAATACGATTATCAGGGATTCCTGGGTGGCTGAGCAGTTGAGCATCAGCATTTGGCTCAGGGCTTGAGCCCTGGTCCGAGTACAAGGCCGCATCAGACTCTGTGCAAGGAGCTTGCTTCTCCGTCTCTCTGTGACTCTGCCTCTCTCTGTGTGTCTCTCATGAATAAATAAATAAAATCTTTTTTAAAAGAAATATGATTATCAGATATTTTGAAGAGGAAAATCCAACCAGACTCATTAAATACATACAAATATTTTTAAACAAAGGAAAGAAACCACCACTAAATGCAATAGTATGTTACTGCAAATGAATATTCTAAGGACTATATCATCACGAGATATTGTATTTAAGCACACAGCTGGAAACCGGTATCTCACTGCAGTAGACCAGGGTTAGTGACTTTCTGTTGCAAGACAAAATATATATCTCTGCTGACTTTAAAGATTGATGTTATATTTTATAACCAGGAAAGTAATGTGCAATGTAAAGGAGAGGGAATAGGCTAACATTCTTCCCAGCTGTCATTTCCTTAACTGGTAGAAGTGTATGTCAGATAATATTACCATAAAGAAATTGTGGAAGCTATTTTGAAAGAAAGAAGAGTTTAGAGGTAAGTATAAATTGTGCCCTTTTTAAGACAATTTCAGCATTACTGATGGTTTCTGAAAAATTGAAATGACCATAGAAGTACCCAAAAAGTAAGGAAATCAAGAGAAAGTAGAAACAAGGAAAGAAGGATAAAACTTTATTCATATACTGCTAGTTAATAAGTATTCAAAATTACTGTACTCTGAGATCCTTTAGGCAAAGTCTGTTACAGTCATCTATTACAGTGCGAATTGAAGAAAGAGGAACAATTATGTCAACATATTGATTACCCTAAAAACCTGGAAATTTGGTATATTTATGTAGCTAATGCTATGAATTAATCGTCATTAAATATATACACATATAAAAAGGATTTGTTCAATTAGACACAGGATTGTAATTACAGTAGCTGGTTAAACTGAAGCAGCCAAGGCTGCAGTTTCCTAGTGCGGACTGTGGGCGCCGCTGTTGGCCAAAATGGAGAGCTTGGGCACTGGCGATCTCCTCGCGCAGCCGCAGCGCACTTTCCCTATCAGACTCGCTAAGCCCGAGCCTTTAACACCACTTCCTCCTTTGGAAAAGAAGAAACCCCGACCCTCACACAGGACTTACAGCCTTTTCGGAGCTCCGGACATCTGCGGCACAGAGATCATTTGTAATCCGGCGTCTCCGGGCTGGTGAGCAACCCGAGCGGAGCAAGAGGGATGGGGAGCAGCGCTGGAGAGAGGGGCTGGGCTGAGAGGTTGCCAGTGCTCTTTCCCTTCCTGCTGTCTTTGTTCTGCTGGGCGCTCTCGGAGCAGATCCGCTACCGGATTCCCGAGGAAATGCCCGAGGGTTCGGTGGTGGGGAACCTCGCCAAGGATTTGGGACTCAGCGTGCACGAGTTACCGACTCGACAACTGCGCATCAGTTTGGAGAAGCCTTACTTCACCGTGAGCGCCAAGAGCGGGGAGTTACTTGTGAGCAGCAGGCTAGACCGGGAGCAGATGTGCGGGAAGAAGTCAGCCTGTACTCTGGAATTTGAGGCTGTTGCTGAAAATCCGTTGAACTTTTATCACGTGAGTGTGGACGTCGAAGATATTAATGACCACACGCCAAAATTCACCCAAACTTCTTTTGATCTGCAAATAAGTGAGTCTACAAAGCCCGGGGCACGATTTATTTTAGGATCTGCTCATGATGGAGATATTGGTACCAACTCACTACAGAGTTACCAGCTCAACCCCAATGATCATTTCTCACTCGTGAATAAAGATAAATTAGATGGCAGTAAATACCCTGAACTCGTACTACAGACACCCTTAGACCGGGAAGAGCAGAAATCCTACAGGTTGACCTTGACTGCGTTGGACTGCGGGGATCCACCCCTAAGTAGTACTGCCCAGATACAGGTCCTAGTGACTGATGCCAACGATAACCCTCCCGTGTTCAGTCAAGAGCTATACAAGGTAGGCCTTCCGGAAAATGTGCTTCCGGGCGCCACTGTGCTTCAAGTGATGGCCACCGATCAGGATGAGGGTGTCAATGCCCAGATCACCTTCTCTTTCACTGAAGCAGGCCAGATCACCCAGTTTGACCTGAATGCTAATACTGGAGAAATTACTATTCTAAATACATTAGATTTTGAGGAAGTCAAGGAATATTCCATTGTTCTGGAAGCAAGGGATGGTGGAGGAATGATTGCCCAATGTACCGTGGAGATAGAGGTCCAAGACATAAATGACAATTTCCCAGAAGTGGTATTCCAATCTCTGCCAGATCTTATTATGGAGGACACCAAGCTGGGAACACACGTTGCTTTGCTTAAAATGCGTGACAAGGATTCTGGACACAACGGAGAAGTTACCTGTAAATTAGAAGGTGATGTTCCATTTAAAATACTTTCTTCTTCTATGAACACCTATAAATTAGTGACAGATGCAGTTCTAGACCGCGAGCAGACCGCTGAGTACAATGTCACCATCACAGCCACTGATAGGGGAAAGCCGCCTCTTTCCTCCAGCTCAAGCTTCACCCTACACATCGGCGATGTCAACGACAACGCGCCAGTTTTCCACCAGGCCTCCTACGTGGTCCACGTGGCCGAAAACAACCCTCCTGGAGCCTCCATCGCCCAAGTCAGCGCCTCCGACCCCGACCTGGGGCCCAACGGCCGCGTCTCCTACTCCATCGTGGCCAGCGACCTGGAGCCACGGGCGCTGGCGTCCTACGTGTCGGTGAGCGCGCAGAGCGGCGTGGTGTTCGCGCAGCGCGCCTTCGACCACGAGCAGCTGCGCGCCTTCGAGCTGACCCTGCAGGCCCGCGACCAGGGCTCGCCCGCGCTCAGCGCCAACGTGAGCCTGCGCGTGTTGGTGGGCGACCGCAACGACAACGCGCCGCGGGTGCTGTACCCGGCGCTGGGGCCCGACGGCTCGGCGCTCTTCGACACGGTGCCGCGCGCCGCGCAGCCCGGCTACCTGGTCACCAAGGTGGTGGCGGTGGACGCCGACTCGGGACACAATGCCTGGCTGTCATACCACGTGCTGCAGGCCAGCGAGCCGGGACTCTTCAGCCTGGGGCTGCGCACGGGCGAGGTGCGCACGGCGCGTGCCTTGGGCGACAGGGACGCGGCCCGCCAGCGCCTGCTGGTCGCTGTGCGGGATGGGGGACAGCCGCCCCTGTCGGCCACAGCCACGCTGCTCCTGGTTTTCGCTGACAGCTTGCAGGAGGCGCTGCCAGACGTCAGCGAGCGCCAGGCGCCCGCTGATCCCCAGGCTGAGCTGCAGTTCTACCTGGTGGTGGCTTTGGCCTTGATCTCCGTGCTCTTCCTCCTCGCGGTGATTCTGGCGGTTGCCCTGCGCCTGGGACGCTCCTCCAGCTCCACCACCTGGGGCTGCTTTCAGCCTGGTCTGTGTGTCAAGTCCGGACCTGTGGTTCCTCCCAACTATAGTGAAGGGACTTTGCCTTATTCCTACAATTTGTGCGTTGCCCATACTGGAAAGACAGAGTTTAATTTTCTGAAATGTAACGAGCAGTTGAGTTCAGAACAAGACATACATTCTGGTGATTCATCTGGGGCCTTATTTCCACTTTGCAAATCCAGTGAGTCAACCTCCCATACGGTGAGTTTCTTTTAAGCATAACCTGCTTCTTATGATCTATCCAATTCTTTATATTCATAGGAAAATACACAATTTGTAAATCTAAAAGTTTCTCTAAAAAGTCAGAAGTCTGTCATACTATTCTTCAAGGGAAGTTGAAGCAGGAGCACTTATGTCTCTTTTAGGAATGTCTTACCTGGCTCAGATCTACAAAGCAGTGAGAGGGTGGTTTTATCTATGAAGGGAAACAGTGTTAGAGACTATCTCCCAAAAGCTAATGAGATTTCTTCCTAATTTTTTCTTCCTATTATTGTGTGTGTGTGTGTGTGTATATATATATATATATATATATATATATATATATATATATAGTTGGACATTCTTTAAGTGTAAAAGTGGGCAGTCATTTAAGTAACCCTTTAAAACAAACAAGCTAAAATTAGACATTTTTCTTAACTGATTTAACTGTTGTTTTGCTTCCTATATTTTTTTCCTTTTGTTTCAAAGCCTCCTAAATATCTTAACCTGGATGTTTATGTAGATGGATACATTGCAATGGTGTGTATGTTTAAAAGCATTTTACTCACTAGTAAGACCATTATGCTCACCAGAAGATAAACATACTTTCTTTTACATAAACAGCATAGGTTTTTCATACACAACCCTATATAATTTTAAACTATTTTGCAGCCTTAATATAGTCAGAGGTCTTCTAGTCATTCTCTTATCTCTAGGAGAAAAATAGAGTCTTCAATTCTTCAAATCTTAGACAAAATTGCCAATGTGATGTGCATACAAATATATATTATAATACAGTTTTCATCTTTGCTAGATTTCTGTTAGTTACCACTCAGTTACTGGCCACTTCACAAACTACTGAAGAAAAAAGACAATTTTTTGTACCCACACTTTTTGACTGCTTGGTGATAATTATGTGTTCTGTTTTTGTGGTTCTCTTTATCAAAATACTAATTAAGATAAAATTAACTTTAGATCCAATAAAAATATACAAAAATATGTAAATCGAACTTCAGCAAAAAATATACAAAAATTAAAAAAAATAAAATTAACTTTAAAATAGATCTTTCTTAAGGAGTTAGTTAAGTCGGTTTAAAAATGTAAACATCCCTCATTGTAGAAGAGGAGGATGGAGATTTGCTTTTCCTTGTGTATTCATTTGTATTTCAAAAATATTTCCTATTCAAATAGAAAAAATACATTATTTAAATAAAGGAGTGCCTGGGTGGCTCTGTCAGTTAAACCTCTGCCTTCAACTCAGGTCAATATCTCAGGATCTTGGGATCAAACCCCACATGGGCTCTGTGCATCTTGAGGAGTCTGCTTGTCCCTCTCCTCCTCCCTCTGCTCCTCCCACCACTCACAGTCTCTCTCAAATAAAATACAATAAAATAAAATCTTAAAACAAAAGTAGGGTGCCTGGCTGGCTCAGTTGATATAGCACTGGATTCTTCATTTTGGGGTTGAGTTTGAGCCCCACCTTGGGTATAGAGATTATAAATAAATAAATAAATAAATAAATAAATAAATAAATAAATAAAGTAAAATAATATAATCTCATGAACATTGAAAGTAAAAGCATTTATCCTGTTAAAATTTCACAATATTAATTTGAAAACAATCAATATGTAATTAAAATGGCATTTTAAAAAGAAACTTAGAAATCAACAGCTGTAAAAGATTACTATAATGATTAATTGGTTTACATCAAGTACAATATCTTCTGAGTCAATCATTTTCAATAGCTCTACTTTAGTCTAAAAATGAATTTACTTCCAGTGACAACTGGAGTCCTTAGTGAAGAATAGATTTACAATAAATCTTAGAGCATAGTAAGAAATGAAATTTAATGATTTACATTTTGAGTAAATTGGGGATTCCTGGGTGACTCAGTGGTTTAGCGCCTGCCTTTGGCCCAGGACTGATCCTGGAATCCCAGGATCAAGTCCCACATGGGGTTCCCTGCATGGAGCCTGCTTCTCCCTCTACCTGTGTCTCTGCCTCTCTCTCTCTCTCTCTCTCTCTCTCTGTGTATCTCATGAATAAATAAATAAAATCTTTTTTTTTAAAGTAAATGTATTCCAGAAATTTGAGTAATGTGAGACTAACCCGTAAATTTTGGGGGATCATTTAATAATACTATATAAAACTTTAACCCTACTTAATCTCATACTTCTTGGCAATGACTTTTAAAATCTGAATTCAGAAACAAACTAAATAAATTCAAAACATACTATTAAAGGCAAGTAGTATTTTTTTTTTCTCTCAATAACCTAGCGCATATTATTACATTTCTAAGTGGGTGCAGTAACTGCTTAGGACTCTAAGCGCCGCTGTTCACCTACTTGGAGATCAATGTAACAAAATGCCATCCGGTTACTAAGCGCTCCCATTTCGCAAAGACCCACAGATCCCACAAACCAATTGCAGGGCTGCGGAAACTCTCTCCCTACATCTGAGACACTCTAGTTTTCTATAAGATGATCTTCATAGCATCAGCAAAAAGGTAAACACGACACATATGCCCAATGAGGATTCTGAGTGGATTCAGTAGTAAAAGAATAATGGCTGCTCCAAAAAATTACCAGAGACGCGGCAAGCTGGTCCTGCTGTGCGCGCTCCTGGGCACGCTGGGGGAAATGGGGAGAGGACAGATCCACTATTCAGTGCCAGAAGAGAGCGACAAAGGATCCTTTGTGGGTAACATCTCCAAGGACCTGAATCTGGAGTCACACGAGCTGGTGAAGCACGGAGTCCGCATCGTCTCCAGAGGTAGGACACAGCTTTTTGCTCTGCACCAGAAAACTGGCAGCTTGCTCACAGCGGAGAGGATAGACCGGGAGGAGCTCTGCGCTCAGAATGCGCGGTGTTTAGTACATATCAACATCTTGGCTGAAGGCAAAGGAAAACTTTTCAGGATAGAAATAGAAATCACTGATATCAATGATAATAACCCAAAATTCCAGGTCGAAAATGTGGAAATGAAAATTAATGAAATCGCTGCACCTGGAACACGTTATCCCCTCCCCGAGGCTGTTGACCCGGATGTGGGCACGAATTCCTTACAGAGCTACCAGCTCAGCCCCAATGGCCACTTCTCCCTGGACGTGCAAACTGGAGAGGATGGAACTCTACACCCAGAGCTGGTGCTGGAGCAGGCCCTGGACCGCGAGGAAGAGGCTGTTCACCACCTGGTCCTCAGCGCCTCTGACGGCGGTGAGCCGCGTCGCTCCAGCACCATGCATATCCACGTGAAGGTGTTGGATACAAACGACAATGCCCCGGTTTTTACTCTACCGGTTTACCGAGTGAAAGTCCCAGAGAACGTGCCCCTGGGCACCCGGCTGCTTACTGTGAGCGCCAGCGACCCAGATGAGGGAGCCAGCGGAGAAGTGGTCTACAGATTCTGGAAAATTAGTGAAAAACAATCTCCGTTATTCCAGCTTAATGAAAATACTGGGGAAATATCAACAGCAGGGGATCTAGACTATGAAGAATGTGCATTTTATGAAATGGAAATACAAGCTGAAGATGTAGGGGCACTTTTGGGGAGGACCAGAGTACTCATTTCAGTGGAAGATGTAAATGACAATAGACCAGAAGTGATCATTACATCTCTGTTTAGCCCAGTCTTGGAAAATACTCTTCCTGGGACAGTAATTGCCTTCTTGAATGTGCATGACCGAGACTCTGGGAAGAATGGTCAAGTTGTCTGTTACACACCTCATAATTTACCTTTTCAATTAGAAAAATCAATAGATAATTACTATAGATTGGTGACATGGAAATATCTGGACCGAGAAAAGATTTCTATGTACAATATCACAGTGATGGCTTCCGATCTAGGAACTCCTTCTCTATCTACAGAAACTTACATCATTCTCTATGTGGCAGATATCAATGACAATCCACCCACCTTCCTTCAAGTCTCCTATTCAGCCTATATCCCAGAGAACAACCCCAGAGGTGCCTCCATCTTCACTGTGATGGCTTACGACCCCGACAGTGGCAAAAACGCCCAGGTCACATACTCTGTGACCGAGGACATCATCATGGGGGGGCCTCTATCCTCCTATGTCTCCATCGACTCAGACACAGGCATCCTATATGCATTGTGCTCCTTTGACTATGAGCACATACGAGACTTGCAGTTACTGGTGACTGCCAGCGATAGTGGGGACCCTCCACTTAGCAGCAACGTGTCACTGACCGTGTTCCTGTTGGACCAGAATGACAACACACCAGAGATCCTGTACCCTGCCCTCCCCACCGACGGTTCCACAGGCGTGGAGCTGGCGCCCCGCTCCGCAGAGCCCGGCTACCTGGTCACCAAGGTGGTGGCAGTGGACAGAGACTCAGGCCAGAACGCCTGGCTGTCCTACCACCTGCTCAAGGCCAGCGAGCCTGGGCTCTTCCAGGTGGGGCTGCACACAGGAGAGGTGCGCACAGCTCGGGCCCTGCTGGACAGAGATGTGCTCAAGCAGAGCCTGGTAGTGGTGGTGCAGGACCATGGCCAGCCCCCTCTCTCGGCCACCGCCACGCTGACCGTGGCCGTGGCCGACAGCATCCCAGACGTCCTGGCCGACCTAAGCAGCCTCGAGTCTCCTGACAACCCAGACGACTCTGACCTCACGCTGTACCTGGTGGTGGCTGTGGCCTCAGTCTCCTGCGTCTTCCTCGCCTTTGTCATCGTGCTGCTGGCGCTCAGGCTGAGGCGCTGGCACGCGTCGCGTCTGCTCCAGGCTGCAGGAGGAGGGCTGCTGGGCATGCCGGCCTCAGCCTCGCAGTTTGCGGGTGTGGACGGGGTGCGGGCGTTCCTGCAGACCTATTCTCATGAGGTGTCCCTGACCGCGGGCTCGCGGGAGAGTCACGTGATCTTCCCACAGCCCAACTATGTGGACACACTAATCAGTCTGGAGAGCTGTGAGAAAAATGATTCTTTGTTAACATGCGTGGATCTTCATGAATGTAAGGATGAAACTACTTCTGTTCAGGTGAGTTCAGTTCTTTGTTCATGTTTAATTCTCAAAAGAATTGTATTTTTTATAAATTTATGTTCTTAGAACACAGTTCTTGGAGATAGTTTAAATATTTTTTTTAAATGACACACAGCTTTTGGTTTGTTTTATTGGTGATACTATAAAATTGAGGTTCTAATCATGATAATTTGCTTCCTTTGCTTTATAAAGGCTCAGACACATTGTTTAAATGTTAACTCTCAACCTTTTAAAATCCATATGTGGGACACCTGGCTGGCTCATTCAGTAGAGCATGTGATTCTTGATCTCAGGGTAGTGAGTTCTAACCCAGCTTTGGGTGTAGAGCTTACTTTAAAAAAATTATTAAATAGGGGCGCCTGTGTGTTTGGCTCAGTTGGGCCTCAGACTCTTGGTTTCTGCTTCGGTAGTGATCTCATGGGTCATGGGATCAAGTCTTGATAGGCTCCTGGCTCCTCGAGGAGTCTGCTTGAAGGTTCTCTCCCTCTGCCCCTCCCTGCACTTGTGCTCAAGCTTTCTCTCAGTTATATATATATTTTTTTCTCAGAAAAAATAGCGGAGACTTTTAAATCCTTGTATTAGCTTAGTAAAAGTAAACTACATCTCACAATTTTAGGATTCTGTTTAGGGTTGGATCTTGAGGGTCTAAGGTTTTCTAGGCTTTTGAAGATTTCTTCACTTCAGTCCCCTTTTATGAGGCTTGTGTTTGCATCAGTACCTTTCAATTTTTAATACTTATTATATTTCAAAATGCAAATACATTTGAAAGGGTGGAACCCTATAGTAGGTGAGGCTGGTTCCCTTATGTGTCAGTGGTCTCCAAGAGCTCATACTAAAGTGGACATAGAATCTAAAGTTTAAAATGTCCAGCACCCCCCAAGGAAACAAAAATAAAAACAGCAAAATCATATTTGAAGTAAAATATCCTTTTGTAATATACAGAAAACATATTTTCAGTAATTAAGAAAATATGTAAAATACAGAAAACATATCTTCAGTAAGTTCCAATAAGTTCTTTTGATTGGGCAGCCATGTGAAACGTGCTGTGTTCTCGTGGTGAGAGATTTTGAGAATGTTGGTTTTAAGAAAAAGTTTAATATAAACAGATTCTAAACAAGCTGATCAACTCAATTAGAAAATAATTCCACCTGGATTATATGTTTTCTGTATTCCTTGTTACAGCTTTAATAGTGCTCTTAATTTGTCATCACATGAGAATGAAAAACAATAAAGCATTTGTTATAAAAAGGTTACTTCCCAAGGATTGTGTAGTGTTTCTTCCTATTTTGCATGTACTGTGGGTGGGATTTAACTTCATATTTTCTGTAGTGTGTCTTCCTATTTTGCATGTACTGTGGGTGGGATTTAACTTCATAGTTTCTGTAGTGTGTGTGCACAGATATTTGAGGGAATAACTATATTATTGACACTATGCTATTTTTATTTTTTTAAGATTTTATTTATTTATTCATGGGGGGGGTGGGGAATGGACACTGGCAGAGGGAGAAGCAGACTCCATGCAGGGAGCCTGATGTGGGACTTGATCCTGGGTCTCCAGGATCACATCCTAGGATGAAGGCGGTGCTAAACCACTGAGCCACCCGGGCTGCCCAACGCTTTGCCAATTTTAAAAGTGTTTGGAAATTTACCCTGATGGAAAGTCCTTTTCTCTTGTTCAAAACATTCACTGATTGTTTAAAAATTTCAACAAATGGAGTAAAATAATTAGAACAAATGTCATTTGCCAAGTAAATTTATGTGAATAAACTTACCATAAGCTCAATTCTAAAGTTATTACTTCCGGACAAAATAGGTACATAGATAAGAAAGTAATGTGATCTACAATTCTTTTGTGACTTTGTATTGAATAATAGATAAACATTTCCCTGGTGACTTAAGAATGAACTAATGTAATACATTGGGTATGACGTAAACCAAGTAATTTTGATACATGAAGAAGAAGGTAGAGTAAATCATCTCTTGGCTGCATCATAGAGACAGGGTTATTTTTTAATGAATACTTCCTTAGATAGTTAAAAGAGTAAAAAGAAATTATTTTTAAAACAGAGGATTGATATTATCAGAAGAAGGAGATGTTTGAAGATGTATGAAATTGCACAACTTTACAGAATAATTTTCATTTTTATATTGCCACTGACAAGGGCAGTTAATTAGCACAAGGCAAAAGTTCAATGTATGTTTGTAGTAGGGTGAAATGGATGGACTAGTATCTGTAGGTTTCTAAAAAAACAACATATTTCTAATAATTTGAAAACATGTCAAAAGCTACCTTAAACAAGGCTTTATAATTTAATATATTAAATATGTTAACATAAAAACAAGGCTGTTCAGTTAGATTGTAATTACAGTAGCTGGTTAAACTGAAGCAGCCAAGGCTGCAGTTTCCTAGTGCGGACTGTGGGCGCCGCTGTTGGCCAAAATGGAGAGCTTGGGCACTGGCGATCTCCTCGCGCAGCCGCAGCGCACTTTCCCTATCAGACTCGCTAGCCCGAGCCTTTAACACCACTTCCTCCTTTGGAAAAGAAGAAACCCCGACCCTCACACAGGACTTACAGCCTTTTCGGAGCTCCGGACATCTGCGGCACAGAGATCATTTGTAATCCGGCGTCTCCGGGCTGGTGAGCAACCCGAGCGGAGCAAGAGGGATGGGGAGCAGCGCTGGAGAGAGGGGCTGGGCTGAGAGGTTGCCAGTGCTCTTTCCCTTCCTGCTGTCTTTGTTCTGCTGGGCGCTCTCGGAGCAGATCCGCTACCGGATTCCCGAGGAAATGCCCGAGGGTTCGGTGGTGGGGAACCTCGCCAAGGATTTGGGACTCAGCGTGCACGAGTTACCGACTCGACAACTGCGCATCAGTTTGGAGAAGCCTTACTTCACCGTGAGCGCCAAGAGCGGGGAGTTACTTGTGAGCAGCAGGCTAGACCGGGAGCAGATGTGCGGGAAGAAGTCAGCCTGTACTCTGGAATTTGAGGCTGTTGCTGAAAATCCGTTGAACTTTTATCACGTGAGTGTGGACGTCGAAGATATTAATGACCACACGCCAAAATTCACCCAAACTTCTTTTGATCTGCAAATAAGTGAGTCTACTGTGCCAGGCACTCGGTTTATACTAGAAGCAGCAGAAGATGCAGATATTGGCTTAAATGGTCTTCAGATTTATAAACTCTCTCTTAGCCCTCGTTTCTCATTGATAAATAAAGATAAATTAGATGGCAGTAAATACCCAGAACTGGCACTGGAGAAACGTTTAGACCGGGAACAACAGAGTTACCATTGTCTAGTTTTGACTGCCTTGGATGGTGGAGATCCGCCGCTCAGCGGCACCACTGAACTCCAGATCCAGGTCACTGATGCCAATGATAACCCCCCTGTTTTCAACCAGGACATATACAGAGTAAGCCTTCCAGAAAACGTGCCCCCAGGGACTGCAGTGCTGCAGGTGTCAGCCACTGACCAAGATGAGGGCATCAACTCTGAAATCACTTACTCCTTCTACAGGACAGGGCAAGTCTTCAGTCTGAATTCAAAGACCGGGGAAATCACAACTCTAAGGACGCTGGATTTCGAAGAAACCAAGGAATATTCTATAGTGGTAGAAGGGAGGGATGGTGGAGGACTGGCTGCGCAATGTACGGTAGAAATTAACATTCAAGATGAAAATGACAATAGTCCAGAAGTTACATTCCATTCTCTAACCGAAATGATTCTGGAAAACGGACCACCAGGAACGCTAATTGCTTTGATCAAAATACATGATCAAGATTCCGGGGAGAATGGGGAGGTTAATTGTCGATTAGAGGGTGAAGTTCCTTTTCAGATTACCTCTTCATCCAAAAATTCATATAAGTTAGTAATAGACGGGACTCTGGACCGAGAACAGACCCCTGAGTACAATGTCACCATCACAGCCACCGACAGGGGAAAGCCGCCCCTCTCTTCTAGTATAAGCATCACTCTGCACATTGCGGATGTCAACGACAACGCGCCAGTTTTCCACCAGGCCTCCTACGTGGTCCACGTGGCCGAAAACAACCCTCCTGGAGCCCCCATCGCCCAAGTCAGCGCCTCCGACCCCGACCTGGGGCCCAACGGCCGCGTCTCCTACTCCATCGTGGCCAGCGACCTGGAGCCACGGGCGCTGGCGTCCTACGTGTCGGTGAGCGCGCAGAGCGGCGTGGTGTTCGCGCAGCGCGCCTTCGACCACGAGCAGCTGCGCGCCTTCGAGCTGACCCTGCAGGCCCGCGACCAGGGCTCGCCCGCGCTCAGCGCCAACGTGAGCCTGCGCGTGTTGGTGGGCGACCGCAACGACAACGCGCCGCGGGTGCTGTACCCGGCGCTGGGGCCCGACGGCTCGGCGCTCTTCGACACGGTGCCGCGCGCCGCGCAGCCCGGCTACCTGGTCACCAAGGTGGTGGCGGTGGACGCCGACTCGGGACACAATGCCTGGCTGTCATACCACGTGCTGCAGGCCAGCGAGCCGGGACTCTTCAGCCTGGGGCTGCGCACGGGCGAGGTGCGCACGGCGCGTGCCTTGGGCGACAGGGACGCGGCCCGCCAGCGCCTGCTGGTCGCTGTGCGGGATGGGGGACAGCCGCCCCTGTCGGCCACAGCCACGCTGCTCCTGGTTTTCGCTGACAGCTTGCAGGAGGCGCTGCCAGACGTCAGCGAGCGCCAGGCGCCCGCTGATCCCCAGGCTGAGCTGCAGTTCTACCTGGTGGTGGCTTTGGCCTTGATCTCCGTGCTCTTCCTCCTCGCGGTGATTCTGGCGGTTGCCCTGCGCCTGGGACGCTCCTCCAGCTCCACCACCTGGGGCTGCTTTCAGCCTGGTCTGTGTGTCAAGTCCGGACCTGTGGTTCCTCCCAACTATAGTGAAGGGACTTTGCCTTATTCCTACAATTTGTGCGTTGCCCATACTGGAAAGACAGAGTTTAATTTTCTGAAATGTAACGAGCAGTTGAGTTCAGGACAAGATATACTACTCTGCAATGATTCATCTGGGGCCTTATTTCCACTTTATAATACTAATGAGTCGACTTCCGATCCTGAAACTCTAACCTCGGTGAGTTCTATTTAAGTATCTACTCCTTGTCATCTATCAAATTTTTCATGTTTATACGGAAATATATTGCATTTCTAAGAGTAGTGAGTTTTCTTAAGGATATTATAGCCCATCAGAAAGCTGTATTTCCATTCCTTAAAGATACTGGTGAGTTGGGAGTAGTTATGTGACACATAATACAGTAGCACAAGTTCATATTTACAAAGTAGTGAGAGTGTGCTCCTTGCATCACAGCAAAAGTATTATATAAATTTCACATTTTTTGTAGGTAATCAAATTTACCCACTCTTTGCCTCACTTAGCTTGAATTTTTTTACATATAAGTAAACATTAAATTTAAAGTAGGTGATCATTTAATTCATCCTTTAAAGCAAAGAAACTACTACTAGCCATCTTCTTTCCATAGTATAGCTTCCATCTTTTTAAATGTTTATTTCACATATGTAGTTCCTTATATCTACCTAGTCATGACTGTTGAATACTTTAAAATTGTAAGAAAATAGTTGAGTAGGGGAGAGGGAGAGGGCGACTCAGTGAACTCATCAGAAAATGCAATCACTATCTAAATTCCTTCAAATTTTCTTGAATTTAAAATCCTCCTCTTAAAAAAAATAAAATAAAATCTTCCTCTTCCTGTTATAGTTAATAGACATTTGGCAAAAAAAAAAAAAAAAAAAAAACGGAAATGCCCTTGCCTCTATCTCTAGCTGTCATTCCTGACCTATATTTTTGGAAGATGTTGGGAAAGTCACTGGATTTGTCTTATTATTTGGAACTCTAAACATTAGTGAGTAGAGGTTTTCTCATCCTTGTATCTGTAGGAGGGAAGGAGAATCCTGAATTTTCCATTTTATGACAAAAAAACTAATTTTATGCTCTAAGTTACCATTTCTTTTTTTAAGATTTTATTTATTCATGAGAGACTCAGAGAGAGGCAGAGACAGAAGAAGCAGGCTCCATGCAAGGAGCCGGATATGGGCCTCGATCCCAGAACTCCAGGATCACACCCTGAGCCAAAGGCCAGATGCTCAACAGCTGAGCCAGCCACCCAGGCATCCCTAAGTTATCATTTCTTAAGAATAGGTCTTCTACTTAGTCTTTCTTAGCAGTTGCTTCAATAAATGGTATCTTTACAAATTGCTGAAAGAATTTTTTTAATATAAGCTCTATGTCTGGTGTGGGGCTTCATTTCACCACACTGAAATCAAGAGTCACATGTTCAACTATTGGAACCAGCCAGGTTCCTCTGAAAGAATTTTTTGTAATCACACTTATTGCTTTTTAGTGATAGTAATGTGTTCTACATCTGGTGCTCTTTTTCTCTCTAATTATTACAGAGATTTAAATGACCTTTATTTTTAAAAGATTTATTTATTTATTTATTTATTTATTTATTTATTTATTTATTTATGAGAGAGAGAGGCAGAGACACAGGAGGAGGGAGAAGCAGGCTCCATGCCGGGAGCCTGATGTGGGACTCGATGGATCCCGGGACTCCAGGATCGCGCCCTGGGCCAAAGGCAGGCACTAAACCACCACTGAGCCACCCAGGCATCCCCTTAAATGACCTTTAAAATAAGAAGTTTAAGACTACTTTAAAATTGCATAATTTCTTTATGGAAGGATTGAAATGGAAACTTGCTTTTCACTGTGTGTTTATTTGAATATTCCAAATGCCATAGACTGTGTATGCATTATGTATTCACATAGAAAACTAAAAAATTTTTTGAAATACCATAAATGTTTAACATCCACAAATATGTAACTTAAAAATAATTCTTTCAAAATTTATCAATATTAGGTAAGAAAATCTATTACTCTTGCCTAATTAAAATTATTTTGGGGAATGAAATTTTAAGGAAACTTTAAACCAGCAAATTTACTATCTGAATAAATTAACCTTATAAAACAATTTCAAAGTAAATAGTCCATATATTCACTCAATATAACTTATGTAATGTATGTGTAATGTATAAAACTAAGAAAAATATGAATGTATTTCCAGAGGATTGCACATCTTAGTTACCTCAGAAAAATGACATATAGAAAAATTTTGAAGCATTATAAAAAGGAAATTAGAATAATTTACATATATAAAATAAGAGCAAAATTCTACCACGAAGAAAAAAAATTCTACAAAGAATAAGTTAATCTGATATTAAGAAAAAATGTTGGGGGGACCCAGGTGGCTCAGTCGGTTAAACCTCTGACTCTTGCTCTCAGCTTGGGTCTTGATCTCAGGGTCCTAAATTCAAGGCCTACATTCAGCTCCGTGCTGGGCGTGGAGCCTCCTTAAAAAAAAGAGGAGATCCCTGGGTGGCTCAGCAGGTTTTGTGCCTGCCTTGCACCCAGGGTGTGATCCTGGAGTTCTGGGATGGAGTCCCGCGTCAGGCTCCCTGCATGGAGCCTCCTTCTCCCTCTGCCTGTGTCGGCCTCTGTGTGTGTGTGTGTGTGTGTGTGTGTGTGTGTGTGTGTGTGTGTCTCATGAATAAATTTTTTAAAATCTTTAAAAAAAAAAAAGAAAAAGAAAGAAACGGCGACTTAACGTGTATTAATAGAAGCTTCATTCTACTTCATTTTCAACTAACATATCCAGAAACGGTATTTGCTTTTGAAGTGAGAATGCAAGAAACAGACAAGTCCACAATCATGGTTAGAAAAGTATTTGTTTAGTCATCTATAATCATCATCTCAGTGGGTGTAGTGACAGATTAGGACTCTAAGCGCCGCTGTTCGCCAGCTCTAAGAAAAGCTAAATGAGCTCTCTCCTTTCCGGAAGTTACGATCTACAGCTACGCAGAGCCTCACAGATGCCGGGAATCGCAGCAAAAGCTGCAACAGAACTCACCCTCTTAACTTGGGGCTCTTTGGTTTCTCCTAAGAAAAAAAGATCATCGTAATTTGCAGAAGGAAAAAGAGAACCTAAGGAGTCAATTTGCACAGAAAGCTTTCTGGAAAAAAAAAATACATAATGAAGCAACAATGGCCACTCCACTGAGTCTCCCGCCCCGCTAAGGACTGGTTCTGCTGTGCCTTTTCCTGGACAGGCTGTGGGAGATCAGAGCCAGCCAGATCTGCTATTCGGTGCCTAAAGAGACAGAAAACGACTATATCGTGTAGGGACATCTCCAGTGATCTGGGGCTGGAGCCCCGGGAGCTGGCGGAGCGCGGAGTCCGCATCCTCTCCAGAGGTAGGACACAGATTTTCACGAAGCAGCAGCTTGATCACCGCGGACAGGATAGACCGGGAGGGAGCGCGCGGTGCCTGGTGAACTTTGAAGTCCAGGTGGAAGACGGAGTAAAACATTACAGAATAGAAGTAGAAGTGACTGCTATAAACGACAGTGCGCCACAATTCCAGGCTGAGAAGCTGGAAATGAAAATTAATGAAATCACTGTGCGTGGAACACATCCCCTCCCGGAGGCTGTTGACCCGGATGTGGGCATGAATTCCTTACAGAGCTACCAGTTCAGCCCCAATCGCCTCTTCTCCCTGGACGTGCAAACTGGAGAGGATGGAACTCTACACCCAGAGCTGGTACTGGAGTAGGCCCTGGACCGCGAGGAAGAGGCTGTTCACCACCTGGTCCTCAGCGCCGCTGACGGTGGTGACCCGCGTTGCTCCATCCAACACCGTGTACATCCACGTGAAGGTGTTGGATACAAACGACAATGCCCCGGTTTTTACTCTACCGATTTACCTTACCGAAAGTTCCAAAGAACGTGCCCCCAGGCTGCTTGCTGTGAGTGCCAGCGACCCAGATGAGGGAGCCAGGGGAGAAGTGGTCTACAGATTCTGGAAAATTAGTGAAAAACAATCTCCGTTATTCCAGTTTAATGAATATACTGGGGAAATATCAACAGCAGGGGATCTAGACTATGAAGAATGTGCATTTTATTTTTTTAAAAAATATTTTATTTATTTATTCATGAGAGACACAGAGAGACAGAGACAGAGACGTAGGCAGAGAGAGAAGCAGGCTCCATGCAGGAGCCTGATGTGGGACTCGATCCCAGGACTCCAGGATCACGCCCTGGTCCAAAGGCAGACGCTCAACCTCTGAGCCACCCAGGCATCCCAGAATGTGCACTTTATGAAATGGAAATACAAGCTGAAGATGGAGCAGCACTTTTGGGGAGGACCAGAATACTCATTTTCGTGGAAGATGTAAAGGACAATAGACTGGAAGTGATCATTACATCTCTGTTTAGTTCAGTCTTGGAAAATACTCTTCCTAGGACAGTAATTGCCTTCTTGAATTTGCATGACTGAGACTCTGGGAAGAATGGTTAAGTTGTCTGTTACACACACACCTCATAATTTACCTTTTCAATTAGGAAATTTAATAGATTATTATAGATTGTTGACAGTCCACATTCTTAACAGAGGGGGGAAAAGCCTTCTGAATATCACATCACAGTAACCAACAGACAGAGGACTCGCCCTTGTCCATAGAAATTTACATCAACGTACACCTTCAACATCAAGGATAGCCCACCTTCCTTCTCTGGAAACTCCTACGACTGAGTATGAGGAGACAGACTGATGTCTCCCTGCAAACAACCTTAGAGGCATCTTCATCTTCTTGGTGACAGCCCATGACACTGACAGCAATGAGAACACCCTGGTGTTATTTACACCTTGGCTGAGGACACTATCCAAGTATCGCCTCTTTCTTCCTATATCTGCATCAACTCCGACACTGGCATGATATACATGCTGCGCTCCTTCACCTTTGAGCAGTTTCATGATCTTTAAATGCAAGTGAGGGCAAGCCACAGGGGGAACCCACCATTAGCAACGTGTCACTGAACTTGTTTGTGCTGGACAATGCACCAAAGATCCTGTACCTCACTCTCCGCCACTGATGGTACCACCAGTGTGGAGCTGACATTCCAGTATCCAGAACCTGGCTACCTGGTAACCAAGGTGGTGGCTGTAGAAAGAGACTCAGGTCAGAATGCCTGGCTGTCGTACCACCTGCTCAAGGCCAATGAACTTGGGCTCTTTGAGGTACAGGGCTTTCTGGACAGAGACACGCTCCAGCGGAACCTGGTGGTAGATCATCCCCCTCTCTCACCCACTATTCACACTCACTGTGACCTTGGCAACATTCCAGATGTGCTGGCTGACTTTAACAGTCTGGAGGTCTCTGCACACCCAGAGACCTCAGATCTCACCTTATACTTAGTGGTGGCAGTGCCTGCAATCTCCTGGCTCTTCCTCACCTTTGTCATTGTGTTGCTGGCACTCAGGTGGTGGCACTGGCACACCTCACATCTATTCCATGCTTTGGGAGTTGGATTGGCTGGTGCGCTTTCTTCTCACTTTGTGTGTATGGACCGGGTATTGGCTTTTCTGCCGACTTATTCCCAGGAAGCTTCATTCATGGTGGACTCCTGGGAGAGTCACGTGATCTTTCCCCAGCCCATGCTGATCAGCCAGAGGGCTGGAAGAAAAATGACCTTTTATGTGTTTCAGATGATTCTAAGTTTCCTATAGAAAACACCTCTTTGGTATCAGTAAGTTCCATTTTTCCTTTATTTTCTATTATAATTGGTTTTCTCTTCAAGTTTTGCACTTAAGGTATGATACACCATTAATATAAGATTAACACATACATGTGTGTTAACATATTTCACACAGAGTTTTCACTGGGCCTAATTTTTCCTCTAACATCTATAGGAGGCATTAATTGGTTATATCACTGACAAAATTTTCACTTTCTCATAATTAATCGAGGGTCAATGGAAACCTTCTTCATGGGACTACTCCCATTACTGAGCATTGAAATGGGCTATTTGGGTGGGGTTGCTTGGTTGGTTATCAGTTTACTATTAATTCTTAGAGGTAGGGTAGTTTTCCATCCCCCAAATTTACTATTGTTATCTTTAGTGGTCCCATTGTGAACTTCTTACATATCTTTGAACCTCTTACATACTGCTGAAACATAACTACAGCTCATACTGATTTTGTAAAGGCACATTAGTGAGAAAACACATCCATTCTTCTTGAAGAAAGTGAAAGCCCAGACTTTTTTTGCTTTTCTGTTTCTCTGATAGGACAATACGCCTTTGAGGTTTTGTTTTTCAGATCACATATTTGTAGAGGTTGTTTGAATAAAGATCATTTCTGAAGGAGAATGATACTTCACTTAGAGGCGTTTCTGAGAATGAACACTGAGAGGAAAAACCAAGGGAGATAAACATTATTCCTCAATTATCTGTTTTCTTATGGCTCAATTCTCCAACCTACAGGCTAGAAATAAATCTGGATAAGGGAGACAGTTTAGGAAAACATTTTCAGGAACTGCCGGGAAAAGTTCTAAAAATAGTTTATTAGCTTTTAGCTATAAGGAAAACAGTATTTGATTTTAAACATAGTGTCATTTTAAGTAATAAAAGACATTCCAGCAGTCTTTATTTTTTTATTAATTTTTTGAGAGTGAAAGGGGGTGGAGCAGACAGAGGGGGAGAGAATCTTAAGCAGACTCTCCACTCAGTGAGGAGCCTGAAGGGGGGCTGGATATCAAGATGCAGAGATCATGACCTGAGCAAAATCAAGAGTCAGAGGCTTAACCAACTGAGCCACCCAGGCCCCCCTCCAGGAGACTTTAAAAATAAGCTTTGAAGTTGACTCAAAATATTCTAAACATGCTGGCTATAGGGTTAAAAAGTCTGGAAAACTATTATGACATTCAGACATTATAATTATTTCAAATACTCTAATCCTAAGCTAGTAAGAAAAAACTAAAGCATGAGGGTCATATTTTTTATCGTTATGTTGGGAAACCATCACTTGACATTTCTGTCCTGGGGAGTAACCATTGGGACTTAGTATTCATAAATATTAAATATGCGTTAATGTGGGAAAAAGAACAGATATTGATGATGGCTTGTATATCATGATATGTAACTACTATTCTCTACCATTAATAATACCATTTGCAAGCTCACTGCGTGGATAACTGGGCAGAGTGTAAAATGCTGAATTTTACTTTTCTCAAACAAGATAGGACTTTTGCATTGGTCACAATTTATATAACAAAATAGGCTTAAAGATAAAATCCTTGCTTATCTTAATGTTTCATCTTAAGAATTAAAATATCTTGGATTTGCTTCAAAATAATGAGGGCTTACTATATATTTTAAATGAAGACGGCCTTGTGTTGATCATTATTGCTGTTGGGTGACAAATATGCGAAGATTCAATAATAATACTCCCTACTTTTGTATAAGTTTGAAATTTTTTCCATAATAAATTTCTTTTAAAAAACTAAGTATATAGGGGCACCTGGGTGGCTCAGTGGTTGAGTGCCTTTGACTGGGGTTGTGATCCTGGGGTCCTGGGATAGAGTCTTGCATTGGGCTCCCTTCAGGGAGCCTGCTTCTTCCTCTGCCTGTGTCTCTGCCTCTCTCTGTGTCTTTCATGAATAAATAAAATCTTTTTTTAAAAAAAACTAAGCATATATGCTGTAATACTTCAGTAAAACTAAAATTTGGAGCTATTATATAAGTGCATTTTCAAAGAGCAATATATACATACCCTCTCTCTCCGCACACACACATATTTCTCTTGTATACATTTCTCTATTTCTCTCTATATACAATCAGCTCCCAGCTCACCGGTGTTGCAGTAAAGCCACTTACTGGGATAAGTAGGCCAATGCAGAAGTAAAATACTACATCAGGAGCACTTCTCAGAGTATAGGGACTATATAGAAATATATAGGAATTTCGAAGAGCAATATAAATATTCTAGAGATATTCTAGAGAAAAATTGGATTCGAGGAACCAGACTGCGGTTCCACACGGGGCCTCTGGGCGCCGCTGTCGGCCAGTACAGGGCAAGCGCAGTCGCTCGGGATTCCTCAGTCTCCAGCCTGGGCTTTCCTGCGCAGTCACCAACACATACGGAAGGAAACCCGCTCACACACTGAGGCTCCGAGCCGCGCAGACTGCCCAACAACCACGAATTCCCAGCGCCGCCTGTCATGGGCGGAATGTTCTTCTAGTGACGCCGCGGATTGCAGTTTCTTCAGCTTTCCGGAAAGACTGGGACCCAGCGAGAACTAGAGCACGCAATGGGAGGGAGCTGTGTTCGGAGGCGGCCAGCCGGCAGGCGGCAAGTACTGTTTCCCTTCCTGCTACCTTTGTTCTACCCCGCGCTCTGCGAGCCCATCCGCTACTCGATTCCCGAGGAACTGGCCAAGGGCTCGGTGGTGGGGAACCTCGCCAAGGATCTTGGGCTCAGCGTCCTGGATGTGTCGGCTCGGAAGCTGCGAGTTAGTGCGGAGAAGCTGCTTTTCAACGTAGACGCAGAGAGCGGGGACTTACTTGTGAAAGACCGAATAGACCGTGAGCAGATATGCAAAGAGAGAAGAAGATGTGAGTTGCAGTTGGAAGCCGTGGTGGAAAATCCTTTAAATATTTTTCATATCATTGTGGTTGTTGAGGACATTAACGACCATGCCCCTCAATTCCATAAAGATGAAATAAACTTAGAAATCAGTGAATCTGTATCCGAAGGTGCACGAATATCTCTTGACCCTGCCACTGACCCCGATATAAACACGAACTCAGTTAAAGATTATCAGATAAATCCTAACCCTTATTTCTCATTAATGGTTAGAGTTAATTCTGATGGTGGTAAATACCCAGAGTTATCTTTGGAGAAGCTCCTAGACCGTGAAGAACAGCGTTCTCATCGCTTGATACTGACAGCCTTGGACGGGGGGAACCCATCAAAAAGTGCCACCACTCGAATAGAAATCTTTGTCAGGGATGCCAATGATAACTTCCCAGTGTTTAGCAAAAATGAATATACTATCAGTGTTAGTGAGAATCTGCCCCCCGGATCCTCTGTGTTGCAGGTGACAGCCACTGACAAAGATGAGGGCATCAATGCAGAAGTAAACTACTATTTCAGGAGCACTGCTCAGAGTACAAGGCACATGTTCTCACTGGATGAGAAAACAGGTATGATTAAGAATAACCAGCCACTGGATTTTGAAGATACAGAAAGATACACCATGGAAGTGGAGGCAAGGGATGGAGGTGGTCTCTCTACCCAATGTAAAGTAATCATAGAAATCCTAGATGAAAACGATAATGACCCGGAAATAATCATCACTTCTCTCTCTGATGAAATTTTGGAGGATTCCCATCCAGGAATGGTCGTGGCTCTCTTCAAAACACAGGACCAGGATTCTGGGGAAAATGGAGAAGTCACATGTAATTTAAGTAGAGATATTCCGTTTAAGATTCATTCTTCATCTAATAATTACTACAAGCTGGTTACAGATGGAGCCTTAGATCGAGAGCACACTCCCCAATACAACGTCACCATAACAGCCACTGATAGGGGAAAGCCTCCACTCTCCTCCAGCACTACCATCACCCTGCACATCGGGGATGTCAACGACAACGCGCCAGTTTTCCACCAGGCCTCCTACGTGGTCCACGTGGCCGAAAACAACCCTCCTGGAGCCTCCATCGCCCAAGTCAGCGCCACCGACCCCGACCTGGGGCCCAACGGCCGCGTCTCCTACTCCATCGTGGCCAGCGACCTGGAGCCACGGGCGCTGGCGTCCTACGTGTCGGTGAGCGCGCAGAGCGGCGTGGTGTTCGCGCAGCGCGCCTTCGACCACGAGCAGCTGCGCGCCTTCGAGCTGACCCTGCAGGCCCGCGACCAGGGCTCGCCCGCGCTCAGCGCCAACGTGAGCCTGCGCGTGTTGGTGGGCGACCGCAACGACAACGCGCCGCGGGTGCTGTACCCGGCGCTGGGGCCCGACGGCTCGGCGCTCTTCGACACGGTGCCGCGCGCCGCGCAGCCCGGCTACCTGGTCACCAAGGTGGTGGCGGTGGACGCCGACTCGGGACACAATGCCTGGCTGTCATACCACGTGCTGCAGGCCAGCGAGCCGGGACTCTTCAGCCTGGGGCTGCGCACGGGCGAGGTGCGCACGGCGCGTGCCTTGGGCGACAGGGACGCGGCCCGCCAGCGCCTGCTGGTCGCTGTGCGGGATGGGGGACAGCCGCCCCTGTCGGCCACAGCCACGCTGCTCCTGGTTTTCGCTGACAGCTTGCAGGAGGCGCTGCCAGACGTCAGCGAGCGCCAGGCGCCCGCTGATCCCCAGGTTGAGCTGCAGTTCTACCTGGTGGTGGCTTTGGCCTTGATCTCCGTGCTCTTCCTCCTCGCGGTGATTCTGGCGGTTGCCCTGCGCCTGGGACGCTCCTCCAGCTCCACCACCTGGGGCTGCCTTCAGCCTGGTCTGTGTGTCAAGTCCGGACCTGTGGTTCCTCCCAACTATAGTGAAGGGACTTTGCCTTATTCCTACAATTTGTGTGTTGCCCATACTGGAAAGACAGAGTTTAATTTTCTGAAATGTAACGAGCAGTTGAGTTCAGGACAAGATATACTACTCTGCAATGATTCATCTGGGGCCTTAATTCCACTTCAGGATGGGCATGATTTGACTGCACATCCTGAGACTCTCACACAGGTGAGTTCCACTTTTGTGTCTTCTTTAATATTCTGCTAGTTTCTCTTATTTCTGTAACTAATCATCGTTTTGTGTTCTCAGTGTTTACTCTGTGGATTATATTTTTCAAGATTTACTCGTTTCATAAGTTGCTCTATAATTCAGAAATAATGTCACTAAATTGGAGATATCTAGTCAAGTTCAGATTAGCAAAACAGGTAGTGACTTCTTACCAAAAAAAATAATGAGTAATTATTCAAATCTGATAAGACTTAAGATGAATTTTCCATATCCTACTTATATGTTTTGAGTTTAATAATATTAAGCTACCCATTATCAGGGATCCCTGGGTGGCGCAGCGGTTTAGCGCCTGCCTTTGGCCCGGGGCGCGATCCTAGAGACCCGGGATCGAATCCCACATCGGGCTCCCAGTGCATGGAGCCTGCTTCTCCCTCTGCCTGTGTCTCTGCCTCTCTCTCTCTCTGTGACTATAATACATAAATAAATAAAAATTTAAAAAAAAATTATATTAAGCTACCCATTATCAAAGGAAGTGCTTTTTTCAAAGAAACATTTATTGCAAATAATGTCCTGGGTATATTTAGGTACTTCCATTTATTTTAGTAATTTAAAAAACTAAGCAAGCTGGGTGCAGATCAACAAGTCTCTGAAATTCTATGCAAAGTTATTTTCCTTAGGAGATGAGTCAACCTTGTTTTCCATTGCCAAGTTTTCAATGCTCCCCAGAACTTAATACTAACTACCTAGAAGAATTTTTCTCTTCAACTTTTGGGTTTTCTCGTCTTCTTATGTTCATCTTTCCTTGGAGCTCAAATTGTACTCTTTCCTAATCTTTTATCTTCTACATTGCAAGATAATTTCCAAGAAAGCAAATGAAATATTGCCTTTTGTACTTTGTCTCTGATTGTCTGATTTTGTCTTTCAAGACAAAATATAAAATCTTTTAAGAGTTCCATACTTGGGGGTATAGTGACATAAACATTTCTGAACTTGTTCTCTAAATAAAAAATGTGAACCTAGGGGTATCTGGGTGGCTCAGTTGGTGAAGTATCTGCCTTCACCTCAGGACAGGATCCCATGGCCTCCCTGCTGGGTGAAGAGCTTGCTTCTCCCCCTCCCTCTGCAGCTCCCCCTACTTGTGCTCTCTTTCTGTCAAATAAATAAATAAAATCTTTTTTTTAAGTACATCACTATTCTAACTTTGTAAAAAGTGTAGCTTGAAATTCTTATAGATATTTTTCTTCCCATTACAACACAGGCACGTTATATTTCTTTTAGTTTGTGGTTACTTGCTCAATTAATTTAAATAGGCCAGATTAGCTTCTAATTATATATGCCTATAATAACAAATGTTTTTTCAAAAAATTCACAAAGGCTCAATAAAACTGTTTTAGAAATAAGAATATTGGGGCACCTGGGTGGCTCAGTGATTGAGCTTCTGCCTTTGCCTCAGGTCGTGATCTGGGGGTAGTGGGATTGAGTCCAGCATCAGGCTCCCCACAGGGAGCCTGCTTCTCCCTCTACCTATGTCTGCCTCTGTGTGTGTGTGTGTTTCTCATGAACAAAAAAAAAGAAAGAAAAAAAGAAAGAAAAAGTATTTTGAAAACCTCTTCCACAATATTCATGCTAAACAAATTTAATTAACTGGTTAATTAGCTTAAAGCTCAAATTAAAAAAAGTGAATTATAAAGGGTATATCTCATACAGTGTCTATATGAATGTCTATTAAACATACTGAGATCATTTCAATCAAAATTTCAAATAAAATTGTAAGACTCTTCTGAATATAGTTAGAAGCTTGTAGGAAATAAAATAGGCATTATTTAACCTTTTACAGTGGGTACGTTTCTTTTTTTAAAATTTTTTTAATTTTTTATTTATTTATGATAGTCACAGAGAGAGAGAGAGAGGCAGAGACATAGGCAGAGGGAGAAGCAGGCTCCATGCACTGGGAGCCCGATGTGGGATTCAATCCCGGGTCTCCAGGATCGCGCCCTGGGCCAAAGACAGGCGCCAAACCGCTGCGCCACCCAGGGATCCTAGTGGGTACATTTCTACTGAGAAAATGAGTATTGCAAATATGGATTTGACCAGTTACTTTCATTTGATATTTTATAGTACTTTCATTCCATTTATCCTACTCAGTGAGAAACCTACAAATAGTAGATGGCTTAAGGAATATCAGCTGAGAAAACAAAAAAGTTTTGTAAAATAAAATATCCAACAAAGAGTAGCGTTTTTTTCCATTGCATACATAGTGGGTGCAGTAACTCCTGAGGACTCTGAGCGCCGCTGTTCACCTACTAGGTGAGATAGACAGCCTGTGCTCAATCCGGATTTTCAGGGCTCTGACTACACAAAGCTCCTCAGTTTCTACAGACTGGCTGCTGGGCTTCAGCGAAACTGTCTCCAGAATTTAAGGTCCCTAGGCTACCGAGGCACCCTGAAGCCAGAGAAAGAAAAAGGAATCGGTCAAAACACAGCGTATTCGCTGTGTATCCCGCTAGTGAATACTTGGCGAGAATTCCTTGACTAGACAACAATGGCTGCTAGAAGGAACCGCTCCCACCGCACAGCGTTGGTTCTGCTCTGTCTTTTTCTCGGTCCGTCATGGGAGGCTGAAGCCCGGCAGATCCGCTACTCCGTTCCTGAGGAGTTAGAGAAAGGCTCTTTCGTGGGCAACATCGCCAAGGACCTGGGGCTGGAGCCCTGGGAGCTGGCGGAACGCGGAGCCCGCATCGTCTCCAGAGGTAGGACACAGCTTTTCGCTCTGAACCCGCGAAGCGGCAGCTTGGTCACCGCGGACAGGATAGACCGGGAGGAGCTCTGCGCTCAGAGCCCACGGTGCCTGGTGAATTTTAACATTCTCGTGGAAGATAGGGTGAAACTTTTTGGGATAGAAATAGAAGTAACTGATATCAACGATAATGCCCCAAAATTCCAAGCAGAAAATGTAGACGTAAAAATTAATGAAAACGTCGCTCCAGGAATGCGTTTTCCTCTCCTGGAAGCTGTTGATCCAGATGTGGGTGAGAACTCCCTCCAAAGCTACCAGCTCAGCTCCAATAAGCACTTCTCCTTGGCAGTTCAGAGCCGTGCCAGTGGAGTCAAATACCCGGAGCTGGTGTTGGAGCATGCCCTGGATCGTGAGGAAGAGGCTGTGCACCATCTTGTCCTCACTGCCTTGGACGGGGGTGACCCTCTCCTATCTGGTACGGTTCTCATCAGTGTGACTGTCTTTGATACGAATGACAACGCACCAGTCTTTACCTTGCCAGAATATCGAGTGAGTGTTCTGGAGAACTTGCCTGTGGGGACACAGCTGCTGAGAGTCACTGCCACAGACAAGGATGAAGGAGCCAATGGAGAAGTAACATATTCGTTCCGAAAATCACCTGACACACAATTGTTGAAATTCCAACTAAACAAAAATACTGGGGAAATAAAATTATCAGAAAATCTAGATTATGAAGAAACAGATTTCTATGAATTAGAAATACAAGCAGAAGATGGAGGAGCATATCATGCAATGGCAAAAGTATTTATTACAGTAGAAGATGTAAATGACAACAGTCCAGAGGTGACTGTTACATCTCTGTTTAGTCCCCTATTGGAAGACTCACCTCTGGGGACTGTTATAGCTCTTTTAAATGTGCATGATCCAGACTCTGGACAGAATGGACAGGTCACCTGTTCAATATCAGGGGATCTACCATTTAAGTTAGAAAAATCCATCGACAGTTATTATAGGCTGGTGACACACAGAACCCTGGACAGGGAACAGGTATCCTCTTACAATATCACAGTGACAGCCACGGATGGAGGAAATCCACCCCTATTAACGGACACTCACTTCACCCTGCAAGTGGCAGATATTAATGATAACCCACCCACCTTTTCCCACATCTCCTACTTCACCTATATCTTGGAGAACAACCCTAGAGGTGCCTCCATCTTCTCGGTAACTGCACTAGACCCAGACAGCAAAGAGAATGCTCAGGTTATTTACTCCCTAGCTGAAAACACTTTCCAGGAAGCACCTCTATCCTCCTATATCTCTATAAACTCAGACACAGGAGTCCTGTATGCACTGAGATCCTTTGACTATGAACAGTTTCGTGATCTACAGATTCAGGTGATTGCCACTGACAGTGGGGACCCACCACTCAGCAGCAATATGTCATTGAGTATATTCGTGCTGGACCAGAATGACAATGCACCAGAGATCCTGTACCCTACCCTCCCCATCGATGGCTCCACTGGTGTGGAGCTGGCTCCCCGATATGCAGAGCCTGGCTACCTGGTCACCAAAGTGGTGGCAGTGGACAGAGACTCAGGCCAGAACGCCTGGCTGTCCTACCACCTGCTCAAGGCCAGCGAGCCTGGGCTCTTCCAGGTGGGGCTGCACACGGGAGAGGTGCGCACAGCTCGGGCCCTGCTGGACAGAGACGCGCTCAAGCAGAGCCTGGTGGTGGCGGTGCAGGACCACGGCCAGCCCCCTCTCTCGGCCACCATCACGCTCACTGTGGCCATTGCTGACAGCATCCCAGATGTCCTGGCTGACTTGGGCAGCCTGGAAGCCCCACGTGACTCCCAAGCTTCAGACCTCACGCTGTACCTGGTGGTGGCTGTGGCCTCAGTCTCCTGCGTCTTCCTCGCCTTTGTCATCGTGCTGCTGGCGCTCAGGCTGAGGCGCTGGCACGCGTCGCGTCTGCTCCAGGCTGCAGGAGGAGGGCTGCTGGGCGTGCCGGCCTCGGCCTCGCAGTTTGTGGGCGTGGACGGGGTGCGGGCGTTCCTGCAGACCTATTCTCACGAGGTGTCCCTGACCGCGGGCTCGCGGGAGAGTCACATGATCTTCCCGCAGCCCAACTATGTGGACACGCTCCTCAGCCAGGAGAGCTGTGAGAAAAAGGATCCTTTGTCTTTGTTGGATGATTCGAAGTTTCCTATAGAAGACACCCCTTTGGCTCCAGTGAGTTTTACTCTCTTTCTTTTAAGAATTATAATTGGTATCACTTTTAGGTTTACAGCATAATGATAGAATATTTCAATCTATATTTTCACTTTTTCCTCCGTTTGAGTGATATTTGTTTCTTGTTAAAAGAAGAACAGAACTTGATGGTTAGTAAGGTTAATATGTTTGCTTTCCGGTCAACATTCACTTAATCCCAGTGAAGGCCTATGGTTACAAGCTGTTATGGTTTGCCTTGCAGAACCTTCTACTTTATAGTTTTGTTTAGTATAGTATGACAGTCCCTGAGAGGACTCTCATATAGAAGTGTCTGTCAATTTATGTGCACTTCTGTTGGCCACATGTTGAAATCCTCCTTAGGCAACCCTAGCTCTTGTTTTGAAGGCGGGTCTGGTAAGAATAGGTGAATATCAGAACTAAAAGCATTAGCTTCATTGGAAACAACCCAAATACAAGATTCCTCAATGTTCTTCCCAACACCTTTGTGGTTTTCTTTTCAACCTATACCTTGTAGTGATAGTTACAGCTAAATATGCTTCCTAGATAGATTTGAATTTTTCATTAATATTCTATTGACAATTGATAACAATGTGATAATAATGTGTGCTTAAATATTTCCAAGTGTAATCACAATTGGTAACAATGCAACATCCGTTTTGCTTGCCATTCTAATTTCATACTGTTATATGGAAGACATAGCATTTTAATTTGACTTTCCTTACTCAGTAGGGATTCTAGAGAACATATAGAAGGTTAACATATAGAAGCAAATTTTGGGTTCTTCCGTCAGCATTTTTCGTTAAATTCTCTTATGTCTAAGGATGAAAAAAATATAGACTGGGGATACAGGTTCCTACATGTTTCCAAGTACAGGAGCAAAGGGTCTGTGCCAACAGTATTTCAGTAGCTCTTTAATGTAGAAGAAAGAAGACCCACCTCAATTTCTGAAAACTCTGAAATTAGGAGTCACAATAAACTTAAAGAAATATCATTTCTGTGGGAGATCTGAATATAAGCAGAGATGTACACAAAATTATTCTAAACAAATGATCAGTAGAGTTATGATCAGTGATCAGTAAGTCCATTTACTTTATTGAAGATGGTGATGTGCTTGGTTTGATATCTTACTTTTAATTTATTACTAATATTCTTCTAAACTAATATGGTAGCACAAAGTCAAAGAATGCCCTAATGTGTCTCAAAATATTTAGGGAATCATGACTTTTCTCATGTCATCTAACATTTGTTCAATAATAGGTCTGTGGGGGGATCCCTGGGTGGCTCAGCGGTTTGGCGCCTGCCTTTGGCCCAGGGCGTGATCCTGGAGTCCCGGGAGCCTGTTTCTCCCTCCTCCTGTGTCTCTGCCTCTTTCTCTCTCTCTGTCTATCACAAATAAAAATAAATAAATCTTTTTTAAAAATGCAATAATAGGTCTGTGGAAGGAGAGTACATCTCTGTGGGGCAGTTTTTAGCTTAAATTATTGAAACAGGGATCCCTGGTGGCTCAGCGGTTTAGCACCTGCCTTTGGCCCAGGGTGTGATCCTGGAGACCCGGGATTGGGTCCTGCATTGGGCTCCCTGCATGGAGCCTGCCTCTCCCTCTGCCTGTGTCTCTGCCTCTCTCTCTCTCCATGCCTCCCATGAATAAATAAATAAAATCTTGAAAAAAACTTATTGAAACAGACATTTTGAATTTCTGTCTTTGGGGTCAAAATTACTATGCATCTGTCTGAAATAATTTTTTGTTCTGAAAAATACAGACTTAAAAAAACTCTTTTGATATGTAGCTATTTTAAGTGTTCTAAAATATTATTATTTAAAGGCAGTAGAGAACACTTTAGATGATTGTAATGAATATGGGAATGACTGCCTTCTAGTTCCTAAATATGGAGGATGGATTAATACTTTCTAGCTAAACATAAGCTAGTATTGAAGACAAAAAAAAGTTTTTTGCTTGTCTTCAGTACTTGCCTTTGTGGATGATACCTTAAAAAAGGAACAACAGTGATTACCTCTGGATGGGAGAACTGGATAGCAATAGGCCATGGGATAGAAGACCTACTTTCCACTCTATATTCTGTGTTTTTTTTTTTTTGAATTTTGAAAAATCTTTTTACCTGTTCAGAGACTATGTAAATTTTTAACATATATAACATATGATAGTTTTGACCATGTGAAACATATTTCATGATGAAAATGAAATCAGTGAAAAATAAGATTCAATATTTTAGCAGTTATCATCTTACATTTTAAAAAGATTTCCTGGGGCTCCTGGGTGGCTCAGTCGGTAGAACATGCAACTCTTGATCTTGGGGTTGTGGGTTCGAGCCCCACATTGGGTGAAAAGTTTACTTAAATGTTTTAGAAATTAAAAAAATAAAAGGATTTCCTGATAGAAAAACTAGATTGCGGTTCCACACAGAGCCTCTGGGCGCCGCTGTCGGCCAGTACAGGGCAAATGCTATCGCCAGGGATTCCTCTGCCTCTAGCCTGGGTTTTCCTGTGCAGTCAACGACATAAAGAGAAAGAACCGCTTACACTCCGGTTCCTGGCTGCGCATACTCTCCCCAGCACACAGAGATTCCCAGTCCCAAGACCGTAGGCTCTGTATGTTCTGGGCCGAATGCTACCAGTGTGATAGCATGCACTTTCTCCAGCTGGAAAGACTGGGACCCGACGAGAACTAGAGCACGCAATGGGAGGGAGCTGTGTTCGGAGGCGGCCAGCCGGCAGGCGGCAAGTACTATTTCCCTTCCTGCTACCTTTGTTCTACCCCGCGCTCTGCGAGCCCATCCGCTACTCGATTCCCGAGGAACTGGCCAAGGGCTCGGTGGTGGGGAACCTCGCCAAGGATCTTGGGCTCAGCGTCCTGGATGTGTCGGCTCGGAAGCTGCGAGTTAGTGCGGAGAAGCTGCTTTTCAACGTAGACGCAGAGAGCGGGGACTTACTTGTGAAAGACCGAATAGACCGTGAGCAGATATGCAAAGAGAGAAGAAGATGTGAGTTGCAGTTGGAAGCCATGGTGGAAAATCCTTTAAATATTTTTCATATCATTGTGGTTGTTGAGGACATTAACGACCATGCCCCTCAATTTCATAAAGATGAAATAAATTTAGAAATCAGTGAATCTGTCACCCCAGGGACTGGAATAATTCTTGAGTCTGCAGAAGATCCTGATATTAATATGAATTCACTGAACAAATACCAACTAAGTCCGAATGAGTATTTCTCCTTGGTGGTGAAAGACAATCCCGATGGTGGCAAATATCCAGAATTAGTACTGAAGAAGACCCTGGACCGAGAAACACAAAGCTCTCATCATTTGGTACTAACAGCCTTAGATAGTGGGGATCCACCACAAAGCAGCACAGCTCAGATCCGAATCCTGGTGGTGGATGCCAATGATAACCCTCCAGTGTTCAGCCAAAATTTGTACAAGGTCAGTCTTCTAGAAGGCGTGCCCCCAGGCACTTTAGTGGTGAAGGTGAGTGCCACTGACCAAGATGAAGGCTTCAATGCTGAGATTACCTACTCATTCCTTGGTGTGGTTAATAAAGCCCAGCACGTGTTCTCTCTGGATTCTGCTACAGGAAGCATTATAACTCATCAACCCTTGGATTTTGAAGAAGTAGAAAGATATACCATGGATGTAGAAGCCAAGGACCGAGGATCCCTCTCTACACAGTGTAAAGTAATCGTAGAAGTTCTAGACGAAAATGACAACAACCCTGAAATAATCATTACTTCTCTCTCTGATCAGATTTTGGAGGATTCCCATCCAGGAATGGTCGTGGCTCTCTTCAAAACACAGGACCAGGATTCTGGGGAAAATGGAGAAGTCACATGTAATTTAAGTAGAGATATTCCATTTAAGATTCATTCTTCATCTAATAATTACTACAAGCTGGTTACAGATGGAGCCTTAGATCGAGAGCACACTCCCCAATACAACGTCACCATAACAGCCACTGATAGGGGAAAGCCTCCACTCTCCTCCAGCACTACCATCACCCTGCACATCGGGGATGTCAACGACAACGCGCCAGTTTTCCACCAGGCCTCCTACGTGGTCCACGTGGCCGAAAACAACCCTCCTGGAGCCTCCATCGCCCAAGTCAGCGCCTCCGACCCCGACCTGGGGCCCAACGGCCGCGTCTCCTACTCCATCGTGGCCAGCGACCTGGAGCCACGGGCGCTGGCGTCCTACGTGTCGGTGAGCGCGCAGAGCGGCGTGGTGTTCGCGCAGCGCGCCTTCGACCACGAGCAGCTGCGCGCCTTCGAGCTGACCCTGCAGGCCCGCGACCAGGGCTCGCCCGCGCTCAGCGCCAACGTGAGCCTGCGCGTGTTGGTGGGCGACCGCAACGACAACGCGCCGCGGGTGCTGTACCCGGCGCTGGGGCCCGACGGCTCGGCGCTCTTCGACACGGTGCCGCGCGCCGCGCAGCCCGGCTACCTGGTCACCAAGGTGGTGGCGGTGGACGCCGACTCGGGACACAATGCCTGGCTGTCATACCACGTGCTGCAGGCCAGCGAGCCGGGACTCTTCAGCCTGGGGCTGCGCACGGGCGAGGTGCGCACGGCGCGTGCCTTGGGCGACAGGGACGCGGCCCGCCAGCGCCTGCTGGTCGCTGTGCGGGATGGGGGACAGCCGCCCCTGTCGGCCACAGCCACGCTGCTCCTGGTTTTCGCTGACAGCTTGCAGGAGGCGCTGCCAGACGTCAGCGAGCGCCAGGCGCCCGCTGATCCCCAGGCTGAGCTGCAGTTCTACCTGGTGGTGGCTTTGGCCTTGATCTCCGTGCTCTTCCTCCTCGCGGTGATTCTGGCGGTTGCCCTGCGCTTGAGAAGCTCTTCCAGCCTGGCCACAGGAGGCTGCTTTGAGTCTGGTCTCTGCTCCAAGTCTGGACCCGAGATTCCTTCTAACTACAGTGAAGGAACATTGCCCTATGCTTATAATTTGTGTGTGCCTGGCGATCAAACTAATGTGGAATTTAATTTTCTCACATCTGTTGATCATTTTCCAGCCACACAAGATATTCTCAACAAAGATAGCTCTTTGGGGCTATCAGCTAGCATTTTAATTCCTAATGTTGAAGCAGACAAGAAGACTTTTAAACAGGTAAGTATTTAAAATAACACTTTTTTATATTCTAATATGCCAATATTTTTCAATATGCCATCGTTTAAAGATTCTAAATAAAGGGGCATGTGGCTTGCTCAGTTGGTAGAGCACGTGTTTCTTAATCTCAAGGTTATGAGTTCAATCCCCACTTGGGCATAGAGCTTACTTAAAAATAAAATAATGATTCTAGATTCAGTCTCTTGATAAAGTTCTTAAGGGTAAATATAAGTCAAACCTATTGGTATAACTGTTTAAAGTTTACAATGGAGTCCTTCTCCATTCAGAGTAAAAATATATATGTATAGAAATCTCTGGCAAATTTTTCATGAAATAGGCTATTACTTAAGAATATGGAACACAATTATAGTTTTATATTTTGGTATTTTAAATGACTACCCTAATGCCATCCAAATTTTCTCAAATGTTTCCTATTTATTTTACTCAATAAAGAAATATTGTTAGGAATTATACTCATGTGCCCTGATATTTTTTTGGAACTGTGCTAGTTCCACATCCACAAATACTATTCCCTTCAGTTGTTAAAAATCAATAGGAAGGAAATCTAACCTACAAGTTTTCAATTCCAGTAGTATTTGAAAATATTTTTTAAATTAAGCAAGCTCTTTTTAATAATTATTACTTTTATTAAGTGCTCTTAGTAAATCTTTATCACATTATACAACTCTTTATTGTGTGCAATTTTCATTGTTATAAATATGTATAATTCTTGGAAAAGTGTGTAATAACTTATGGAAGACACATTAGTTGGGTTTTCTTACTCGTTGCAATAATAAGATTCGGCTCTAGGCGCCGCTCTTCACCAATCAGGGAATGGGAAGCTGCAAGCAGCAGTCCCTTCCTCCCTCCCTCATCTCTACAACACAAAGCGGAGTATTATGGATACTCACAGATCCTGATGCTGGAAACAAAATGGTTCGCTCTCTAATATATTTTGGCTGCAATCATTCCGGAACCTCGTAGATTCATAAGCCGATTCAGAAAAAAACAGCTCAGGAAATCAGGGAATATATGCTCAGTTTACTGCCATGGGGAATCCGCTACTACGCCTGGACCGCAGCGGGCTGGTCCTCCTGTACATTTTTCTGAGGACTCTACAGGAGTCTGAGGCAGGGCATATCCGATATTCGGTGCCTGAAGAGACAGACAAAGGCTTCTTCGTGGGCAATATTTCCAATGACCTGGGGTTGGAGCCCTGGGAGCTGGCGGAACGCGGCATCCGCATCATCTCCAGAGATAGGACGCAGCTTTTCGCTCTGAATCCGCGAAGTGGCAGCTTGATCACTGCAGGTAGGTTAGACCGGGAGGAGCTCTGTGAGACAGTGTCTTCCTGTTTTTTAAATATAGAGATACTTGTGGAAGATACCCTGAAAATTTATGGAGTAGAGGTGGAAATAATGGATATTAATGATAATGCCCCCAGCTTTCAGGAGGCGGAAATAGAGATAAAAGTCAGTGAGCACGCAAGTCCTGGATCCAGATTTCCCCTTCCTAGCGCTAGGGATCCAGATGTGGGAATGAACTCCCTCCAGCGCTACCAGCTCAATCCTAATAGTTACTTTTCCTTACAAATGCGAGGTGGAACAGATGGGGCCGAGAATCCCGAACTAGTGCTGGAGGGGAGTCTGGACAGAGAGAGAGAGGCTGCTCACCACCTCCTCCTCACAGCCTTCGATGGAGGAGATCCCATCCACCAGGGTGCTGTTGCCATTCATGTGGTGGTCCTCGACGTAAATGACCATGTACCAAAGTTTACACAGTCTGTATATCGAGTGAGTATTCCTGAGGATCTCAGCTCTGGAACTCGGGTTCTCATGGTAAATGCAACTGATCCGGATGAGGGAATCAATGGGGAAGTGGTGTATTCATTCAGGAATATGGAAAGCAAAACTTCTGAAATATTCCAACTGGATTCTCAAACTGGAGAAGTCTTAATACGAGGTTCTCTGGATTTTGAGAAATATAGATTCTATGAGATGGAAATTCAAGGTCAAGATGGTGGAGGTCTTTCTACCACTGCTAAGGTGTTCATCACAGTTGTGGATGTGAATGATAATGCTCCAGAAATAACTATCACATCTTCTACTAACTCAGTGCTGGAGAACTCTCCTCCAGGTACAGTTATTGCTCTTCTAAATGTACAAGATCAAGACTCTGGAGAAAATGGTCAAGTCTCATGTTTCATTCCTAACAGTCTGCCTTTTAAATTAGAAAAGACTTATGGAAATTATTACAAATTGATAACAAACAGAATGCTGGACAGGGAGCAGGTCCACAGCTATAATATAACCTTGGTAGCCAAAGATCAGGGATTTCCACCCTTGTCTACAGAAACTCACATTTCAATAAAGGTAGCAGACGACAATGATAATCCGCCCACTTTTGTTGACTCATCTTACTCTGTCTACATTCCTGAAAACAACCCCAGAGGAGCCTCCTTCTTCTCAGTGATGGCACTTGACCTGGACAGCAGAGAGAACTCCCAAGTCACTTATTCCTTGGTGGAAGATACCCTCCAGGGAGCACCTTTATCCTCCTACATCTCCATTAACTCAGATACTGGCACCCTGTATGCCCTGCACTCCTTTGACTATGAACAGTTTCGTGACCTGCAACTGTGGGTGACAGCAAAGGATAGTGGAAACCCATCACTCAGCAGCAATGTGTCTGTCAGCATATTCGTGCTGGACCAGAATGACAATGCACCAGAGATCCTGTACCCTACCCTCCCCATCGATGGCTCCACTGGTGTGGAGCTGGCTCCCCGATATGCAGAGCCTGGCTACCTGGTCACCAAAGTGGTGGCAGTGGACAGAGACTCAGGCCAGAACGCCTGGCTGTCCTACCACCTGCTCAAGGCCAGCGAGCCTGGGCTCTTCCAGGTGGGGCTGCACACGGGAGAGGTGCGGACAGCTCGGGCCCTGCTGGACAGAGACGCGCTCAAGCAGAGCCTGGTGGTGGCGGTGCAGGACCACGGCCAGCCCCCTCTCTCGGCCACCATCACGCTCACTGTGGCCATTGCTGACAGCATCCCAGATGTCCTGGCTGACTTGGGCAGCCTGGAAGCCCCACGTGACTCCCAAGCTTCAGACCTCACGCTGTACCTGGTGGTGGCTGTGGCCTCAGTCTCCTGCGTCTTCCTCGCCTTTGTCATCGTGCTGCTGGCGCTCAGGCTGAGGCGCTGGCACGCGTCGCGTCTGCTCCAGGCTGCAGGAGGAGGGCTGCTGGGCGTGCCGGCCTCGGCCTCGCAGTTTGTGGGCGTGGACGGGGTGCGGGCGTTCCTGCAGACCTATTCTCATGAGGTGTCCCTGACCGCGGGCTCGCGGGAGAGTCACGTGATCTTCCCGCAGCCCAACTATGCGGACACGCTCATCAGCCAGTACAGCTGTGGGAAAAGCGAGCCACTCTTGATAACTGAAGATTCAGCGGCTGATTTAGGCAATCCGGACTCTACGAATAATCAGGTGAGATTATCTGCCTCCCAGTTGTTGGTATCTCTACACAAGTCTTTTAGGTGGCCTTTTCAAAACAAAACAAAACAAAACCAACCTGTTTTTAGTGGGAGGATGTATTCGGTTTATACATATTTAGAGCAATACATGTGCGTTCCTGTACTTTATCTTTCAACAAATTAACATCACTTTTCAGAAAAGTTTTTCTCTTCCTCTGGCATATTCTCTTTTGATTCTAAAGGTCTAGTTCAGCTATCATGGCTTGCTTTATAATAAGTTAAATTTTAGTAATATTTTTCTATCATCAGTCTCTGTGGCTATCAATGTAAACTGGTTAGGATTCAAATTAATGATTCACAGTTTTTATTTATTTCCCTATTACAACTTCACATTGCCTTCACTAATTTATAATTATATCCTACCATTATTTACTTTATTTCTAATGTCCAAATTTGACCTTGTTGATTCAGTGGCATATACTTTTCCTTATCTATACACACATATATACACACTTGCAGGTATTTACACATGTAACCTTTTCTTTGAGCATGAAACAATTATATTTTGATCTCTGATGGGTGGTGATATGTTTAAATTATGTTGATTATTTCAACTTTGTCTCTTTTATTTATACTACCAAAACATAAAAATCGACTGCTTTTTTACTACTAGATTCTCTTGGGAGTGAAAATGTAGAGTACACTTCTTTTTTCTAGGTATCTTTTCTGTTTCTACGATGGAGTCATTTGATTCTTCTCTTCTGAAGAAATAGTTGACTAAAACTGGTATTATTTCCTTTTATCCTTGTACTTGTGTGTAAGATTTTTTAATGTGGTAAGTTCACTTGAGGAAATAATTTTGATCCTATGCTTCTCAAAAAGTCATTTACAAATTGACTAAACATGTTTATATTTTCAGATTTACTGATGTGATCCAGTTTGTGAATATGAGAGATGGGGTAGTTATTTGGACCTTGTGAGACTGATTTAGCTGGTGTTGTTTTGTTTTGTTTTCTATATGCCTATGAGTCATGGATTCCTTTTTTATTTCCTTTGAAAATTCATTTTGTATTATATTTAAGTATGCTCGATCCTTCCTTATATCAGAACCAACTTGTAATTGAAGCTCTGGTAGTTACCTAATGACCTATGTGTTATCTGAAACAATGTCTAGGAAAGTCAAGTGAGAAAAGGAGACTTACTGAGGATATTTGATCACAGGAATCATCTCCATAATCAATTCAGCTTAGTTTGAATTGATCGTGCCACTTTGAGATGTTTGGCCCAGATTATTTACATATTCAGGTTCCCTTTCAAGTTTTCCTTTCTCATTCAGGAATTGACCTTAATATATTTAATATATTTAACTATAATTGAGTGTCTAATGTTTGGGCAAAAAAGAATTTCAACTGTAGGAAAGGGGAATCCTGCAAATTTAGATGCCTAAATTTGTCTCAATGTCAAGAAAAATGTCAGAATGCTTTGAGGATGTAGGAATAAATTTTATGCCTATGGATGTGGAAACAGAAAAAAAGATTTAAGGCATTTTACTTGAATTGAAATTAGATGAGTAAAAAGGATATGATTTGCTGGGAGAGGGAGGTTGTTACATGTATTTTTTAAACATTGAACAGTTAGGAGCTGGCAACCAAAATCTTGGAGAACAAACAGGAAAGATTATCTTTGAAACATGAGATTAAGACAGTTATTTTGATTCAGAGTTAGTGATAACGATCTGTTAGGGTACAACATGTGATCCAGTTAGAGGATAAAAATAAAATGCTCTCACATTTTTGCATGTCATTAAATTCCTATGGTAACCTACAAGGGAATGCTTTTTGTATTTTATGGTGAAAGTGTACAATTGGTAATCCTTTTCAAAGATGTCTTTTATAAATGGCAAGGAAGATTATGTGTCATTGGCCATCCTTATCCTGAGTATGCCTTTGAACTCTCCTCCAGTTACCTCCGGAAAAAGGAGGAGGAAAGTTATCTGCACATAATATTGAAGATAATACTAGGTGGTATTTCATGGCTGTAAAAATTTACCTATGTCACTTGGAGGCTATTTTATCACGGGTCTTTGTTTTAAGTCGGGAGAGAAGACTTTGCTTTGTTACTCCAGTATGTGCACTGCCTCTGATTAGAAAAAGATATACTTTTCTCATACTGGGTTAATGGTTCTTCTATAGAATCATATTTTTAAGGAAACTTCTTTGATAGTAAACACTGGAAAATAGACACATCTAAAACTCATACATTGCCTCATTCCCTCTACATCAGTTCAACAATCTGTCAGATTAGGGACTGCCATTATTTGCAAGGCTTCAAACTGCAGTTTTCTAAATAGACTCCAAGCGCCGCTGTTGGCCAATGCGCTGCAAGAGCTGGAGCTCACGAGCTACCTGATTTTCTGCACAGTCACGGAAGCAATTCTAAAAGGAGATAAAGCCCAGAATTCAGGCTTTCTGCTCAGCAAAAATGATTCTGAAATACGGAATAGGATGCCTTGAAACTGAGAGCGTTGAGTTTTCTACGCATTAGCAGGAAATATTTTAAACACAATTTGTAAAGCATCGTCTTGTAACATCTGAGGCTGCAGCAGCGCACAAAAGGATGGGAACTAGGGTGAAGCAGAGGAGCCATTTCGGGCAGCGGCAAGTACTCTTTCCCTTCCTGCTGCCTTTGTTCTGTGGGGGGCTTTCTGAGCAGATCCGCTACTCTATTCCTGAAGAAATGGCCAAGGGCTCAGTGGTAGGGAACCTAGCTGAAGACCTGGGGCTGCATGTAGAAGATTTACTGAACCGAAACCTCAGAATTAGTGCAGAGAAACAATACTTTACCATAAACACGGAGAATGGCAACATATTCGTCAGTGAAAGAATAGATAGAGAGTCACTTTGTCTCCAAAATCCCCAGTGTATTGTGCCCTTAGAGATCGTGGCAGAGAATCCTCTAAATGTTTTTCACGTATTGGTGAGGGTAGAAGATATAAATGACAATACACCTTATTTTCCCCAAAATAGCATTGTTTTACAAATCAATGAATTTGCAATGCCAGGAACTCGGTTCGGTATGGAATCTGCTATAGATGCAGATGTAGGACCTAACTCTCTCCAGAGTTACCAACTCAGCCATAATGAGCATTTTTCTCTGCTGGTGAAGGATAAGACTGCAGGCAAGAATGCCCCAGAATTAATACTAGAGAAGCCCCTGGACCGAGAACACCAGAGCTCCCATCTTCTGGTCCTGACCGCAATGGACGGGGGTGACCCCGTCCAAAGTGGCACCATTCAAATCAAGATTGAAGTCACCGACGCCAATGATAACGCCCCAGTGTTCAGTCAGGATGTGTACAAAGTTAGCCTTCCAGAAAACTTGCCCTCAGGCACCTCTGTGCTCAAGGTGACAGCCATCGACCAAGATGAGGGCATCAATGCAGAGATCACCTACTCCTTCAAAACATTAAGAGATATTGGAAATATGTTTATGCTAGACCATCAAAGTGGAGAAATTAAATCCAAAGGTCCCATAGACTTCGAAATCAGTAGAAGTTATACCATTAACATAGAAGCCAAGGATGGTGGAGGCATGGCCACTGAATGTAAAATTATAGTAGAAATTTTAGATGAGAATGACAATGCCCCAGAGGTTATTTTCACTTCAGTGTCTAATTCCATAACCGAGGACACAGAACACGGGATGGTGATTGCTCTGTTCAAAACACATGACAAAGATTCAGGAGAAAACGGAGAGGTCACATGCCTCATAAAAGAAAAAGTTCCTTTCAAAATTGAATCTTCTGCCAATAATTACTACAAGCTTGTAACAGATGGGGCCCTGGACCGGGAGAAGACCTCTTCCTACAATGTCACTATTACAGCCACCGACAGGGGCAAGCCTCCGCTCTCCTCCAGCACTACCATCACCCTACACATCGGGGATGTCAACGACAACGCGCCAGTTTTCCACCAGGCCTCCTACGTGGTCCACGTGGCCGAAAACAACCCTCCTGGAGCCCCCATCGCCCAAGTCAGCGCCTCCGACCCCGACCTGGGGCCCAACGGCCGCGTCTCCTACTCCATCGTGGCCAGCGACCTGGAGCCACGGGCGCTGGCGTCCTACGTGTCGGTGAGCGCGCAGAGCGGCGTGGTGTTCGCGCAGCGCGCCTTCGACCACGAGCAGCTGCGCGCCTTCGAGCTGACCCTGCAGGCCCGCGACCAGGGCTCGCCCGCGCTCAGCGCCAACGTGAGCCTGCGCGTGTTGGTGGGCGACCGCAACGACAACGCGCCGCGGGTGCTGTACCCGGCGCTGGGGCCCGACGGCTCGGCGCTCTTCGACACGGTGCCGCGCGCCGCGCAGCCCGGCTACCTGGTCACCAAGGTGGTGGCGGTGGACGCCGACTCGGGACACAATGCCTGGCTGTCATACCACGTGCTGCAGGCCAGCGAGCCGGGACTCTTCAGCCTGGGGCTGCGCACGGGCGAGGTGCGCACGGCGCGTGCCTTGGGCGACAGGGACGCGGCCCGCCAGCGCCTGCTGGTCGCTGTGCGGGATGGGGGACAGCCGCCCCTGTCGGCCACAGCCACGCTGCTCCTGGTTTTCGCTGACAGCTTGCAGGAGGCGCTGCCAGACGTCAGCGAGCGCCAGGCGCCCGCTGATCCCCAGGCTGAGCTGCAGTTCTACCTGGTGGTGGCTTTGGCCTTGATCTCCGTGCTCTTCCTCCTCGCGGTGATTCTGGCGGTTGCCCTGCGCCTGGGACGCTCCTCCAGCTCCACCACCTGGGGCTGCCTTCAGCCTGGTCTGTGTGTCAAGTCCGGACCTGTGGTTCCTCCCAACTATAGTGAAGGGATTTTGCCTTATTCCTACAATCTGTGCATTGCCTCCGATTCTCAGAAAGCAAGGCTTAATTTTCACACTATGACTAAAGAAATGGGCCCCCCACAAGATGTCTCTAATGAAGCTTCTTTGGAAATAAGTGTCACTGAGGAGAATAACAAATTAAGCACTAACTCTGATGCTTCTGTTCACGTGAGTTTCAATAAACAGGTTTGGTTTAATTTTCAAATAATATTTTGGTAAAAAAGTCTTAGATCATATCTACTATTACTTCGTTTGTTTACTCTCAATATTTTCCTTTCCTTTTTGTGTAGACCAGTAACTTCATTATTAGCTCTCAAGTATTTTGAAATATTTTGACAATTTCACCTGTGATAGTCTTCATCCACCTACACACAAAATCTCCTGTTCTGTGACAAGTGGGTATTATGATGCTGTCGCCACGTAAATATTTATAACTGAAACATTAATGTTTTATTTCTGTGGGTGTTTCTTTTTCTCAAAACATCAATATCTTGAGCATATAGGGCTTTTTCTTTATAATTACAAAGTAAGAGAAAAACGCAGAAGAAATGCTTTATTTTTAAAGGACAGAGTAATATTTTCATAATATTACATTCATCAGGGATTCTTTGAATCCCACTGAATAGGCTGATTTTATTCCCAATATTTTCTCAAAACTATCTATAGATTTCCTTCCAGTTTTAGGGATATGTAGTGGCATGCCTGCCAAACATGTTTTATCCTCAGAATCTAAACATTTACATTTATGAAAGCAGAATAGTAAGAAGTTTTTCCTATATTTTGATGGGTTTTCAAATGTATCATCAGTTATTTTCAGTAAATGGAATTGGTTTTGTTCCTCAGAAAAAGATAAGTTAATATTTTCTGGATTGCTAATTGTGAAGTACTACCCTTATTTCTAGTAAGTGCAAGTTGAAATGCTTCTATTTTGTCCTAAAATTGTTTATTTGTCTTAGTTGACTTATCACTGAGCTTCTGATAATGTCTACAATTGCATTTCTTACTTTTAGGTTTCCATATTGTAAAATTTTTATTTTCATTTTTTAAATATATATTTTTATAGATTATATTTATTTATTCATGAGACACACACACAGAGAAAGAGAGGCACAGACACAGGCAGAGGGAGGAGCAGGCTCCACGCAGGGAGTCTGACGTGGGACTTGATCCCGGGTCTCCAGGATCACGACCTGGGCCAAAGGCAGGTGCTAAACCACTAAGCCACCCGGGCTGCCCCCAAATTTTTATTTTTAAATACTAAATATTGACAACCTTTTAAAATAGCTCTTCTCTTTAGATAAATTTTAAAATCTGTAAAAAAAAAAAAAAAGGTGCCCCCTATTACAGCCAAGTGAGAAAGTTTAATTTATAAAATTGTATGATTTCTCATAATTGGAAACTCCTAGGAAGATGGCCCATAATTGGTGTTTTCTGGGGGTGGTGATATCAAATTAGGTGCACTAAGATTGTAAGGTTAAAATTACTTTGTATGGAAACTTCAAATTCACTTAAAAGCCTGGAAAAAACAGAATATATTTTTTTTTAATTTTTTTTTTATTTATTTATGATAGTCACACACAGAGAGAGAGAGAGGCAGAGACACAGGCAGAGGGAGAAGCAGGCTCCATGCACGGGGAGCCCGATGTGGGACTCGATCCCGGGTCTCCAGGATCGCGCCCTGGGCCAAAGGCAGGCGCCAAACCGCTGCGCCACCCAGGGATCCCGAAAAAACAGAATATAGATACAGAAAATAATCTCAAGAAAGCAGCTCTGTATGAAAAATATTAGGGAAATACAAAGAGGTTGACTGAAATTTCTACTAAAAGGAACTTACATCCCTATTTGAAGAACAGTAGGCGGAGCCATTTAAGGTACAAAACCCAAAAATCCTTCCTGGAGTTCAAGATTGTGCAGTAATTGGTTAGGACTCTGAGTGCTGCTGTTCACCAATCAGGGAGAGAAAAACAGAGATCAGGCTTTCCTCCTGCTTGCCCTGTGAGCGCCTGAAACACAAAAAAGCCCAGATAGAAACTAACCATCTCTGGGGCTGTGAAGAAATTGTTGGAATCGAAAGATGGGAAAAGCTGGTCCTGACTTTGGTAGTGTAGGGAAGAAGTGGAAGTGATATCCTCCAGAAAAGTGGCAATGATGCCTAAGCGCCTGCATCAGGACTGCAAAGAGCTTGTCCTGCTGGGAGTTCTCCTGGGGATTCTATGGGATACTGGATGCGCCCAAATTCACTATTTAGTTCCTGTGGAGCTGGAGAAAAGCTCTAGAGTGGGCAACATCGCCAAGGACCTGGGGTTGGAGCCCCAGGAACTAGAGGAGTGCAGAGCCCAGAGCCCGTATAGTCTCCAGAGGTAGGAGTCAACTTTTCTGAACCCTCTGAACCCTCGAAGCGTCAGCCTAATCTCTGCAGGCAGGATAGACCGGAAAGAGCTCTGTATGGGGGTCTTCAGTTGTCAATTAAATCTGGAGATTCTGTTGGAGGATAAAGTAAAAATATATGGGGTAGTGGCAGAAGTGAGAGACATTAATGATAATGCCCCCTATTTCCAGGAAGATGAATTAGAAATAAAAATGAGCGAAAACGCAGTCACTGGGTTGCAGTTCCCGCTTCCCCACGCTTAGGATCTGGGTATCGGGAAGAATGCTCTCCAGAGCTACAGACTCAGTAGTAATACTCACTTCTCCTTGGATGTACAAAGTGGAGCGGATGATAACAAGTACCCAGAATTGGTGTTGGAGTGCGCCTTGGACCGGGAGCAGAAGGCTGTTCATCACCTGGTTCTCATGGCCTCCTATGGGGGTGACCCAGTGCACAGGAACGGCGCGCGCATCCAGGTGATGGTAGTTGATGTGAATGACAACACACCAGTATTTGCTCAGCCTGAGTACCACGTGAGCGTTCCGGAGAATGTGGCCATAGGCACAAAGCTGCTTTTGGTAAGCGCCACCGACCCTGATGAAGGAGACACTGCGGAAGTGATGTATTCCTTCCTTTATGTGGACGAAAAGGCGGCCCAGGTTTTCAAAGTAGATGCTAATTTAGGGACAGTCTGAACAATAGGGGAGGCTGAACTACCAGGAATCTATGAGATGGAAGTGCAAGCAATGGATGACGCAGGATATTCAGCTCGAGCCATAGTCTTGATCACAGTATTGGACATAAATGATAACACCCCTGAAGTAGTTGTCACCTCTCTCTCCAGCTCCATTCTGGAAAACACTCCCAGAGGGACATTAATTGCCCTTTTAAATGTAAATAATCAAGACTCTGGAGAAAACCGACAAGTGACTTGCTTCATGGGGGAATCTGGAATTTAAATTAGAAAAGTCTTATGGAAATTACAATAGTTTAGTGACAGATGCACTCCTAGACTGGGAACGGGTTCCTAGCTACAACATCACAGTGACTGCCAGTGACATAGGAAGTCCTTCCCTGTCCACGGAAACTCACATCTCACTGAAAATAGCAGATACCAACGACAACCGCCCACCTTCTCTGACCCCTTCTACTCCGTTTTTATCGTGGAGAACAACTCTAATGTCCCAAAAGCCTCCATAATGTCTGTGACCGCCTATGACGCTGACTATGGAGAGAAAGCCCAGGTCACTTACTCTTTGGCGGAAGACACTCTCCCAGGACCGCCCCTATCCTCCTACATCTCCATCAACTCAAACACTGGCGTTCTGTATGCCCTGCATTCTTTTGACTATGAACAGTTCCAAGACTTGCAGCTACAAGTGATGGCCTACAACAGCAGTGACCGCTCAGCAGCAACGTGCCTCTGAGTCTCTCTGTGCTGGACCAGAACAAACAGAACGACCTGCCAGAAATCTTGTACCCCACCCTCCCCACTGACCGTTCCACAGGCTTGGAGCTGGTGCCCCGCTCCACAGAGCCCGGCTACCTGGTCACCAAGGTGGTGGCAGTGGACAGAGACTCAGGCCAGAACGCCTGGCTGTCCTACCACCTGCTCAAGGCCAGCGAGCCTGGGCTCTTCCAGGTGGGGCTGCACACGGGAGAGGTGCGCACAGCTCGGGCCCTGCTGGACAGAGACGCGCTCAAGCAAAGCCTGGTGGTAGCGGTGCAGGACCACGGCCAGCCCCCTCTCTCGGCCACCATCACGCTCACTGTGGCCATTGCTGACAGCATCCCAGATGTCCTGGCTGACTTGGGCAGCCTGGAAGCCCCACGTGACTCCCAAGCTTCAGACCTCACGCTGTACCTGGTGGTGGCCGTGGCCTCAGTCTCCTGCGTCTTCCTCGCCTTTGTCATCGTGCTGCTGGCGCTCAGGCTGAGGCGCTGGCACACGTTGCGTCTGCTCCAGGCTGCAGGAGGAGGGCTGCTGGGCGTGCCGGCCTCGGCCTCGCAGTTTGTGGGCGTGGACGGGGTGCGGGCGTTCCTGCAGACCTATTCTCACGAGGTGTCCCTGACCGCGGGCTCGCGGGAGAGTCACGTGATCTTCCCGCAGCCCAACTATGTGGACAGGCTCCTCAGCCAGGACAGCTGTGGGAAAAGTGAGCCTCTTTTGCTTTCGGGTGGTTCAGAGTTTTTTAAAGATAATCATGCATTAATTCAGGGAAGGACATATCAAATATTCTTCCCAGGGCTTTGGACAAAGTATCTAAAAAATCTCAGTGTGGGGGCAGCCCCGGTGGCGCAGCGGTTTAGCGCCGCCTGCAGCCCAGGGTGTGATCCTGGAGACACGGGATCGAGTCCCACATCAGGCTCCCTCTCTCTATGAATAAATAAATAAAATCTTAAAAAAAAAAAATCTCAGTGTGGGTAGTGCATATTCAGAACTTAGAGAGCAGACACTAGAAAACTTATCTATGCGTGGTAGACACCAAGGACAACTTGGAGGCCTTCCCTCGGGGCTTCCTTCACGCCTTCTCTCACGCCTTATTTATAACAATGTTTATATATTATACATAAAAATATATAACCACTTTGGTACTTTTTAAATATATACTTTTTCTAATTAACCAGCTGTGCTTGCTTTTAATTGTTTTTTTCTTACCGTTGGCCACAAAATATTTTTATGTTGAACATCTGATGCCAGTTTATCCATTAAAACCCCAAATTCTTGGGTAGGGATTCACTCTTTTTATTTTTATTTTCTTTCAAATATTTATTTATTCATGAGAGACACAGGCAGAGGGAGAAGCAGGCCCCATGCAGGGAGCCTGATGTGGGACTTGATTCCAGGACCCCAGGATCACGCCCTGGGCCCAAGGCAGGTTCTAAACCGCTGAGCCTCCCAGGGATCCCCATCACTCTAATTTTTTAAAAGTATAAAGGATATTTTTTAAAAGATTTTATTTACTTATTCATAGACACCAAGAGAGGGGCAGAGACACAGACAGAGGGAGAAGCAGGCTCCACGCAGGGAGCCCGATGTGAGACTCGATCCCCGGTCTCCAGGATCACACCCCGGGCTGCAGGCGGGGACAAACCGCTGCGCCACCGGGACTGCCCAAGTATAAAGGATATTTTAAATAAACTTTTGTGAGTAGGGGGGCTTCTGACTACTACTTCTAATTTGTGAAGTTGCTAACAAATTCATAAAGTGCATTTGGTTTCTTTTTTAACGAATTATTTTTTCATAAGAGACACAGAGAGGCAGAGAGAGAAGCAGTCTTCCTGCGGGGAGCCTGATGAGGACTCGATCCGGGACCTCATGAAGATCATAATCTGAGCCCAAGGCAGATGCTCAATCACTGAGCCACCGGGCGCCCCACATTTGATTTCTTTTAAAGTGAAGTAATTCTGGTCATTAGGGATGCATATGTTTATACTTTCTCAGGTACTAAGTCATTTCGTGGTTTCACACAATTCTTGAACTTCCAAATATACCCAGTTTATTTCTTACATACTTAAAAGTTTGTCATTGAAATATGCAAACAGGAATGCCCAACTGGCTAAGTCAGTAAAGCATGTGACTCGTGATATGGGGTTATGAGTTCAAGTACCATATTGGGTGTAGAGATTACCTAAAAGTAAAATCTTAAAAAAAGAAAAAAGAAATACACAAATAGGTAAGTGTTGTAATGAAGAAAACTGAAGAGATTATTTTTCATCCCCATTGTCGATTTTGGGAATGCAATGTTTGTATGTATTTCCAGGAGAGATTTCTTTACTCACACTGATGATCTTAATGATGGCTTTGTGAAACACTCAGTTAACAAATTGTGTTTTGAATGCATTTTTGGTAATGTAGTACATTTGCAGTAGTCTCTCTTCTTATGTAAGTTTCTGTAACTTTCACACATGGAAAAAATTATGGAAAGTGCCCAGATTCTAAGTGTTTCTTGAGAACCTTATGCTTACTACAATGTTGAACCTAAATTGAATGCAAATGTATATTGGGAAAGAGTTGCTGGAACCTGTGAGAAGTTTGGATCTTTGGGTGAATTCTGTAAAGGAGTAGGAATCATAGCATCATTATTTTTTTGATCTTTTTTTTAAATTTTTATTTATTTATGATAGTCACACACAGAGAGAGAGAGAGAGAGAGGCAGAGACACAGGCAGAGGGAGAAGCAGGCTCCATGCACCGGGAGCCCGATGTGGGACTTGATCCCGGGTCTCCAGGATGGCGCCCTGGGCCAAAGGCAGGCGCTAAACCGCTGCGCCACCCAGGGATCCCTCATAGCATTATTATTATTTTCTCTTCCTTTGTTACTTGCCTCTTTTCAAAAATACAACAGTTAATATATAGAATTATAAAAGAGATTATAAAGCATCTGAAAAAGGTAATTAAGCATCTCTAAAATGAGACAGTTACTGCTAATGAGATTGACTTGTCACTTTATGCTTCATGACAACTAGTTCAAGAAAGGAAAGATAGTATGGTTCTATTTGTCTGATTTTTTAAAAGGAAGTTTTTGAGCCTGCCTGAAAATGCAAATTTTTTATTGACATTAAGTTTCAAATGGAACTTAATAGGTAGTTTTCTAAATGATAACAATGGGGGGGTACCTGAGTGGGTCAGTCGGTTAAGTGTTTGCCTTTGGCTAGCATCATGATCCCAGGGTCCTGGGATAGAGCCCCATGTCATGCTCCCTGCTCAGCGAGGAGTCTGCTTTTCCCTTTCCCTCTGCCCCCCCCTCAAATTAATGGATAAAATCTAAAAATAAATGATATCAATGAGATTAGAGGGCAGTATGACCTCCTGTTTTGTAAAGGCTGTCAAATTGTTTATCACAAGGCCAGTTCTCACATGGTGGGCAGTTCAAAATGAAAGACATAACACACAATAGAAATATTCGGCTAACACATAAAAAAATGCTCCACAGCACTTGGCATCAGGGAAATATAAATTAAATACAAATTAAAATCACAATGAGATACCACCTTATACTGGTCAGAATGGCTAAAATTAACAAGACAGGAGATAACAAATGTTGGTGAGGATGCAGAGAAAGGGGAACCCTCTTACACTGTTGGTGAGAATGCAAGCTGGTACAGCCACTCTGGAAAAATGATATAGAGGTTCCTCAAGAAGTTAAAAATAGAAGTACCCTACCACCCAGCAATTGCACTACTAAGTATTTACCCCAAACATATAAATGTAGTGGTTCAAAGGGGCACCTGCACCCCAGTGTTCATAACAGCAATATCCTCAATAGCCAAACTGTGGAAAGAACCATTGACAGATAAATGGATAAAGAAGAATATATATATATATAATATATATATATATATATTGTGTGTATATGTATATATACACACACACTCAATGGAAAAATGGAATATTAGCCATCAGAAAGGGTGAATAGTTACCATTTACATCAATGTGGATGGATGGAACTGGAGGGTATTATGCTGAACAATATAAGTCAATCAGAGAAAGACACTTTTCCTATGGTTTCACTCATGCGGAATGTACAAAACAGTGCAGAGGATCATAGGGGAAGAGAGGAAACACTGAATGGGAAATCATCAGAGAGGAAGAGAAACCATGAGAGACTCTTAACTCTAGGAAACAAACAGGTTGCTGGAAGAGAAGAGGTGGGTGGGGGCATAGGGTCATAGGATGATTGGGTGATGGGATGATGGGCATGAAGGGGGGTATGTATTGTGATGAGCACTGGGTGTTATACACAGCTGATGAATTGTTGAACACTACATTGGAAACTATGTACTATATGTTGACTAATTGAATTTAAATTAAAAAAAGAAGTTATTTAGGAAACCTGCTATGGTTCAATCATGCTGACTTCTGTTTACTTAACCTGATTAGAGACAAATCATTAAAAGTTAGGAAAAAAAGTTAGGGCAATGAACAATTATGACTCTTAAGCCGAATCTCAAGTATCAGTGATCTCAACTAATGCTTCTAGTTGAGCTAAATAAGCTCCATTAATTAGTTGAATGAGTGAATGAACAAATATATGTGCTCTGGGGATTACCTTCTAGCTGTATTCTAAGATGCAGTTTGATAGAAAAGTAGGAGCTTTGCAATGTGGTAAAATTACTAACTTTGTGACCTTTGACAAGTTATTTAATGTCAGCTTCAGCAAAATTGGAACAATAATATATAATTTGAAAGATTGTGGTGAGGACTAGTGATAACATATAAACCACATGGTTCATAATAGGTGCCATTTTTTCTTTTACATCATTGATATAAAAAGAAGTCAAGCGTTTTAGTGTCAGCACATTTAACATTCTGTTGGGAAAAAGTGATAATGATTTGTGTGATTCTCTGGGTGGTCTAATGGGCTGCCCTATGAGTGGAAGCAAAACTATTCTAAAGCTTTTATGAAAGCTAATCTAAAAAGCTTTGGGGCACCTGGGTGGCTCAGTTAGTTAAGCGTATGTCTTCGGCCCAGGTCATGGTCCTAGGATGGAGCCTCTCATCAGGCTCTCTGCTCAGTGGGGAGTCTGCTTCTCCCTCACCCCTCTCCTCTGCTTGTGATCTTTCCATTTCTTATGCTGTCTCTCTCAAATAAATAAAATCTTAAAATAATAAAAATTGGATTATAATTGACATACAATATTATATTAGTTTCAGGTGCATGACAGTGATTCCGTATTTTTTAAAAAGAGTGTGTGAGCAGGGGGAGGAGCAGAGGAAAGGGAAACGATCTCTAGAGTAGACTCCACACTGAATGCAGAGCCCATCATGACCCCCAAGATCATGACCTGAGCCATAATCGAGAGCCTCAACCAACTCAACCACCAGGTACCCTTTAGTATTTTTATACATTATGAAATGATCACCTCTGTAAGTCTAGTTACTGTCACTATACAAATTTATTGCAGTATTATCCATTGTATTCCGTATGTTACATCTAAATGACTTGTTTTATAACTGGTTTGTTTCAATTAATCCCCTTCACCTGGGGATTAGGTGATGGATGGCTTACAAATAGCACAAATGTATTGCTTACTGTTTTAAAGGCTGGAATTCTGGGATAAGGGTGCCAAGATAGTCAGGTGAGGGCTTTCTTGTAGGTCACAGATTTTTGACTGTATCCCCACATGGCAGAAGAGGCAAAGGATCTCCCTAGGCACATTATTGTTTGAGAAACCCCTGTTTAAGGTCATAAAAGATAGGGGAGCCATTGTTTTGGATGGGACAGCTTTATGAATATTAATTTTTCTCTCTCTGAACTGTAATGAAACATAGACAAGCATCCTATGAAATTTCTTATTTGTTTTTTTATAGATTTATTTTTTATTGGTGTTCAATTTGCCAACATATAGAATAACACCCAGGGCTCATCCCATCAAATGCCCCTCTCAGTGCCCATCACCCAGTCACCCCCACCTCCCTTTCTACAACCCCTAGTTCATTTCCCAGAGTTAGGAGTCTTCTTAGTTGTTTTAAAATATTTTATGTATTTGACAAAGAGAGAGCAAGCAAGAACAAGTAGGGGGAGCAGCAGAGGAAGAGGGAGAAGCAGGCTGTCTGCTGAGCAGGGAGCTCCTCCCTAGGGCTTGATCCCAGGATGCTGGGATCATGACCTAAGCTGAAGGCAGATGCTTAACCAACTGAGCCACCCAGGCACCCGTGAAATTTCTTATTTAAAGGACCTAGTTACTGGGATCCCTGGGTGGCGCAGCGGTTTGGCGCCTGCCTTTGGCCCAGGGCGCGATCCTGGAGACCCGGGATCAAATCCCACGTCGGGCTCCCGGTGCATGGAGCCTGCTTCTCCCTCTGCCTGTGTCTCTGCCTCTCTCTCTCTCTCTGTGACTATCATAAATAAATAAATAAATAAAATTAAAAAAAAAATAAAGGACCTAGTTACTCCATTAGGATTGCTAGGATGACTTAACTAGAGGATATATCATCAAAACCTGAAAGCTGGAGTTACTTGGTTTGGGACACATGAGAGTTTAAGCTAACAATGTACTTAATGTAAAATGTCAATCTTAGCCTTAGGATATTTATTGATAATTTAGGATTGATAATTAGGATATTTGGGTTTTTTAGAGTAACTAGGCAGTGGATTTTTTATTTTTGTGCTGGTTCCAGTAATGAAATTTTGTGGAGAACTTGGCTTATCTTCCTACGTGTTAAGGATTGTGGGTTTGAGTTCACTCAATCTAATAAGTTAAAGTGTTCAGCTATAATTTAAAAGTTACAGCCCTAATATTTCATAGCACCTAAAGTTGAAATGTAATCTATCAACAGACACTCTTCCCCCACCCACACACATCATTCTGGAAGACATATTATGCTGTTTGAAGCAGAAATAGGCTAGGATCTTTGGTGAGACTGTACAACTTGTTGAGACTATGCAACCCACATATCATTTTAAACTGAATTAGAAAGCTGATGATAAATGAGTGGACTGTATCAGTTTTCTCAGTCACATGTGACAGTATAGCTGTGATAATGAGTTTAATTTTTCTGGTGAAAAACTTGCTTTTTCTTCATGCAAGATACCAAGTTCAAAAAATAAACACCTTCACATTAATATGTGTAATTCTTTGTATATTAACTATACCTCTATAAAGCTACTTAAAATTTTTTAAAGCAAACAGTGTGAAGGGATATTGACCAAAAAATGACTATTTATATTAGGAAAGAGATTTACTCTCCAAGTTAAATTTTAAGAGTTAATCTTTAGGAAACCATATCTAGTGAAAAGTTACCATAAAAGAATGTACTATTTAGGATTCTTAAAATACTGATAGGAAAATATAAAGATAGTCTATGGCAAAGGTAATTGAAAAAAATCTTTGATAGAGGATGAATTTCACTGATACCAAATGGGAAGAGTTATGGTTTAAGATGTGAAGAGATTGTCATCAGATGAACCAGAGACTCAAAGTAATTTATATGTAAAAGAAATCAATACTTGGGCAATTTATCTTAGAGAAGCCATAAAAATATCTATGTATAATGTTATTAATGACAAATACAATTTCATAGCTTATCTTTAAGTCTCTGAAGCATTTCACACAATGATTTGTACCCCTTCTAAATAGTCAGTAAAAGGGTTAAGTTCAGTGATTAGGAAGTGGTGTCTACATAGATCAATGGAACAGAAAAGAAAACCCAGAAATGGACCCAAAACTATGTGGTCAACTCACCTTTGACAAAGCAGGAAAGAATATCCAATGTAAAAAAGTCCCTTCAACAAATGATGTTGGGAAACCTCGACAGCTACATGCAGAAGAATGAAACTGGACCACGTTCTTATACTGTACACAAAATAAATTCAAAATGTATGAAAGATCTAAATGTAAGACAGGGAACCATCGAAATGGTAGAGAAAAGCACAGGCAGCAACCTCTTTGACCTTGGCTGCAGCAACTTTTTACTAGACACGTTTCCAGAGGCAAGGGAAATAAAAGCAAAAATGAACTTTTAGGACCTCATGAAGATAATAAAGCTATGCACAGTGAAGGAAACAATTTGCAAAATTAAAAGACAACTGATGTAATGGGAGAAGATATTTGGAAATGACATATCAGATAAAGGGCTAGTATCCAGGATCTATGAAGAACTTACCAAACTCAACACCCAAAAATCAAATAATCCAGCTAAGAAATGGGCAGAAGACATGAATAGACATCCAGAAAGAAGACATCCAGGTGTGCTAATAGGCACATGAGAAAATCCTTAACATTACTCATCGTCGGGGAAATACAAATCAAAACCACGATGAGATACCACCTCATTCCTGTCAGAATGGCTAAACTTAACACAGGAAGCAATAGATATCGGTGAGAATGAGGAGAAAGGGGAACCCTCTTAAACTGTTGGTGGGAATGTAAACTGATGCAGCCACCTTGGAAAACAGTATGGAGATTCCTCAAAAAGTTAAAAATAGGACTATGATCCAGCAATTGCACTACTAGGTATTTACTCAAAGGATACAAAAATAGTTGCCTCAATACATAGGCTTTTCATATTATATAACTTCTTATAAGATTTCTATGTATTTGCAACTGAAGATCCAGCCAGTAGTTCATCCTGAGACTATGTTATATGAAAAAGTAAAACTTCCCTACAAAAAAACTTTTGAAAAAGAGACAGCCTTAAAATATCTTAAGCATCAAGAAAATATAAAAAGAAATCACCACCTTGACATTGTATACTGGCATCCCTGAGAATATAAATTCCCAGGAATATTTAATTGGATGAATAAGGCTGTACTACTACTGCCTTTCAGCTTGCAAATTCCAGTGAGAAACATCTTTATCTTTGTTCTTAACTCTCCAGAATATCAACCTCTGATTACTTCAGGCTATAGTCCTAAGGCAGGGACTCCGAGTGCTGCTGTGAGTCAGTGTGGAAATAGAGATTTACAAAGAGATCTGTAAAGGTTTCTGTTGGGTCACTTTCCTCATGAGATTTTGTCAGAGATATGGGGCTAGGTGTCCAGGACTTGCTCGTTCAGAAGCTGTGGATTAATGTAGAAAAAGAATAGTTCATTCTGAAGTGAAGAAAATGGACATTTAACTTGTAACAGGTTGGACCTGTAACATATATACCCCTATACAATAGTTTGTATCAAATGTTTAGAAATGGTAGTTGAAAATCCTTTAAATGTTTTCCACATTAATATAGATGTGCAAGATGCAAATGATAATACTCTCCAGCTCATTGGTAGTGTTACTGACTCAAATATCTGAATTGACCCAGGTTGGGGCAAGATTTGTAATAGAACCTACAGAAGATACTGATGTTGGAAGCAGTTGATGCATCTGCTCCTCAGTTTCAGCCAGAAGGTATATGGGGTTAGCTTTTGAGAAGACATGCCTCCTGGGCACCTCCATGGTGAGGGTAAGGACCACTGCTCATATGAGAGTAGCAATGTGAGATCAGATATGTCTTTGCAGTCCAGAGTACTCGTATCCAATTTGGTCTTGATCACAATCCAGGCAAAATGAAAACTTTAGGTACATTGGGCTATGATGAGATATAAAAATGTTCCATGGTTTTGGAAGTAAGGAATGGTGGGAGGTGAGGACTGGTTGCCTAGTGTAGTTGAGATCAAAATTCTGGATAATAATGACAAAGTCCCAGAGCTGATTTTTACTTCTATCTCAATAATGATTCCTGAAGAGTCTGCACTTTTGACAGTAAAGATTCTGTGTAAAACACAGGATTCAGGGACACCAGGGTTGCTCAGTGGTTGAGCATCTGCCTTTGGTTCGGTCCTGGTCCCAGGGTTCTGGGATCAAATCCTGCATCAGGCTCCCTGCAGGGAGCCTGCTTCTCTGCTTATGTCTCTGCCTCTCTCTGTGTGTCTCTTATGAATAAATAAGTAAAATCTTTAAAAAAAATAAACACAGGATCCAGATTCAGTAGAAAATAGGGAGGTCACATGTCTGGTATAAATTCAGAATCGAATCTTCTACCAGTAATTACTACATGCTTGCAATGGGTGGGATGGGCCCTAGACAGGGGAGCTGACCCTAGGGTACAAGTGAAATGAAATTTAAAATGAAATTTAAAAAATTTTACAAAAAAAACCCCAAAAAAATAAAAAATAAATTTTACAATAACATCCAAAGCCATAAAATATGTAGGAATAATTTAATAAAAAATATATGACTTCTATATTAAAAACTCTGAAACACTGCTAAAAGAAGTTAAAGAAGATCTAAATACATGGAAATATAGGGTACAGTGTTACCATCATGGCCACGGACAAACAAGTCACCTCTCCCCTAGCAGAAATGCCACTTTACACCTTGGTGACATCAGCAACAAGCCAGTTTCCACCAGGTCTCCTAGGTGGTCCACATGGCCAAGAACAGCCCTCCCAGCACCTCCATTGCCCAAGTCTGCAGCTCAAGTCCTGATTTGGGACCCAACAGCAGAATCTCTTACTCCTTTGTGGCCAATTTGGATACTTAAAGTGAGTTTGAGGTAGCGCAGATTGCTGTTCCATGTAATCAGGTGGATCTAAATAATGTTGGCATAGCATTTCACTCAACTTACACTTTACAAACATTTGTAAAATTATAGAATAATATTTACATATAAAATTCCTTGTTATATATCCCTGTCAGTGGTTTGGAAGATTGCAGTCTAAAATATAACAATGAATTATAAATATATAATATAAAATTATATAAATATAAAAGGAAAAAGAAATAGCAACTGTTGGAAAGTGCAACTTAGATAAAGTGGGTAATAAGGAATCTGTGTCTGATTGGTTAGTCATGGTAGGATTCCTTATTGATGTGAATTCTGTTGTCTGTTTAAGCTATGTTTATTTTATTCTAAATGCTACCTGGCTGTTGATCTCTAAAAGGAATTCGGGAAATTAGGTAATAAGGAGTCTTCAACCTGGATTCCACTGCTCACCTGAAGAGTTTGCTAAAGCTAGGAAACCAAGAAAAAGGCAAGCATCTCAACAACTATGTTTCACTTGCATATACTGGTTTTATCTTGTGTAGTATTTTCTCTAGCACTGTGTTAGGGAAGACCCTGAATATTCCTGGTGAGCAAAGGGCACTTATTTGACATCTATTGACTCTTCTATTTACCTTATTTTAAACTGACTTTTGCACGTGATATGAGGTAGTAATTCAGGGAGGTAGGAGTCAAGATTCTTGGTCCCTGTATGATGCCCAGTTTCTCCAACATCATTTGTTGAAAGGATGTTCCTTTTTCTATTAAAATGCTTTGGTACTCTGGTTGCAAATCATTTGATACAAATGGGTCTATTTCTAGACTCCCTGTGATGTGCTGTAGGTATCTTTGTCCTTTTGCCGCAATTGCACTGTCTTAATTATTAAAGATTTATAGTAAGTCCTGAAGTCAGGTAGGCAAATCTTCCATCTTTTTTCTTGTTTTTCAACACTTTTTTGACTATTCATGATCCTTTATCTTTCCAAATAAAAATAATTTTCTTACTTTCTGGAGAGAAAAAGCCTGCAAGAAATTTGAATGGGATTGCATTGAATCTATATATCTTTTGGGAGAGAGGTCATCTGAACAATATTGAGACTTACAGCTTCTGAGAATGGTATTATATTTCCATGTATTTAGATCTTTAACTTCTTTTAGCAGTGTTTCAGAGTTTTTAATATAGAAGTCATATATCTTTTTTTAGATTTTTATTTGTTTATGATAGTCACACAGAGAGAGAGAGAGAGAGAGGCAGAGGGAGAAGCAGGCTCCATGCACCAGGAGCCCGACGTGGGATTCGATCCGGGGTCTCCAGGATCGCACCCTGGGCCAAAGGCAGGCGCCAAACCACTGCTCCACCCAGGGATCCCAAAGTCATATATCTTTAATTAAATTATTCCTACATATTTTATGGCTTTGGATGTTATTGTAAAAATTTTTTAAATTTCATTTTCTGATCATTGCTGGTTTACAGAAAAACTTGATTTTTGTATACTTCATATGGTTTTGAAAAACAAGAAGTATAATGTACTCTATTTTCATAGTGTGTGAATATAATGTAAAAGTATAGTATAAGCTTAGACCACTAGTACGTAAATTTAGGCATCCATTCTCTGAAATAGATAGGTTGGAAGAGCCTATCCAAAAACAGAGTAAACACTAGTGTCTGTGCCATGTCTAGCAGTGGTTGGATCATTTGTTCATTTATATAACAAATATTTATTAAATGCCTGCTACTTGCAAACCACTGTCCTAGGTTGCAAGGGTGCACTAATGAATAGGGCAGATATGATTCCTGACATAATGAATCCCTTTATAAACTGTGGTCTTTTATAAGTCTGATAAATGCCACCAAAGAGAAAAACAAGGATGCTAAGAGAGCTTGTAACAGGGAACCTACCCTAGTCTGGGAGGGTCAGGGAGAGGTTCTTTCAGGAATTGATAAATTTAGCATGAGATCTGAAAAATGAGTAGAGTGTAGCTAGGTAACAAGGAGATTAAGGGAGAAATTGGCAGAGGAATTAGATGTAAAGATCCTTTAAAAAAAAGATCCTTTAAAAAGAAGGTGAGCAATTGAAAAAGAAGGCTGGGGAGGCTAAAAGTGTTAAATAAATAGATGAGGTACATCTATTACAAGACAGAGTCCCGTAAACCATATTAAAGATTCTGAATTTTATTCTAAGTACTTTTGTACTTAGGAGCTTTTGAATCATTTTAAACAAGGCAGTGGCAAGATATGATTTGAATTTTTAAAAAGATTTCTCTGGTGGTTTTGTGGAAAAATGATTTATGAGGGTAACAAATGGAAGTAGAGAGAACTGGTGGGAGACTATGGTGATGTTCCTGTTAAGAAATGGTGCTGGATCAGATTAAAGGGAAGGCAGAGGATGTAGAAATAAATGGATGGATTGGATATACATTTAAGAAATAGATACAACAAGACAGTAGTGGAATGGTGAAATGTAAACTCCTTAAGGTCAGGGACTATTTCCTTTATTTATATACTTCAGTGCCTGGAAAGATCATTGCCTGGCACTGGTAGATTCAAAATTAAATGTTGTTGACTGAATGAATACAGTGGATGAAAGAGAGGGGAATTAATAATCATTTCCATATTTGTGAATTAATGAACTGGATGGACATAGGTACCATCTGTAAGTTGTGGAAGACTAGAGAAGGGTAGATGACACAGAAATTAGGAGTTGAGTTGTAAACAAGTTGTTTGGGATTCTGTGAAACATCCAAGTACAGATACTAAGAGTGTGGTTGGACATAAGGTAACTATTCTTTTACTCTGATTACTTCCATTGTGATAATCCATTCAGATGGGTAGATCCTTACCAGCCTGAGCATGATAAGCTTCCTGGTAGCTCTACACTGGTATGTTTTCGGACTCATCACAATGCTTCCCCTTTGCTTTATTTTTCTTATCACTTTTTCACAATTAGAGACTTCTGTTATGCAGAGAATCTCAGTGGGGTTTTTTTTAAAGATTTATTTATTTATTTATTTATTTATTTATTTATTTATTTCTGAGAGAGAGAGAGAGAGAGAGAGAGAGAGAGAGAGAGAGGCAGAGACACAGGAGGAGGGAAAAGCAGGCTCCATGCAGGGAGCCCGACGTGGGGCTTGATCCCGGGACTCCAGGATCGCACCCTGGGCCAAAGGCAGGCGCTAAACCGCTGAGCCACTCAGGGATCCCCAATCTCAGTGTTTAATTCATGCTCATTCTATTTTTTAGACTAGTTCTAATGCTGAGTTCTTTTCTGCACACAACCTGGGATTGTGTTTGGATTATAATTTACCAGGCTGTTTTAATTTGTTGTTGCTTAATTTTCTTTCATTTGATTGTATATTTTTCTTTTTAAAATTATTATTATTATTTTATTTATTCATGAGAGATGCAGAGACAGAGAGAGAGAGAGAGGCACAGACACAGGCAGAGGGAGAAGCAGGCTCCATGCAGGGAGCCTGATGCAGTACTTGATCCCAGGTCTCCAGGACCAGGCCCTGGGCTGAAGGCAGGCGCTAAACCGCTGAGCCACCTGGGCTTCCCTGATTGTATATTTTTCATGCAAAATTTTAAGCCTAGTATTTTTCCAGCATCTATTGTTGGCTTACAAATAGTAAAATTTCAGATAAGGAACATTTGTGATAAGAGATACATAGCGATAATAATAAAATTGTTGGATTTTAGTATTATAAATGCGTATGGAAGATAAACCTGCACATGCCTTAGGCATCCTTTATGGTCCTTAGTAACCATGTTTAAAAAGGTAGTAATTTGGATGAGCACTGGGTGTTATGCTATGTGTTGGCAAATTGAACTCCAATTTTAAAAAAAGGTAGTAATTTTTGTTCTGTGGCTGTTATCTGACATACGTTTGCTTCTTCCTCAATGTGTTATCTTCCTCTCCCTAATAAGAATATAAGCTCCTTCATGACAAAGATTTATTTTTTCCATGCCATATTTTTAAGGTCTGTAACAGTGCTTGACATTGTTAAGCTCTAAGTGAGTATTTCCTGAATAAATTAATGGTAATAATGCATTTTCAGTTGAAACCAACAGTATTAATGATGGTAGATAGAGTGTGGATTATATGGGTGTATACGTTTGCCCAAACTCATTGAACTCAGATCCTTGCTCTTCACTGTCTATGAACAATAGCTCAATTTAAAAAGAGACTAAAAAAATAAAACACCAGAGTCCCCCCCACCCAGTCTTGCCTCCAGACTCACCACCAAGACATCATTACCGTTAATATCTGATTATGTATACTCACAAGTATTTTTTTTGTATATATGGGTGTGTGTATGCTTTTTTGCATAACAGGGATCATTTCATAGTAAGTATACTATTCTGCAACTTGCTTTTTCCAATTAATATTTCAGGTACACCTTTTCACTTGAGTCCTTATGTCTGCCATATACCCCAGTCTTAGCAATTTTCCTCTATTTTGTGATAAAAAACATATTTACATGTTTCAGAAAAGGATGTATAATAGGTATATATTGTCTTATTCCCATTCCTGACCTATTTTTCTACCTCTTTTTCCTCCTCCCCCTATACATTTTATTCGTTCTTAAGTATCTTTTCAGCGTTTCTTTATACAGTTAGGGACAAATATGGATATATATTTCTTCCACTTTTATTACAAAAAAAGATATACTGTTCTCTATCTTGATTTCATGACTCTACAATGTATGCTTTTAAAATCTTTCCATATTAATACCTAAGAAAGTTTTTTTTAAAAAACCAGGTGCCTGATATTCCATTGTGCTGCTTATTTATCTGTATCCTGGTAAATAAGTTCATACTTGGGATGTTTCCAGTCTTTGAGTATCACAAACAACTGCACTGAATAGTCTTGTATTTACATTATTTTGTGCATGTGCGGTATATATGTGGGATGAATTCCCAAAACTAGAATTGCTGGGTCAGTCAAAGAGTAAATAGGTTTGTAATGTTGATAGGTGCCTTCACAGCAAGTTTTCTTTTTAACTATTTTGAAATAATTTCAAATTGACAGGAGAGTTTCAAGAATTGCACAAAGAACTGTATATCCTTTAGCCAAAGTCACCTATTGTTAATTTACATTTTGTTACATTTCTTTTATTCTTTTTTCTTTTTATTCTCTTTATCATTCTCATATATATGTGTATGCTTGTATACATGTGTATATGTATTTATATGTGTGTACACACACTATTTTTTATGAACCACTTGTGAGTAAGTTGTAGACATCATGTCTCTTTTATTCCTAAATACTTCATGGTGTATTTCCAAAGAACAAGGACATTCTTTTATATACCTGAATCATAGTAATAAAAATAAGAGTTTAATATTGATAGAATATTTATTTATTGTCTACATTCAAACTTTACCAATACTTCACAGTAATTTTTCATTTAGTTGTCACGTTTCCTTAGTTCATTTTAATCTGACAGTTAAAGCTCAGCATTGCTTTGTTTTTTCTAACACTGAAAGTCTTGTTTCATCGAATACCTTTAATTTTGGTTTGGTTTGTTTCCTTGTGATAATATTTAAATAAGACATTTTTTGGTAATTATCCATTGCTGTGCAAAAAAGTACCACAAAATTTAGTATCTTAATACAACAGATTTCTATTATCTCATACGTTTTGTGGATCTGGAATCTGGGTATGGCTTTGCTGGGTGTCTCTGTTCAAAGTTTCTCTTAAGGCTACAAACAAGGTGTCAGCTAGGATTCCTATCTGAAGATTCAACTAAGGGAGGATCCACTTCTGACCTCTCTTACACAGTTATTGTAGAGATTCTGTTCCTCATGGGTCACTGGACTGAGGGCCTCATTGTTTTGCTTGCTATCTGCTAGAGGGCCTTATAACCCTCACTTCCTTGCCGTGTGCACCACTCCATAGGGCAGCTCAAAATAGAACATCTGGATTCTGTCAGAGCAAGTAATGGAGAGAGCAAGTAATGGGCAAACAAGATGAAAGCCACAATCTTTTTGTAAAGCTAATTTTTAAAATGACATACAATAACTTTTGATATATTTGCTTCATTAGATGCGTGTATTTTGGGGCACCTGGGCGGCTGAGTTGGTTAAGCGTCCAACTCTTGATTTTACCTTAGGTCATGCTCTCAGAATAATGAGATCGAGTCCCATGTTGGGATCTGCAGTGGGCTAAACCTGCTTAAGATTCTCTTTCTCCCTCTCCGCCTCCGCCCTAAAAAATAAAGAAGAATGTCTCTTAGTCCAGCCCACACTCAAGGGGATACGATTTTCTAACTCCATTTATAATATTTTCTTCTACATTTATTAGTTGGCCTTAGACTATAAGGAAGAGCTTTCCCTTCTGTTTTATTTATTCAGTTATGGTTCATGGGTTTTTTTTCAGTGTGTTATATAGCATTATTACTCTTATTTATTTTGGTCCCAAATTGTGGGTTTTATTTTAGATTTTGATTTATTTTTATCCCAGATGGTTTTGCTAGGGAGGGCCTTTTCAAGATGCTTTTGTGTCCTTTCACCATACTTCTATCATTTTCTTGAGTACTTTCTTACTTTCTGACACAAGGTGTTACAGAAGTATCTTACACTTTTTCTGTTCCGGTCATTAGACAAACCATTTATCCAAAAAGCCCTGCTTCTTTTTACTAGAAAGTATTAATTAAAAGTTAAGATTCTAGTGTAGGTGTGCTTACTGCTAATGGGCTGTCACTATGTCTAGACTTTTTCAGTAGATAGAGCTAGGAAACAAACACACATACAACACACACACACACACACACATCTATACACACACACTTCCAAAATCATGAGTTCATATTAATTTCTGCAATTCAGATTCTTTCTAGCCTTCCCCCCTCCACCTCTGTATTTTTCTTTTCCAAAAGTGAGAACTCTCGTTCCCCAAATTATGAATATACTTACTTAACTCTAAAGCACACAGAAAGTAGCTTCAGAATTGTTACACCCATACCAAAGAGAAAAATCTGTAGAGTTCAAGATTTGCCTGCAGTTGTTGCTCATTAAACTCAGGGTATATAGTCAAAAGTATTGTGTTCAAAGCTATTTTTAGTATGGTTGAGTTTATTCATTTCCTTTGTATGCAATTTTGGAGTTTTTCCACACTGAAATTGATGAGTGTTGATAGTATTGTCTTTTTTAAAAGATATATTTATTTATTTGAGAGAGAGAGCATGAACAGGGCAGAGGCGGGTGCAGGAAGGGGCAGACAGACAGCACACTCCCTACTGAGCAGGGAGCCTGACAAAGTCAGACACTTAAGCAGCTGAGCTAGCTGTGCACCCCAAGTGTTGATAGTATTCTTTTTGAATGTGTAAAACATTAACATAGTTAAAGTTAAAACCATTTTTTAAAAGTATACTCAGAGGCACCTGGGTGGCTCAGTGGTTGAGCATCTGCCTTTGGCTCAGGTCATGATCCCGGGGTCCGGGGATCGAGTCCTGCATCAGGCTCCCCATGAGGAGCCTGCTTCTCCCTCTGTCTATGTCTCTACCTCCCTCTGTGTGTCTCTCATGAATAAATAAATAAAACCTTTAAAAGTATACTCAGAAAATAGTCACTCGTCCCTTATCCCTTTTGTCTCATTCAACCCACCCACCGAAAATAATTAATTTCATTAGTTTCTGGTTTATCCTTCCCATGTTTCTTTTTGCAAAAAGTAACGACATATATTTTCTTACCTGTTCTTCTTTCTTACACAAAAGGTGACATACTATGGAGATATGTAGTCCTCTAGAGGACTACTTAGAGGTAGTCCTCTATTTGGAAGATTATAGTATACATACATTTAGTTATCACAGACTGGTATTATTACCAGTCTCCTAAAAGCAATTCAAAATACACTTACTGGGGTGCCTGGATGTCTCAAATGGTTAAGTGTCTGCCTTCAACTTGAGTCACGATCTCTAGGCCCTGGGAACCAGCACCACTTTGGACTTCCACCTCAGTGGGGAGCCTCCTTTTCCCTCTCTGGGGGAGGACAGGAATGTCAGGCAGAGGAGGTGAGTGACTTCCTGGGGGCGAAGGAAGACTCAAGGCCAGAAAAGGAAGAACCACAGCCCCAGGAGAAGCAGGAAGGCTCCCTGGAGGAGGAATCTGTAAGGCCCCGAACCCCTGTTGAGAGCCAGGGCCCCTCGGAGGACCCCACCCCGCTCCTGGCAGAGACCCCAGCTCCAGAGCAGCCTGCCGAGTGCCAGCCACTACTTCAGGCAGAAGGGCCCATGGCCAACCCTAGGGCCCGGCCCGTGCCCACCTATGCACCTGCCCGGCAGGTGCCTTCTCCTCCTGCTTATGCTTTCTTTGTCTCTCTCTCTCAAATGAATAAATTTTTTAAAATTAAAAATATTTTTTAAAATCCAGTTACCGTGGCATTTTTGCTGAGTAATTGCTTAAAATATAAATGTTGCTGTTAGACCTTTACTCCACAAACTATTTTGCATATAACAGATATGTGCCACGATTCATAACCAATCACATGGCCTCTTTCCATTTGTTAGAGACTAGTTACTGTACATCTCTTATTTAGTTATGCACAGACGGCAGAGCATGTAGTTGTGTTGCCTTCTTGTCTCCCAGAGATAAACCCACATATCATTTTACAAAAGTTTATAGAGCTGACCAATGAAGATGTAAGTGTAGCGAAGAAACAAAAGTGATAATACAATCAGTGAAATTCGAACTGAATTTCGAAATTCAAACTGAATAAAAATGGAATTTAGGGATACCTTTGTGGTTCAGTCAGTAAAACGGGGTTTTTGATCTCAGGGTTGTGAGTTTAAGCCCTACATTGGGTGTAGAGATTACTTTAAAATGAAATATTTTTTAAAAATGGAATTTTAGAAGAAATAGCTGACACTAGGAATGTTGACACTGCTGCCTTTAAGAGTCTCTAGACCTGTAACCAAAGGAGCTCTGTGAAGGTGAACCTACTGGTGTAAGTTAGGAAAGTTGTGATGAAAAGGATGAAAATGTCCCAGAGAAAAGGGACACTAGCAAAAACACTTCATTTTAGATGAACTCTCAGAGATATTTCATGACCTTGAAAGCTCAAAGGATACATAGGATATTGGAAGTTGATCCAAACTTACAAAAGGGTCTGACAATTTTCCAAGGCCCAGAAAAGATGCTTGCTCTGTATTGTAAATTACAGGATGAAAAGAAGCCAACCCTTTAATTCTCAGCTATTCTGTCTCATATAATGTACTAAATACATAATAGCTGTACTATTTTTCTTACTTCCCTATAAGAATGCTTCATGTTTTCTTAAACTTTTTTTAAAGGTCACAGAACAATTCTCATTAACCCCATTGGTTGTTAAGATCACTTTGCACAGCTTCAGTCTGGTCATTCTTATAGTTACAGTCATTCTTACAGTTACAATCATTCTTTTTTTATTTTTTATTTTTTTAATTTTTTTAAAAGATTTTATTTATTTATTCATAGAGACACACAGAGAGAGAGAGGCAGAGACAGGCAGAGGGAGAAGCAGGCACCATGCAGGGAGCCCGATGTGGGACTCCATTCCGGGACTCCAGGATCACACCCTGGGCTAAACCGCTGCGCCACCTGGGCTGCCCCATTCTTTTTTTTAAAGATTTTATTTATTTATTAATGAGACACACACACACACACAGAGAGAGAGAGAGAGAGAGAGAGAGAGAGGCAGAGACACAGGCAGAGGGAGAAGCAGGCTCCATGCAGGGAGTCCGACGTGGGACTCGATCCCGGGACTCCAGGATCACGTCCTGGGCCAACAGCAGGTGCTAAACCACTGAGCCACCCAGGGATCCCCCAGTTACTTACAATCATTCTTACAGTTGTGCACTACTGTGCTAAGTAAGGAATACCTATATATACTCTTTTGCATTTTGTTTTAAAATAATTTTTTTTAATTTTTTTTTTATTTATTTATGATAGTCACAGAGAGAGAGAGAGGCAGAGACACAGGCGGAGGGAGAAGCAGGCTCCATGCACCGGGAGCCCGACGTGGGATTCGATCCCGGGTCTCCAGGATCGCGCCCTGGGCCAAAGGCAGGCGCCAAACCGCTGCGCCACCCAGGGATCCCTAAAATAATTTTTGATCAGTTTTGCTGTGGTATAATTTATATATAATAAAATGTACTTTTAAAAATTACACAGCTCATTGAATTTTGACAAATGTTTATACATTGTAATCATTTGTACGATCAAAATATAGAACAATTCTGTAACCTTCAGAAGCTTTCTCATGCCCCTTCACAATCATTTCCACACATCCCTGGCTCTAGGCAACCACTGATCTACTTCCTGTCACTATAAATTAGTTTTGTCTCTTTCAGAATTTCATCTGAATGGAATCCTATAACATGTACTCTTTTGTGTCTGTTTTCTTTTGTTCTGCATGTTTTTGAGCTTGGTTCACCTTGTTGCACGTATTAGCTTGTTTCTGAAAATAATGAAAATAATACATCGTATATGTATATCACAATTTGTTTATACATTCACCTCTTGATGGACATTTGAGTTGTTTCCCAGTTTAGTGTTATTCTTAGTTAAGTTTATGTGATTATTTGTATACAAATATTTTTGTGAGCATATTTTTAGTTTCTCAGGGAAATACCTAAAAGAACAATTACTGTGTCATATAATATGGAAATTATATATTTAGCTTTATAAAAAGCTGCAAAACTATTTTTCAAAGTGGTAATACCACTTTACCTTCCCATTGGCATTGTATGACGACTTCACTTATTCTATGCTCTCACCAATGCTTCCTATTATTTACCTTTTTAATTTTAGCCATCCTAGTGGGTATGTAGTACTACCTCATTGTCATTTTAATTTGTGTTTTTCTGTTAACTAAAGATATTGAACATTTTTCATGTGTGCATGGACTATTTGTGTGTCATCTTCTTGCAGTGTCCATTCAAGTCTTCTGTTCATCTTTAACTTAGTTATTTGTCTTCCTAAAACTGAGTTGGAGTTTAAATATATGTTCTGGATGTGACTTCTTTGTCACATACATGTTTTGTGGAAATTGTGACTTGTCTTAAAGACTGACTTGACTTTTCATTTTCTTAGTGGTTTCTTTTGAAGAGAAGAAGTTGTAATTTTTTCTTTTTTTCTTCTTTGTTTTTTTTATATCCAACTTATGAGTTTATAGAGATACCTGGGTGACTCATCAGTTAAGTTTTTCAATTGTGCTTTGGTATCCTACCCATAAGTCCTGAATATTTTTCTCCTATATCTTCTAAAAGTTTTTTTGCTTTAAGTTTTATGTTGACATTTTGAGTTAAGTTTTGTATAAGGGGATCCCTGGGTGACTCAGTGGTTTAGCACCTGCCTTTGGTCCAGGGCGTGATCCTAGAGTCCCGGGATCGAGTCCCGCATCAGGCTCCTGCATGGAGCCTGCTTCTCTCTCTGCCTCTTTCTGTGTCTCTCATGAATAAATAAATAAAATCTTTAAAAAAAAGTTTTGTATAATGTGTGGGGTTTAGGTTGAGAGTCAATTTTTTGTCTAGGAATGATCAGTGGTTTCAGTACCATTTGTTGAAAAGGCTACCCTTCCTCTGGTGAATTCTTTTTGCACTTTTGTCAAAAATTGTTTGACTAAACAAACGTGTAGGCAAGGGTGTACTGGGAATTTGAGGAGGATGCTTTTGTAATATTCAGGACATGGAGATATGTAGGAGTTGGTGGCAGTCATGGTAAGATGATAAGAGGAGGCAGTTTTCCTTAGCATGAAGTTATACCATGAAGAATGCAATTGTTTTGTTTTGTTTTGTTTGAGGGAGAGGGAAGGTTAGAAGGAGAGAGAGAGACAATCTTATCCATGGCCCACATCTAGTGCAGAGCCCAACACAAGGCTTGATCTAACAACCCTGAGATCATGACCAAAGCTGAGATAGAGTCGGATGCTTAGTTGACTGAGCCACCCAGGCGCCCCTGAAGAATACTTTTGTATGTTAAATAAAGAAAGGAAAGAAATCAGGTCCTTCATGAGGTGTTTATGACCCTGCATCAAACTAATGATGCCTACTTACTTCTGGACTTAAGCTTATGTAAGCCAATAAATCTTCTTTATGGCTTTAAAAAATAAGTTGGCCATATCTGTGTAGGCCTACTTCTGGGTTCTCTATTCTGTTTTATTGAACTGTGTGCATACTTCTTTTCTAATTCCACATTCTGTATGTAGATTACTATAACTATATGGTAAATCTGAGATTGGTTTAAGTAATCCCTCCCACTCTATTCTTCTTTTTCAAGATTTTTTTTAGCTATTCTAGGGTCTGTTCCTTTACATGTACATGTTAGAATAAACTTGTTAGTAGTACAAAAAAGTATCTTGCTCATCTTTTGAGGAATTGTGTTAAACATAGAGATCAAAGTGGAGGTGGGGAGGAATTGACATCTTTACTATGTTGATTCTTCCAAATCATGAATATTGTTTTTCTCTCTGTTTATTTAGATATTCTTTTATTTCTCTCATCAGAATTTTTAGTTTCAGTCTAGAAGTTCTGTGCATATTTTGTTTGTTATGCTTAAGAATTTCACTTTTTTGAGCAATTGTTAAGTGGCATTGAATTTTAGTTTCCACATGTTCAACCATTGTGTATAGAAATAAACTAGATTTTGGGGCACCTGGTGGCTTGGTCAGTTAAATGTCTGCCTTTAGCTCAGGTCATGGTCCCAGGGTCTTGGGATAGAACCCTGTTTTGGGCATCCTTCTCAGCAGGAAGTCTACTTCTCCCTCTCCTTCTAGCCCTCCCCCTTGCTCCTGCTCTTGCTCTCTTTCTCTCTTGCACACTCTCTCTCAAGTGAATAAATTAAAACATCTTTTAAAGAAAGAAATAAAATAAATTTTCATAAGCTGATCTTGTATCCTATAACTTTGCTGCAGTCACTTAGTAGTTCTAGGAATTTTCCTGCAGATTCTTTGGGATTTCCTTTGTACATAATTGTGTCATTTGCAAATAGGGACAGTATTATTTTTTCCCTTTAATCGGTGTATCTTTTTTTTCCCCTAGCCTTACTGCATTGGCTAGAATTTCTAGTATTACGTTGACTAAGAATAGTGAGAATGGACATCTTTGTTTTCTTCTTGATATTAAGGGGGTAAATTTAGTCTTTCACTCTTAAGTATCACATTTACTATAGGTTTGTGTGGATGCGCTTTATTAAGTTGAGGAAGATCTCCTCTGTTCTTAGTTTTCTAAGTTTCTTTTTTTTTTATTAAATCATGAATGGGTGTTGAATTATGTCACATACTTTTTCTGCACCATGATTCATGATTGTGTAATTTTTCTTCCTTAGCTTATTGATATGGTGAAATATACTAATTAATTTTCAAATATTGAACCGGCCTTGCATCTCTGGAATAAATTCCACTTAGTTATGGTGTATAATTCTTTTTACATGTTGCTGAATTCCATTTACTTATATTTTATTAGGACTTTAGTATTTATATTTATGAGGGATATTTGTTTATAGTTTTTTGTGCTGCCTTTGTCTGGCTTTGGTATTATAAAACTGGATTCATAGGGATCCCTGGGTGGTGCAGCGGTTTGGCGCCTGCCTTTGGCCCGGGGGCACGACCCGGGAGACCCAGGATCTAGTCCCACGTCGGGCTCCCGGTGCATGGAGCCTGCTTCTCCCTCTGCCTGTGTCTCTGCCTCTCTCTCTCTGTGACTATCATAAATAAATAAAAATAAAAATAAAGAAATTAAAAAAAAAACTGGATTCATAAAATGAATTAGGGAGTATTTTCTCAGGGGGCCTGGGTGGCTTAGTCAGTTAAGCATTCAACTCTTGATTTCAGCTCAGGTCATGATCTCAGGGTTGTGAGATTGAACTCCTCTTTGGGCTCCATGCCCAGCAAGGAGTGTGCTTTTCTCTCTCCACCCCTCCCCTCACTTCTCATGTGCTCTGTCTCTCAAATAAATAAATCAATCTTAAAAAAAAAAAAAAGAAAGCATTTTCTCCTCTTATCTAGAGGAGAATTGGTGTTAATTCTTTAAAAATTCGGAAGAATTCTCCAGTGAAACCATCTAGGCCTGTAAAATTTGGTGGGTGGGGGGCAGATTTTTAAACTATGGATTCGGGGATCCCTGGGTGGCTCAGTGGTTTAGTGCCTGCCTTTGGCCCAGGGTGCGATCCTGGAGTCCCAGGATCGAGTTCCACGTCGGGCTCCTGGCATGGAGCCTGCTTCTCCCTCATCCTGTGTCTCTGCCTCTTTCTCTCTCTTTCTCTCTCTCACATGAGTAAATAAATTTTTAAAAAATAATCAACTATGAATTCAATTTTTCTGCTAGCTATAGGACTTTATAGGTTATCTATTTCATATTGAGTTAGTATTGTAGCAATTTTTGTTTTTCAGCAGTTGGTCCATTTTATCTAAATTGTTGAGTTTATGTGCATATAGTTGTTCATAATTTTCTCTTATATTCCTTTTAATGTCTGTGGGATCTGTAGTGATAGCCCCTGTTTCACTGTGGATATTGAATTGGCCATCCTTTTTTTAAAGATTTATTTGAGAGAGGGAGAGAGACAATATGAGTGGAAAGGAGGAACATAGGGAGAAAAGAAATTGTCAAGCAGACTCCTTGCAGAATGCACAGCTCAGCACGGCACTAGATCCCACAAGCCTGAGATCATGACCTGAGCTGAAACCAAGAGTTGTCCACTTAACTGAGGTATCCAAGCACCCCTAGATTCTCCATCTTGATAGAGTTTGTCATTTAATCAGTTTACTAATTTTAGTAGTTTACAAAGCACCAGCTTTTTGTGCCATTGATTTTTTCTATTTTAAGTTTTATTGATTTGTTTCTTTTTATTTTTTTATTTTTTTTTTAATTTTTATTTATTTATTTATGATAGTCACACACACACAGAGAGAGAGAGAGAGAGAGAGGCAGAGACACAGGCAGAGGGAGAAGCAGGCTCCATGCACCGGGAGCCCGACGTGGGATTCGATCCCGGGTCTCCAGGATCGCGCCCTGGGCCAAAGGCAGGCGCTAAACCGCTGCGCCACCCAGGGATCCCGATTTGTTTCTTTTTAAATAGCTAAATTGAGGTATAATTTACATATCATGAACTTAACCCATTTTAAGGTATAGCTAGAAAAAAAAATAAGGTATAGCTAGACAAATCTTAATAAATTCATTTCGTTGTACAACCATCCCCACTGTCCAGTTTTAGAACATTTTCTTCACCCAAAGATTTCCATTTTGTCTGTTTGTAGTCAATTTCTACCCCCAGCCCCAGGCAACCACTGATCAACTCTCAGTCTGTATAGTTTTTTTCTTATCTCAAAATTTCGTATTAATCTAGTCATACAATGTGTGGTTTTTATGTTGGCTTCTTTCACTTGGCACAGTGTTGTTGATTCATCCATATTATAGCAGGTATCAGCATTTCATTGCTTATACTCTTGAATAGTATTTCCATTGTATGGCTATACCACATTTTGTTTATCCATGTGTCGTCCATTGATAGACATATGGGTTGATTCCAGTTTATGGCTGTTATGAAAAATATTGCTGTGAACATTTGTTGCAAGTCTTTGTATGAACGTGTTTTAATTTCTCCTGGGTTTTGACCCATGGGTTACTTAGAACTGTGTCATTTTATTTCCAACTGTTTGGAGATTTTCTTGTTACTTTTCTGTTACTGATTTTCAGTTTAATTCTAGTATGGTCAAAACATATATTCTGTTTGATTTCGGTTTTTAAAAAGTTTCCTGAGATTTGGGGTTTTTTATCCTGGATATGATCAGAGTGTTCCATGGGTGCTTGAGAAGAATATAAATTCTGCTCTTGGGTGGAACTTGGGTTCTATAAGTGTCAGTTAGGTCCTCTTAATTAATGGTGCTGTTAACTTCTATATTCTAGTTAATAATTTTGTCAGTTGTTGAAAAAGAGTTTAATCAATTATTATTCACTTCTTCAATATCCTTATTAGTAGTTCTGTCCGTTGTTGTCAGATTGCTGAAGTCTCCAACTTTAATGGAGTTCAATTTGGATAATTGATGAATTAATGATGAATCTATTTTACATTTGAGTTTTATCAGATTTTACTTCATGTATTTTGAAGTGCTCTTATTTGGTATGTACACATTTAAGATGGCTATGTGGTCCTGGAGGATTGACCCTTTTATCATTATACAAGGTTCTTCTTTGTCTCTTGTAATTTTCTTTGGGTAAAAGGACATTTAAGATTGTTAAATCTTCATACTCGATAAATTTATTTTTTTGTTGCTTTGGAATGTTTCTCTTTACCTCTCCTAGTCTGTCTTGTCTTAAGGCCTACTTTTTTCTGATATTGATACAGCCATTCCAGCTTTCTTTTTTTTTAAGATTTTATTTATTTATTCATAGAGACACACAGAGAGAGAGAGAGAGGCAGAGACACAGGCAGAGGGAGAAGCAGGCTCCATGCAGACAGCCTGACGTGGGACTCGATCCAGGGTCTCCAGGATCATGCCCTGGGCTGCAGGCGGCACTAAACCGCTGCGCCACCGGGGCTGCCCCCATTCCAGCTTTCTTATAATTAGCGTTTGCCTGGTATCTTTTCCCATTCTTTATATATAAAGTTCATTTTCTGTAGGAAGGATATTATTGAGTCTTGCTTTTTTTTTTTTAATCCCTCTCTTACTTTTAATTAGAATTTTCAGATCAGGGCAGCCCCAGTGGCTCAGTTGTTTAGTGCCGCCTTCAGCCTGGGCATGATCCTGGAGTCCTGGGATCGAGTCCCATGTCATGCTCCCTGCATGGAGCCTGCTACTCCCTCTGCCTGTGTCTCTACCTCTTTCTTTGTGTGTATCTCTCATGAATAAATAAATAAAATCTTTAAAAAAAAAGGAATTTTCAGATCACTTATATTTAACGTGTCTACCATCTTACTTTTTGTTTTCTTCTTATCCTATCCATTGCTTATTTCTTCATTTACCTTTTCATGCCTTATTTTATTTTATTTAAGATTTTATTTATTTGAGAGAGAGAGAAAATGAATAGTGGGGAGAGGCCAAGAGTGGGGTAGAGAGAGATGCAGACTCCCTGTTGAGCAGGAAGCCTGTTGCAGAGCTTGATCCTAGGACCCAGAGATGATGACCTGAGCTAAAGGCAGATGCTTAACCCACTGAACCACCCAGGTGTTCCTCAAGCCTTCTTTTAGATTGAGTATTGCTTAGTATTCCATTTTGTCTCTGATATTAATTTATTATATATATGCTCTTTAATTTTTAAGTGGTTGTTCTAGGGTTTATACTAGTTTATACTATGCACCTTTAGCTTATCACCATAAATATAATTAAACTAATATTACACCACTTTGCATATAATGTAGGTGCCCTTTATACTTTCATTTTTCCCCTCTTTGTGTATGTGTACACTGTTACTGCCTCACATGTTATTTGTGTAGTATTTTAAGCCCCACAATATGTTGTTGTTATTTTTGCTTTAAATAATTATCTTTTAAAGAAACTAGAAAGTGAGAAGTTTTTCATATGTAACCTACATTTTTTATATTATTTATTCACGAAAGACACAGAGAGAGAGGCAGAGACATAGGCAGGGGGAGAAGCAGGCTCCCGACAAAGAGCCTGATATGGGATTCTATCCCAGGACTCTGGTATTATGACCTGAGCCAAGGCTGATGCTCAACCACTGAGCCACCCAGGTGCCCCATAACCTGCATTTTTACCATTTCTGTCACTTTACATAGATCCAAGTTTCCATCTGGTGTCATTTTCCTTCAGACTAAAGAACTTCCTTTAGGACAGCCCAGGTAGCTCAGCAGGTTAGGACTGCCTTCAGCCCAGAGTGTCATCCTGGAGACCTGGGATCATGTCCCATGTCGGGCTCCCTGCATGGAGCCTGCTTCTCCCGCTGCCCCTGTCTCTGCCTCTCTCTCTCTCTCTCTCTCTCTCTCTGTGTCTGTCATGAATGAATAAATAAAATCTAAAAAAATAATGAACTTCCTTTAATGTTTCTTGCAGTATAGATCCTCTGGTAACATATCTTCTTGTTTTTTTTTGTTTGTTTGTTTAAAAAAAAATCTTTATTTCACCTTCATTTCTTTTTTTTTTTTTTCACCTTCATTTCTGAAGATACTTTTGCTGGATATAGAATTCTAGACTGACTTTTTTTCTTTTAGTGCTTTGAAGATATTATTTTTCTCTATTCTGCCTTCTGTTGTCTGTAATGAGAAGTTTACAGTCTTTCTTTTTTTTTGTTCCTCTGTATCTAATGTTTCTTTTTCTCTGACTGCTTTTAATTTTTTCTCTTTATCTATGATTTTCAGAAATTTTATTATGGTGGACCTTACTGTGTTTTTCTTGGTGTTTATCCTTCTTGGGACTTACTGAGCTTCTTGAGTCTGTGGATCTACACTTTTCTTTAAATTTGGAAAGTTTTGCACCCTGATGTTTCTAGCAGCAATGTCCACAATAGCCAAACTGTGGAAGGATCCTCAGTGTCCATTGAAAGATGAATGGATAAAGATGTGGCTTATGTATACAATGGAATATTACTCAGCCATTAGAAATTACAAATACCCGCCATTTGCTTCAATGTGGATGGAACTGGAGGGTATTATGCTGAGTGAAATAAGTCAATTGGAGAAGGACAAACATTATATGGTCTCATTCATTTGGGTAATAAAATAATAGTGAAAGGGAATAGAGGGGAAGGGAGAAGAAATGGGTGGAAAATATCAGAAAGGGAGACAGAACATGAGAGACTCCTAACTCTGGGAAACGAACTAGGGGTGTGGAAGGGGAGGAGGCAGGGGGTGGGGGTGACTGGGTAGCAGGCGCTGAGGGGGGCTCTTTTTTAAATTTATTTATTATTTTTTTTAATTTATGGTAGTCACACAGAGAGAGAGAGAGAGAGGCAGAGACATAGGCAGAGGGAGAAGCAGGCTCCATGCACCGGGAGCCCGATGTGGGACTCGATCCCGGGTCTCCAGGATCGTGCCCTGGGCCAAAGGCAGGCGCTAAACTGCTGCGCCACTCAGGGATCCCTGAGGGGGGCTCTTGACGGGATGAGCACTGGGTGTTATTCTGTATGTTGGCAACGTGGACACCAATAAAAAATAAATTTATTATTAAAAAAATAAATTTGGAAAGTTTTGGGCTAGATTCAAATATTCTTACAGACACATGCACAGTTATGGAACTCCAATTTTACTTATGTTAGACCAACTTATATTTTCCCACAAGTTGCTGAAACTGAATTTTCAGTATTTTTTCTCTGTATTTTTCAATTTGGATAATTTCCGTTACTATGTGTTCAAGTTCAGTGATTTTCTTTAGTGTCTAGGCTGCTTTTAATCCCATCTAGTGAAGTTTTCATTTCATATATGTTATTTTTCACTTTTAGAAATTCCATTTAATTCTTTGATTCTCTTCATTTCTATCGTCTTCATGTTTTTCTAAATTCTTGAAAGCATTCATGTTAGCTGTTTTTTTTATTTAAATTCAATTGCCAACATATAACACCCAGTGCTCATCACATCACAAGTTCTCCTGTCACCCAATGCCCCATTCCCCCACCTACCTCCCCATTTGCAACCCTTTGTTTCCCAGAGTCAAGAATCTCTCATGGTTTGTCGTCCTCTAATTTTTCCCCACTCAGTTTACCCCCCTTCCCTTGTGGTACCTTTCACTATTATATTGCACATATGAGTGAAACCATATGATAATTGTCTTTCTCCAGTGGGCTTATTTCACTCAGCATTAACACCTTCCATAATAGCTGTCTTAAGGTCATTGTCTGCTAATTTAATTACTTCTGTCATTTCTAGTGATGATTTTATTCCTTTTTTTAAAAAAATATTTTATTTATTTATTTGACAGAGCATGAGCAGGAGGAGTGGCAGGCAGAAGAGAAGGAGAAGCAGGCTCCCCATTGAGCAAGGAGCCCAATATGGGGCTTGATCCCAGGAACCTGGGATCATGACCTGAGCTAAAGGCAGACACTTAACCAACTGAGTCACCCAGGCACTCCTTCTTCCTGGCTTTCAGTCACAATTTGCTGATTATGTACATGCCTAGTAATGTTTTTGTTGGATAGCAGACCATGTAAATGCTGCATTGTTAAATATTTGGGTTTTGTTGTCTGTCTTTAAAAAGTATTGAAATTTGTTTGAAGGTAGTTATTTGCAGATCTGGTTGATCTTTTCAAGGCTTGTTTTTAAATTTTGTTAGGACAGGTCTACAGAAACCTTTGCATTGGGCTAGTTAGCTTGCTACTAAGTTGTGATCTTTTTTTGACCATTCATCATGATTTTTATATCCTGGCTGAATGAAATCCAAATATTTACTATTCCTGTATGAACTCCAGAAATTGTTCAGCTAATAGCTTCCTTGTTTTTTGCCCAGCTCCAGGAAAATTATCAGTCTATGCATGCTCTGTTAGTGTTCATCTAGAGACTCAGGGGATCCTTATCCAGACTTCCAGAGTTCTTTACATAGCTCCATTCTCTGTTCCACAAATTCTAGCTGCCTCAGTCTTCCCAAACTCTCATTATTTCTACTTCTGAATTTAGCAAGGCTACTTTGTTATTTTTGGGTTTCCCCGTTTATGCCCCATGATCTGAATTTTGCCTCCAGGCAAAATACTAGAGATTCTAGGACTCACCTTACTTGTTTCTCTTCTCTTGGTCTCCCACTCCTTTTAAGCCACTGTCTAAAAAGCATTTTTCCACATATTTTCATCAGTTTTCAAGTTGCTTATAATGGTACAGCTAGTTCTAAATGATCAGAAGCAAAAGTTATTACTTTGCTTTTTGTACTAATATTATATCCTGGAAATCACTGTATATCAATTTATAGAGATCTTCATTTTTTTAATTGCTTCATTAAACTCTATTATAGTAACATGTAATAGTCTATTCAATAAATCTATAGTTTGCCATTTAGGTAATTTCTAATATTTTTGCAATTACAAATAATGCTGTAATGAATAGCCTGATACATATGCATTTTTATAATTTTTGAGGTGTATGTTCAGGGTATATTCCTAAAAGTGTGATTACTAGGTCATAGGGTAAATGCATACATAGATTCATTAGCTATAACTATTTCCTTCAATATAGGTTGTACTGTTTTGTGTTCCTACCAGTAGATGAGAATACTTATTTTCCTGTAGCCACCTCTACAGCGTATGTTGTCAAGATTTTAAAAATTTTGCCAGTGTGATTATTTTAAAAATCTCAAGAGTTTTGATTAGAGTTTCTTTCGTTATGATTGAATTTAAAGATCTTTTCAGCTGTTTAAGAGTCTGTTTATCTCTTTTTAAAAATTGTTCATGTCTTATCATTTTCCTATGTGATTTTTTAGTGTCTTGTCCTAAAATTTAAAAAAAGTTATTTATATATTTAGAGATATTAGCCCTTTGCCCAAGATAGAAGTTTCAAATATTTTTCCCAGTATGTCATTTGTCTTTCAGCTTTGTTTAGGGTATTTTTTTTGCAGTACAGCCTTTTTTACTTTTTATTTTTATCTAATCAAATTCATCAGTCTTCTCTCATATTACATTTAGGTTTTAAGTCATGCTGAGAAAGCCTTGCCCCACAGTGAGGTTATAGAAAAATTCAATTTTCTTCTAGTACTCATATGATTTTTGGTTTTTACATTTGGGTCCTTGATCTGTGTGGCTTTTGTTCTAGTGTGTACTGAGGTATGGATCTAATTTTCTTTTATTTTTTCAACTGGCTGTCTGGTTGTCTTCAGAACTATTTATTTAAAAATTCATCTTTGTCTCAGTGATTTGAAATAGCATCTTTATTGTAAACTAAACTTCTATATTGATAGAAGGCTTAAAGGTCAAAAAGCTACACTTAAAGTTATCAATATATTTGAAGTGAATTACTTCATTAAATAATAAATGATCATACAAGGCTATATTGGTGAGAACTGATATTAAGTTAGATAAAAATATAATAGTATGCTGAGGAAAAAGTAAACAAATTTTATTTCCCTAAGGAGAGTTTATTTTGCAGGTGGTTTCCTGTCATGTTTGAGTTTCTAATAAACAGAGAATACTAATGTGATTAAGACTAGATAATAAGATTAGCATTCAAATGGGTGAAGAGTTAAACATATTTTTTCTTAAACTTTTGATCTCCGAAATCACTGACTGTAGTTTCAAAATGTTTTTTAAAGATTTTATTTAGGGGCACTTGGGTGGCTCCGTTGGTTAAGCACCTGCCTTCAGCTCAGGTCATAGTTTCAGAGTCCTGGGATCTAGCCCTGCATCGGGCTCCCTGCTTCTTCCTCTCCCTTCGTCCATCCCTTTCTCTCTCTCGCTGTCTCAGAGGGAGCATTCATGTGTGCATGAGGGGGTGGGGAGCGGAGGAGGGGCGGGAAGGAGTGGAGGGAGAGGGAAAGAATCTTAAGCAGGCTCTGCTGAGCACAGAGTCCAAGCGGGGCTCAATCTCACTACCCTGAGATTATGACCTGACGCAAAACCAAGAATCAGATGCTCAGCTCAACCAACTGAGCCACCCAGGTGCCCCTATAGTTTCAAAATATTGTTTTAATTTAAATTCAATTAACATATAGTGTATTAGTTTCAGAGGTAGAGTTTAGTGGTCCACCAGTTGCATCTAGCACCCAGTGCTCATTACATCAAGATCCTTCCTTAATGTCCATCACTCAGTTACCTCATCCCCCCTACCTACCTCCCCTCTAGCAACCCTCAGTTTGTTTCCTAGAGTTAAGAGTCTTTTATGGTTTGTCTTCCTTTCTGATTTCATCTTACTTTATTTTTCCCTCCTTTCCCCTATAATCCTGTGTTTTGTTTTTTATTGATGAGATAATTTCATCTTGTTCTGAGGGGAGAAAGAATGAAGGTCTTAGAAAACTTATTCTTAAGATTCATAGATCTTTTCAAATCAAAGTATGCAAGATATTTTTTCATGTAAATAAACATCAGGTAAATATTATGGCTAAACTCTTTAGCTTATTCACCAACTTCTGTAAATTGTGGTACATGTCTAATGAATCTATTGGTTATCTGTTTTTATACTAGTTCTCCTTAAGTGATGCCTTAATTTGACCTAAGAATATTTCTCAATTAGACAAATTAAGTTAAATTGAAAGACTACTAGGTGATATTTAGGATTTTAAGGGGATAATACATTTTCCTTGAATGCAATAATTTAGCAGTACCAGGAGCAGGGTTTTCTGATATTACTGATCCTCTGAGAATAAATAATATAAACAATATATGAATAATATAAATAATAATAATAATATGATTTATTACCTAATATTTAAAAGAGATATTAGGACACATTTTGTTTTATAAATAATATGTTGATAATAATAATAATATGAAGATGAAGATGATGATGATGATGATGTAGTTACCCAATGTTTAAAAAAGATATTAGGACACGTTTTTGGAGAGGTTCCTCTGTGCCAGGCAAAGCCAGCTTCGTGAACATGATCTATGCAGTCACATCGGTCCCCTTTCTTAGAAGGGCCCTGAATTTTGGCTAATGCCCTGCTGTTACTATCTTGAAATATTTAATTTTTAAACAAGGAGCCCCCTGTTTTCATTTTTCATTGGCCTTACAAATTAGTCAACCAGTCATAGGACAGTATTTAAGGTATTTGACTTAGGTAGTAGCAGTAGAGAGGGAAAGTAATTGATAGAGTCAAATACATTTTGGACATAGTAAGTGTTGGCATGTCCTGGTAGCTAACTGAATGTGGGAATATAGAAAAAGATGTTAAGAATGACTTGGGGATTTTTTTAAAGAAGGTTTTACTTTTTAAGTTATCTCTGCACTCAGTGTGGGGTTTTGAAGTCAAAACCCCAAGATCAAGAGTTGTATGCCTTACCAACTGAGCCAGCCAGGCACCCTGGACTTGGGTTTTTTGACTCAGTGGTTGCCTGAGGCTAGGGGTAAGGAGCAAGAATTGACTGCAGACATGATTAAGACATTTTGGGGGTGATGGGAATATAGTAAAACTGGATTGTGGTGTTGACTGCATAACTATAAATTTACTAAAAATCATTGTCTAGGTGAACTCTGTGGTAAGTATAAAGCTATTAGAATATTAACAGTTTGAAATGTCAGTGGTTGTGTTAAGGGGTGCTATTATTATTCCCATCTAATATATAAAGAAAATGAAAAAGAAATTAAAAATAAGAATTTCATGGTTACACAGCCACTAAGTATAATATCCAGTAGTGAAACTCAGGTCTTTTGACATGTAGGCTTCATTCTTGACAACTGTAATATATTTACTTTCTGTTTTAAAATTGTCTTTGGGCAGTCCGGGTGGCTCAGCGGTTTAGCACCGCCTTCAGCCCAGGGGTGTGATCCTGGAGAGCCAGGATTGAGCCCCACGTTGGACTCCCTGCATGGAACCTGCTTCTCCCTCTGCCTGTGTCTCTGCCCCTCTCTCTCTCTCTCTCTCTCTCTCTCTCTCTCTCTGTCTCTCATGAATAAATAAATAAAATCTTAAAAAAATAAAATAAAATTGTCTTTGCTGTATCTCATTGATCAGAAGCTCTCTTGAAGTAATAGAAAAGAGGGGCACCTGGGTGGCTAAGTTGGTTAATAAGCATCTGCCTTCAGCTTAGGTCATGATCCTGGAGTCCTGGAATTGAGCCCCACATTGGGCTCCCTGTTCAGCGGGGAATTTGGTTCCCCCACTCCCTCTGCCCTTCCTCTTGGTTGTGTTCTCTTTCTTTCCTTCAAATAAATAAATAAACGAAATATTCATTTAAAAAATTATAGAAAAGAAAGGATATCGTAAAATTGTGTTGATCCCATAACATTAGTGCTTCCATTTGCCCTTAATAAAGGCAACACATAACGCATCCAATCCTATCTTTGTTTTTTTCTCTAGTGTGAATTTTACCACACCTTATTTGTCTCTTTAGCAAACTGTATTTTGTTTTTCAAATAATTAGGTTAAGAAATAGTTTCATTAGGCCTACTGGTAGCTTGAAAGAGTGACTGTATCTTCCAAAAATGCATACACTTAGGGAAAATGAATGCATAAAATTGATTGTATGTAATCCTTAGTGCATTTTTTGATTACTAGGCCACTGGCATAAAGATTGCTGTATTAATAAGCATTAGATATAGAGATATGTTGGTCAAATTTACTAGATGAATACATTCTAGGACTCTAATGTATAGTATATTGACTATAGTTAACAGTACTGTAATATATACTTGGAATTTGCTGAGAGTGTATCTTTTTTAAAATTAATTAATTTTTTGTACATATTTTTTAATTGGAGTTCAGTTTGCCAACGTATAGCATAACACCCAGTGCCCATCCCATCAAGTGCCCCCCTCAGTGCCCGTCACCCAGTCACTCCCACCCCCTGCCCACCTCCCTTTCCACCACCCCTTGTTCGTTTCCCAGAGTTAGGAGTCTCACATGTTCTGTCTCCCTTTCTGATATTTCCCACTCATTTTTTCTCCTTTCCCCTTTATTCCCTTTCACTATTTTTTATATTCCCCAAATGAATGAGACCATATAATGTCTGTCCTCTGATTGACTTATTTCACTCAGCATAATTGTTCTCACTACACACACACACACATCAGTAACCAATGGCAGTGATGGATGTGTTAATTATGTTATGGTAATTATTTTATAATATAATAAAACATCATGTTTACACCTTTTTTTTTAGATTTTATTTATTTATTCATGAGAGACACAGAGAGAAAGGCAGAGGGAGAAGCAAGCTCCATGCAGGTAGCCCAATGCGGGACTTGATCCTGGAACTTGAGGATCATTTCTGAGCCGAAGGCAGTTCAACCACGGAGCCACCCAGGTGTCCCCATGTTTACACCTTAAATGTTTACAATTATATTTGTCAGTTATGCCTTTTTAAAAGATTTTATTTATTTGAGAGAGAGAGAGAGAGAGAGAGAGAGAAAACACAAGTGGCAGGGAGGGAGAGAGGGAGATGGAAAAGTATATTCTATTGCTGATCAGGGAGCCAACCTAGGGCTGGATCCCAGAACCTCATTAAGCAGATGCTTAAATGATTGAGCCACCCAGGTTGCCCTCAAGTATACTTTAATAAAGTAGGGGGAGGGAGAAGCTCAGTAGTAAGTGCCTACTGTACTAGCTGCCAGGGATATAAGTGGTTGTCAAAACAGCCATGGTCTCAACCTCCTACAGCTTTTTTTTTAGTGGAAGAAGCAGACATTATGCTTAAACAATAAATAATTATAAAATATTAAATTCTAAAATATTAAGTTCTAAAATTGTTCAACAAAGGAAAATATAAGGTGCTCTGAGAATATAACAAAGAATCCTGGTTTTAACTGGAGTTTAGTGGAAGACCTCTATTAGGAAATAGCATTTAAAGTGAGATCTGAAAGATTCATAGAAATTAACAAAGCAAAGGGAGGGAGGGGAGAGCAGCTTTCCTAGGAGAGGAGTATCCTTTGTAAAGGCTCTGGGGCACAAGAAAGCTTGGCTGATGACCATACCTTATAATGGAGTGTCAAGAGAAGACATGAGGATTTAGATACTGTGCAAAGGATTTGGTATTTTATTTCAAGAGCAGTGAGATGCTACTGAGGAGTTTTCAGCTGGATAATTGTATCATCTTATTAAAACTTTAAGATCAAGGACACCTGGTGGCTCAGTAGGTGAATGTCCAACTCTTGGTTTCAGCTCAGGTCATGTCCTCAGGGTCATGGCATCCTGCTCAGGGTTGGGCTCCATGTTCAGCATGGAGTGTGCTTGAGATTCTCTCCCTCTGCTCCTACCCCCGCTTGTACACTCTGTCAAGTAAATAAATAAAATATTTTTAAAAATGTTTTAAGGTCATTGTGGCTACTGTGGAAAATGGATCCAAGAGGGTTCTGCTGGCTTATGAAGAGGTCTTAAGAAAACTGTGGATCTTATTATAAGTGAGAAAACTATTTCAGCTTTTAAATGAGAAGCCATGTTGTAATTAAGTCATGGTGAATGGAAAAAATGATAAATCAGTACATTTCCAAATAAACCACAGATCAGTGTTTTTCAAACAGTAATGTTCATTAGATCACACAGGTATTTTGTTAAATCAAAATCTGGCCAGTAGGTTCAGAGTGGGGCACTTCTGCATTTCTGACAAGCTCCTAAGTGATGCCTATGCCATTGGTTCTTGGCTCACACTTTGAGTAACAAGTGACTAGGCTATATTCTATATTCTAAACATATTCCATAGACTATATTCTGTCTTTGATGCCCATCATTCTTCTTGGTCAATTGTCATAGTATTTAAAATTAGAGGGTTTAAAAGATAAATTATTGAGGACATGGAGAAAGAGGTCAAATAGGGCTTTTCATCTCTTCAGTAAGTACTCTCTATATACTGATTTATCTAACCTATTTCCCTGCCTCAGGGTTTATTCATACTTCAGAAAGGACTGTATACAATCAAAGTGATGTCCAAGACAAGTATACAGAAATAGTATAAGGCTCTAAAACTTTATATCTCATAGTTAATGGAGTGACTTGCATCAGTAATTGAGGCTTACTCTATGCCAGGCATTTTACCTGCCTTATTCATTTTATAAGATAAGAAACCCAGAAATCCTGTGAGAGTGTACAACTTAGCTAGCTTATTTCATACTTGATTCTCTTATGTATTATCCTAATCATTGCTATTTTGTTTGTTTCATGAATTATAATCCTAAATGCAAAAAACTCAAGGCTCTTTATTCTATGGGTTAAAGACTTTTGTATTCTCTGAAGACTATGAAGCTTTGCTGCTGTATCTCAGTCATTTTTGTAAAGGTGATAAATAGGCCTGGATTTTTTCTGTTTTGGAGGGAGGGAGATATTATCCTTTTTTTTTCTTTTCTTTTTTTTTTTTAGCAATGCAACCTCTCTTTGTGGCATATGAACACAGGATGTTGAGAAATGGATTGATCATGTAAAAAGAAGCATTGGAGATTATGCTTTATGCTTGAGATTATGTTTGTTTTGAAAGACGGGATAGGGAAATGTCATGTTGCTCTCTGGTTCTTAAAAAATGAGATCTAGGGCAGCCCCAGTGGCGCAGTGGTTTAGTGCTGCCTGCAGCCCAGGGTGTGATCCTGGAGACCCTGGATCGAGTCCCACATCAGGCTCCTTGCATGGAGCCTGCTTCTCCCTCTGCCTCTCTCTCTCTCTCTCTCTCTCTCTCTGTGTGTGTGTGTGTGTGTGTTTCTCATGAATAAATAAATAAATAAATCTTTAAAAAAAAGAAATGAGATCTAAACAACATTCACTTTTAAAAGAAACTCTAATTTTAAATTTCATAAAACACAGTTAAACAAAGAGTGGCTCCTGTTGATTTTCTCTACTGAAAAAGTAACAGAATTGTACAGTCTCATTAGGTAAAAGATAAAGCTGAAATTATTCACATTTCCACAGAAATGTTAAATGCCCCCTTACATGTAGAGTCCAGTTAGGTAGGATTTACCTAGCCCTCTGACTAACCAAATTTGTGGTTTTCTGGGCAGTGTTGTGCCTTTTTAAGTTTGTTTTGACCCTCCCTTCTTGTCAGTTACACACATTATATGGTTTATTCATTTGGGGAAAATAAAAAATAGTGAAAAGGAATAAAGGGGAAAGGAGAAAAATGAGTGGGAAATATCAGAAAGGGAGACAGAACATGAAAGACTCCTAACTCTGGGAAACGAATCTAGGGGTGGTGGAAGGGGAGGTGGGCGGGAAGTGGGGGGGTGACTGGGTGAGGCGCACTGAGGTGGGCACTTGACAGGATGAGCACTGGGTGTTATTCTATATGTTGGCAAATTGAACACCAATAAAAAATAAATTTATAAAAAAATAAAATAAAATGTAGAATAGGCTTTGGCTCAGTTTGAAAACTTGCAGAACGGCCAGCTTCATCGCTCTGCAGTTGGCTTTCCAGGCTAAGATAGGTATACAGGTGTACAGACAACTGCCAAGGAAGGCACTTTGGCCTTACTCTGGAAAGAATCCAAAGGAAAGTGAAGTTTCTGTCGTAGCGTTCGTCCTGCGCTTGGAGAGCCCGGCGCTAGCGCATTCTTCGTGCAGTTATTGGCTGGGACTCTGCGTGCCGCTGTCGGCCAATGAAGACGCTGGAGATCCGGTCCCGGCCCGTCCCCTCTCCGCGCCCTGGGATGAGGCAGAGACTGAACAGCCGGCGAGCAAATCAACGGCATCCAGAAAGCCATGTCCGACTCCGCGCCCTGCGCTCAAGCGCTAACCCGCTGAAAGTTTCTCAGCGAAAAAGCCGGAAAGATCTGGACCCCGCTAAGAAGAACTACCTTTGAGTGAGATGGTCTCAGAGGCCTGCAGGAGCGGACTGGTAAGCACCGGGAAAGTGGTGGGAATTTTGTTTCTGCTTGGTGCTTTGCACAAGGGTTCTGCGGTGGTTCGCTATGAGATCCTGGAGGAGAGAGAGAAAGGTTTTGCAGTGGGCAACGTGGTCACGGACCTTGGTTTGGATCTCGGCAGCCTGTCAACCCGCAGGCTCCAGGTGTTGCCCGGAGCTAGCCGAAGGTTCTTTGAGGTGAACCGGAAGACTGGAGAGATGTTCGTGAACGACCGCCTGGATCGAGAGGAGCTTTGCGGGACATTGCCCTCCTGTACCATAACTCTGGAGCTGGTAGTGGAGACCCCACTAGAGCTGTTCAGCGCAGAAGTGGTGGTCCAGGATATTAACGACAACAATCCCACTTTCCCTACACGGGAAATGAAATTGGAGATTAGCGAGGCGGTGGCCCCAGGCACGCGCTTCCCGCTGGAGAGCGCGCATGATCCTGATGTAGGAAGCAACTCTTTACAAACCTATGAGCTGAGCCTCAATGAGTACTTTGCGCTTCGCGTTCAGACGCGAGAGGACAGCACCAAGTATGCGGAGCTGGTGCTGGAGCGCGGCCTTGATTGGGAGCGAGAGCCAAGTCTCCAGTTGGTGCTGACGGCTTTGGATGGAGGAACCCCGGCTCGATCCGCCACCCTTCCCATTCGTATCACTGTGCTGGACGCGAATGACAATGCACCCGCCTTCAATCAGTCTTTGTACCGCGCGAGTGTCCTGGAGGATGCACCCCCCGGCACTGTCGTGGTTCAAGTTCATGCAACCGATCTGGATGAAGGCCCCAATGGTGAAATAATTTACTCTTTTGGCAGCCACAACCGCGCCAGTGTGCGAGACCTGTTCTCCTTAGACCCTGTAACGGGTATGCTGACAATCAAGGGTCTCCTGGACTTCGAAGACACAAAGCTCCACGAGATTTACATACAGGCCAAAGACAAAGGTGCCACTCCAGAAGGGGCACATTGCAAAGTTTTAGTAGAGGTTGTGGATGTGAATGACAATGCCCCAGAGATCACAGTCACCTCTGTGTACAGCCCAGTCCCCGAGGATGCCCCTCTTGGAACTGTCATTGCTTTGCTCAGCGTGATTGATCTGGATGCTGGGGAGAATGGATTGGTGACTTGTGAGGTTCCTTCAGGTCTCCCCTTCAGCCTTACTTCTTCCCTCAAGAATTATTTTACTTTGAAAACCAGCGTAGCCCTGGATCGTGAGACTGTCCCAGAATACAACCTCAGCATCACCGCTCGAGATGCAGGAACCCCTTCCCTCTCAGCTCTTACAGTCGTGCGGGTACAAGTATCTGACATCAACGACAACCCTCCACAGTCTTCCCAATCCTCTTATGATGTTTATGTTGAGGAAAATAACATCCCTGGGGTGCCAATACTAAACCTAAGTGTCTGGGACCCAGATGCCCCGCAGAATGCCCACCTTTCCTTCTTTCTCTTGGAGCAAGGAGCTGAAAATGGGCTAGTGGGCCGCTATTTCACAATAAATCGTGACAATGGCATTGTGTCATCCTTAGTATCCCTGGATTATGAAGATCGACGAGAATTTGAAATAACAGTTTACGTCACTGATGGGGGCACTCCAGTCCTGAGCACCAACATCAGCGTGAATATATTTGTCACTGACCGCAATGACAATGCCCCCCAGGTCTTATACCCCCGGCCTGGCCGGGCCTCAGTGGAGATGCTGCCCAGATCTACTGCTGCTGGTCATGTGGTTACACGGGTGGTAGGCTGGGACCCTGATGCAGGGCACAATGCCTGGCTTTGCTACAGCCTCCTGGGAGCCTCCAACCAAAGCCTTTTTGTTGTAGGGCTTCACACAGGTCAAGTCAGCACTTCCCGCCCAGTCCAGGACACAGATGTGCCCAGGCAGACTCTTATGGTCTTGATCAAAGACAATGGGGAGCCATCACTGTCCACCACGGCAACCCTGACTGTGTCAGTAACTGAGGAATCTCCTGAAGCCCGGGCTGAGTTCCCCTCGGGCTCTGGCCCTCGGGAGCAGAATAAAAATCTCACCTTTTATCTACTCCTCTCTCTAATCCTGGTTTCTGTGGGGTTTGCAGTCACAGTATTGGGAGTGATTATATTCAAAGTTTACAAGTGGAAACAGTCCAGGCACCTGTACCGAGCTCCAGTGAGCTCCCTGTACCGAACACCAGTGTCCTCTCTACATGCAGATGCCGTGCGGAGTGGCCTGATGCCACCGCACCTTTACCACCAGGTGTACCTTACCACTGACTCACGCCACAGTGACACCCTGCTGAAGAAAGCTGGGGCTGCCAGCCCACTGACCAGCCACCAGAACACCCTGCGGAGCTGTGATCCTGTGTTCTATAGGCAAGTTTTGGGTGCAGAGAGCTCCCCTCCCGGACAGGTAAGGGTTAGCATTAAAATTAATGGTTTACTGATAATTTTCCTTTTCCTGTACAGATCCCATACCTTGTTCTCAGATGATTTTCTGTGAAGGAAATAAAATTCTAGGCATCCTTTAAATTTTAATTCAAATACACTGCTGGAAATAATGTGTACATTACTTACAAAATATTTTTATGTTATAGTAGAAATGCATGCATGTTATAGAAAATTTGGAAACTAGCGAAGAGTATAAAGGAATAATAACTAACGTAAATCCCCAAACCTAAACATATAACCACCATTAATTATAAAAGTAAAAGTAATCATTTATTTTGAAAATAAACCCAGACAATCCAAAAGAACATACAGTGCAAATTGAAAATTCTTTTGTACTCCCAGTGTTATTCTCTATCCTTCCAGCATATTTTTCTTAAGTATTTATACAATGTAAAAGGTAGGTAAATCTGTATCTTGGGAAAGGTAAAGCTTTTATTTATTTAGGCTGGTGTGCAGGTAACTACAAGGCTTTTGTCTTGGAGCAAAACCTATACACACCTCCAGCTGTGGGAGAACCACTGTTATTTTATTACTAATAAGTATGTTATTGTTATTAACCCTTAGATTTGGCAGTTAGATGGGGCTCCACTACTCATCAGCTATGGGTCCTTGGCCAGGTTAATCTCAAAGCCAGGTGTACCATAAGTGTTAAAAAAATTCTTAGTTATTACTATTATTATTTTTATTCTTTACCTACCTCAAATCTTAAACACACATTGGAAATGAGAAAATCTGGAGACAGCCAAAAATGACAAAGTAGAGGCAAAAATGGAAACGCTAAGGAAAGATAACAGCCAGAAAGAAGCAGCTGTCAGACTGGAAAACAACTGGCATTTTCCCTAGAACAGTGTTCTTAAACTTGGTTGCACACTAGAATTACCTGGGGACCTCTTAAAAAGGGGTCATACCCCAGACCAATTAAAGCACAATCTCTGGGTGTGAGACGCAGAGATCAGTATTTCTTGAAGGTCCCCAAGTGATTCTAAGGTGCAGACTAGTTTGAAAAACTACTGCTCTAGAATCTACAAGTCTATCAATGCATTTATGAAGCAAAGTGTAGTTCTGGTGTTCATAGAACCAGACTTAATGGGCCAGGCTGAACTTAGAAAATTCTGTTATTTCCCAACCTTAAAATGTATAGAATATCTCTATCAACTTGTTGAACTGCTATGGTTATACCTGAAACTAAGGTAGCATTGTGTGTCAACTACACTCAAATAAATGTGTTTTAAAAATAAGAGGAGCAAGGTGGGGAAGACCTCAGAGGATGCTTTAGTCATCTAAAGATAAAATCTTTAAAAAAATAAAAAATAAAAAAATAAAGATAAAATCTTCCTAAACCACTAGCGGCTGGGCAGCTATTTAAACATCTAGAGCTGGGCAATGGGTATGGAACCTCTTTGAGGGATGACAAAAAATGTTCTATATTTAGACTGTGGTGATGGTTGTATCCTTTTAGTCTATGTGAATATACTAAAAACCATCAGATTGTGCACCTTAAATGAATGAATTATATGGTATGTGAACTATATCTCAATAAAGCTGTTTTTACCTTGTAAAGATGAGAGAATCACACACCTAGCATAAGTCAGGGATATGTGGGATTAAGGCTTTAGGATGTTCCAATGCCAGTTGTCAACCATATGCTTGTTGGTTTGAGTGTTAACTTGCAGATATTAAGACCTAAAGAGGTGTAGTTCTTGGATATGAAAGGCATGAGTAAAAGGCCAGTTTATGGTCATACAGATGACAAACTAGTAGAAAATATCATTTAAGATGTTATAGAAAGAGACTTCATTTCTTTCCAGACAAACCAGGGTTGGGAGTAGGGAGAATCCTAGTACCGCACATAATAGTTATTTAGCTTTAGGCACATTTCTTAACTTCTTTGAACTTGTTTCTTCATCTCTAAAATACAGATGACATCTTTCAAAATGATTGTGTAAGTTAAAAGTAAGGCATATAAAACATAGTGAATATACTCATGTAAAGTGTTAAGTATTAAATAAATATTTGTTGAACTAATAAATAACAATAATTCACCATTTATTGAGCATCCGTATGTGCAGACACTGTAAAAGATGAAAAGACACACTTCCTGTCATTATGGTATATAGAGTACCATAGCAAACAGACATGAAAAAAAATAAAAGAGGGGCACTGGGTGGCTCAGTGGTTGAGCGTCTGCCTTTGGTTCAGATTGTGATCCTGGGGTCCTGGGATTGAGTCCCACATCAGACTCCCCACAAGGAGCCTGCTTCTCCCTCTGCCTGTGTCTCTGCCTCTCTGTGTCTCTCAGGAAAAAATAAAATCTTCTAAAAAAGACAGTGAAATCTGCATAACACAAGAGGCTATCTGGAGCAAAGAGAAAGAAACACCTAAACCAGCTTGGGGAAATGAAGACTTCATAGAGGTGGTGATGCTTGAGCTGAGAACTAAAACTTGAGCTGAGAGCTAAGAACTTAAGTTGAGAAATAAAAGAGAAGCAGGAAAAGGGCCCTTGCAGGAAATTTCATGCAGATGGATAATATTACATTATTGCTAGACCTTAAATTGCATTTGTAAAACAGTCTTGGCAAGAGATCAGGTGCTGCAAGTAGGCAGGAGTTAGATCTTGAGTTACTTTTAGGCCAGGCCCAGGAGTTTTGATTTTATTCTTCAGCAGTGATGGTCACTACAGAATTTTGGACTCAAGTATGTATGATGCATCTAGGGTTTTTTGTTTTGTTTTGTTTTAGAGAGATTATCCTGGCACCTATCAATAAAATAGGTCACAAAAACCCAGATCCCTCTCTTTCAGACAAGAATATAGGTTTTTGGCCTCACCAAAGTCAGAAGAATATTCCTAAGGATTACAAGTTTGGTTAAAAATCTGGGGAAGGTAAGAAACTTGTGCTTTGCTGCTGGTTTTCACAGCCTGTGGTGTCCCTAGGTAAGGATTCAGATGAGTCAAGAAATCTTATGTACAAATCAGGCTGGATTTTTCTCTTTGTGCTTTGATGTGTTTGTCACTAGGATTATAGTTTGCAGGTAACTACAGTGTGAGATGATCTGTGTTTCTCTGTGTATGCAAGGTGGTAGCAGACTCCTGAGAGGGTCTTAATCAGGGTGGGAGTAGAGTAAATCCAGTCTCCAGCTCCAAGAGGCTCCCTGGGGCCAAGTGAAAGGCTTGCTGTTTGAAACTGTCTCTCTTGGTAAATTAACAACAAATCAAGCATACCATGGTATCAAATAAAGGGGATTCGTGGACATGGTGCTGTTAGTTGCTGATCTCAATCATTCAAGGAAGCTATTAAATCTGTGAGCATTAGCATTCTGCCAGGTAATGAGATCTAGTCCTTAGTGTGCCTAGCAGACACACTGATTCTTTACTGATTTGGAACATCTCCCTCTCCTGGCTCCCTCCTTGCTTCATCTTCTAAACTGTCCTTGAAATCAATGAATGGTGATTCAGTGTATCACTAGCTAGTGTCTGAATAAGAGAGATTTGGTTTCTACTGTGCCTCCTGTTACAACAAAAACGTGCACTGAATAAATTTAATTGGCTACATTAATGTGTAAGTTTTATCTGCAAAGGGATGGATATGTTTCTGAATAATCTGCAGAGGGGCAGAATTTTGAGTGTATGGCACTGCTTCTAATTAGCTGTTGCTTTAATACAACCAGATTGAGGCAGACGCTACCCATTTAGAATATTGGTGGATGACAACACTGGCTTGGACAAAGTGACCAGTCTCAAATGGCTACTCCTTTCTGGGCTGCAGGTTGCTAGGGCTCTGGCTGTCTGTTCCCCCCACCCCCTCAAAAAAGGGCGGGGGAAATTGGTGTGTTAGGGGGAAAAAGAACATACATACATGTTGTCTGCCTTTCATAGAGATAATAAACCTACAGAAAGAAATGCTGTTGAGTGGGAGGAAGGCGAAAATATAGGTGGTTTTTTGTTTTGGGTTTTTTTTTTCCTCCAGTTCTGCGACGCATTAACCCTGCTGCTGTTGGGATGTTCTCTGCTCAGCCTATTGGCTGAGCCCAGGAGCTGCTGTCCGCCAATCGGGTGGTGGAAGGCAGACAAATCTACCCCGCCACCAGCAAAAACGGCGCGTAACCCTTGCGGTGCCGGCCCAGCCCCGCCAGAGCTGGCGCCACGAAAGAGAGATAGGTGTCTCCAGCTGCTGTTGCCGTTTGGGGCGGGTCGGCTTCTTCTGCTTCCCAGGACCAGGTAGAGGAATAGCAGGAAGCAGCAATGCTCCGCAAGGTGGGAAGCTGGGTAGAAATCTGCTGGGGGGCTACCCTTTTGTTCCTCATTTGCCACCTGGGTTACGTTTGTGGGCAGATCCGCTACCCGGTCCCAGAGGAGTCACAGGAAGGGACTTTTGTAGGGAATGTCGCCCAAGATTTCCTGCTGGATACAGAGAGTCTGTCAGCTCGTAGGCTGCAGGTTGCTGGAGAGGTGAACCAAAGACACTTCCGTGTGGATTTGGACAGCGGAGCCCTGCTCATCAAGAATCCAATTGATCGAGAGGCACTGTGTGGACTCAGTGCCAGCTGCATCGTGCCCCTGGAGTTTGTAACTGAAGGGCCTTTAGAAATGTACCGAGCGGAGGTAGAGATCGTGGATGTGAATGATCACGCCCCCCGATTTCCTCGGCAGCAGCTGGACTTGGAAATTGGGGAGGCAGCTCCTCCAGGACAGCGTTTCCCCTTGGAAAAGGCTCAGGATGCAGATGTGGGGAGCAATTCTATCAGCAGCTATAGACTAAGCTCCAATGAACACTTTGCACTGGATGTCAAGAAGCGCAGCGACGGCAGCCTGGTCCCAGAGCTGCTCCTGGAGAAGCCTTTGGATCGAGAGAAGCAATCAGACTACCGCCTGGTGCTGACTGCTGTGGATGGAGGGAACCCCCCGAGATCTGGCACCGCAGAGCTCCGGGTATCAGTGCTGGACGTGAATGACAACGCCCCAGCCTTCCAGCAATCCAGCTACAGGATTAGCGTGTTGGAGAGTGCCCCAGCCGGCATGCTGCTCATCCAGCTCAATGCCTCTGACCCAGACCTGGGTCCCAGTGGTAACGTCACCTTTTCTTTCAGTGGTCACACCCCTGATCGTGTGAGAAACCTCTTTAGCCTTCACCCTACTACTGGAAAGCTTACCCTTCAGGGGCCCCTAGACTTTGAGAGTGAGAATTACTATGAATTTGATATTCGGGCTCGTGATGGGGGTTCTCCAGCCATGGAGCAACATTGCAGCCTTCGGGTGGATCTCCTAGATGTAAATGACAATGCCCCACACATCACAGTGACCTCAGAGCTTGGGACTCTTCCAGAGAGCGCAGAACCCGGGACTGTAGTGGCACTCATCAGTGTACAGGACCCTGACTCAGGGTCAAATGGAGACGTGAGCCTCCGTATTCCAGACCACCTGCCATTTGCCCTCAAATCTGCCTTCAGGAACCAATTCTCCCTGGTAACTGCTGGGCCCTTGGACAGAGAGGCCAAATCCAGCTATGACATTATGGTCACTGCTTCTGATGCTGGGAATCCTCCTCTGAGTACCCAGAGGACTATTTTCCTCAATATTTCAGATGTGAATGATAACCCACCCTCTTTCTTCCAGAGGTCACATGAGGTGTTTGTTCCTGAGAACAATCGCCCAGGGGACCTGCTTTGTTCCCTTGCAGCCTCTGATCCAGACTCTGGCTTGAATGCGCTTATCTCCTACTCTCTCCTGGAGCCCAGAAATCGAGATGTTTCAGCTTCTTCTTTTATCTCTCTGAACCCCCAGACAGGAGCTGTTCATGCCACTCGATCCTTTGACTATGAGCAAACACAGACACTGCAGTTTGAGGTACAGGCCCGAGATCGAGGCAACCCACCTCTTAGTAGCACTGTGACAGTTCGCCTCTTTGTGCTGGACCTCAACGACAATGCCCCAGCGGTGCTCCGCCCTAGGGCCCGGCCTGGTTCCTTATGTCCTCAAGCACTGCCTCCATCAGTTGGTGCTGGCCATCTAGTCACAAAGGTGACTGCCGTGGACTTGGATTCAGGTTACAATGCTTGGGTTTCCTATCAGCTCCTGGAGGCTCCGGACCCCAGCCTGTTCGCAGTCTCTCGCTATGCTGGGGAGGTACGGACAGCAGTTCCCATCCCAGCTGATCTCCCACCACAGAAGCTGGTCATTGTGGTAAAGGATAGTGGTAGCCCACCACTCTCTACCTCTGTTACTCTTCTAGTGTCCTTGGAGGAAGATACTCATCCAGTTGTCCCTGATCTTCGAGAATCTTCAGCCCCAAGAGAAGGAGAATCCCGTCTGACCCTCTACTTGGCTGTATCGCTAGTGGCAATTTGCTTTGTCTCCTTTGGCTCCTTTGTGGCACTGCTCTCAAAGTGTCTACGTGGGGCTGCCTGTGGAGTGACGTGCTTTCCTGCTGGCACCTGTGCCTGTCTCACCCGATCTCGAAGGAGGGAGGGGCTTCCCCCTTCCAATGGGATCCTTCGAATCCAGCTAGGGTCAGATGATCCTATCAAGTTTGTTGATGTGGGTGGCCACTCTCATGGCTGCACACCCTTGGCTTCTGCACCCACTCGGAGCGATAGCTTCATGATGGTGAAGTCACCAAGTGCACCTATGGCAGGGGAGCCTGTTCGCCCAAGCTGCCCACCCTCTGATCTTCTGTATGGGCTAGAGGTGAGACCTTTGCAGGCTCAGCCAATGCTTGAGGGTTATTCTGATCCAGGCATATGGCTGGGTCATGTCTTGGTGTCTCTACACGAACCCTTAGTGAATGGTAATTATGTGGTAGATGGTGTGCTTTAGAAGTGTGGTGTGAATAATCAGAAAGCTGTCACTGACTAGTACTTGTGGTGGGTTATGCCATTATCCGAGTGTAAGAGATGAAGGTAATGATCAAGAGTCAGTGTATTGTGGGAGCATGGAAGGCTTTGTTGCACAAGGGTAGGACATACCAGGCAGTCACCTAAACCCAAGAGGTTCCTTTCTGTTTCTGAATGAGGTGGCCAGGTTCTGGACTACCTTAACTCGAGGTTACCATTTCCCAGTGAATTGAGGGGGACTAATATATCTGCCCCACAGTATCAAGTACTCCTTAACCTACCATAGACAGAACTCTCTGCTTGAAGCAGCAGAGAGCACCAAGAGGAGAGAGCCGAGGGAGTAGGGAGGCATCAAGGTACAAGCAGAGATTTTTCATTCCAGGTCTTCAGGAATCTCAGTCACTGAGATTTGAGCTAGATGTGGGATAATGGGGGCAGGGGAGCATTACTTCTTTGGAGGTGGAGGAGAAAGCAATGTAAGTGAAATCACTTAATGTCAGAAAACTGGTTTGTAGGTGAGGAACTCAGAGATAGCCACTTATGGAGTCTTTAAGTAGAGTTCTGAATTGGTGAAACCATAAATCCTGGAAACCATGCCCAGTTTCTTCCAGGTGACCTGGATCAGTCTCAGGAACATCCCCCAGAAGTATGACAACCAGAAGCTGTCATACTCATTCCACAGCTCAAGTCATGGATCTCAGAAAAGCTGAGTCCTATACCCATCAGCTGATATTGAGATTCCTCAAAACACTGATGGGGAATCAGAACAAGGCTTTATAGGATCCTAACAAATCTTGTCTCTCACTTAGCAGCATTTGGCAAGATGGGGGAGGGAGGAGGTTCACATGGGCTTCACAGGGAACCTCCCCTGGAAGGACAGAATTTTGTTGGGTTAAGCAAAGTTAGTGGAATCTTCTAAAGTCCTAAGGGAAGTTGCTGGGACAGAACACTGAGAAGTTTTGTACCACTTTGTCTTCCCTGTTGAGCACCATCTGAGCTGTCAAGCTTTGCTGCCAAGGGGGCTGAATCAACCTGCAGCATGAAATGAGTGGGGAAGTAGGAGGCTTCGTTGACACAGATTTGTCTGTTCCTAAGGTTTCCAGGATTGAGGAAATTTCATAATTGGTTGAGAGTAGACAGACTTTTTGGCCAATCAGACTCAGAGCAGAGGTGGGGGATCTATCTGTTCTTCCTGCCCACCTCTCCTCCCCCTGTTCCCCAGCTCCACTCAGATTCAATTCCCATCCCCCCCCCCCACCCCCGCCATTTGGTGACTAAGAACTGCTGCAGGCAGACAAACCTCGGAGCAGTTTTTAAGAGGCTGAAAGGAGACATAAAAGAATTCAGCTGCTACATTTCCAAGACTTGGGTCTACCTTGGAGACAGGACAGCATAGAGTGAGTGTCCAGGAAAGACCTTCTGGGTCATGGGGCCCAAGACACCCCCACAGCTCACTGGGAAATGGCAAGTGCTGTGCATGTTGTCCTTGTGCTGCTGGGGCTGGGTATCCGGGCAGCTTCGTTACTCAGTGGTGGAGGAGTCTGAGCCGGGGACGCTGGTGGGGAATGTTGCTCAGGATCTAGGCTTAAAGGTGACAGATCTGTTGAGCCGCCGCCTGCGGTTGGGGTCTGAGGAAAATGAACACTATTTTTCCCTGAGCTTGATGAGTGGTGCTCTGGCAGTGAAGCAGAAGATTGACCGGGAAAGCTTGTGTGGTGCCAGTACAAGCTGCCTGCTACCAGTGCAGGTGGTGACTGAACATCCCCTGGAACTAATCCGCGTAGAGGTGGAGATCCTGGATCTCAATGACAACTCCCCGAGCTTTGCCACCTCTGTGCGGGAGATACGCATCTCAGAATCGGCTGCACTTGGGGCACGATTCCCGCTAGATAGTGCCCAGGATCCGGATGTGGGCACCAATACTGTGAGCTTCTATACTCTAAGCCCCAGCAGCCACTTGTCTCTGAATGTGAAGACCCTAAAAGATGGGAAGCTCTTCCCAGAGCTGGTGCTAGAGCAGCAGCTGGATCGTGAAGCCCAGGCAAGACATCAGCTTGTCCTCACTGCTGTGGACGGGGGTGTCCCGGCCCGCTCAGGGACCACTCTTATCTCTGTGATTGTGCTGGATGTCAATGACAATGCCCCAGCCTTTCAGTCCTCGGTTCTACGTGTGGGGCTCCCAGAGAATGCCCCCATCGGTACACTGCTGCTCCGCCTCAATGCCACGGATCCAGACGAGGGCACCAATGGCCAGCTAGACTATTCTTTTGGAGACCATACATCTGAGGTAGTGCGTAATCTCTTTGGCCTAGACCCTAGCAGTGGAGCAATCCATGTGTTGGGTCCCATAGACTTTGAGGAGTCAAGTTTCTATGAAATTCATGCAAGAGCCCGTGACCAGGGACAGCCAGCCATGGAAGGCCACTGTATGATTCAAGTGGATGTGGGAGATGCCAATGATAATGCCCCAGAAGTACTACTGGCCTCTTTAGTCAATCCTATCCTGGAGAGCACACCAGTGGGCACAGTAGTGGGCTTGTTTAATGTGCGGGATCGAGACTCCGGTAGAAATGGTGAAGTGAGCCTTGATCTCTCCCCGGACCTGCCATTTCAGATTAAGCCTTCTGAGAACCACTACTCACTGCTAACCAGCCAGCCTTTAGACCGGGAGACCACATCCCACTATATTATAGAGCTGTTGGCCAGTGATGCGGGTTCACCTCCCCTGCATGCACATCTCACCATCAGACTCAACATTTCAGATGTTAATGACAATGCACCCTACTTTACCCAACAGCTCTATACTGCTTATATCCCAGAAAACCGGCCTCCAGGTTCCCTTCTCTGCATTGTGGCTGCCTCGGATCCAGACACTGGGGATAATGCCCACCTCACCTACTCCATTGTAGGGAGTCAGATTCAGGGAGCCCCAGCTTCCTCCTTTGTATATGTCAACCCTGAGGATGGGCGAGTCTTTGCCCAGCGCACCTTTGACTATGAATTGCTGCAAATGCTGCAGGTCATGGTGGGGGTTCGAGACTCTGGCTCTCCCCCACTGCATTCTAACACATCTCTACATGTGTTTGTCCTGGACCAGAATGATAATGCGCCAGCTGTGCTGCACCCAAGACCCGGCTGGGAACTCTCTGTCCCTCAGCGTCTCCCTCGCTCTGCTCCTCCTGGCTCCTTGGTCACCAAAGTGACAGCTGTGGATGCTGATGCAGGCCACAACGCCTGGCTCTCCTATTCCTTGTTGCCACAGTCCACGGCTCCAGGACTGTTCCTGGTGTCTGCACATACTGGCGAGGTGCGCACAGCCCGGGCCTTACGGGAGGATGACTCTGACACCCAGCAGGTTGTGATCCTGGTGAGGGACAACGGTGACCCTTCACTCTCCTCTACAGCCACAGTGCTGCTGGTTCTGGAGGATGAGGATCCTGAGGAAATGCCCAAATCCAACGATTTCCTCTCAAACCCTCCTGAGCGCTCAGACCTTACCCTTTACCTCATTGTGGCTCTTGCAGCCATCAGCCTCTTATCCCTAGTCACCTTCACCTTTCTGTCAGCTAAGTGCCTTCAGGGGCACACAGATGCCAATGGGGGTGGGAGCCAGTGCTGCAGGCGCCAGGACTCCCCCTCTCGGGACTTCTATAAGCAGTCTAGTCCCAACCTGCAGGTGAGCTCAGACGGCACACTCAAGTACATGGAGGTGACGCTGCGGCCCACGGACTCACAGAGCCACTGCTACAGGACGTGCTTCTCGCCAGCCTCAGATGGCAGTGACTTCACTTTTCTAAGGCCCCTCAGTGTCCAGCAGCCCTCAGCTCTGGGGCTGGAGCCTGATGCCTACCGGTCCCGCTCCAATACGTTGCGGGAGCGGAGCCAGGTGAGGGGCTCCACACCACCCAGGGCGACCCCTGTGGGCTGCCTTGGAGAAGCAGCCCATCCATAGAAGGGACTTTGAATTTGCATCCACTCCTCTCTCAGGTGGGGTTGGGGGCTGTGGGGATGGAGGGGTATGTGGAGCTCAGTGTTGCCTGTATTTTGCACGATTTGGGGGACCTTTTGGACTGATTGCATGGAACACCAAAGTGGGGTTAGGACTCTGAGTACCAGGAAGTGGTGGTGATTGTAGGTGAGGGGGAAGTAGAGCCAGTCTTTGCCACCCACAATGAAAAAAGGCAGGGGTCCAATAATCTTTACGGCTGGGTTTGGTTATGGGAGGCTGGCCCTGGGTGGAGTCAGTCACGAATCTCTGCCTGTACCCAGCCTCCCCAACTCCTGAGGCAGCTTGCTCTGCCAGTCTCGAGGTTTCCTCTTTCCATTCCCTTGATGGGTGACTTCAGCTGTTCTTCTCAGCCATCCTTATTCACCCATCAAGCAAACGTATCTGTAGACAGGATAGGTGTTCACTCATGCTTCATGTGTGTCCTCCCTGCAGAACACACCACTGGCCACATGCACCGATGGGCTCGCCTCACCTCATCACACACACACACACACACATTGGGCTTACATGCATACCACTTGTAACTACCAGTGCTTGCTGCCAAGTTCACACTCACTGGCTGTCCCCAGGCCCCTCGCAGCTTCCTAACCACCTGGCTGCTGGCCTCAGAAGTACTCATGGTGTGATTTCCCAGGGTCTGCAAGGACTAAGGAGCTTCTTCCTGCCTCTCCACCTGGGACTAGATCAGGTCATCTCTGGGCAAAGGTATAAGTCTGGGAACTCTAGGGCAGTGGTAGGCTGCTCTATCCTGCTGGGGCTTTATGCAGAGGTCAGCGGTGCCTCCAGCCCAAAAGCCTCAGGGGCTGGCTGAGCTACTCCATGGCTTAAGGGTCGGATAAGCAGGTGGCAGGAATGTGAAGCACTTGGACTCTGGACACTCAGAGAGATAGGCGTTTGGCTCCGTCACAACCTTTATGTGTTCCTACCATCTAGGATCAGGGCTTTGGGAGGTGACCAGAGTCTCTGAGATTCTGTCAAGTTCTTCGTTCTCTGCCTGATGGAAAGCCACAGCCTCTGCCGGATGCCAGGGTGTCCTCGTGAGTGGGGCAACTATAGTAGTACAAGACACAAGTTTCCCCAATCTCGGGAACTTTTATTTAATAGCTATGTTTTACCCTGCCCCTACTGAATCAGAACTAGTTTGAAACAACACCCCCACATGACCGCTGACTGAGAGAGCCTTACTGCCGTACTTCCTCTGAGTACCACATCTCACTTGCTCTCCCCGACATTTTTGTGGATAGATACTAGCTTCCCCACTTGATGACTGAATTTCACAGAGGTTACATGACTTGCTCAAGTTCCCAGGGTAAGTGGTAGAGAAAGATCTAATTCGGGTCCAACTCCAGAATTTGTACTTTGAGTCACTTGCACTTGTAAAGCTGGAGTGCAGAAGGACAGTCTGCATCTGCTGGGATGGGGCATAGATGGGATTTTTTGTCTTTTCGGGCTTTATATGTTAGAGAAAAGTCTTCTGGAGCTCCTTATCACTGAACACACTCTGGATCCGCCATCCTTATGCCTTCCTGTGATTTGTCATGGTTCTTGCATCTCCATGCAGGTTCTCCTGTGTCTAAGGCTGAGGAGTAGGCATCTCACAGCAGCCCTGGACTGGTGCTGGTAACTCGTATTGTACCTGGGATGCTGGATTTCTGGGTTCTGCTCATATCACTGCCATCTGTGCACCTCAGAGAGTCATTTGTCAGCCTTGGGCCTGTCTTCTCCCCAGTGTAACCAGAGAGGCTCATATTTCTCCTCCACTTCTGGGGGTGAGCCTGAGAGTTAACTGCCAGCTCACCTCAGAACGAGTAAGGAGATGGCTCAAGGAGTGCTCCATGTGCAATGGGACAATACTCTCTCTGGACTCAGGAGTGAAGTGGCTGGCCAGAGTCCCGCACCTTCATCCAGGTGGGACGTGACTACAGATCAGCCCCTTCGGAGCCCTGGAGACTTAGCTGGCTCTGCTCAGAGGCTGTGGGAGCTCCATCTCTGCTGGGCTCCATCCCAGCAGTTCTCTCCATCCCAGACAGAGCAGCCTTGTTCTTTCCTTCTCAGTCACAGCCATTGACTGGCAGGGTTCTGGGGGTGAGAGGTGTCTTGGATCCCCTGCAAAGAATCCGTCTGGCATGACTCCTAAATTAATAATGTGTTTAGCCGTGGGAAGGGATCATTGAGAGCCAAGGGCCTGGAGGAGGTGTCCCTCTGAATATGTTATAACACAACCTGGCGCCAAAAGGGTTACCCCGGAGCAGCAGCCATCTTGCTGCAAGAATGCTTTGTTCCCAGCTGAGGAGCTGAATCCATTCTTTCTAGGGCTGGTGGAATTCTCATCGAAAATCTCCTCAACCACTTTCGATGGGGGGCTGGAGGGGTGGGGGGGCTTCTCTACACCCCTCCTTCTGGTTCTGCAGAAGAGACTTACAGCACTTGAATCTCAGCTCGCTCAGAAGTTTTGAGTCTCTGGGCTGGGAGGAATGGGCTCTGTCTTTGGCAGAGGAATCTTCGGGTTTGCTGGTCAGATAAGTGTTATTTTATTTCTGTCTCTCAGACCTCTGAGACTTGGAGTACATTTTGTCTTTGGAGATGTCTTCCCCTCCCTCCTCTTATCCTGTTTTCTTCTCTGAGTCTATTTCCCTTTTCCCTCCCTGCCTAGCCCCAGACTCTGGTGACATTCTGACTGTGTGATACTCAGCCCCTTTTTCCCCTCTGTTTTCTCCACAGCAAGCCCCGCCCAACACGGACTGGCGATTCTCCCAGGCCCAGAGACCCGGCACCAGCGGGTAGGTGACTGCCTCTCCAGCCCACCCTCTTCTCTGCGGCATTTCCTCAGTGATGACGTGGGAGGAGGTGGGGGAAGGCTCAGAATTTGCTACAAATCGCTCCTTCCCTGAGTTCCAGATTCCAGGGAAGTTTTAGTGTATTGGGGGCTGGTACACAGACCCCAGAAGGAAGAGGCTGGTACTCTGGCTCTCTGAAAGCTCGCTCCACATGCTCAGCCCCTTCCTGCTTCCCATGCAAACCTGTTCCCATCTCCTCGCCTGAGGTTGGTCTCTTGGTGGAAAGGGAGTGTTTTATACCCATCTAATTGCTACGTCCCCCTGCTTCAGGTTGGGCTGGGGTTCAGGCAGAGACTCGAGGGATAGGAGGAGGAGGAGGCACTATCAGCAGTCAGAGCCACCTCCAGAGCCAGTAGGACTGAGCAGGGACAGAGGTGCGGGAGGCCAGGCAGCTGTGGGGGAAGGTGGAGGCTACACAGCTAGAGGTGGGACTGGAGAGGGAGCTCAAAGGGCAGGTGTCCCGGTCCTGCCCTGGCTCCAGGCTGCCCCAGGTCCCTGAAGCTGGTCCTGCCCTATTGTCTCTGCCAGTCTTTCTTATCTCTTTGCCCTCCCCTCAGTCTCTGTCTCATTCACAGTCTCTGCCTCTCCCTCTTTCTTTTTTTTATTTTTTTATTTTTTATTTTTTTTTTCTCCCTCTCTTTCTGTCTCCACCTCAGTTTCAGTCTTTATTGCTGCCTCTTGGTCCCTGCCATCTCTATCTATTTGCACTGATCTGTGCCTTTCATGGCACCTGCCATGCTGGATGCTCAGTCAATGTCGAATTAATAAATGTGACTCAGCCTCTGTCACATCTCTTCTCCTTTTCCATTTCCCTGTCTCTTCCCTTGACCTCTTTCCTGTGTTTCCCTCTTGCCTACCGTCCTTGTGTTCCTCTGTCTCTTGGCTTCCTAACCTCTTATTGTTTCTGCTTCCCTCTCTGTTCGCAGGCTATGTCTCTTTCCTTATCTGTCTCTGAGCATGGAGTCTGTCTCTATCTGTATCCCTGAGCCTGTTTCTGTTACTCTTTCTTTATCTCTCTTTGTCTCCCTTATCCTGTCTTGCATTTCTTTGTACTTGTGGGCAAGCCAGCACACACATGCCCTCCCTCCCCTTCACACACAGTCTTTGATCACCACACACCCTCCCTGTCCAGGCTGCCCCAGCTGCTCATTTCAATTGAGTATGAATTCCTGCTGAGACAGGAACCCCCTGCGGGTGGTGGGGAGGGAAACTAGAAAGATCTTCAGTTGGTCTGAGGGGAGTGAGATGGGCTCTGGGCCAGGCCTCCCTGTTGGGAATCTGGAGCCTGGAGGAGTCCAAGGAATCCAGGAGAGGGAGAGAGGGGGCAGAGTTTAGGCCCCCTTCCCCTGCCTCTTTGCTGGTCAGACACACTCAAAGCCTGCATTTCCCTGCACGCTGCACATGGTGAGCGCGCACTGCCTCAAGAATCTTGGAGACCTTAGTATACATGGTGGGAACTCCACCACCTTGGCATGTTCAATCTTGCACATGTATCAGGAACTCAGGACATTTCCTAGAAGTTCCCCAGAAGGCAACAAGCCAGATGGCTTGGACTGCCCTTGCCCCTCCCTTGACCCCTGTCTTCTTTTTCCCCAGTGGCCTTGCCAGCCTTTCTGTAGTTGATTGGTTAGGTCACTCATGTGTTCACTCACGTATTCATTCAGTCGTCACTTACTTATTGGGCATCTACTATGAGCCAGACCCTTTTCTAAATACTGTCTTTCAAGAATGAACACGCAGAACTCATAGACTTCCAGGCTAGCAGGTGAGACAGAAAATTGACAACAATCACACTAAAAAAAAAAAAAAATACTAGTTAGAAACCATCGCAAGTTCTAAAAAGAAGAGGATCATGTGAGTGTAATGGTAGAGGTGGAAAAGCCTCTAGGGGGAAGTGACCTTTGAGCTGAGGTGGTGAGAAGCACTGGACAACTTCTAGCCCCTGTGCCCACATGCACCCCAGACCATAAGCTGGTCCTGAAACAGAATTCATTGCTGAAGCTGGAAGGCCCACAGATTGCTTCTGATGTCCCCTCTGGTTTGGGCACCTTACCCCTGCCTCAAGTCCCTTTTCATCAAATAAGAGACTTGGCGGCTATCTGAATATACTATCTGAAATACACATAGGAGCTTGAAATACACATAGGAGACTTGGCGGCTATCTGAATATACTATCTGAAATACACATAGGAGCTCTTGGGAGAGATATAAGAGAAGGTTCCCTACCTTAGTTAACTTGAGGGAGATGGCACAAACATTCCTGACTGAGTTCCATGATGCCACAGATGAAATAACCATTAAGGGTTCAGTCCAGCAAATAGCTTTCCTCCTTCATTCATACCATAGTTAGTAAACACCTCTTATAGACCAGATGGTATTCTAGGTGAAGGAGGCAATAAAATAGGCCTGCCCCCTGCCTTCAAGGAGTTTACCATGTGTTGAATGAGGCAAATACTAACCAAATATAAAAAATAAACATAAGATTGCAGTTATCACAAGTGCTAAGAAGAGCAGTACCTGGTGGTGAGAGCATAAAATAGGGGTTTGACCTGGTCAGGGGGCAGAAGGACATCTAAGAGCAAATGAAGTCCTGCTGAGATCTGAATGCTGAATGTAAATTAACCTGCTGAAGGAGAGAGGGAGGAGCATATGCAAAGGCCTTAGGGCAAGGCTTCTCAGAATCAAACTGACTGGGAATTCTTTCTTGCCACCATTCTGATGAGTAAATTGGAGTGAGAGGATGAAGAGGAAAAATTTCTTTTATTCAGACTAACTGGTTCTCACCCAGTATCACTTCCCTGCTCCACACCATCCCTACCATCTTGGGGACTGGCACATCAGCTTCAGAGCAGGGCTGGTGTTGAGCTCTCTAGTAAACCTAGTTCAGGTTCAAGTTGGCACTGGGTCGCATTACCTAGACCAAGGGGATAAAGACATGCTTTGCCAGGTGCTCCTCCTTCCAGCTGGAATCCCTTCTCAAGTCATCCTTCTGGGTTCTTATCTCAACAGCTGTTAGGCACTGAATCCAGCAAACCACTTGTCCCTTCTTGGGCTGTAAACCATGCCCTGCCCTGCAGCTGTTCCCAGTCTCTGCTCAGGGGAGAGAATCTCCATTTAGCTTCTCCCAGTCTCCATTCTGTTCTCCCTTGATAGCTCCCTACGACCTTCCATTCCCCATCCTTGGAGAGATACTAGCCTTGCTCTCCCTCGCTTATGCAGTCAATCAGCAGACAAGTAGCAACTTATTTTTTTTTCTCCTTATAAAAAAATACACGCTCATTATAGAAGCATGAGAAATAGAGAAAAAATTTAAAAGAAAAAGCACTCTAATTTCACAACCCAGAGAACTCTCACTAACATTTGTTGAATATGGAAATTTTCAAATATGTACAAAAGTAGAACTGTGTAATGAACCTCTCTGATCCTGATGTCCAGCTTCAACTAATGCCCTACTTTGTTTCACTTGGGTCTCTACCCTGTTACTCCCTTAAGCTATTTTGAAACAGACTTTAGCCATCATATAATTTCATCTGCGTCTTCACTGTCTTTAACAGACAATTCTTTTTTTTAGACACGTAAGCACTAATATTAATAAACTATTAATACTGAATAATATATTATAAGCTAGTATCATCAAATACTCAGTCTTTATTGACATTTCCCCAGTTATGTGTCTGTTAATGTATTTGCACACTTATCCAAATTAAGGTCCACATTTTGTATTTGGTTGAGTGTCTCATATCTCTTAAACTTTTTAATATTTTCATATGTGTATTTCTAAACTTTTTTTCTTTGTGCACCCAAACAACATGCACAGGTTTCTTTTCTTTCTTTCTTTTTTTTTTTTTTTTAAATCTGATTTACCTAAATAAATTGTTCACAAACTTGTTCACAAAATATCAAGAACTCGGGTGGTATATTTCTCACTTTTTTTTTTGCTAGTAATTGAGTTCCATCAACATTATCACCTGTTTGTGTTCTCTTTGCAATATACCACGAGAATCTCCCCCGTCAAAAAAATTTTCAGAAGTTAGTTATTTGTTTCATAACAGCCCTTCATATGGACATGTGATGTAGATTTTAAAAGGCTGACAGGCTTTTACTACATCACAAAATACATAGGTATTTATATTTTAACAGTTAAATCCAGGCTACTGTCAGAGTGCCTTCCCCAGGTTGCATCCTGCTGCAGGGAACCTTTCTCCACAGCCCAGCCTCTGGGTTGTTCCTTCGCACTCACATCCAGTGCGCCAGAATATAGACTTCTTAGTGCAAGAAATGTGTCTGTGAACGCTTATGTTTTAGGGCCTGCTGCAGGCACTGACATGGTGGATCCTTGGAAAATGGTCGATTAGACATAGTCCATCTCCTCTACTTTCATTTTTCACCATCTCCTAAATCCTGGAAGGGTCCCTTAGCTCCACTGCCTGCTGGGGCTACAGGGCCTCCGTGGGGAAGCCTTGTGTGGTGTCACGTGTAAGAGGATAGGCTCCAGAGTCGTGTAAGAGGATAGGCTCCAGAGTCACACGAGGCCTCTTTTTAGTCACAGCTCTGCCAGTTACCAGCTATATGGCTTTGGGAGTCTTTCAATCCCTCTGAGCCCCAAGATTCATCTTCCGGAAAATAGAATACTGAGAACACTTATCTGCAGGTGGTTCCGAGGCTCAAATAGTCAAGCTAAGCTATAACTGAACTAGATATAAACTAAATATAAATGTAAACTGTATCTGAACTAAATATATATAACCAAATGTTATATGTATATAACTAAACTAAATTGTATATAATTTAGCCCAGAGCCCAGAGAATAGGAAGCTCTCTGCAAATTGTTCAAAAAGAAGTCTCTCCTCCCTCTACTTATCTCATGGCCAGCTTCAAAGAGCTGGCTGCCCGCTCATCTGCTTAGCCTCCAGCGTTCAGCCATTGCCCAAGAATCCTCCCTGCAGCCCAGCCCACGATGGTTCCAGACCCAGCCCTTAACTCACCTTTATTCCCTCAACACCATTACCCAGTCCTCACAGGGCTGCCTCCTAACCTGGTACCTGACCCTGTGGTTCACCCTGGAGGGCTTCTCCTGCTCCCCCACCTTCGTCTTGTTCTCCCCCACTCCATCCCAGTTAGGCTGTCCTTCTTGGCATGAGGCAGCCTTGTGCCCTTCAGGAGGCCTAGTGCCAGCTCAGCAGGGCTGCAGGTAAAGACTCCTGGATTTCCTAGAGCATCCAGTTGAACTGCCCAAGTTTTTTCTGGCCTCAGAGGCTTGGGGGCATGTTGCTCTCTCTGCCTGGAACGCGCTCTCTGCCTGCAATCTTCTGTCGCTTTTTTACTTTGAAATGTTTCAAACTTGTCAAAACCAGTGTGATGAACATGGAAATACTGTTTTGACCTAGATAGTCTCATCAATTGTTAAGATTTTGAACCTTTGTTTTTTCTCTCTCCGCACACACACCAAACTTTTTTTTTCTGAACCATTTGAGAGTGGCAGACATCATAAAATTTGAAAAACTTTGGTATATAACTCTTAATAATAGTAGCGTTCTCATACAAACCATAAAAGAACAATCCCGTTTGAGAAATTTAGCATTAATGCAATAATAATATATAGTCCGCTAGTAGATTTTCATAAATGTTCTTGAAATGTACTTTTAACCTGTTTGGTATTTTGGGTTTTTTTGTTTTGGGGGCGTTGTTTGTTTTTTAAAGTAAACTCTGTACTCAACATGGACCTTGAATCCATGACTCTAAGGTTGCATGCTCTCCTGATTGAGCCAGCCACACCTCTGGTATTTTTTTTTTAATCTAAGATTCAATCAGAGAGCATAAATTGCAACTGCTTGCCGTATCTCTTTCATCTCCTTTAATGTAGAACAGCCTCCTTACCTTTTTTGTTTGCTTTTCATGACAGACGTTTTTTAGAGTCCCAGCCAGTTGTCTTTTAAAATGTCCCACAATCTGAATTTGCTTATGATTTTCTCGCAGAGAAATGAGGTTAACAGTTTTGGTAGGAATACTGCCTGGTGACCCTGTACACCTCCCACCACATTATGTGGGGAATGACTTCATGTCAGTCTATCTAGTTGTCAGGGCTCCTCACTTTGTTCACTAAGTCAAGTGGTATCTCCAGATATCTCCATTACAAAGATATTTTTAAATATTAGATTAATAAATTGTGAGTGATATTTGAGACTGTGCAGCAAGCGTTCACTTTTATTATTTTAGTATTCGTTGATGGTTGCTGGTTACAAGGTGGGGATTTTCTATCATTCTTCCTACTTTTGTTTAGCTGGAATTGTCCTGCAGATCACCTGGAAATTTCTTCAAATTTAAATTCCCTGTCTTCTAGTTTCCCTTTTCCTCAGGGAAGCCTGGGCTGATTGAGCTCCCCAGCCCCTACTAAATCAAGAGTTGGCTCTATACCTGGCTCTTTGCCTACATGGCACTTGTCACAGTTATGATTAAATAACTATGCAATTATTTAATGTCAGCGTCTCAGTATGGACCGTGAGCATCATAGAGACAAACTATTTCAGTCATGTTCCCAACTATAACCCCAGTACCTAGCCCAGTGTGTGGTGTGCAGTTGTTGCTCAGTAAATGTTGGTTGAATAAATGGACACAGAATTCCACCTCTTCTCACTCTGAGGAGAGGAAATGAGCATCCTACTTTCCCCTTCAACCCTCAGTCTCCGTTTGATATGATGGTGTAGAGGTCACGCATTGCAGCTGTGCTCTGATCTAAGTCCACCTCCCTGGGGATGGGGAATCCCAGATCAGGGGAAACCATAAGCAGGGACAGGACTTGGAAAAATTGTAAAGCATTTCCTGGATGTGCTCACCCACCATGACAGAATGCACAGATGTGCTCACCCTCACTCATGTTCACTCTTATGCATTTTCTCTCTCTCTCTCTCTCACACACACTCTTTCTCTCTCTCACCCTTTCTCTCTCTCATACGTGTTCAAGGCCTGCCCTGCAGCCACTCCCCTGGTACCAAATCCTTCACTCATAGTGACCTAACTCTCCATGGATATTTTCCCATCCATTCAGGCAAAAACTATTTATTGAGGAACTTCAGTGTGTCAGATGGTGCCAAGGATCACCTAATGGACTGTGTGTGTGTCAGGGTGTTTCCCTTTCCCCTCAGAAACAGAAATAATGTCATACTACAAAATCCCAAAAATGCATGACAGTAGTCACTGTGGTAAAAATCCAAGCTGGATTGGAATTCCTTTGGATCCTTTATAGGTTAGCATTTTTAACAATTATCAATCACTTCATGTTTTTTCTCAATGCTTAGAGTGTCTGACGGTCTTCGTTAGGTGCTTCAGTAGGAGGCAGGTACCATAGCAGGGTCAGTGCCCCTGGAGCTGTCATGGGGAGGCACCTGGCCTGGTCTGGGTGGGCTTAGGGATCCGCTCTGACAGATTTTATTCATGTTACCAAAGCAGAGGTAGGAAACTGGCAGTCTGGAGAACAGTATCTGCATCAGATCTGCTGTGAGAGGGAACTTGAGGAATTAGGGAAGTGCCTCAGAAAAGGTTTGATTTTTATAGATGATACAAGGCAAGCAAGTATGCTAAGCAAATTTTTCAAAGGAATTGCAAATATTACATGTTCTAATCCTACAGGCCATCTTTTGGCATGGGATGAAGATACAGAGTACTAGATTTGGGTTCCCTGGGAGAGGACAGGAGGGGCCTGAGTGGGGCTGGCCTGGAAGACTGTATTCACCATCCCGCTCTCTCCTCAGCTCCCAAAATGGTGATGAAACCGGCACCTGGCCCAACAACCAATTTGACACAGAGATGCTGCAAGCTATGATCTTGGCCTCTGCCAGTGGTAAGTTGTGCCCTCTGTGTGTTGGGATGGGAGATGTGAGGTTCTAGGAGAATAGAAGTCACCTGCCTTAACCTGCATGGCGTCTCTGGATCTTTCAGCTGCTCTGAGAAGACTCACAAATCCTGGACAAAAAGCCAGATTGAGAAGCAGTTCAGGGTCCTGGGATGTCTAGAGGGAGTGGAAATGGAAAGATTGAGGGAATGTAGAGCAGTAGTGTTGAGAGTCCAGTTTCAGAAGGGGATGGCATAGGTCAGATGCTAGTTCTGTTACTTACTATCTTTGTGAATTTGATCAGTTTGCTTAATCTTACTAACCCTTATTCAGCCAGGAAAATGGAGGCAGTGGCCTCAAAGGGTTGTCGTGAGGATTAAATGAGATGCCACCATAGAGCACAAAGCACTGGGGGTGGCCCAGGCAAGCCTTCAGTTTGTGCACATGGGTGTGAGAGAATGCACTTGGACCCTTCACTTTTTTGTTGCTCCTCCCCCCCACAGAGCAGGATTTTGATTTTTCTAGAAGGCTGACAGAGATCCTCATATGTGATAGAGATTCAGCCCCTGATTGTTGTCCCTGAAGAGTCAAAAGGGTCCTGAGCAGGGGAAACAGAACGATATTAGTACTTAAGAGCACAGGCTTTGGAGGCAGGTCAACCTGGATTCAAATCCTGGCACCCATGCTTCACTGTGAGTTATCAAGGAAGGTCCTAAGCCCCTGTGAGCCTCAGTTTCAATGACTATAAAATACTATGACAGATCTTAGAGCAGTGTTGTGAGGGCCAAAGGGAGGGCCTTAGCGCAGGAATGCCCGAGTACAGGCATGCTCCACAGTGGCTAAAATTGATTAACTCGTATCTTTATTGACCCATAAAAGGCAGAATTAGAGTAATGCCTATTAATAAGGACCAGTTGTGGGAGCAGCAAACCCTAAGCTTCCGGTGGAGAGTGTCAGAGGATTAAGGCATCAAGGCTTAACACAGTGTAGTCAAAGCCCTGGCCCCGAGCATGTGTGGAGGGCTGGTAGAGAACCAGGTAAAATCAGAACAAAAATCACTAAAATCACACCCCTGTACTGTCCTCATTTTGAGCTGCAGATGCATGATTCTAATGTAGTCTGACTCTCAGGTTGATGTTTTTTCTTCTGTGGTGACCACGTCTGCCTGTAGATGTAGCCTATATTTCCCTTGTAGCTGAATAGGTGCAGAGGGTCAGGTCCTCTTCCTATCTTGCTTTATTCTCTCTGACTAGAGGTGCCAGATAAAATACAGGATGTTCAGTTAATTTTAACTTCACGTAAGCAACAAATAGTATTTTAGCTTAAGCAGGCACCAAATGTTAGTATTGGGACATACTATAGAAAAAAATTGCTCATTGTTTATGTGAAGTTATTTAATCAGGCATCCTGCATTTTTTTGTTGTTGTTAAATCTGGTGAATGTCTCCCAGATGCCTGTGGGCCTGAATGAAGCCGGGCCCATGGTAGGTGAAGGGGGCGAGGAAGAGGGAAGTGACAGAGCCTGCCCAGGTCGGGGGTGCTGTGCTTCTGGAGAGGCCAAATACAGAGTATGACAGAGGCAGGTGGGTGGGTCTGGGAGATGCCAAGCTGGGTTCTTGAGGAAAGTAAACTGACAGGCATATTTAGCTCTTGTGGTTTTTAGCAGTACAGCCAGGAAGCAGGCTTTTTGACCTAAATCCACATTTATAAAACAGAAATGGAATTGGTATTTATGGCCTACAACTAGCCTGGGTCACTGCAGGCTGGCTCCCTGTCAGGGCTCCACCCCTCCCGCCCACACAGCGTCTGACCTGAGTATAAGCTTGGGCCTTGGGGAATGGATCCAGAAGGTTGAAGTGGCAGGGTCAGGCCCTACTCTCACTTTCATACCTGCTTCCCTGTCTTGAAGCCAGAGAGGTTCCTGGAGTCCAGCCCAGCCTGGCGCTAGGGGCTGCTGAGGGGGAGTAAGTATGAAGGAAACTAAATACATTTGGGAGGTTTTTTAAATAAACATTTGGAGGGAAGTGTGTTTTCAAGGAGGTTCTGGTTTGTGGTTCAACTGACCCTGGTCTGGCCTGACCAGGCCTCCCTGTCTGGAGGTGCTGTTTTCAGCGCTGGGTTGGGGTGAGAAGGGCAGGGGGGATGGGGTGGCCAGGAGCTGGCGAGGAGGCCAGCGCAGCTCTCACTTTCAGGCCAGAGCTTTTTAAAGATTTTATTTTTAAGTAATCTCTACACGCAACATGGGACTCGAACTCCCAACTCTGAGATCGAGAGTCCCATGCCCCTCCTAGGGAGCCAGCCAGGCACCTCTTCCTTGCTGCTTTTTTTTTTTTTTTTTTTAAGATTTTATTTATTTATTCATGAGAGACAGAGAGAGAGAGAGACAGAGAGAGAGGCGGAGGCACAGGCAGAGGGGGAAGCAGGCTCCACGCAGGGAGCCTGATGTGGGACTCCATCGGGGTCTCCAGGATCATGCCCTGGGCTGAAGGTGGCGCTAAACCACTGAGCCACCCGGGCTGCCCTTCCTTGTTGCTTTTTAAAGGGTGTTTCTCTTTGGAATAGAAAAGACCTTGGTCCCCCGCTCACTGCTGTGATGGAGGGATAGGAGGAGGGGCTGCTGAAGAATTGATTGTACAGGTCAGAGCCTGTAGTCTGCCTTCTCCCCGCTCAGATTTATACCTGGGAAAGCAGAGGCCTGAATCACGCAGGGCCTCTGCCAAGGTCACCCAGTTTTTTTTAGTGGCAGAGCTGACCAGAAGGAACTCGAGTGCCAGCCTTGTTCTCTTATGCTCCAGATTTGCACATCATCTCCCTCCTGGTCCAGCCCCACCTTGATGTTCTCATAGGACCTGGGCCGATGGCAGGCCTGTGCTCCTGGTGAGAGGTGGCAAGACCTGCCTTTGTCATTTCCATCCCCCTGGGGTGCTCCCTAGAGATCTAGGATGTTTGTGGGACATAGGTGGGCCTGGCCTGCAATGACCCAGTCAAGCCCATGCCTTCTCCCTGTTTCTCCCCATTTATTTCCCTTTCTCAAGAGCCTGTGTGCATGTGTGCATGTGTGTGTGAGTGCGTGTGTGCATGTGTGTGTGGGTGTGTGTCCCTCCACCCCCCCACCCCTTTCTGGCACCTCTGAAGTCTCCCCTTAGCCTTAAATCACTCTGGAATCCTGGCTCTTTGAAGCCGATGCTGGGCCCCTACCTCCAACCCCTCCATTCCCAGGCTGAATGAGGGGTGCTGCAGGGGAGGGTGAGCTGGGCTCCCTCCTGGAGTTAATTAGGGAAAACATTGGGAAGTCAGTTGAATGAAAGGGCTGGGGGAGGGGCCCAGCCTGGAGAAAGAGAACAGGAAGTGGGCAGCTGCTCCCTCCCACTCAACCTCTCTTCCACACAAACCCCCAAACCCCTCACATCCTGGGATTTGGGACTTGAAATGGAGGTTGTAGAAACCTGAGCGCTGGCGCAGGGAGGTGGAAAGCCAGAGTCCCCTCTCGCTCCCTCCCTTCTCCCCCTCCATTCCCTTCTCCTTGCCTCCCCTCTCGCTCCCTCCCTTCTCCCCCTCCATTCCCTTCTCCTTGCCCCTCCCCCTCGGCTGCTGGTCTCTTTCTCAGTCCCTGGTTAGTGTCCCAGGATTAGTCAGCCTCTCTGGCTTTAGGCTTTAGTCAGCCTCTCGACCCACTCCCAGGGTCTAGGGTGGAGTCAAGGGCAGCTGGGAGGAGTGCTCCTCTGCCCTCCGGCTGGGGCTGGCCTGGGAATTCCTGGGGCTTTAACCCTTCCGCTGCCAGAGGACTCCAGCAGAAGCCCTTGTGAACTCTGAGTCGTGGAAAGTTTTGGTTTTCCTTGCTGGCCCCATTCGGGGAACATGTAGAGTAGAGTAGAAGTAATGACACACACTCGGCAGTGGTGAGGGTGGTGGCAGCCAACGCCTCACGATGGGCAAGTACCAGGTGCCTGGGTACTGCGTGCTGCTATGGCTTTGAGTTAGTCTTTTACCTTCTCTGGGCCTTGCTTTCCTCATCTGTAGAGTGAGGATAAATACCACATTACCTCACTGGATTGTCCTGGGGAGCTGAAAGCCATCATGCCCGTGCACTCTCTAGCCAAGTGCCTGGCACAGAGTAGGCATCTGCTGCTGGTACCATTATGAAATGAATGCCTGAGAACCACCGCCCTCCCCAGACTAACAACGGAACTGCTAAATACCCACCCTGTGGGTGCTGGCAGGAGAAGGATGGAAGGACCAACAGGTCCTGGTTGCAGCCCTCCAGGAGACCAAGGTCCAGTGTGGAAGGAAACCAGGGCGACTCCCTTGAGGACGGTTAGGGCAAGAATTTGAGAGCGTTTATCTCAGCCCTGAGAAAAGTAACAGCTAGCACGTTTTAAGCCCTTGCCGTGTGATGGGCACTATTCTAGGTGCTTTATATGCTTCATGATCCTGGTTAGCCTTAACACAAACCTGAAGGGGTAGATGCTATTTTTAACCAGTTTCACAGATCAGAAAACTGAGGAGACTTAGGGGAGTTTAGGTGGACTTGCCCCAAATCAGTTAGTAGGTAAAGGAGCTGGGAATCAAATCTAGGCTGTGTCACTTACCCCCCACCCCTTGTGCATAGAGGTGGTATTCCCAGGGCTCATGGGCACTTGGCAGGCATTCATTCACTGGTTGTGCTCTCATGGAGTAACTGCTGGGGACTCAGAGTTTAGCTCCTGACCTTCCTCTGTCTCTTGCAGAAGCTGCTGATGGGAGCTCCACCTTGGGAGGGGGCGCTGGCACCATGGGCCTAAGTGCCCGCTACGGGCCCCAGTTTACCCTGCAGCACGTGCCCGACTACCGCCAGAACGTCTACATCCCCGGCAGCAATGCCACACTGACCAACGCAGCTGGCAAGCGAGATGGCAAGGCCCCCGCAGGTGGCAACGGCAGCAAGAAGAAGTCAGGCAAAAAGGAGAAGAAGTAACGCAGAGGCCAGGCCCAGAGAGCCACAGGGTGGCTTCCCCCCACCCCACCCGCCCCAGCCAGCCCAGTCTCTCCTTACCTGTACCCAAGCCTCGATTTTCGGGGCTCACCCCCACGATACTGGTAGGGGTCCAGGCCATGCTCCCCTTGGGAAAAGAAACAAGTGCCCAGTCAACACCCCCCTCTCTGCCCCTAAGGGATGGAATATGCAAAGGGAGTTCTGCTGGGAACCCCCATCCAATCAATTGCTGTGCCCAGTGGGGGTAGTGGGGTTTGTGTAGACACCATTTATCATTCCTCCTTAAGTTACAGCTGGACTTTCCCATCTTCCAAATTCAATCAGACCCATCTGCCATCCCCTGCCTCCCTCCTTCTCCCCACCCCCTCGGCAGCCCTCTTTCATAAGTAGGGTGGTCTGGGTGTTGAGGTACCTGGTGACCTAAAAAGTCTCACAGTTCTGAAGCGTTAGAAGGCCATCATAACCTTTAGGCCTCTCCAATTCTCAAACTTCCTCCAAGCATGGTTTGGTGCCAGTCCTTTCATCTCCTTCCCGAGACCAGGCTCAAGTTTTGGGAGATGCAGTCACCATTCCCATGGTACTGATGCTTACTGGATTTAGGTGTGTGGGGGGGAGCATGTAGCTACCATGCCTCCTCCAAACACCCTCGGGACCAGTGTTTTGTTCTGTTTTTCATTGTTTGATGTTCCCACTGCATGCTGTGACTTTCCCCTCCCCAAACAAGAGACTCCATTGCATGTTCCAAGACAGTATGGGGTGGTGAGATGAAAGGAAGTGTGTGGCTGTGGGGGATGGACAAAGCTTGACTGACCGGTTATCAGGGTCTTGTAGAAGGCTTTGTATGTCGCCAGGGTACTGGCCAGATCCCCAGTCCCAGCCATAAACCAAGTACCAGGCTGGGCCCTCATGTACCATGTAAAGGCAGTAAACTTTGGGCTAAGCTGTTAGCATCAGTAGGTTTAAACTGGCATTACAGTCAGAGGAAGGTGTGAGGACATTTAGGACCAGGCCCCTGGAGAGGTCAGAGGGCCCTCTGTGGGTGCTGGGTACTCCAGAGGTGCCAGTGATCTAAGAGTCATTGTGGCCCCAGCAGTGAGGGAGGGTTGGGCTGGGCCATTCTTGGTCCCTGGGTTTTGGGGAGACATAGAGCTAGACCTGGGACCAAATGGATGGGATGTTTCAGCCTGGGATCAGGGCTTCTCTGTGGGGCCCTGCGCTCCCCAAGCCTCTGTTCCTTCATTTTGCCAGGTGCCATTTCTTCCCCAGAAGGCCACTGTCCGGCCCCCTCACCAGTCTGCCCCCCAGTGGCCAGAGCCTGGTTGAAGTCCCCCAGTGCCTCCTTGTGCATAGACCTTTCTCTGCCCACCCCTGTCTACCCCGCCCCAGCCTCGTACACCCAGCGGGGCTGTGCAAGAACCCCACCCCAGCCCCGACAGTAGTATAGAGCCCCCCCTTTCGGCTGGTGTAGAGTAGCCAATAGTGTAGTGCGGTGTGCTTTCCCGTGGTGGCGGGTGGGTGGAGGGCTCCGTGCCGACTGCCCTTGAATCCGCCAGCGGCGGCCGTGCTGTGTTTTGTGCTGTGTCCACGCGCTGCGGCGCCCCCCTCCCCTGTACTGACGCCTAGAAGTGCTTCTCTTTGCATAGTCACGTAGCTGCCCCACCCACTCCCCTTCCTGTGTCTCACGCAAGTTTTATACTCTAATATTTATATGGCTTTTTTTCTTTGAAAAAAATTAAAACGTTTCTTCTGAAAGCTTGAACGCTTCTGTGTAAGGGATGGAGGCTCCTGGCGAGTATGGATGAAGGGATGCGCTGAGCGGTGCGTGCTGGACGAAGGGCGGGATCGCCAGGCGACGATGGTGTTTGCGCCTCGGTTTCGTGTCATTGCCCACGAGTCTGTATGTGACCGTCACGTGGCTGTGTGCTAGAGGTACTGTTGTGCAGCGGCAGCAGGGCACGACTGTGATTGTGCTTGTGGCTCGGTATTGCGCTGCGTGTAATCGGCTTCTGCGTCTGCTGTGGAGGCGGGCATTTCTGAGTGCAGCGTGTCAGCGTGCAGTGGAGTGTGCAGTTGGGCGCTTGCGGCTGTCTCCCTTGCGGCCCTAGGCGCCAGGCTCCAGGCGGGAGAGGATGCCCCGGGGCGGGGCGGGAGCGCGTTGGCGCCCGCTACAGAGCTGGAAATGGGCTGGTGCACCTTTCCTTGGTCTCGCCTCTTCCCTGCTAACATTAACGCCCCGGAGTACCTTTGTGGGCTTCTCTGAAGGAGGGGCGCGCCTCCTTTGCCCATCCCCCCTACTGCCGAGTGAGTTTGGGAACACTGTGGGAGTGGGAGGCCATGCGCGCACAGGCCCAGGCTATAGCCTGGACCTCAGTTTACCCATCTGGAATTGAGCTTCCTACTCTCTGCAGCAAAGCCAAGATTAGAAGGTTCAGCGCTTTGTTGCTGGGGAGGGGACCGCGGCGTCAAGGGCTGTGGGAAACGAGGTTGCCGGCCGGTTGGCGGCCGACCCAGGTGGCCCGCCCTCTCTGCGCTTTCACTCTTCAGTTAGTCCTCCTCCTCCCCTCCCCTGCCTCCCCCTTGAAGCACACTGGGAGTCCGGTCTCCTGCAGGAAGTACGGAAGGTGGAGAGGAGGCCGAGCGGAAGGACAGACACACAGACGCCCCCGGGGCGGGGCGCTGGTCAGCGAGGGGATGCCTAACCGCGGGGCGGAAGGAGACCGTCACTGGGTGTGCAGGGCGCAGGGCCGCGTCGCCTGGCCGCGTCGCCTCGCCCTCGGAGCCCTTCGCCGGCTCTGGCAGCGCCTGAAGACTGTTGTCATGGAAACCAAGCCTTCCAACTAAGCATCTGGAGGCGACGTCCTTGTGTGGGAGGAAGGGCGGTGAGCGCGGTTTGGGATGGAAGCAGGGTGTTGTTTCCGAGCGCCAGGCTGCGGAGGGCGGGGTGCTGGGCGCCTGGGTTCTATTCCAGGCACGGCAGCAGCGGACTGGCAGAGCGGGTGAGCAGCTGTGGCTGGTCCCCTAGTTGGCATGTGCGCCCGTAAAGCTCTGGCCTCCGGTGGGGGGAGGAAGCTGCCCAGGCTCCAGGGCTATTTACAAGGCTTTTATTTCCAGTTCTAGAGCCTGCCCCAGTGGTGTCCTGGTCCTCTTCAGGCCCCTCCTCTCTAGTCTCCTCCGCTTACAGCGTGTAGGGTTCCTTTGTGCAGGTCACCACGTGCTCAAGTATGGCTCTGGGCAGGAAGTGGCCTGGAGCATGATCCCTGGCTTCTGACCTCTGCTGCCAGGCTCAGTTTCCACCCCAATGTTAAGTTCCTCTAGTCTAAAGTATGATCTGTGGCCACCAAGGGGGGTGGGGGGGGGGGTAGAGGAGAGATGGGAGACTGCTTCCCGCAGCAGAAGAGGCACAGGTATTGGGGGCAGGAGGAGGTGGGGAGCTAGAAGTGAATTCCAGAAAGGGTTGGTGTGGAGGGGGGCGGGGCCTGCACTGCAGCCACTCCTCGGTGCACATGGTGCAGGCTGTGTAGGCTCAAGGGCAGAGGCCCAAGCAGGGTGTTTGGCACATGACAGGCGCCTTAAACTTTTTGACACTTATTTGTCAGGTCAACCAGGGATTTGGAAAACAGCTTAAACTCACAAAGCAGGTGGTAAGGTAATACTGTTTCAATGCTTTATTAACAACTGGAAACAAACCCAATAAACTGGAGGTGATGACATCCCAGAAGCCCAAGAGGCAAGGGAAATAGGTTTGCATTTTGTTTTTTGTGTATTTTTTATTAAATGCATCTTAGCAAAAGTAGATTAAAAAAGAAAGGGTCAAAGCCCCAGATGTCAGCAGGGAGGAGCAGACTCAGGGAGGCAGCCTCCCCCTCATCCCCACCTTCTAGGGAAGAGCTCAAAGGAGCTGCTGTTGCACCTTCACACACAGGCCTGAAGGCTGAGCCAGCACCCAGGTTCCCGGCCTGAAAGCCTCCCTGCAGGAATGCTTCGGTCGCCTCGCCTAAGTCCCCCCTTTGCTCCACAACTTGAATTCTGGGTCAAGCCGTAACAGTACCATTCTCTCTCCCTACCTGGGGGTGGGAAGCTGAAAGCACAAGGAGGGCAAAGTGTCACCTGGAGCCAGAGAATCTGAGCTTCCTGGAGCCGGGGCTACTGAGCAGCTTGGCCTGCCCACTGTTCAGAAGGGAGCAGGGCTATGCTGTGTGGCCATACTCCTGTGCTTACTTGCCCAGGGCCCAGTTAGCATTTGCACATTTGGCTTGATAAATATATTAAATTTATAAAAACTGTGGTCTCAGAGCTCCCATTATTCTTAGGCCTGGTTCAGCTCTACCAGAGAAGCTGTGCCCCAGAAATGGATAATGGGAGAGAGAATTTACACAGGCTAGCTTAGGGCTGAGGCAAAGGTCCAAGGTCCTGCTCAGGATTGAGGCCTGTGGGGATAAATCCCAGGGATGCTGGGACCTTGCTATCAGAGCCTCTTACACTATGGAGGGGAAAGGGGAAAGGAATAGTTATTTTCTTTAAAAAAAAAAAAAAAATCTCATATAAAAATAGATCCATTTGCAAAACAATTTCTCAGCCAGGAGGCTCCACCTCCCATTTCCTTGGAGACAGAGGGTGAGGTGTTGGGATGGTCACAGTACAGCCCATACTCCAGATGAGATGCACCAAAGCTTGGGGGAAGGTGTGAGCAGTGACCACGGCTAAGGAGCCCAGGCAGGTATAGAGAGTTCACAGAGGCAGAGTCATAAAACATGGCAGCAGGCTGGGGATGGGTCCCACAGTGTCTCTAGACATTGCCTCTCCACAGGCTCTTGGCCACCGTAGAACAGATCAAGTGGTCCAGGTCCTTTTTGTTTTGGGAGGCCGTTCCCAGGAAGGTGCAGTAAGGGTGGGGCTTGCTCCCCACTTCTCTAGGCATGGCTCCCACTGTCACACCACTAGTAATAAATAACAATAACCAGGAGAGGGAACAGCAGAGCAGAGGTGACAGCAGTGAAAGGAGGGAGAGAGCCCAAAGGTGCACAAGCCCCATGCTGTTGGCAGGGCTCGAGAAACCACAAAAGAAAAGCACAAACCCAGTGAGATTGACCCAGGGGAAAGCCCACTGGAAAGGCAGGGGCTGGGAAAGCAGGTGGGGCCTCGTCTGAGACAAGGCCTCAGTGACAGAGAGGAGACACTTGGGGTTAAGGCAGCAAACACGGAGCCTGCTTTGGTACGACAGCCAGGCTGGCTGGGTGGGGCTGGGGCCTCCCTGCTCTGCCCTCTCCTGCTGGCCTCCCGGCAGCTGAAGCTGTGCTGATGGACAGAGGAAGAGGGTCAGGGTGGTAGCAGCCGCCCCAGAGGAATACTTCCGCGACCCTGGAGGCACATGCCACAGGACCAGACAGTCTGGGGCTCCTGGAGGAGCTGCTATGGCCGCAGGACCCAGCTTAGTTTGCACGGCCAACCAACTCCTTGGTTTCCTCCAGGATGGTGGGGACCCCCTCACTGTTCCTGGGCACCTTAGAAGGAACAGCAGTCATGGCGTTGTCCTTGGTCAGCTCCGAGGCTAGCAGAGACGTGACTGCACACCCAGCCTTCCTGTTGGCTGCAAAGAGGAGACATGAAAGAGCTTGACCACACAAGGCTCAATTTCCAATCCCTTTCTGACACTGGCAGACGCTCAGCCTGAAGCCATGCGAACGAATGTGGCTGCACACTGATTCAGGGAGGCCCCTATTTGAAAGCAGGAGGGGCGGGGATCCCAGAACAAGGGGGAAGAGATTTTCTCTGTGCAGAGAATGTTAAGGGCAGGGTGCAGGCAGGAGAGCAAGCCTCGCTCGTGCTTCCCTGGGTGGACACTGTACACGGGTGTCAATGCAGCCAGCCAGACAGAACGTGGAGCCAGTCTGCTGTGTAACTTAAGAAGAAATTAAGTACTCAAAATGTGTGTTCTCATCACAGGGCTGTTGGAGTTAAATAGCCCCAAGGTTAGTAAAAGAGTATTATTTTTGTTTTCCTGGCAGCGTCCAGGGATCCTCCTGGGCCAAAACCATTTTCAGCCAGCCCTGCGGATGGCTGGCCCCAGCAGAGGAGGGCCTGCTGCAGGCTGCCCGGGGGGACTCCTGCAAAGAGGAGCACAGCAGCGGCCATGCACTGCCACCACATGCACGTCACATTCCCCAGTGTTCCCCCAGCCCTCCTTCCCTCTCCCCATGCCTACATCCTAGCTCTTTCCCGTTTCTTCAAGGGCAGCAGCTGAGATACACATGCCAAGGGCCCTACAAGGTATGTATGGGGGGTGTGGGAGCGGGTGGGTCATGAGAGCTGTCAGGGAATGCAGAGCTGGGGTCAAGGAAGGCCAGGACCGCCCCCCACAAGGCAATCTCAGTCCAAAGGGCTAAGGGATTGTGAAGCTCCAGTTGTCATTTTAGGAAGAAAAGAACCAATCAACCCACGGGTTTCTGTTCTAAGACCGTGTTAATTTATGGAATGAAGATACTGGGACCATAAATCTGCAGCACAAAGGCAGTTCCTTGGGACTGTGCCCAGCTAATGCTCTCTGCCTCTTCCCATGCCCTACAAACAGCAGAGAGAGACCACATGTACACAAAGAGCTGCCTGCCGGGGCTGAAAGAAGCCAGACACGAAGGCCACATGTACTAGGAGTCCCATTTCTATGAAATGTCTAGAATGACACATCCAGGGAGACAGGAAGTAGATTTGTGACTGTCAGGGGCTGGGGGAAATGACTGCTCATGGCGATGGGGTTTCTTTCTGGGGTGATGATGATAATCTGGAATTAGATAGTGGTGATATCTGCACAAACTTGTTAAAATACTGAAGTATATACTTTTAAAATGGTGAATTTTAAGCATTTGATTTATATCTCAAACCCCACTTGCTGGCTCGTGGGCAAGATGACTGAAGAAAGCAGCGCCTAAGGCTTAAAGCAGGGCCAGTGAGAGGAGCCCAGAGCCCTAACAGGAAGACGGCAGGGCCTAGGCAGCTCCAGGACATGCATGTGAAGGCGAGGTCCAGAGGAGGTGGCGAACGAAGCACCCAGAATACCTCTGCCTTGCCTTGTTTAGACCAGCAAGAAGCTTTAGACAAGACAGAAGCCAAACAGGGTCAGTAGGCCCAGATTTTCAGCGGGGCTGTCAGCTTCTTCAGAAATATGACGCAGCACCACTGTGTTCACACGACAGAGGCCCCCCGACAGGTCAGTGAGCACAGGGCATGCCCACAGGTTACCAATTTATAGGTCTCCTCCTCCTCCAACTCCTCCTCCCAGGGGTACACAGGACTGTCTAACAAGAGGAGAAGGAACAGTGAAGGCCCTGACTGACCAGCTCAAGGGCTTATCATCTGGTTCTGGGGGAAGGCATGTGACCCAGACTCCAGGCCTTACACAAACTGCTCCTTTGATTAGGAGCACTTGCTATGGCCTCAGTGACGTACGGGGGAGGAAAAGGAGCCCACCAGGGTGTGACTAGGAAGGTAAACAGGGAGATGCTTCTGTCTTCTTCATCTCTCTAGCCAAGTCTTCCTCATCTCCACTCAGTTTCTGCTTTTTCCTGAATTACTCCCTATTCTAGGACCCTACTTCTCAGGTCCAGAAAAGCAGTGGCTGGATGTCACTTGGGTGTTCTTGTGCATTCAGTCCCTAGCAGTTGACGAGGCACTGCCAACTATTTGTGTGTGACTAAATAGATGTGTTTGTATTGAAATAATTTCTGACTTCAGACCCCAGAGGAAAAAGAATACTGGGGTCTTCAGAGACACCTCCCGGGCAACATGGGAAAGTCAGAGTTCAAGTTTGGCATGTCTTGTTCAAGTCTGGCATGTCTTATGTTATATCTCTTTGGTTTCTTCCTCTAAACTAAGAGGACACTGGTTGTACCTCATCAAGCACTGTTTCTAGATTTTCTAGATTCCAAAAGATTCTGATGCATTACAGATTTCACGAAAACTAAGAGTATGTGGGAAGAAGACCAAAACTTTCCTGTTAAGCCTAGGAAGTAGGTATACTAGGAATGGCCATGATGCGGCCTACGGTCAGAATTAGATACGAGAACGCTCTTGTTGGAACTGGGAAGAGAATCAAAAGAACTGAAGAATCTGGTTTCTACTTTGTCTTCAGAGCCACAATTACACTCAACAGTTTGTTCTGAAAGTGACTTTTCCCTTCCTTTCCTTAGCTTGGGTACTTGAGACTATTGAAAAGTAGCCATAGAAGCAGATACATAATTTGGCTATATTAGATAACTCACAAGAGAAGGGTCTCATAGTCTGTGGGGGAAAAGGGAATGATCTTGAGACCTGGCCAAAGCTCTCAGAAGCCACATTCCTAGAAGTTCAGGTGGGCTAGGATAAAAACACTAGCAAAAGCCACCAACCATGTATAACAGCAGCACAGATGAATTAGGAAAAGGTCAATGATTTGGAAAAAGACATCTATAAAATACAGGCTAGAAACTGCTACTGAAGAGGAAGTGTTCTTAATAAGCTTCCTTAGGGGAGAGGAAACTGGGACAGATGGGGCCTTCATTACTGTCCTAGAGAACTCATTACTGTCTAAAAGTCACCTAATTATAATTCCTGTCCTATTTTTACAAAAGTGGAGAGTATGTGGTGGTGTAGCAAATATTCTTCACCTTCTATAGACAGGTAGTCATCAGAAAATTCTCATAGCAACTGTACAGTGTTTAGTGCTCTCTTGGCTTCAAGGTACGAACGGATACTTCTGGCCTCCACAGATGAGTCACTGTCCTTTCCTTCCATCAGTAGGCTTAGTGGAAACAGCCCTGGACTTGGAATCACAAAAAGAGGCTAGAGTTCTAGCTCGAGCGCTAGCCAGCTCTGTGGAGCTGGGCCACATGAGCTTATCTGGGTCTTAACTGCTACCCTCTGTGCAGAGGTCAAATGCTAGTCACCAGAGGTCAGTCTTTAGAGGCTCTCCAGACTTGAAGGTTCTGTTAATGTAGGTGGAGCTTAGAGGGAAGGAAGGGAAGAAAAAGACCAATTTCTTTCCTTGACTTTTTTATCCCAGTGAGCAGATGGCCGGTATATAAGAGGCCGCAATTCAGACATGGAAATAAAGTTGAGTCATTAAAACCACACGCTGACTCAATCATCAGCTTGAAATAGTAGCTGTGATACAATCACATGGATTCTTCTCTTTGACACTCGAACCATTGTTCTCCCACACCCTGCAGATCAGAGCAGTTCACATGTCACTTTTAATGAACCAGCCCTGATAGTAACTCTCCTCTTCCAACTCCTCAATGGTTCTTTGTACACTACTCTGTACCCTGTCTAAACTCCCTCAGGTCTCCAGAGCCCAGATTACTTTTCTTTTTTTCCTTTTTTACACATTCCTTTAAATCCTATGGAAAAGGCCAGTGTCTTTGAGGCAGGGACAGCCAGCTGCCTGGGACCGAGGGCTGTGAGGCAGATCTGCTTGCTGGGGCTGCAGTTTTTTGGCTCCAGGCAATTGGCTATGAGGAATAGTCAGAGACGGTCAAGCAATGAGTGGATGAGCTAAGTCCAGCAGCCACTAAGGGAAACCCGCAGCCTCTATAGTTTGAGAATGGGGCCTTCTGAGTCCAGCCTCTTTCTGGTCTTCTCTTAATCTTATTGTTGCTGGACAAAAAAGTTATTAAAGTTGGAAAAGACCCAGGAGACCATTTTAGTCCAACTCATGAAGAAACTGAGTCCCCAAAACTTGTCTAGAGTACCCTGGGCAATATCAGAGTTAAGACATGACTTTGGGTCTTTCAAACTCTACCTAGTCCGATGCTCTTAGCATGCTACTGTGATGGAGCCTCTTCTTTTAGTGCGAGGTCACATCACTTCACAACATGTGAATGTACCACCTAAGCAGCATACCAGAGTAACCAGAAAGTTCTCTGTGGAGAGATTTTTCCAGATTATGTTCAGTCCTGTTCTGTGAACCCAGAGCCCAGAAAGATTAGGTTATAGGATAGAACCAATTTAAAAGGTATGTAGTTCTCTGTTTCAGTATCTCCTAGTATCAGTCTCCTATTCCTCCTTGCACTGAGAAACAGCACCTTGAATAATTCAGATCCTCTGCTGAAAGGTTATGTTCCAATAAAATCCCTGCTTCCTCTGCCTGTGAGTCCTGGTTTCCTACTTGGGAAAAAGCAGAGAATGGGGCCTCCCCTGCAGAGGGAAGCCATTGATGTCTGGCTGTCTGTATACAGGAAGCATCTGGGATTCTAGTACAGTTTCATAGGAAGAAGCTTAAAAAGGGAATTCCCCGCCAACAGTCTGATACATGCTGGCATTTAGCTGAGAGAGTGAATGGTGAGATGCAATAAACTTTTGTTTGGCTAGAAATGCCTAATGGAAGGCCATATCACCTCATATGGGGGGTAGAAAACATTCCCATAAGAGTCTCTAAACAAAAGAAATACTACTAGCTGCACTCTCTACCCAAACAACAATCTATAATACTTAACGCACTATGCCAGGAAATTCTAAGCCCATCATAACCACCTCTCCTCCCACTTCACAGCCTGTTGTCAAGAAGATGTCAGAAAATGGGGAAGACTTGTAAGTAGGTTTCTCCTATTTAGGGAAGGTTCTGGAGGCATACGGAATTTCCTGGAGGCATATGGCAATTTTCCTTTGGGAATTGAGAGTATAGGCAGAAATAGACCATATCCTTTGGGACACTAAACTGATGTGGGTGAGCATGCTTTCCACCCTTGATCCTGAGGACCCCTGTCTAGGCAATGACAGTAACTGGAAGCCCTATAGATACTTCTGTGTTAACAGCTCAGCCCTGGTCAAAGCAAGCTACCCAACTCCTCCTTCCAGTAATCTTAAAGCTCTTAACAAACAGACCTACAGAATAGCCCAGCCAGGGAACAGGGAACACAGCTTGCACTCTCCTGAAAGTAGAAACCTTTCATGACCACCTTTTCTATTATTTCCACCCTTCAACCCAGGAAAGAAGCCATCACTCCTAGTACAAAAGGGCCTTCACCAGCCACAATGGTGCAGGTCCACCCCAGGTGAGGGACAGTGTTGGCTACAGTACCTTCTCCTTGACTAGTCTCTTGGCCACTGTGTGCTTCCTTCCTTCCAAGGAAACTTGTCCACTGATTCTTCCCCGCACTAATGTCTAGATCATTTGTCCTCCTATCCCCATAATTATTCTTAGAGGCTCTGGCTCAAATTAATCCATTGAAATCTTCTGAGGGTTGGGAGAGGAGGTTGTGGGGGAATAGATGGGGAAGACAAAGGTAGTGCAGGTACCTGCACCCAAGGAAAAAGTAATTCTTGGACAGAGACAGTTCTTCCATTGAATTGCTACTCTATGTTATTACATCTGAGGATCATGATGCCTAACCTCCTCTATGGATCTTTTCTGCTTGTGAAGTTGAGGGTAAGGGCTCCTGACGTCTTATTTCTTCCATCCAATGTACACTTTTGTATTTAGCTCAGTTTATGTTCATACATGCAAACACCCACCCCAATCTCTGGGCCCTGCACCACGGTTCACGATTCTACTTCAAGAATGGGGAGAAATGCAGTAATTATCAGATGTAATAGGTCTGCTATCAGTACCTGAAGACCTAGTTCCCCAAGTCTGTGCTTTCTAACATAGGAGGAAGAGGACTGGACAACCCACTCTTGATGCAGGGACTATTGTGAGGAAGTTCCTAAACCCTCTGGGCATCTTTACCTGTTCTTCAGCCCAAAATAAGCAGGACCAGGAGCAGCAAGACCTTACCCCTTCCACACTCAGGCTGGGCTCCATCTGCTTACTTACCCTGACGGGGTCTTTTCCGGCGGAATGCTGCACCTGTCTGTAGAGCTTCCAGAAGACTGTCCATCACACCGGTCTCATCACCCTCTGTCACAAAGATGGAGATGTAAGCTCTTCAGCTTGAGCAGCATATAGCGTTGAGCCCCATACCAAGTGTATGACTGTTGCCTGGCTTTGCCCTCACCCATGGTGGCTGAGGGCTCAGAGCAGACCGAAGGTTCAACCTCAAGCCTCATAGCCAATGTTTTTCTTTCAATGACTTTCAAACAGATAAAGTAAAGTTTCACTGAAATATCCCAATTCCTTGCAGCACCCTCCTTCCCATCCCAACTGGGACTAGCACCAAAAATTGTACAACTGCCTAATTCGAATTCCAGTTTAAGCACAGAGACTGGGATTATGAAATTAATATGCTACTATATCACTTGCTTTCACTCCAGTTCCTATAAACATGTCAGGGAGAGCATGGTTCCAGTTTCAGAGCAGGGCTGAGGATAAAGAAGAGACCCACCCCCATCAAGACTGAATTTTACTTAAGTACTGTCCCTTGTGGCTGCATCTTCCAGAAGCTAGCTCAGCCTGTACAAGAAGCATCTTGGCTGGAATACAAAGAGTTAACGTAGAGTCCTCCTTCCAGCCTGGCTCTGTTTCCATGGCAACAGCCCAGGGTGGTGAAATCTGAAACTGAAATCCCAAGGAGCCTGCAGGCTGCTTGCTACAGGGTTGGGCTCACTGCTCCCAGCGCCACCTGGTGGCTGAACATCACTAGTACAGCTGACCTACATTCCGACCTCATTTGCTTGCCTTGGGGACCAGGGCCAGGGTCAGGTCTCCTTGTACTACCAGATGACTGGGTGCAGCCGTCATCCTGCATGTCAGCTGGACTCCACCTTTCCCTGATGCATCCCAAACAGTACCTGGGGACAAACCCCGGCCAGCAAGAGAGAATGGGGGAAGGTAAAGGATACCTGATGTGAACAGTATTTATAGAACAAAATGTGTGGCTTCTATAGAACTAAACAACTGTGGCACTCCTTCCCAGAGAAGTGTGACAAAAAGAAAAAATGTAGGCTGTTCAGCCCCTTCAGGGTCGCTGACCTTACTACAATAGGAGCTGCCAAAGGAAAATCCTTGTGAGCAAGAGGTGCTAGAGCAGCTCTGGCCTCTTGTGCTCAGCAAAGCACTTTGATTCTCGCCAGACTTGGCAGCCTTAAGAACCCATTTACTTAGATGGCTCTTAGTCCCTCGGGTTCAAGAAGGGTGGCATCAGCTCAGTGCCATGTACCATGTATGCTATATTTCTGCTCCCCACAGAAGGAACAGACAGAGGGGGTGCAGGGTATCAGCAGCAGGAAGGCAGCAGAGACAGGAAACAGAAGGCCAGTAATTGAGCCCATATGTTTCAACAAAGACATGCTTCTGGTAGTGAAACATTCTGCTGAAGAAAGAAGAGAGTGGCCAGCTCTCATGCCCCCTTCTCCGGAAGTTCAATCCCTTTATAATCTGATAGGTACACGCAATTGTGTGTACACAGCATGTACACTGTGCTGAGGTATCGAGCACACAGTACTTACTGAAAAGAAGCAGAAAGGGAGGGCAAGCTACCAGTAAAAGGAGCAAGGCCAGGAAAACATTTTGGGGGAAAAAAATGAAAGGTTTAGTAGAGGGTACAAAAACAGGCTGTAAGAATATTTGCCAGGCAGAAAAGTACGTGTTACAGCAATACTAAAACCACTGGGGGAGATGAAACATAACACAAGAGCTAGCAGAGGGAGAAGGGCCAAGCACGGAGCACTGGAATGTGCATCCAGGGGAGCCGAGTGAGGCCAAAGCGCAGCATCAGGCTCTTGGAGGTAAAAGGCCGCCCACAATCTTTTGCCAGGAGTTGAGCTCAGGTATGAGCTGTTGTCTTTGGACTCGAGATTCTAGGCAGAGAAGCCCTAGCCCTTGTCTGCTTCTCACCTGCATTCATGTCTATGAGTTGCTCTCTCTTCTGCTGCTTCTCGAGCCGCTCCTTCTCTGCCTTCTCCTTGGCTAGTTTCGCTCGCCGCATCTTTTCCTCTGTCTCCCGCCGCTTCTGGTTTTCCTTCACTGCTTGCTGTGGAGGGAAACACAACAAAACACGTGGGCGTGTATATACTTATACATACATGCACCCAACACCCACCCTGTGAACCCAACCAACGTGAAAAGTGAGAAATGTCCACAAAAGATTCCATCGGCAGGAGTCCCTGGCTCACCATAAACATATTCTTAAAGTTGTGTAGATCCATGAAGAATTCTTCCACAGTCACCTTCTTGGGGTCAAAGAGGAAGTACTCTCCCAGCTCCTTATAGAGGGTCTCCATGTTGCAGTGCATCATCCGCAGCTTGTTATACTGCTCCTGCGCATCCTTCACAAAGCTGTGCGGCCAGGGAGTCAAGGCCCAGGGCTGGAAAGCAGACCCACTTCCCTAGCCCCAAGGAACCCTCAGAGATGCACACTGCCACACCCGAGGATATGCAGTACAGCAGTGTTTGTAAGAGCAAAAGCGAGAGGCAATCTAAATAGCCCAAACAGGGGAATGGTCAACCATAAACCATGGTCCACCTACAGAAGAGGAGGTTTTGCATACCCTGCTGTGGAGCCAGGGCTAAGAAACAATATGTGCAAAAAGCAATCCAACACAGTTTTTGTTTAAAATAAACTCATGAGTTGAGAATCAGGAGCCCAGCCACAGAGGTTACCTTTGAGAGGGGAAAGAGAAGAGAATGTGTGTGTGTGTGTGTGTGTGTGTGTGTGTGTGTGTGTGTGTGTGTGGTGGAGATGGGACAGAGAGTCAGGGATCAGCAAGGAATTTGAGTCTAGCTGCATGACGTCCCGACCACAACAGTGAGAATGCTTTCAAGAACTATATATTTAATGAAAAGAGTTGTTGTTGTTGTTGTTTTTTTAATATTTTTAAAGAAGGAAAAAATTGTCTATCAACAGAACTATCCTGCTGTCCTCCCCCTGGGAAGCTTTCTTTCCCTGCCTAGGATGCAATTCCCTCCTTGTAAGAAAGGATATAGTCATTTTTTCAACAAACTTGTCTCTCTCATCTGTGGCAGCTGGGAAATTCTGAACATCACGTTCCACATCAGAAATTTGTTTCTTCATCTGATCTAGGTTCTTTTGCAAGTTTTCAGCAGAGACTAAAGGAAACACAAAAACAGAATGCAAGAGTTTATTTCCAGTTCCAAGACAATCAGCATCTGCTCTTCCAGGCACAGCGTCAGTACACACAGAGCTGTACCTCATGACTTTAGCTCTGGCATTCTCTCCTTTAGATGTTTCACACATTGCAGTTATCTTTCCAGTTAAATCATAAATTACTTGATGACTGAAACCTACAGCCTCCACAAGAAGAGAGGCTTCATTTAATTTAATAAGAACCTGTGATCTTGGTCTCCTTTATTTTAGAGAGCAGAGTTTGGGAGGAAGGAGCTATACACAAAAATACAGAAGGGCAGAAATCTGTTCCTGTTTCTACTAAATGCTGCTTTTTGTGTGCCTCGATCAGGATGGTAAGGCCTGATTTTTGTTAATCTAGTCCATGCTTTCTTTTTTTTTTTTTAAATTCCACGCTTTCTGAATAAAAAGAACTGCTGACCTAGACTAAAAACACCTACCTTTCTTACAGTTCTTTTTTAGTGTTTGGTGTTTCCCTCGGAAGGGAAAAGTGTTTTCCACTTCTATACATGAAGACCTCCCTTCTGCCTGATAATCCTCTCCTCTGTGGCTCTGACACCCTGCCTACACCTCTCCCATTCCCACCTAAAATAGGCAGAACTGGAAATTATCTAAGATCTAGATTGTGTCTTATTTCCATCCCATGCAGAGATTTTGGGGGCCTGGAACAGCCTTCTAGTTTCACCCCAACCTGCCCCACCTCGGCTGGCTTTCTCCACATGGGCAAGCTCATCTGGAAACTTCAGGACATCAGGATAGTCATTCTCACACAACTCAGCTAAGAAGTGCAACAATGTCATCTTCTGATCTGTGGACTTGGTGTCTCGAAGCTGGGGCGGGGTGGAGGGGAGAAGAGGAGTAACTTGTTAGTCTGGACATGCCCAAGACCTGAGGCCCATAGCAGTTTGCCACACTGTACTCATAGAGGCCAGCTGCCTTCCCTTCTGTTGTTCTGCTCTAACCACCTGGCTCACCTTACAGAGGAAGCTGATGTTGAAGCCAAAAGCACCAGCATTTCTGGAGCCAGCATTCATATAGTTTCCCACAAGCAAGGTGATCTCCAGAAGGCTAGAGAAGCTCTCACTCTTTCGTAATTCCTCACATGCGGCAGTCACAGAAACAATCTCTGGCTTAATATTCTCCACTTGCTCACTAAACTGTAGCTTGAAGAGGATGGCATTGAGGCGAGGCTGCAGGCGGGGCACAGTGCCCATCTGGTGGGAAGACAAACAGTTCCAGGATAGCCAGCAGGGAGAGGGCAGATCAAGAGAAACATACAGGCTTGAGTCTCGTATGGGAGGCTGGGAGTTCAGAGTACTGCGCAGAGAGAGACAGGTTCAAAACAGATAGGAAGGGAGGAAGAAGTGCCCTGGCTGCTCTAGGAGAAGGAGCGGGCGACAGAGTCAGAGAAGAGCTTATTGCCACAGGCCTTACTCACCACCACACCAAACTGCTCTGACTCAGCCAGGTCATCATATTCATCCTTCAGTTCGGAAAGCATTTTTAACTGCTCTGGCTCTGGCATTTGCTTAATGAGGTTCTGAAAGAGAGAAGGGACTGTGTCATGTGCCTGTGTGTCATGTGACAGCTTGAGCCTCTTGTCAGTCTCCCACTCTGCCCAAAGACCACTAAGAAGGAAATGGGGTAGGGGCTGGGGGGTTGGCTGAGAGGCAGCTAGTAAGATGGCAGGACTTTTGAAAAATAATACCAGAAATAACCCAACCACTGGAGAGATGGACGCTTACCCAAAGCCAACATTCTGTAAAGCAACAGTCCTAGAGGGACTCACCCTCTAAACAGATGAGGCTTGTGTATTGTGACATCAAGAGCCAGCTCCTGCAGAACAATCTTGCTCCTTACCTGGATCATAGACTCAGTGAGAATACTCTCGTTCACCTCCAGGATGACATTCTTAATCTCTTGATAGGCCATGCGAAAGGAACCCAGAAAGATGGCTGCCGGAAAATGAGACATAAAGCCACATTCTTCTCTGTCTCCTCTCCCTTCCAGCCTATTCTACAAACCTCTGCTGGACTATATGCCTAAGAGTATTCATTTCAAGTCACTCTAGAAACCTCCACCAGCTCCCCACTGCCTGCGTAGTTAAAATCCAAGTTCCGGAGTCCAGTGTCTCAGATCCCCACCCTCCAGTTTCCTCTCTTATGAAACCCCACACGCCAGCTACACTGCTCCAAGCACCACATTCTACAAACACTGTGGCTCCTGGCCTTCACTTATACAGGAAGATTTTGATCTTCTCTATCTAGACATATCCAAGATTCTCATCCCACTCCATTTTTAGTTCCCCACTCCCATGACTCCATCCTCAAAGCTGCCACTGCCTTCAAATGCTCTGGTTCTTAAATTGCCATCTCTTGTTCCCCAACAAACACTTCCTGTTTCCCAGCTCTCTCACTCACTAGCCTCTACCAACGGCCCCTCAACCTCACCAAAGCAGCACTCGCTTTCTCTGGTGTGAGCGCCAATCATTCCATTTTCTCCAAAGTTCTACTTTGCTTTCTCTATTCACCCAGAGCCTACAGTCTACAGCTTCGTCCCATCTCAGCCATTACTGACATTTCTATTACTACTACTCCCATTCTTGTTTCCTTCTCCTTCCAGTTCCTGGTCAGTCCAGCCATGTCGCCTCTCTCCTTGCACCTGAGTTGATGAACCCTGCTGGCAAAGACTCTGTAGATCACAGTTCATCAGTGTGGAGTGGCACCAATGATAGTGGAGGGCTCAGTGCTGCCTAGCAGTCCTTCTGTGCATCCCTGTTCTGTGCTAGGCCCTCCTGGAAGCTCCTCCAAAGTATCCTCATGTCCCACCACTTCCGATTAAAAAAAAAAAATCTTGTTCCTCTTCACTGAAGAAAAAAACAAACTTGAAGCCACTGGTCAAATTACTTGCTAAGCATTCTTTTATGCACTGGGGGCTCTCAGCCAGAGCCAAGCCAGAAAAGGCTTGGGTAAGGACTATTTGGGATTATCCAGAAGAAAACTTGTGCCAACATTTATGTAAGCTTATCAGCAACTATACCCATGTACTCATCTTTTTCTTCTATTTCAATAGAACAGGTGGCCCTGAGGACCAGGGCCTTCAGCATATACACATAATCAAGTTTCTACTATCTTAAAAACAAAAACCAAAGACCCTGACCTGATAATCCTCTCTAATTACCAACTTCTTTCCACCACTCTACAACGTTCTAAAAATACAAAAGTCTGGGCAGCCCAGGTAGCTCAGCAGTTTAGCACTACCTTCAGCTCAGGGCCTGATCCTGGAGACCCGGGATCAAGTCCCACGTCAGGCTCCCTGCATGGAGCCTGCTTCTCCCTCTGCCTGTGTCTCTGCCTCTCTCTCTGTCTCTCATGAATAAATAAATCTTTAAAAATAAATAAATAAAAAATAAAAATACAAAAGTCTATTCTCTTCACATCCACAGCTCTCATCTATTTTCTTGTTCCCAGAGTTAATGAAAAGACCAAAATTATTTATTAAATGTCACACACAGTACCTTAAACATAATCTACATACGTGATCTCATTTAACCCTATTCATAATATCCTGTATGTCTGTATTATTTGCCCCATTTGACAGAAAAGGAAACTAATACTTAAAGTTAAGCTACTCAAATCCAAGGGCACACTGCCAGTAAGGGTTGGAAACAGGATTTAAATACTAAAGGATTCCAGAGCCTCTGTTCTTAGTCATGCTATACTGAAATTTTTCTTGCTAAGGCTACTCACTTTCTTCATACCAGATCTAAGGGATTCCTGTACCTGTCCTGATTTTACCACTTTCGTCTTTGTTTGACACTACTGACTACCCCCCATTTCTTAGGACTATGCCATACCATTCTTCTTGTTGCTCTTTTCCAGTCTTTGAGTTCTCTACCCGCCTGCCCTCCTTCTATTGCCCCTTAAATATTAGTGGTCTTCAAAGCAAACTCATGGCTTCAGCTATGATTCCTATGCTACCTCCTAAATTCCCACCTCTAGCCAAACCTTCCTCCTGATTCCTACACCCAAATGCCTAATACACTCATCCTTCTGGAAGAGTCCCATAGGTACCTTAAATTCTATCCTATAAGTAATCATTCCTACCCACCACCCTGCTGCCTCTCATTCATGTCTAGTACTCACCATTCTTCTCCCAAAAGGCGTTTTGCTCCTGGCTGGATTTTCCTGTTTTAGTAAATGGTACCACTCTCTATCGAGTGATGTAAACCAAGGAAAACATCTCCCTCACCCCTCAGCCAGTCATTAAGTTCCATTTCTATCTCCTTAGTATCTTCTGCATTCCTAGTCATTCTCACCATTTTAGTTTCAGGCCCTCATTACCTCTCACCTAGTTTAAAGCAAGAACATAACTCATCTATCTGCCTGGAGTCTTCCTGGACCCTAGCAATCCAACCTCAAAGTCACTGCTCAAGTAGCCTTCCCCTAAGTTACACAGGGCATATTACTCATTTTTGAGATTAAAATCCTTTTAATAAATTCCAAAGCTTTCAGGATAACAGATACTTCTTAACCTAAGCCTGTCAGAATTCTCTATAATTTAGCTTCTATGGGTTTCTTGAAAGCTCCTTTTGTCACCACTCCCCCACATACATACAGCCTTTATTCAGCTGTACTCAACAACTTGCAATTTTCCATCAGCACAGTGTCACTTCGTGCATCTATGCCTTCATACGTGCTGACCCCTCTGCATGAAAACAGCCCTCACCCTTCACTTCACTCACGACTCATCGTTCTTTCAACTCAGTTTAAGCAGTACCTCTTTTCGAATGCCATTCTCCCTCCAATATTCCCCCTACTCGATTCAGATGCCCCTTTCTTGGTGCTTTCATTGGCACCCTAGCACACCCCATCACAGCACTTAGTCTGCGTGGTTATATTATTTACTTTTCTGTCTCCATGAGATGCATGCTTCCTGAAAACAGGGACTATGACTTATTCAGCTTAGTGTCCCTAGCACATAAGAGGCATTGAATAATAATTTCTGAATCACTAAATCACATCTCCTAGGCCATCCCTCCTCTCTAAACAAATCTCAATTCTCTTTGTGAGTTGTGTTTTCTATGTTGTTATCACCCAGCTGGAGAGAACCATGTACTACCCAGTCTTGTATCATTTTCTAAAATAGGAGTTACTCATATTTTCTATTCCCAGAGATAATCTTGAGAACTATCTCACATTACTTTGGTCTCCATAAAAGGACTTACGTAACCACAGACAATATTTAGTAGTATTTGTTGTCAATGATCTAGGATTATAGAACAAAGAATAATGTAAAGGCTTACTGTTATCATTCTATCCCTGATTTTACTTATGGGTATGTATACCTTGGCCAAGTCACAAAATCTAAACTTAAATCTCATTTTGAAAAATGGGTACAACAGCCACATTTCAAGATTGTGAATAGGTTTTATGGAATATATACCCTCTCATCTCTGGAAAACCTGTCTCATACGTGCCTAACAGAGACTGCAACATGGCAGAACCTCAAATATTTGTTGAGCAAATATTTAAATCTCTATTACTCAATATAAAGGAGATCAACAGACAAACAAACAAAATCAACATTCATCCTGATCAAGTAAGTACTACCTATACCAATTTTGCAGAAGAGATTCTGATCCTAGTTTGAGAAGTACAGGATTTACATTATTTATTCTAAACCACAAAGTTGTTTTAGATTTAAGTGAAGGCAAACTAGTGCCTGTATTTGAAGGAAGTACTTAAAAGAAAGTTAGAAAGAAAGAAATGCACAGTGGCTACAATATTCTGTGGATGCAATGGAAACAGTAAGGGCTTTGAAATTAAAAAAAAAATCTGAGGTTCAAATCCCAAACCGGTCTTTCCCTACCTAAAATTCCTAAAAGTCTTAAATGCTGTTAGTATCTAGTTTTAAGGTAAGGAATAATCTTGCAGTGCTACTGAGGAATTAAACAAGATACTGGAAATTCCCTATACAATGCCTGGCATACATCAGGAACTCAACAAATCAAGGGACCCTGGATCTACCAAAATTAAGCTTTTAGAAGAACCCCTTCAACATTTCAAATAGTTAGGAATCACAGAGTCACTCACAGAGATTCTGGGCCGTCTTTGAATCCAACACCTTTAACTCTTTTACTTTTTTCTTTTGCACAGATTTTTTTTCTTCTCCACCTTCCTGATCCTTCTTGGCTAGTAAAGGAAAGATTAGAAAAGCATGATTAAAAAAAAAAGAAAAAGAAAAGCATGATTATGGACAAGCCACATTTGAGCCTTACTGAACTACTGTACTAGCCTGGAATGACTCCTCACTTCTTCTTAACAATGGTTTCCCTAATTGTATTCCTTTTCTTTAGCCCTCCACTCTTCTATTACTGATACCCCCCCAACTATAGTCAACATCTTATTCTCCTTTCTTTACCTGTTATCAGTAACATTTTCCTACCTACATCCTATTATTTGCTCACAGAGCCTTCTGAGGAACCAGATAGTAAATATTTTAGGTTTTGCAGACCATATGATCTGTTTCAACTGCTCAACTCTGTCACTACAGCATGAGAGCAAAGACAATATACAAGTGAAATAGCCTGAGGGATGTAGTTTGCCAAACTGTTACTAGAGACTTCCACCATGTTATCCTCTTGTGTCTATTAAAAATTCTATTTATCTTTCAAGCTCCATCATGAACAGGAGTTCTCTATGAAATTTTTCTTTGTTTTAAAGGTTTATTTTAGAGAGCAAGAGAGTGTGCCCTGTGTGCGTGCAAGTGGGGTAAGGGGCAGAGGGAAATCTGCTTGACAGACTCCCCTGAGCCTGATGTGGGACTCAATCTCATGACCTATGAGATCATGACCTGAGCAGAAACCAAGAGTCAGATGCCTAACAAACTGAGTCAAAAACAAAAACAATGGAGTCACTCAGGTGCCCTTGTTACTTTAAAAAAAAAAAAAAAAAAAAAAAGATTTTATTTTTAAGTAACCTCTACATGCAACATGGGGCTTGAACTCACAACCCTGAGATCAAGAGTTGCACACTCCACTGACTAAGCAAGCCAGGAGGCCCAACCCTCTGTTACTTTTTAAATGTGTATACTTTACCATCCTACCTAGATTTTGAACTTCAAGAGCATAGACAGAGTAATATTTTATTATCTCACTCTTTTAGCAATTAGCATGACAGGAACATTCTCTAAAAAAATGGTTGACACTGGCTATTGAAGGGGGTTGGGAGGTAGATAGAAAGGGAAATAGGAATGTTCTGGACAGATAGAATTGTACAATATTCTGTCCTATAATATAACCTGATATCAACTCTTTATAGGAGGCTCAACTGGTATATCTCCCCAAGGAGTGTCCAAAAATGGACAAAGTTAGTTGCTTCTAAGGAGAGGAGGAATGAGGTGCTTAAATATGGAAGCGGAAGGAATACTTTTCAACACAAACTTCATACTGTTTGAATTTTAAATCATACAAAAAGTATTACCTGGTACAAATAAGAAATAAAGCAAACAAAAAAATTTACATGGCAAAAAGTACCAAGAACTACTAAAAACACTCATCCTTTGGCCTGACAGTCCCAATCTAAAGAAGGAAAATTTTAAATACATGAAGATTAGGTACTTATCTAAACACTGAGCACCTATTATCGAGAATCTATGTATATGTGCCAGGTTATTCTGGGCACTGTGAATAAAACAGTGAACAAAACAGAGGAGTGGCTTGGTGGCTTGGTCAGTTGAGTGTCTGACTCTTGGTTTTGGCTCAGGTCACAATCACAGGATCCTGGGGTGGGGGTTTGGGATCCAAGCTCAAGGCAGAGTCTGCTTGTTCCTCTCCTTCCATCTCTGCTCCTCCCCTCACTTGTGCTCTCTCTCTCAAGCAAATAAAATATTTTTTTAAAAAATAACTGTGAACAAAACAGATATAGATTCTTGTCTTCATGGAACTCATATTCTAATCAAGAGAAAGAGACAACCAGTTAATACTTAAATTACTGTATTAGCTAGTCATAGTTCTGTGAAAAAATCAAGTAGAGAAGAAATGGGGCTTTAATAGGGGATGGATTATACCTTTAGAGGGATGAGGGAAAGTCTTAGAATATGACTTCTGAAGAAAGATCTTTTAGAAAAAAAACAAAAACAAAAACGGCCTTTTAGGAAGAGACAGCACAAGCCAAGGGAGTATCTTCAGGGAGAAGGGGACTCATTTCATTTCGGGCAGAGGGCACAAAGAATACAAAGGCCCAAGAAAGGAGCATGCCTGGTGAGTTCAAAGAAAAGCAAAAAGATCATTATGGCTGCAGGGAGTGAGGGGGAGGTGAGGAAAAGTCAGAGAGGTACTAAAGACAGATCAGATCATATAACAAAATGGAAATTATGGGCGGTCAGATTAAAATGGAGAGTTAAAACATCCAGACTGTATCACAAAAACTTAGAAAAAGGGAAGAAGAGGGCAGCCCGGATGGCTCAGTGGTTTAGCACCACCTTCAGCCCCGGGCCTGATCCTGGAGACCCAGGATTGAGTCCCGGGTCGGGCTTCCTGCATGGAGCCTGTTTCTCCCTCTGCCTGTGTGTCTCTGCCTCTCTCTCTCTGTCTCTCATGAATAAATAAATAAAATCTTAAAAAACAAACAAACAAACAAAAAAAAAAAAAAAAGAAAGAAAGAAAAGAAAAAGGGAAGAAGAAAAGTAAAGCTCTCATTTTATACTGGCAAAATAGAAAGATACATAATCATTACTGATGATTAAAAACAGAAAAAAACAGACTCAGCTTTTGTGCTTGGCAATAAGATAAAAATAAATATAAGGTACATATACAAGAAAGGGATGAAAAGTCCCTTTGTGGAAGATGTAATTCCATGCAGTAATTCACAACAACCACTAGACTAATGAAGAACTACAAGAACCTGTAACTCAGGAGGAGACAATCATCTGCAGAGGCTGCTTTTAGACCACAGGCTGGAACGATGGAAGGTAGAAAGAGCCCACAGCAACGCCCTGACTGAATACAGACAGGCCCATCAGGTGACCTACCTTAAAATATCCACTAACCCATGGGCTATCCACAACCAGACACAGCTACCAAAAAAGTGAGAATTCCCTATGTTGGCCATACTTCCTCACCTTCCCTCTTGAAAAACAGCCCGCACCCACTCCCTCATGGCAGATAGCCTCTCCTCTGTTATCCTGACTGTTGCTCCCTAGCAGTACATTCAATAAACTTCTCTCACCTATGTTCTGCCTCCAGTGAATTCCTTCACTGCCTGCGCCACCAGCCTCAACCCAATCAATCATTGCCCCAGTTTTGGGAACTCCTCTCCAATCAGGAAAGACACCACAATACAGCCTTATCAGCTCTATCAAAATGAACTAACCCTATGTAGAAGAAATACAACTGTTTTAAAAAGTGGGGAGAGTAAAGGGACCTAAATGAAAATAAAGTTTCTATGCTTCACTTGAACTGGTAAAAATATCAGTATCATCACACCAGGATAAATTATGTATGCATAATGTTATACCTAGAGCAAAACCCAAGCAAACCATACAAAGTGATACAATCAGGTATTATACATTAATCAAAATGGAATCTTTAAAAATATTAAAAGAAACCATAGGAAATTAAGAAAAAAGAAATAGAGGAAGCAAACTGAAAACACAATGGCAGACTTAAGTCCTAACATTCAGTAGTTACCTTTTTTAATTAAAAAAAAAAAAAAAAAAAGATTTTATTTATTCATGAGAGACAGAGAGACAGAAAGGGGGGGTGTGCAGAGACACAGGCAGACAGGCAGAGGGAGAAGCAGGCTCCATGCAGGGAGCCTGACGTGGGACTTGATCCCAGGTCTCCAGGATCAGGCCCTGGGCTGAAGGGGGTGCTAAACCATGCGAGCCACACAGGCTGCCCATCATCACCTTTAATATAAATGATATAAATACAACAACAGAGATTGGCTGTAGGTTAGGTGCCTGACAATTAGCTTTAACTTTTTGCTTGCTGAGGCATCCACTTCAAAGACATCTATACAACTAGTTTGAGAGCCAGGCCACCCACCCATGAAGTCTCCCTTTTAGAAAGCTCCAGGTAACCTAAATAATTGTTTGAATGACCCCACTTTTTCCTTCCTGCAATTTAATTCTTGCTTTTATGTTTTAAATTTACCAACAGAGTAAACCAGCAAAACCCTTGGTACCCTATCCTTGACCCCAATATATGCAGAACTCTGGGGGCTACCTTTCTCGGTCTCTGTTTCTCTCTCTGTCTCTCTACCAGATACTTCATTGTACAGTCCAAGTGTGTTCTGCATCCTCCAGGACCTGTAGCAATAAATATTTTTTCAAAGTTCCCTGATAACCATTGCTGAAGTGCATCTTATGGTCATTAAGAACCACAAGGGTTCATTCAGCTACAGCACTGGGTCTGGTCAGGAAACTATGTGTGGGGTCTCCCTGCATATTTTCCTGTGCTACAGGTAGTGGGGGACCAAATGAGTACCTCCTGGTATTCCTTGATGACAGTGATACTGACAGGCTCAGATGGACATAAAACAATGGGCAAGTAGATTAATAAAAGACCCAACAATATGCTGTCTATAAATTTACTTCAAATACAAAGATAGAAGTAGGTTGAAATTAAGAGGCTGAAAAAAGATACACCATGCAAACATTAAAAACAAAACATCTATAAATTACAGGTAAGTAGAAGTTAGGGCAAATAAAATAACTAGATACAAAGAGAAAGGAAAAAAAAACAAAGAGGAACATTACATAATGATTAAAGGATCAATCCACTAGGAAGACATAACAATTCTAAATGTGGCCCCCCTCAATTCTAAATAGGGCCCCCCTCAATATAAGAAACAAAAATGGATACAGGTGAAATGAGAAACTGACATAGCAAACCACAACAATACTCCAAGAAATCAATACCCTCCCTACTCTCAGTAAGGGGTAGAACTACTAGGCAGAAAATCAGCAAGGATACAGAACAAGTGACTGTGACATTCCATCAACAAGTTTAACTGAGGTATATGAAACATTTCACCCATCATGAGCAGAAAAAAATTTTTTTCAAGCGTCCATTGGACATTTACCAAGAAAGATGGTATCTTGGGTCATAAAATAAACCGCAATAGATTTAATGAATTGAAATCAGAGTATGTTCTCTAACCATAATGGAATCAAACTACAAATCAATAACCAAAAGATAACAGGAAAATATCCAAACACTTGGAAACTAAAGAACCACTTCTAAGTAATCTGTGAGTCAGATAGAAAGTCTCAAGAGAAAATTTTAAGATACACAGAACTGAATGAAAATGAAAGTATAATACATCGAAACATACGGGATGCAGCTATAGCAATGCTGACAGTGAAACTGACACACCAAGTTTACATTAGAAAAGAAGAAAAGTCAGTAGTCCAATTTTCCTGTAATTAGAATTAGAAAAAAACCAAAACAAACCCAGAGCAAATGGAAGGAAATGAAGAATTTAAGAGCACATATCAATAAAAATGAACACAAAAGAGAAAATCTAATGATTGAAAAAGGTGCTTTAAAAAAAATCAATAAAATAGACTCCACCAGAAAGTTGCTAGAATTCAAGAATTCAGCAGTCACAGCATATAAAATCAATGTGCAGAACTCTGTTGCATTTCCATACACCAATAATAAAGTAGCAGAAAAAGAAATCAAGGAATCAATCCCGTTTGCAACTGCTCCAAAAACAGATACCTAGCAATAAACCTAACTAAAGTGACAAAAGACCTGTATTCTAAAAGCCACAGAACACTTGTGAAAGAAACTGAAGAGGACACGAAGAAATTGAAAAATATTCCATGATCGTAGATTAGAAGAACAAACATTGTGAAAACGCCTATGTTACCTAAGGCAATCTACACATTTAATGCAATCCTCATCAAAATACCACCAGCACTTTTCACAGAGGTAGAACAAATAATTCTAAAAGCTGTATGGAATCACAAAAGACCCCAAATAGCCAAAGCAATCCTGAAAAAGGAAAAGAAAACTAGAGGTATCACACATTCTGGATTTCAAGCTATATTGCAAAGCTGTAGTCATGGAGACAAAAAGAGACACATGAGACAAAGAGACATGTAGATCAATGGAAGAGAATAGAAAACCCAGAAATGGATCCAAAACTATATGGTCAATTCATCTTCGACAAAGCAGGAGAGAATATCCAATGGAAAAAAGATAGTCTCTTCAACAAATGGTGCTGGGAAAACTGGACAGCAATATGCAGAAGAATGAATCCGGACAGCTTTCTTACACTATCCACAAAAATAAATTCAAAATGGATGAAAGACCTAAATGTGAGAAAGGATATCGTCAAAACTGTAGAGAACACAGCAACCTTTTGACTTTGGCTGCATCAACTTCTTACCAGACACATTGTTGGAGGAAAGGGAAACAAAAACAAAAATGAACTAGTGGCACTCATCAAAATATAAAGTTTTTGGATATAAGGAAACAATAAACAAATCTAAAAGGCAGCCTACCGAATGGGAGAGAAGATATGTGCAAACAACATATCTGATAAAGGGTTAGTATCCAAAGTCTATAAAGAAATTAAACTGAACACCCCCCCAAAAAAAAAACAAATAATCCAGTAAAGAAATAGGCTAAAGACACGAATAGATATTTTTCCATAGACAACATCCTGATGGCTAACAGGCACATAAAAAGATGCTCAGTATCACTCATCATCAGGGAAATACAAATCAAAACCACAATGAGATAACACTTCACACCTCTCAGAATGGCTAAAATTAACACCATAAGAAAGAACAGGTGTTGGTGAGGATGTGGAAAAAAGGGGAACCCTCTTACAGTTAGTGGGAATGCAAACTGTACAGCCACTCTGGAGAATAGTATGGAGGTTCCTCAAAAAATTAAAAATAGAGCTACCCTATGATCTAGCAATTGCACTACTAGTTATTTACCCAAAGGATTTGAAGAGATACATGCCTCCTGATGTTTATAGCAGTATTATTACCAACAGCCAAATTATGGAAAGAGCCCAAATGTCCATGGACTGATAAAGTAGATGTGGTGTATATTTGAGACACACAGACACACACACACACACACACACACACACACACGAATATTACTCAGCCATCAAAAAGAATGATAAATTGCCATTTGCAATATGGATGGAGCTAGAGTATATTACGCTAAGTAAAATAAATAAGTCAAAGAAAGAAATACCCCATGATTTCACGTATGTGGAATTTAAGAAACAAAACAGATGAACATATGGGAGGGGGTAAAAAAAGGTGAGAGGGGAACAAACCATGAGAGAACATTAGAGACTCTTAATGATAGAGAACAAACTCAGGGGTGGAGGGAGGTGGGTGGGAGATGGGCTAAACACGTGATGGGTAGTAAAGAGGGCACCTGTAGGGCAGCCCGGGTGGCTCAGTGGTTTAGCGCTGCCTTCAGCACAGGGTGTGATCCTGGAGTCCCAGGATCGAGTCCCATGTCGGGCTCCCTGCATGGAGCCTGCTTCTCCCTCTGCCTGTGTCTCTGCCTCTCTCTCTCATTCTCTCTCTCTCTCTCTGTCTCTCATGAATAAATAAATCTTAAAAAAAAAAAAAAAAAAAGAGGGCACTGCACTGTGGGGGACTTGAGTGGCTCAGCTGTTTAAGCATTTACCTTCAGTTCGGGGTCCTGGGATCAAGCCCCGAATCAGCCTCCCTGCTCAGCAAGAAGTCTACTTCTCCCTCTTCCTCTGCCCCCCCACCCTATGGATTGTGCTCTCTTTCTCTCTCAAAAAAATTTTTTAAAGATTTTTTTATTTATTCATGAGAGACATAAAGAGGCAGAGGCAGAGGGAGAAGCAGGATCCCTGTGGGGAGCCTGATACGGGACTTGATCACAGGACCCTGAGCTCACGACCTAAGCCAAATGCAGATCCTCAACCACTGAGCCACCCAAGCATCCCTATCTCTAATTAATAAAATCTTTAAAATAAATAAATAATAAAGAGGGCACTTGTGAAGAGCAATGGATGTCATATGTAAGTGATGAATCACTGAATTCAACTCCTGAAAGTGATATTGCACTGTATGTTACTAAAATTTTAAAAAAGATTTAAAAAAATCAATAAAAAAGGCAAACACACAAAGTCAAAAAGAGAGAAGATCTATATACTACAATATGAGGAATAAAACGGATTGTCACTGCAGGTCCTGGAACCAGTGACAGGATAGTAAGGGATACTATAGACCACTCTGTACTTATACACTGGACAACTTACCAGAAAGAGACCCACTCCTCAAAAATCACAATCTACCAAAGCTCAAGTGCACATTCGGAAATAATTTGAACACTACTGAAACCATTTTAACAACTAAAATCATAATTAAAAGTCTTTTAGGGTAGCCTGGGTGGCTCAGTGGTTTAGTACTGCCTTCAGCCCAGGGCCTGATCCTGGATACCTGGGATCAAGTCCCACGTCAGGCTCCTTGCATGGAGCCTGCTTCTCCCTCTGCCTGTCTCTCTGCCTGCCTCTCTCTCTCTCTCTTTCTCTCTCTCTCTGTGCCTCTCATGAATAAATAAAAATATTTTTTTAAAAAAAAGAAAAAAAAAAAAGGAAAAGGAAATCTCCTGGTCCAGAAGGTTTCACTAGAGAATTCTATAAAACGATGAAAGAAAAATGAATGCCAATTTTATGTAATGACTTTCAAAAACAGAAGGGAAACTTTCTACTTCATTTTATGAGCACCACTGAATTGTTCACTTTAAATAGTTACCTTATGCAAACTTCACCTCAATAAAAAAATTAGTAATTAACATGTGTAAAATCAAGGCTCAGCTGGTTAAGTGTCTGCCTTCAGCTTGGGTCATGATTCCAGGGTCCTGGGAGAGCCCCATATAGGTTTCCCTACTCCGTGGAGAGTCTGCTCCTCCATCTCCTTCTGCCCCTCTGCCCTTCCACTCATGCTCGCTTGCTTGCTCTTGTAAATAAATAACATCTCAAAACAAAACAAAACACAATACATAAAATCATAAATCAGTGAAATGTGAATATGGGTTGTATATCAGCTAATAATATTATATCGATGATAAATTTCCTAAATGTGGTAACTGCACTGTGGTTAGCAAAAAGAATAGTCTTACATGTGGGAGAGGCATGGTATGTCAGTACTTTATCTCAAACTGTTCAGTTAAGAAAAAAAAAAAAAAGGAAAATATTCACAGCACCATTATTTGTAATAGCCAAAAGGTGGAAACAACCCAATGTCTATCACCTGATGAATGGAAAAACAAAATGTGGTATATCTAAAGCAATAGAATATTTTTCAGCCATAAGCAAGAATGAAAAGCTAACACAGGCTACAACATGGATCAACCTTGCAAGCATCATTATTAGTGAGAAAACCAGACATAAAAGGGAATATAATGTATGATTACACTGATACAAACTGTCTAGAACAGGCAAATCCAGAGAGACACAAAACAGATCAATGACTCCCAAGTTGGGGGAAGAGAAGGTGGGGAGTGACTGCAGATGAATTCAGGAGTTTCTTTTGTGATGAGAATGTTCCAGAATGAGATAGTGACAGTGGCTGTACAACTGTGTGATACTCAAACCGTGAAACTGTACACTTTCAAGGTGGATTTTTTGTTGTTGTTTGAGAGTTCCTAATGTTTTAATTTTTAAAAACAAGTTTTGGTTGTAAAAAGGATAAATTTCACTGAACTAGAAAAACTCTCCACCCAGACTGATTTTCTGAGGGTAATCAATATAGAAATGCTTTTTTAATGATTTAAAAGTAATTGTGTCTAAGACCTTTTAGAGTTTACTAGTAAGTGAGGCAGCCTGTGTTTCTTTTTCTCTGCTTCATTTTAGCCACAAGATGGCTTTGGCTGCAAAGGGAGAAAGGAATATACCAACATGGTAATGAAGCTTGAGGAGGTTAGTCTCAAAGGAGAGGCAATACACATACACTTGCTCTAAGTGAAATAGTTTGTGATAAGTAGAATGTTAATCTGGGTTCCCTTTTAACTCGAAGGATTTCTATCTGCGTGCTTGGTTTAGTTAACCTTTTTTTTTTTTTTAATGGCTGTTTAGTCTTAAGTAGTATCCTGTTGAATAAGTCTATTTCCACTAGTGTAATATGAAAGATGACACAGACAATATGTAATCAAATGGTATAGCCGTGTTCAAACAAAAACAGGCTGGGCAGGGATCCCTGGGTGGGATCCCTGGGTGGCTCAGCGGTTTAGCGCCTGCCTTTGGCCCAGGGCATGATCCTGGAGTCCTGGGATCGAGTCCCGCACCAGGCTTCCTGCATGGAGCCTGCTTCTCTCTGCCTATGTCTCTGCCTCTCTCTCTCTCTCCGTGACTCTCATGAATAAATGAATAAAATCTTAAAAAAAAAAAAAAAAAGAGGCTGGTCATAATTTGCTGACTTCTGGTCTAACCAACCATGCTGGAACAACTGGCTCTCCATTTTGAAGGAAAATAGTTAGAACCTCACTTTATGGTGCTCACAAAAATAAATTCCAGACATATTAAACACTAAATGTTAAAAATAGAAAAACAATATAGTTTTGAATAAACAAAAACTTTTCTAAGAATAACACAAAATCAAGATGGTATCAAGGAAAGATAGACTGGTTTCATTACATAACATTTTCATTTTTCAATGTGGTGACAATTATCATGTAAAATATGAAAAGAGAACTTCCATTTCCAATAACAGTGCCAAAACTCCCATGGAAAAACATCTAAAAATGCTGACACAATGTTTAAAAAAACACCTTAAAAGCATGGAAGAAGTGCTAAGATGGTGACAAACTGCTCCAAGGTAACCACAGCACTGGAACACTTCCAATACCACTTTGGTGGTTGTGTATAGCAAGGGTGGACAGGGATTAAGGTTCAGTTTCTTCCTAATGTGGGGAGTCTCATATGAGATTCTCTCCTCAGTAGCTAGGAACCCAAAAGGCTACATCCTGAGGAAAGGTGAACATAATAGGTTCACAGGCCAAGTCCTAGAAAGCCTAAACTCCAGGGTGAATAAATGCAGAGAGAAAAATATTAAAAATAATGAAAATAAATAAATGCCACGCATATACAACATAATAAGAGGAGGGCTAAATGTGATATTCACTGGCACTGAACCTGAAAGTAAAAGAAAGTGCAAGAAAGAAAGGAAGAAAAGAAAGGAAGAAAAGAAAAGAAAAGAAAAGAAAGAAAAAGATGGAATACTTGAAGGAAAAATAGCTGTGACTTTTCCAAAAGTGATGAAAGATTTCAATACACAGACTCAAGCAGCTCAGAGAATACCAAAGAATAACACAAGAACTACATCATGGCACATCATCACAGTAAAACTGCTAAAAACCAGAGGAAAAAAAATTCTCAAAGTAGTAGGCAGTGGAACATAATTACCTTCAAATGAACAACACTAACAATGACAGTGGAGTTATCTTAAAAAAAGGTAAAACAAATAATATCCTTCAAAAACATAGGTGAAATAAACATATATCCAGACAAAAACAAGAGTTTATTACCAGTAGACTTAAACTAAAATAAATGTTAAGGGGAGTAATTATTCAGGCAGAAGATGAATAATTATCACAAAAGGAAATATGGGAACACACATAGGCACGAAAAACACTAGAAAAGGGTTTTTAAGTGAATATTGATATTACAAATTAATAGTAGAAATGTTTGTGGAGCCTAAAACATGTAGAATTAAAATACATGACATCAATGCTCAAAAAGAAGGTATGTAGTAAGTAGAGTTAAAATGCTGTAAAGTTCTAGCATTATTTGTAAGATGGTAAAAGTTATAATTTATATTAGATTGTAATAAATCAAGGATGCATTTGTCATTTCTAAGGTGCCTGTAAAGATAGTAAAAAGAATGTGTAACTAAGAATAGGGTATACGTGAAATAAGTTTCAAACGAACCTGTAAGAAGATATAAACAGAAAAAGACACAAACTAGAAAAAAAAAAATCAAACAAAACATATAGCAATATGGTATATATAAATTCAAACGAATCAAATTCTTTGCAATGAAAGACTAAGATCATCAGACTGGATTTAAAAAACATACACATTAAGTATGTGCTGCTTGCAAAGGGCACACTTCAAATAAAGACACAAATGTTAAAGGTAAATAAAGGAAAAAATACTAAACAATAGAAAGCTGTTGTACTTATATTAATATCAAATAAAGATTTCTTCTTTAATAATATAGTGGCATTATTATTGTTGAATACATATTTCATAACGATAAAGGGTCAATCCACAAGGAAGACAATTCTAAATCTGAATACATTCAATAATTTAGTTTCAAAATATATAAAGTAAGAACTGATTAAATCAAAGGAAGAAAGGGCAAATCTATAACCACTGTGGAAGAATTAAGACCTTTCATACAATTGCACCCAAAAGCATAAGATTCCCAAGAATAAACCTAACCAAAGAGGTAAAGGATCTATACCCTAAAAACTATAGAACACTTCTGAAAGAAATTGAGGAAGACACAAAGAGATGGAAAAATATTCCATGCTCATGGATTGGCAGAATTAATATTGTGAAAATGTCAATGTTACCCAGGGCAATTTACACGTTTAGCAATCCCTATCAAAATACCATGGACTTTCTTCAGAGAGTTAGAACAAATTATTTTAAAATTTGTGTGGAATCAGAAAAGACTCCAATTAGCCAGGGGAATTTTAAAAAAGAAAACCATAGCTGGGGGCATCACAATGCCAGATTTCAGGTTGTACTACAAAGCTGTGGTCATCAAGACAGTGTGGCACTGGCACAAAAACAGACACATAGATCAATGGAACAGAATAAAGAATCCAGAAGTGGACCCTGAACTTTATGGTCAACTAATATTCGACAAAGCAGGAAAGACTATTATCCACTGGAAAAAAGACAGTCTCTTCAATAAATGGTGCTGGGAAAATTGGACATCCACATGCACAAGAATGAAACTAGACCACTCTCTTGCACCAGACACAAAGATAAACTCAAAATGGATGAGAGACCTAAATGTGAGACAAGATTCCATCAAAATCCTAGAGGAGAACACAGGCAACACCCTTTTTGAACTTGGCCACAGTAACTTCTTGCAAGATACATCCACAAAGGCAAAAGAAACAAAAGCAAAAATGAACTATTGGGACTTCATCAAGATAAGAAGCTTTTGCACAGCAAAGGATACAGTCAACAAAACTAAAAGACAACCACAGAATGGGAGAAGATATTTGCAAATGACCTATCAGATAAAGGGCTAGTTTCCAAGATCTATAAAGAACTTATTAAACTCAGCAGCAAAGAAACAAACAATCCAATCATGAAATGGGCAAAAGACATGAACAGAAATCTCAAAGAGGAAGACATAGACATGGCCAACAAGCACAAGAGAAAATGCTCTGCATCACTTGCTATCAGGGAAATAGAAATCCAAACCACAATGAGATACCACCTCACACCAGTGAGAATGGGGAAAATGAACAAGGCAGGAAACCACAAATGTTGGAGAGGATGTGGAGAAAGGGGAACCCTCTTGCATTGTTGGTGGGAGCGTGAACTGGTGTAACCACTCTGAAAACTGTGTGGAGGTTTCTCAAAAGAGTTAAAAATAGACCTGCCCTACAACCCAGCAATTGCACTGCTGGGGATTTACCTCAAACATCCAGATGCAGTGAAATGCCGGGACACCTGCACTCCGATGTTTATAGCAGCAATGTCCACAATAGCCAAACTGCAGAAGGAGCCTCGGTGTCCATCAAAAGATGAATGGACAAAGAAGATGTGGTTTATGTATACAATGGAATATTACTCAGCCATTAGAAACGACAAATACCCACCATCTGCTTCGACATGGATGGAACTGGAGGGTATTATGCTGAGTGAAATAAGTCAATCGGAGAAGGACAAACATGATATGGTCTCATTCATTTGGGGAATATAAAAAATAGTGAAAGGGAAGAAAGGGGAAAGGAGAAAAAAATGAGTGGGAAATATCAGAGAGGGAGACAGAACATGAGAGACTCCTAACTCTAGGAAACGAACAAGGGGTGGTAGAAAGGGATGTGGGCGGGGGGTGGGGTGACTGGGTGATGGGCACTGAGGGGAGGCACTTGATGGGATTCTATATATTGGCAAATTGAACACCAATAAAAAATAAATTAAAAAAAAAAAAGTCAAGGGGTACCTAGCTGGCTTGGTTCGTAGAGCACAGGACTCTTGATCTTGGGGTCATGAGTTCAAGCCTCATGTTGGACACAGATTACTTTTAAAAAATTTTAAATGAAGATAAAAAAATCAAAATGTAGAATTGATAGGATACTCCCATTAAGCAGTCTTCCCACTCTGTTGCTGGAATGGTGTATTGATTTAGTACACAAATATTACAGCACTCAACATATAAACTTACCAATACTTGGATTCCAGCTCTCATTTTTGCCACAGCAAGGATGGGAAGCCCACAGCTAAGGCCTCATACCATGTCTCACACTAAAAATTATCTCAAGAGCTGAGTAATTTCAGTTTGTAGAATTGTATGAAATTCATACATGACAAAAACAAGGGAGTACATTCAGCACCTTAGCAGAGAGGGAAGGAGGATACTCTTACCAGCCAATGACTGCCTCTTTGCTGACAAGAGCAGAAAAGAAACTCTTATCAGCTGACTCTTAGGTAAGACAGCATGTCAGTGCCAGTGTCCATGACTCTAGCTGCTGCAACCCTGACCTCTTTAGCAGATTCTAAGCAGTTGTGCAAATGGCAACTACAGCTTCCAAACTAGGCAGGCAGCCAACGTAGTCTCTAAGGACCCAACTTGCCGAGTGCCCTGCCAGCTTTGCCAAGAAGTCAGAGACTGCAACTTCCCTTCTGTAACCTATGCTCTTCCTCCAAGCAAAGGAACAGACTGACTTCTGCAGTTGCTTTATGCCAGTCACTGACCTATTTCATATTTCAGAAGGCAGAGAAAGACCATCAAGCAAAAGCCTTCACCTCATCATCTAAATCAGACTCAAAGACAATCTTTAGGGCAGCCCCGGTGGCGCAGCGGTTTGGCGCCGCCTGCAGCCTGGGGTGTGATCCTGGCGTCCCGGGATTGAGTCCCACATCGGGCTTCCTGCATGGAGCCTGCTTCTCCCTCTGCCTGTGTCTCTGCCTCTCTCTCGCTCTCTCTGAATGAATAAATAAATCTTAAAAAAAAAAAAAAAAGACAATCTTTAAAAGGTCATGGGGCAGAGTAGGGAGGTAACAGTGCTTGCTGAAGCCATGGAAGAATTTTCACATGTGCCTGTCCCCAACACACCATAGGATTTTTTTTTTCTTTAAGACAGTCTATGAAGTAATGCTAACTCATTAGGTCTGGGCAGGGAGGAAGGTTGCTACTGAACAAAAAGGAGAGTGACTGGGAGATAAAGCTGAGGATCTGAAATCACCCTAAGGACATCAGCTATTACACAGCAGATAAATCTAGTACTCCAAAGCTTAAAAGTGCTCCTTTAATTCCTAGGAAAGAGCATGGTCCACTATGTTCAGAGCAATCTGTAAACTTTTCTAAAGACTTTTGGTAATAAGCTATCATGTTAGGAGAAGTCATTCCCCGAGTAAGACATTCCAGACCTTTCTCTGAAGGCTACAGGGCATTTCCCCTTTACTTCTTCTCCCATCGCTTCTGGGGGATGTACTGAAAATGGGAAACTGCTCTATGAAGAGCAGTCTGGCTCTACACTTTTCTAGTCCCAACCTGAGGGATCCTCCCTCTTTCCTAAGAAAGGAAGCCTATAAACAATTATTAGGCCTATAAACAAATTGCAAGATAAAAAATTAAGAATGTGACAGTGCAAGCTGGAGAGGGAACCTACAGAGACATGGGCTTTATCTAGCTCTGATTCAGATTAACAAACTACAAAAAACAAAATAAAACTCTTTAAGATAATTTGAGAAACAGTGAGTGGATATCTGATGATATTAAAGAACTCTCACTAAGTGGGGAGTCTGCTTCTCCATCTCCCTCTGTTGCTCCCCCTACTTGTGCATGTGCATGCTCTCTCAAATTAATAAAATCTTTTTTAAAAAAAACCCAAATGTGATATACATATTCATATTCTTCTCTTCATACATATATATATATTTATGTATTACATATGAATGTGTGGTTTTTTTACCTTTCCCAAAATAAATGTTTTGGGTTTTTTCTTTTTTAAGCCAGATTGCTTCCCTGAAATCATTAGGGTGTCTGATTCTTCTCAGACAACTGAGTGAAAAGGGTACCTTTTCTTAACTGATCCTATAATTGAGAAAACCACCCTCACCATCTCTGTAAGAAAAAAACCACCTGAACTCAGATTTAGATTCTTGGAGAGGGAGAAGGGATGAGATGCCTTCTGTCTCAAAAGCCAGCACCCTGGGATCCCTGGGTGGCTCAGCGGTTTGGCGCCTGCCTTCGGCCCAGGGCATGATCCTGGAGTCCTGGGATCGAATCCCTTGTCGGGCTCCCTGCATGGAGCCTGTTTCTCCCTCTGCCTATGTCTCTGCCTCTTTCTCTGTGTCTCATGAATAATAAAATCTTAAAAAAAAAAAAAAAAAGCCAGCACCCTGTCACTGTTAGGTGTCCAGCAGCCAGACACCATTACGTTTTTTTGCTCAGAGGGTGGGGACTCGCTACATCTGTGGCTCAGGATGCAGAGAGCCTACAGCAAGGTAAGTCCCTGGTGAGCAAGTACTGAGTAGAGGAGTCTGTTGGATGCATCTCTGCCTGTCTCACTCTTCCCCCAATCGGGCTCCTCCCTTGCCCAATTCTTTTTTTTCCTGCGTCACAAACACAAAATGGAGTTAGCTGGGAGCAAAAACAATCTGTCTAAAATGGCTGAATGCAGTAGGGAGTGCCAGGCAATAAAGTGAAGGGAAAGGGCACCCCCTGCTGTCCAACAGAAGGACCCTATTTCTCTCTCTTCACCATTTTTGGGTATGTTAAAATAATCCATCCTACAGAGTCCAAGCTAATTTTGTCATGAATCTAAATTATGCTGAATTCTAAAATTTAAGCAGATTAAGGCATAAGAAGGGAAGATAATTTCTAGTCTCTGAAGAGAAAGAGTCAAGGCACAAAGTCAGCGGCCTGAGTCCCAGGGACTGCTTAGTTCTGATCAGTAACAGCTTCTAAGTGCCCCCAGAATGGAAAGGAGGTCCTATGTAGCACAGTATTCCCCAACTGCAGTAATGAGCTAATGGCCCCCGGAGTCCCACAGCTGAAGCCATCATTTCCCCAGGAATTCCTGTTGTAGGCCTCTCTCAATGAAGACCACAAACAGGAAATGGAGGACAGGGAGTTGCCTGACATCCTGGAATAAGTTCTTAAAAATGGCAGGTGGGAGTGAGTAAGTGAGCTAGAAAAAAGGACCTTGGGAAAATACTGTTGAGAACACAGCCTGGCTCAAAAGAGCGTGCAGGGCTTTAAGATTCTGTAGGACTGGAAGATTCAGGCTGCTTTATACAGCCACTCCACCTAACCTTCATTCTCACACCCTGACTCAGGACCACATATTACTCTGCCTGAGATGAAGCCTGAGGTGTTTGTCCCTATCCTACAGGTAACACCCTCCATAATCTCATACTTCCCTTGAGTAACCCAAGTACTTTATGACTAAGAAGGAACACATGAGAAAGGTGGAAAAAGTGGAAACATGCTGAGAAATCTGGGGATCCAAGTCACCAGTGGCTTCTACTCACTTAAATGGAGCAGTACCAATGTGTGAGCTTATCCATCTCCATGAAGAGAGATAAAAGGCAGTACATATAATACAGGTGAGCAAAGAATCACAGGTTTAAAAAAAGGGGGGGAGGGGACTCTAATACCAATATAGTTCTGATATAACAGAGCCTTTGGGGAAGAGTCCTAGATCTGCCTAGCTTACCTAAAAGCTCTGAACACTTAGTGGTAAGATCCCCAGGAAATAACAACAAACTTTCTGTGAGGCTAACATAGCTATGAAATCATCAAATCCTCCCAGCATATAATAAGCCATGTCTTAAAGCTCTACATGAGCTCTCTGATTCTGAGGAAAGGACACAGCAAGAAGGCCCAATCATGTGCTGCTAATTTAAGAAGCTGCCCATGTGGAATATTTCTACTTTATGTTTCCCACAGCTATAATATACATGAGGGAAAAATTCAGCACCTCAAAGCCATTTGCAGGTATACACTATAGGAGAAAAAAAACAGGTTCCTATCACTAACTTCCCGGCCAAAACAAATACCCAGCTGCTAAGTCCCACAGAACTAGATCACCATAGATGTGCTGGCTTTAAGGAGAGACTGAACAAATTGGCAGAAATGGATTAACCTGAAAGACATGAACAAAGGCAAACTCAATTCCAAAAGGACAAAAATCAAATGCTAAGAGTTAGGAAGAAGGGAGCAAGTAGAAGTCTGAAAGGGTGGCAGAAAAGCACTTTTAGAAATCTGGGCACTTCTCAAAACATTTGATCACTTAAGTGAGTGTCTCACACAGTTTCCCAGCATACCCAGGACAGTGACTCAGTACAGGAGTGCTCAAGAAGAGGTCAGTCAGGGATGGGAGTGAGGGTGGGCTGGAAGGATAGGCAAGGGGCAGTAAAAGCTGGAGGGCAGGAGAAAAAGCATCAAAATAAGGCACTAGGTGTACAACTTTTGCCTTTCTTAAAAGAAAGCCATCAGAATATAACTAAGATCCACACACTGCAACTGGCTGACATATTTTTAAATTCTCTTTTAATGTGTAAGTTCCCCTCCATCTCATTTTTCCCTTGAGATTTATTTGTTGAAGAAATCAGGACAGGGCACTGGTGAAAAGCAAACTGCTGGCCTAGTACCATAGCAGTCCCTAGAAGCAGGCACCTCTGAACAGGCCTGCCTTCCCCTAAATGCTAGTTTCTGAATCTAACAGATCAGGGATCAAATTCTGGCCTGGTATTGACTTGCTAAGAGATATTAATAAACAAAAGACATATTAATTCTGTACTTCCAATTTCTCAGTTATAAAATGAAGATACCACCTATTAGGCAGCACTGTTACAATGACTGGAAAGAACAGATAAAGAGCTCCTACCACTCACAGCATCTGATATCAAACAGATATTCTTGAATCAGACTGAGAAGGCAAAATACCTTCATCTTTTTCTAGGTGCGTGTAACAGTTTTAATCTCTGCTGTGTCTCATCTAAATCCTGTGTCTCATCTAAATACCATTTCTAAGGTATTTTCTGTAACAAAGAATCCTTGAAACACCCTCCATTTTAGTCAGGGTCCTGGGAGGCGAAATAACAGGGTAACAGGGTAAGAAACTAACAAAGAGAACACATGCAATAAATACCCAGCCCCCAGCCTGAGTCTGCCATGGCAGCAGCTGGTTTCCTTCGTCATATTGCTGTTTTTTTCCCCTTCTTTGTTCCTAAGGTGGAAGCCAGGAAAGGGTGGGGAAAGCGGGAGGGGGGGGAGGAGGAGGGGTGGGGAATGAGGGCAGCACCGTCATCAGTTACTGAAAGTCACCTGATATTCTCCTCCAATCCCTAGTCTCTGACCTCACAATGTGGAACCTGAGCCAAAATAGCTCAACTGCGCACACCCCGTGGCTGAAAAGAAAAATGCAAGCAGAGTAAGAATGGAAGCAGAAGAAAGGGGGTCACTTTTCTTTGAAGGATTTCAGCAGTTCTTTCCAAGAGGAATTTTAAACACACACACACATAACATCTCACTTCTAATCTAACAGATAGCAAAGGAAAGAATAAGACTCTAAAAACCTAGTTCAGATTACTGTAGGATCTCAGGAAGGAGGAAAGATTCCATCCCATCTTGCAAGCATACATAGGGCTACCAGTGCCCTTCTGTTGTATAACTGGGGTTCCCTCACCCAAAGATGTTACAGAAGAACTCTTAAAAGCTTTTAAAATTGGAACCTGATTTTTCAAAGATAAGCAGGCTAAGAGTATAACACAGAATGAAGCATAGATATTGTTACCTATCCTGTAGAGCTGGATATTAGCATTCTGCTTTGTAAATATTCATTTCTTAGGTCCAAGCACTTTGAAACACACCCCCATTTTTAAAAAAAGATTTTATTCATTTATTCATGAGAGGGAGGAAGGCAGAGGCAGAGGCAGAAGCAGGCTCCCCAGGTGGAGCAGAGAGTCTGATGTGGAGCCCTATCCCAGGACCGTGAGATCACAACCTGAGCTGAAAGCAGACACCTAACTGACTGAACCTCCCAGGTGCCCCTAAAGACCTTTTTCAAGCTGGCAAACTTTCTTAACCCTTCTGTTCTTCCTAGTTAAAAAAAAAATAAAAAATAAGATGACCACGTTATAGAGAAATTGAAAGAAATCTAGCACCATACTATACTAGCATACATAGCATATACTATACCATACTAGCAATACTATAATTGCTATAGTATTTTTTAGGGAATAAGGTATATTCCCTTCTAATCTTTTACTTCTGCATTTTTTTCTGTAAACACAATTGCAATAAGGGTTGTACATAATAGTTTCCAGCTTTTCCTGCCTAGCACTGTGTCCTCCTGAGCATTCTTTCAAGTTGCTCTGAAAGGCAATGTGCCGGAATTCTAAAACAGTACAGTTAGAGTGTACTAAGTTCTGGAGCAGTTATCTCCAGAGCAAAAACTGAGAAGGAAGCAAGAAAAAATGAGGTAGGTCATCCCTTTCCTTTAAAGACCATATCCCTCTCTGGAGTAGCTCCTCTATGCTAGTGATACAAAGCTCTAATCCTGCTCATGAATATAATGCTCCAGAATTGTTAAATGTCTGGAAGGGCTCAGACCAGAACTTTCCAAGTCTCTCTTCTCTTGACCACAATGGCTGGAAGGCTCCAGGAGGAAATGCTATACATTTAGAGTTGGTGTCTTCAATCATTTATTACATAAAAGAGTTTGCAGGGAAAATAGGGAGAATGAGAGGATACACAGACATGCTAAGTTTTTGCAACTACCATTTCAAAAAAAGGAATATTACTTTATTTTTTTTTAAAGATTTTATTTATTTATTCATGAGAATACACAGAGAGGAGAGAGAGAGAGAGAGGCAGAGACACAGGCAGAGGGAGAAGCAGGCTCCATGCCGGGAGCCCGACACGGGACTCGATCCCGGGTCTCTGGGATCACACCCTGTGCCGCAGGCGACGCTAAACTGCTGCGCCACCAGGGCTGCCCACCTAGATTACTTACGCAGAAAAAAACAGGTAACAGAGAAGCAAAAAGCCCCAGAGGAATCATCCTATGGTGGAGACATCCTGAGTACTCCCTGAAAACTGGTCTATAATCTTATGTTTACAGGAAAACTGGTACCATATTTGCAGAAAATTAATTCCTGAAGCATATGAGGGATGATGCTGAGAACAGTGCTGCTCCCTTGAGGCAGATCCTTTGGGCTCCAGCAAGTAGCAGTCTAGGAGCACTGGATCACCCACTCTCCTGCTTATCCCAAAGTCCAGCTCTACTCTTGACATTTCCTAGAGATCCCATTCCTCCTCCTCAACACATTTCCGATCCCTACTCTGCATGGTAAGCAAGAATAAGAGTTACATTACATCTATACCTTTAAGCTCCTGAGGTGCCTGGGTAGCTCAGTTGGTTAAGCATCTACCTTCAGCTCAGGGCATGATCCCAGGGTCCTGGGAGGGAGCCCCACATTGGGCTTTCTGCGGGGAGCCTGCTTCTCCCTCTCCTTTCCACTTGTGCTCTTTCTGTCTCTCTCAAATACATAAATAATTAAAAAAAAAAAAAAAAACAGAACTAGCAAAACAAGCTCTTATGTAATCCTTACACTAAAGTTGGAAATTAGCAATAGAAACAGACATGTAAATGTAGGGACTGGGCAGCCCGGGTGGCACAGCGGTTTGGCACTGCCTGCAGCCTGAGGTGTGATCCTGGAGACCTGGGATCGAGTCCCATGTCGGGCTCCCTGCATGGAGCCTGCTTCTCCCTCTGCCTGTGTCTCTGCCTCTCAGTCTCTCTCTCTCTCTCTGAATAAAAAAATAAATCTTTAAAAAAATTTTTTCTTAAAAAAAAATGTAGGGACTAAGTGTAAGATGACAGAGAAGTTTAGACAATAGTGATACCCTTATGTTTGGTTGAAGCCTCAGACAAGGCCATTTAAAAGGACATTTTGTCAGATATCAAATCTGAAATTCAGCAGGTAATGCTGGATGATACTTGGGTACCACAGGCACAAACAAGTCTGAATAGAGGCTCTAAAACTGGGATTAACTTGGGATAATTAGGAGTTAACAAATGATACAAAAGGGTTGACAATAAAAACGTTTCTGCACCAGCAAACTCTACCCAAGGTAGGTCTGGGGAATTCTTTCAAGGAAATAAATTCAGTATACTGTCTCTGGGAAGTTATGAGTATATAATCAGCGGTTAGTTCTGCTATGTGCTTCAAGTAGCTATTCAGTAGAGACAGAGATGGGATTAAGAATATGAATATCATGGGGTTACAAATATGTATATAATGAACTACCAAGCTGGTAAAAAATAATTTTCTATTTAAGCTAAATAGAAAGGCTATGCTTTCATGAAGGCTAAAAGGAAGGCTATGCTTTCATGAAGTTATCAGAGTAAAACAAAAATGAAAACATTCTCCAGCCTCTGTGTCCTCCAAAAAACACAAATGTTGCTCCTATTAAAGATACTAGCTACAAGGGGAAAAGATCCTTTTGCAGAATAGCAAGCCTCGGCTTTGTCTTTATTTTACTGATGAGTCCTCCAAAGGAATTTCCTGACAGATAGAGGGCAGCATACCAATCAGTTTGTATTGGAAAACAACAGAGGTGGTCACTCTCTAACATGACTGTATCATTCCCCTACGTAACAATGACACATCTAAAACAAAAGAGATCCATGTGCCATCTGGTGGCGAAAAGGAGAAAGTGCACACTGCAGATATATCAAATTCCCCCAGTTTAGAAGGAATTAAAGTTTAATTATCTTTATCTGATGACACCCTCCCTAAATCCCCACCAGTAAGTCTTCTGTGGAAACTAAACCTGCAACCTTCATGCAAAAGTTCTACAGTTTTGCATTAGTATAGCTCTATACCTCCAAATACTAGTTGTAAACAAGCAGCAATTTCTATTGACAGACACCTCAGTGCAGGGAAAAAGAATGAAACTCAGACCAAAACAAAGAAAACTAATACAAGAGGTATATTTTAGCAATCAAAGGAGTTTGAGATGATGACTAAATAACACCAAAGAAAGCTTATGCAAGCAAAAAGAAAAAATATATATATATAATAAGACCAGAAGTTTCAAATTGAGAGGTATCTTTAGGTTAATCTGTCTCATTTTACAGATGAGGAGTCAAGGTACAAAGGAAAATTTCTGGTGCAATCTCATTAGTGGTCAGATTAAAACAAACCATCAGTTTCCCCTATCAGATGTTACAATAAGTAATTTCTTATTTTTGATGGAAGGGGAAATTGGTACAATCCTATACCCAGCAATGTAGGTCCAGAAATTTTGTTTCTAAGAATCTACCGTGCAGAAATGCAAGAATACAGAGATAAATATGATTTTTCCTGCAGCACTGCTTATAATATAAAAAACTGGTAACTTCTCAGTAAGGGATCAACTGTATAAATTTATATTATGCATTTGATAAAACACAATTATCCATCAGGGCGGCACCTGGGTGGCTCAGCTAGGTTAAGCAACTGACTCAATTTCAGCTCAGGTCATGATCTCACGGTCTTGCAATCAAGCTCTTCCCTCAGGCTCCACACTTGGTGGAGAGTCTGCTTGAGATTCTATTTTCCTCTTCCTTTCTCCCCTATGCTCACTCTCTCTCCAAAATAAATAAATCTTAAAAAAAAAAAAAAAAAAGAATACAACTATCCATTAGAAATAATGAGGTTTATCTGTATGTAATGATATTAAGAGATGCTGAGCCATGTTAAGCAAAATGCAGAACAGTATCTACCACTTGGGATTACAAAGATTACATTAAGATATGTGTATACTGGGACGCCTGGGAGGCTCAGTGGTTGAGCGTCTGCCTTCAGCTCAAGGCATGATCCTGGAGTCCCAGAATAGAGTCTTGCATCTGGGCTCCCCATGTGTAGCCAGCTGTTCCCTCTGCCTATATCTCTGCCTCTCTTTGTGTCTCTCATGAATAAACAAAATCTTAAAAAATAAAAAAAGATATGTGTATACTCTCATATTTCTGTAGTTTTATCTTTAAATCCTCTTAAGTTTCCAGTAAGGCTCTATGAAAATTTCCCACATTTTCCCACCTGAACTACAAAGAGAAGAGGATTTTGCCTGTTCCTTTATTAGAATAACACACGCAGGTGTAAAGTATGTTAACCATGGTAACTCCAACGCAAGGTGAAGATTTTTTAATTTTATATTTTTAGTGTATTCTATGCACATGTTGAAAAGAAGGCATCATGACAAACAACAAAGAGGACATCTACACCAGCCCAAGTCCACTGCATGAGAGAGCGAGAAGAAAAGTAATGCTGAGGGAAAGACAGGTCTCTATTAGAGCAACAAGGTGGGTTGATGTCATAGGAGATTTTGCTAGTAATGGACCACAGAATTCCAGAGGATAGAGAATGGGTTTCAGGCACTCAAGTAGGATCAGAGGAGGAGACTGAATAGGATACACAGAGACCCATACAGGAATTCGAGTATAGGAGAGGAGGGTGACCTGGAGGTCTGGGGCTCCTATGGGGAGTAATATAAACCAAGATAAATAGCCTAATATTAGATACAGTGAATTCAAGGCAAATAGTGATAGAAAGGTTGGGAGTAGAGAGGGTATGTGAGAGGGATAGTTTAGGTTATTTTTTATACCCCTGATGATGGGGAGAGGACAACCCAAGTGTGCAGGGCTCCTCATAACTCCAAATGATAGGAAGAGATTTAAGTTTTTAATTTTAATTATTATTATTTTTTTTTAGAGAGAGAGAAACGAAGAAAGTATACATGAGGAGATGGGGAGAGAAGGGCACAGGGAGAGGAAGAGGGAGAATCTTAAGCAAGCTCCATGCTGGGCATTTGGATCTTATGACCCTGAGATCATGATCTGAGCCAAAATCAAGAGTCAGATGCTTAACCCAGGCACCCCAGATTTAGGTTTTTTAAATCACAAGCATGTATCATCTGATATTATGGAACTTCCCAAGTACTTTGCACTAACAGTCTGATCCTACTTAGAACCAAGAAAATAAATAATTAAAAGACAACAATCTCGGGGCACCCAGGTGGCTTCTCCCTCTCCCTATGCCCTTTCCCCTCCACTCCCTGGCTCGTGCTCTCTCTCAAATAGATATCTTAAAAAAAAAAAAAAAAAAAAAAAAAAAGACAACAATCCCAACAAATATTCACTTGAATAGCACCTTGGGTCCTAATCCTATACACTTGAGAGGAACTGAATCCTATACACTAAGGAACTGAAGAACAGACATCTTTCTGTCAAAAGACTCACTGAATAATGTAGAGCATGCTGAGTCTTGTTTCTAGGGGTTACAAAGTCTTGTTTCTAGGAGTTAAAGTTGAAGGAACTAAAGAGATTCACTTGGACATTTCCTGATGAAGATCCAATTGAAGGAGTGCCACCTAGTAGAGAGGATCACAGGAAAAAGACCTTTCACAATCTAGGGGGAAAGAAGGGATAGCTTCCCCACCACAGGTTCCTCTTAAAGCCTGAACCAAGAAAGTTCTGGGAGAGCAAAAGACGGCTGTTGCCAATAGTTCTGACTTGTGGGACAATAGCACAAATCTTGGGAACCTGATGCACAGTCAAATCCTAACTAGAATACTGTTATTGTTTATAAAATTCTAAGCTCTTGGTCAATACCTTATTTTTTATTTTAGCCAGTTCTTTCTGAATCACTGCTGAAAACAACTTGGAGAACTGTTCTGATTCAGTTTCCATAATGTACCTCACACTTTAACAGGGAGAGGGGGTCTAACACTACATGTTGTCCAATGCGCACCTACTCAGCGTAATTAGCTTATGGATCTCATGAGCCCAAAAGGTTTTTGGAAGCAAGGAATAAACCTAAAAAGGAAACTGCCACTGTACTCAGGACAACAGTTACCACTTCTCACACAGTTTCAAGAGATACTGCTTTTCATGCGATCATGTCATCAACACAAGGGAGTAAGGAAAGCTGAATGAAAAACTAGTTATCTTATTCAAAGAAATAATGACCTGAGGTCACCGCAGTGAAGAAAATGCTCCCTAGGAAAAGACTGAAAAAAAAAAAAAATTAGCATGTTCCCAAGGAATTCAAGAGAGACAACAAAGACATTATGATAAAAGGTTCCTTGCTGATCACCAAAAGGAGGGTGAAAAAATGAAAAGAACTAGAAGTTTTATAGTACTGCCCATCAAGTCTGAATTCAAAATATTCCCTGGCAAGGAATAAACTGAGTAAATTCATGATTAATATGGGAAGACCAGAGTTCAAAAACAAGAGACTAATCCTTAAGAGAGAAAGTGTAAGAGAATCTGTAGTATACATCTGAGGACTGGTTCCTCATTCTGGGCTCTTCTCTTAGTAAAAAGGCTCACATCTTCCTGAACCATAATGATGCAGGGGCAAGAGACCCTTGATTACAGGAGGCAGATGTAAAGTATGAGGTGGGTATTTTCTTTAACGTCCATTCCTGGAGTAGGTATACAGGAAGTTTTGGCTATCAGTAAAACATAAGGAATACAGCCATATCTAACAAATAATAGACACTTGTGTTTAGCAAGTGAGAGAGGAAATAATGCAATGTTATGAAAACCTAGTGTCCAAATAACTTCCTCATCAAGCCTGGGAACTACTGGCTTGTAATCATCTAAGTAAGACTTTCACTGTACTACATAAGCAGGTCTTATTTCTCCAACTAGATTCGTTTTGCTATAGTTGAATATACTAGAATCAGAATATGTCTCCTCTTTTTTACCTCTAAATATCCAGCATTTCACCTACTTTCCCTAATCTGCTGTTCCTTTCTTGTACTAAGAGTCACTGCCAGGTACTAAGAAGTACCTGAATGAAGTGGTTGCAAAAGCCAGCATATCCTCTTTTTTCATCTTCTGTCTGGGTCTAAGCTTCCAAAAGTTTTCAGGACAGGGACATATGCTTCTGGGAAGCAGAGGGCTGGAGTAAGGACTCTGGAATCACACACTCCATGCATGGTCTGAATCCTGGTTTTGGCACCTATTATATAGCCTTGTAAAAGTTATTCACGCTGTATCTCTAATTCTTTATCTGAAGGACAGAATACTTATGGAATGGTAAAATTAAATGATTTACTATCATTTAATTATATCATCAATATTAAGACTATGAATAAGAGACTTAGTAACTGAAATTGGTTACTTACTTGAAAAACAATTAAGGATGAAGATCTCCTGAAATTTTATACTGGACATGTTTAAAGTATCAGGAACAAAAGAAACCTTGCTTTCATATTGAGGAGATGTGGGTCTTCTGAGTGCTCACCTCTGAAGTTGCTAGAACTTGAATTTCTCTACCTGATAAAAGCTTTAAGAAACTCAAAGTTTTTTTTTACTTAAGTGTTTTTGGGTATGTTGTGAGCAAGGGGGTTACTTGGGAAGTCTGCACTGAGTTTGCCAGCCTGAACACCAAGAGAAGGAAGTTCAAAACTGCATCAGGAAAGACAAAGGCAAATTAGTTACCACAATTACAGTGGTAATTACACATGGCGTCAGGTCCCTACACAGCACTTCTGGCTGCTACCTGAGGCCTCTGTGTATGGTATTTAAGACAACCATTTCGTTCCCAAGAGACACGTTCAATAAGCCCCAATATTCAAACACCTCTTGTACCACCACAGATTAACACACTAACTCAAAGGAAAAGAAAGCAGGTAGAGAGAAGAAAAAAAGTAAAACAGGTAGCATTAAAGTGGGTAAAATATTAAAAATCCAAAGAAGAAATAATTTTTGAAGGGGGGAGGTAGTTCTTTTTCAGGACGAAATGAATGAAAATATAGACGTAGCAAGGGCGACAAGCAGCAGGCAAGTTCTGATGTGCTGAGTGCTGCAAGTAGCTCAGAAACAGGTAAACAAATACTCAGGATTATATTTGACAGAGAAAAAAAACAAACCTCTCCCAGGCATTTCTTTAAAATCATTAAGATTTAGAATGTGTGGGAAACTGCTCATGATTTAGTAATTTTCAAGAACACATCCCCTAGTGTGTCCTAATGGAAAGAGGAAGAAATTAGTGTCAATTTAACACCTCAAAGTGCTAACTGAAGCAAAAGATAAAGACAAGCTAGAAATTTCCTCCATCACAACAGCAGCAATCTAGTAGTACAGATTACTACCTGAAGATCAGTACTCCACTAAATTAAAATGACTAATTCACATTCATTTTTTAAAATCAGAGTAATACACAGAGTTTTCTAAGAATAATTAGAGGGGGGAGCCAAGGCCGGTAGAAAGTTAGAACCTTCCATGAAAAGAAAGTAGTTTCCAGGGCAGAATCTGAGAGCTGAAGGAACATTAAAAAATCTGGTTACTTGGGATTCCTGGGTGGCTCAACGCCTGCCTTCGGCCCAAGGCGTAACCCTGGAATCCTGAGATTGAGTCCCATGTCAGGATCCCTGCATGGAGCCTGCTTCTCCCTCTGCCTGTGTCTCTGCCTCAATCTCTCTCTCTGTCTCTCTCTCTCTCTCTCTGTGTGTGTCTCTCAAGAATAAATAACTAAAATCTTAAAAAAAAAGAAATCTGGTTACACTGCTAAAAATGACAAAAGAGATATGGTCTTCTTGGGTATTTTTAAAACACTATCAATTCACAGTGGGAATAAAATGCCAAGGAAGAGCACAAAACTACAAACCACCTAACTATAATCCCTAGTAATGCAAATGTACAGAAGAAGGGGGTGACAGGCAGGAGGAATAGGGCTGGCCAGTGTGAGTGTGCAGGGATGCTCAGAGGACAGAGATGCTCAGAGAAAGGGCCTTATGCCACAGGCCAACGTAGGTGTATATTTTGTGAACTTACAAATTAGGAAGTCATTTGATTTTGAGTTTCTCTGTCAACTAGTCTTCACTGATACACTAGAATAGCCTAAGTGGTCATTATCACAGTATTTTTCACTAAACAGGTAGAAGTAATCCCCTTGACTGAGCTTTAGTTCAGAAGATGACAGTGCTTCTAGAGTACAAGGCCACTTTGCGCTGAGTGAAGGGCAAGAGATCACACCTGGGTACAGCGATCTTACACTCTCAGATACACACACATAATTAGAGGCCACCAAAGGCACCTAGCAATGTTAGGCTCCTTAAGAGAAAAAAAGTGCAGCCTGGTTCCATCAGTTCACTTAAGGAAAAAAAAGAATAAATGTTTATTTACTGGGGGTGGGGAGAAGGCAGAGAGAAGAGGGGGAAATGCTCAAAAGTTGCACTTAATTTTCATCACAAGGGTCATAATATACCTCTAAGGAAACAAAGAGACACTGTAAGATGGAAATACAAAATGATTATGCTATGAATGTCATTAAATTCAAATACTGTATCCCTCAAGGAAATAACTACAAGTGCCCTGTCACAAGATAGCACAAAACCACAAGAATTAGGAAGTGAAGAAAGGAGAGGGCAAAACAGATCAGCTCTTCTAGAGCAAACGGGAAGATATGAAGGTGAAAAAGAAAAGCAAAAATTTATACCAAAAAAACAAAAAAAAACAAAAAACCCACACACATGGACCAGAAGACAAGATCCCTGGATTTGGTCATTTAACCTTGGGCAAGCTACCTATTCAATTCAAACATGCTACAGAATGTAGCAAGTATATGGCAGCTTTGACCTAAACTTAAAACAACTGTCTATGCTGTCAGTTAATATCACAGTTACTGGTCCTTCTGGACTCTTTAAAAAAAGGGGGGAGGGGGCAGAAAATAAATCAATCCTCTATCTCAACTCAGTTTTCTAAGAAATTCCTTTACATCTGTTACATCTTTTGTCTAATGTTCGCGATACCCAATTAATAGGCTCTTCTGTATTCTTACCTTTTGAAGCTGGAGGAGCAAAGGGCCAGGAAGAGGAAAGCATCAGATATTGGAAAGAAATGTAAGAAAGAAAAAGCATCACATATGGTTGTTATTGTAGACAGTCACTCAATCACCTAACCTGTTAAAGACTGGCCCAACCCTTATTAATTAAGTTTGTAGGTCTGGGATGGTACCTTAAAGACAGGACCAGAATCAGTTCAAGAGTATTATCAAAATGGGTCCCATAATAAGCTTCCTATCACCTTACTCTCATTCCCCAACATGTTATAATGACAAAAAAAAAAAAAAAAAAAAAAAAAAAACCTACATGCAAAAAAAAATGGGAAAGAAAAATAACAAAATGCAACCGTTTTCTTTCCCAACCCCAGCATCCCTGGGATCCAAAAATATCTGAATTTCTTCCAAAGGGGAAAAACCACCTCTCTTCAACTCTCACCCAGGGAAAGGAATGGAATGGGAGATCCACCTAAAGGATATTCTAAGTCCTATACTGGACCTGTGCATGGAAGAGGAAGGTACTCACTCTTGGTCTGGGCAGAAAAGGTAAGAGTAAGTTTGGCGAAAAGTTCATTGTTCTCAAAGCGGTCCTCCTTCACCTTTGTCCAGAAGCAGTCCTGGGACAAGTCCTCAGCAACAAACTGTAGATACAGGCAGGGTGTTCAGAGTTACTAAGCTGAGCCTTGTACTTTCCATCCTAGAAAACTGACTAAGATGCAAAAAAGGGGAGTGATGGTTCTCAGCATTGTCTCACTAGGGGAAGATTAATGTGAGACACAGAAGAGCTGTACGCTTTGTGGTAAGGTCAAGACACAGTGCTTCCACTTTTTTTATTGGTGTTATTCAAGAGCTAGATCCAATTATGCTACTTATCCTCCTTCTAACCTCAAATCCTCTAGTTTTAGAAAAATCGAGGCTTTATTTTACATCTTTCCTTGTTCTACAACATTTTTTCCCATCAATTTGGTTACCTATGACAAGTTTGTTCAATTTATAAATAAATCCCTCAGCTCTTTTAACGTGGTTTCTGGAAGCAGAAGAGTGATGCAGAATCACAGGGGCCTCAATTACATAGTGGGGACAATACTGTGCCATGCAAACATATCCTCTCATTTAGCTCATTTGTAGGGGAGTGAGATAGCAGGGTGTATCCATAAATCCACCATTTTCAGATCAGCACTACTATCAGCAGCTTGCAGACTGATGAAATGACTGTTGTCAAATTCTGTGTTACTATGGCAGGGTTCTCATACCCTGAGAAAAAAAGACCAAAACATTAACTTAAGGATATGTTTAGCTTTTGTAGCAGAGTATAGGGCCCAAAGAATTCTTCAAAGTGATGTCTGGCATACAGAAGATGCCTAATATGTGCTGAAGGAACATAAGCGTGAGTGGAACCTGAGAAAGACAGATGCTAGCCCTAAGAAAGGGAAGCCCTTCAATCCCTAGGTGGCTCAGTGGTTTAGTGCCTGCCTTCGGCACAGGGTGTAATCCTGGAGTCCCGGGATTGAGTCCCGGAACATGAGGCTTCCTGCATGGAGCCTGCTTCTCCCTCTGCCTATGTCTCTGCCTCTCTCTTTCCCTGTGTCTCTCATGAATAAATAAATAAAATCTGTAAGAAAAAAAAAGGGGGGGAAGCCTACCTGGGCACAAAATACAAAATAGGAAACTGAATTGGTTTCTTACTACCTATTGAGGAAAAAATGGAGAGAAATTCTCACCTTGGACCAGTTTGGCCTTCGGAGTTGCACCTCTGGCTTATAAAGCTTCTTTGGGGTTAATCCAAATGGCAGAACTGGGGCTACAGGAGCTCCAAATCCAAAAGGCGGAGGTGGAGGCATACCCATTCCAGGAGGAGGTGGAGGAATTCCAGGACCTCCAGGAAATGGAGGGGGTGGAGGGATTCCAGGACCACCAGGAAGAGGAGGAGGAGGTGGTGGTGGCATGCCTGCTCCTCCAGGCAAAGGAGGAGGTGGGGGGATGCCAGTACTCCCGGGCAAAGGAGGAGGTGGGGGGATGCCAGTACTCCCAGGCAAAGGAGGAGGTGGGGGGATGTCAGTACTCCCAGGCAAAGGAGGAGGTGGGGGGATGCCAGTACTCCCAGGCAAAGGAGGAGGTGGGGGGATACTAGCATCCCCAGGCAAAGGAGGGGGTGGGGGGATGCCAGCACTCCCAGGCAGAGGGGTTAGGGAGATGCTACCATCCCCAGGCAAAGGAGGGGGTGGGGGGATACCAACACCCCCAGGCAAAGAAAAGGGAGGCGGTGGAGGAGGAATGGTATCATCTCCAGGAAGAGGAGCTGGGGGGGGTATACTAGGCTCCCCTGGTAAAGGAGGGGCTGGAGGTGGAATAACAATGCCAGGAGTGGGGGCAATAGTAGCATTGTTAGGAGGTGCTACAGCAGTAACTGCAGCAGAGAGAGAAGCCACTTCTTTCTTGGCATCTTCCAGTTCCTTGGACAGCTTAGCAACCTAGAGGAACAACATCAATGGAAGTATTATTCCTCAGGGACTACTGGGTTTGGGAAGGACCTAAAAAACTACTTAGTCCAGAGTTCTTATTTTACACATGAAGACACTAAAAGGAGTCAGACAGATGAAATGATTCCCCCAAAGTCACACAGATATCTAGTGGCAGACCCAAAACTAGAACTCAGGTCTTCATGTTCTTAGTTTGGCATGCTTTGCATTAAAAAGGCAACTTCAACCTTTATGTGAAATTCTCCCTTTAATTAGAAAAAGCAAAGTTCAAGTAAATCAATTATTCTAAAGAAATAACCACATAAATGATCAAAATATCAGATACCACAGATCATTTAAATCATATTAACTGCAAAGAGAGTGTGAACATTAATCTGTTCAGAAACAGCTAAAATAAGAGAAAATTAGCAAACATATGAAGAGTTTTTTTGGATTTTACTCGTGAATTTATGAGACAACTATTAGTTTCATTTCTGGGTATTACTGTGACTTCTTTTATTCCCCGTATTGCTCATATATCCCAAATTTTCTATCGTATGTTTTGCCTCAAAATTAAAAAAAAAAAAAAGTAAATGATTTTTAAAATAAGCATCATCTAACTAGATCACCTACTGGTAGTCAAACCCTCTCCTGGAGTAAGATAATTGACTCCTGCTGTAAGACAGGCCTGTCATGAGGCTGCTGATGGCATGGAGGTCACTCTGCCTTGCCTGCTCAGACATTACCTCTCCTGTGAGCTGAGACACCTCTGCTTCCAAGTCCTGTTTCTCTGTAGCAATCTGCTGCTTTTCAGAATCCAAGGCATCCTTTTCTCCCTGAAGATCCTGGAGCTTCTGCTCAAAGTCACTTTCCATCTTCTTCATTTCTACCTGTAGCTCATGTCGGGCTGTTAACTCTGAGTCCAGCTAAAGCAGAAAAGAATCAGGCCCCTAGTGAGCTCCCCATTCCAGCAAGAAACAGTGTTACTTCCCAAAATTCTTTGCTTTGTTCTAATTCTTTAAGGAGCTCAGTTTCCCAGGAAATGCTTGGGGAAAAAGACCACCGTAATTTTGACCTTAAAATCAAGGTTAAAGAAGGGGGAACTGGGGATCATTTCTACAAGTCTTTCTAATCTGGGGAGTTAGATTAACAAATAAAAACAACAACAACAACAACAACAACAAAAACAAATAAAAACAACCTAAGACAAATACTGTATGATTTCACTTAAACGTGGAATCTAAAAAACAAAACAATGGGAGGATGCCTAGTTGGCTCAGTGGTTGAGTGCCTGCCTGATCCTGGAGTCCTGGGATCGAGTCCAACATCGGGCTCCCTACATGGAGCCTGCATCTCTCTCTGCCTATGTCTCTGCCTCTCTTGGTCTCTCATGAGTAAATAAATAAATAACAAAATAAATGAACAAAAAAAGCAGAAATGAACTGACAAATACAGAGAACAAAGAGGTGTTTACCTGAGGGAAAGGGGGTGGGAGATGGGTAAAATAGGTGATGGAGAGCAGAAGGTACGGCACAGGGAATACAGTGAATGGTATCATAAGAGTGTTGTATGCTGACAGATGGTAGCTACACTCGTGGAGAGCACAGCATAATGTATAGAGTTCTCAAATCACTATGTTATGCCCCTAAAACTAACATAACATTGTGTGTCAACTGTATTTCAATTAAAAAACAAACAGGGATGCCTGAGTGGCTTAGTTGGTCAAGCATCCCACTCTTAATTTCAGCTCAGGTCATGATTTCAGGATTATGAGATTGAGCCCTACCTTGGGCTCTGTGCTCATCGCAGAGTACACTTAAGATTCTCTCCCTCTAGGGGATCCCTGGGTGGCTCAGCAGTTTAGAGGCTGCCTTCGGCCCAGGGCATGGTCCTGGATTCCCGGGATCGAGTCCCACATCAGGCTCCCTGCGTGGAGCCTGCTTCTCCCTCTACCTGTGTCTCTGCCCCTCTCCCTCTCCCTCTCTCTCTGCGTCTCTCATGAATAAATAAATAAATAAATAATTTAAAGATTCTCTCCCTCTCACACTCCCTTAGGCAGCACATATACTAAGATTCTCTTCCTCTCCCTTTGCTCCCTTCCCCACCCCCTATCCTGCACTTGCGCACGCGCGCGCACACACACACACACACACACACACACACACACACACACACACACACAATACTCTCTGTTAAAAAAAACGGGGGATTGGGGAGGGACAAAAAAAAGCCCAACAAATAAACCTAAAATTTTAAAGAAATTTAACATTGTTAAGACATTTAAACCAGAGCAGCTATGGTGTACAATCCTAGCCTCTAGGAGCAAAACCCTGTCAACCACAATGGAAGTCCTTAACAAATGAAGAGGGGAAAAAAAAAACCTGTCCCCGTTTTAGAGATAAGAAGCCTGAGATGCCAGCAAAACTGCAAGAGCTGTCACTGTTATACGTAAGAGTCATCTGTCATTCTTGTCCTACCTAGGGGCTCAAGAACTGTACACTACTAACTCCTCAGTATCATATCCATATTAGTTTCTCCAGTGACTAAGCTACACCAGAAAGGTTTCCCCTAGGAACTGCTACTGGGTGCTGAATGCCTGCAAAATATCACAGGTAACAGTTTTACATGTCAGAAAAAAATCATAATCCTTAAAAAGTAAAAGAAAGGAAAGGGAGAAAGAAAGAAAGGCCTCAATGTTTTTGATCTCTCACACATACCTTTTTTTCCAGCTCTGTAGCTTTGGCTTCAGATTTCTCCACCTTTGTTTTATCAATCATTTGATCTGAAAAGAAGAAGTCAATAAGTGAAGCTACTATCCTCTCATCTTTCCCTCACTACCTACACCCCTTCAATATAACAAAAGGGCAGTCTTTTGTCCATTTCCTTATTTTTATTATCCTTCTTAAAATGTTCTGCGGTAAGCAAAGAAATAAATCTTTAGTTCAACATGCAATTTCTGAGCGCCTTTTATGCAGTAAGGCTACCATGCTGGGTGGCCGGGAGAGTGCCCACAAGGGGTACTTAAGAATATCCGAGACCAGCAGGAGGCAAAGATAACAGGTAAAGTCCCTTCAAAAAGTGGGGTGATGTGTGAGCGGGGGTAAATTTTTACATTTATGAAACACTAAACTAAAGGTCTCTATATTCCTAGTATAGATGTTGGTTAACACCTAAAGATAAAAACAGAAATACCTGGAAACTAGAAAGATAACTTCTCTAAAAATTTCACTGGAAGATAAAAAAAAATGGAAGGTAGAATATGGTTTTAAGGAGCCAGACAGAAGAATATACTTACCAATCAACCCCTCAATATCAATCTGGAGGTGTCGGCACTTGAAGTCAGGATCAGCCCCATTCTTATGCAAAACTATCTGAGAAATACATTCTTCAATCAACTTATAGTACTGAGGTCTATGGAAGGAAGAGAACAAGGTTATTAGAGGAAAACCAAAATATAATTTTCAGAAGCATTCAGGATTAGGAAAAGTTAACTGCTTTTATAACAGAGGGACCTGAGAAGTGTTCCCTAAAAGACCTTCTCATAAAACTAACAGAAGTCCGCTGCCATGCTAGGAAACTCCCTCTTCTACAACAGCTATTCCATCTACTTTAGATAATCAAAACTTGTTGCCATCTACCATCTGGTGCCAATCATTTCCCATCTAAAAGTCAGACTTGATCCTTTCTGTGATAGCTAGCTGCTGAATCTCTAGTGCTAGGCAACCTGAAAGAACCTTATATGGTACCTCCCCTGATTATGATCTTTACTCCACCTTACCTCCCCTCTTCAAAAAACGAAGGACATTTTACCTTATACGTTCTGACCACTTCCATAAGGATGCCATTCAGTCAGATTAAAAGGACAACTGATAACTCCTTTTATATGTGACTAAAAATGAACTGTAATCCTTGTCTTTGTCCCTTTTTTCCCCTTTAGAGACAGTCTTTGAATTTAAGGATTTTGCTCTCTCTACTTAGGCTCAAATTCAATACTTCTCACAAGTATACCATCTTACCTGGCCTCATAGTCATTTCGGACCAAGAGCAAGTGCTGCAGGATGGACAGGAAGTGTGGCTCTGCCTTTGAATCTTTCACTGTGTTTAAGAGAATCTGGAAGACATCACTGAAGTCAGTGGAAAAGAGGAAGAGGCTAAGGAAAGCATATTTTTTAGAAACCATGTTTGACAGGTGGATTGCCCTACTCTTGGTAAAAGTCACAAAATGCCACTTCTAACAGTCATTTCTCTTATAAACATTACCCAAAATTTTTAGTTCCATAAACTTCCTCAGGCCAAAGGACTGGTGAGTTGGGTATACTATACATGGAGATAAGAGGATTGCCAGGACTTGGCTTGAAGATAAAGCAGTAGGCAGAAAAGATAACTGCCTACAAGTCACCTGTGTCAAATAGCAATATGCAGCCAAACTACTCCCTCTGTCAGTCTCAGGGACACTGAGAAGAAAGCAAATTACAAGCCCACTCCCCAACTTGTACATGTTCTCCAAAGGCTAGCTCTATACTTTAGTAAGCTAAGATCTCATGTTCTAGGAGGTTCATACTCATTTTGATAGTTACTTCCATGTTGAGGAATCCTCAGATCACTTTCCTCATTTCTCTGCTTCAAGCTGAGGTAAATAAAGCCGACTGCAATCAAAAGACATCTGCCTTACCTACTGAGAAGATACACAGGCTGATGCCCTGTTCTGAGTCCTCAGGGATCTACACTGACTGTCTCATATGTCTTGAACCCAGTCCATAAAAAGGATATTCCATCTCCATTCGAATGTCATCTAGCCGTCCCTTTAGGTCATAGGAATCTTCTTCTCCTTGTTCATCAAACACAGTTAGTTGCACTCTCATATCATCATTTTCAATTTCTCGAAGGTCCTGTCAATGACAAAAGTACAAGTCAGGGAACCCAGAAGTGTCCTATGCTGGCTAGAAACCCAAGCCTTTCAGCCTGGTTCTTAAATTGAAAGCTGAAGTTACACCAGAAATGACAGGGCTATCAGAGCAAGCAGGACACAGTGTGGCTGTCCTAACAAAGAGCTGAATCTCACCTGCAACACCTGATGCAGCCCCAGGCGCATCAGTTCACTTCGAATGTGAACTCGGAAGTCAAGTTCTTCTGCTGGTGTAATGAGAGCATTGATCAGCTGAAGGCAGCCCACCTAAAGTGAGAAAATTCAGCAGTATGTCATTGTAGACTCCTAGAGATCCAGATTCCATTTTCTTTACATGCGTACTGATTGTAATGTAATGTAGAAAATGTAGTACAGGGGCAGCCTGGGTGGTGGCCCAGCGGTTTAGTGCCACCTTCAGCCCAGGGGCTGATTCTGGAGATCCGGGATCGAGTCTCACGTCGGGCTCCCTGCACGGAGCCTGCTTCTCCCTCTGCCTATGTCTCTGCATCTCTCTATCTCTCTGTGTCTCTGTGTCTCTCATGAATAAATAAATAAATAAAATATTAAAAAAAAAAAAAAAAAGAAGATGTAGTACAAAACTACAAGAACTTTCTGCTAGAGCAGTAAGACCTCATTTGAACCCAGGTCTAGAGCTCAGAGGTCTAACTGATTCCAAGGATTTGATGGTATACTTTGTTCTTGGCCTTGGCTTTCCTAGCATATAAATACATAGCATGCCCTTTCCCCCATCTCAAAATAAGGAAAGCTGCTTTTTCTTTGCCTTCTTGGAGAGAAGGATAATCATCTTCCCTTCAGAACAAATCCTGAAATATATACAGGCAAAATTTGTTTCATTGTGCGCTTCACTTTATTGCACTGCTCTATGTAGTGCATTTTTCCTACTAACTGAAGGTCTGTGGCAACCCCATGTCAAGCAAATTTATCAGTGCTGATTTTCCCTTTTTTTTAGATTTTATTTATTTATTCATGAGAGATGGAGAGAGACAGAGAGAGAGAGAGAGAGAGAGAGAGAGAGAGAGGCAGAGACACAGGCAGAGGGAGAAGCAGGCTCCATGCAGGGAGCCTGACGTGGGACTGGATCCCGGGTCTCCAGGATCAGACCCTGGGCTGAAGGCAGCACTAAACTGCTGAGCGACCCAGGCTGCCCCCAGTGCTGATTTTCCAATAGCACTTGCTTACTTCTTGTCTCTGTGTCATATTTTGGTAATTCTCAGAGTATTTAAAACTTTTTCATTATTTTATTTGTTATGGTAATCTGTAATCAGTGATTATGACTTGCTGAAAGCCTGTATGATAGTTACATTTTTAAGCAAAGTAATTAAGGTAGGTAGAGTGTTGTTGTAGACCTAATACTACAGCACACATGACTACGGCATAGAGTAAACATAACTTTACATGCATGAAACTGGGAAACCAAAGAATTCATTTAACTCACTTTACTAAGATATTTGTTTTATTGTAGTGTTCTGGAAGCAAACCTGCAGTATCTTCAAGGTATGCCTATAGCTGGGAACTATTCCAAACGAACCTAAGTTCTTCCATCTTGAATTTTATTCTTGGGCCCAGTTTCAGAGGATATACTTGCCTTGAGTGCAATGGAGGTCCCACTTTTTAATCCATCCAACAATGGCTGGAAACGTTCCACCTCATCCATCTCAGCTCTTTCTGTCATCGCTGTCAAAACTCTCTCATTCCTGCCCAGGAGAAAGGAAAGGGAGAGAAATGTCCAGGTGCTCTGACACAGACAGGCACAACCAATAGATTATACAGAGGCACAGATCAGTTAGGAAATAGAACATTATCAAACATCAGACTTCCAACATTATTCTCCTCATCACCTAGGGTAGGGACCAGAATCTACTGAAAACTAAGGACAATCTCCTCAGAAAAATGTATTCCCTAAAACCCTATTCTTAGACTCCTATCTATGGATACCAAATTAAGACACTCGTTCTATGGAGCATAAACTGTTTAAGTTTTGGAGGGGTAGTTAATATTACCAGTTTTAAATGCACATAACATTTGGCTTACTTCTAGAAACTTATTCAACATAAATGCATAAATGTGAAAGGAACATATGTACAAACATCATCTGTAATAGTAAAACAACTTATCACCTAAAGCAGGGCCAGAATCTGCTAAGAAAAAAAAAAAATGTCTATCTAAAAAGTCTAACAATGGGGAAACTTAAATAAATTATGGGATATACATACTATGGAATCCTAAACAGCCACTAAAGATAAGGTAGATCTCTAAGTACCAAAACAGAAAAATGTTCAACACCAATTGTTAAATTAAAAAATTTAAAAAAAAGGGGGTGAGAGGAAACAAATGATATGATTCAGTTTTTATTAAACCAAACTGCTCCACAACAATAAAAATCTATCCTATGCATGTGATTTGTTTTATAGGTATAAGCCATCTTTCCTTAGTTCTAAGATACTATCTTCAGGAGTGGCAAAAAATATCTTAGAAGCCAGAAATACAATTTGTTTGTACTAGTAAAAAAATCTATGAGACTATACCAAGCCATTAACACTGGTTACCTCTGCAGAAACAGGATTTACAGAAGGGATGAGGCTGTTAAATTTCATTTTATATGTTTCTATATTGTTTGAGTTAAAAAAATAAAGTTGTATTACTTCTGAATTTAAGAAAAGCAAAGTAAAAGCAACCCCAGTTCTAGGTAACATAGACGTTAATGGAGCTCTAGGAGATGCCCTACAGATTACCCCTCTGATAACCAGAAGTACACTAAGGACAGCACTAAACACCTCATGATCCTTCTTAAACATTACGATTCACAGTGTTCATGCCTTGGTCTTACCTAGTATTCAAGACAGAGTGGATACCCAAGCAACTCAATTTTCCTCTAGACTAGGGAAGATGGTAAAAAAGAGAATGTAGAAGAGCTATAACCCAGTCACATACATGTCCTCTGGCTGCGGTAAGATACAAAGAGCAGAAAGCAGCTTAGCTGCATCAATCATCATGTTGGGGACAGCAGGATCCATGGCTCTGACCAGCAGCAGGATTCCTTCTTCTGCTTCCAGCATGGTCTTAATTCCAAACTGGTAGGACAAGAACAGAGAAAGGAGGCTTAATGATGACAGCATCTAACCAGGGACAAACTTAGGAACTGTTATGGGCTGAATGGTGTTTCCCTCTAAATTCTTATGTTGAAGTCCTAACCCCCAATACCTTAGAATATTACCTCATTTGGAAATAGGGTCATTGGTAGATTCAATTGCTTAAGTTACAACAAGGTCTTACTAGAGTAGGATGGACCCTTAATCCAATATGACTGTTGTCCCTATAACATGGAAACATGTTGACACAGAACACACACACAAGAATACCTTGTGAACATGAAGGCAGACATTGGGATGAGGTATCAAAAAGCCATGGAATGCCAGATATTGCAAACAAGCTACCAGAAGCCAAGAGAGAGGCATGGACCATAGTCTCCCTCACAGCCCTTGGAAGGACTCGATCCTAACAACACCCTGATCTTAGATTTAGGGCCTCCAAGAACTATGAGACAATAAATTTCTGTTGTTGAATACACAATGTGTAGTACTTTGTTATAGCAGCCACAGCAAACTAATACAGAGGCAGACCTCTTCCACAGCTAAATAGATAAGAGCATAGATACAACACAATTTTACATTCGATACAACACAATTATAGGTCTTTAAGAATAAAAATCTTTGATTCTTTTATTTCTTTTAAATGTCCCCTCACATCCAATGAAATAAGTTAACTGTAACAAAATTAAACAATGAGGAAGATAGATCTGCATTCTGGAACAAACAACTGTGAGAGTCTTGAGTTCAAATAAGAAAAGAAAGAAAGGAAGAAAGAAAGCATGCAAGAAAGCAAGAAAGGAAGCCAGGAAGAAAGAAAGGAGTGAAGAAGGAAGGTTGGTAGGTTGATTCTAAAGTAGGAACAGTATGGAAAACAAACAAATAAGCAGAGAAAAATAAACCTTCCAAAATCAATAAATACAGATCAGGAAATTCACAAGCATTAGCAAAACAAAGTATAAAAAAAAGGAAGGACAGTGAGCCTATGTTCTGAAACAGACATCAGAACTGGGAAAAATGGTCCATAGAGACATACCTATGTGGCAATCAAAAAGTCCTAATACTAAAAGGGAAAGCTAGAAGTCTTAAAGCTCATAACCCCAGGCCCTTTTGGAATTTGCCAATAGAGAAGAAAAAATAGGGTTCATGATGCAGGTTGGAATGAGAATGGGAAAAATCTCACCTTATTATTCATAAACGCTTTCAAGCAACGGATGATCTCATGCTTGTTACGACTGTCGTAGCTTCTGTATGTAGAAGACATAATCAGTGAGTTCCCTTTATTGTATAAACCTCTCCCATGTGACTTTTCTATTTTACAACACAGGTCTTTAGAACATCCCCAACTAGTAGCTGAGTAAATTCTAGCACACAGCAATTTGTCTTGAAGCACTGGTAAAAACAGGTGGTTGAAGAGGGATTGCCACCATCAGATCTTTGGTTAATCTTCTCGTAATCACAGAATTTAGTACAACATTAAAATCTTCTGTTTAACTCCCTAGACTTCTTTCTAAGTGCTAAATCTAATCAGGATAACATCCTATCTATTATTGCTTGCTTCACTACATCAAAGGTCTTAAGCCTGTTCATTCAGGAAGTATAGGCCTTGTGTTTTGTTTTGGAAAGATCTCAAGAAATAGAGAAGTCACTGTGGGTCAGGCTGACTTCAATGTAGCCTAAGACAGCCCAAGATATCCTGAGAACTATTCCAACCCTAAAGACTGTCAGAAAGGGATGCCTGAGTGGCTCAGTGGTTGAGAGTCTGCCTTTGGCTCAGGGTGTGATCCTAGGGTCCTGGGATCAAGTCCTGCATCGGGCTTCCTATAGGGAGCCTGCTTCTCCCTCTGCCTATGTCTCTGTCTCTCTGTCTCTCTCATGAATAAATAAAATCTTAAAAAGAAAGAAAGTAAGTAAGTTAGTTAGTCCCCAAGAACAGGTCCCAGAGGAGCTCTGAATGAACTCCGAGCCCACTTCCCATCGGGTAAGAACCTTTGCTGCAAGACCCACAGTGTTATGTGGTCCACAGCCTGTGCTATGCACGGTGTTCCTCTTCTCTTTCCTGTGTCTATAATCATCAGTCATCCTCTAGTTTGCTCAAAGACAAACCCTGTTCTCAACTAAAAGCATATTCTGGTCCACAACTTCTCATTTTAGTGCCACTTTCTCCCTTAGAGCAGTCAAGTCCCCCACTACCCTTCACCGGGAAGATGTCAAAAGTTCAAAGTTCTCACCCAGCACTTTCCTCTTTCTCATCATGGAGTCGTTTAAGGATGTCCAATAAAGAGGCCAGGCCCTCAGCACCAAATGTTTGCACCCAGCTGTAAGGAATTGAAAGAGACAATGCAATATCAAATCAAATCAATCAGCAATTATTCACCCAAACAAATTCTACCCTGACAGTCTTTCCTCCCAATCCAGAACTCTCATATGCCCTGACTCCTCTGATCTTCAATCCTCATTAGTAAACCTTAACCTTGGGTTCTTACTCTTGTTACCACCTCAGAATCCTTACCTGACGGGGTTGTTGTTGAGGGAGACACGAAGGGACTCCAGGCAGGTGAGCAGAGGCATATCCCGCAAGCCTGACCTCAACTCCTGAATGTACATCATGGCAGACCTAGAGCTCTCCTTCTGGCTCATGCCCTAGATGGGAGCATATGGAGAAATTAGTCAACACTGGACCCAGTCATAAACTGGACTAGCATTAGTCATTACCTTCTGAATATCAAGGAAGACACACATCATACATAACATATGTATGATATACATATGTATACATACATACATATCCCATTCCCCATATGCACTTCATGAAGACTAAATCAGGCAAAAAGTATGTCAATGACGCTAACTCGAATGAGAGTAAAACATGAGTAGGCTTGTGTGACAGAATAAAGTAAGAGTGATGAAGGCATAAAATGTTTTATAAAATTGGTAAAACAAACAGGTCCAAGATAAGGGCAGAGTCTCCCATGTCATGGGTACCTGCCCCAGGACTCACAGCCTTAGAGGTGTGCAAGTATTGGGACACCATCTCCCTCTTGATAATAATGTCCTTCTCCCTCAAAGGCTGCTGTTTCTCCTCGTTCAGATTCATATCCAGCTAGTAGAGAAAAAAAAGAAAAAAGAAAAAACAAAATTGTATCAAAGTCCTTATAAGTTTTCAGTGTTTAATATTTAGTATACTTAGTAAAGAGTTAAACACATCAAATGCTTACTGAATAAGTAAAGTGTTCCTGATCCCTTGAGATTTAATCTATTACATATTGCAGATAATGAAAATTCCTCAGGGATAAATGTTAATGGTTAACATTTTAGCATAAATTCTTACAGACACTTTTATACATTTAATGTTTTTCTTAAATATTAAGATGATAGATGAAAAATTTATTTTTTATTATTGAAAGAAAAGCACATAGAATGTTTTTTGTACTTGGGATGGTCTTTTTTTTTTTTTTTTTTAAGATTTTTATTTTTTTCATGAGACACAGAGAGAGAGAGAGAGAGGCAGAGACACAGGCAGAGGGAGAAGTAGGCTCCTTGCAAGGAGACTGATGCGGGACTCTATCCCGGGACTGGGATCACGCCTTGTACAAAAGGCAGACGTTCAACCGCTGAGCCACCCAAACATCCTGTACTTGGGATGATCTTAGAAATCTCTTCTGGATGATGCTGGAGTCCCCAGATCGCGTCCTATATCAGGCTCCCTGCATTGAGCCTGCTTCTCCCTCTGCCTGTCCCTGCCTCCCTCTCTCTCTGTGTTTCTCATGAATAAATAAATAAAATCTTTAAAAAAAAAAAAAAAAGGATGAAAACCTCTGATGAAATAAAACTTAAAAAGAACATTAGTACAAGAGACCTTATCTGGAATTGTGATTTGAATGAACAGTTTTTTAAAAATGACCCAACTGAAAAAAAAAAAAATAATGACCCAACTGGTGAAATCTGAATGCTGGCCATGATAGGCAATTCTATTAAAGAATTACTGGTTTTCAAGAATTAAAGATTTCTGGCTTCTTTAGAAAAATAAAAATATCTGACACTATTGGGCTAGCATTTCCAACTGGAGTGCTACAAAAGCTATTGGCACTGAATCACAGTTGGCCTTCCTAACAGAAAGGCCCAAAGTTCTTCTGCATTTGGCCACAGTCTCCTCTTCTTTTCATCTGCTATCTGGCCTTATTCCTGCCGCCTCCCTGGCCCTAAAGACACATACATTTGCAATCCAAGTCCAAGGGATGGTCTTAGTTCTTACAGTACTTGGACTGAGAGAAAAACTGAAAGCTGTAGTGAAAAAAAAAAAAAAAATAGTACTGGCTTAGTGTTTACTACATACCAGGCCCAGCGTTAAGAATTCTTATCCCAGGGCAGCCTGGGTGGCTCAGCGGTTTAGCGCCACCTTTAGCCCAGGGTGTGATCCTGGGGATCCGGGATGGAGTCCCACGTCAGGCTTCCTGCATGGAGCCTGTTTCTCCCTCTGCCTGTGTCTCTGCCTCTGTGTGTGTGTGTATTTACTCTCATGAGTAAATAAAATCTTAAAAAAAAAAAACAAAAAAACCCATGCTTTTAATTAAGTTAGGTCTGCTACTAGTCTGTTTGCATCTGAAACTATTCAGGCAACATACAGGTCTTATGAAGCTTTGGAACCATGTACTCCAAACTTTACAAGACTTAGCACTACAGCACATTGACTGAGGGTCCTGCTCACTCAATGTCCCTCACTGAAGACAGGAAAGCCACAATGAGTACTTCATTACTCAACTGACTTTGGCCACAATCTTCAAAGATCTTCTAGGAATTACAGCATCGGAATTTTCTTTTCAGATTCACCACTAAATAGAAGTGCCTTTCCATTCCTCAGTCTCTTTTTGTATAAAATTCATGGTTAATGCTCTAAAACTTTACCCTGGCTAACCCAAAGGTGGTCTCCACACTACCACATGAGTTGCTCCACTCACTTTATGTCTTTGTAACTAACATACTGCTGTGCAGAAGGACATTAACAAAGTGGTCACTGATCAGGTATTTCCAAGCCTAACTCATCGATTGCTTTGGAAGGTTCTGAGAACCAATATCACCATTTCAAGTTACAGAAAGTCAAAGTCATGACAAATGGTAAGTATCACAGTGAAGGAAATTTGCTAGAAATTTTCTATGGACAGGTGGGTGTATATTTAGCCACTTTGTTAATAGGACTATTAAGTTCTCTGTTAAGCCTGAAATTCTTCATAATTAAGAGCCAATTAAGGGGGATCATGCCCAAAAGAGTGCCCACCACACCCACAAATGCATTTTCAGAAAAAAAAAAAAAAAAAGGAATATTTTGAGGTGGGGAAACTTACCAGCATCTGTTCAAAGAGTACTAGAACTTGCTCATCTGAAACGTCTTGCAATGACTGTGCTGTGGGGTCATCCCCATATGATGCAGAGGAATTTCTATGAGCAGAATTGGGCTTTTCCTTCTCCTTCTTAATTCTCATGCTGGTAAATCTCTCCAGCTGAGAAAGAGAAAAAAGTATTAGCAGCGATCCATTTTCATTTGCACAACAAACCACACATGAAGTAGCCAATTTTCGAACTTCTTATTTGTGCATGGTTCCTCTGGTTTGTGGGCACTTCAAGTCTTCTGACATAAAAACAAGAAATCTCTCATCTAATTTAGTACACTGACTGTACTCTCATCTTCATCCAAAGATAAGAGGACTGAAGTATTAGGATTTGAAACCTCTCTACAAAGAGAAAACTTTGTTCTTGAGCTCTCCTGCCATTTCTAAGTCTTCCAGCAATACGAAACTCATGTATAGAATTATCTGAATAAAATGCCATTTCTTTCCCTCAGAGGATCCCTCCCTTCCAGAGGTTGAGTATGACCATAGAATTTAGTAGATGTAAGTTATGCAGAATAAACAAATGCCTTAAAACCAGGAACCATTACTTTTTCTTTCTTCTGTATACTCTAAAATCCCTGTTATGCAGGCAGCAAAAGTTCAATATACAGTCTTCAAAATCCCTTCTGCAAAGAATACAGTGTACTTCAGAGGTATATATGCCACCTCTGTGCTAACCAAAGATTCATGAACCATTCCCCAAACCTCAAGTACAGATGCTCAAACCAAAGAGCCACCAATAAGCTGCAGCTTGTTAGCTCTACCTGTTTGAAAATGACAGTATCTTCAAGCACTGTGGGACTTTAAGTGATAGAAGTAGTATTCAGACTGCAAGTCAGTTATGAGTTTAAAGAACATGCCTACCCTTGGAAGCCAATGAATATCCCAGGGGAATGCATGCAATGGGCCAAACACAGAGCAAAGAGTTAGGAAAAAGCTTTGGGAGGTTCTGAGAATAGAACCAATATCACCATTTCGAGTTACAGAAAGTCAAAGTTATGACAAATAGTAAGTATCACAGTGAAGGAAATTTGCTAGAACATGCACATACTTAAAATTTCCTTACCTCATCTGCCATGAGCCGCTTCAGAGTCTAGGAAACAGGAAAAAAGGAGGGAGAAGGAAGAAAAGATAGATCAGTGAAATTCCAGGGAACCTCCCAAACACCTGATGGGTTGGGGGGAAAAAAGAGTAAGTTGAAAGGATCTAAGCTACTTTCTACAAGCTAGAAGATTTCAGCAAACTATTCCTTAGCACATTCTCTTGTGCAAGGGGCATGAAGGAGTTTTAAGGTCACTAACATATGACTCTTTAGTGGGCAAAACAAGTAGAGAACTGCAAAGACTCTAAATCTGAGGACCAATATGCCTATGAAACATGTTCAACTTCATTAGTAAACAAGGAAATGCTAACTAAAACCACAATGAAATATCGCTTCACACTCTCAGGACTGGCAAACATTTTCAGGTCTCTCTGGTTGTAGATCAGCAGGAGCTCTCATATGCTATCAGTGGTAATGTAAAGTGCAATGTCCACTTTGGAAAGTAGCATGACGTTATCTAGTAAAGTTAAATACATATATATACACAACTCAACACATCAATTTCTATAAATCTACCCTGCAGAAACTTGCATGTATGTACCAGGATGTATATATAACAAGAATGTTTGCAGCAATACTCTAATATCTAAAACAGAAAACAATCCAAAGAGTCACCAAGAATAGAATAGATAACCTGGTACCATACAGTGGGTAACAATTAATTACACAGAGAAATTAAATGGACTTACAGCTACTCCAAGAGCATTAAAACTAAATGTGTTATTTCTGGGCAGCCCAGGTGGCTCAGTGGCTTAGCACTGACTTCCACCCAGGGCATGATCCTGGAGACCCAGGATCGAGTCCCACGTCCGGCTCCCTGCATGGAGCCTGCTTCTCCCTCTGCCTGTCTCTGCCTCTCTCTCTCTCTCTCTCTGTCTCCCATGAATAAATAAATAAAATCTTTAAAATAAAATAAATGTGTTATCTCATTTATATATCAACTATATTATTTAGGATATAAAATTATAAGTGGAATGATTATCACAAATGTCAAAACCGTGTTGTGACTGCAGAAGGTGACAGAGGGGCTTCTGAAGGACTCACAATGTTCTATTTCTTGACATGGATGATGGCTACATGGGTGTTTGGTTTCATAGTTCTATGTTCTCTTCTGTATACATGCTATACTTAAAAAGAAAATGAGCAGGGATGGTAAGTAGGAATCCTCTGTCCTAATACTTAATTTTAAGTCATATTTCTTTCTGCTAATGTTTTACAAGATTATATACAGTAAATACCTCTTGACTAACTTCCTCAACTAATGAAAAACTAGCTCTGACCCTGCCACAAAGCTACTTTAACTAACCTTTTTATGGACAAGAAAACTCTCTACCATTATGTTCACATTCCCCATGTCATAGTTCAGTTACATTTGGTGTGAACTATAAATCTTAACTCCCCCCTCCATGGTCTGGAGGAGGCCAAGCTTCCACCGACTGAGGGCTAATCAGATACCTAAAGCTGTAAGAACCTTGCTCAGCATCAACAGAATTTAAAGCTACTTTGTGTGTGCTACTCACTTAAGTTCAAGAATGCAGGGAGAATGCAGGGAGAAGGATATGCAGGGAGAAGGATAATGCAGGGAGAAGGATAGTGAGGCAGACAGTAACACCGAAGGGGACTAACAGGTCCTTTTGTCACAACCCCTTAGGGGATACAGGCTACAAAAAGGATGAGTACATACAATTTAACCACTGCCAAGGTCAAGCTTATTTGCACTGAAAGCAACTGCTTCCAGAAGCTTGTCCTCCAAACTCAAAATGTTCATTCAGAATCAAGCAACAACCCTAACAATTCTGGGATGGATGTAACATAGGAACAGAAGTTGAGGCTAATGAATCAGTGCCAGATAGATTGCTCACAGCTGCAGGCTAAGTTAAAGAAAAGGAACCAAGGAACCAAGGTTCCTTCTGCCTACAGACTTTCATTTCTATCCATTTCATTTCTACTACCACTACGTAAGCTTATACCATTATTATCTCCGCTTGACTTAACTGCAACAGCTTCCTAACTGATCTCGATGCCTCCAGTCCTGTTGACCCCACACTAAATCCATTCTCCATACCGTATCCAAGAGTAATCTTTCTAAAATGCCACACTGTCCACGGTTATTTTCTCATTTAAAATCTTTTAATGGCTCCCTATTGCCCTCAGGTTAAAATCCAAATCTCTAGTGTGGTCTAGGACATTCCTGGCTTCTTTCCCTTGATTCATCCCTCACAAACCCTCTACCTCAAACTCTATCTTCTGGGCATCCTGAATCAGTTGCAGGTCCAAAAACAGATCAAGCCACCCCAGACTTTCCCTAGGCTGCTCCTTCCCTCAAGTGAGACTGTGCTTTCAAGGCTAACTCCAACAGGCCCTGCATGATGATACCAACTCTAATTGGAGAAGTGCTTCTTCTCCTTATGTTTCCACAATAACAGGTACTTGCCTGTCTCATAGCCCTAGTTGTGGATTACAGTTGTTCTTGACTGTGACTCTTCTATCCTCTTCCAGACTAAGTTCTTTCAGGGCAGAGCCTGAGACTTAGTCATTGTATTTCCTATGCACAGATACCACAGTCTGGGGCTGCTTTCCTAAAATACCAAGTCCTGAAGAAGCTCTCAAACCTATTCATTGTTTCAATGAAGAAAACTGAAGCCTAGACAGGTAGAATAAATCACTGAGGTCACATGATCAGGAAAAGGCTGGGTATGAACTCTAGGCTCCAGATGCCAAAGCCTAAAATCTTTGCATTCCCCAAATTCTTCTGCCTTGTTTCCATTTAATACCGACTAACTCTTGCCTTTAGAAACAAAAGTGAATATACTTTTCACAAGAAGAAGATAGCACATTCCCTTGCTTCTCTTGGTGCATTATTAGAAACAGATTTAATTACTTTTAAAAAAAGTACCCCAGGGACGCCTGGGTAGCTCTGTGGTTGAGTGTCTGCCTTTGGCTCAGGGCAGATCCTGGTCCAGGGATCGAGTCCCACAAGCCCCACATCGGGCTCCTGTTAGGAGCCTGTTTCTCCCTCTGTCTATGTATCTCCTTCTGTGTCTTTCAGGAATAAATAAATAAATTCTTTTTTAAAAACTGTGTTAAAAAAAAAAAAAAGTATCCCAATTAGCATTCCGTTTAAGGACAGCAAAAATGATACATGCAGGATCAAAGTTGCACTTCCCCAAAATGTCCAACAGAGGGAAGCAACTACCAGCAAAGCGAATCCTCCTTTAGTCAAAATTCTGTTTCAGAACCCAACAGACACCCCAACAGCAAACTCAATTCAATTACTGAAATGTAACCTGTTACTATAGTGTATTGAGGGTGTATTGTTTACTATTATGTTTTCTTTACAGATCCTCTGTACACTGTGCTTGCAAACAGTAAGCTTTACTCATTGTTTTAATTATATCATTAGTTGTGCTGTGGTTTCTCTGAGATACAGAACAAGAAATTCCCAGATCATAAAAAGTATAAATGACTAAAACTAGTGGGGTCCAGGAAGATAAACGCTACTAGAGCTGTATTTGTGCTTTACACTACCTCGATGTCCAAGTTTTTGTCTTTAAGTTCTCTAATTGCCCCACCTGTCTCTTAATGGGTTTTTTTTTTTTTTAAGATTTATTTATTTATTTATGAGAGAGAGAGAGAGAGAGAGAGAGAGAGAGAGAGGCAGAGACACAGGAGGAGGGAGAAGCAGGCTCCATGCTGGGAGCCCGACGTGGGACTCGATCCTGGGACTCGATCCTGGGACTCCAGGATCACGCCCTGGGCCAAAGGCAGGCACCAAACCGCTGAGCCACCCAGGGATCCCCTCTTAATGGTTTTATTCTCACCATTCTCCTTGCCTGCAGTCAATTCCCCAAACCAAACCCTTACTCTCCTAACCTGTTGGCACGAAATATTTCATCTTCCTGTCCGTCCTACAGAGTCTTACTAAAATTTTTAACTACAAATAAAGATATTAAAAGAAACATAGATACTAAATAAAATCTTTTTAAAATATCAAAATCTGCTCACAGACACAGATTAATAGGAACTACTAGATAAAAGACAGTAGACTGAACAAAGCACCTAATTTTTTCCCCTCTTGAAACCCTTCTAAATCTACAGAAAAAGATTTCTTGGAAAGAAAACAATGATGGAAGGAAAGAGCCTACAAGGTTGGGAAGAGCAAGAAAAGCACAATTGCAACCAAATTTTGAAGCTGGGGAAAAAATAGACTAGAGATAAACCTAAAAGACCTAAGAGGGCAGCCCCCGTGGCACAGCAGTTTAGTGCCACCTGCAGCCCAGGGCGTGATCCTGGAGACCCTGGATCGAGTCCCACGTCGGGCTCCCTGCATGGAGCCTGTTCTCCCTCTGCCTGTGTCTCTGCGCCTCTCTCTCTCTGTCTCTATGAATAGATAAATAAAATCTTTAAAAAATAAAAATAAATAAAAATAAAAGACCTAAGAAAGCTGAGTCCTAAACCAGAAGTAGGAAAAGACAATAAGCAATTGTAATTATATTTAACCATCCTCAAAAGGCTGAAGAATTAGCAACATGAGGTACCTGGAGACTGGAAGGAGGGGGAGCCTAAAAATAAACAGATTGGTTGGAAGCTGTTTAAGAAGCAGTTTGGTCTGTAGATCCTTCCAATCCCAATTCCCCTAGCTGTCCTCCTGGCCCATACAAGTGAGACAGTACCCTCCCTTACTCAGCAGAAGTCTGCAAGTTTATTCTTACAGGGTCTCTGAATTGGGAGATGCCAGGCACAATTGTGGGTAGGAATCTTATACCTAAATCTAGGCATAATAGATACTGAGATACCTAGCACCTTTCCCATATAGTTTCTGAAAACCCCAGCAGCCTGAGTGGCCATTAGCCCTGAGGCAGAAAATTAGAAGACTTCTTAGGGGAAATGAAAAATGACCTAAAACTCCTGACACAGCCCAAGTAGATCACCTTGGGAATTCTGCAGTACAATATGGAAGCTACCAGCCACACGTATTAATTGAGCACTTTTAATGTTGCTAGTATGCCTGAGGAAGAATTTTAAATTGTATTTAATTTTAAATAAATTTAAATTGAAAAACTAATATATTATTGTTAAAATTAAGTATGTTTGGAATATCCTGGGTATGTGAATCTCTTTTCACCTGTAAATTTTATGAAGTCTAAATATACTTTAACTTGGGGCACCTGAGTGGCCCAGTCAGGTAAGCATCCAACTCTCGGTTCTGGCTCAGGTCATGATCTCAGGGTTATAAGATCAAGCACCATACAGGGCTCCGTGCTCAGGGTCCAGTTGGCTTGTCCTCTCTCTCCTCCACTGCCCCTCCTCAACTCCCCACCCAATCCCCACACCCCTATGCACTCACACTCTCTTTTAAATAAATAAATAAATAAATAAATAAATAAATAAATAAATAAATAAATAAAAATAAATAAATAAATAAATAAACAAAATTTTTAAATATACCTCAACTATTTATTATGAAAACTTAGCATATAAATTGAAATGTGCTGTAAATATAAACTATACACAGGAGTCCAACAACTTAATATGAAAAACAGAATATAGGGCACCTAAGTAGCTCAGTCAGTTAAATGACTGCCTTCGGCTAAGGTCATGATCCCAGTGTCCTCGGATTGTCCTGGGACCAAGTCCCGCATCCAGCTCCCTGTTCCATGGGAAGCCTGCTTCTCCCTCACTCTGCCACTCCTCCTGCTTGTTCTCTCTGTCAAATAAATAAATAAAACATTTAAAAAAGCAGAATAGAAAACATTAATACTTTGGGACACCTGGGTGGCTCAGTGATTGAGCATCTGCCTTCAGCTCAGGGCATAATCACGGCGTCCTGGGATCGAGTCCCACATCAGGCTCCCTGCATGGAGCCTGCTTCTTCCTCTGCCTATGTCTCTGCCTCTCTCTGGGTCTCTCATGAATAAATAAATAAAATCTTTTTTTAAAAAATTAATACTTTTATATTTATTACATACTGAAATCTTTTTATATGCTGATTACCTAATTAATATTATTTAAATTAATTTCACGTTTCTTTTTGCCTTTTTCTGTGGCTGCCAGAAAAATCATAGATTGCATATGGGACTCATATCTCTATTGTACAGGTCTGTTCTATAGTAAACTGCACAGTTAACAATCTTAACCTGTGCATCAAGAGTTTCCAGTTTGTTAGTCCCTCATTTTTCTTTTTTTTAAAGTAGGCTCCATGCCCAGCGTGGCATCCAACACAGGGCTTGAACTTGTGACCCTGAGATCAAGAGCCAAACGCTTAACCAACTGAGCCATGCAGGCACCTCTGTCAGTCCCTCATTCTTAAACATTAGCAGACAAGCCAGGTTATCAGACATTTGAGAAAAGCCACTAATATACGACACAGAAAAAACACAAAAGACAACTTATCAGACTATGCAAAAATATTTTCAAAATCACTAATTCCAGAAAAGAGAACATAATGCCACTTTAAAAAGAAACATTCAGAAGAAAAAGAACCTACAGAAGTAGAAAATATGAGAACAGAAACTCAAAAGAAAGCTCAATAGAAGGACTAGATTAAAATTGAGGAAATTTTAAAAGCAGAGCAAAACCTCAGAGATGGAAAAATAAGAGAGAAAAGATAAGCAAAGATGAGATCAGTTTGGAAGGCTCAATACACAATAGGAGATAACAGGGGAGCAAGTTACAAATGAAAAAAATTCAAGAATATTTCCCAGTACCAAAGGATAAATCTCCAGCACAAAGGATAAACATAGACCACAAAGGCATATTATGGCAAAATTTCAATACAATGAATACAAAGAATATTCTAAAGATCCGAGAGAAGGGAGAAAAAAATGGTCATATGCAAAGTAATAAGAACAGATTTGGGTTTTTTAACAATATACCAAAAGCTAGATGATAATGGAATAAGGTCTTTAAAAATACGAAGAAAAGTAATTTCAATTTTTTAAAAAATTTTTTATTTATTTATGATAGTCTCAGAGAGAGAGAGAGGCAGAGACATAGGCAGAGGGAGAAGCAGGCTTCATGCACCGGGAGCCCGATGTGGGATTCGATCCCGGGTCTCCAGGATCACGCCCTGGGCCAAAGGCAGGCGCCAAACCACTGCGCCACCCAGGGATCCCAAGAAAAGTAATTTCAAATCTAGAATTCTATACTCAACAAATCAATCAAATATTGGGTTCAGAATAGACATTTTCAGAAATAAGCTTTCAAAAAATTTATCACCAGGCATCTCAGAAAGCTATTGTAGGATATGCTCCACCAAAATGAGGGACCAAACCAAGGATGTAAAGGACTTGAAACAAGGGCAACAGGAGACTTAAACCATAAAAGAGGTAAAGGAAATCTCTAGGGCAAAGATTCCAGACAACTGTTCTCTGCCGGAGAGCACAATTTAAAGAGGACTATGACTCTTTGAGGAACCTCCACAGTTTTCCAGAGTGGCTGCACCAGTTCACATTCCCACCAACAGTGTAAGAGGGTTCCCTTTTCTCCGCATCCTCTCCATCATTTGTGGTTTCCTGCCTTGTTCATTTCCCCCATTCTCACTGGTGTGAGGTGGTATCTCATTGTGGTTTTGATTTCTATTTCCCTGATGGCAAGTGATGCAGAGCATTTTCTCATGTGCTTGTTGGCCATGTCTATGTCTTCCTTTGTGAGATTTCTGTTCATGTCTTTTGCCCATTTCATGATTGGATTGTTTCTTTGCTGTTGAGTTTACTAAGTTCTTTATAGATCTTGGAAAGTAGCCCTTTATCTGATACGTCATTTGCAAATATCTTCTCCCATTCTATAGGTTGTCTTTTAGTTTTGTTGACTGTATCCTTTGCTGTGCAAAAGCTTCTTATCTTGATGAAGTCCCAATAGTTCATTTTTGCTTTTGTTTCTTTTGCCTTTGTGGATGTATCTTGCAAGAAGTTACTGTGGCCGATGTGGTTTATGTATACAATGGAATATTACTCAGCCATTAGAAATGACAAATACCCACCATTTGCTTCAACGTGGATGTAACTGGAGGGTATCATGCTGAGTGAAATAAGTCAATTGGAGAAGGACAAACATTATATGGTCTCATTCATTTGGGGAATATAAATAATAGTGAAAGGGAATAGAAGGGAAGGGAGAAGAAATGGGTAGGAAATATCAGAAAGGGAGACAGAACATGAAGACTCCTAACTCTGGGAAACGAACTAGGGGTGATGGAAAGGGAGGAGGGCGGGGCGTGGGGGTGAATGGGTGACGGGCACTGAGGGGGGCACTTGACGGGATGAGCACTGGGTGTTATTCTGTATGTTGGCAAATTGAACACCAATAAGAAATAAATTTATTATTAAAAAAATAATAAAATAAATATAAAATAAAATAAAATAAAATAAAATAAAATAAAATAAAATAAAATAAAATAAAATAAAATAAAATAAAAAACTAGGACTATGAGACCTGAGCCTAACCCTCCAAGACTGTCATCACCATCATTCACTTTTGTTCTGGGCTTTTAAACTGACAATACCTGGTGAACCTGACCCAGTTTTTTGGCTTATTGGTACCATATGTTAATAATTTCTTCCCTTCCTTCCTTACTCTACTGCCCAGACTGCAAGGACACTCATTCCACCCTACAGTTTTTCTACTTTGATTTATCCAGAAGAACTAAGATTGGTCACAATAAGCTTAGAAAAAGAAAATACAAAGCAGTGTACTCCTCTGACCATATTCTTGTTGGATGTCTAATATTTGATCATCACTGCAGCTTTGCCAGGTGCACAAGTATGATGAGCTCTGTGTTTCCCAGGCTTGGCCCAGATACCCTCAGAAAAAGCCCTTGTAAACACTCAGAGAATCTAAAGTCAGTCTCTGTATCTTCTCCTGGGAGCTTCCATCTAAGAGTGGCAATACTGTCATTTACACATATAAAGTAGATTTTTACTTATTACTTAATTTTTAAAATAGTATTTCATTTATATATGCAAACAATTATTGACAAGAAACTTTAAGGAAAAAAAGGGGGGGGGACTCAAAATGGAGTCACTTGTGCTAAATCCCAGATCAGCAAGCTAAGGCTTAATATCTAACCTAACTGCAATTTCAACCTCATCCAAGAATGTAACCTTTAACCAATTAATTTAGAATTATGTGATCAGCACTAGTGAGATAATATGCATCATACCCCAAACTAAGGTGACCTTGCCTGAAACAATCTATTATTTGTTAAACACTTGCTTTTCCACCACCTTCTTCCTATAAAAGCCTTCCATTTTGTACAGCTCCTCAGACCTCCTGATTTGCCAGAGAGGATGCTGCCCAATTCAAGAATGGTTGAATAAAGCCAATATGATCTTCAAATTTACTCAGTTAAATTTTTTTTTTTTTTTTTTACTCAGTTAAATTTTGTTTACAGGGATCCCTGGGTGGTGCAGCGGTTTGGCGCCTGCCTTTGGCCCAGGGCGCGATCCTGGAGATCCGGGATTGAATCCCACGTCGGGCTCCCGGTGCATGGAGCCTGCTTCTCCCTCTGCCTATGTCTCTGCCTCTCTCTCTCTCTCTCTCTCTCTCTCTCTCTCTGTGACTATCATAAATAAATAAAAGAAAAAAAATTTTGTTTACAGCATAAAATATTTTCTTTCTAAAAAGAGTAAAAAAGGGGCACCTAGCTGGTTCAGTCAGAGGATGTAATTCTTGATCTCAGGGTTGTGAATTCGAGCCCCAAGTTGGGTGTAGAGATTATTTAAATAAATAAAATTAAAAGGAGTAAAAAAGGGCAGCCCCAGTGGCTCAGCACTTTAGTGCTGCCTTTAGTCCAGGGCATGATCCTGGAGACCCAGGATTGAGTCCCACATCAGGCTCCATGCATGGAGCCTGCTTCTCCTCCTTCTTCCTATGTCTCAGCCTTCTCTCTGTCTCTCTCATGAAGAAATAAATAAAATATTTTTTTAAATAGGAATTTATTCAATAGAATTAGATGAGTAAATAAGTTTCTAAAGGCCATTAGCTGGTGTCAGAAAAGAGATCAACCAAATTGCATTTATTAAAATGACCTTCATCTTCTCCAAAAGATGCTCCATGTTATCAAATCTTATTTAAATCAACACAGATTGCTCAAAGATGCACTGCATCAAAGGTAACAGCATCAAATGGGGTGCCTGGATGGTGCAGTCATTTAAGCATCCAACTCTTGGTTTTGGCTCAGTTCTGACCTTGGGTTTGAGAGATCGAACCCTGAGTCTGGCTCTGTATGTACTCAGTGAGTAGTCTGCTTGAGTTTCTCCCTCTCTCTCTGCCCCTATCCCGCTTCCTCTCTAAAATAAATAACAAATCTTAAAAAAGATAACATTACCAAACATAAATATATTTCAAAGATAAAATAAACATATTTGGCTGGGTACTGTTCTCCATTAAGACCATCAATCAGGTAGCCCCGATGGCGCAGCACTTTGGCGCCACCTGCAGCCCAGGGCATGATCCTGGAGACCCTGGATCGAGTCCCACATCAGGCTCTCTGCATGGAGCCAGCTTCTCCCTCTGCCTGTGTCTCTGCCTCTCTCTCTGTGTCTCTATGGATAAATAAATAAAAATCTTAAAAAAAAAAAAGACCATCAATCAACATAAAAATTAAAAGCTGTCCCCTCACTCCCCGCTTCCAGAGAATAACTCGACTCTGATTCACTCACCACATCCTAATGTAATATGTGGTAAGATAAATCTTTTGGTTAACATCTACAGGAAATAAGAAACTTCCTAGACACTTTATAGTTTGGCTTAAGAAACCCAAAACAAAAAGGTCAAAAGACCCCAAGATATGCCCTGTGAGGCCAAACTAATCAGATGACTTATTGAGTATGAAACATACCCTGATCAATTGTTATCATAATAAATGCAAATGAACTGTAAGATTTCTCTTCCATACTGGATTTGTTGTGGTGATGGTTATATCTTTTAACACTTCAGCTTTTAAAAAGTGAGTAGATACTGGAGCACCTGGATGGCATAGTCAGTTGAGTGTCCAACTCTTGGATTCTTCTTGGTAATTTGGTAATGAGCCCCACATTGGGCTCCATTGTTCAGTGAGTAGTCTACTTGGATTTTCTCTCCCTCTCATTCTGCCCCTCCCCTCCATGCCCACATGTGCTTTCTTTCTAAAAACATTAAATAAATAGATCTTTTAAAAGTGAGTGAAGGGACTAAACATGGCAGTCTTCTCTTCTAGACAGAGGTTCCTTCTGTTTGTTTGCCTAACAACAGAACTGGCAATTTTTTAAACTCAAGAATATAGGAAAATCATTCCAGAGACTATACCCAATTCCCTGAATCTTTAATTTTCCCCACTCATCGGAAAAAGGGGACAGAATTCTCAAACAATTAAGGATGGTCTCTTGGCACAAGGTGTTCATGTAGCCAAACAAAAAGTAATTAGGGGGATCCCTGGGTGGCGCAGCGGTTGGGCGCCTGCCTTTGGCCCAGGGCGCGGTCCTGGAGACCCGGGATCGAATCCCACGTCAGGCTCCCGGTGCATGGAGCCTGCTTCTCCCTCTGCCTGTGTCTCTGCCTCTCTCTCTCTCTGTATGACTATCATAAAAAACAATAAAAGATAATGTTGCTACACCTTTCCAACTTTAAAAAAAAAAAAAAGTAATTAGGTAGTATCCTTAGTACCAGAGAGGTGAGCAAGGATCTAAAAAGAGAATATGATTGAACTTTACTTTGAAGAGAGTACATTACATAGCAAAAAGTGTTTCCAATTCCTACCACTGTGCTTCACAAGAACAGTTAATCATGGACGATAATTCTATGAACTATGTGGCTTATACACAGGTAATATAAACCTACAATTGCAAGCCTAGATCTCAGTACTTTCTAAAATACCCTGTTTAGGCTAACTTATCCAATCTTTTAAAATTTGTAATTGAAGTATAGCTAATATACAGTATTAGTTTTAGGTGTATAGTACAGTGACTCAACAACTACATGTTATGAAACGCTTACCAAAATACTACAGTATTACTGACTATATTCCCCATATTGTACTTTTTATCCCCATGACTTATTTTATAACTGCAAATTTATAATCTTCTTTGCCTATTTCTTTTGCCCATTCCTCCACTACTCTTCCTCCACCATCTTTTACAAAAATTTTGGTTAGGCTAATAACAGACATATCTAAGCTCTTGGCTAAATGACTACCACCAGAACACCACAGCTGAATGCACTTTGGACCCCACTGTGTGAAGATTCTAAGAGGCCAAGGATCCCTGGGAACTACAGGTTTTCTTATAATACCTTTAATCACAAAGCAATTCACTGACTGCCTCAGGATAGTCAATTCATACCTCTCCCTCTTCTGACATTCACTCTTGTTCAAGGGCTGTCTAGTGTAAGGGACGTGTTCAGAGTGGTAGATAAAATTCTAAGATGTCTTCTGAGATTCCTAGCCTGACATATGCACCCTGTATAATTACCAGGACTTTATGAAAGGATATCACTCCTGTGATTAAGTTATATTATTTGGCACAAATGACTTTTAAGAAAGGGAAATAATCAGCACAGGCCTGAGCCAATCACACATGCCCTTTAAGTCTGAGGGAACATGTTAGGGACACAAGGATTCATTCAACATGTCATTTCTGGCTTGAGCAGGAGGGGGTAAAATGCAAGGACTGCAGGCAGCATCTAGTTGCTGAGAGCCAGCCAAGAAAAGGGACTTCAGTTCTACAACTGCAAGGAACTGAACTTGGTCAACACCCAGAATGAGCTTAGATGCAGATTTTCCCTGGGTGAGTCCAGATCTTTGGCCCAGCTTTGATTTCAGCCCTCTAATACTAAGAGAATGCAACCATATTCATTCTGGACTTCTGACTTATGAACTGTGAGCTAATAAGTACATTTTGTTTTAAACTGTTGAGTTTCTTATGTAGCAGTAGGAAACTAATACATTAAACAAACTGATGAAATCTACAATTTATCTAGAACTTTGGTTAAAGGAAAAAGACTGTGAGTCCTGGTTTTTTATTTTTTATCCTAAAAAACTACAAGTATGATTTTGAGCAAATCACTTTAATTATTCATGCTTCAGTTCCCTTATTTATTAAAAACAAAGCAAAAGCAGACATACACACCTCTTGGCAGCTATGAGGTCATAAAGCACAGTGTTAAAAGAAATCATTCGGTAAAGTAACTGTGCTGTTGATACTACAGAAAGACTTGTTTTAAAATACACACTTCAAGGGATGCCTGGTGGGGCTCAGTGGTTGAGCATCTGCCTTCCACTCAGGTCATGATCCTGGGGTCCTGGGATTGAGTACTGCATCAGCCTACCCACAGGGAGCCTGCTTCTCCCTCTGCCTATGTCTCTGCCTCTATGTGTTTCTTATTAATAAATAAAATTTTTAAAAAATAAAAAATAAAATACACACTTTAAGAATGGACTAGTTGACACTGTGCTCCAAACAAGAGGAGCAAAAAGCTATTCCTCATCTATCAACTATACACTAAGCCATAGTCAGTCATTTTGCAAAAAGAACTAAAGAATTTACCAATGCCAGGCTCTCAATATATTTTACAGACTGTTTATTGAAACTGCTTCTGTGGACCAGACTGTACATTGCAGCAATGTCTTGTTCTTTTGATGAGTCCAGTATTTAATAAATATTTTTTAAAAGATTTTATTTATTTATTCATGAGAAAGAGAGAGAGAGAGAGGCAGAGACACAGGCAGAGGGAGAAGCAGGCTCCATGCAGGGAGCCTGACGCGGGACTCAATCCTGGTCTCCAGGATCACGCCCTGGGCTGAAGGTGACACTAAACCGCTGAGCCACCCGGGCTGCCCTAATAAATATTTTAAAAATAAAATAAAAATATTTTAAATATTTTAAAAATCAGCATCACTGATGTTTAAGAACATCATCCTAAGCACAGTATATTCATTCATTAATTCCTTTACTCAAGTTGGGCAAACCGAGGAAATACTTCAAGTCAAAGTCTGTGACAGTGTGATTGTTATGGACAAGTCAGTCAACCATGAGACCACACCTTGAAGGGTGATGTCTTTCCCTATAAATGAGAACATGATGCATGTTCTCACATGATGCATGACGCATGACACATGACACATTGTGAGCCGTCCTTGAGCAAAATATCCAACTATGGGACACATGTCACCTAGAGAGTCTTCCACCTCCTTTGAAAAGCTATAAGCCCTAAGACACAGGCTACCTACAGGTAAGATGTAAAGTGTCACTACAGCCAACAACAATCTTCTTTCAAATCCTCAACTACCTACCCAGAAAAAGATCAGGTAAGATACGTGTCATTCAGAACCATAGAGAACAGAGAGCATGGTCTGGCTTTGATTCATCTCTTTATTCTATCACAGTGATGACATTAAGTTACTTAGGATAGTTCCTTAGAAAAATTAAAAATTAAAAAAATCAAAAAAATAAAAACAAAAAAAAAAGGATAGTTCCTTAGGCAACAGAAGGTTATCATGTGCACTTGAATTCAATTACCAACGAATATCATTCCAATTTGGCCAAAAAATTTGTCACATTTCCACTAAGAGACAGTAAGGGCAGGGTGAACTTTCTTTTTATCAATCACAGTTTCAGTCTTTAGGACTGTGTCATTTCATAGGGCTGGTATGAAGAGTAAGTAATAAAATGGACGGAAAGCACTTTGCTTTGCAAATTGCTTTGTAAAAGTTAGATAATAATACAATGATGGAACCTATGACACTTTTCAGCCTCCCTTCTTCAGTTCCCACTCCTCATTCACAAGCCAATTACAACTGGAAAGAAGATAATAATGGGTATATCTTCAAATGTAGAGAAGAAATTTCCCTTCCATTTTCAAGGAATGGCCCAAGGATGACACTGCATTAAGTCAGGATCTCATCTACTATTTACAAAGAAACAGACCAGATTCTGACATCACTACTTACAGGTGCCAAAAACTGGAGCGCCCACCTCCAAAAGATAATTTTTAAAAAAGGGTATCACTGAGAAAAAGAAAAGCACAAAAATGACCAGAAATCAAAAAACATCAACTATAAAGCTAACTTAGTACCATTAAGTTAAATGGGTTTAAAGGAAAGAAACCTAAAGATTATCTAGCAGTCCCCCAAAACAGAGATGGCTCATTCATGCTCCCCATGAGGAGTATGGGAAAGGTGCTAAAGGAGTAAGACCTTAGCAGCTCATCCATTTGGTTTCTTGCTGCCTCAGCAGCCCCACAGCTCAATTTAGAACTGGACAGTTAACCTGTCAGAATTTATACAAGAAACAAATCGAACACAGTACAGGAAAGTCCAAGCTCTTTTAAACCTAATTAAGAGAGTCCATTCAATCTACTCCTGCCTTCCAGAACCAGTATCTTTTTACTGATACCACCCAGGGAGTCCTGAGAGATTCCAAGCAGTGGGGCTTCTTAAGCTCAAGTAAGAAATGTCCTACAAAGGTATTAGGTAACTAATCATTCCCTGTTTCAATAATTTAGTTATAAATTTGAGCCAATTTACTTACAAATGCAAAGCAACAAACTTAATATCCACACAACTGTCTAAATCAGTTGGTGAGAGTCTCATTTCAAATAAACCACATTTCCCAACTGCGATTAAAATGAAGGAAAAACTTCTTAATATTAAGAGTCAATTCTCTGACAGATCCAAAATGCATTCTAATAATCCTCTATTAGTTCAATAAGGCAAGCTTCTTGGGGAAAAGGAGAAGGTAACATTTTGTCTACCACTTAGTTCATTTTAAAGTCTGAGACTGGCAAGAGTCTGCATCCTAGATAGTTGATAGCCTAGAGAAAAGAAGGGAAGTCCACTCAGGTTTCACTATTCCAGCTCAGCAGAGCAGGTGGAAACCAGGCTGGGAACATTGTATTCCCCCTACAAGTCCATCCAAACTAACTGCCAGCCCCCTGCACTTTGAATCACTCATAGGTTGGGACAACAGACTGCCAACAGACAAAGTGCTCAGATTCTGGAAATCCTAGTTTCCTATCAAGTGTCACAAGGTGTGGCAGACATGACCCATCTCTTTTGCTGTCAAGAAGGAAGTATATGTATATTCTGTCATTGGTGAGAGATCAGTAAGCAAAACTTCCTCCCTTTCAAACATCCTAGGGTTCTGATAAAACTTCTGAACACAAACAGAAGTATTCCCCACTTTTCAACAGTTCACATTATGCCACTTCACTTTTTTGGAAGACCTATATTAGTACCTGTTTTTGCTAACTGAAAGAAATCCATGAAAGATCTTCACTTTTAGAAAAAGAGGTGAAAAGCGAAAATAGCATCCAGTCCTTGTTTGCAGCAAGCGATTATGAGAGACACAGCACACATCCCGAGCAAGACTACACTCAGCATCTCAGCATCAGGCCACCACAGCTTTGAAGTGTGTCTGTAGGGATCCCTGGGTGGCTCAGCGGTTTAGTGCCTGCCTTTGGCCCAGGTCGCGATCCTGGAGTCCCGGGATCGGTCCTGCATTGGGCTCCCGGCATGGAGCCTGCTTCTCCCTCTGCCTGTGTCTCTGCCTCTCTCTCTCTATGTCTATCATGAATGAATGGATGAATGAATGAATGAATAAATAAATAAGTGTGTCTGTAAGCATCCGTGTTTTATCTCCATTTATTTTGTGCATCCATTAGCAAAATGTGGCCTAAGTTACCAAGAAAGCCTGAGAGAGGTTATTTTTAGGAATGCTCAAAAATTTTTCCATACAAATTAATGGTAAGTGCTTCTTTGCTTTAGTCATTTTGGTTTATGAAAGATTTCATAGGAATACCCTACTTTCAAATATGGGGCGGGGGGAGGGTGCGGAGTGAGAACTGTGTAGAAAACAATAAATAATGTTAACCTATTTTTCCAAAATTTCAACACATTTCTCCAGTTCCAAATACTGATACTTCTTCCTCACTTTCTTACTGGGCCTCTCTCTTTACTGCCTGGGCTGTAATTGCTCCTTTAAAAAGGGGGTGTTGTCCATTCATTTGGAAAGAGTCAGTGACTCAGGAATGCTGTTTCCCAATCTCCATAGCAACTGTTTTCTCCTCCCATGTTGTGATGTGAGTAGCAGGACATCTACTCTTCCTCAAGGGTGAGCACATGTATGACACACCCAAGGCTTGGCTGACAGGAAGTTCCTGCAGCTGATATTACTTATACATACAGGGATCAAGTATGAGGCCACCTTGTTTTATTTATTTTTTTAAGGTATTATTTATTTGAGGGGCAGCCTGGGTGGCTCAGCGGTTTGGTGCCACCTTCAGCCCAGAGGTGATCTTGGAGACCCAGGATGGAGTCCCACATTGGGCTCCCTGCATGGAGCCTGCTTCTCCTTCTGCCTGTGTCTCTGCCTGTGTATCTCTCATGAATAAATAAGTAAAATCTTAAAAAAAAAAAAAAAATTTGAGACACACACACACACAAAAAAACACAAGAAGGGAGAGGGGCAGAGGGAAAAGAAGACTCCCCCCTGAGCGAGGAGCCAGGCTCAATCCTGGGACTCCAAGGATCATGACCTGAGCAGATGCGCTCAACCGGCTGAGCTACCCAGGTGCCCAAGGCCACCTTGTTTTAAATCCCATTCTCAAATCCTTCATTCTCAGTGATGGTTACACCTCTTTTTTTCCTATCTACACATCATTCCTAAATACCCAGAAATAATCATAGCCTACTGATAATAGCTTAACTGATCCAAGAATTACATTACACAAACTTGATCTTATGAAACCACAGTAAACATTTTCTGGACCCCTTCATATCTAGAATAAGATCTGATTTTGAGAAAATCTTGCAGGGGAGAGGGGCAAGAGAGCATGAGGTGAATTCTCATTACTTCTCTATCACCAGAAATACAAGCCAGAGTTAAAATAAAGTACTTCTGATTCTTCTAGCAATTGCACTTACTTGTGAGGGATTGTGATCTAACACAAACATAAAATTTCAGGCCAAAGTACTTAGGCTACAAAGAGACTTCCATGTATCATGTATTTTTCTTTATGGCTTTATCTATTTAAAAATAAATGTAATTTCTAGAAAGCAAGGTAGGGGATTGCTTTATTTTTATACACATCTATGTTTCTTATAAATAGGTGTTTCACTTTTATACTAAAAAATATATTTCCATTTTCAAATAAAAGCACTTTGCAAAGATTAGAAAAGCTAGAAAATGTTTAAGATACATTGTTTTAAAAGTAGAAAACTTGTGTAATGATAGTTGCAACTCTGTAAAATATCTGCACACAGACAAAATAATTTAGAATATTCAAATACTAAGAGAACTAAAAATGAAAACTAGAAATTTTGGGTTTAGATACTGTTATTTTGAAAAAATGTTTTTTCAAAAAGAAAAGCATAAAAATCATAGCACAACACCTTAAAGCAAAGCAACATCATCCAATACCCATATGCAAGATGCCCACCAGTATTTACTCTTCTCCAGTAGTACTCTGCTTAAGTCAATACTCTGGCAGGGCACAGTTACAAAAATTAAGGGTGACAAAGCAATGAAAGAATAATGAATAGTCTAAAAGCTAGCTCACCTAATTACATGACCTTGAGCAAATTAGTACCTCCAAGCCTCAGTGCCTTCCTCATATTAAAATGAGGAGGCTGGGCAGCCCAGGGGGCTCAGAGGTTTAGCGCCACCTTCAGCCCAAGGCTTGATCCTGGAGACCTGCATCAGGCTCCCTCTGTCTCTGCCTCTCTGTGTCTCTCCTAAATAAATAAATAAAATCTTAAAAAAAAAAAAAAAAAAAAAAAAAAACTGGGCTTAGCTACTACTGCTCTTTTTGAGGGTAGCCCAATGCCTGTTGTTTGCCTGATAGTACATATCCTCCAGTGGCTTCTCACCACTTCTTCTTGTGGTTTCAATCACAGGAAACAGACGTCACCCATGGGCCTAGAAGTAAGTAACGAACAAGCCCTAGCGGATGCAAAGAGCTGCCAACTAGGGCCAACTCCCATCTTTCTAAAATACAAGAATCAAGAAGTCACTAGAATTTATGCTTGGGGAGTCTGATACACATCGTTCACAAAAACTAACAAAAACTAAAAATATCTCTGTAGGTCCCATGCGTCCAAATATGATGAAATAATTTTAGAACAGTCTCAATCAAAAAAAAAAAAAAAAAAAAAAAAAAAAAAGAACAGTCTCAATCTACTTTGCTTCTATGACCAAATGAAAAAACTGAAGAATAACTATGGGTAGGAATATAAGAGTTTAAGAAGGGGGAAAAAAAGGTCACTAGTACTTTCTATGGAGGCCTAGACATATCCTGATAGTTGAAGACTCATCCTTATCTCCTTTATTTAACAGTCTATGTAAGCCTTTCTAGAGCCTTGAAAGACTATGACACAAATAGATTAAAATAATATGGGGACTTACCAAGTGTTCACTTTAAATGTATGTTAACAATTCCTACAGCAATGAGTCAAATACTATTTTCATTCATAATGATGTAAGTTGGTAACCCTCAACTATGTAAAATAATGCAGAGATTTTTAATCTTATAGATATGTTCCTTCATTAAACACAAAACTAGAAGATACTATCTCTAAAGAATAATAAACTTTTCTCAACAGAGTTCTTTTGATCAGATATAGTTAATATTAGTGGTTCTCTCCGCCTTGGTGAGAGAAGACTAATGTTTTTGAAACTGCCAATCTCCTACATGAGACCACAGAAATGGAGAACCTTCAAAATCATCTCAAGATTCCCAAGACTAACATTAAAACTAAAATACATAAAAAGATATCACCAATTGTAAGCAAAACACCACCAATGGGCTTAGGCACCTCATAAGCAAGATGTGAAATAAGATCCCCCCCAAAAAAAGTTATCTCCCTTTTTCTCTACGATACACACACACACACACACACACACACACAGGTTTTTGGGGAGTTTTTTTTTTGTTTTCTGTTTTTCATTCATAAGACTAAAGAACATCTCAAATAAGCAGGCAATCAAACCCTAGGAAACCTTTAAGAAAAAATAATAGGGCCCAAAAATAAGTTCTGATTGTTCCCACAATGGGATTTCCCACCTGAACCCACAATTTGGCTATACAGCTTTGAGATCCAGCTGAGAATTAGAATTTTTAAAATCTAGATTTATCACTCAAGGTCTGAAAAATGGGTGTGTTAAAACTGATAAGGATTGTAAATCAAACAAACTTAACTATCTAAACTCCATCTAGGTAGCAAAAAATATTCCATTGGAATGTTAACACTTATCTATTCTGTTCTTGGACAGGCTGATTTATTGTCCAAATCACACATTCACATGACAAAAAATTGCACCAATGTGCATCATGATGTGCTACAAAACACTAATTTTCAGTCCTGCTGTTTCCATGTTTCTACAGAAAGAGAACCTAAAAGCCCTTAACAGGAATAAGATAATCCCTATGAACTGGCTTCACCTTTTTTATTTTTATAATTATTTTTTTTTCTTAGAGATTGTGTTCATTTACTCATGAGAGACTCAGAGAGAGAGAGAGAGGCAGAGGCGAGGGAGATGCAGGCTCCCCGCAGGGGACCCAAGGATCACACCCTGGGCCACAGGCAGGCGTTAAACCGCTGAGCCACCCAGGGATCCCCTGGCTTCACCTTTTTTAAATGATTGCTCTCCCATATAAACCCTCTTGACTGCTATAAGTGAGCCATTTTCTTTACCACAGCTACACATTCTTATCTCTGAGCCTCTGTTCACACTGCTCTCCACACCGTGAAATACCTTCTCTTCTATCAAATACCAATCCTTGTATTTCCCTCCAAGGCCTGACACGTCTATGAAGTTAACTAAAACTGTCCACAATTATATCCTGGGTCATTTAAAGAATTGGGGACATAAGGACAAACCTTTGAAATCATTCATGTTGAGTCACTAATATTACTAAAAAAAGACCAAGAAAAGTGGAATGACTTGCCCAGAGTTCAAATGGTTAATCAGTAGCACAGTCTGACTAAACAGCAATATTTGGAAAGAATACTTCAGTGGAAGATAAGGGGTCTAGTCCTAGGTGTAGCCATAAATGTGGACAGATCACTTCCCTAAGCCCACATGTCTTAATGTGTAAAATAAACAGTTTGAATGAAATAATATTTGGCATTCAAAGATTCTGAAACCTATTTCTTCTGAACCACAGTCCAGTACTCTTTCCACTTAATTCCTTCACGTCTCTGAAAATTCTACAGCTTTTAAATTCTGTGTGCACAGCCATTGAACTTTTCCTACCCATTCTCCTATTTATATGACTGAGATGACAATCTATTAAAAAGCAAGGACTGAACCTGATAGGACAACCACATGACTTCATCTTTAGCCTTTTGGATCTAGGATAGATCCATGTGGATTCAGACAAACAAGAGAAACTCCCTTCTCTACTCTTTGCCACCAGTCATACAGAAAATCCTAGTTCCGGGTACCTGGATCTCTGAGACAATGTCTTAATTATTAACCACAAGGAAATAACTGCCAGGTCTAAAGAACAAACATCAGTAGGCCCCAGACTCAGAAAAGACCCTGAAGTTATTCACCATTCACAATCCTTAAAGTTTAGGGCCACAAAAAGAGGATTTTAAGGATAAATAGGCCAATCCTAAAATACAGAAAAGATTAACTCTTAGAGGTGGTCTAGCAACAGCCCTTTCCCACCATCACCTCTGCTCTCATCAATTTAAACAACTAAAACAACTGACAGGCGATGCTGTTAGAGGTGTTTCATCTATAAAGAAGGTTGCATTTTAAAAAATAGTAATTGGCAACTTCTTAATAACTCATGAGCCAGAAGAAAGATTGGTTTTGATGCACTGAAACAGCTATCTCTTCATGCCTAAGAAAGGTTTAATTATATAATTCTTGCAATGATTTCAAAGTCTACATTACTAAATGCAAAAAGCAGTTAGCCATTTAACCACTGCACTTTGTCCATTTAAACCCAATACTTCTTTCCCACCAAATGAACTGAAGGAGAGCCCAGTTTTAATTGGCTACAGTCATCAAGAGACTGAAGAGATGACATCAAAATTTTCTGTGAAATTCCTAGCAGTGAATACTCTTTCATACTGCAGGTGCAAAGACTGGACACTTGTAAAATGTCAGTACAATGTAGGGAATAAGATTTAAAAAAAAAAAAAAAAAAAAGCTAGATCTCAGTTTGAATCTCAGTTCTACAAGCTAAAGCAAGTTCTTTGACCTCACTGAGTCTCAGTTGAATTACCTATAAAATGAGAATAACAATAGAACCTATTTTATAAGACTGAGGTAGAGATTAATGAGATAATGAATCTAAAGCTCTTTAGCACAGTGCTAGGCCTGTAATAAGTACTCAACAAAAAAATGCTCTTATTACTGGTACTGTTATTACTACTCCCTGTCCTTCCAGTCTGTTATGGAATTCATCTTCCTATCTATCAAGATACTGAACATACATTAATATTTATAGATAGGAAGATTGGCATTATACAGTAGCACACAGAGTACAGGAGAACAAAAGGTTTCTAACATCACATATTAAGATGGAAATGCCTCCGGGATAAATGGAATCTCAAAGGTTCCCCAATCCTGAGTATCAGAAATGTTTTTTGCCTATAGGTAAAAATTTACACCCCAAGAAGCATGAGTGGAATATACCTAACATATCCACAGTAGGAAAGTGCAGAACTTAAGAGCTTCATCTATAAAACTTTTAGAAGAAAACAGAAGGAGAAAATCTTAGGGGCTGTGATTTTTGCACAGATTTTTGAAATATGACACAAAAAGAAAAAAATTAGACTTCATCAAAATTGAACACTTCTGTTCTTCATACCAATGTTAAAAAAAAATGTAAAGGCTATTCATAGAACAAAGCAAATACTTGCAAAACATATCCAACAAAGGACCTGCATTTAGAGCATAATGAAACATTTTTTTTTAAGATTTTATTTATTTATTCATGAGAGACACACAGAGAGAGGCAGAGACACAGGCAGAGGGAGAAGCAGGCTCCACGCAGGGAGCCTAACATGGGACTGGATCCCAGGTCTCCAGGATCACGCCCTGGGCTGAAGGCAGTGCTAAACTGATGAGCCACCTGGGCTGCCCAGTGAAAAATTTTAAATGGGCAAAAATTTTGAACAGACAGTTTGGCAAAGATATACAGATAGCAAATAAGCACCATAAAAGATGCTCAACATCATCACACAAATGTAAGTTAAAGCCACACTAAAACACCACTACATACTCACTAGAAATTTAAGGTTCATCATAGTAAGAGTTAGCAAGGAAATGGAACTCATATATTGCTTGTGGGAATGTAAAATGGTACAGTCACTTTGGAAAACAGTTTAACAATTTTTTAGAAAGTTGAACATAAACCTACCCTCCCCCCACCAAAAAAGGAGGCAGTTTTATCTGAGATGTAAGCCCAATATCAAGATATACTTCTTGGTTTTCTATGACCTTCAGGATCAGAGACAGTTTATAAATCATCCTCTGTTGGATTCTTAAAGTATGTTAAATCTTAAAATGCAAATTCTATGCTTTCACACAGCAGTATTTCTAAAATAGGGAACAAATCACAGAATCAGAAATTCAGAAAAATAAAATAATCCAGGACACCATACACTTCACCTTTATCTGCTACCTTTACAAAATGCCAAAGTCACTACCAACTAAGGACCACTTATAATCACCACCAAGGACGGAATTTCCTATCTTCCATATAAGAACACTTCTACAGGGGTACCTAGGTGGCTCAGCAGTTGGTTAAGCCTCCAACTCCTGATTTTGGTCATGATCACAGGGTTGTGAAATCGAGCCCCATGTTGGGCTAGTGCTGGGTATGGAGCCTGCTTGAGGTTCTTTCTCTCTCCGCACTGCTGATCCCGCCCCCCCAAAAAAGAATGCCTCCACGTAAGAATGCCATGTGTTCCTTTTAATTCAGTTCTGTTATATATAATTTCTTTTGTGTCCCCTTATCTGTTCCATCCCCCTTCTCTGAGGAAAACAAATATTATAAGACAAATTGAAATTCCATGATTGTTAGTGAGCCAAGCAACACAGAGCCAGTTTCTTCAATCTTTTCTGTCTCAGTCACATAGCTTCAAGTGTATCCATTACTTTTATATAATCTTTCTACTACTATAGCTATTCCAAGATCCTGAAATTTACTAAAAGAAATGTAGAATCCAAAATTTCTGCTTCTCCTCCTTCATTCACTTATCAAATATCCACCCCATAGCCCCTTCATGTTTCCAAACTCCAAATGTAAGAAGAGATTGCTGCACTGAGTGGGTGTATGGGCTTGATGACATTTAAAGTCCCTTCCAACACTAAAATTTTAAGGCTACCATTCATAGCAAGCTTTAATAATGAATGGAAGTAAGAATCTCAAAACTGAAAGAACAACGATACACCCAATTATCCTGTAATCAGTGGTGAATTTCATGAAAATACTGGTCCTAACAATTCTCTTTTCCTTCAGCAATCCTTTTACTTTATTAAAAAGGGCTACTCTAATAAAATGCGAAAGAAAAAAGGAGGAAAATAAGGTAAAATACGTTACCAGTGTTTAAACATTCTTTGATTTTCAATTTTAGCTTTGAAGCTTTAAGAAATTTTAGTATCAACAACTTTTACCATTCCTGATTCCTCAAAGGCCTAGCTGCCTATGGGACTAGGACCAGCCCTCAGAGAAGCAGAAAGGGAATAAAAACAAATATGGAGGGGATGATAGTAGCTGGGCAAGGGGAGAGGGATGGCTTTGTCTCCTCTAACCCCACTAGGGGCAAAAACCCAATGTTACCTTGCTCATTAGTAAGAGGTGAATTTTTTCCCTACTGCTTTCAAACTAAAGTGAATGAGAATAGGAGATTCAACATAATGAAGAAAAACAGGCTAGTAATACATGGCTTGTTTCAAATAGAAATGCTTTCTGTAGTCATGAATGACTTCAACTGAGACATAAAATGGGAGAAAACACTATCTGCATATACAAGACTTTTTTTCTATCTATAATACCTACTATTTTTTTTTAAAGATTTTACTTAATTGAAAAAGAGAGACAGCCAGAGAGAGCACCAGTGGGGAAGGGGGGTGACAAAGAAAGAGGGAGAAGCAGGCACCCCACTGAGCATGGAGCCCAATGCTGGGCTCAATCCAAGGACTGGAATCATGACCTGAGAGAAAGGTAGATGCTTAACCCTCTGAGCCACCCAGGCACCCCCAATACCTACTATTTCTTATTAATAAACATGGTTTTAACTTGTTCGTCTCAATCATATGCAGAATACCCTTAAATTTTAAACCTCCATTATATTTCACTGAAAACACTCAAAAAAAAAAAAAAAAAAAAAAAGAAAAAGAAAAAATATAACACTCTCCAAGAATAACTTGGCAATCCATTTATAAAATAACAGAGGGTCCCATGGGATAGCAAAACGTTATTCTATCATATAGGAAATAAAATTATTCTGACCTATATGCCCAGCAACAAACTTGTCACTTATTACTATTTTCTTAGGTTTTATAATAAACATAATTCCCAAGTCATAAAATTTTCAATTCTTTTTTTAAACATATCCCAATGTAGGGAAGTCTGGGCGGCTCAGCAGTTGAATGTCTGCCTTCGGCTCAGGGCATGATCCTGGAGTCTCAGGATCTATAGTCCCACATCAGGCTCCCTGCATGGAGCCTGCCTCTCTCTCTGCCTATGTCGCTACACAACCTCTCTCTCTCTGTGTCTCTCATGAATAAATAAAATCTTTAAAAAAAATTATTTTTTAAAAAGTATCCCAACATTTACCAACTCTCCCAAGGTAGAGATTTTAATTCTGAGGCATTCCCTCAGTTTGACCTCCTGAGAGGGAGGATTTCCTTTGAGACAAATAAATGTAACATGATGAAGTGGATCCTTGTGCTTTAAAGACAAGGCAGGAAAAAAGGCAACAATTTTCAAGTTACCACTCTGTCACCTCAAAAACATTTCCTGTAGGCTCCCCTCTCTCTTTCCAAACTAAGTAATCCCTGTGTTTATCACTGTTCAGGAAAAAAAAAAAAAATCATATGACTTGTATAAAGCTCTCTGTATACTCCTTGGTTTTCTGGAACACTTTGGGTCAACGTTAATATCTTCTTTAAGAGGAGAGAAGCAGATAACTGCAAGAACAACTTCATATTCTCTACTTCCCCTAATATCTGTTTAAAATTCTGCCTGACATCCTCTCTTTTTGGATAGACAAGGGTCTACAATCAAACATTTGTATTTTCACTATCACTCTGCTTTTTTCAGAAGGGCATGAAACCACCATTTGGTGGAAATTCAATATAGACATCCAAAATTAAACAAGATTTTAAAAATTATATTATCCTCTATTCTCTCTAATCCCAAACTAAAACTCATATTTTATAGTTATGCCCCTAGCTGAATCAGGAAGCAATACTCTTTCTTAGACTGCATCAACTTCTTGATTGTGTAAGACATGTAATTTATAAAATACAGGAATACTCTGCAGCCTCCTAAACACCCTGGTTGTAATTACTACCTTTACACATGTTTGAGCCAGCAGTCTATTTGACACCCAGATTCATCGTTGCTGAGAAATCAGAAAACATTCTGTTCGTTTTGAATTTTTATTTTCCTTCACCCTAAGGATCTCTGAAAGGAAGGGCAATAATACTGGAGAAGGAATATGCTTCTGGCCCAGGAGGAGAAAGACTTCTGAAAAACCAAGGGGGAATACCAGGCAGCCTGGCTTGAGTCATGTATCAACATCTCTAGCAACCAAATGTTTTTAAAAGGTGATTCCCAACCACTGTTTAAACTTCGACTCCATGTGCTTTCCACCCAAGACGTGTCAGAGAGTAAGAGCGTGTCAGAGAGTAAGAGCGTATCTTCGGCAATATGTAAGCTCTGCGTTCCATTCAGTTAATCTATACTTAGAACCTGCATAAGCTTGGAAAAGTATGTCGCTGCTGAAGTGTTAAGAAGTGTTAAGAAATTCCTCAGAAGCAAACAACCTTCAGGCACACAAGGTCCAAATCAGTGCAGTTTTATAAAGTACGTTCTTAATTCTAGAGGACACACACTCTAGCAAAGGTGGTAATAGGCAAAACAGCTTTGATTTTGCTTTTAGCCTATTATTCAAAAAACTAAGCCACGGGTAACAAAAGCACACCAGTAATCTCTTCCCCTCCACCCACATATACATACACAGACACAAAGAGAAGTGGATTGCAGTACTTCTCCTAGTCTCTCATTGCCACAGAGTTCTCATAAAAAGAACAATGAGAAAGAGAATATTCCAATGCCTTGAGGTGAGTTACAGTTGGCAAGAAAGGGGTTAAGTAGCACTTCTTTTCTGGAAACTTTCCAGTTCCCTAGCTCTGAATCCAATTAATCTCCACTACCCCTGCTACAGTGCTAAGGCTTTGTGTTTTGTTTTTTAAAACGATTCTGCAGGTTAAGAGTTAAAACCAACACCTCAGAAAGAAAAAGAGAACTTGGTTTGGCTCCACCCTCTGTAAAGCAAATACTAAGAACTGAGCCAAATCCACTCGGCATATACAGACTCCATGGACATTCCAAAACACAGGTGAAAATAAGTTGAGTTACCTCACATATCTACTTTCAGCACCACGCACTTTGATTTCCCCCCCATTTCACTTGTGAAATACACAAGTGTTAAATAAAAACAAAAAATTCTATTTAAGGACTTGAAAAACATTTATAAAAGTCACAGAGTTCACTATATATCAGCAGGAATAGCTGAAATTCAAGTTAGGAAGGTCAAACAGTATCCATGGAAACAACAGCAAAATAAAAATAACAGATATATATACAAAAATAAAAGAGGAACACGGGCCCTAGAACTTAAATCTTAGAAGGAAAGCTCCCTAACTAGAGGGTCAATTCCTATCCTAAAGAAACATAAGGAAATGCTGCTTCAGTCACCACAGGGAGAGAGTCATCACTACCATTAACCTTACATACACTTCTGGAAAAAAAGATGTTCACCAGATAAAAAACAGGCAGTTACTGACAGCCCATAAGTCAATGGAAAGGACAGTCCAGAAGCACCTGCCTTGCTAGAAATAGGTAGGAAGAGATGAGTCACTATTTTAATCCAGCTTAGTACTTTTCACATCTCAATCCTCTAAGTCCCAAAGCAACATTTTTCTTATTTCCATCATTTTATCATTTTTCTCCCCAAATTTGTGGAGTTGGGTCAGAATACTAAAGGTTGGGGATCAGAGAAAAGAGAAAGAGCAAAGAGTCAGAATTCATTTGGTTAGTAGAAAGAGATACTGGAGTAGGGGCATAATTACCTCGAAGAGAAGACTAAATTATAAATAACTACATGTACAACTAGAAAATGATTATTAAGACCCAAAACTCAAAAAAAAAAAAAAAAAAAAGACCCAAGACTCTTTCCCTCTCTTGGATGGTGCCCCATATCTTTCAAAGCTTTTACAGTAAAAAGCAAACAGCTCCCTGGAGAAAGGAGTAAAAAAGATTTAGATCAGGCAAAGGTAAGGAAACATGATAGTGTTACACGAATATCAGTATTCCTTCAGACTCGGATTGGAAGTCACGCACCTGAAGAAAAGCTATACTCTTCTACAAGTCAGAAAGAAAAGAAGAAGAAAGAAGAAGAAAAAGAAAAAGAAAAAAAGAAAAAGAATGTCACTAGCCTGTCACACAGGAGGTGGCAGAGGAGCTGAGACGGTTATCACGGGAAACATAAAAAGCAATTCAATTACTCAGAAACTTCTTGGACTTGCAGCCTAACTCCCTCCCTACCCGGGGAGGTTTAAATCACTATCCTAGGTCAAGAGAGGCAACATCATGAGAAGTTCTAACCCGTGAAAAGTCGTAAGCAACAGGGCAATGAGGCAGGTTGTCTGGAGAGAGGAATACTAGGAAGCAAGTTAACGTCATGCCCAATGACCATAGGACTTAGGCAGGAACCCATTCCTGCAATCACAAGGACAAACGGGCAAGGGAGGGAAGGCAGGGCCCAAGTCAGGTAACATTCCAGAGGGGAAGGATTATCAGGTGACACCGGGCTGAGGGCCCAGAGCCCGGGCTAGGAGAGAGGAAAGTTAGCAGGTGAAAGGGATCAATCTTGAGAAGGAAGTGACCTTTAGAAGAAGCAAATAAGAGGATACCAAAAAAGGGGGGTGGGGGGAATAAGGGTAATAGGGAAAATGGACTCAGAAAAGCACGGAGGACAAGGTAGAGAAGGCGTGTGCGGGTAAGAGAGGAAGAAGAAAGGAAGTGGGGCTGAGAGGGAAAGGATGGGGCTAAGACCCGCCGGGCTATGGGGGCGGAGGGCAGAGCGTGCGGGCCAGGCGGGCGGCCCGGGGGTGGTGAAGGAAGCCCGAGGCTGCCGGGGCCAGAGCCGGGCGGGACTTCGGGGCTCCCCGAGATCCCGGAGGAGTAGGATGTCGGTCTGTGGGGCCCGGGACCTAGCAAACCCAGGAAGAGAGGCGCGGGGGCGGCTCCCTGGAGACGGGCGTGCACCCCTGGGGCCAGCTGTGGGGGTCTCTTTGGGCCGGAGGGCGGTTACGGGGCCAGCCTGAGGGAACCGGGTGGGAGGGACACTCACAAATTTCTTGGATTTGCCGCCGTCGCCGCCCGCCGCAGGCAGCTCGTCCGGGCTCCGGCCTTTCTTCTTGTCCCGGGTCCCGCGGCCGGGACCCTGGCCCCCGCCAAGCGGCTCCATGTCCAGGTCCGCGCTGCCAGATGACCCCGCGCCTACCCCGCTCCCGCCGGGTAGCTCCCAACCCGCCGCCGCCGCCGCCGCCGCCGCCGCCGCCGCCGCCGCAGCCCAGCAGCTCCTCAGCCCGCCGCCGCGCCCCGCCTCATTAGTATGCCGGGCTGCGCGCGCCTCATGAATATACAACGGCGACGCCTCGCTCCCGCCCTCCTGCCCCACTTCCGCCCGGACCCGCAGCTCCTACCAATGGGGGAAGGGAGGGGGTGGAGGGAAGGCGCGGAAGCAAGCTACCTGCCCGGCGGGCCTAACCATTCGGACCCACGTTGGGGGGTGGTGTGTGGGCGAGGCGGCTCTGAGGCCTCAACTGGGAATGGCGCCACCTGGCGGTCTGCGGGCGCAGGTCTCCCCGCTCCTGTGCAGTGCCCACGTGGCTGTAAAGCCCAGACCCTCTCACACCCCGGACCAAGGTATTATCTGAACCAAAAGCCAAGAAAGAGTGTCATCTTGGACGAAAATCCAGTGCGAGTCTTTCAAGGATAATACAGTTTTTATGTGCATAATATCAGTGAAGCATATGAAAAAATTTGAAAGCCACAGCTGTCATTTATTGAAAGCTATGTGACAAGCAAGTGCTAGACTGGAGCTCAATAACCCTGGAGTTACATTATCTAGTTTTGAATAGCAGGTCTGCCATTTTCTGGTTGTGTTTTTTAATATGAAAAACCAGTTATTGCTAATATGTGACTACACAGTAATAATAATTACCATTTACCATGCACTTGGTCTAAGCCCGGCACTAAGTAAAACTCTGTTTTTCCTCACTGAAGCTTCACATTGTCATGTGATCGATGACATGTGATCTCACCATTTCACAGGTAGAAAATTTGGACTTTTGAGAGTTAACGGGACTTACCCAAGGACATAAAGTGACTTGCCCAAGGACATAAATGGCAAAAAATTTAAACCCAGGTAAGCCTGGAAGTCCTATGTTTGACCAGGACTTCCTACTGACAGAAACCAAACCTGAGTGAAAAGAGGTGTTCTCCAAGAGTATTTGCTTGACCAGCTCGATTTCTCCCTCAGTAATTTCATCGATTCCCAGGTACATCTGTTCCTCCTGTGAAAAGTTATGGAGCACCCAGTAGACCCTCAAAGTATGGACTGAATTATCTTACCCACAGCTGGAAAAAAATTTCAAATATATGTTCCTGGAGGGTAGTCAGTGGCTCATCATCTCTGACACCCCAGTGCTCAGTCTAGGACCTGGGATATTATAGGGACTCTCCAACAGTGGCTGGCTTATAAATCTGTCCTTCATCTCTTGTGTTCCACTTTGTAATTGCCTGGTGGAAAGTTGCAAAGAACTGTCCAGCCCACATTTCAAGCTCAAATTTGTCAAAAACAGTTCAAAACCTACTTACTTTCTAAAATAGTGTACTGACAAACAGGTTCAAAGCATAGGAGTGATCCATTTATTCTTCTTTAGCATACTATTATCTACATCCACTGTAACATTTACCTCACTCCTTACTAGATTGTATAACTCCTCCATGAAAAGGTCCACTTTTGTGGCTACTATAGTATCTATCATCACTTGTCATGTAGACAGTTAAGATAATGAGCAACTACTTATGTCTGGCACTGTGCTAAGTACTTGACATGTTATATCCCAGTATATCTTCATCAACTAGTATCACACCATTTCAAACAAGCAGGTTCCAAAACCTGAAGTCATCTTCTACTCCCCCTCTTAAGCCAGTTATCCCAGGTTTGTCTCTTAACCAGAATACTCTATTCACTCCTTATATATGAGTAACATAATCCATTTAGAAATGCGTACACAGGGCCTAACATAAGTGAATGAATGTTAACTATGATTTTTATTATATACAGCATCAGACCCCTTCCTTTTTCCTTCATATATAGTCAGCGAGCAAGAATTAAGAATATTCCCAGGAAGGCAAAAGGTACAAAAAATACCAACTTGGTTTATTGGATAAAAACAGTGGTAAAATGGACATAAAGCCAAAAGTTAGAACAGGACATTTTCACATCCTACCCGGACTCAAAACCGTAATTTCCATCATCTGGGGTTAAGGTGTTAGGGAGCCAGAGCCCCCTAAAATCCCTCACTCTTCACCTTCACTGGAAACAAGGCCTGTAATAGGAGAACCCAGGAAAGGAGAAAATCAGAGACAATGTCAGCCCTGTCTATACCTTCATCCCTAAAAGTCTCTGGGTTGGAGGGAAGCAGGGAAGGAGTAAGGGGGCCAAAATGGCTGGGACAGGCCTCTAGGGCCCATTGCCCAAGATGTCCTAGAGGAAGTCATCCTTGTCCCCATCCAGTCCCCGATAGTACCATCATCAGGCCTTGCAAAGAAGAGGAAAGGGGATAGTTGGTTCAAAAACCAGATGTGGTCTCCAAACCGTTTTCTGGCGCCAGTAAAAGCCCAGAAGGTGACCATCCAGGGCTGGAGGTGCCACACCTTTTCCCTCCTGCCCAAACAAGAAGTAAAAAGGAGTTCCTTGGGACACAGCAAGCCCAGCTGCTCTTAAATCTCCACGTCACTTTCCTTATCGTTGTCATGGTCTCCATCATAGAACTCGTTGGGTGCCTCTGGCCTGCAAAGCAAGGGAGAGGAATCAGGGTCCTATTCTCTAAGACACAGGTACCCCCTCTGGAGCCACTTCTTAGGCTCCTTCTGTCAAGGAACCATTCCTCTCCTGTTGGCAGATACTGGTGGCTATCCATCCCATTCATTCATGCAGTCAATAGATGGAGACATTACTCTGTGCTAGCCACCATCATAAGTCACAACGGTACAGTAGAGAGTAAGTTGGCTAAAATTTCTGCCTATCCTCAAAAAACTTACCGGATAAACAAGACTGACAACAACAAAGTAAATAAATAAAGATAATTTCCCATGGTGGAAAGTGCTCTGACACACTGAAATAAAGGGATGTGACTGAGAGTGAAGAGAGGAAAACGGTAAATTGCAGGCAGAATTATTAGAGACAGCTGTTCTAGGAAGGTAAGACTTCAAGTCTGAGAAGGGGCTGGCCAGGCAGAGATCTTAGGAAGCCCATTCCAAGCTACAAGGAAACCAAGTACAGAGTTATCAGGCAGAGGGAGACTGATGTATTCGAGGAAGAGCACCAAGGGAGCAGTGTGCAGGGAAGGGAGTTGTTACAGATAAGACCGTGGACGTAAGTAAGCACCTGCACGTCTTTTAAAGCCATGCTCAGAGAATCGGGTTTTGTTCTAAGAGCAGTGGAAAGAAGAGTTGTAAGCCGGGGAGTGAGTGAGGGATGTGAAAGCAGCACAGGGACTGGTAAGTACTCAATACTGCTTTCTTTCTTTTTGGGAAACTCTTCTTTGGCAGAACATGAATAACTGAAAACTGAATTACCTCGACCCCAGGTAATAACTGAGAAAGACGGGAGAAAGTCAACAAAGAAAAGTTGGGGAACAAAGTTAGGAAAGGCCCTGCCTGGTAAGCAATGTCTCAGTTATCTCTGAGTGCATCAGGCGTGCAGGTGTGGAGTCACAGACTCAGGTTTAACTCTCAGCCCTGATATTTAACTAGCCGTGGGACCTGTGGCACGTTACTTAACCTGTCTGAGCCTTAGATTCCTCCTCTTGTAATTTAAGGCTAACAGCCACCTCTCAGGGGTGTCTGATGATACCAGAATGATGACATGATGGCATGTCTTAATATAAAGCATTTAGTATTGAGTTTGGTGCTTAGCAAACCCACAAAGTCAGTAACTCCTATTATTAGTACTCTGCAAGTGATATGCAAGCTGGAGCTATAGGCGTCAAAGAACAGGAACTTGGTGGGTGGTCTGACAGTGAGGGAGGGCTGAGGGAGGGCTTAGGGCAGGAAGAGGCCTGAGGCTTCTGCTGGCTGTTGAGAGGGGGTAGTATTATACAGACACTAGGCCCAGACACCAGCCTAGAACCAGAGACAAAAAAGCCTAACTTTGCCTAAAAGAGTAACTTAAAACAAGTTTTTAAGAAAATCAATTTCTAGAAGTCAAGCCTCAGAGACCTGGAAAAGTTGACAAGGAGGTGATAACGTTAAAAAGGAATCCTTAGGCCAGATATTCATATACTTCATCAACCAGGAGTGGGAGTAAGGGGGTGTTCATGGAGGAGAGGAGTGGACTGGTCCCAAAAGTCCAAGTCTGTAAAGCCCAGGTCTAAAGGAGCGACGTAGAAGCTGATCTCTAAGACAAAGAAGCAGATTCTGGAAGGGACTGAGAAGGCCATCAGACTCTGCAGCAGAGCCAGCTCAAACCTCTAACACTGCGTGGGAGGTACAAGTGTCCAGCTGTGGTTAGCCCTCAGTCATATAAGGATATCTGTTCTCCATTAAGTGCATCTGTTTCTCCACTTCTGGGTTCTGCTGTCTTTTCCCGTCATTTTTCAGAAAAGCCAATTCTGGGATGAAAAAAACACAACTCTATCCTAATCTCTTTTTTTCCCTTATTCAATGCATCTGTAAATATTTTAGTATGTATCTCAGAAAGATAAAAATGTAAAAAAAATAAATAAAAAATAGCCATAGTGTAATTGTTACATCTGAAAAAATGAACAAAGGAAACAAACCAAAGGGCCTTAGAGAGCAGTATACAACCAGTGACCTGTGTAGCTCTGAACCTGGAAGGAGCAAATAAAATGCTATAAGGATTATAAACTATTTTTTGGAAGATTTTTTGGAAGGCAATTTGGTAGCAGATACAAAAAATTTTAGTGCACACAATCTTTGACCTAAGCAGCAACAATTCTGGGAATCTAACTTACTCCAACGAGTATGCAAAGATACACACACACACACACACGCACGCACGCATGCATGCAAGGGGTTCAGTGGCACATTCTTTGTAATGGTGAAAAAAATGGGAAATATTATAAATGCCATCAATGGTACTTGGTTAAAATTATGCTATATCCACACAATGCATATAATGGAATATTATACAGCAGATAAAATAATGAAGCAGATCTATATAATTCCATGGAAAGATATACTGTTTACCAAAAAAAAAAAAAAGTTGTAAATTGTAGAGCAACCTGTACAAAATGATCCAACTTGTATTTTAAAAAAAAGATGCACAAACTCTAAGAATGAGTGTTTATGTACATTTGTGTTCATATGTACACGCTGAATATACTATTATAATCTACTGAAAAGTCTATCTGAAAAGATAGAAATCAAACTATCAACAATGGTTACTTTGTGGAACTGGTCTGGGATTGTGTGAATGCAAACTTACCATGTTTTGGTGCTGTTTAAAATTCTGACAATAAATGTTACTTATTAAAAAAAAAAAAAGTTACTTATTTATGGCACATATATACACAGAGTGGGGAATTACAACTGACCAGAGTAGCGACACTAAAGGAAGTAAGCTGGAGACAATAAAGCTCATGCCTTCCAATTTGTTTTTTCCCCCTTAACTTCCCTGACAAGCCTGCTGGAAACCCCTGCCCTCAAGTCGCCACCCCAGACCTGCTGTAATTCTCTTCAGGACCCCTCTCCTCTGCATCAGCCTCATCAGTCCTGTCATAGGTCAGGAGGTCCGCAGGCACATCATGAATTTGGACGCTGGGTGCATGGTTCAGCATCTTCAGGTTTTCAAAGATTGTCTGGCGGATCTGGTCCAAATACTGGTTGGAGATTTGGAAAAGAGAGCGAATGATTCCCAGAGCATCTATCCTTCTAGCTGCATCTCACCCTTACCATCCTTGTTCTAATCCCCACCTGATAACTGTCTCTTCTCCCAGCCACAGTCACCTCTACTTTAACCTGGGCTGCCTCCTAGCTGATAAAAGTGATAGTGATAGCTGAGAACTTCTTTCTGTTCTCTGATTTCTCCAATTTCCCACATCCTGGACCTCTCCTGGCCTCTCCTCGACCCTTGTGTTCAGCCTCTCCAAGCTGCTGACCTGGCGTGAGTTCTGATTCTCGATGCGGGTGCTGACATCTGGATGAAGCGTGAAGTCTGGGGCAAAGTACTCGAAGTATTCTAAGCAGGGAAAGGGAGATTAGAAAAGAAGGCATATCAGAGACAGGGAGGTCCCAAGACTTCCCAATCTATTTCCTTCCCATCCCAAACCCCTGCATAATGGCTCTCTAATCTTTTCCCTGCTCTGAACTCAAGAATTTAGTCTGCAGAGCTCCTAGAGTGTCAAATTTCCCATCTGTAATAATAAAAAAAAAAAAATTTAATTCCCATCTGTCTTCAAATCAGGCGTTCCAGGGTCTTCCGAGAATGCCTCCTACTGTGGCAGTATCATGCAGTGGTCCTTACCACTATAGGGAAGCTCCTCACTAATGGCCTCTTCTACCAGCAGTGATGTTTCATATGTCCTGAAACAAAGCAGCAGAGTGGGCTACCTGAGCAAGTGGACTGAAGGGCCTATCCGGCCACATCTCAGGGAGCCCGCAACTCACCAACTCGCATTGGACAAGAAAGAAGAGAAAAATCAGGAAGCATACTCACCAGCAGCGGGCAACATTTCGGACAGTATAGCCACCACCACCTAGCACCAGTAGAGGGATATTGAAGCTCTTGACATATTCGACACATTCCCTGTTAAAAGGAACCAAAGGAATGGCTGGAGGAAGTTATCAAAAGCCAAAGTATAGCTCTCTAGGTATTGCCTGGAAAGGGCACAAGGGAACCAGAAAAGATTCCGTATCTTGATCTAGGTAGTGAAATTCACTGAGTTGTACCCTTGAGATATGTGTACTTTAATATATGTATGTAGGCCTGTGACGGCCCCAGTCCAAATAAAGTCCTGCGTGTGGAGGAAGAAAAAATATATATATATATAGATGTATGTTGTGTCTCAGTAAAAATTGAAATATAGAGGACCTTCCCACCTCTCTCCGGCTCAATACCCATCCTGGCATCTCATTTGTTAACCAACTATTCTCATCAAAGCACCAGCAAGTGCTGTCAGCTCCAGCCTCTAAAATGTAACTCAAATCACCTACTTCTCATTGGCCATCTCCACCTAAGCCCAGGTACCACATCTGCTGCCTGGACAACACAAAGGGCTTCCTAACTGGCCTTCTCACTTTCACTCCTGTCCCCTACCCCTACCCTAAACCTTCCTCCATTCACCAATCAGAGCAGTAGCTTTATTATTTTTCTTAAAGATTTTATTTATTTATTCATGAGAGACACAGGGAGAGAGAAAGAGAGAGAGGCAAAGACACAGGCAGAGGGAGAAGCAGGCTCCATGCAGGGAGCCCGATGTGGGACTCGATCCCGGGACCCCAGGATCACACCTGGGCTGAAGGCAGGCACTAAACCACTGAGCCACCCAGGGATGCCCCGAGCAGTAGCTTTAAAACATGAATTGGATCATGTCACTTCCCATTAACATCTTCCAGCAGTTTCCCATCATATCTGAAATGCAATCCAGAATTCTCACCAGGGTCTAACAGCTCTGCACAATCTTACCACTGCCAACTTCTTAGGCCAACCTTACCACACCTCCAGCTTGCAGAGATGGTTTGACATGTGTTCTTGTCTGACTGCTTTTACTCCACATCCTCAGCTACACCAGCTCTCCCATGTCTCAGTGTCTCTCTGCCTGAGAGTGACTCTCTTATTCTTCCTATGGCCCATTCACCAACTACCCCTACCTACTCCATGTACTGAGGCCCAAAGCCACTTTGAAAACCTGGGGGCAGAGATGGAGGGCAAGTCTCACCCATGTCCTCGAATGCTGAGGTTGAAGCAGCCCAAACGGTCACAGCCCAGAGAGTCCGCTCCACACTGCAAAAAAGCAAAACCCCAGGCAGCTGCAGGGGGATAACTGACCAGAATGTCCCAGATGTCCTTCACTTCCCTTCCCCAATAAACACAAGGGCTATCCTCCTCCCTGCTCTCTTACCCTAAGCCCAAGCAGAGCCCTCTTGAGGAGGCACCTAGAGTATTACCTGGAGCACAATGCACGTGGGTTGGTAGAAGTCCACCACCTGGTTGATAACTGGCTGGAAAAGGTGCTTGTAACCTGGGAGAGGGCCAAAGGTGGGCACCTGGCACCCCAAGGGGATGGGGAGACAGGGAACAAAAGGAAAAAAGGGGTTGAGCGAGCATGTAGCCCAGGGAAAGGGGCAACCCAAAGAACCAAATCAATGGTTCTCAACTTTTGGATGGGGTCCCAGAGTATTCTGAGTGACTGATGAAAGCCAATGACCCTTTTCCCAGAAAAATGCACATACACCTAATATGTTGCATACAATTTCCGGGGGAGGGGGATGGTGGTTCATGGTCCCTCTGAAGGCCATTCATCCTTAAGGATACCTGGCCCAACAGTAGACAATACCAGGCAGAAGAGGTTAATTTAAAGAGAGGAAGAAGGGGCCTAGTAAGCAGGGAAAAGACTTCAATACTTACTCTGGTCATCAATGCCATCCCGCAAGGGCACATTGAGACAGTAGTAACGGCCACTCTCTGCTCCAACTTCATACATATCACCTATAGGGAGGTAGGAGGAGGGAGTAAGAGCCATACACAGGAAGTACCCACAACGCAGCTGCCTTAACTTCAATCTGTACACTGAGGGCCTCTCACTATATCTATGTATCTCCACTGCATGTTCCCTATAGACATTTACTCTCTTGTGGCTTACATTCATTCAACAAATAATCTTTGAGGGCCTACCATGAGCCAACCTGTGCCGTAGATACTGGGGATATAGCAATAGAGAGAATGGATGAAATGAATGAAATCCCACCAAGCTTATATTCTTGGGAGGTGGGCATGATGAAAGAAGACAGTAAACAAAACAAAACACTGCAATAAATACAAGCAGCAATGAGTGCTCTGAGAGAAGCAAGCAGTGACATGGGGTAGTAATGGGGAAGGAGGGATTACTCTAACTGTGGTGGTGAGGACACACTTCTCTGAGAAGTCACCTGAGCCAAGACCTGAAGGCTGAGCAGGAGGCTATCACGGTAAAGAGTTGAGGGTGTGAAGGGGATGATCATCCTTATTCCCATACCTGTGCCAGGAAAGAAGTAGTTTCCGTATTTGTGGAAAGAAACTGTCATGACCCGGTCAGTGAGGTAGAACGCTTCCTGAACTCCATCACCATGGTGGATGTCAATATCAATGTAGAGCACCCGAGGGTGGTACCTGGAATGAGAGCCAAGCCAGGGTCTGAGGTAGAAGGGAACCCCAGCAAGAGCACCCCCAATTCACACCTCCCAAAACAAGATCTGGAATTATGAAGTCTACTTAAGCCCAAATCACCTGAAACCTAATACCAGTTCCCTACAGGCAACGCTGGGACTCTTGCCTGGAGGCAGGGACAGGAGAGGGATGTGCAGAGAAGACTGAAATGTGAGTGGGCAGCAGGGAGTCTGCAGCAGAGCAGGGAAGAGGTAGTCTGAGTAAAGCACTAAAAACTATGAAGAAGCTAGTGTAGGGGTGGAGGAAAGGGTCAGGGCCAGCATAGTGTAATAGAACTCCTCGGCCATGGGTCTCATATCCCTCCATTTCCTCCCAGGCTACTTACTTGAGCAGCTCCAAGATGCCAATCACAATGTCATTGACATAGCAGAAGCCAGAGGCCTATGGTGAGACAGTGGTCTTACGAAGAGAGTAACAATTCCTCTACCCAGCTGCCCCTGATGTCATCCCGACCACCTATGCTAGGGCACTCATTGTCTCCCCCATCACCTCTTCACTCACCTCAAACTTCTTGGCATGGTGGAGACCACCAGCCCAGTTAATGGCAATATCACAGATCTGAAAAACAAACACCAAGCTCATAGTCCTATTTGCCCACCCCCAAAGCTGGAAGCTCAGGGTCAGGGTTAAGGCCTTGAGTTGGAAGGGCCCACAGGAAAGGGAGAACAGGACTCAGGGCCACAGGCACCTTGTTGTTCAGCTGGGTTGCTCCTTGCAGAGATGCGCCTGTGTAACGAGAACAGAACTCGAAGAGCCCGGGAAACACTGGGCTGCAGGAAAGAGAAGTAAGTCAGAGCCCTTTACCTCTCTCTAGGCCCTTCCTACACCTCTCCCCTGACCCCAAACCCCTCTAACCCCCATTCTTCAATAAACTTCTCCCCAGCTCCTATATGCCTGAGTTATCTGCAAATTTATTCAACAGATATCCAGACCAGGTACCAAGACCTATGTAAGGCATCGGACGGGAAGTAAAAAAGCATTAAATTCTGTCAGGGAGTTTGTATCCTGGTTGGGGAGAAAAGTAGGCAGCTTCTGGGTACTTAAGTACACATGCCAAAAAGGAAATAATTTGAGAGGGAACATAAACTTTATCTTTAAAGATTCTTTTATGGGTATCATATTTTAACACAATGTTCAAAAACATTCTTTAAAGTCATATATTTTTAAGAAAAAGCTGTATTCCTACATACCTGAAATAGTAATAATGATAACCCACAGAAAGCTGTTAATACAGTTAACATAGTATGTGATACCTAGTATTCTACAGATTGATAAATATTAGTTATAAGTATTACCATTTTCTTTTTTATAAAAAAGAGACGCTTGAAGCCAGATACAAAAGGTTATACACTATAAAGCTCCATTTATATAACACTCTGGAAAAAGCAAAATGTAGGGACAGACCTCGGATCAGTAGTTGCCCAGAGCTAAGCTGGAGAAAAGACATGGACTATAAAAGGGTATAAGGGCCCTTTGTGGGATAATGGAAATAATCTATACCTTGATATATACTGTCAAAACTCTTGGAACTGCAGAACTAAAAAGGGTGAATTTTACTGCATGCAAATTATACCTTCAAAAACTTGACTTATGAAAAAGGAAAAGCTTAAAAGATCCTTTTAGGTTTAAAAAAAAAAAAAAATAGTGCACCTGACACATTTGACTGTGAAAAAGAGAACTGTAGAGAATTTTATAGTTTCTCAAAAGTTCTGGAAAGAACTAATGATTGATACCTAGAAAACTAAGCAAATGAAAAAAATGCAATTACCAAGTACAGGAAAAACAAAAAAGTGTACAAGTAATAATATTAAGCCACAGTATACTATTTACCTAGGTAGTAAATGAATTTTTCAAAATTTTAACAATGTAAACATACAATACTTATTTAATAAAAATTGTGATACAGCTATATCATGAAGCTGGAAGGGGAGGGTAAGTTGGGGAGATGGTATGAGGAGCCTAAATGCTCATTTCCCAAACTAAGAGCTTTATAGACAATGCTTGAAGTTGAAAAGTGAAAAAATAGCAATACAAGCATATTATGAGACATTATAATAAGGTAGCATGATTTTAGAGCCCAGATTCTAGAGCCAGACTATCTGGGTTCAAGCTTGAGCCTCTAACACCTACCCATGATCATGAGATTGGGCAAGTTACTTAAATTTCTGTGCCTAGGTCTCCTCATCTGTGAAAAGGAGCCAATAACAGACCCTGATTCACAGAGATTGATGAGATCAAATGACCTAATAGCTGTGAAGCATTTAATATAATACCTGACATGGAGTAGGCATTACTTAGTATTATAGATGATCAGTACCAGTAGTAGATTAGCATCATTGCTTTGAAATCCAAAGATATATACCAGAAAAATTAGCTAAAGGTGCTGAAAGTGGCTGCCTCTGGGAGTGGGATTTCTGGGTGAGAGGCACAGATCTGGGACTGCTTTTTTTCCCCCATTAAAAGCCTTGCAGGATAATTGGGCTTTTTATATTAGATTAATTAGAAAACAATCAGAAATTAATTAAAAGGGAAAATCCCTGATTGTCATCTGAAATGAGAATGATAAACATGACTATGGCTTAAGTTTGATAGCATAACTAATATAGTGCAAAGGGCCCAGTGGTACTATTCCCTAACTGCACAGAGAATAGTTACAGAGCCCCAGTTGGGTCCTGAGGGCTGATTCTGCATTTCCATACCTGTAAAGTGAGCTCAGAAACAATAGTAGCAGCAATAACAAAAAAACAAAAAATAACAAAAAAACAAGAAATTTCCCAAGATAACATACGACTAAACACCAGATGACTAGAGCAGTGTGTGCAGGGCAGACCTCTGCACCTGGTGTGGTCAAGAAAGGTTTAGTGGTATGATGCTTCAAGGTAGGGTGAAGGCCAGGAAGGCCTTAGAGAGGTTGAATGAGGAACAAAGGGCATTCCAGGAAGGCATCCTGTGCAAGCAGAGGTGTGGGAATAAGCTGGGGAAGGCACTTAATGCCAGCCTAAGAAGCTGGCTTCTACCTTGCAGGTCAGAGTGCTTCCATCAGTAGCATCTTTCAGGAAAAGTGTAGTGTTTAAAAACCAGGGCTCTGGATCTGAATCCTGCCACTTCCACTGATTAGTTTTTTAACTCAGGTTAGTTACCTAAATCTCCTCAATTTTGGTTTCTTTATGCCTAAATTAAGGCAAAGGATTATTACAGCTCTCACAGGTGTGAGAATGAAGTGGATACCAGTAAACCTCAGCACAGCAGAGTATGCACTCAATAAAAAGTAAGTGTTGTAGGAAACTCTACAGAACCAATAGCCTGGTTTCTTCAATAAATAACTTCAAGGTAGCCACCGGGGTGGCTCAGTCAGTTAACCGTCCGCCTTCAGCTTAGGTCATGATCCCAGGGTCCTGGGATTGAGCCCCACACTGGGCTCCGGGCTCAGCAAAGAGTCAGTACCTCCCTCTCTCTCTGCCCCTACTCCCACTTGTGCTTGAGCTCTCTCTCTCTCACTCACTCACTCACTCACTCTGTCTCTCAAATAAATAAACAAAATCTAAAAAAAAAAAAAAGAAAAGAAAGAAATTCAAGGTAGAGAAGGAAACATTACAGATTAAAAGTCTTAAGAGACTTATCAACCAAATACAATGCATGGACTTGGTGTAGACCCTAAATGCATCAACTGAAAAAAAGAAAAAATTAGGAGGCAGTTGGAGAAATCTGAATACTGATTGCATTTATGATGATATTAAAGAATTACTGTTAATTTTTTAGGTGCGATAATGACAGTGTGCATGTGTATTTTTAAGGGTATCATTTAGAGACACCAGTTAAAAAAATGTATCAGTTGATATTTGCTTTAAAATAATCCAGGGACAGCCCTGGTGGCCCAGTGGTTTAGCACCGCCTTCGGCCCAGGGCGTGATCCTGGAGACCCGGGGGAATCAAGTCCCACGTTGGGCTTCCTGCATGGAGCCTGCTTCTCCCTCTGCCTGTGTCTCTGCCTCTCTCTGTCTGTCATGAATAAATAAAATTTTTAAAAAATAAATAAACTAAAATAAACTAAAATAAAATAATCTGGGATGGGGACACCTGAGTGGCTCAGCAGTTGAGCAGCTGCCTTTGGCTCAGAGCGTGATCCTGGAGTCCTGGGATTAAGTCCCACATCGGGCTCCCTGCATGGAGCCTGCTTCTCCTTCTGCCTATGTCTCTGCCTCTCTCTGTGTCTCTCATGAATAAATAAATAAAATCTTTAAAAAATAAAATAAAATAATCTGAGATGCAGGGACATCTAGGTGGCTCAGTTGGTTAAGCACCTGACTCTTGATTTTGGCTCAGGTCATGATCTCAGGGTTGTGAGATCGAGCCTGGCATCAAGCCCCACATCTACCCATGTCCCATAGGGCTCGGCACTGGGCATGAAACCTGCTTAAGATTCTCTCTGTCCCTCTTCCTCTGCCTCCCCTGCCCCCACCCCTGTACACTCTCTCTCCTAAAACAAACCAAAAAAAAAAATAATAATAACTAAAATAAAATAATCTGGGATGCAGATGAAGTAAGACTGTCCATTGGCTCATAAGGGCTACAGGTGGTGATGGATATATGGGAGTTCACTATGTTATTCTTTCAGAAATATTTGAAAGTTTCCTAATACAAAGGCTAAAAATAAATTGAATAAATGGTAGCTGTTATGATCACTACATCTTCATGAATATACATGAGAATGTAAGCCAGGATAACGGCTTATCTTTGTTATCTGTTCCCTTCCTCACAGGGCCTACCTCTGAGCCTTCTTTGTATGATAAATCTCGGTATAAACCTCTCGCAATGTAAATCTCTTGCTTTGAGGGCACTTTGATAATTTCTCTCTACTCTAGGGATAAGAGCCCTAATTCATAATAGGGTTATTTACTTTTTACAGGCCCTGCCCATCTCTTTAGCCACAATTCAGATAATTTTTCTTTTCATTTTCATTCAGTGAATGACCTTTTTTCTGTTCCTCAAACGAGTGACACACCAACCTCTCACAGACCCTCAGCACATGTTGTCCCTAATACCCACAACATTCCTGACCTCACCTCCTATCCTCCCAGTCACATTTCATCTAATTAACCCTGCTCTTTCTTCAGATCTTACCTAAATCTCCATTACTTCCTCTAGGAAGCCTCTACTGACCAGCCCGCTCCCAAGATGGGTAATTCCCCATGTATACACTCTCACAGTCTGCCAGATACCTCTCCTTCACAGGACTTAGCACAACTGTAATATTAAAATTTTGTTGTTGTGTATCATTGCATTGCCAGCACTTAGCACTGGGCCTGGCCTAGAGCAAATGACCAACATTTGATGAATAACCAAATGAGTAAAATGATGATTCACTGACAAACAGGACCCCATTCATATGTTCCCACTGCTGTCACAAGACCTCACTCAAGTGTTCTCCTTGAAATGCTGGCATTAAAAAATCCCAGTTCTCCCCTCACCAGTCATCGCCCACGTTGAAGGCATTAAGGCTCTTGGTGAAGCCTTGCATATTGGTGGGGCTGACTCTCTGCAAGAAGTCGATGTAGTCCTCAGAATGAAAGCGGCACATGTCATGCTGGGAGGCCTGGTATGGCTTGAAGACCTCGGGATGGAAACATAAGGTGAACCCAGGCAAAGTCAGTCCTATTCATCAGGCTGAGATTCCCCACACTGAACCCAGCCCTGTGGACTATCCAAAAACCACACATCAGCAGTCCCCTCACCCCTCCAATTCTTGTTATTCTATGAAGCAAAGGTCAGTGAAGAAGAGAGGCTCTGATTAGCCAAGTGGGGTGCTACGATCAAGCATCCAAAAAACGAATGGGCTTGCCTTCTCCTTCCTACTTCCAGCCCAACCTTTCCCACCCTCTCAACCTTGAGCCCTTATCCACCTGCCCTGTTCCTTGGATCTCCTATTTTTTTTTCCCCATACTCATCTCCTCCCCCTGGCTCTGATTCCATCCTCTCTCTTCTCTGAATTCTTAGTTTTAGAGTTAAATAATATGGGTTATATGACAACCTACTAATTAAAACCCCAGGGTGCCAAGGTGTGAAGCCAGAAATTTATTACCTTTTGAGGGGTTCACATACTTCTTTAGAAATTGGGCAAGAACAAAAAGCTTCTCTCCCGAGATAATATATACACAGGAATATATCAACAAACAATTTCAAGGGATTCAGAGATTCATGCACTAATATCACCTTGGTCTTTTCTATAATTAATTCGCTAGACTGTGCCTCAGCACAAACAGTAGACAACACTCATTCATACTATTGACTAATTCCCCTTGTGACGCATGAGGGCTGAGCTTAACTGTTATAATTGCCTATCACAACTATAAATTCCTATAAATGGGGATTGTCTGTCCCCATGTGCATATGTGGGAGATGGAGGACTGGGTAGCAATTAAATATAACCCTGTGAGGGTATGCTAAGTTGACAAAGAAATTCCCAGAACATCTCCTGCTCTCTTCCATACACATATTTGCACGCAGGGCTGCAGTCCCTCCTGGAGCTATAGCTCCTTGGAGGTGGAGAGAGGTGGCAGAGAAGGGGTGAGAATTGCGGTGGGAACACGTCACATCCAGATAAAGTAACCCAGCCCCTCTCTCCTGAAGCCACAGCACTGCCCACATTCTAAGACGCTAGGGAGAAAAACACCCCTGTCTTCAAACCAGCCCCATTCCACCCTAACCACAGGCCAGAGGTTGGTCCACCTGAGGTCAAAAGTGGCCAACCTAAGGTTTGAAAAAGTAACTCCCTTTAAGGCGGTGGATCCACCCACCAACACTGGGCATATGGCGGGTGCTCTAGGCTCCTTATATCCAGCCTCCCCAACCCCCAACCCCCACCCCAAGGGTGGGTCGCACTTGGTGCATTCAGGGCAGCCCACCTATATCGTAGGGCCGCACAACTCGCCCGCACCCTTAATACCCAGCAGCGACGGCGAGACTCACGATCATTTTCTTATAGAGACCGTAGTGCAGGACCAGACTGTGGGTCAATGCCAAGCGATGGGGCTTCATAGGGTGCCCTGCCCCTGGGGTGGGAGAAGAGAGTTCGTCAGTTCCCGTCGTTGGAGTTGTAGCCCCCGCCTCGAAACCTCCGCGTCCCGAAACCCCTCACCTACAACCTCCTTTCCTCACCGTAGTGGAAGTTGCCCACATCGGGGTCGTAGAAATAGGCCACAGTCTTGGCCATGGTGCCGGCGGGACCAGGCCCCGCGCCTCCACCACCACCCGCCCGGCCGCCTGCCCCACCCCCGCTCCTACGTGCTGCGTAAGCACGCAGCTTGCCTCTGCGGAACCGGGAAGGTGAGGCCCCGCCTCCCGGGCTACGCCCCCTGCGGAGTTCCGCCCCTCGCTCGGCTTCGCCCTTCCAAGTTCCGGAGCGTGAGCGTCTGGGCTCTACGGAGGACCAGGGGCTTCGGTCCTAGGATGCTAGAGTCATTTCCTTCCGGCGGGGGTCAAATCCTCAGGAATCTGAGCCGTCTCGTCCATCCACCTGCCCCAAACGGGGCAGGTCTAGGAGACCCGGAGACCCGGCCACGCCGTCCCTCTCGGGTGCAGAAAGCCAACTTCCCCTGCCCGCGGGGAAGATTCCCGGCTACCCACCCGACCGAGGCATCTGAGGACAGGAGCCGCGCCAAACATGCGGGATAGACCAGTGGAGCGCGCTTTCTTCTGACTGCCTGTCCTCCCCACCCGGACCCAGACTCGGCGCCGCACACTCCCCCGGGGGGGCGGAAGGGGGGCGGCGGGGGACGGCGCAGTCACGCGCGCACCACACTTGCGCTCACAAGCGCGCAAGCCTCTCGCTCTCCGCCTCGCACACCTGCGCTCCGCCCCCTGGTCCCGGGTTGGCGGCTGGCGACTGGCGGAGGCATTTGGGAACCCAGGGCAGCTGCGGCGGCGCCCCCCACCCCCATCTCCATCCCCTTCCCACAGCCGGAGTTGTCCCGAGCCAGCCGCCGCTCGCAACCAGCCCGCATCCCTCTTCATCCTTCCCTCCCCCCGCCTGCCGCGGCACCGGTATCTGCAGCCGGAGCCCGGAGCCGGTGAGGTGGCGAAGGGGGGAGGGGGAGGAAGCAAGGGATGAGCGCCGGGAGGGCGTCGGGGGCCCTGAGCCGGACTAGGACGTCCCTGGAGCCGGAACCCGAGCCGGAGCCGGAGCCAGAACCAAACCACCGGTACCGAGTGGGCCAGGTGGTGAGGATGGGAGGAAGGGAATAGGGTGGCGTCGTGCGGGAATACAGGCAGGGGAGGGGGCTGCCGAGGCCTGGCTCAGGCCCGCGCGGAGGAGGTGCGGACGCTGACTCAGGCGCGATTCTTGCACCGGCCGCCTGAGAATTCCGTCCCGTCTCGCTCTGCAGTGTCCTTGGGAGGGACGGAAGCGCAGGACAAGCTGGAAAGGGGAACGCTCTGGGCGTCGGGGAAGCAGGATCAGGGTCGTGGAAGCGGGCTTGCGCAGCCGCCGTCTGGCACCCCTGCCCCGGACCAGCACCCCTGGCACGGACAGCTCCTTGGTTGGGTAGGGGGAGTGGGGCCGGACCTCAGAGGCTCGTCGGTTTCGGGTCCTGAGGACCGAATTCCTATCCCTCCCCCAGTCCCTAGCTGCAGCCCCCTAACCCCAGGAGGCGCCCTGGCCCGCGCTCGTCCCCCAGGGCCTCATGTCGGAACCACAGCCTGACCTGGAGCCGCCCCAACATGGGCTATACATGCTCTTCCTGCTTGTGCTGGTCTTCTTCCTCATGGGCCTCGTAGGCTTCATGATCTGCCACGTGCTCAAGAAGAAGGGCTACCGCTGCCGCACGTCGAGGGGCTCGGAGCCTGATGATGCCCAGCTCCAGCCCCGTGAGTGAGGAGCCTAGAATCTGGCTCAGTCACCTTTCTCCCATACCCTTCACCCCACACCTTTTTTTTGCCTTCCTAGCCAACAGACCCAGGCCAAATCCCAACCAAGCCTTCAAGAGGTTTAATGGTCCTTTCTTGAGTCAGCAAGTGGGATGACACCACCCTGTAAACAATGATAGAAAAGGCAGCATGGGTGGGAAGTGTCCACTGTTGGTAGTCTTGGGCTCCCACTGACTTTCCCATCTCTTCTGTCCTGGCCCCTGAAATGCTAACATCCAGCATGATGACAAATAGACAAAGGGACATGTCTTGAGCAGTAAGCCACAGAAGCCACCAGGTAATAGCCATCCAAAGCTGACTCATTTCCTGCTTCCCTGTCAACCTCTCATCCTTCAGCTGAGGACGATGACATGAATGAAGACACAGTAGAGAGGATTGTTCGCTGCATCATCCAAAATGAAGGTGGGTGTAGGCTGGCCCTTTACTCTCTCCAACCCCCACTCAACTTTCTCTTGCCCTGACCTCCACCTCCACTGACTCCCTCTTTTCCTTCTCCCCTCAGCCAATGCTGAGGCCTTGAAGGAGATGCTGGGGGACAGTGAAGGAGAAGGGACAGTGCAGCTGTCCAGGTGAGCTGGAAATAAGGGCCAGCATGACTTAGCTTGCCTTGGAGAGTACCCTCTCCTCCAGCACAATCCTTCCCCAATCTCCTCGCATGTCTGGGGCTGGGGGGAAGGCAAAGCTGGCTAACCTATATAGGAAAACAGAAGTTTTGTACAAATCTGAGTCCTTTAAGCCAAACTTCTCATCTGGATATCATCAAGCCTAACATTTATCCCTTGTGCCATTTCTTTGGGTTAAACATTGCCGTCTTTTTTAGCAAACAGCCCTGGGAAGAAAAACACATGACCACTAAAACCTTAATATCATGTTTATTCGATAAATACAAGAGTGCCAGGGCCTGAGGAAAGTGAGGCATCTAGGGGTTTAAGAAGTTGAAAGAACAACAGCAAATGGAAAGGAAACGGTAACGTCACTCCTGCCCCCTTCTTCCCTATTGTCCAGCGTGGATGCTACCTCCAGCCTGCAAGATGGAGCCCCTTCCCATCATCACACAGTGCATCTGGGCTCTGCAGCCCCTTGCATCCACTGCAGCCGCAACAAGAGGCCCCCACTTGTCCGTCAGGGACGCTCCAAGGAAGGAAAGAGCCGCCCTCGGCCTGGAGAGACTACCGTGTTCTCTGTAGGCAGGTGGGGATAGAAAGCCCCAGAGAAAGGGAGTTTGAGGTGGGATCCCCACTTATCAGGCCCCTGACTCCAAAGGTGGGCCCCAGCTCTGTTCTATGAGCTACAGCAGAAGTCAGGCTGTATAATGTGCTCCACAATCTGGGGAGGTTTCCCCCACCGTAGACCAGAGGGAAGTGGCCAGGAAACCCAGGATGTCTCTGGTTGAAGGGAAGCCTACCAGTCTCTGAGTTGTCCTAAGCCCCAATGTTCCCTCCCTTCTCAGGTTCCGGGTGACACACATTGAGAAGCGCTATGGGCTACATGAGCATCGTGATGGCTCTCCCACGGACAGGAGCTGGGGGTCTGGTGGAGGGCAGGACACAGGGGGTAGTCAGGGGTCTGGGGGAGGGCAGCCCAGGGCAGGGATATCTGCCATTGAGAGTGGGCCCCCTGAGAGGCCACAGCCCCCAGCCCTCGCCAGTCCCCCAGTGCAGAACGGAGGACTCAGAGATGGCAGCCTAGTCCCTTGTGCACTTGAGGGGAACCCTAGAGCCTCTCCAGAGCCACTGCGAGGGGCAGGAGGGAAGGGCCCAAGCCCAAGACTGGCCAGTCAAGAGGCAATTGGACAGCCAAGCAAACTGGACACCTCAGATCACCAGGTATGAAGACATGGGCAGGGCTCTGGTGAGCTCAGCTCTCACTGCCTCCTACCCTGGGTGTGGGAGAGGTATCACGGCTATGACCCACATCCTGTTCTCCCATTGTTGACCACTTCTCTCTCACAGGTGTCCCCACCACGGGGAGCAGGGGGTGTGTGAGGTGAGTCTGCCCCGGCCCCAAGTTGGATAATGTCATCCTCCCATCCCCTACTTAGACTCCCTAAGCCCATTAGCTTGCTGTACTCTGAGGGTTGGCCTTTGCTACAAATTCTTTGGTCTAGTGGTGGGGAGTGGGCATGTGTTCCAGGAGATAGGGAAGGTCCTGCAGCCCTTGGGGAAAAGCTGAGACACATCCTGAATAGAAAGCAAAACTGTTACCCTTCCTCTCCTCCAAGCTTCCTTCTTCCTTGTGCTGATGGACTACCAGCTGGCAGGGCCAGGGGGTGGGTGGGCAGGAAGGCCCTCCTCTCCACTGGACTGCACTGCTCCCCAGCTGAGGAACCAGCTCTACTTCCACCTGGAGTTGCATGGTCTCAGGCTGGGGGACCTCGGGAGAAGTCTTCCCCATTCCCACCCCTCAGTCTCTTTCAATTCACCTGCCTGCCAACAGGCCGCCTGACCCCTTCCCCATCACCTCACTCCATTTGCTAGAGCGTGGAAGCTGGGAACAGGACCCTGCCCTCGGTGGGCCCTTAAAGCAATAGCACCTTAGGCCCCCTGCCCTCTTGGCACAAGAGGCCCAGGCCCAGGCTTGGGCTTAGTGCCCTTTATTCACTGTCAATAAATCCACTCAGACCATTACAGCTGTTTTGCATACTGGCTCCAGCTCCTTTTGACAGGCCCGCCCCTATCCCAGCTCCCAACCTAAGTGGCATGGGTCACAGACACAGTGGGGTGGGTCAAAGAGCCAGGGTGGAGACACGGATGGGCTGGAGCCACTCAAGACTTTGGAAGACGGGTTCCAGCCCCAGATATTTCAGGATATTTCACCACCTTAAAGGTGGGCTAGTGGCAGAAGAGAGAGGGGTTGTTCCAACCCTAGAGAGAGAAGTATGATGGGGGGGAAAGGAGTGAGTTCCAGCCCCAGAAATGGGGAGAGGGAAAGTTTCTACCCAGGGAGGTGAGAGTGGAAATGGGGGAAACTCCAGCTTTTGGCTTTGTCACTCCAGATCATTGAGAGGGTGGTCTCTGACATCATGGGACAGCAGCATCACTGGGGGATGGCAGTCCCCCTGGCTTCAGGTGAGAGAATCTGGGTGGCCAGGATCCGGAGCTTTAACTGGTGGGGGAGGCGGTGGGCGCATCTGTAGGGAACACAGTCAGTGCTCCAGAACCCTCCTTGGAGCTATCCCTGTCCATTCTCTCAGCCCTGCAGACAAAGCAGGACAAGCAGAATGACATAGTCTCCTCCAAGGGGGGACCCTTACCGGCCTGAGTCGAGGTGCCATCATGTCCAGGGGCGCAGGGCAGCCCAGGTCTTGGTCTGCAAACAAGAACCACAAGTCATTCTTCAGGCTTTGTTTTGTTCATTGCTGCATCTCCAGCACTTAGGAGAGTGGAACTCTGTAAATATTTGATGAATTAACAAATAGTCACTAATCTCAGAGCCATAAAATCCATCAATCCATCCACCCTCTACACTTATTTGGCACCTGCTGAGAGGGGGAGATGAGATTCACAGCACCCCCATTCCCTATGGCTGTCAGGAACCCAATAGTGAAAAGCCAACAAACAGTGAATGACTGAGTGCTAAATCATTCAAAGTGAACTATAGGTACTGGAGAAGGGGGTGCAGAAGATGTTCAGAGGGACCTCGGGAATCAGGGAGGCTCCATGAAGAAAGTGAAAGTACCAGAAGGTTTTAGAAAAAGTGGACATTCCAAGAAGGAAAATGACACAAACCAAGGTGTTTGCAGTATTCAAGAACATTAAAGGCAGAAGATACACAGTGGGAAAATAATGGGAAACGCTGGCTAATTTGTAAACTAATCATGAGAAAATGGCTACTACAGGCATGGTACTACTATGTGCCAGGCACAGTGCTAGGCCCATCTTTCTAACACATAACAACTCAGGTGAGGTAGGGACCTTTCACCTTACTCTGTAAAGGCCCAGGCAGGTTAAACATCCCACCCCAACCCACACATTGGGAAGTCTCAACAATGCAGGCAAAGTCTCAACAATGCACTTGCCTCCCCTCCAAAGCCCAAGCTCTTCTCACCATCATGCTTCTGTGAGCCTGATGGAGGAGGTTCCTGAGGGCAGGAAGAGGAGCCGAGTGTAACCTTTCTTCTCCCCATCTCTTCCCCTCCCAGGGCCCCCAGTACCCTTTACTCACCCACAGGCAGCACAGATGCAAGGGCTCCATCCAAGGCAGAGGTGGGCACAGGAGGTGAGAAGCTAGGAGGAGAAGGGGATGGCAGCATCTGGGAACAAGGGGCACATGGGAGTTATTCCTGGTATATGGGAAGGTTTCACCAGCTTTTCCTCTCCTCTCCTCTTCAATTCCTGTCCTATTACTCCTTGACTGGGAGGGCAGCCAGATGCTTATATCCAGGTGGGGGCTTTAGCTGATACACATTTCAATAGCCAATATGTACTGACGCTATGTCCCAGACATTGCTAGCACTTCACATACTCTAATTCATTCATTCCTCACCACTATCCCATGAGGTAGGGATTTTTATGATTTCTTACCTCGATGAGACTCAGGCTAAGCTATCTGTCCAAAGGCATGGAGCCTGTTAGTGGTAGAGTCCCGACTAGAACCTAGCTTTCCAAAAAAAAAAAAAAAAAAAAAGAACCTAGCTCTCCTGACTCCCTCTTCTAGGCTCTTCCTGCTATATCAGTAGGTACCAATAGGACCTCCTGGGGGTTACTGTGCTAAGGACTTTACCCTCATAACTAAATCATGATAATTGGGCTGCTAAAGTAGGTATTACTACCCCTGGTTTACATGTGAAGAAATAAGCTTAGAGGTTATATCACTGCTAAAGGTAATGCAATGGGAATCTGAACTCAGATTTATTTAGCACTAAAGTAGGATCACCAAACTCATGAAGACTGCCTGGGTTTCTTCTTTGCTGCCCAGCCAAAGGAGATTGGGAGGTCCAAGACAATATAGGAGGTAAACCGGGAGAAGGGAGGGGGCATTGAGAGGAATATGGGGCCTCCCTGGAGTGGAAGGCTCAATCCAGAGGTGCCTGGGGACCCAGGGAGAAGGAAGCCTCACCTGCTCTGGGTCTGAGAGTTCAGGGGGTCCTGGGGACCCAGGGAGAAAGAAGCCTCACCTGCTCTGGGTCTGAGAGTTCAGGGGGTCCTGGGGAGCCAAGCAATTCCTCCACTAGCAGGGAGGGGAAAACCCCAACATAGCCCCCAAATTCTCCCCTCCAGAAGCCATCATCCACTCCATCCTGGGCCCGGGGCAGCAGGCGGATAAGCGCCCCCTCAGGGAAGCTCAGCTCCTCTGCACTCTGTCCTGTGTAGCTGTATAGGGCACGGGCCAGGAAAGCTGCAGAAAGCCGGAAAGAGATGGTGAGGGGTGTTGATGGGCAGTAGTGCCCCAGGACCATGACATCTCAGGGCCACAATCACTCAAGGTCCCCTGACCCAGAATTTCCCATTCTCACCTGTGGGCTCTGCCCCTGAGGGATTATCGCTGTCGTGGCCACTCTCAGGGAAGGAGAGGTCCGGGAAGTTGAGATACCGCTCAGGGACAAAGCCTACCTCGCCGTGCTGGTTTCGAGCCTATTCACCCAGCAATGTGAACAGATAACAGATTTGCCTCAGCAGTCCATGGCCTTAGCGCTCCTCCACGGTTCTAGCTTTGGCTGGCTGGGTCCTTGATAGCCACAGAGAAGTCCTTCCCCCTGACCCTCCCCCCACCCACCACCAAGATCAGAATCAAAGGTCCATACCCACCTTGACCCATTCATCAGCATCTCCTTCTTCTATGACCTCCAGCCACTCGCCCTCTGTGATAGTCAGCTCATCCTCATGCCCTGCCTGGCCCCCACAAGGAAGAATTCAGGACATGGCTGTCTCCTCCCCACTGAGATCCCCACCCCCATGCCCACCAGATACCTGATAGCTGAACACCACATGTGCAGGGCAGGGGAGGGGCCTAGTGGCCAAGGCTGTAGGGGCAGGCTCCTCAAAGAGCTCCCCTGTCTCCTCACATTCCTCAAAGTCAGAGAGCTCAGCATCCTCAGCCTGGAGGAAGCAAAGAACAGATAACAGTGTGGAGCTCACTGTTACTTACCAATTTTATCTCCCACTCCTCCATTCTACCCTTAAAGAACACTGGTAGATCACTCCCCAAGGTGATACCACCCATCTGTCCACCATGCACCACAAGCAAAATCACAGAGCAGAGTAATACCAACAATTACAGAACTGAGTGCTTACTATGTGCCAGGTGCAACATCAAATATCTTATGTATATCACCTTATTTAAACTTCACAATAACCCAGTGATATTTTGCATAACTATATCATCTATCACCTTGTTTTACCTACTTTCAAATTTTTTTTAAAAGACTTTACTTATTTGAGAGCGAGAGCACACACAGGCATATACGGGCATGCACCGGCGGGGGGGGGGGGGGGGCAGGGCAGAGGGAGAAGGAGAGAGACAAGCAGAGTCCACACTGACCGTGGAGACTGATGTTGAGGCTCGATCTCATTACCTGAGATCATGGATCTAAGCTAAAACTGAGAGTCAGATACTTACTGATTGAGCCATCCAGCACCCCCACCTCGTTTTACTGAGGAAACTGAGGCTCAGAAAGTCATTTTCCAAGATCACACAGCCAGTAAACGCAGTGGCTGGTACTTGAACCACTTAGAATCCATACTTAGAACCTTAGTTCATAAGGGCCATTCTATATTCATGATAAAAGTTCGTTCAGAACCCTATCTGCTGCAAAATATGCAAAAAATTACACTTATTTCATTCCAGCCTCAAGACAACATCTTTGACATAGGAATGTTGTGATTCCCATTTTATAAGGTCTGCTCTCCTCTGGGAGTTCTACCCTTTACCCTCCTGTGTGTAGAGGGGTAGGGAGCAAAGGGCACTCACCGTGGGAGAGAGGTCCCTCTGGGAGAGGCGGGCCTCACTAAGACGTCGCTCCTGCTCCACCTCATCCTGAGCCTGAGTCATGGCTGGCTTCAGCCAGCGCTGTACATCTAGGCCAGCTCCTTGTAGCAGAGCCAGCCGGGCAGCCCCCTTCACCTGGCTCACCTGGCATGCGGAAGAGAAATCAATCAAGGCTACAGATGGGCCTGCCTTTGGGCGGTGAGTGGAGCTACCCCAAACATGTCCACCTTCTACCTCCAGCCTCCCTGCTCCCCACCAAGCAGATAGAATAGAGGCTATGCCTCACCTGTGCCCGCCGGATGCTTTCCTTCACTTCCTGTAGCCGCTGTTCTATACCTGGGGCCTCCCGCTCTGGAGCCTGCTGTCGCCTCTGCTCCAGCCGTTGCAGCACCTGGTTGGAAAGGCAGAGAACAAGGGTGGGTAGAAATACTCTGCGGGACAACTTACTATGGATCTGGCACTTTGCTACTTGCTTCACATGTCATTTAATTTTCCTCATGAGGTGGATAGTATTATTAGCCCCACTTTAGTGATAAGGAAACTGAAGTCCAGAGAAGTTAAGTCACTCCCTTATGGTTACACAATGAGGAAACAACAGAGCAGGATTTGAACCCAGATGAGTCTAGCTCCAAAAGCTGTGCTTTTAACTACTCTGCCACACTACTGGCTTACAATACCTTTCTTTCCCTCCTGTCTGCAGCCCTATGACATCCGCCACTGATTCCAGGGTCCCCATCTCTCAGCTCTTCCTGCCCACCCGCAACACCTGCACCCCCCACCTCACCCGATGTCCATGGTTCTGGATCTTATAGTCTCGGGCAGCTCGGCTTGTCCAGCGCTGAACCTCTTTCTCCAGGCTAGTGTCCCCAGCCATGCTTCCTGCTTCCCCCTCCAACTCCAGGGCACACACCTGAATGAACAATATACACAGATGCTGAAAGGAGGACCTGATGTTGCTCCTTCTCTACAGTCCCCTCCTGTTTTGTCCTCTCTGTCCTAACCTCCAGGGACAGGGACAAAGAAGTGAGGGCACAGGTGTATATTCCTGTGGACACAGAGACACAGAGAGTCCCAAAAATGGGATATGAGTTGAGGGACAGAGGTAGGAGGAAGAGGATACTGCAGTGAGGGGCCAGAAAGGTGGAATAAAATTTGTTTGTGTACTAGTGGGAGAGAGGTGAACTAGAGTTCTGAAACCCCTTCTCCATAGTTAAAACAGTCACTAAGTTATTGCCAGGACAAGGACGATGAGGGAGGAGGCCTAAACCTTTACATCTGGTTTGGTTCTAATGAACAGAGAAGTCTCACCTGATCAGTCCCTGCAGGCTGAAACTCCTGAGGTGGTGTGGGGGAAAATACTCCAGGCTCCTGAAGAAAGAGCTTCAGATCCTGCTCCCAGCTTACCTGGGGGATAGCAAAGGTCAAAGTAGCCACTCACTGGTTACCACTCCAAGCCTATCACCAGCCCATCTTGGAAGGAGAACAGGTGAGAAGAAAAGGCACAGATACACAGTGGATGGTCTTTACTGAAAGAGCAGGGTACAGTCTCTGGGGAGCTCTTACAGGGCACAGCACTCACCTGGGAGGTTGCCTGTCCTCCTCGGCGGGCATGCTCCAGAGCCATCTCTGCAGCTTCCAGCTCAGTGCGGCTTAGCAAGGTCAAGGGGTCTCTCAAGTGTTCCAACAGCTCACTGACCAGGGCCTGGAGAGAATCCCAAGATAATGACACCACCCTTCCTCCAGTATCTACTGCAAAATAGGCTTTCTGCCCAGGGTTAGATGGGTGATGGGCATGAGGAACTGGAAAGAGGGAAGGAATGAGACATTTTACTCCTTCTAATAATAGGCCTTCACGTATGCAGAGACCTTGACAGTTTAAAAAGCATTTTCACTTCCATTCTCTCCTCCTGAGCCCCATTAGTCTTATAAAGTAGGCAGAGTAGAAGTTGTTTCTAATGAGGCAAGTAGGTGGTTCAGAGGGGCTAAGTGTCCTGCACAGTCATGCAGCCAGCTAGAAGCAGAACCCAAACCAGAACCCAAGAATGTAACTTCTCCCCACTCAAAGCAGGCTACATCCCTAGCACCACCCAGCGTGACAGTGGTAGGAAGCAAGGAGAGAGGCCCTCCCACAAGCCCCCACCCCTCCACTGAGAGGCCAGGGCATCTGGGCTGGGACTGGCCTTGAGCAAGGCTGGCAATTCCTCCTGGTAGTAGTGGTCAAGGTGAGCATTGGTGGCCACCAAGTTGAGCAGGTACTCATTGCGGGCTGCTCGCAGCTGCCGGGAGTACTGGGCTGACTGAGCAGAAAGCTAGGAGGAGAAAACAGGTGTCAGCAGAAAGCCCTGGTCCTTCCAAGACCGATCCAGATCCAGAATGGATTCTCACGTTATCAAGTGCTTACTATGCGCCTGGCCCCATATTAAAATTTTTGCACACTCAGCAACTCCTGCTCAAGATGTTCCAGTGGCATCTGCATCCATTTAAAATAAACTCCCCGGGCAGCCCAGGTGGCTCAGCGGTATAGCACTGCCTTCAGCCCAGGGTGTGATCCTGGAGACCCAGGATCGAGTCCTGCATCGGACTCCCTGTGTGGAGCCTGCTTCTCCCTCTGCCTGTGTGTCTGCCTCTCTCTCTCTCTCTCTCTCTCTCTCTACGTCTCTCATGAATAAATAAATAAAATCTTTAAAAAAAAAAATAAAATCCCCACTGCTCCTTACCATGGTTTACCAGGTGCACCAAGAGCTAGCCCCTGCAATCTCTGACCTCCTTCACAGTGCTCGTCCCTTTGCTCACAGTGCTCCAGCCACACTGGCTGTCTTTCAGTTCTTTAAGCCCACAAAGCTATTTCTACCTCAGAGCCTCTGCACTCACCATTTTCTCTCCCTGGAATGTTCTTCCCCTAGATCTTTGCATAACTGGCTCCTTTCTGACATTCAGGCCACGTGTTCAGACAGGCTTTCTCTCTAAATTACACCCTGTTATCCTTTACCATAGCACCTTGTTTCATTTTCACTTAATCTGATTGTTTCTTAACTTACTATCTGCCCCTCACCAGACTCTGAAGGCAGGAACTCCACAGACTGCTCAACAAATGCACAGTAAAGGGATAAAAAAGAAACACGTATTTCCATGTTACAGATGAAGAAAACGAGACTCAGAGAGCTCAAGTTACCAGGGTCACGCACGGAGGATGTAGGGAAGCCTGGATTTGTCTCAGTCTCTCAGATTTATGCCTCTGGGTTCCAACCACTAGACTACCCTGCCCACCTCTTTCCCACCTCCACTCATGTCCACATCCCCCCAAACCTTGGTGCTGAGTTTCTGGAGACTGGTCCGAGTGTGGAAGAGCCCATGGTCACTTCGGTTCAGTCTATGCAGGCAAGGGAGAAGAGTCAAGGCCAGGCCCGGCTATGGTTGCCTTGGCTCCCTTCCCCTAGCCAGGCTTCCCAAATCTCCATGACCCACCTAGCCTGGACATCAGCTGCCTTCTCCTGTGCCAAGGCCCACACACGTTCCCGTTGCCCATACAGCTTCCGACTCCGGCTCAGCTCCCGGACAGACTGCAGCACCTCAGCTTGCGCCTTCTGGAGGCTCTCTGCTCCCTAGGGGCATGAACACACAAAGTCCTGACCCAGACCACCTCCAACCCCAAGTCAGCCCTTCCTTCATCCCATCTGCTGAGCCATACCTTCCTAAGCACTTGCTCCTTGGCACTCCGCCCTGTGCCCCCTGCCAGGTCACGGTATCGGTCAGACGCCTGGAGCCGGGCTTGGCCACCAGCCACGGTGGCATCCAGCAGGCAGCGCCAGGCACCAAACACCATCCTGCCTCTCTCCAGAGAAGGTCTGTGTTGAGGAGGAGAGCACTCCAGAGCTTCATGAGACACCCCTCCCCAAACCCAACACCATAGGAGACAGAGTGCTTTCCCATCCCCCTTGTCTGGGAGCCTATCAATCGATCAACACATTAGCTCAGCCACAAGGATCACTCATGTCCTCCGCCTGCACCCACAGTGTCCTTGCTGGGTCAGCTCCTCTCTGGCTGCTGTGTCAGCTCTACCTGCAGCTCACATATCCTCTCTCCTCACTGGCCCTTCATTCCCATAGGTTCCTGGTGTTAAGCTCTTCATCCCTTCTAGGCCCCCTGAACTCCTCCTTCCAGGGGACCCACCTGCTGTCCATCTCCCCACTCCGATGCCCTTCCTTCTTCAGGAACGGCCCAGCCAGTTTCTGGAGTGCCTGGTGGGAAAGTCATCAGAGACCCAGTTACCATTCAAAGACTCTCACCAACTGGGAGAATATGGAATCAGAGTATAGTAATGCCATTTCAGAGTATAGTAATGCCATTCACCAGCTGCATATTATGTGCCATTCACTTTGCCAAGTGATTTATGTGCATTAACTCATTCCATCCTTACAGCAACCCTACCTGAAGTTACGATTATTACTTCCATTGTACAGAGAAAGAAATTGAGGCCAAGAAGGCTAAGTACCTTGTCCAAGTCACACAGCCAACAAGTAGCACAAGAGAGATCTGACACCAGTCTGCCTAACTCTAGGCCTTCCCTCTTGACCAGAAGAGAGATATGAGCAGAGAAACAATGCTGTTTGTGAAGGAGACTACACCAAAAGGGAAAGTCCAGAAAAAGGAGTCACATACCTGTCCATATTCCCGTTCAATGGCTGCCCTCTGCTTGCTGTAGGACCTATGGAGATGAGAGGGGCACCATGGTGTCAATGTTTGCTCCTGCTTTCCCACACTCAATCCTCTCCTTAGCCTGGGCAGAAGGAAGAGGGGAGCCAGACCTAAAGTGTAAGTACACCGCGAGGGAATGAGACTTGAAGAGAGTCCTTGAGATCACCTCAGGCAGCTGCAACCCAGAACAACCTCACCTCATTGCTCAGAGCCTCAGCAGGATCCTCCCCACCCCTGGAGAGCCATCGCTGAGTTTGGAGGTGAGGACTGAGGGGGGCCTGGATACATTCCAGCCTTCCAACAGATCTGGAAGACGGAGAAGAGATTCTGCCCCAAGCCTGACTGCAATAGAGGAAGTGGTGTGGAGTCAGTGGGTGGAGAAAGGTTCCCTGTGTGTTGGGTTAGGAAGTCCTAGCTGGTAAATGGAGAGGCAGGCCGACAGTGAAGGCCAGGAATGGGGAGGCTGGAGAACTCTTCACCCTCCTCTTTCCCCCACCCCGGTCGGATTCCGACCGACGTCTGTTTGTGGAGAGGCGGGACGCGCAACAGCGAAGGTAGGGGTATGTGATGTTGGGGGTACGTGGAGGTACCTGATGTCTTCCAACAGATCCGCCTCCCTCTGCTGCCGGGTCTGAAGGATGCTCAGCTGCTCCAGGAAGCGAAGCTTCACCACCTGGGCTGGCTTCACCTGTAGAGGTAAGAAAAGGTCGAAGACCTCCGGCACCGGTACAGAAAAACACTCCGCGCAGGGAGCGGTGAGGGGGCGGGACCGGGGAGGGACTGGGGTGTTTCCTGGGTTCCTTCAGGGGTAGGCCCTGAACCCTCACAACTCCTCGTCCCCCACTGCGGGTCCGGTGCCCCCCTCAATTCCCACCATTCCCCCAGACCACCAGGAGTCCCCATTCCCAGGCCAAGCTCACTTTTCGGGGCGGCGGCTGCATCTCCGCGCCGGCCAAGGGAAGCGACTCAACTCCGGAACTCGAGGAAGCCCCGCCCACGCCAAAGCCCCGCCCCGGACCTGGCCCAGCTCCGCCCCCGTCCCGCCCACGCCTGGTCCGGCTAAGCGCAAGGCAGCGAAGCGCGGAGGTGCCGCGGGGAAGCCAAATAAACCCGGGCTCGTGCTGCTAGTACTCCGGGAAGGGTCGGGACCGGCGAGTGGACGCCGCGTCCGCTGCGCGCTAGGGGAACCTTAAGTTTCGGAGTCGAGACGCCTGGGTTCTATTTCTAGTAGAGCCACTGACTCAGCCCGTAATTATACTTCTAATCACTCATTTGCATATGCAGATCTCCAGTCCCGGCGCGAAGAGTGACGAGAAAGCGCGAAGCTTGGCGGGGAGGAACTTAATCTGTGGCCAACTTGTCACTGGATGCCTCAGCGCGGATGCTTCTGACAAGGGAAACAGGGTTGGTCACAGGCCTTTCCCAAATCCCCACAGAACTGGAAAAGCTCGCGTGAGTGGTGGTGAGAAAATTGCCTGGAGCCAGGAGGAAGCCAGTCCCAGAGGGAGACACGTATGTCAGGGGCCAGTAGAAACTAAATGAGTCTACTGAGCGGACGTAAGCGGGGAGATGGGTTTAGGGCTTTGTGGCCCAGAAAACCCTCCTCACCGTTAGGGCCTGCCTTTCAGGCTCTGCACCCCAGGTTCTGCCAGCCCTGTCGCTGTTCCTGAGGATCTCCACACCCTTTCCTCATTCCCCTCAATCTGACCTTGGCCCACGCCCTTGACTCGGAAAAGGCAGTTATCTACGGCCCCAAACTCCAGATTCACATTTCCAACAGCCCATTGACCGCCCCCCACCCCCACTGTGGATCTAATAGGTACCTGAGGTACCTGAAACTTAAAACCGATCCTACCTGCATTATCTTCCCCCAGACAGTATACTCAATGGTACCTGTCTCCATCCAGTTAGGAAAGTCTGAAACCCAGAGTCACTATGCCCTTTCTCCTCCTCTCCCATGTTCCCTCCATCAGCAAGTCATGTAGGTTCTATTGCTAAAAGATCTCTTATTAATCACCATCTTTCTATTTCCAAAACTACCGGGACGCCTGGATGAGTGTTGAGTGTCTGCCTTTGGCCCAGAGCATGATCCTGGAGTCCCGGGATGGAGTCCCACATCGGGCTCCCTGCGTGGAACCTGCTTCTCCCTCTGCCTGTGTCTCTCCTCTCTCTCTCTCTCTCTCTCTCTCTCTCTCTCTCTCTCTCTCTCTCGTCTCTCATGAATAAATAAATAAAATGTTTAAGAGAAAAAATTTCCAAAACCACCAACCTAGTCCAAGCCTCAGTATGTCACCTAATATCTGGTTTCTCACTCTCCCCCCTCACCCCACCCCCAACATAACCCTCTCACAAAACAGCCAGAGTGATTAATGTTTTTGTTTTTGTTTTTTTAAGGAAATAAGGGGTGCTTGGGTGGCTCAGTCAGTTAAGTGTCTGCCTTCGGCTCGGGTCATGATCTCAGGGTCCTGAGGTGGACCCTGTGTCAGCGCCCTGCTCAATGGGGAGTCTGCTTCTTCCTCTCCCCACCTCATGCTCGCTCTCTCACTATCTCTCTCTCTCAAATAAAATCTTTAAAAAAAAAAAAAAAGGAAATAAAATCTCACCACTCTCTTTCTTAAAACTTCTTAGTTGCTTCAGAATAAAATCCAAACACCCTAGCATGACCTATAAGGCTGTGCATCATTGGGTCCCTGCCAGTCTTTCCCCCTTCAGCCCATACTCCTCTCTGGCTCCCCGCTCACTGTGCTTCAGCCACTCTAGCCTCCCTGCTGTTACCCAAACTGGCCAAGCCTCTCCCCATTGCAGACCCTTCACGCCTGCATGCCTGCTGCTTTCTCCCTCTCCCAACACTCTACATGTCTGGCTTCTTTAACTCTTCACAGGGTCTTTCTTCATCCTCCCAGAATAAAGCCCACCTCCACAAGCACATCACATTGGTTTGATTTCTTCACAGCACTGAATTAATTTGTGTGTTTTCTTTTTTTTTAAGATTTTATTTATTTATTCATGAGAGAGAGAAAGATAGAAAGGCAGAGACACAAGCAGAGGGAGAAGCAGGCTCCACGCAGGGAGCCCGACGCGGGACTCAATCCCAGGTCTCCAGGATCAGGCCCTGGGCCGAAGGCGGCGCTAAACCACTGAGCCACCTAGGCTGCCCAGTTTGTGTGTTTTCTGATTTCTATTCCTCCTCTACAGTGGAAGGTCCATAAAAGCAGGACCTATCTATTTTTTTTAAAGATTTTATTAGTTTATTTATTTGATAGACCTCATGAGAGAGCATGAGCAGGGGAAGCAGCAGGGAGAGGGAGAAGGAGTGGGAGAAGCAGGCTTCCCACTGAACAGGGAGCCGGGTGCAGGGCTCGAACCCAGGACCCTGAGGTCATGACCTGAGCCAAAGGCAGATGGTTAACCCGTTAACCGATTGAGCCACTCAGGTGCCCCAGGACCCATCTATTTTATTCATACTTTATCCTGAATACCTGACACCCAATTAGGTACTTAAAACATATTTGCTGAATGAATGAATGAATGAAACAATAATAGCCTTTTGGTTCCAAGATTTATTAACAGTGACACAACCTTTTTTGCTTCTCTTCGCACCAGCTCCCAACCCCAATCAACCACCCTACTCTAGGTCTTCAGTGTAGTTCCCAAGTGTAGGAGGTGGGGTAGGACAGACTTGGAAATCATTCAGCTCTCGGGCTTCCAAATCCTTTTTTTCTTTAATGCAGGAAAATCATTCTTTTCAAACCCCAAATCTCTCACTGAACACCTACATATCAAATATATAAAGCAGGAGTTGCCCTTGTTGAGGGAAATTATGTGGGGCTTACAGCTCTAAGAAACAGTTTGATGTTCACTGCTCTCCTTAATTCAGTGACTTCATGGTACATATAAATGAGTGGAGGTTCAATGAGGGGCCATAACCTGACCCTCTCTGGGCAGGAGAGTCCAGAGCCCTCAGTCCTGTGCTCTTTCCATAGCACCACACTGGATTTTAGAGTCTTTCCAGCCAGAACAGAGGCGGCTCCCAGCAGTGTCTGCCATGGTGAGAATTTGGGTCCTCGGGTTATCTACCCCTTCAGACTACTCATCTTAGGGTCATGTGAGGGGCTGGCTGGAGGGCGAACTAGAAGGTTGGGTGGGGAAGCCAGGTGTCTGTGTCAGAAGGCCATTGGGGTTCGGAGATTGAGGGCTGGAGGGCTGGGAGGGGCTGCCCAGGCCTATGGTGGTTTCTCCTTTCCTCAGGATGAGGCTGCTAAGCTCCTGGAGCAGCTGTTCCTCCAGGGACCCATGTGCCTGGGGGCTGCTCTTTGAAGGGGGGCCTGGAGGAGGCTCAGGTGGCCTCTCCTCTGGGCCTGGGCCACATGCCTTGGGGAAAAGGGGTTTGTCAAAGGACCTCTGGCTGGTGAGGGGGGTCTCTGGGTTGGCTGTCTTTTCTCTCATCTTGGAGAAGGAAGTAGAGGTGTCCTTGGTCAGTTCAGGGAAGGCTCCCACTTCCTCATACACTGGCTCCTCATAGACAGGCTCCTCCAGTTCCTCTTGCTCCTCCACAGACCCCTGGGATGACTTCATGGGCTGGATGGGAATGGGGTAGCATGATGCAGGCACAAAGTTAGAGTTACTAGATTATTAATCACTAACATTTATTGAGCTCTTCCTCTGGGCCAGATGCTGTAAATACTTTTTGCATGTATGATACCAAAACAACTCTGTACAATGGGTTACAGTGCAGGTGAGTGAACTGAGGTACAGAGGGGTTAAGTAAGTTGCCCAAGATCACACAGTGAGTAAATGGAAGAACTAGGGCTTTAGCCCAAGTCTATCTGACTCCAAAATATATTCACTTAACCACTTTCCTTCTATTCCTCAGATCCTATGACTGCTTCCCCTGTTCTTTTTGTTTGTTTGTTTGTTTGTTTGTTTTGTTTGTTTGGTTTTTTAATTTTTTTATTTTTTTGCTTCCCCTGTTCTTTATCACATCCTGCCATCCCTCATTTTCCTCATTCCTTCTGGTCCCTCACAATACTCTCTCTCTCTCTCATGCACATACGCATACACACAGATGGCCTGCATCAGAACAAATATAGAGGGCACACTGGTTCAGGCAGCACAGAGGAGCACAGGGCTGGTGGGCACAGCTGAGACGGGTACAGTACTCACAAAGAACATGGACAGGGTCCTCCGGTTGTGAAGTCGCCGCTGGGCACAGGTGGGATGGGGATGAGGGGAGGGAGAGACACAGAGACACAGTGAGGCCTGGCAACAGAAGGCAGGGGTGGGGGCTTGGGGGCACAAAGAAGGCAGAGGGGGGCATCAGGCTGGCAGGCACACCACTCCCTTCTGTGGGGTGGCAAGGACATGGGCAGGGATCAGGAAGGCGCTGGAGCAGGCTGAGGGTACCTCACCAGGGTCTGATTGGCAGAGAGGAGGGTGGCCCCACTGTCATCTCCTCTGATAGGCAGCAAAGGCATGGTGCCAAACTTCTGACGGGCGAGGTCAGAGGAGGAATGGCGTCGTAAGACCACTGGCTGCTGGTCATCGTGCTGGAGGGAGAGTAAGGAGTTGGCACAGTGACTGGGGGAAATATGGAGGGCTAGAGCTGGGACCTCAGACCTAGTCCCCAGCTTTCTCCTTTGCCTCACCTGGGCTTTGAGAATGCTGGTGGTCCAGTCCCACATCTCATCTTCGTCAGTGCATGACAGGCAGCTGGGGGTGATCAGAGGGGAATGAGCCAGAGAGGAGGGGTTATAGCTATAGGGATGGATGATGGAAAAAGCAGGGAGGTGGTGGGCAAGGTGCAGGGGTGGGCCAGAGAAGCCAGCTGAGAGGTACTCACAGGTGCATCTTCTCCAGTATCAATGTGAAGCCCCACCTAGGAGGCAGAGGAGAACAGAGATGGGCGGGCAATAAGAAAAGACAGAGGGATGATGGCAGGAAGGCCCTAGAAATGTGGGCTGGGGAAGAAAACTCACGGTGTAGGAGGCTTTAACTTCTTTCGGATTCCCAGATAGACCTTGGAACCTTCCAAAGGCCACTCCCGTTCTGGTTTAGAGCTCTGAGAACAAGAAGGCCATCAGCGAGATCAAGAGGTGAGAGAAGGATCACAGTCAGGTCAAGAAGTCATGGAAGCACTGGGGTTAACTGATAAGCACATGGGCTGTGGAGTAAGAGAGCTGATGCAGTCATAGCTGCTCCAAAGGGCCGCCAGCATCCCTCTCTGCTCCCGCCAGCACCTCACCTTCTTTTCCTTGAGTAGCAGCAAGCAGCGGCCACGCAGGAGAAAGAACCTCTCCTGGAAGCGGTTTCCCAATAAGCGGGGCGGCTCCTCCCGACACCGCAACAGACCCACCCTTGGGCTCTCACGCCGGATACCTGGGCACAAACAGTCACCTATTCTAGGTGGAGGGTCCTGGGGAAGAGACCTGGTTTGATGGGTGCTGGGCTGATAAGGAGGTTCACCTGTGAAGAGGCAGCCGGCCTGGGCCAAGGAGACTTTTCTCAAGAGCAAGGAAGCTGAGCAGGGCTCTGGAAGCTGGCACCATTGAAGCGCCTGCTCTAGGACCCTTTCCTTGGGGTGCAGTGGCCGCTCTAAGGAGTAAAGTGGGGACGGGTATCAACCAGAGTATCCAGACCCTGGAACCTCCAACTCCTTTCCCACCAGTGTCACATTTGTTTGTCCATCCCACAGCCCAGCTACAGTTATTTATTTCAGCACCAACTCTATGCCAGGCACTGTTGGCCCTGGGAATACAACGGTGAGCCTGAAACACACGGCCTACTTTCACAAAGCCCACAGCAAAGTGAGGGAGCAGATAGTACACAGGTAAGTAAACCAAAGAATTGCAGATAATTAAATACTTGAAAGAAACAATAAGAAGTTCAGAGAAAGTAGGAGGGCAGCTACTGGGATAGCATGATGACTGGGCAAGGTCTTTTAGAAGGGGGCATTTGAAGAGGAGACTGAAGCCTGGAGGAGATGGAAGAAAAAGCCATGCTAATCAGGGGAATAGGGACGCCTGGGTGGCTCAGTGGTTTAGAGCCTGCCTTTGGCCCAGGGTGTGATCCTGGGGTCCCGGGATCAAGTCCTGCATCACGCTCCCTGCATGGAGCCTGCTTCTCCCTCTGCCTGTTCTTCTGCCTCTCTCTGTGTGTCTCTCATGAATAAATAAATAAAATCCTTAAAAGAAAAAAAAATCAGGGAAGAAGATGTTCGGCATGACACAATGTAGGAATAAAGGCCTGTGTCAAGAAAGATGTGCGTGAAGAACAGCTAGCATGGCTCAAGCACAGAGAATGAGTTATGTGAAATGTGGTCCAAGAAATAAACAAGGGCCAGACATTCGGGGTTTGTGGGCCATGATAAGGAATTTGAATTGTATTTCAAGTTCAGGGAGAAGCCTTTGGAAGGTAATGGCATGCTCTGACTTATGCCTGAAATGCACATTGACTGCTACAGGGAAAATGGATTGTCGGAGGTAAGAAGGGAGCACTGGCCAGCTGTTCCTTTAGTGGTTAATATTGGGTGCAGAGAGATAGTGGTGGCTTTAACCTGGCTGGTGGTGATGGAGATGGCTGGAAATGGAGAGAAGCAACAGATTCTAATAGAATCAAAAGGGCTAGCTGGTTGCATGAGCTGTGAAATTGAAGGAAAGGGAGGACTCTCAGGTCTCTGGTTTTGATAACTGAGTGAACAGAGGTGCCACTGAGTAAGGGAAAACTGGGAAATGGCTCAGGTTTTTTGTTAGGCGAAGGGTCTGGGAATTGATTTCATTCTTGCATGTATTAAATTAGAGATGCATAGGGCGGGATGCCTGGGTGGCTTAGTGATTGAGCACTTGCCTTTGGCCCAGGGCATGACCCTGGAGTCCCGGGATCGAGTCCCACATCAGGCTCCCTGCAAAGAGCCTGCTTCTCCCTTTGCCTATGTCTCTGCCTCTCTCTCTCATTCTGTGTGTGTGTGTGTGTGTGTGTGTGTGTGTGTCTCTCATGAATGAATAAATAAAATCTTTAAAAAAAAAGAGAGAGAGAGAGAGAGAGAGAGATGCATAGGGCACCTGTGTGGCTCAGTCAGTTAAGTGTCCAACTCCTGATTTGGGCTCAGGGTCATGATCTCAGGGTCCTGGGATTGAGCCCCGCGTGAGGCTCCACACTGGGTGTGGAGCCTACTTAGGATTCTCTCTCTCTCCCCTCCCCACAATCAAAATAATAATAATAATAATAAATCAGAGATGCTTGTGAGACAGACATATAAGTGGAGGTGTGCGGTAGACAGTTGGACATGTGAGCGTGGAGCTCAGAGAAGAGGTCTGGGCCAGAGACCCAGCTTATTAATGGCATTTAAAGGCACTGGAATGGATGAGTCATCCAAGGAGAAATGTAGATAGAGAAAGGAAGAGGGTCCAGGGTCGAACTCTGGGTCCCTCCAATATTTGGAATCCAGGCAAAGGAGGAAGAAAAGCCTTCTTTGAGGAGGAAGGGATACCAAGGACTTGTGAGGTCCACAAAAGTCAGGAAAGAAGAGAGTACTGAGTAATGAGAGAGTGGTCAGCAGCAGAGAGTGTTCCCTCACGCACACAAGGACAGGGTGACTATATTTGGTAACACAGAAGGCATTGAGGACTTTGACCCCCCTCCCATCACATATGCATGTGCCCTTCCATGGTCTTGCTCACCAAGCTCTCCGTGCTCACGAATCTCAAACGTCACCCACAAGTCCATCCCAGCCTCTGTCCCCCGCATCTCCAAAACCTGGTTGGTCAGCTCCTCAGCAGTCAGTGTTGGAGACACCTGGGGTCAGGGCAAGAGCAGAGGACCTGTGCTGGTCAGTCCACTGATCCTTCTCCCTGCCATCCTTTCATCTCCCCTCTTGTCCCCTCAGGACTGACCTTTAGGGTGACACAGTTGTCTGGCAGCTGCTGTTCTATATAAACCTCCATGATGAGGTCTCCAGCCTGGGACAGCTGAGGTGAAGGGGTGAAGAAGTCAGGAGGACATGAGAAGATGCAAAATATCAAGATCAGAGGTCTCCTATGTTGCCTCATAAGCACGTCCCCCCGACACACAAAATCTCCTCCTACCCATCATTCCCAGTGTGGCTCAGGCCCTTAAAAGGGAGAACCCCAAGAGTGGTAGAACCACATCTTCAGGCTGCATAGGTGCTTCCCAAGGCAGTGCAGCATATGCTTGGAAGAACAGGTTTAGAGTCAGACTCTCTGGGTTTCAACTCTGCCACTTGCTAACAGTATGACTTTGAATAAGTGACCCTCAAGGCCTCTGTTTCTTTATTTGAAAAAATGGGACCGTCTACCTCATGGAGTTGTATGAGGCTAAAGTAATATCATGGGTGCTTGGAAGATAATAAGTCCTTAGCTGTTTACTATCACATTTATTACTATCATCCTCTGTGCTTTGTCTAACCTAGCCAACTATTCCTTGGATCTCCTACACGCGGAACTGGAATATTCTGCCACCATTTTGTAATGAAGAATCCTTGTGGTGGAATAAGTAGAGCAAATCCTAAACCAAACCCCTTCCCCCAAAGCATTCCCCTCCTTGGGTTTCCCCTCTGCCTCAGGGAGCTGAGGGCCAATGTCCAGCAGCAGAAGGTCACCTTCCTATCCTGCTATCTCCTCCTGGCCCACTCAGGAGTTTAAGGTCAGGACAAGTTACCTGTACATCCTTCCAGGTGGTGATAAGACTGACTTCCAAGTCAATCTGAGCTACCTGGTCAGAGTCAATCTGTGGAAGAGCCAGAAAGGAGTGTGTGTATTGTAGGGCAGGTGGGGGGCAGGAGTGGGGTGCTAGGAAAGAGGCAAACAGAGTTTGCAAGACCACAAGACCTGTATGAAAGCATTAGAGGCTAGAAGAGCTAAGAACCAATGAGGCATGGGCTTTTGGAGTGAGGTTATGGGATAGAGGGACCTAGGGCTATGGGAAATGATTCTTGATGCAGAGGGCCTTCAGCAGTCTGGGCTGGGAGCTTCTGTGGTGAGCAGGATCAAGAATCCAAGAAGAGGGACTATAGTCAGGCGTGGGGAGAGCTTACATCAAAGACGGAGACGTAGTCATCGATGAGTTCCTGTAGCACCCGCACCTCATGTTCTCCCCGCCCATCCGTCTGGAACACACTGGGTGCAAAGAGCAGGGCCAGGTTCCGCGTGCACATCTGGTTTAGAGAGGCACACTTCTGCACCCTGCAGAGGGGTGTGACACAGCTCATAAGGGATATGGCTTGTGCTCACCTATTAGCCATTGCATCCATTCATTCAGGAAATACTTATTGAGTCCCTACTATATGCTGAGGGGCCTCGGCTAAGCATTTGGGACACAGCTGTAAAACACAATACTGGCCTCAAGGAGCTCCCTGTCTAGCAGGGAGACAGATAAGGAATGGGTAGTTATAAATATAGTAGGGGGCAGCAAACTTTTTATGTAAAGGGACAGATAGTAAATATTTTAGGCTTGTAGGCCCTACATTTATGGTAGCAATTTGTCAGTTCTACTGTTGTAATGTGACAAAAGCCATAGGCAATATATAAGTGAATGGGTGTGCTTTTACACTTCATGTACAAAACTTTATTTATTTTAAAGATTTATTTATTAGAGAGAGAGAGCGTGCATGCATGCAAGTGCACAGTGGGGAGAGGGAGAGGGAGGGAGAGAATCTTAAGCAGGTTCTACAACCAGTGAGGAGCCTGACACAAGGCTTGGTCTCACAACCCTGAGATCATGACCTGAGCCAAAATCAAGAGTCAAATTCTTAAACTGAGCCACCCAGGTGCCCCTGTACAAAACTATTTAAGAAAACAGGCAATGGGATGGATTTGGGCCATAGCTGGCCTATCCCTACGATATAGAGTAATCAGTACAACACAGCCAGGGGTCACTTTAGAATCATTTAAAGACCTGTCTTCCCATTAGACTGATCAAGGTAGATCTGCATCTTATTCTCTATGTCTCCTCCATCTAATCCTTTGCCTGGCATAGAATAATAAAACAAAATAACACTGATTATTCACCGTGTCTGAATGCTTACTACATACATGCCAGGTGCTGCAGTAAGAATTTTATAAGGACTATCTCATTTAACTCTCATCACCTAGGAGGCAGATACTATTCATTACACCATCTTCCTTTACAAATGAGGAAACTGAGGCTCAGAGAGTGCAAGTAACTTACCCAAAGTCACACACTAGAATGATAGAGCCAGAGTAAAGCTAGGTCTGCCTGACCCTAAAGTCCACACTCTGAACCTTTGTGCTAGGACAGCTACACTTAACAACTGTTTGCAGGATGAATGAGTAAATGTAAGGTGGCAAGGCAGGAGAGGGAGGTTGGACAGAGGCGATAAACGGTCAGTGAGGAGCCTGCAAGGGGTCTGGCCATACTGACCGATAAAGATGCCCAATGAGGGTAGCCAGTGTGCGGCGGTTGACCTGTGGCAGGCAGCCAATCACTTCTTTGTATTTCTCTAGGCGCTGATTCTTCTGGGGTAGCTCTAGGATGGAATGGGAAGGAGTGGAGAGGATCACGGAAGGAAGCATGGAGATATTTTTAGAGAAACAAACCCAGGATGGATGTCCCTCTGCCCCTTCCCACCTTGACCTAAGCTGAGCCCCTGAGTGATCCTGGGGTTTGGGGGAGCAGGAGGGGAGGACTGGGGAGGAGGGCTGCCAAATCCCACAAAGCAGCCTCAGGGATTCTGGGGGGTGAGGTGGAGTTCCTGGTTGTCCCTTCTCTCCTGTGGGAAATTCTTAGGAATCTTGGGAGTACCAGCAGCCTCCCTCCAGCGAGGCAACAACCGTGCAGAGGTCACAGGGTCATCAAGCTCTCGAAAGAAGCGTTTGAGTGTATCGGTGACATCTTCCACAAAGTGCTCTCCTGGCCGGAGCTTCACTGAGCGGGCATCCCGCCGGAACTCAGCCAGGAGCCGAAGGCTACGGGCACGGGCACCCCCTTTCCGGTATATGCCCTCCAGCTGGAGCCCTGAGAATAGCCAGCATCTCTGCTTACCACTGCCCAAAGACCCAACTACCCACCCAGTATCTCTGACTGCCCCCCCTCCCCCCCCCGCCAATGCTATATGGCTATTGGCGTAAGGGCGCCAGGGAGGAGGAAGTCTGCCTCCAGAGTCTTGATTCTTAAAACCCTGCCCCAGTCCTCCTCAGAAAGTCCTTCCCTAACCATGAAATTACACACAGCCTCCAACACTCTCTGTCTCCTCACTATTTTGAATTTGAAATATCACTCTCAAATGACATAACAGTTGATCCTTCACTATTCACAAATTCCATGCTGTGAATTCATCTACTGCTAAAATTTATTTGTAGCCCCCAAATCAATACTTGGTGCATTTTTCCAGTCATTTCTGTATAGGCACAGAATGGAGGAGAATTTGAGTTGCCTGCTGGACACATTCCCAGCGAGGCACTCATATGGTAAACAAGTGTAGTTTTCACAGTATATATAGAACCACATTTTTTGCATTCTTGTGCTTTTTTGGGGGTGGTTCCACTGTTTAAAATGGCCCCCAAGCAAAGTGCTGAAGTGCTGTCAAGTATTCCTCAGCTCAGGAAGGCTGTGTGTGCCTTATGGAGAGATTATGTGTGTCACATAAGCTTTGCCCCTGTGTGAGTTATACTGCTGCTGGCTGTGAGTTCAAAATTAACAGATCACAAATACGTGATCTTTAAATAGAAACACATTCAAAACAAGGTTACATGTTGATCACTTAATGAGAAGGTGACCAGAGGTTCCTAGGAACCTAACCTTGTATTTCCACTAGGGTAATGATTTAGGATTCATTAATTCAGTGTTTGCAGTAGCTTCATAGAACAAAACTGTGGATAACGAGAACTGACTGTATTTTTCTTATTACCCATCTTTCCCACTAGCCTCTGAGCTTCATAGAACCTTCCCTTTTCACTGCTATATCTCCAGTGTCTGGCACATGGGAGCAACTTAGCAAGCAAGTATCTGCGGAATGAAGAGTGGCAGCACAGTAACTGTGGAGTAGGTATAAACACCCATACTCTTTCTCCAGGGCTTTCTCCTGGACTGCTGACTTCATTCTTCCTCTGAACTTGAGAGTGACTGAGAAGAGAATGGGATCTAGGGAGTGGGAGAACTCACTAAATGAAGCAACTACTACCAAGATGTGGAAAATGTCAGTAGCCACTGACTATCCACCATCCATGCTGTAAGCACAATTATTTGTAGCTGATAGCTGTCTCTCTCTCTCTCTCTCTCTCTCTCTCTCTCTCTCTTTTTGCCCTTTACTGCCTTCCTTGGTTTTCCATGAATTTTCCTTCTCAAGAGTCCAGCCTCCTAAAAGGGGGGTTCGCCAAGGAGCTAGATTCTACTTGAAAAAAGAAGAGGGCAAAGTGTCACAAAGAATTCTGGAAACCACTTGCACAGCTGATGCTTTGTGCCTGGAAAAACTCCCACACAGAATAATTCTGCTTAGACCTTCAAGGGTTTTGCTGCATAGCTTGGCTCTTGCCTTCTGGCTGCCCCCTCTTTGTTCTCTATGGCTTTCCATCTCAAGTCCTCTTTCAGCGCTGCTCTCCCTCCACACCCATGCCCCACCAACAGCTACCTTGGAACACTTACTACCTGCCAGGTGCTGTGCTAAATGCTTTACGTACGTTATCTTACTATCACAGCTATTCTAGAAACGAGGAATGTTAGTAGTCCCATCCTGCAGCCAGGGGAGCTGAGGCTCAGAAAGGTAAACAGCTTGCCAAGGGTGATATACAGCAGGTTGCCGTGTTAGGCTGTTAATCTCTGGTGGCAAAGCTCTTGTAGGCAGATCATATCCTCTGGCTGTGCCCATGTCCTGTATCCCCTACTGGCTCAGGATTGGCCAGTACCTACTCACCGTGCTGAGTGACAAAACTGATGCAGGCATCCACGATGATGGGGATGTCACCCCGGCTCATCTGCTGCTCCTGCAGCCCTGTGCCGCCCCCGCCAGCTGCCCCCTCAATGGCTGTGTTCCATGCTGAGAAATCCAGCCGGCCCTCCCCCTGCAGATACAGGGTCCTGAGACCCGAGAGGCCTGAGTCAGAGCCAGCTCCAGAGGGTCCTTTAAACTAGGAGGCCCAGGATCACAAGGACCAGATTTTCCAGAGCCACCAGCAGGGGGCAGCAACATTCAACCCAGATGGGGCCCCTGAACTAGACAGATGAATTTTTCTTTTCTTTCTTTTTTTCAGATATTTGTCTATTTATTTGAGAGAGAGAGAGAGTGCATGCACACGCCAGAGGAGGGGCCAGAGGGAGAGAGATAAGCAGACTCCCTGCTGAGCAGGGAGCCCAACACAGGGCTCAATCCCAGGACAGGACCCAAAGACCATGAAGTGAGCTGAAGTCAGATGCCCAACCAACTGAGCCACACCCAGGCACCAAGTAGACAGGTGAATTTGAGGAAATGGGCAGTGGTCTAGCAGACCAAGGTGGAGGGTAGGGGCTGGGCTCTCAAAAGAGGGACCCAGGATCAAGGATAGGGACAACATTTACCTTCCTGTCTCCACCAGGACCAAATGCTCCTTCTTGTCTGGGGTGTCAGCTGCTGATACCACACCTGGGAGGAGAATCATCAGACATTATCATTGTAATTGTCTTCATCAGAGTGACCAATACATCACTAAATATTTAAGGTATGTAGGTCCTAGAGTAGGAGCCTTACAAACAATGTTGCATTAAATCCTATAAGCTACATACTATTATCCTTATTTTACAGATGAAAGATTAATGCTCAGAGGTTAAGTTTCTGGTCCCTTTACTTTTATAAAATGGCAAAGCTTGGGGATCCCTGGGTGGCTCAGTGGTTGAGTGCCTGCCTTTGGCCCAGGGCATGATTCTGGAGTCTCGGGACTGAGTCCCACGTCGGGCTCCCTGCATGGAGCCTGCTTCTCTCTCTCTGCCTGTGTCTCTGCCTCTCTCTCTTTCTCCGTGTCTCTCATGAATAAATAAATAAAATCTTTAAAAAAAATGGAAAAGCTGAGCTTGAACTCAGGTCTCTTGTTTCCAAATTCTGCCATATTATCCCACACTGTTCCTCTTTGAGGAAGAAGTGAGAGTACCCAGTCCCTTCTCCCAGTCTCCAACCAGCAAGTGGTTCCAAATAATAACAGTAACATTTGTAACATCTGACATTTATTAAACACTTGTAAGATACCTCCTGCCAGGCTCTGTGATAAGTGTTTTACATGCATTGTCTTATTTGAAACTTACAACTCTTTTATAAAGATTATAAAAATGAAGCAACTAAGGCACAGAAAGGTTAAGTAATTTATCCAAGGTCATATAGCTAGGAAGTGATAGAGATGGGGGTCTGTATCTGGGTAGTCTGACTCCAGAGCTTGTGCCTGAATCTGCTATGTTCTGCTGTTTCCCATAGGGACCTCAAATAGAGGAAGGTCCACTACTCCCCATTCCATGACCACCTTTCATCCCTATCCCCACCCCTGCTCACTGATTTCCTGTAGCCGCCGCAGATGCACCATGTCCTCAGGGGCTGGAGGGCCAGGGCCCGGTGCTGGACACAGGAAGAGGTGGTCACCACGAAGAAGTCCAAACCCTGACAGCCAGAGGCTGGGGGCCAGCGCTGAATGGGTGGGAGAGCGCAGCCACAGGCGGCCCAGTCGCAGCAGCCCAGGGCCCAACAGCTGGTGACAGCTCAACGGGGAAAACCACTGTGAGGCAAGAGGAAGACATGAGGAAAAGGAGTATGGGGAAAGAGACAAGACATGGGGGAGAGAAATAAGAGTGAGAAGGATAGGGCAAGACAGGAGGAGATAGCAAAAGAAAGAGAAAAATGAAAAGGAATCAGGAGAGAGCAAAAGAAAGACCCAAGGAGACAGGAGATGGGTGGAGAAGGACAGGAAAGAAATTCAGTTCAATTTCATTTGCTTCTGCCAACACAGAAAAGACCTCTGTGTGGCAGCCTTCTGCTCCTTGTGGGATGTTGGGGCAAGAAAGAAAGGGGAGCCCAAGTGCTGTAACTGAAGAGTCACAATGCCCTGGGAAATCCCACCACCCTGAGGGGCCAGGGAAGGCTTCAAGGAGAAACAAGTGTTTGAGGTGGTCCACAAAGGAGCACTTCCCCAACTACCTGTGGTGAAGGAACAGTGTTCTTTTCTTTTTTTGTTCAAAGTTCCAATCTCTTACTAACCAGTACTTTCAGAAAGAAAGAAAGAAAGAAAGAAAGAAAGAAAGAAAGAAAGAAAGAAAGAAAGAAAGAAAGAAAGAAAGAAAGAAAGAAAGTACTAGCAAAGTAAAATGAAAACGGAAACACAAAATATAAGCTCCCACTTTAAAAATTTATATTCTACACATAAAATAACCCTGTCACATTGCTATGAAAGAGTCTGAATGCTCACTCTCAAGTTCTGTTCTTATCCTGTCAGAGGCGGTAACAAAGAGTCCATAAACCAGTGTGGTGTAACAGGCTGCAGACCACACCTGGGGTGGTCCAGCCTTTAAGGATAAGCTACATTTTTAGAAAGTGTAGCTAACAATAAGAGGACACCGCAAGGTGGCTACGAGGGCCATGACAGAGCCCTGAAAGGATATGAAGATAATTTCTTGGTGAGAGTTCTACTCCTCTAACCAGAAGAGTGGGGTCAGAAGCCAGAGAGCAGTTGAGCATTTCCCACAGAGGAGTGTCACATGCTGCAGAGCCGACCAGGTGAAGCCAAGAGGCCCTGGGACTTTGGCAATGGGAAGTCACTAGCCATCCCCACAGCGAAGCGGCTCAGAAGTCTGGCAAAAGAGGGCAGCCACGAGGGGTTAAGGAGGAAGTGCAATCCTGCCAGGGCACACAAACTTCTGAGGGGTTATCAGGAGGGTGTCAGGGTGATGAGGTGAAAGTAGAGCAGGGCTGAGGGAAAAACTGGCTAAAGATGGGAATGATTGTTATCTTCATCACCATTACTATTTCAATACCCACGAATGGAGGGCCTGCTATGTGCCACACAGCGCAGGCCTCACGTGTCACTTACTCCTCAACCCCAAAGAGTGTGTCTTCTACACCCACTCTATCTATATGGAAAAGCTCGTGAGGCTAAGAGTTGGAGGACTCAGATCCCAGCACGTCTGATTCTAGGGTGTGAACTTTTAACTCCTGGGAGAGGGTGCAGGATGCAGAGACCAGCTTGCCTGGGAATGGAGATGCTGAGCCACATAAACGCAGCCTTCCCTCTGTACTGAGAGAACTTTGGGGAAAGGGAAGAGGAGTTAGAGGCACCCTTTCCTTGAGCAGAGGCCCTGTGCACTGACGTTTGGGCCATGAGCTTTGGAGACAGAGGTCTGTTTTTGATCCTGTCCTCTGCTACCTCACAGCTCTGTGACCTTGACCGAGTGACTTCATAACCTCTGTGACTCTACTTTCCTCTATGTGAAATATTTATAATCCTTTTCTCTGAAGGTTGCTGTGAAAGTTAAATGAGATTTTGAGTGGATAATGCCTAACACTGGTCCTCGCACAGCTGTTAACCTTAGCTGTGAGTGGAAGTGGTGGGAGTGACTGTAGGTATAAGAGAGGGCAAGATGGGAGCAGCTGGGGACAGGGAAAACCACCAGCTGTCTGGGAGGGGCCTCAGCTGGCTCACCTTGCCCACAGCACTGGTCCAGGCCTCCAGACTGTCAGCTCCATCTGTGCCAAAATGCTGGATCCTCCCCCCGGTGAGGATGAGCTCAAAGGAAAAGGGGAACCTAGAGAGAAACAGAGGTCCAGGAGGAGAATGGGGACCAGCAGGGGGCTGGCAGGCTCAGGATCAGGAAGGGCAAAGGGGAGTACAGGGAGCACAGGTGCGGTTACCTGTCAAGGTCACCTGGGTCAGTGGGTGGGGGACTCACACCCAAACATACAACATCCTGGGGCTGGATGAGGCTGAGGGGTTCAGGACTGCTTTCCGACACAAACATTTCCAGAGCTGCTCTCAGCACACACCACAGTCTGGGGGGAGCTAAGGGAGAGGCTGATGGTCAGCAGGAAGAAAGTCCTCTGTCCCTACTGCCATAATTCCCATTTGCCAGATATTTATACTATCTGTACCAAACCCTCCTGCCTTTATATGATCTGATGTAATCTTCACCCTTTGAGGTGGGAAACTGAGGCCCAGAGTTTAAGTAACTTGCCCAAGTCACATAAGCAGGAAGTAGCAGAGCTAGGATTTGGTCCAGGCAGTCTGACTTCACAGCATAGGCTCTCAGTTATCACCCAATGCTGCCACCGGGCATAGTCCCTCTCCTACTCCCAGTACCCAGCCCACTCCAGGGCGTGGTCCTACATGCCCTTCCAAGACTCTGTGGTATACTCTTGCTCATCCCAGTTTCTGCCCCATCTCCGCCCACCTTCGCTCCTCTCTCACCATCCCGGCCCCTCCGAGGAGGAGGGGGTCCAGCTTTGTTGCTGATGGGACCACAGTACAGGAAGCTGCTGTAGGTGGCAGGTACCACCACCTCATTGTACACACCAGGGGAAGGGTCTGCAAGGCGAAGGAGAAGTGGTCAGTTCAGGGCAGGGCAGTGGGATGGCCTGAGCCTCCTGAGGGAAAGGGTCAAATTGAGGAAGACAGAGGGACCCAACTCCACTGGCAGCATGGCCAAGTTGAGCCCAGGGGGCTGGACCCCTCACCACCTCAATTAGAAAAGAGGGTGGCAGGAAGTGAAGCTCCAGCCCTTGCCCACTGCCTCTCCCCACCAATGAGTCAACCAGCCAGTCAGCCGGCGGCAGGGGCCTCTGAGCATCAGCTTTCCTGTAAGTCTGTCCTGACCACTGGAAGAAAACCTCTTTAGATGACCATTTCTATGATCAGATTTCCCACAGGGAGGTGAGACCTCACTTACGGGTTGACCTTGTCAGGGTAGACCAGCAGTAACACCTCAAACATCCAGATCCACCCCAGGCAGTGGCCAACATTGGTCATTTCATGACATCAGGAAATAGACCCCAGAGGATCTAGAAGGTTGGGAAACTACCCAGACTAGGCTATTGTGATGGCCTGAGTATGGAAACAATCAAGGCACAGGTCAGGGCAGAGAATTCTTGGAGGGTGAGAAAGGGGACCCTTGTGAGAATTACCTGGGATTAGGAGACCAGGGAAGCTGCCATCCAAGGCTGAGGGGGACCAGGGCTCATCACCCTCAGTGGCCTCAACACAGAGGAGCTGGGTCATGTTCTTCAGCAGGTTGGGTCCTGCCACAGCTGCACACAGTGCCTATAGATAGAGAAGGGCCTCTGTCAGCCCTAAGACCCAACCTGAGAGCATGGGGACAGTCTTCCAGTCATCAAAAACAGCCCCCAAAACCCCAAGTCTAGGTATTTCATCTTAGAGACTACCTTCCTCCCTATCAGCCCCAATCTGTCCCTCCTACCTGGAGAAGCCGGCTGTGATCTGGATACTGAGGGTGGGGCTTCCGGAAGAGACCCAGTCGGTACTTCCGGGAGATAAACTCTCCCCGGGGGCCAGGGCTTGTATCTGGATGCACCCCCTCACCTATGGGTAGTGCCCCTGCCCAGAAGCGGTTGGCACGATCATTTCCCAGGACAATGAACAACTGCAGGATGACAAGGGGCAGAGGCAAGTGGCAGGAACTCAAGAATCTCTGACATTCAGTCCCCAAGCTAGACCCAAGGCCTTTGTTGGATGCTTTCCTTTCCTCTTCCCCACCTTCTCCCTTTTCAGACTCCTCACCTGCACTATCTCATTACTCCAGACACTTGTGTCCAGCTTCAGGCTCTGTACCTTGGAGATCCCAGAACCGAGGGCCCGGTGCTGACCTGTTCAGGTATGAAGGATACGTGGCATAGAGACCAGAGCCCCCTGCCCTAGCCTCCCGCCCTCTCCCTGTTTCAGCTAAAGGCCCCAGCCCTCACCTGCACACTGCTTGCAGATGACCACCCCCAGGTTGACAGCAGCCCAGTCTGGGCGGGAGGCCCCGCAGTCCGCACAGTGCCGGTTTGCCCGATTGGACCAGATTTTCTCGGCCACCTCGTAGTCAGACAGGGTCTCAGTTACGGCTTCCTGCAGAGCGGCCGCCCAGCTCTGCCGAGCCCCCCCAGACTCGGCTGTGAAGCTGAGGGGTGGACAGCCATTCCGTGGGCATGGATATCCCCTTTGACCTGTCCCATCCCACTGGCCATTCCCACAGGAGCCACCACAGGCCACATCTGGGCCAGCCCAGACTCTTCTGAGACCTTGACCCTGCTCGCTGAACTCTCGTCAGTGCACACCCACTGATATCCTACCGAAGAGGCCCCCAGTCCTCTGCCCGCCCTGTGCCGCCTTCCAAAGTCTTTCCCCCAGCCCTGCCTCCTGCCAGTCTGGGCACCACCTGAAGCAGCGATGGGGTGTGAGCAGATCAAAGCTGCGACTCTTTGTTTCCCGGACACTGCAGCCTTGCAGTTCAATGAAGCAGATCCCGATGCCCAAAGAAAAGGCCTGGTGGGAACAGAGGGGGGCGGTGTGTGGGGTTGGAGCAGGCAGTGAGGTGCCAGCATGGGCTAGGCCAGACTCCTTGGCCCCAGCCTGGCCCTTCTCACCTGCTCACTCTTGTACAGTGCCAACTCTCCAGGGCTCAAAGCAGCAAAAACCTTGGCCTTGTGTCCACGAAGCTCCAGCATGCCTGTGCGGAGGGGTCGGGGTGGCTGAGGAGGCCGGGGGTGGCCCAGGAGGCGCTGCTCCCTCAGGCAGGATTGAAGCGTGGAGCACCATGTGTCCCGCTGGGCTGGTGGGGGACAGAGAAGCAGGTTAGCCTGTGGGCTGTGTGCTCATGTGGCCTTCGCTGCCACCCTGACATAACAGGCTCTGATTCTCACCCTCGCTCTCTGTGCGAAATACAAACACCCTCTGGCCAGTGATGACCTGGAATTTGTTGTCCTTGCTGCTGCGGGTCATCTCAATGGCTGTCAGAGGGATCACACCCTTGGGGAAGGGATCCTGTAGAGAAAAGAGAGCCCAGGGATGCATAGGGACAGAAACTCAGCCATGCGTGCTGACCTGGGAGCCAACACCAACTTTTAATGAGATCAGCACTCATTTCACAAGCAGTGGGGTACAGCTGCTAACCTAGCTACTTTAGATGCTCACATCAGCCATGTGGTAACCCCCTACCACGGGCTTCCTGTCTACCATCCTGAGCCTTTCTGAGCCCTCCCTTTCCCTCTCTTTCGCCAGGCCCAACACAGCATCTCTCAGACCCTCACCTTATCACTGCCAAAGTACATCAGACTCCTCCCATTGAACTGCACAAACCGCCTCTGGAAAACGTAGTTTCTGGGGATGGGAAGGGTCAGGATGAGTGAGTGGTAGGGGCTGTATCTGGGGGGCACCTAGGGTCTGGGAGCTCACCACCACCACCACCCAACACCACCCCCCCTTCCCCTTCTCCTCCCCCTCCTCCTCCCTCCCCTCCCCCCTTTTCCCTCCCTAGCAGCCCCACCCCTGAGGGGAGAGCTTGTCTAGCCAGCCACTGAGAAGGGGCGTGGGGCGGTCTGCTGTGGAGGAGAAGCTGGCATAGGGTGAAATGAGGTCATCATTGGTCTCCACGTCGAGGGTGGGCAGTGAGAGGGTGGAATCCCCAGGCAGCTCGAGGCTGGCATAGCCAGCGTCCTCCCGCACTTCCAGATCCTGCCTGCTGAGCCTTATATGGGGCAAGACAGAGGAATACACATTAGACCCAGTTTCCTGGACATTTCCATCAGCAGCATTTCACAGAATGCCTGACAGGTACTGGATCACTTTTCAACAGGGAAATAGGGAAGTTGGGAACCCAAAGATTAGCATAGAGTTTCTTCCCTGAGCACACTTAGATTTTTTATTGGAGCAATTTCAGTCCCTCTCCTCTGCCACTAGTGTTACTATGTTAGAAAAGTTGGAGAAGGGCTGTACAGCTGGCTCTCTGGTCTTTTCTCCAAAAAGGGCTTGACCTTCTGTCCCTGGACCAAGTTGCCCTCAGTTCTCACCAGGGTGCTATGAACTGCCTAACAGCTTCTACTCGGGCCTTCACTCTTGACATATTAAAAATGAAAATGAGATCATTTCACTCCTTCCCCACATGAAATTCTGCAATAACTTCCCATTTGCAGTTAGGATAAACCCAAATTCCTTACCATGGGCTGCAAAACCTTGTAGAATGAGACCTACAGCCGGTCCCCTGACCTCTTCTATCCCCCTTGCCTTCGCTTCCTGCATTCAGCCACATTCTCTTCTTCCTTTCAGAGTCTTTGCACATGCTGCTTGCTCCCTCTACCTAGAACATGCTTCCCCAGTCTGCCTTTTCTCATCCTTTAGGTCTTTGCTTATGCCAGAAAGTCCTCTATTATTCTTTGTCACTTTCCAGTAGTCCTTCACCTCAGTAGCACAGAATCACTTGCAAACCTTAAAATACTGGTCTGTGGGCCGCATACTAGACACTTGAGTTTGATCTTCTGGGAATGAAGCCCAAGCATCTCTAGTTCTAAAAGTTCCCCAGGCTATAGTGCTGCTAAGATTAAGAACCATCACTCTACCTTCTTTGTTTGCTACTTCACTGAAAAACTGAAACAATAAGACAAGAACCCCACAGACTCACAGTGCCTCATCTACAAAGTTTCACACATACTTTGCATTCCTTCTGCTACCATAATAAACATCCCCGTCTGAAACCAGTCCCTCCTCTGGATACTCTCCTCTCACCTACACAAGGACATTGCTCCAGACTTTCTCCACCTTCTCTCCCCTACAGCAGCTAATTTTCCCTCTCTCCCAGATCACTGTGATCCACCTGTCAACATATGTAACACTCCATTCTACAAAAGCCATTTCTTGACTCCATCCTACAAAAACCATTTCTTAACTCCATTTCCACTAACAACAACCACTCAACTCCCTGCTCTTCTTTGCAGAAAAACTCAAAAAATGTTGTCTATACATTCCAACTCCTTTCTGTTATCTCCTGAGACCGTTCTGATCCAACTTTCACCTCTACCCTTTGTCAAGGTCCTCAGTGACTTTCATGTTGCCAATTCCAGAAGCCAAGGTTTTTTGTTTTTTTTTTTTTTAAGATTTTTTTTATTTATTTGAGAGAGTGAGTGCACACATGAGTAGTGGTAGGGAGGGGGAAGAGGGAGAGGAAGGAGCAGGCTCCCCACTGAGCAGGAAGTGGGGCTCCATCCCAGGACCCTGAGATCATGACCTGAGCCTGAGGCAGACAGGCAGACACTTAATGGATTGAGCCACCCAGGCGCCCCACCAGAGGCCAATTCTCAGTCTTCATTTTCCTTGACCTCTGAGCAGCATTTGACACCACTGACCTCCCCCTCCTCCCTTCTTTACTTGGCTCCTGTGACATCACATTTTCCTGGTTTTCCTTCTTCTTCATTAGCCATTCCTTTTCAGTCTGTTTTGCTGGTTTTTCTTCTCCCAAACCTCTTCATACTGGAGTATGCCAGGACTCTGATCTTGGTTCTCTGCTCTATCGATATGCATTTCCAGCTACATATACCCACCTAGATACTGACAACCCACAAATCTGGATCTCCAGGATGCCTGGGTGGCTCAGATGGTTAAGCATCTGCCTTCAGCTCGGGTCATGATCTCAGGGTCCTGGGATCGAGTCCTGCATGGGTCACCCCGCTCACTGAGGAGTCTGCTTCTCCCTCTCCCTTTCCCTTCCACTTGTGCTCTCTCTCTCTAATGAATAAATAAATCTTAAAAAAATTTTTTTAGGGAATCTCTGGGTGGTTCAGTGGTTTAGCGCCACCTTTGGCCCAGGGTGTGATCCTGGAGATCCAGGATCGAATCCCACATCAGGCTCCCTACATGGAGCCTGCTTCTCCTTCTGCCTGTGTCTCTGCCTCTCTGTGTGTGTGTGTCTCTCATGAATAAATAAACAAAATCTTAAAAAAAAAAAAAAGTTCTTATTAAAAAAATTTTTTTTTAGATCTCCAATTCAGACATCTCTTCCAAATTCCAAACTTGTAAATCCAGTGGTCTATTTGTCATCTCTTCTCAGGCTTATAATATATACCCCAAATTCCACACGTCCAAAATGGAACTCCTGATTCCCCACCACCCCTGGCTTTCTTCCCCATCTCAGACCGAGCAACTCCAGGAACTTTCAGTTGCTCAAATGGTGCTATCCAACAGAACTCAATGTGAGAACCACACATATGATTTTCCATTTTTCAGTAGGCACATTAAAAAATAAAAAGAAACAAGTGAAACTAATTATCATAATACATTTTATTTACTCCAACATACCTTAAATATTAACATTTTATTATGCCATCTGTGTAAAAAGTAAGATAATTTATGTCTACTTCTTTTATACACATCCAGTATTGCTTTTTTCACACTGAGTCTCTGAGATTTGGTAGTTTTACAGTTACAGCACACCTTACTCCAGACTAGCCACATTTCATGTGTTCAGTAATCATATGTGGCTAGTACTGCCACCCTGGACAGTGTAGGCTCAGCCTGAAATCCCTGAAGTCATTCTTGACTGCTCTTTTCTCTCACACCCCAATTTCCTAGGAGAGTTTGCCTTCAATATATAACCAAAATCCAACCTATTCTTACCATCTCCACTACTGGGATGCCTGCCTGAGATGTCTCACCTAGATTACTGCAACAACCTCTTAACTGGTCTCTCTGCTTCTTCTTTTGCCCTCTATAGACCATTCCCAACACAGTGACCAGAGGGATTCTTAAAATGTAAGTCAAAACGCTTCCAAAGGCTTCCCATCTCACTTAGAGTCAAAGTGAAAGTCCCTACACGGTCCTTCCTGATCTGGCCTCTTTACCTCTCTGACATTATTTCCTCCCACTTTTCCTGCCCTAGCCACTCTGTCCCAGTCACACTGGCCTTGTCACCACTCCTGGGTCTACCTGGAAGCCTCTATTCTGGCCACTCCCCCTGCCTGGGACACTTTTCTCTAAAATACTGTCATGACTAATTCACCCGCTTCACTTTGCTCAAGTGTCATCTTCTTAACACTCTGGCAACTCTTAATGAAGAATTGCAGTCCCCTTCCCCCTCAATCCTACCCAGCCTTCTTACCCTGCTCCATTTTTTTCCATGGTACTTACCACCTTTTAACATACCCTGTAACTTACTTATTATATCTATTGTTATTTGACTATCTCCCCATAGGGGAAGGGATTTCTGGTCTATCCCAAATACCTACAACAATATTGGGCAGGCAGTAAGGGCTCAGTAAAGACTTTAAATGAAAGCATGAAAAGCACATCTCGCTGTTTTAAATCATATAACAATTTGTTTGTCTACTTGTTTAATTTCCCGTCTGCCCCACTGAGTCACAAGCTACCTGAGGAGGGGACTGGGTCTGTCGTAATCCTCCTGTATCTTGAGTATCTGGCTGTCACACGTGGACACTCAATGCACACTTAATAAATAACTGGATACATGGCCACCACCGACTGCTCTTCAAGCTTCCCTCTTCCTGCCATCACTACTCTACTGACTACTCACCTGTGTTCAGCCCTGTCCTGAGAGACACCTCTGCCTTCTCTTCTCTCGAGTGGCCCTGGGACCCCCGCAGGCTGGACACCATAGTACAGGCAACCAGGGTCCATGATGTGCACTGGCAGGAAAGGGGGAGACAGGGAAGAGGAGTTCAGGTGGGAATGTCTGGGATCCTGGAGGGCCCTGTCCCTCTCCTCAAAACCCACAATAACCCACCTACCTGTGCCTGTTGTGGGCCTGAGGGCAGGGGTGGGGGCAGCTGCCTGGGAACTGTCTGGGGCCCTAAGAGAAAAAGTCTAGTGATCATTAAGGGAGAGAGGAGAAAGAACTAGCCCTCATGTCCTGCTCCTCCCTGCTGCCCCCACCCAGCACTGGATCCCAAGGGAGCAACCCCACTCACGTGTTCTGAGTCATCTGTACCCCGCCTCTTAAGTCCAGACCAAAGTAGATGGCATTAGGCATCATCTCCATAGTATTCAAGGCTGCAGTCTGCTCAGAGGAGGAGGTGGAGAGAGGAGGAGACTTCGGGCTGGACTCTGGGCTCCTGGACACTTCTGGCCTCCAGAGGGCTGGGCTCACTCCAGACCATTGGGTGGTGGTAGGGCCACTGAGCCCACCAAATACTGTCCTGGGTTTAGGCACAGGCTTGGGGGGCTGGGCTTGGGGAGCTAGGCTGGGGGATGGCTCCATGGCACTGTCTGACTGGGGATCCAGGGAGCCCTCTGTAGCACCTGCCTGCAGCAGGCGCAGAATGCGTTTCCGGTGACCTGTGGCGCTGATGCCCAACTGCCTCAGCTCCTCGTGGCCCAGGCCTCGGGCTGCACCTGCCGTAGCCAGGCCATGCTGCCGGAACGAGTCTGCATACTGCTCCAGGTGCACCGTGGCCAGCCACACAGCGATGTCCAGGTCCTGAGGGGCAGCCATGGGGGCTCAGGCCATTGCTGGGGGGAGCGGCAGGGTGAAGGGAGGGCTCAGGCTGAGATTCCCCCTCCCTGTCCCAAAGTCTGAGGCCTAGACAGGGGGTAGGTACCAGACTCCAGTCTTCCTCGAAAGAAAAATGACCAGTGGCCAGCAATCTGGAGGAAGAGCCGTCCCAGAATATCAGAAAGGGCTTTCTTATTATAAGAGGATCCCTTCCTTTGCAGTTGAGGACACTGAGGCCCAGAGAAGAGAAGAGGCTTGCCCCAGGCTCACAATGAGTTGGTAAAAGTGTTGGCCCCCAAACGCCTGCCCACTCTGGGTCTGGATCAAAGCTCTGCCTCTGCTTTACTGTACACTCAACCAAGTAAGCCCAGGACAAGATGACAGAGTCTGCAGGGGCAGAATGGAATGGGATGGTAGGGAGGAAGGCCCCCATGATGTAGCCTGATTCTGCTGTAGCATAAGGTGGGGACAGGGTCAGCTGTAGCATGGGAGGAGGGAGGAGTTGCAGATCCCACTCCCCCTGGTTTCCAGAGCTGAGGTCCAGGCTCCACCATCCTAATCCTGGTCATTCCCAGTTCCTCCTCCCCTTCCACCTATTGTCTCTGGTCAGACTTCCTTCCTGTCCCTCCGGTCCTGGCCACCCCCACATCCTGTCTGCCTTGGTCAGGCTGGCCAGAGAGTCCTAACTCTTCTCAGCAAGTAGGGTCCTGGCCCTGGGAAGAGGCCACTTGGGGAGTGGGGATAGGGGTGGAGAATTGGGCCAGAGAGATGACAGACCAGGGGCCAGGGGTACTCCAGGGTCTTCCCTCTCCACCAACCTGCAGCATGTTCGCACACGTGTATGCACACTTGAGCACACTCCCTGCAGGGACCAGAAGTGTGAAATAACATCCCCCTATCTCTGCCTTCTCCACATCTTCCTCTTCTGAGCCTTCCCTTTCCCTGCCCATGCCCTTGGGCTCAGGTCTCTGAGGCTCTGTCCCATTCTGCCAAGCTGACCCTGATCCTGGCCTATTCTCTGAGCCTGTCTCAGATTCTTTCTCCCTGGAGTTTTCTCTCTGCCTGTCCCTGTCTCTACTGCACTCCATCTGTCTATCTCTACTAAATCCATTGTTGTTCCTCTCCTTCTTTTGCTCTCTATCACTAAGTCTCTCCTTGCCTCAATCTCCACTTTTAATTAGATCTTTAGTTGTATCTAACTCCAGATTTCTGTCTCTCTGCCTCTGCCTGTTAGGCTCTCTCTCTTTTTCTCTCTGTGGGGTCCTGACCAGGACTGCCTTTCGCCCCAGCATCAGTTCTGGCCTCTCGGCCTCTCCACAGCTGGGCCCCAACCCCAACCTTGTTAGGGCCTGACTCAGAGCCCAGTTTCCCAGTGACTCAGACCCAGCCGAGGGCACGGGACTGAGAGCCCGGAGGTGCGCTGGGCAGAAGTGCGGGGGGGGGGGGGGGGGGCGGGCGCGCGGGTCAGTGCGGGCTGCGACAGGGGAGGGGGCAAGGAGGAAGGGGGCAGAGGCCGGGCCACCGGAGGGAGGGGCGGGTCGCGGCGGGGAGGGGGCAGGGGACGCGGAGAGAGCCCTCGAGGAGGGGACGGGAGGAGGAGTCTGGGAGGCAGGGGCCCGTGGGCGCGGGGGTCCTCACCTCACTACGCGGCCGCCGTCCGCTCCCGCTGCCGGTCGCGCCGTCCGAGGCTCGGGTAGCGCCGCGCCGGCCCCGCCTCCCCCCGGCCGTCCCGCCCGCCCCGCCCCGCCCCGCCGGCCGGTCCCCGCGGCGGGCCCCCGGCCACTCCTTGTGCAAGCGCCGGCCTTCAAAAGGTTCGGGCTCCTTACCCAACCGCTGCGCTTATCTCGGGGCCTGGCCGGCTCTGCCCTCCTAGAGGCCGAGTAAGGGACCGGAACAGGGCTGGAGGCCAAGACAGCTGAGACAGCGGGACAGGGGCCGAGACCAGAATGGAGATGGGACCGGGGTAGAGCCAGAGCGGAAAGGAGAGCGCCGCGAGGGGACGCCCCTGCATCCCCGCCGCTGTTCCCTCCGCGTGGTGCCAGGGGAGAGAACGCGGTCGGCCCCAAGCGCCGGCTCCCACGCCCAGCACGGCGGCGGGACCCTGGCACCCAGCCAGCCTCCAGGAGGCGCGGAGAGCCGTCGCCTTCCCGCCCGGAGCCTTCGGCGGTGGCCCAGCGACCTGCGGGGGGGAACAGGGCGGACGCCCGCACAGGAGCCCCCAGCGCTTCTCCCTCCCCGGGGCCACCCCAGGGGCCACACCTAGGTTTCCTCTCAGAGGTGAAGGTGGGCAAGGCAGCATTCCTCCTCCCAAACCAGGGCTCGGGGCTGCCTTCTTGAGGACAAGCCTGGTGCCCTGCAAGCACAGTGAGCCAGCAAGCAGTCTTTTCTTCGTCGGAGAAGCCCCTTCTTCTCATCCTCCTACTGTAATTTCTTTTTTTTTTTGGAGGGGGGGGGGAGTTACCTGAGGAGAAACGGCTCCTCTGCTCTTCCCCAATCTTGCCTGGAGCCCCAGCCTTGGAGCTTGTCCCCCAGAGCCCGAGGCACTTCCCCCTCTGACCTGCACTGGCTCAGCTACGTGTGGTGGGAGGGGGGAGGGGGGACACCACTGTCTGGCTGTGTTTTCCTGTTTGTATGAGAGGAAGTTGGCTGTGAGTCAGCAAACACAAGCACAGTCAGTAGCTAGTGGAAGACCCCTGCCTCAGCAGAAGGTGAGGGGTGTATGGAGAAGTGGTCCTCACCTCTCCCAACTGCCCCAGCTTGGAGAGGATCTGCCATCTTCAGCTTCCTGGAGCTCTTCTCTCTGAGAAAGAGAGTGATAATAATAATAATTAATCATTAATATGGCCATCCTAATGACTACCACTTACAGAGAGCTGACTCTGTCCCAGGCCCTGTGCAAATATTGCTTTGCAAGTTTCCATTAATCCTCAAAACAGCTCTTAAGATAGGGAATTTTAACACCTCCATTTTACAGATTAGGAGACATTTTTCTGAATGGACACCTGCAGGGCCAGGAGGATGATCTGCACAGACCTCCTACTTAATAAAGACTGGAAATGGACCTCAGCTTCTTCTCCCTGAAATCCATGAGCTCCTAGTTTAAGGCCACCATCCCACAGGGCCGCTCGCAGCCAGTGACCAAGCTCAGCAGAGATCCTAAGGTAGTCCCATTCCTGGGAAATAAGGGGACTCCTCTGACAGCTGACCTTGACTTGAGATTCCCCCCTCCCCCTCCCACCCCGTACCCTTGAATGAACTTTCATTCTACTGCATAGTGGTCTAGGATGCTTCCTCCCGACCTTCCTTCACTCTCTCCTTCATCCCTCTCTGGCTCCCTTCCTCTCCCACATTTCCTAGTCACCCAGCAAGAGAAGGAAATCCAGTGAATTACTATAGGGCACAGGGAGTTTGGAGGGGTGGGGTTAGTTACTGGGGTGGGGTTGGGAGGGCCAGATACAGGAGTTCTGAACACTTTTTGTGTCAAATTCCCCTTTGACAATCTGGTAAAACTATGTACTCAGTCTCAGAATAATGTTTTAAAATGCCTAAGATGAAATACGTAGGATTACAAAGGAAACCAATTATATAGTAATACAGTTGTAAAACTATTTTAATGTGATACAGTAATATATGGGCTTCTTTATTAATGCTTTAGATAAGATCTAGCAGTAGGTTGATACCTTACATAATTTTGAAGCAGGGAGGAGCATAAATGATATCTCAGAACATCTGCAATACTGTAATGCCATACAAAAATATATGGTTTTTATTGGTGAGAAACCCATAGTTATAGTTAATAGGAGTGGTCTGTGGCTACTGTCATAATTGAAGGAAATGCTAAATTCCAGCTAGAGATTAGTGAAATAATAGAATATTTTTTTCCCATCCAAGTTTAGAGAATCCACATTGAGGACACCTGAGTGAGAGGCTCAGGGTAGAGATGCAGAAAGGGAGACCCAGCTCCCTCCCAAGACTCCGTGTTCCTTGTCTGGCTCAGCAATTTGGTGGTGGGTGAAGATTCTGGTCCCTGGGTTGTACCTTCCTTCTCTCTTTTTTCTCCTGGCTCTCTCTAACATGCACCTCCCATATCTATTTTGCTGTCTCCCTTATTTCTGTCTCTTTTCTTTGTCTTTCTGTCTTCCTTTGAATACATTTCAATCTTTCTTCACTATGAATCTCCTTGTGGTTTTTCTCTGTGTGTCTATCTCCCTGCCTCATCTCTCTTTGTACCTCTGTCTATGTCCATGCCTCTCTCTTTGTTTCCATAATCCATCACTGAGGGGACAGGGAAGATTCAAAGGATTCCTATAGCCTGAGCCCAGTGACGCCAATTCTAGGGTCCTTGAGAGCTAGAAGAGGGAGTATCTCTGAGCCTGCAGTTCTGGATTGGCAGGCATGGGTCTTCCTTCCCCCTCTCCCTCTTTAATTCTCAACCTTCTTTTTTCTTTTCTTTTCTTTTTTTTTTTAATATTTTATTTATTTATTCATGAGAGACACAGAGGCAGAGACATAGGCAGAGGGAGAAGCAGGCTCCTTCAGGGAGCCCAATGTAGGACTCAATCCCAGGATGCCAGGATCACGCCCTGAGCTGAAGGCAGGTGCTCAACCACTCAGCCACCCAGGCATCCCAATTCTCAACTTTTTTAAGGGCAGAAACAGGTCAATACAGAGATGAGTGAGAATGAAGGCAGTGAATGGAAACATTCCAGACTCTGGAAGATAAAGACTCTGTGACCCTGAACATTGTATCTTTCTCCAAACCCTCAGGAATCCTGGTGAAGAGGCTAGGCTGTCTTCTGCCCTCCTCCATACCTGAGCAGAGAAGGGGAGAATACTGACCAGGTCTGGTGTGGAGGCACAGGGACTCAGAGGTTAAGCCTGCGGCAGATGTCTGCCCTGGCCCCTGGTGGGTGGGCAGAAGGGAGCGAACCCTCATTGGGCTCAAGAAAAGGGAGCACAGAGTTCTGGATTGATCTTTCCTATGAGTACATAAGAGTAGGGTAGAACAACCAAATCAACTGGTCCCCTGGGACAGTATATACCTCCCAAAAAGATTTAGAGAGGGGAGGTTTGTTGGTCTGAGAAAAATGGGGACAGAGAGTAGTCATGGAATGTCCTAATAGAGCTGAAGGCACCCTAGGAAAACAGAGTAGCGGGGATGGTAGTGTGGGAGGTGAACCAGTTCATAGCAGTGAGACCGAGACTGTGTGGGTGGCTAGTATCCCTTGGAGGGGTTGCTTCTCTGAGAGGGTGTCAAGGGTCCCTGCTCTTTAGCCAGATCTCCTTCATCCTCATTGTCCAAGGGGTTTACCTACAGCAAGATCAGCAATGCCAGGCTGAGCCAGGGAACTCGCTTTACTCCAAGAACTGCCATGCCTGGGAACCTGGGCTGACCCGCCATTCCCTTTTGGCATATTGTCTGTGATTCCTTCAGGGCCTGATGGGCTCAAGGTGATAGGAAAGGACCGTCTCCAAACTATAACCCTGGACTCCATCAGTTCGCCCTGGCAAGAGAGACCCATTATTGACCATCACCATCTGATCTGCTGCTCTGGTCTAATCCAAATGACATTTGCAGGGCTCATGTGACCCAGTGTATGCATGGACCCACAGTAAAAAATAAGGTATAGTCCAAGGACACCTGGGTGGCTCAGCTGGTTGAGCATCTGCCTTCAACTCAGGTCATGATCCCAGGGTTCTGGGGTCAAGCCGCATATCAGGCTCCCTGCTCAGTGGGAGGCTGTTTCTCCTTCTCCCGTTGCTTGCTGCTCTCCTTGCTTGTGTTGTCTGTCTCTCTCTGTCAAATAACTAAATAAAATCTTAAAAAGAAAGGGGGGAGGGCAGCCCCGGTGGCTTAGCGGTTTAGTGCCGCTTTCAGACCGGGGTGTGATCCTGGAGACCTGGGATCGAGTCCCGTGTCGGGCTCCATGCATGAAGCCTGCTTCTCCCTCTGCCTGTATCTCTGTCTCTCTCTGTCTCTCTCTCTCTCTCTCATTCGCTGTGTCTCTAATAAATAAGTAAAATATTAAAAAAAAAAAAAAAGAAAGAAAGGGGGGATCCCTGGGTGGCTCAGTGGTTTAACACCTGCCTTCGGCCCAGAGTGTGATCCTGGAGTCCTGGGATGGAGTCCCGCATCAGGCTCCCTGCATGGAGCCTGCTTCTCCCTCTGCCTATGTCTCTGCCTCTCTCTCTCTCTCTGTGTCTCTCATGAATAAATAATGAAATAAAATCTTGAAAGAAAGAAAGAAAGAAGGAAAGAAAGAGAGTCCAGAAACCAAAAAGAGTGAACCGGTTCTCCAGTGTTTCATCTCTCAAAAGCTGTTATAACCTACAGTAACCCTTTGGTGTTAGTCACAAACCTCAGTTGTCTGGAACTTTTCCCTCAGTTATACCCCATTTCCCCAGAGTCCTCCCCTTGACCAGCACAGTCTTTCTCTCGCTCATACTCTTTATTGTGCCGTTTGATTCAGCCTCTCTGGCATTTTACAGGGAAGGAGGAGTAAGAATAAATGTGACTGACACTCAGGACAAAAGGGGTACATGTACCAGTGGGCAGAAGGGCAGAACCAAGCAGTGGGGATTGTGGAAAGGAATGTTCCAATACCCCTTTCCATGTCTCTCATTGCTCTTTCACCTCTCCACCCAAATCCTAGAACATCACAGCCACCGTCAGTTAGGGGACCATAGTAAGAGTGGTCTCCAAAGTCCAATTCTGAACCACCTCTACTTGCTGTGTTGACCTGAGCAAGTTACTTAATCCCTCTGTACATTTTTCCCCTTTCTGCAAAATGGAGATGATAGAATAGTGCCCACTTCACACAGGGTTGTTGTAAAGATTAATCTGTGGAAATATATGGGTGTGTGGAAAGGGCTTGATGCACTCACTCTAAGTGCTCAATAAATGTTTCCCATTCCTTATTTCTATTTTTGCTAGTCACCTCCATGGTGACTCTGCATAACCAGCATACCTATTACTCCCTCATTCTGGTACATGCCAGGATCTTCTTTTAATCAACCATCCCATGGCATCCTGTTGCCATATTAGACCACTTTGCAATCATTGTATTTCTACCATCTCCCAAGGTCCCCAGTTGTCATCTTGTCAGTTTTGTTACTTTTGTTACTCCTCATCCAGTATCCTGGCACTGCACTCCTGATCACCTCCATTGGCTCCAAAGGCCTCCAGGGCTCATTCCTTCCCCTGCTCTCCTTCTGGGTGCTAGAGGGCACATACATCACCCACATTGGGTCTTAATGAGATGGGCTGGTTGAAGAGGGAATGGACTCCGAGGAGCATGTTTCTTGCAGGAAGAACACTTCCACTCAATCATTTCATTTATTTCTCATATTTTTTTATTGGAGTTCAATTTGCCAACATATAGCATAACACCCAGTACTCATCCCACCAAGAGCCCCCCTCAGTGCCAGTCACCCAGTCACCCCAATCCCCCGCCCACCTCCCTTTCCACTACCCCTTTTTTGCTTCCCAGTTAGGTGTTTCTCATGTTTTGTCACCCTCACTGATATTTTCACTCATTTTCTCTCCTTTCCCCTTTATTCCCTTTCACTATTTTTTATATTCCCCAAATGAATGAGACCATATAATGTTTGTCCTTCTCCGACTGACTAATTTCACTCAGCATAATACCCTCCGGTTCCATCCACGTGGAAGCAAATGGTGGGTATTTGTCATTTCTAATGGCTGAGTAATATTCCATTGTATACATAGACCACAGCTTCTTTATCCATTCATCTTTCGATGGACACCGAGGCTCCTTCCACAGTTTGGCTATTATGGACATTGCTGCTATAAACATTGGGGTGCAGGTGTTCCGGCGTTTCACTGCATCTGTATCTTTGGGGTAAAGCCCCAGCAGTGCAATTGCTGGGTCATAGGGTAGCTCTATTTTTAACTCTTTGAGGAACCTCCACACAGTTTTCCAGAGTGGCTGCACCAGTTCACATTCCCACCAACAGTGCAAGAGGGTTCCCCTTTCTCCGCATCCTCTCCAACATTTGTGGTTTCCTGCCTTGTTAATTTTCCCCATTCTCACTGGTGTGAGGTGGTATCTCATTGTGGTTTGGATTTGTATTTCCCTGATGGCAAGTGATGCAGAGCATTTTCTCATGTGCTTGTTGGCCATGTCTATGTCTTCCTCTGTGAGATTTCTGTTCATGTCTTTTGCCCATTTCATGATTGGATTGTTTGTTTCTTTGCTGTTGAGTTTAATAAGCTCTTTATAGATCTTGGAAACTAGCCCTTTATCTGATAAGTCATTTGCAAATATCTTCTCCCATTCTGTAGGTTGTCTTTTAGTTTTGTTGACTGTTTCTTTTGCTGTGCAGAAGCTTTTTATCTTGATGAAGTCCCAATAATTCATTTTTGCTTTTGTTTCCCTTGCCTTCATGGATGTATCTTGCAAGAAGTTGCTGTGGCCAAGTTTAAAAAGGGTGTTGCCTGTGTTCTCCTCTAGGATTCTGATGGATTTTTGTCTCACATTTAGATCATTCATCCATTTTGAGTTTATCTTTGTGTATGGTATAAGAGAATGGCCCAGTTTCATTCTTCTGCATGTGGCTGTCCAATTTTCCCAGCACCATTTATTGAAGAGACTGTCTTTTTTCCAGTGGATAGTCTTTCCTGCTTTGTCGAATATTAGTTGACCATAGAGTTGAGGGTCCACTTCTGGATTCTCTATTCCATTCCATTGATCTATGTGTCTGTTTTTGTGCCAGTGCCACACTGTCTTGATGACCACAGCTTTGTAGTACAACCTGAAATCTGGCATTGTGATGCCCCCGGCTCTGGTTTTCTTTTTTAATATTCCCCTGGCTATTCGGGGTCTTTTCTGATTCCACACAAATCTTTAGATGATTTGTTCCAACTCTCTGAAGAAAGTCCATGGTATTTTGATAGGGTTTGCATTAAATGTGTAAATTGCCCTGGGTAGCATTGACATTTTCACAATGTTAATTCTTCCAATCCAGAAGCATGGAATGTTTTTCCATCTCTTTGTGTCTTCCTCAATTTCTTTCAGAAGTGTTCTGTAGTTTTTAGGGTATAGATCCTTTACCTCTTTGGTTAGGTTTATTCCTAGGTATCTTATGCTTTTGGGTGCAATTGTAAATGGGATTGACTCCTTAATTTCTCTTTCTTCAGTCTCATTGTTAGTGTATAGAAATGCCACTGATTTCTGGGCATTGATTTTGTATCCTGCCACACTGCCGAGTTGCTGTATGAGTTCTCACAATCTTGGGGTGGTGTCTTTTGGGTTTTCTATGTACAATATCATGTCATCTGCGAAGAGGGAGAGTTTGACTTCTTCTTTGCCAATTTGAATGCCTTTTATTTCTTTTTGTTGCCTGATTGCTGAGGCTAGGACTTCTAGTACTATGTTGAATAGCAGTGGTGAGAGTGGACATCCCTGTCGTGTTCCTGATCTTAGGGGAAAGGCTCCCAGTGTTTCCCCATTGAGAATGATATTTACTGTGGGCTTTTCGTAGATGGCTTTTAAGATGCTGAGGAATGTTCCCTCTATCCCTACACTCTGAAGAGTTTTGATCAGGAATGGATACTGTATTTTGTCATATTTTTATTGAGCATGTCTTCTGGACCAACCACTGCTCAAGGGTTGAGAGATATAATAATAAGCAGAAATAGATTATGGAGAGGTTGGTCTACTAGGGAGTGAGACATTTACCAAAGAACCCCCAAATAAATGTGTAGAGGAATTACAAACCAAGATGAGGGGGATTCCTGGGTGGCTCAGCAGTTTTAGTGCCTGCCTTCAGCCCAGAGCGTGATCCTGGAGTCCCAGGATCGAGTCCCACATCAGGCTCCCTGCATGGAGCCTGCTTCTCCCTCTGCCTGTGTCTCTGCCTCTCCCTCTCTCTCTGTGTGTGTCTCTTATGAATAAATAAGTAAAATCTTGAAAAAAAAACAACAACAAGATGAATGTTCTAAGGGAAGCAGTAAAAAAATCTGTAACAGAGGAAGCTGACCTAGCTGGGGTGGGGGGTGAGGGATGGGGATGGATGTGCTTAATTAAGCTGAGATCAGAAAGGTGGGTAGGAGTCAATTGAGTGTGGGAGGAGAGAGTCCTAGGCAAAGGTCCTGAGGTGAGAACAAGCCTAGTAATAGGGTTGGGATTTGGTCTCCATTCCAAGAAGAGTGTAAGCATGGGGTAATAGGTGCAGACTTGGAGTTTAGAAGATGGCTGCATGCAGAATGGTTAAGATCAGCACAGCTCTCCCCACCTCCAGTTTTTTTTGTTTTTATTCATGAGAGACAGAGAGAGAGAGATGCGCAGAGACACAGGCAGAGAGGGAGAAGCAGGCTCCACGCAGGACTCGATCCGGGGTCCCCAGGATCAGGCCCTGGGCTGAAAGCGGCGCTAAACCGCTAAGCCACCCGGGCTGCGCCCTATCTCCAGTTTTTATGGCCTGAGGACTGCACCATCTCCACCCCCCCTCCCAGCTTCCCTCCTCGAAGCCCCTCCCCGCTCCCCTTCTCACATTTCTGTGAGGATTAGGTCATCGTGGGGGAGGGGAGGGAGTTCTAGACCTCTGAGCCTCCTTTATCCTAAAGGGTTAGGGCAGCCCTGAGAGGGGGTGGAAGGGGAGGGACAAACACAGTACCCCGCCCTTCCCCCCATCTGGAGCCCCAACTGGAGCCCTATCTCCTTCCATCCCAGACTGTTGTGGAACAGCTAGCTGTATGTCCAAGAAGATATTTTTATACAATTTTACATTTTATGAAGGGCATCTAGTCTTGCCACTACGACTGACTCCCCTTGGGGCCTTGGGCAGCTTACCCCCTCTTTAGGTCTCAGTTTCCCTGTGCAAGGTCAATGGACAGGGACCTAATGTTCAGCAGGGTGATTATAGTTAACAATACAGTATTGTATACTTGGAATTTGCTAGGATAGTGGATCTTAAATGTTCTGACTACACACACACACACACACACACACACACAATGGTAATTGTGAGGTGATTGACTTCATTATGGTAATCATTTCATAATATATATGTAAATCAAGTCATTAGGTTGTATATTTTAAAGTCATACAATTTATTTATCAATTATACCTTAATAAAGTGGTAAAAAATTTGCAATGGGCAGCACTGTCTAATAGAACTTTCTTACTAAAAAAAAAAAAACTTTCTTACTGATGAATATGTTCTGCATCTGTGCTGTCCAACGTGGTAGCCACTAGTTACATATGGTCATTAAGACAGTGAAATGTGGCTGGTGAGTCAGAAGAGCTGGATTACATTTTAATTTAATTTAATTTAATTTTATTTTATTTTACTTTATTGTTTTTAATTTGTGCTTAAAGAACCACATGCAACTAGTGGCTACCATACTGGACAGCACAGGCAGATCTTAAACTTTTATGAAAATCTGATGACAGTTAAGGACTCCTCCTTAGAAAAATATCCATATACTGTATCATAGATGGGCCCCTCCAGTCCCATGTATATATCCCAGGCAAGCATAGCTGACTGCCTGGAGTTCAGATCCCTCAGCTGCTCTGCCCTTCTCTCTGCCTTGAAAATGCAGGAAAAGTGGGTCGTTGCCTGGAGGTAGAATGACTGGGATGACCCCAGGAACTAACAGACCAGTTTTAAGCCAAGATTTCTGCCCCCAGCCTAGTGCATTTCCCATACATCTAAAGAAAGGCAAGGTGGTGAAGGGCAGGGTGCAGGGGTAACAGGAGAGAAGTTCAGTCTTTTCTCTCTGTCTTGACCTGAACTTCCTCCTGCCCTGCTTCCTGGCAAGCCACCCAAATGCCACTGGGCCAGTTCCTCTTGGGGCACACAACTCCATTGGAATGCAAGGCTGTGCTCTGGAGATGAGATTGTGCCATGGCCCGCAGTGTTTATGAATTGAAGGGTTTGGAGTAGTCAGACAGTGGGAGGCCTAGGCCAAGAGGGTGGATCCCTTGGCTCTAGTCTAGCCCTTCCTGGCCTACTGGCAGTGGAAAAGGGAGCTATCACTGTGTGCTGCTCTGGACCTTCTAGCTGGTGCTGCCTCCTCCTGCCCCCAGCACTACCTACTCACTCCTGATGTTTTTACTGTTTTTCCAGGTCATCTGAGAGTCAGACACTGCTCCCACCCAGCAATATGGAGATCTGGAGGTGCTCAGAGAAACTCACTCCCAGCCTTGCATGGATGAGTGTGTCCTCTCACTGTGGGGAGGGAATATTGTCTTCCCTGTCCTGCTGGATCCGGCCACTCCTCCCCAGGACACTTCCTACATAGACTCATGTATAGGGGATGACCTTCATTGGGACTTAACTTTCTATCCTCTGCTCCCTTTCCCTCCTTGCTGTTTTTGCCTGCCCTCTCCTCCTTTGTCTCTTAGATGTCCATTCCTGTGCCCCCATCTGCAAAAAAGTAGTTGGTCACTTCCTGCCCCTATAGGGTCTTTATTCCTTTGGTTTCAACAGCAATGCTGGAGTGGTGAGACTCAGGCTCTGGGACTGACCCCGGTGTGGACAACACAGGGTGAGAAACCCCTTGTCCTAAGCCCTCTAGAAGCAGAGCTTGTGGCCAGGATTCAGGTAAAAGCCCACGGGGCTGAGAGTGAGGAAGAAGGAAATTTGCACAAGGAAGACACAGGGCAAGGTGGTTCAATGCCTTACCATGTTGACTTGCTTCCTGGGGGCCAAAAAGAAACCCTGCAGATTGCTCGGCCAATGTGTGCACTCAGCATGTGGTCAGACTCCTCTAGAAGGCTGTAAAGAGGAAGCTTACCTTGGAGTAGCCCATAGCTTCCAACCACAGCCCATTCCCATGGCTCAGGGCTCACCCCAAGCTTCTGGGTTCTGTCAACCAACCTTGGTGGCACCCAGAAACCAGATCCCACATCACACAGTGTGGCCTTTCATCTATACCTGAAAGTGAGGGGCAGCGTCCAACAGAGCAAGGAGGTAGTTAAGGCACTTGAGAGAAAAGGTTTGTGTCTCAATACTGTCCAACCATTGAGCCACCAAGATCCACTCACACCCTTGCATTATATCTGACTTCCCCACTACATATGGGGCCTCCGTTTTTGTCCATGAGAACAAAGTTGTCATCACTTTTTTCCCCAGAAAGAGAGGTACAATCCACTGTAAACAAGGCCCCTTCACAGTAATGCTAGATGTGAATCAAGGAGGATAAAGACAAAGGGTTAATGAATCAAGCCACAGTCCCCACTGCTGTAGCTGGTCCTGACTCCATGCTTGATATTGTCTCCCACCTCCTCTTACCTTCCGTTAAACCTCTATAGATCTACCTAATGAGATTATATAGGCTTTCATCCCTGAGAGCTCTGAGCCCTTGGTTGCCTTCCCTTTGGAGATCGTCATTGTTGAGGCTGTCCATTGTCAATTACAACTGGGTAGGAGATTCTAAGAGATACCCAGTGAATCTCCTAGCTGGGTTCAGACATACCCTTCCCTGCCCTTTTTGCATCTACATGCATTCTATCTACAGCTCTTATTCCTCAAGATAATCAGAATCAATGACCTTGACCAGTACAGTAATGAATGTCATTTTTTTCCTATCAGTCCCCTGGCATGAGGAGCAGAAGGGGGCCAGGTGGAAGTCACAGCTTTCAGTTTAGTGCAAAACATTACTATGTTCCCTGCTACAGTTCTCCCTTTCTGGGAACTAGGACCTCTAACTGACAGAGCCTACTGTTTTGAGAACAAGAAGCAAAAATTGTACAGATCTGAGAGTGAGATGGGCCGCTTCCACTTCCACGCTGATTCTGGGACTTGTAATTTCTAGGTATAGGGGACACAGTGCTCTTCAAAACAAATACCACGTTCAGGGCCCAAACCCACATGTGTTATGTTCCTGCCAGCAACTTCTGAGCATCTGACAGGCTGCTCCACTGTTCTTCCAGGCCCACTGCTTCTGGGTGATGAGGTACAACTACGTAAGATCAGTGAATCTGTTGAATTGAGTACCATCTCATTATTACCTCGTATCCCATGCACAAATTATTTCAAAATGAATCGAAATCTAAATATAAGAGCTGAAAGCATATAAGTCTTAGGTGACCTCATTATTGTACCTTCTTTGTGGAAGCATGGTGGACAAGGAAGACAAGCTCAAACCCAAGCATACCCTGGTTCTAGTAAGGACAGATCATCACTGTCCCCTCCAGTGTGGAAGTAAGGGATTCAGTGCAATCCATCTGCTACCAGGGGCTTGGCTGGTCTTCTGAGGAAGAGAACCACACCAGCTGCTCATCGTGGGTCTCGCTGCAGGCAGATTGAGCCCTCAGAGTAGTAGAACTAACTCAGTCTTGGTGGGAGGTGTCCATGCTGTTGGGCCCATATATTGTCCCCATTCCTGGTACCATGACCTTTTGATAGCATCAAAAGCTATCGTGCAGGCATTTGGTGTGGACAGGAAGAGATTCACTCACCTCATGAATCATTCTGTCTGCTTTATTGAGAGCCTCCTGGCAGCAGATGCTTTAGAGGGTGTTTGAGACCTAGAAGTTTGCACACTTGGTACCCGCTTTCAGAAGTCTGTCCATCTACCTTTCCCTAGCCCTCATTTCAGTGATCTTGGTTTTGTTCCTACCAGGCTCCTGACCAATGAATGAGCCAAGCCATCCACTACTTCCCAGGAGTCAGGGAATATCCAGTCTCAGACTGCTTCTTCTTCTGGATGAAGCTGATTACCAAATGTACTGCTCAGAGTTTTGCTCCTTGGGTGGAACTTCCCTTCACCATGTCCTTTAGGGTTGCCCCTTAGAGGGCCATAATGTGGCACCAGTCCACCCCAGACTCTCACCAACATACCACACTAGTTATCTGTGAGCCTCTTCCTTGTCATCTGAGAAGCCATGAGAGATTTATAATCCCATGTTCCCCTCCATTCCTATCTGCCCCTGACTTTCTCTCTCTGTTCCTGACTCACTGGGAAGTGGTCCCTCACCCCTCTGGCCTCTGATCTCGCTTCACATCCTTGCCAGACTAGGCCAGATGGGAGCTGGGGTGCTCCTTTCTCCTGGGTCTTGGAGATAGGGTGCTGCCTTTCCCAAGGCCTTAACATCATCACAGCAGTGATGCTGTTATCATATGGTTATATGATAACAACATCGCCCATAACTCCTGCTGATGAGGTGCTCATCGTGTGCCAGGCAATGTGCTGATAAGCAGGGCCAGTGCTAGAACGAAAAGAATCAGGAGCTTAGGACACAAATTTTAAGAAGCTTCCAGTGTCATATAAGTCCCAAGTTCCTTACATTTGGGGTTCCAGGCACTTGCATTGCTCAGTCCTGACCCTACTGATAAACTCTTAACATCTATCTTCTTTCATTCTCACAAGTAAATACTATTACCCCCATTTTACAGATGAGATTACTGATTTAAAGGTTCATCTGGGGGGATCCCTGGGTGGCTCAGCGGTTTGGCGCCTGCCTTTGGCCCAGGGCACGATCCTGGAGTCCCGGGATCGAGTCCCATGTCAGGCTCCCGGCATGGAGCCTGCTTCTCCCTCCTCCTGTGTCTCTGCCTCTCTCTCTCTCTCTCTCTATCATAAATAAATAAATAAATTTTTAAAAAAATAAAGGTTCATCTGCCAAAGTCACACTGTTAGCAATCGGTACAGCCATGTTTTCTGCCTTTAGGGCCTGAGCTCTTAACCTCTCAGCTCTATCAGCCAATTTTAGGCTGGCCTGAGCCTTGTGGGAAGCTCCCTGAGGGTGATCCTCCAGAAAGTCGAGGTTCCACTCAGATGTGGGCTGCAGGACCAGATTGCACTGATGCAGGCTGGCTGAGTCCAAGGACCTAGGTCCCACAGGATCAACCAGAAAGGTCCTTGGCTTCATGTAGGAGAGAAATCAAATGTGAGCCAAAGAAAGTGAAAACAGTTTACTGAATCATGTGAGTGACAGAGGATAGCAGAGGGAATGTCCAGGAGACTCGGAAAGGAGAGAAGAATGAGTCTTGTTGCTTGGAGCTAGGGGTTTATTCTGGCAAAGGGTCCAGAGTACGTGTTTCTTCAGGAGTCCATGGTACGATCAGTATCAGGTGAAGTATCAGGTGAATGAACAATAGGCATTATCTCATAAATTACCGAAGGTAGGGGTCAGCTAAGGTTTGTTTGAACGTAATGTACTGGAACATGTTTGGGATCTGGCTTTTCTTAGATGTTATCAGGTATTTGGGGCCTAGGACAAAACTCAGAGAATGATTAATTTTCTTGCTTCCGCCTTGAAGTGTGAGCATAGCTTCTTTGGCTTATTCAGAGGCAAAATACGAAACATGAGTAAATTGGGTCGAGCAGAAAAACAGCAGAGACGGAGGCCTTCTGAAACGGAGCTTCCTACTTCAGCACCATGCCCTTTCTCGGTATTAGCAAAGTCGAAACAGGTTTTGTGCAGGCACCGGAAGGAAGGGGCTGCACCAGAGCGGGCGGGAGGAAGGTGTGCTTTCTGGAGCATGTCCACTAGATGGCGCTCCAACACCGAGCCAAAGAGCTCGGGCAGCCAAGTGGGAGGCCCCCCAGCGGAGAGACGCAGAGCGAGGCCTTCTCTCTTCTGGCCAGCCTCCCCAGGACCCGGCGGCTGGGGTCCCGACCGAGGTCTGAGCCTCGGCCTTCCTCCTGAGCGCTGCCCACCAACCCAGGTCCCAAACCTTGCTCTGCTCTCCCGGCTCTCTGAATCTCCCACCCCCTTTCCTGCTGCCCTCAAGGGATAGACTCTGGGCGAGAAGGAGACTCAGGGCACCTGGGAGAGAATCTTCCTGCTTTCTCCTGCAAATTGAGCAGTGCCCAGCACCTCCCAGTGCCTCCACAGCACTGCCTCTTCCCTCCGTTCCCTTCCTGAATTCCCCAGGCCCTCCCTGTCACTCCCACCCTCTCAGCTTCTGCCAGTCTTCTGAGGCAGGGACCATTAAGGCCGTTTCCACAGATTTGGTGATGCAAATGAATGCAAATATATGCAAATAGCCATGTAAAGGAGGCTTGCCACTGTGGTTCTAAGTGGCTGTCACAGCTTCTCTGACACCTGTTCTGAGAGACAACTGCCCTGCCCCCCTCCTGCTCAGGCATCTATCTGCTATTTACCCCCTTTTCTCTTCCAAAGCTGACTTCTGGCCCCCTTTCCTTCAGAGCGCTGGGTGGTTTTGGGTTACAAAGGACCTTGGGGTCTTATCTCCACACTCTAGTGAGGGCAAGGAGGGAACCCCATCTTAATGCGCACAGACTTTGGCATCTGAAAATTACATCATTTTCTGGCTGTGTGGCCTTGGAAGAACAGCTTAACTTCTCTAAGCCTCAGTTTCATCATCGGTAGAATGGCAATAATGATAGTATTCACCCCAGGCTTTTGTAAAGATTCCACACAATACTGCATGGAAAGCGCCTTAGCACAGTGTCTCTAAACAAAAGAAGTGCATTAGCTATTAACATTGTTATTGTCATTGACCCCACTGGTCATCACATTCTCAGGGCTCAGACTTGGAGACTGGTATGCAGGGGGACACAGCTCAGGCATGTGTACATGTAACCCCCTCCTTGTGCATGCACGCGCATACACGCGTGCACAGCTGACAGCCTCACGCACTGGCGGGGCACATGCTCCGGTACACACACATTCAGAAACACACACAGGAGGAGGCTGTGGGAGGTGGAATCTGAGTCATCGAGACCAGAACTGTGGGTGGTGCCTTTGTCCTGATTTCCGGGGCTCCATGCTCCATTTCAAACAAGAAAATCTATGGGGGATGGCACAGCCAAGCCTCCAACCAAAGCTCATTGTGTGGGCCTTCTTGGATCAGCCCCCTCCCCAGCTGGTCCCCACCCAGCTCTGTGTCATCTAGGCTCTCCTTCCTCTGACCTTGCTCTCAACGCCACTGACTCCCCACAGGAAGGGCAGGGCAGGCACTCTGGGTCCTTGACGTCATACTGCAAGGCCTCGATGACATCATAAAGCAGGTGCCGCCCACTCCCTGGAGCATGCCTGGGGAGCTTGATGAGTATGGCAGGGAAGGAGATCTGGGGGAGTTAACATGTGGTGGTAGTTGAGAAACCTTAATTGGGAAGCAGGTAGGTTCAAGTTCAAGTAAGTCCTGGCTTTATGTGACCTTTGGTAGTTTTTTTAACCTCTGTATCTCAATTTTTTCACTCAGGGAATGAAGTTAGTCATACCCAACGCAGAGGGGCTTTATGTCTTTTCCATGAGATGATGCACATAAGTAGATACTTTCTTCAGTGCCGCGTGGACTGAATGTACATACATGGCCGTTATTTTGGATGATGCTTATCAAAAGTAAGGGCACATGGTCTGGGCAACCCACCCCTAGCAGCTGGAGCTGCCCCTCTTCCCACATTACTCAGGCCTGGAGAGGAGGAGAGCCACAGTGCTACCTGCTACATGGGGTCCTAGAGGGCCACCTCCTAGGTTGGGCATGGGTGGGGATATCATGCTTGTGTCTCTGGAGACAGGTTTGGCCAGCTTTTCTTCTTTTGGAGGGGGAAATACTGGTCATGATGGGACAGAGCCTTGAAAATTCTTTCTTTGAAAGGAAACTGCCATTTACTGTACGCCTGTAACGTGCCAGGTACCATGCTGGGTGCTGTTCCACGTGAGCTCCTTTCACCTTTCCAGCAGTCCTGAGAAGAAAATGAGTGACTTGCCCAAGGACACACAGTGGGTAAACAAAGGAACCAGGATGCAGGCCTACTCCCATTCCATGCTCTCTGCCTTACCGCGTCTTTCAGAGGTTTTAACTGATTCATGGACATAGCATCCAAGAGTATCAATTCCCTGAATGTGCAGGGGGAAGGTTCTCTATTTCTTGGGTCAGTCTCTTGAGAGCCTTGTGGGTGATGGCAGAGCTGGTGTGAGCTAGTTAATATACTGGAAGTGTCCCCAGGTGTCATACACTTGGCTCCCAGCCAGTGGTTATATGATATCAGGGAAGGGACACAGGTGCATGGGACACAGGTGCATGGAGGTAGGGGGTGGGGTGGGGGCATCCTAGACACCTGCTGGAGGCTCAGTCCTATGCCAGTGGGTAGGTGGGTGAGGAGGGGGAAGCAGCAGATGGACGGGGGCAGGATGGGGGAGGGATGCTGAGTCGGCTCTGAAGCCCAAGGTGACTTGAGAATCTGCCAAGAAGAGGCAAGTGTGAAGGAGAAGAAAGGAAGGGAGGGGAGGGGAGCTGTAGTGGAGGAGAAACTGAGGCAACCCAGAGGGAAAGGATAGTGGGGTCAGGACGTTTGCCCAAAAATGGTTAGGTATACAGGCTCTAGGGTAAGATGATTCCAGTGGCAAGAATGGTCCATTAGTTTCCTCAGCTGCAAACCAGGGTACAAATAGTCTGTACCCCAAGAACCTCCAGTTCTCTACCACTAGAACCTAAACTTCATTTTGGCCTAACTGCCAAGGAACAAGCCACAAGGACGTTAATCACTATTGGGCCCAGGAAGGGCCAGCTTCAGAAGGTTCCAGGGGCAGCTTCCCACTCAGGTCTAACCATATCATTTCTCCAAGCAATAGTCACCTTTTCCTCTGGCCCCAGATCAAAAGGCCTGCATAGTGGGGGCTCCAAGAGTATTCATTGAAAAGACGAAGCAAATAATACATGTCACTTGGCTGGTACATTGGTCAATAACTACACCTTAGGTGATTTAATGTCAGCAAATATTTCTGTTCTCAGCAAATAAGACCCCATTCCTACCCTCATGGTCTGATAGATCAGAGGGTAAAGAGTTTAAGGTGGTGATGAGTGTTACCGGGGTACCTTCAGGGGTGTTCCCAAACCAAGGCCCAGAGGAAAAGGTGGCCAACATTTGGAGGAAAAAAAATTGCATGTGGTTAGGCTGGGTTGGGGAGCCGGCCCCTGGAGCCTTCTGAAGCAGGCCCTTCCCGGCCCCAACAGTGATTAAGATCCTTGTGGCTGGTAACTCGGCAGCCAGGCCGGAAGAAAAAGCCCGTAATTAACAAGCTGGCACTCACACAACCACATGTCGGCACGCCCAAGTGCTGGGATAGCTGTCTGTCAGTTGTAGAAGCTGGTGGAATTTTTTAGACAGCTGGGCTCAAGCCGGGAAATGAATATAAGTTACATTTCTATGCATCGTTGTTCATGGTGGTAAAAAAAATTAATCAGTGACATAGCTGTGACACATACTCATTTAAGAGTCTACAGAGAAATGTTCATTTGTCAGAGGCAGCAAAGAAGAGATTATGTGTCAGCCGGGGAGGGGTAAAATATTTATACAATGGCTAATAAACACCGGTGTGTAAGGGGGTCAATTGATTGTGTCAGTGGCCACATGACAAATACACCATTGAGCAGCCATGGGCACTACCCCTGTGCCCGGGGGCTCCATTCTGATGACAAATACATAACGTGTTACTGTTAATGCTCCCTGCCGACCACCCTCCCGGCCCTCTTTGCCGGCTGGGCAACCGCAGATTACTAGGAAGCAGAACTCCCAGGGAAGCTGCCTACCCCCAAATTCATTAAGTTGAACTTGAAGTTGGTAAATTACTCCCCAAATGCCAAGACAGCTGCAAAAAAACACATTTCTTTGTGTATGTGCTGTTTTTTAAAACTTCATGTTTCTGAATTTCAGAAACATGATTGGAGGAAAATGATTGGCCTTGTTCCCTATCTCCACCAAGACCACACACCAGCACTCCTTTTTTTTTTTTTAATTTTATTTATTTATTCATGAGAGACACACACACAGAGAGAGAGAGAGAGAGAGAGACAGAGGCAGAGACACAGGCAGAGGGAGAAGCAGACTCCATGCCGGGAACCTGACATGGGACTTGATCCCGGGACTTCAAGATCACGACCTGGGCCAAAGGCAGGCGCCAAACCGCTGAGCCACCCAGGGATGCCCCACACACCAGCACTCCTGATGCAGACCTCACCCTACCCTGTGCCCTCTTGGGTAGGTGGGGGACCCCCCCCCCACACCTGCCATTGTCTAAAGGGACAGTAGTCTGGTTGAGACATATGCCATCCCCAGGCAGAAAGGAGGCCCCTGACTCTCACCTCCCTCTATGAATTTGTGAGAAAGCCTATCAAACTTCCCAGAAGGGGAAGGACATCCTATCAGCAATGACTGCTATTAGTTTTTGAGACCTGATCACCTACCAGGCCCTGTGTCAAGCACTCTACATACATTATTTCATTGAATCTTATACCACCCTTGCAGTAGTTTTTTTTTTTTTTAAGATTTTATTTATTTATTCATAGATACAGAGAGAGAGGCAGAGACACAGGCAGAGGGAGAAGCAGGCTCCATGCAGGGAGCCCGATGCGGGACTCGATCCCAGGTCTCCAGGATCACACCCCAGGCTGCAGGCAGCACCAAACCGCTATGCCACCAGGGCTGCTCCCCTTGCAGTAGTTCTAATGTTCAGTCCAGCTGTATAGTAAGAACACCAAAAACTCCAAGAAGTAGCTTTTCTAAGCCTCTCAATTTAATAGTGGGAGGTGGGATTCCAACCAGGTAGGACTCTGGAGCACAGCCTTCTGGGCCTGGCTTGCCTGTTTGACCATGTTGGAGCTACGTGTCTCATGGTTAACACCTGAAAATCTTAATCATCTAAACAATTCAGATTCTAAGTGATTAATTTATAGCCTAGAAGACTGAAAACTTCTGGAAACAGAGACTGTGTCCTATGTTCTTTGCTCACTACGTTCACTCCAGAAAAACTTGGCTGATTCTATCTCTCAACGTAGAGCTACTCCCAATCCCCAAAATGCCCCCCACCATCCTGGCTGAGGACTGTGGGTCTTGTCACCCCCTCTAAGGCCTGAGAGAGGCCTCCCTCCCCTCTTCTGCACTTGCTCCCAGCCTCGAGCCTCCTGCCAGATGCTGTAATGCCCACATCACTCCTATGAGGGCATCTAGCGTCCAACACCATCATTTGATTTGGGATGGGATGACACTCTGAGAAAACAGTTGCAGATGAAATTTCACACATATCTATGAATGTGGAGATTATAGATAAGCACACGTTGCAGCTTGTTTTTACTTTTTAAAATGAGATTCTCCCTTACAAAGTGGTACTCCACTGTGGAACTGTTAATAATGATAATATTGATGATAGTGATAATAATATTAGTTGCATTTATTGAATGTTTATTATATGCTAAATGCTTTGTGTGTTATTTCGTATAATCCTCACAATCCCGTTTTACAGATGAGAAAACTAAGAACCAGAGAATTTTTTTTTTAATATTTTATTTATTTATTCATGAGAGACAGCGGGAGAGAGGCAGAGACACAGGCAGAGGGAGAAGCAGGCTCCATGCAGGAAGCCTGATGTGGGACTCGATCCCAGGTCTCCAGGATCAGGCCCTGGGCCAAAGGCAGCACCAAACCGCTGAGCCACCAGGGCTGCCCAGAACCAGAGAAATTAAGTAATCTGCCCAAGGAGGTGGGCAAATTATGTAGCTAGTAGCTAGTAGGTGCTGGGATTTGAACCTAGCTGTACAATCTACAAAGCCCCTGGACTCTTACCTATTAAGGCCTGAATTCTCTCCTATTGCACAGAAGTGGCTCTACCCAGCCCAGATCGGGCTTCAGCCATATTGAAATACTGTAGTTCCACAGCTGGTCTTGGGATCTCTGCCTTTGGGCCTTTGCAAAAGCTGTTCCCATTGCCTAGAATGCCCTTCCTTCTGCTTGCTCTCAGATGGGTATCTCATTGAGGACCACTGTGGAGAAGCTTTGGTTCTCACATCTTACCCCATCCACAAATCAAACCCCTCCCCTGGCCTCCAGAGTCTCCCCCAAGCTCATCCAAGAGTGCCCCTAGAAGCCTGCCCTTCCACATTCCCACAGCCTACAGGACTCGCTCCAAGGGTCTAGGACAAAACATGACTGGAAAAGATCTTGCACAAGAGTGGATTATATCCCCAGTGCCAGACCCATCCTCCACATGGCCTCCACAGCATCCTTAACTGATCAGATCACTGCCCTGACACATGTCCCTCTCCAACACTGCACAAACCTCACCACCTCTCTCCTCAAGCCAAACTGTCTCACTTATGTGGTCCCTGAACAGATGCTGCTGTCTCTTGCCCCTGGCTCTTTCTACTTGGAACATTCTTCCTTCTTTTTCTGCTGTCTGCCTCCTAACTCATCTCTCAAGATTCATTTTGGGTTCCCTTTCCTTCCAGAAGTCTTCCCAGATTTCTCTAGCCTGGGCTAGCACCTTCAGAGCAGGAGATTGAGCCACTGACAACTGTGGTATTCCTAATGCCAGGCATACACAGAAAGGCCTCAGTGAATGTCAAATGAACATGCAAGTTAAATGAGTGAACTGGGAGTGCATAGAACCATAGAAAATACAGATTCCTAAGAATCCCAGACTCCACAGAGGAGATTTCGGAGGTTTTGGGTCTGAGAAGGAGCCTCAATTAAGGCAGGGAGAGCCTATGAATGGGGTTAAAGTCAGATTGTTCAAACAGACCAGCATTATGCCCTGGATGTAACTAGCTTCTTCGAGCTTTGGCCACATCACCTGTGACATGAGGACTAATAATATAGCCAATATCATGAGGTTCTGTTGGAAATTAAAGGGGATAATGCAAGTCAGGTCATATATATGTGCTCAACAGCTATCTGTTGTTGCTGCTGCTGTTGAAAACTGAATTAGGCAGGGTAGCTAAGGAGGTGGGCTATATAAGCTATTCCAGGATCCTGGGTCAGGGAATGATTGTATTTGGGGCCCAGCTTTGGCCTGCCCCCAGGCTGTGTGGCCTCAGACAAGATTCTTTCCTCTCTGAGTCTTGGTTTTCTCCTCTACAAAATAAGGACATTAATTTCCCTTCTAGTAACTACCCAATAGGATTACTGTGGGAGATCATGAGATAATATATGTGAAAAGGCTTTGAAATGTGTTCAGGGCTGTATAAATGCAAGGGATTATGCTTATCTACAGCCAGTTCGTAGGGACTTAATTATTAGTCAGCATTCAGAGGCACCAAAGCTTTGATGCAGCCCTGTAAATGTTCCCTTGGTAGCTCCTTGGTAATGGAAGGGCCCTATGGAGAAACTGAGGCTGAGTCATTGGCATGTGTTCAAAGGCCCTCGGCAGTAGAGGGCAGGGTGGCAAGGTGGCACAGAGAGCATGGCATTGGTGTTGCCACCCCAGAGCTGATCCCTGATTCTAGGGCCTCCTTCCACCAGTGCAGAGGCGGGAGGCTATAGAGATGGAGTGGAAACTCCTTGGCTTCAAGGGTGAAGGGCTTCAGATGCTGCCAGGGGCCACTGTTCTGGGTTTGCTCCTGGTGGCTCCTTAGGCTGGAGGAGCTGGAGACAGGCAGCAGCTGGCAATGACTCGGCATTTGCTAGGCCTGGCTGGCTGGTGAGGGAAAGGTGCCGGGCCTCCTGGTGTTTGCAGACCCAGAGCTGTGTTCTTTGGAGGGTGGAAGGGAGGTGGGTCCAGGCTGCCCAAGGCTAGGCTCGTCCCCAGGAGCTCAGAGCAGGCCCAGCTCTTTTTTTTTTTTTTTTTCAAATTCTTATTTATTTATGATAGTCACACACAGAGAGAGAGAGGCAGAGACATAGGCAGAGGGAGAAGCAGGCTCCATGCACCGGGAGCCCGACGTGGGATTCGATCCCGGGTCTCCAGGATCGCGCCCTGGGCCAAAGGCAGGCGCCAAACCGCTGCGCCACCCAGGGATCCCCAGGCCCAGCTCTTCATCAGGGAGAGGCAACCAGCCAGAGGGGTGTCCCTAAGCACGGCAGGGTCTGAGAGTGGATGGCTGTGGAAGGAGGAGATAAAAGACAGGTTGGAAAGCAAAAACCTAACCCTGAGATGACAGAAGTTATTCCTCTGAAGATGCGGAAGGCGGGTGAGTGGGAGGGACTAAAAGAGAAGGCATGGAGTCCCAGTGACATCATGCATTTATTTACTCATCCACAATACATCCGGAATACCTACTATATGCTGGGTAACTGAAGATAAAGCAGTAAACAAGACAGAGCTCTCCTGACCTTGTGGAGTTTAGTCCAGCGAAGGAGACGGATATCAAACATTTACATTCCCCCAGGGGAAGTGCAGGGGGCTGTAGAAGGGGAAATGAGGCTCCACCCAGGCCCCACAGCGGAAGGGCCTTTCCTGAGAAGGGAGCTTTGAGCTGAGGCCAGAAAGAGTGGGCTGGCTGGCTGGCCAGGACTGGGGGTGGAATCAGTTGAATTCAACAACTATTTATGGGTCAACTACTTTTGATAAACCAATACACCCAGTCTCTGTCCTCAAGAGTTTAAAGATTGAAGGAAAAAGTCTCCCAGGAGGAAGGAACTGCATCTGCAAAGGCAGAGGCCAGAGGGGTCGAGGCGCCACCCCCCTCGAGGATACCCCCTGCGCATGCACCACAGAGAGCACCAAGTGCAGGAGAGGTGGGAGGCCAGGGGGCAACAGAAGACCTTCCCCAGGCCCTGGAAGGTATTTGGGGCTTGTCCCTGGACAGTGAATGAGATGCTTGGATTTGCATACTTGGAAGGCCATTCTCAAGTATCCAGTGGCACCAGGGCAGATGAAAAGTCACATGTGGGAGCTTCTGTCCCACATTCCCTGCTATCAGACCAGGTGTGAAGGCAGGGGAGGGTGTATCTAGGCTGCACGTCTAAACTGCTGTCAGACTGTCTGTCACTGACCCAATGCGGGAGTGACTGAAGCTGTGTGTCTGCCTCACGCCTCCTCACCCCTTTATTAGTGTTGGTGAGCTAGCCCTGGATCTACAGCAGTCCTCTCGTGGGCCTGGCGCCTCTGTCCGTCTGAGTTTCACAAGAGATCTGTCCAGGAAGTAGAGCCAGTACTCCTACTCCCATTTTACAGATAGTGGTATTAATAACAGTAGCTGACATTATTGAGAGTTTAACTGTGTGAAGACCATGTGCATATACCACCTCACTAAATAGCCTCAGTAACCACCTCCATTTTACAGAGGAGTCATTGCCCAAGGGCACACAGCTTGTAAAGAGCAGAGTTGAGGCCAGAATCCTCTCCTCATCTCCTGTCCCTGTCCCAGGCCATCACAGCCTCTCCGGGCCTTTCATTTCTCCTCTTGTTGCTTCAGTCTTCCTGAGCAGATAGTGACCTAATAGTGCTGGAACAGCCCCATCTCCTGAGCTCAAATGGAGGGCTTCACCCTTTCATACCCCTTCCCCAACCCATGCCTGCACCCCACCCCTTGCAGGACAGTGCTCCTAAAATCCCAAGCATCTGTGGCGGAATGCTGTAGGCACCCCTGCTCATAGCAAGCACTGGTGCTCTCCTAAATCTTTCCAGAACACAGACCCCTCCTGCCTCCATCTCAGAGCCTCACTTGGTCAGAACAGACAGGCGAGGCAGGATCGATGTGCAGAGAACTCGGTAATAATCCCTGAGCAGGCAGTCAGGCTTCTGTATAAAGACAGATTAAAAACTCATTGGGTTGAGATAAGGAAATAATTCAGCCGGTTGGCCACAGTGGGAAAGCCTGCGGCTGCAGGTGCTAGTGCTGGTACAGGTGAGGGATGCCAGGGCAGGAGCAGCTCCTGGCCTTGGGAATCTGCACTTCCCCCTCCTTGGGTTTCACCCTCAGAGCCACCTTTGCTGCCTGCCTTGAAGCCAGAGCTGACAAATCCCAGTCCCTCAGGGAGCAGTGAGGGGGAGGCAGCCTGGGGAAGCTGGAGACCAGAGCTGCTGCCTAGCTCCACACCCTGGGTTATTTCCTACACGGCACTGAAATTACTTTGCTCATTTATTTGTTTACTCGTGTGCTGTCTGTCTCCTCACCTAGACTGTAAGCCCCATGATGCCAGGGACCTGCAGGTCTCCTGTTCTGCAGTGTCCCCAGCCCTCAGCTCACAGTAGGGACTTAATAACTGCTGAGTAAATGAACGCATGGCTTGGAACCCTGGCTCTTACGACTTTAAGTATATGATCTCGCTGACCCCCGTCCCCTTGGCTGAAAAATGGGCACAGTGGTATCTTCCAAACATCCAATCCAGCCCCTGGCTCCTAGAAAGGGTTATTACTGATGAAGAGAAATGGAAAATGTGTCTGACACGTGAGTCGCCATCAGGGGGCGCCCTTGTGCAAGGCCCCGGTCGCGCTGCGCCCTCCGCCGGCTTCCGAGCGCCCGCAACCCAGGCCGCCCCTGGTGTCCCGCCCCCACCTGTGGAGGGTTACCTCTTCTCCACTCCAGCCCATTCACACGTCCACCCCACTACCGGCGCGCGTGCCTGCTCGGGGGACCGTCTCCGAGCCCCGTGCCCCCTCCCCCTTGCCGGGCCCAGACTCCTTCCGCCCACGCGGCCCCATATGCTGGAAGAGCCTCCCACTCCCCATCTGTCTAGCCACTTCCTTGCCCCCGTTCTCGTCTTCGGCGTCGTCCCCTCCTCCGGGAAGCTGGTCGTGATTGAGGAGTGGAGGAGGGCCGACGTCGCGCGGGACAACCGCCTTCCACGCCCCACTCCTGCAGCCGCCGACCTTTGGGAAAATGCCCGCTGCCTTGTGCAGACGACGATCCCCAGGGCCAAGCTCCCAGCCTCGAGTCAGGATGTGCGAACAGATGCAAGAGAGAGGTCCGCGTGTGCTTCAGTTCTGTGGGCGAACCTGCTGAGGTGGAGAGTGGGGGGCCTGGAAGGACCCCGGTGTCGGCGGGCCTGGCTGGCACCACTGCTCGGCGCTGCAGCGCGAAAGCCAGATCCCGGGGTCAGAGCTCCCGGGCCGGTCCACTCAGTGACCCGGGCGTGCACGTGGGCGGCCTGGGACCAAGCCACGGCCCCTAGCGGCCGCAGGCCCAGGGAGCGCCGAGCGGAGGAACACAGCCTGCTGTTCTCGCCTGCAGGACCGGTTTCTTTTCGAAGATTGATTATTGCTGTGCGTGTGTGCGTGTGTGCGTGTGTGTGTGTGTGTGTGTTCCTTCGGGCATTGTTAGTTTTTTTTTTTTTTTTTTTAATGCACCTTGCTTGTCTAATGAATGTTTGAGTGCACCTACAACCGGAGGCTGTTTTAATGAAAGGTGAAGGCTCTGAGAAATAAATAAAAGATCATTTCCCCATCCCCTGACACCCCCTCCCCCAACAGCAGCTCTCCATCCACAGCTGTCTTCTGGAGTCCATGCCCCTGTGAAAGAATTCTGTTCCTGTTTGAATGTTCCCATGTAAATGCTGCTGCTCTCCCGAGGAAATCACACCCTTCAGTCGGTCCCTCTCAGGGCCTTTATTAAGGGTGTGAGGGGGGAGATGATGGAGGGGAAGGGAAGCTCTCAGGGAGAGGAGGAAGGCTTCCTCTCAGGCTGGAAAGCTGGATTGTGGATTTGCTCACCCACTGGTTGAGCGAGTGCCCACTTTGTGCCTGGCCTTGTGCTGAGAGCCGTGGATACAGAGAAAACAGGCACAGGGTCATATCAGTGTCCTCAGCATCAACTATTCGTTTAGCATCTCTTGGGACTACATTTTGACCCTGGAGAATTAAACTCAGAATGTACAATTTCCTCACCTGTGATATGGAGATGAGAATGAGAGGCGCCTGAGTGGCTCAGTCGGTTAAATGTCTGCCTTCTGCTCAGGACATGATCCCAGGGTCCTGGGATTGAACCCTGCAGTGTCCTCCCTGCTCAGTAGGGAGCCTGCTTCTCCTCCTTCTGCCCTTGCCCCCATGGCTCCTGCTCTTGCTTGCTCGCTCTCTCTCTCCCGAATGAATACATTTTTTAAAAACCTTTTTTTTTTAAATGGAGATGAAAATGAGATCGCGGGTGTAAAGTGCTTAGTACTGTACCTGGCACAAAGCAAGCACTTAATAAATGCTAGTATTATTATGTACCACGTGGTTAGTGTAGGGGCTGTGAGAAGGCGAAGCAGTGGGACACAGACCTAGCTAAACTCTGTCCCAGCCATCCTTCAACAGATAATTGCTGAATGCTTAGGTACCAAGCACTGTTTTCTGCCTCCTGGATGCAGTGGTGAGACAGGTAGACCCCACCTCCATGGATAGAGAGCTTGTGTCTAGTAGGGGAGATTGGGTCCCTAGACAGGCTCTTCGGTGGCAGGGTGCGCAGAGCTGTAATACGGCAAAGTACAGGCAGCCGTGGGAGCTCAGAGCAGGGGTACTTTACACTAACTGGCTTCCCAGAAGAAGGCAGTTTAGCCAGACAGAGGTGTGGGGGACGGGGTGAGGAGGTGTGAGGGTTGGGAGGGAATTTCTAGGCATGTGGAACTGCCTGTTGGAAGGCACAGAGGTTAAGAGAATGAGCTCCTGGCTGGTTTTGGAAATGAAATTTCAGTCTTTCATGATGGTAAATGAAACAGCTTTGGGATCAGATACCTGGAATCAAATCCTTGGTCTGCTGTTTACCAGCTATGTGACCTTAGTCACGTTATTTAAACTCTCTGTGCCTCAGTTTCCTATTCTGTAAATGGGTATATTATCAATAAGAGATTAATAATAGTACCCACTTCATTGGATTGTTGTGTACAATTAATGAAGTGACATCTGTAAAGGGCTTAGCCCAAGGCCTAGCATAAGGTAAACATTCAATAACTGTTAAACAGTAATATTTGGTGAAGATTACACCACAGCATTGAGAGGTGAGTGAGAGAGTCAGATCATGAAGGACCTTATAATCGATGTTAAGGGGTTTGAACAAACCTAGAAGCAAGAGAGAATTAGTGGGGATCCCTGGGTGGCACAGCGGTTTGGCGCCTGCCTTTGGCCCAGGGCGCGATCCTGGAGACCCAGGATCGAATCCCACGTCGGGCTCCCGGTGCATGGAGCCTGCTTCTCCCTCTGCCTGTGTCTCTGCCTCTCTCTCTCTCTCTGTGTGTGTGACTATCATAAATAAATAAAAATTAAAAAAAAAAAAGAGAGAGAATTAGTGGAGTGACAGATCAAATCTGCACTCATCCCTGGCGTCACTTTAGGCTCCTCTCTTTTCTTTTTTTTTCCCCCTGGACTCCTCTCTTTCACACTCCACATTTAGTTCATTAGCAGATATTGTCAGCTCTCCCTTCATAAATCATGCAGCATCTGACCACTTCTTACCACTTCCAGAACCACCGCCCAGGTCCAAGCCATCATCTCCCCACACATTGTTCCAGTGGCCTCCTAACTGATCTCCTTCCTTTTCTTCTTGGCTCCCTAAGGGTTAGTTCTCCAAGCAAAGCAGCTAGAGGGATCCTGTTAAAATGTAAATCAAATTGTGTCATTCCTCTGCTCAAACCCTCCAATGGCTCCACATTTCGCTCAGAGTCAAAGCCAAAGTTTTTAAAATGGCCTACAAACCCTGCAAGGTGTGGCCTCCTGCCAAATCTCTCCCTCTACTCTTACTCCTCTAGCTTTGCTGCTCTCTGTACACTTCCTCAAACATAAACCTGCCAACCACAGTCCCAGCTGAGGATTTTGCACTTGCTGTTCCATCTGCCTGGAAGCTAGAGCTCCACGTGTGAGCAAGGCTCTCTCCCTTACTTCCTTCAGATGTTGCTCTGTGAGGGCTTTTCCCCTCCCCACCCCGCCCATCTTGCTAATAACAGGCCTCTCTCCTGCCTGAGCATTCCTTAGTTCCTTCCTCTGCTTTTTTTCTTTCCATGACAGTTATCACTCTCTAGATATTATAAATTGACTTGATTATTTCTTATTGGTCCTCCACCTCCCGGCTGGAATATAAGCTCCATGAAGGCAAGGGCTTTGTCCTGTTCATTGACGTGCCACCAGTGTATAGGACAGTGTCATGGCATATGGTAAGCTCTTAATAACTGCCTGTTGAATGGATGAGTAAATAAATGGCTGTACATCAGAGAAAGGCCATTGTGATGCAGTGTACAGAATGAAGGAGGAGTGGGGCAATAGTGGGGGCAGGATGGGAGAACTTTGCATTTGCCCCAGGGAGGGCTGATAGACAGTTCACATGGGCCTAGGTGATAAAGTTGGGAAGCAGTGAGTGGTCTGGAGAGATACTTAGGTGTCTGTAGAGTTTGGGGACTGTCCAGTGGTGAGAGAAAGGATGAGGTGAAGGACAGTGATGTTGCCCCATTTTTGGGTCTAGGTATCTTGGTGAACAGTCGTGCCCATGACTGAGCTGGGGAAGGGGAAGCAAATTGAGGTGAGGGGTTGTTGATGTGAGTCTATCTAAACCTCAGTTGCCTTATTTGTAAAATGGGGAGGATTCGACATCCCCACTTTTTACTTTCTGGGGTAGTTGTGGAGACTGATAAAAGAAATGTAAACCTTTTGTATGAATGCCCAGTGGGTTCCCATCTATGAAGGAGCATTATTATTATTACTATTAAAGTCCATTTAGGGAGATCACACAGGCAAGTGAGATGAGAACCTGCGGCAGAACCTAATCAAATGCCAGCCTAGGTCAAAGCAAATGCCAGAAAGCATAGTTAAGTCGATATATGCAGTGGGTGGTCAGGGAGGGAGAAAACATTGTGGCCTGAGCTGTCAGAGGCTATTCAGAGAAGGGATTTGGACGGATCCTGGATTGAGAAAAAGGGGAACAAGAGCACAGATTGGGGTTTAGTTAGAGGCCTGTGAGCATAAAAGCCCCAAGGTAGTTTGGAGATCTGGTGGTATGCAGGGACCCCTGGATATGAGATGGATGATGACCACCACTGGACCTCCTCCTCCCTGCCTTCAGTTGCCAAATGAGAGAATCATGGTAATCCTTAGGCAAGGGACAGAGAGGGCAAATCCTGAGTAATTGGGCAGAAACATCACTGCCCAGCCCCTGGGCCCAATGAGGGTATAAGGAACTTATCCCAGCCAAGAGAAAGAGTAGATGGGCAAACAGGGGAGGGAAAGGTTGGGGCAGTTGAGCCTCCTGCCCAGAGTGGAAGAGGGTTGAGGAATGGAGGGCTGGAGATTTCCTTGGGCAACCATTGACAGGATGACATGATTGATTCAGTTTTTGGTTTCTGTTCTGGTGTGCAGGGCCTAGTCCTAAGCCTTGCTGAGGGCCTGGGTGACTGGTAGACCCAGGCAGCTACTTCTCCAGACCTCACTAAAAACAGGAGTAAGCTGCCTGTCCCTTGCTCCACCCTCCCTAGTGCTAGGGAAAGCCAAAGTTGTGTCAGGATGGGACAGACTTCTCCAAAGTGATGGACCCAACTGTAGGTTCTCAGTCTGGTTTGTGAGTTGTGATTACTTAGTTCCCACTTCAAGGAATGTTTCCCCCCACCTCATACCTAGCCGGTTTATAAGCCTTCATCCATTTACCAGTTCAAATTTCAGGCCCTTTCTGGCCACCTTGCCTCAGGTAGTCCTCTCATTCCCTGCCTGTCACCTCATTTGTTTCATTTCCCTAGAAAGCATGTGTCACCAAATCATATCTTTTACTGACTTATTAATAAGTCCTTGTATGCTTCCTTGGACTGGATCATAAACTCTTTAAGGCTGGGACCCTAACCTGTCTCTTGTCCATCTTACTCTCTCTTCAATACCTAGAATAGTGCCTAGCATATAATAGACACTTACTAAATTATTTGTAAGATGAAAGAATTAAGTGAGTGAAGGAGTTCCTTCCCCTATCTCTCACACCCTAAAGGACAAGGAGGAAATCATATATATGTGGTCACAGATATGACCATGGAGTCATATCTAAAGAGATTGGGCACAACCTCAAGCTGTAAGGCCCATGAGCTCAGTCAAGTGTGTGTGTGTGTGTGTGTGTTGATGAGAAGGGGGAAGACCACCAGTTGCAAGCTGAGGTTCCTGCTGCCTCAAAGGCAGGGAGTCCCAGAGACTTGTTCAAAGGCCTGCTTCTTTTGAGGAGCAGGAGAGAGGAAGAGATGAGGAGGGAGAGGAAGCGAAGAGGAGGGATTCTGAAGGTGCCCCTAGAGGCATGTAGCGCTTGCACGACCTCATACTGCCAGCTGGGGGCACCCAACCAAGTATGTCCACATCATCCCCACAAATTTCCAGACCAACTGAAGCCCCCGCTGCCCCTCCTCCTGGAGAAGTGTCAATGTGAAGAGGGAGAATTTGCTCTCTCAAGTGTGACCTGGGGTTGGCGATGAATACCAGAGACGGTGGTTTCAGCTAGAATAACATGTCCCACGGTGGGCTGCGTTCGGGAATGCTGGATTGGGTAACTGGCAAATTGAAAGGCTGTTTCATACTATAATGGTTAAAGAAAAAGGGAATTATCTCATGCCTTTCTTTTCGGCTATCAAGGTGTCAGCGTATGCTAATTACCTGGCAGAGGCTTCAACGGAAAGAGGAAGAACAACTATTATATTTCTGAGGAAAGATTTATCTTGTGTTATTGGCGCCAGTTGGAGGAGGAGGTGGGGGTGGCAGGGGGTCAAAGAGGCAAATCGAGAGCTGTTCCTTGACTCGAAAGGAATTGAAATGCCTTTGAACTGAGGCTTCTCTTCTAAGATTAGAAATAACAAGCCTCGCTGGGAGAGGTTCTGCCCTGAGCCTGTCAGGGGAGGGGACAGGATGGGCAGAGGGCTCCAGTGTCCTAGGAGAGTGTGGGAGGGTCAGGGTGGGTGTAGCTGGCTGCAGAGGGCAGTGAGACTCCTCCTTTCATTCACTGATTGATTATTCATTGATTGATTATGCGAAGGGGGACTTTCAGAGAAGAGAGGAGGTGAAGAAACAGGCTTGGAGTCAGGCAACACTGAGTTTTAAATCCTGGCTCCTCCACTTCTTCACTGGGGTCCATGGCACATCTTTCAGAGACTCTTTCTTGTCATCTCTGGGGAAAATAATACCCCCTTCATATGGTTACTATCACAATTAAACGGGTCATGAAATGAAGTGCTCAGTGCAGCTCAGTCATAGCAGCTGTCGATATGATTATTCAACAAATATTTTCTGAATACCCTGTAGTTCAAGGCACTGGGGAAACAAAGCTGGATAAGAGGGCTCTGCCCTCAAGGAGCTTATCACAGAATGAAGGATCTGTACCTCCTCTGGCTTCTGCTCTCTCAGAGGTCCCAGAAAGTGGTGGTGCGGGGGTGGGGGGGGGTGGTCCACAAGCCTTACATAAGCTATGATAGCACCAATAATAATAGTAGTAGTAGTAGTAGTTAACTCAAACTAAATGCTTGACAGGTATAAACTCAAAGGGAGATCTAGTAGGTAGGTTGCAGAGGGCAGAGGATAAATCCAAGATCTGAAAGAAAGGGGAGGGGCTGCCTGCAGGAGCTGTTGCTCAGGGCTGGAGCACTAGAAATCAACCCTGGGGGGCTGGTACCTCTGAAAAACCTGTTTCCAGGGGCTGGGGTTGGGGGGGCGTCTAGGGTCAGGTGAGCTGACTTCTCATCTGCTGACCTGCCCGTGTTCAATCTCAGCCACCCTCCAATTCCTTCCCTCAGAGTCGGTGGGCTGTAGAACAAGTGAGCTGGAGAGTGAGAGCCTGGTGTCCTAGCACGGGTACAGGCTGTGGTGTGGAGGGATCTGCATTCAAATGTTACCTCTGGTACTTATCAGTTGGGTGGTCTTGGGCCAGTACCTCAGCCTTACTGTGCCTCAGTTAAATAAAGATCATAAGAAAAAAAAAAAATAAGAAAAAAAAAATAAAGATCATAAGGCCTAACCGTGGGGTGGTTGGGCAGGTTAATAAGGCATTCAAAGCACCTGGCACACAGTAGGTATTCCCAAATGGCAGAGGCGATTTTTAAAATTGGCCATCCCTGTCGGCTGTGTCTGATTCAGTGCCAGCTCAACCCCTATGGCCTGGAGAGGCAGTGAATGCCTCGGGAATGGCAGTGAAAGGAGTGGGGGTACCACCAGGTGGGTTGTGTGGCAGGCAGAGACTTTGAGCAGGTAATGGCTGTCAGGGACCAGCAAATCACAGGTGTCTCAGAAACAACAGGAGTTACACTCAGACACCAAAGAACAAACACATAGCACAAGACGTTTTGCCAAAGCAAAGCTGTTTTGATCGTTCCCGGATGTGACATGTTTCGCATGAGGAAAGAGAGCCTCTTGCGTGAGGCTGCCTAATTGACAGCCCGCAGCTCCACACGGGCAGGGTGGGGGATGGGCCAGTGCCATCCCCCTCCCCCAGGCCAGCCTGCATCATCCTAGGCACCGTTGGCTGAAATGTCCGTGAGGGAGGGAGGCTTATTAGTACCAAAGCCTCCAGATCCAACCCCTGCCTCTCCTCTCTCCAGCCCCATGCTGCATCCCTCCTGGAAAGCAGACTATGTGCCAGTCTAATTGAACTTCTCAACTTTGCCACGTGTACCAGGCTCTCTCTGGCTCCCAGGCCTTTGCATATCCTGTTGTCTCTGCCTTGGATTGTCTCCTCCTCCCCCCTCCCAACCACCTGGCTGGTATTGGCAAATACCTACTTAATAACAAAATAATAGCAGTTTACATTTATTGAGCACTCACTCTGTGCTAAGTGTTTCCCAAATGTTATCTTATTTAATCCTCACAACAATGACAAGGAAAAATAATCGCAGTTGACAGGTAGTAGATGCCCACCATTTGCCAGGCACTGTTCCAAGGGCTTTATATGTATTAACTCACTTAGTTACAACGCCATAGGGTAAGTTAACATCACAATCCTTATTTTATAGTTAAAGCAACCGAGGCACAGAGTGGTGTAGTGACTTACTCGAGGTCACCAGCTAGAAGTAGCAGAGCCAGATTCCAGCTCAGGATTTCATCACCACTCCACCACCTGGCTCCTAGAGATCCTTTAAGGATGCAGGAGAAGGTCTACCTCCACTCTCCTTGATAGGGTCAGGCGATTCCTGTGGGCTTGCACGGCTCTCTATGCTTTACAACATCTCTCTCTCCACCTCCTAGGAGCACTTACCGCACTACCAAGTTTGCTTGCTTGTCCTCTGCTGGTCTGGAAACTTCTGACAATAGAGAGCATCTGCCTGGTTCATTGCTGTGGCCTCCAAGCCCTAGTACAGTGCCTGGCACACAGGAGGGGCTCCAGATATGTTTGTTGGATGCCTGCCTGAAACCTGTTTGGGCACATTCCTGCTCTGGCTCCCCCTTTTCTTTCTTTTTTTCCCCCTTTTTAAAAAGATTTAATTTATTTATTCATGAAAGGCAGAGACATAGGCAGAAGGAGAAGCAGGCCTCTTGCAGGGAGCCAGATGCTGGGCATGATCCCCAGACCCCAGGATCAACCACTGAGTGCCCAGGTGTCCCTCTGGCTCCCCCTTTTCAATGACAAGGACTGCAAAGCCCCACTGTATGCATTAACTGGAGTACAAAAAAATTCCATCACATAAATTCTGGGTTTTCATTTTTGTAGGGTTGGTGGGAAGCAGGATTTTTCCATCCATTTTTCTACCATCTAAAGATGGTAAAGCTTATCTGTACACAACTGACCCTATGCTGAACTGAAGATATTCCCAATGATGATAGGGCAGTCACTTCTTGGTACCTCCATTCACTTTTGAGAAGTGCACATTCAGTGCAGCTGGGTATTAGGCCAGGAGCCCCATACCAGTCCTCCATCGTGTTTGTTCTAAATTTGCATTTCTCCAGGGGACCTTTAGGGAAGGAGATGGAGAGCCAGAGGGGCCCTAGAGAGGGCAAGGGGCTCTGGTTTCATTCCACACATAACTTCTCTCCTTGAAACATCAACAACTAGTGCTCCAGCAAACCGGCACCTAAGGCACCTGCGTTTACTTTCCAACTGCCAGAGTGGCTAGTTGTTGACTAATACCTTTGATGGTGACGCAGAAATAATAAACCCTGCCCTGCTTTGGCAGGAGTTGCCAAAGGAATGGAAAAGATGGACAGCTAACTCATAGAAGAGCAAGATTCTTGAGGAGGCACGTCCAGGCAAGCTCCTTGGGGGAGGTAGCCTTCAGTCTAGCCTCTGCCCCCCGCTGGCCTTTCCCCTGTGATTACAGGGAGCCCAGAAATGTCATATGGCCCTCAGCCTGGATTTACTCTTTAGGTCAATGACAATTTAGGGAGAGGTTATGACAACCTGCAGGAGAGGAGAAGCAAGTCCCCATCATGGCACCAATATCCACCCCCATCCCCAGGGATGCAGCCTGCCTGGCCGAGCTGGGAGGTGTGGGAGCCTTACTTTCCTCACTAATAAAATGTAGATAATGATAATACCTTCCTCCCAGGCCTGTGGTGAAGATCAAATGAGAGAATGCAGGCAAAAGTGTCTTATATGCTATAAAAGGCTCTGACAAATGCTCATTATTTCTTCCTATTCTTCTCCTAGAATTTATCAAACACTTTATGGGCCCTGCAGGTATTTTTTTGCCTCTATTCTGCATGGCTTTCTCTGGCCCACGAATCTCATCTCCTCTCCTGCTGTGTTCTGGGGAAGGCAGGGTAGCTCAGTGGTTGCGGGGGGCAGCTCTGGTGGCTCAGTGGTTTAGCGCTGCCTTCAGGCCAGGGCATGATCCTGGAGCCCTGGGATCGAGTCCCACAAGTCTCACGTCAGGTTCCCTGCATGGAGCCTGCTTCTCCCTCTCTCTCTGCCTCTCATGAATAAATAAATAAAATCTTAAAAAAAATAAAATAAAGAGCGCAGGCTGGTCCAAGTTTGAAAACTGACCCCAACTCTTCCTAGAGGAAGACCAAAGACCCAGGCAAATCTCACCTCTTTGAGCCCTTTAGTTTCCTTCTGTGTAAAATGGGCATAAACCTAGAATTTCACTCATAACGTTAGATATGAGGCCAAAATGAGTTACTTTGTGCAAAGTTCTTAGGGCTGTGCCAATTACATTTAATAGAAGTCCGCTGTGCTGCGGTTGTTATTTATTCTCTCTGGTGGGAGGGACTATACCTTAGCTTTTTGAGTGGTAGGATCAGGGGAAAGAGACCCCCAGCACAATTTTCATAGGCTTTCTTGTCTCCACACTCAGAGAGGGGCTAGATCAAGAAACAGATCAGGTGTTCAATCATTCAACAAGCAGTGTTTGAGCACTTCCTCTGTGCCAGGCTCTCCCAGAATGGCAGTGACTAAGTTACAGTCCCCATTACTGGGAAGGTTCATGCTACAGTGAATAAAATGGTTGTCATTCATTCATTCATTTGTTCATTCAGTCAGTCGATTATCACCCATTCACCAGGATTTCCCAGAGCAGGTTTCATTTTAGGCTGTGGGGCACAGGGCTGGGTGCAAGACACGGATTAAGAGAGGCAAAGGTCCCTTGAAGTCTCTGCCTCTGTCAGATGCGTCTTCTCCCCTCTGGTCAGTGGCCTCAGTGCCCCCACCTGGACATCAGAGGGTTGCTTGAGTTGGTCCCCAAACACCGGGCCCACACCAACATTCCAGGTTTCTGAGCCACGATAGACAAATGCTGAGTGACACCCCCATCCATGCTCCCAGCCCACGCACTCATTCAGGGCTCAGGCACCAACTGCTCAGAGCTCATTAGCGGCTGCACAGCCATTGCCACATGTCACAGGCTCTTACAGTCTCCATTACCGAGGGTCCTCGCTCTCTGTATTTTTAGCCCGCATCTGGAAGAGACGGCTGGCGTCTCCTACAGTTACACATGTCAGGTTCAGCAGTTTCAACAACTCCTCAGGCCTCTGGGCACCTAGATGTGGAGGCCCTAGATCTGCTCCTGGAAAGGAACCTGATGGGAGATGTGAGGGCCAGGGGTGGGTCCAAGGATCCTCCCCTCCAATATAACCCCCAGGTCTGGGACTCCACCTCCCAGGTAGAACAGAGTCCAGCCCCCTCCCCCCATTTCAAGTTATCAGGGACCTACAAAGACAAAGAGCTCTTTGAGTGACACTGGAGTGAGGGTGGTGATGCCAACTTGGCAACAAACCCCAGGCCATCCCCAAGGACCAGCCCCTAGCTCTGCCTGCAGACAGGTGGAGCAAAGCACACAGAAGCCACCTAGCAGTATGTTGTCATCTAACATGGTCAGAGCAGGCTTGTGTCTGCCCATGGGAGACAGAGCAAGCCCCAGCCACCAGCCCAGCCTAAGGGTTCCTCTGGTATTGGGTAAGAACTGCATCTTACATATGCTGGAATGCTGGAGAGTGGGCTCAGAAGTTAGTGGCCCCTGGTGGGGTCACCAGGAAAGGAGAGAAAGGCCACAGCTTGCCTAGGCGGAATTGGAGGTACAATGTAGGAGGGAGTGGGAAGCAATCCCACAAAGAGGAGAGCAGATATCCCCACCCCAGGCTTGAGATGGGAATAGGGTGTGCTCTTGTCAGGAGCACCAGAGCCTGGATTCTAGGAAGAGAAAAAGCCTCTATCAAGGACACAGCTTAAATGTTCTCTCTCTCTCAATGGTCACATACACTAAGATTTGCTGATAAAATAAGGTAATAATAATGAACAGTTATTACTCTGAGCCAGGCAGCGTACTAAGTGTTCTCCTCACATTTCCTGATTCTCTTACTGATGCTTCACATTAAGGCAGGAACTATTATGATTATTCCCATCTTATAGATGAGCAGACTGAAGCTCAGAGAGACCAAGCAACTCACCTAAGTTCACATGACTGGCAGGTGCGAAAGAGACAGAATTTCAATCCAGAATCCGGTCTCAGCCTCCACTATATAAGTAGCCTCCAGACAACCAGAAAAAGGAATGACATAAGTTCCCACTCAGCAGTGACATTTTATAGGCCGTGTGGATGGAAGAACATTGATGTAAGGTGTGATGTGAATGTTTGGGTTCTGCTGCCAGCTGGTGGTTCTGACAGATCCCTATTTTCCTCTGGGCCTCAGTGAGAGGCTGGATTGAGGTGGGCATGGATCCACACCACACCATGCCTCTGTTCTGAGCTCCCCCTTGGCTCTGACTAGATGATTAATAACAACAACTCCAACAACGATATTAGCAAACATTCATGGAGCATTTATCCAGGCATATTACATGAACTATTTCATTTAATCCTCACATCTCAAATGTGACATATTATTCTTTTTTTTAGCAATGTATTTCCTTTTTTTTTTTTAAGATTTTATTTATTTATTCATAGAGACAGAGAGAGAGAGAGAGAGAGAGAGAGAGAGAGGTAGAGACACAGGCAGAGGGAGAAGCAGGCTCCATGCAGGGAGCCCGACATGGGACTAGATCCCGGGTCTCCAGGATCATAACCCGGGCTGCAGGCTGCGCCACCGGGGCTGCCTGTGACATATTATTCTTAAACAGACAAGAGTGAAGCACAGAAAGGCTGAGCAACCTGCCTAAAGCCACACAGCTAATAAGAAGTGGTCTGGAGTTTGAAATGTGGTCTGCTCTTCACCACTCCCCTATTCGGCCTCTTGTAGGATTAGTCCTGCAATGCCTAAATATTTTGAGAAGGAGAGGCCTCAGGTAGCCTTTGCCTGCGCTGGAGGGAGGTATGGGTAGGGCCTACATTATTCCCAGAAGGCACTCAGAGTTTCCTGTTTTCAGGATGAGAGCAGCCCCCTCCTTACTCTCAGGCTCAGGGAACCCGTCCCTTTCCATCCCATTCCATTCCATCATCCACTTACCTCCAGTGCTCTGAGACCTCCCAAACACAGGATAGCTGCTGAGAGAGCAGAGAGGGAGCCTGCAATATCTTTGCCCCATCTGGGTGGGGCCTGGAGTAGCAATGGGAAGACACCAGGCGCAGAGACCTGGGGATGGCTGATCTTTGCCACCATCTATGAATTGACCATATATTTACCGTGTGCTCACTCAGTGTCAGGCACTATCTCAGGGCAGAGTTGCCATAAGTACTGGTGCAGCAAACAGCCCTCTGAGAGCCTGTTCATACTGTGGCCACATGTACCTGACACCTTACTGGATACTGGGAATGACCAACCTTGTGCCTAACCTTGCAGAAGATGTAGTCTCATAAGGGTGATAGTCAGATGGACCAGGGATTACCTGGCAGTGTGGTAAGACTGGAGTAAGAGCTGTGACAGCTTGCCGGAGAGGCAAGATTATATTTGAGAAGTCAAAGAAGGCTTCCTGGAAGAACCAACTTCTAAACCAAGATCTGAATGATAAATAGAAATGGCCTACTTGGCAGGGAAAGAATGTTCCAGGTAAATGAAAGAGCATAAGTAGCTAATTATAATACAAATGACACAGGCTATAATATTAATATGAACAAAGAGCATAGGGAGCCTCTGTTTATTTAATAAGTTGGTTACTCATTGATACAAGCATTTATTAAAGAGATAGAAAACAGGGCAGCCCAGTGGCACAGTGGTTTAGCGCCGCCTACAGCCCAGGGTGTGATCCTGGAGACCCGGGATCGAGTTCCATGTTGGGCTCCCTGCATGGGGAGCCTGCTTCTCCCTCTGCCTGTGTCTCTGTGCCTCTCTAAATAAATAAATAAATAAATAAATAAATAAATAAATAAATATTTTTTAAAAAGGAGATGGAAAACAGTTATGACTGGTAGTTATAAAATTTCACCTTTGAACTAGGCCTTGAAGGATGAGTTAAGAGTTTTCTGAGGGGAAAAGAGGGAGAGAAGTATCCAAAGAGAGAAAACCACAAGGGCAAAAGCATATGGTCCAAGATTTTTTTAAATTGAAGTGTAATTAATATACAATATATTAGTTTCAAGTGTACATATATTCTATATATTATTCAGTGCTCACCACAATAAATATAGTCACCATCTGTCACCATACAGCATTATTACAATATTATCGACTGTATTCACTATGCTGTACTTTTCATCTCTGTGGCTTATTTATTTTATAACTGGAAGTTTGTACCTCCTTTTTTTTTTTTTTTTTTAAAGATTTCATCTATCTGTTCATGAAAGACAGAGAGAGAGAGAGAGAGACAGAGACACAGGCAGAGGGAGAAGCAGGCTCCATGCAGGAAGCCTGATGCGGGACCTGATCCCTGGACCCCAGGATCATGCCCTGGGCCAAACCACTGAGCCACCCAGAGATCCCCAAGTTTGTACCTCTTAATCCCCTTCACCTCTTTTACCCATCTCCTGATCCCTATCCCCTCCGGCCATTATTATTTGTATTTAAGGAACTGGTTTTTGTTTGTCTGTTTTGTTTTGTTTTTTAGATCCCACATATAAGTAAAATCATATTGGTTTTGTCTTTTTCTGTCTTATTTCACTTAGCATTATACCCTTTAGGTCTATCTATGTTGTCACAAATGGCAAGATCTCATTCTTTTTTTTTTTTTTTTTTTTTATGATAGTCACAGAGAGAGAGAGAGAGGCAGAGACACAGGCGGAGGGAGAAGCAAGCTCCATGCACCGGAAGCCTGATGTGGGATTCGATCCCGGGTCTCCAGGATCGCGCCCTGGGCCAAAGGCAGGCGCCAAACCGCTGCACCACCCAGGGATCCCGATCTCATTCTTTTTTATGGCTGAGTATTATTCCATTGCATATGTGTATAAATGTACACATTATATTGTTAATTTTAGCCATTCTGATAGGTGTGAGGTGGTATCTCATCGTGGTTTTGATTTGCATTTCCCTGATGATGAGTGGTGTTGAGCATCTTTTCATGTGTCTGTTGGCCATCTGGATGTCTTCTTTGGAAAAATGTCTATTCATGTCTTCTGCCTATTTCTTAACTGGATTATTTGATTTCTGGACATTGAGTTTGGTAAATTCTTTATAGATGTTGGCGAGGATGCTGAGAAAGAGGAATCCTCTTGCCATGTTGGTAGGAATGTAGGCACTCTGGAAAACAGTATGAAATTCCTCAAAAAGTTAAAAATGGAACTACCCTACGACCCAGCATTTGTACTACTAGGTATTTACCCAAAGTATACAAAAATACAAAAAGATTTGAAGGACAACATGTACCCCAATGTTAATAGCAGCATTACCCATAATAGCTAAACTAAAGGAGCACCTAGGTGGCTCAATTGGCTGAGCATCTGCCTTCAGCTCAGGTCATAATTCATAATTTCAAGATCTTGGGATTGAGCCCCAAGTCAGGCTCCCTGTGCAGTGGGGAGTCTGCTTCTCCCTCTTCCTCTGCCCCTCCCCACTGCTTCTGCCTGCTCTCTCTCTGTCTCAAATAAAACAAAAAACAAACAATAGCTAAACTGTGGAAAAAGCCCAAAAGTCATGTCCATTGACTGATGAATGAATAAAGATGCGCTATATATATACCACACACACACACACACACACACACACACACACACACACAGGTAATACACTGTTATGTATATGTATGTATATATATATATAATGGTATATTATTCAGCCATCAAAATAATGAAATCTTGCCATTTACAATGATGCGGATGAAGCTACAATGTATTACGCTAAGTGAAATAAGTCAGAAAAAGACAAACACCATATGATTTCATTCATATGTGGAATTTAAGAAACAAAACAGAAGAACATATGGGAAGGGGGAAAAAAGAAAAGGAAGCAAACCATAAGAAACTCTTAGCTATAGAGAACAAACTGAGGGTTGATGGAGGGAGATGGGGATGGGCTAGATGGGTGATGGTCATTAAGGAGGGAGCTTATAATAGTGAGCACTGGGTGTCATATGTAAGTAATGAATCACTAAATTCTGCTTCTGAGGTGCACCTAGGTGGCTCAGTCAGTTTAGCATCTGCCTTTGGCTCAGGTCATTATCTTGGTGTCCTGAGACCAAGCCCCACACCGGATCCTTGCTTAATGGGGAATCTGCTTCTCCCTCTCCCTCTCTCTCCCTCTGCACTCTCTCTCTCAAATAAATAAATAAACAAATAAACAAATAAATAAATCTTAAATAAATAAATATATTCCTGAAACCACTATTATACTATATGTTAACTAATTAGAATTTATTTATTTATTTTATTTATTTTTTTTTTTAAATTTTATTTATTTATGATAGGCACACAGTGAGAGAGAGAGAAGCAGAGACACAGGCAGAGGGAGAAGCAGGCTCCATGCACCGGGAGCCCGACGTGGGATTCGATCCCAGGTCTCCAGGATCGCGCCCTGGGCCAAAGGCAGGCGCCAAACCGCTGCGCCACCCAGGGATCCCGACTAATTAGAATTTAAATAAAAAATTGAAACAAACCAACCAAAAATATATATTTATATACATTTTATTTATTCATGTATCACTGGCTGTTTGGATTGCTTCTATATCTTGGCTATCATAAATAATGCTGCAATAAACATAGGAGTGCATGGATCTTTTGAATTAATGTTTTTATTTTTTTTTTTTAATTTTTTTTTTTATTTATTTATGATAGTCACACAGAGAGAGAGAGAGAAGCAGAGACACAGGCAGAGGGAGAAGCAGGCTCCATGCACTGGGAGCCCGACGTGGGACTCGATCCCGGGTCTCCAGGATCGCGCCCTGGGCCAAAGGCAGGCGCCAAACCGCTGCGCCACCCAGGGATCCCATGTTTTTATTTTCTTTGGGTTAATACACAGTAGTGGAATTACTGGATCATATGATATTTCTATTTTTAACTTTTTAAGGAAACTCCAGACTGTTTTCCATAGCGGCTATACCACTTTGCATTCCCTCCAACAGGGCACAAGCATTCTTTTTTTTTTCTGCATCCTCACCAACACTTGTTATTTCTTGTCTTTCTGATTCTAGTCCTTCTGACAGGTATGAAATGATATCATGGTTTTGATTTGCATTTGCCTGATGATTAGTGATATTGAGCATCTTTTCATGTGCCTGGTGACCATCTATATGTCTTTGTTTTGTTTCGTTTTTCTATATGTCTTTGAAAAAAAATCTACTCAGGTCCCCTGCCCCTTTTTAAATCAGAATGTTTGGTTTTTTGGTGTTGAGTTGTAAAAGTTCCTTACATATTTTAGATACTAACCTTTTCTCAGATATGGCATTTGTTTTATATTTTCTCTCATCCAGTAGGTTACCTTTTCACTTGTTTGATGGTTTTTCTTTTTTTTCTCTTTAAGAGCTTATTTATTTATTTGACAGAGAGAGAGAGCATAAGCAGCATGCCGAGTGATGAGCCAATTGTGGGGCTCGATCCCAGGACCCTGGGATCCTGACAAGAGCTGAAGCCAATAGAGTAACCGACTGAACCACCCAGGAGCTTTTTTTCACTTTTAATTTCCTTTCCTTTTTATTTTTAGTGTGGTCCCAATAGATTATTTTTGCTTTTATTCCCTTGTCTGAGCAGACATATATAGAAAAATGTTACTAAGGCCAGGGTCAAAGAGACTACTGCCTGTGTTTTTGGTTTTTTTTTAAAGATTTTATTTATTTATTCATGAGAGACACAGAGAGAGGCAGAGACACAGGCAGAGGGAGAAGCAGGCTCCATGCAGGGAGCCGAATGTGGGACTCGATCCCAGGACTCTAGGATCATGTCCTGGGCCCAAGACAGGAGCTAAACTGCTGAGGCACCCAGGGATCCCTGCCTATGTATTCTTTAAGGGGTTTTAGGGTTTTCAGGTCTCACATTTAGGTCTTTAATCCATCTTGAGTTTTTTTTTGTGTATGGTGTTAAGTGGTCTAAATTTTCCCAGCACCATTTATTGAAGAGACTATCTTTTTTTCCAATGGATATTCTTGCCTCCTTTATTGTAGATGAATTGACTCCATAAGCATGGGTTTGTTTTTGGGCTCTCTATTCTGGTCCATTGATCTATGTGTTTACTTTTGTGCCACTATCATACTCTTTTGATTATTACAACTTTGTATATCTTGAAACCTGGGATTATAATATCTCCAGCTTTGTTCTTCCCTCTGAAAATTGCTTTGGCTATTTGGAGTCTTTTGTGGTTCCATACACATTTTAGTATTATTTATTCTAGTATTGTGAAAAATGTTGTTGGTATTTTGATAAGGATTGCATTGAATCTGTAGACTGTTTTGAGTAGTATGGATATTTTAACACTATTAATTCCATACAGTTGGAGATTTTGTAGAACATTGCCTAACTCTAGGATACCTTCCCCAGGCTACCTATGAAAGCTCTTTGTTACTCAAACCTATTCATTTATAACATGACCTCATCAGAGGTTCAGATGAGAATGTTAGATAGATGTATGCATGAGAACAAGAATAAATTGATGGGTAGAAGAAGTAAAGTATGTATGAAGGAAAGAATATAAGAATGGATAATAATAACGAATATGTATATGGTGCTTTCTATGCATCAGGCATTGCTCTAAGTGCTTTATATTTATTAAGTCATTAAATCCTCACACAACCCCGGGAGGCAGGTATTATCATACACGCTTTACAAATGATAAAATAAGGCATGAACTGTTAAGTACTGTACCCAAGGCCACACAGCTAGAAAGTGCGGGCGGGGGTGGGGGTGGGGTGTCAGGGTTTGTACTGAAGCAGTCTGGCTCCAGAAGATGTTACAAACTGGGTCCCAGGAGCACATGCTGGGAGTTAGGCAGTTCCTCACTCACCCATGTATCTCATTTTTTCACTTCATGTGGTTTCTTGGCTAAGCTTCCTCCTGCTGTTTCCATGGAACAGACCAACAGACAGGGCGGCCAGAGTCAATGCTGCCCTGACTGGCTGTGACAGGAAGTGCTGAGGACTGAGGACAAAGCCTGCTGCTCTCAGGAAGCTAGGTGAGGAAGCAGAGCCTCTGGCCTGTCTGTGGAGAGCGCCTCAGCTCTGGGATCGCAGGTCTGATCACTGAGCAGGAAGCTGGAAGTTTGCCTTTCAGGTTGATTGTATTAGCATTTCGGAAGAGTCCCCCTTCCTGTGAAGTGTATTAAGGATTCACTCGGGCTGGTCTCTTACCCGGGGAAGGCTCATCGTGAAGTGCCTCAGATTTTCTAGGAATCCTCTGAGACATTTTGACATTCTGATTGTCACTGCCAACGTGGGCTGCAAAGGAATTAATTGACATGGATGAAACCCTCAATTTCCAAGGGCTGTGTAATAAAATAAAGGTTATTGTATTATTACAGATTCCACCACTAATGAAAAAGGGCTAAAGACTGGAATCACAATATGGTATGCTTATGGAGGACTTACCTTGACTTCCACAGGCAATCATCCTAAACTTCAGGGAATAATAATTATAATAGTTATTATTTATAAAGGACTTTTGATATGGTAGGCACTTTACTAAAGTGATCTCAATATGTTATGATCTCAATATGTTGATCTCAATATGTTATGTGTTCCCACAACAATCTTAGGAAGGAGGTGTTCTTTTCAATTCCATTTTATAAAAGAAGAAACTGAGGTATGGAGAGGTGAAGCAAACATGGCTAATCAGCTGTAGAGTAGCAATAGACAACCTTATGAGTAAAACACGTTCTAATTTCTTAGGGGCGAGGCAGAATTAAAATACTTGGGCAGGCAGGGTAAGATATTAGCCAAACATATGGCATTCTAGGTGGTACAGTATTAGGAGTGTGTGTGTGCATGCTTTCCAGACTCTGGGAGAACCCCACTGCCTTTTGTCTCAGACCACAGAAATCCATCCACCCACCCATCCAACCACTTGTCTATCCGTACAAAAGAGATCCATCCAGCCATTCATCTAACCATCACCCATCTACCTATCCATCCATTTATCTGCTCATCAATCCACTTGTCCATTTATCATCCAGCCAGCCAGCCATTAATTTAGTCATATATTCACTTATTTATTCAAATCATGGTGTCCCTGATTGCCCTTCCCAAGCATGTCCTGGAGGTGGGTGCTCTTCTTCTCTGCAAAGATGCCTGCAATAACTAAGCAACAGGCAGAGGAGAGGGGGCAGGATGAGGAGCCAGAAGATGCAGTACCAGCTCCATAATTTGTTAAGTCTTTTCAACTTTCTCACCCTCAGTCTCCCTGTATGTAAAATGGGGATAAAATCTATAGCCTATTGTGAATCTAAAGCAAGCAAATATGTGACACTCTTTGGAAACATAAAAGTGTTGCACAAATTATTTTCACCATCATCATTATCATCACTAGTGCAGCATGTACCCTAACCGACAATGTCCTTAAGTTTGAGAAGTTAGCATCTGTAAAATGATCCATTTTTGATTTTGTATTACAAAAGTTCCATCAAATTTACAAATGTGAAATTATTTACATTATACACTTACCCAGTTTTATAATAATCAGACCTATTCTATGTCCTTCCAGGACTAACAGAAGAATTAGGGAAGGGATCCCTGGGTGGCGCAGCGGTTTGGCGCCTGCCTTTGGCCCAAGGCGCCATCCTGGAGACCCGGGATTGAATCCCACGTCGGGGTCCCGGTGCATGGAGCCTGCTTCTCCCTCTGCCTGTGTCTCTGCCTCTCTCTCTCTCTCTCTCTCTCTCTCTGTGTGTGTGTGTGTGACTATCATAAATAAATAAATAAATAAATAAATAAATAATTTTTTTTTTAAAAAAAGAAGAATTAGGGGATAAGAACTGGAAAAGGACTTAGTAATAAGGAATACTTGATCATGAAATGTAGGCCTGTCATTCCTGGCTTCATTGTTAGAACTCCTGGTTATACGGAGAGAAAAAAGTGTACTATAAAGAATGTGTGCCTGAAAATCCAGGAAAAGATGAAGGATCCTTTTACCTTCTGATCTTGCCATGAATTAACCAGAACTCTTTAGGTTTGGGTGCTGGAAACCCAAATCCAACTAGTTTAAGCAAAATAATAACAATAATAATGAAAATAGAAAAAAAGAAAGGAATGCATTGGCTAGTATAACTGAAAAATCAAAAATAGAATAGAACAGCCTTTCGGCATGGCTGGACTTGCAAGCCTCCGTGACGTCCTTGCCATCTGTCATCTGTCTTTCCTCAGTGTTAACTCTATCTTTGAACACCCTCTCCAGACATGGTGATGATGCCCCTAGTGGTCCTGTAATCGTCATTCTCCTCTTCTAATGTGTTAGAAGTTTTCAGCTGGCCATACAGCCTCCCTTGCAACAAGGTGTGGTTTGGGACTAAATTCTGGCTGATGGGATATAAGCAAAAGTGATACGTGTAACTTTTGGGTTGTTCCCTTAAAAGGAAAGCCCATGTTCCTCCATCCATTTTTCTGCGTTCTGGTTAGCTGGAATGTGGTCATAGTGTGATGAAAGTACTGCCCAGGGCAGCCCGGTTGGCTCAGCAGTTTAGCACCACCTTAGGTTCAGGGCATGAACCTGGAGACCCTGGATCGAGTCCCAAGTCAGGCTCCCTGCATGGAGCCTGCTTCTCTCTCTGCCTGCGTCTCTGCCTCTCTCTCTCTCTCTCTCTCTGTGTCTCTCATGAATAAATAAAATCTTAAAAAAAAAAAAAAAAAAGTACTGCCCACATGGGCAGAGCAACAAGATAGAGGAGCCAGGGCTCCTAAGGATTTTGGTGAAGCAGAGCTACTACATCCACTTGGGCTTTTATATGAGAAAGAGATGAATTTTTGTCTTGTTGAAGCTACTGCTCTATGAGTCTCTTTGTTTCAGTAGCCAGATCAAAATCTTGATTAATTCACTTTTCCCTCTTCTCTCACTTCTCCCATCACTGTAGTCAAGGGATAAAATCTGCTGATAGGCCAGACCTTGGATTGGGGCTGTATCCCTGAATGTGGGGGCAGAACCAGGTCACCTTAACTCAAAAGTTGCTCCCTAAGGAGTATGGGGGTCTATCACCAGAAAATGTGAAGTGAGGCTACACAGGCAAAACCAGCACATGGTCATTGTAATCTTTATGCCTGTCTATTTAGATTCCCTCAAGAGAAAATTTCATTGACCCAAGTCACCTTCTTCCTCCCACCAGGCCTCAGCAGAGGTTTGCAGCCTGTAGATCATCTACCACATTCTTGGTAATGGTCCAATCGGCTGTGGCTATGGAGACGAGGCCCCTACTGCTGCCCCTCTAGTTGCCTTAATGGGCAGAAGGGGCAATATGATTGACATGTCTTCAGAGCCCTCTTGTCTGCTTGCTGTAGTGGGTAAGGTTCATGAGAAGGACTGGGGGAACTCATAAAGCAGACTAGGAAAAAAAAAAAAGCAGACTAGGTTCTCCAGGACTGGGGGATGGACCAGGGAAAACATGGGGACTAACTACAGTCTGTGTATCTATGCTTTCTATCCCCACATCTGATAATCTGCCTTTGCAAAATGACACAAGGATCTTAGCTGGGTCATCTTCACTGTGCCAAAGGCAAGACAAGCCCTTTAAATTTATCGCAAATGCTCAATGGGAATGGACCAGAGTGTTAATTCCAAACGCCAATACATGTTGATAAATAATGCTATTAAAATGTATTCTTGTTCTGATACTTTGTTATAGCATCTTTCTTCTTACCTTCTCCCAGTGTAACATTTGCTTTAAAATGCCCTAGCCAAAGGCCAAACGCCGGTAAAACTGCACCTAGTCTCCCAGAACATCTTCATTTATGAAACACTCAAAGATTCAGCAGTTGGGAAAAGCCTCTGAGATACCCCACTGTTTTGTAAATTTTGCAAAATCTGTAGTTCCTGTGATGGAGGCCTAACTGCATGTTGAATTTGAAATTTTGAAACTTCAATTGCTTAAAAATATTGTAACTGCTTCTCAAACAGGAAAATTGCATTTAGATTTTCCTCTGTGTTTAACCTCAGACTGGCTACAGATAGTCTTCAAATTTCCCCAGTAAATGAAAATCACTTTAATATTGAGATTGCATGTGGATAGTTCGTACCTTGAGAAAAAGAAAAAGTCTTCAGGGACACCTGGGTGGCTTAGCAGTTGAGCGTCTGCTTTTGGCTCAGGGTGTGATCCCAGATTTCCTGGATCAAGTCCTGCATCAGGCTCCTTGCATGGAGCCTGCTTCTCCCTCTGCCTGTGTCTCTGCCTCTCTCTCTCTCTGTGTCTCTCATGAATAAATAAATAAAATCTTAAAAAGAGAAAGAGAGAGAGAGAGAAAGAGAGAGAGTGGCTCAGAAGTTTAGCGCCGCCTTCAGTCCAGAGCGTGATCCCAGAGACCCAGGATTGAGTCCCATGTCAGGCTCCTGCATTGGGCCTGCTTTTCCCTCTGCCTCTCTCTCTCTCTCTCTTTCTCTCTCTCTGATTAAATAAATAAAATCTTTAAAAAAAAAAAAAAAAGGGAGAGAAAGAAAAAGAAAAAAATCTTCAGGAACAAATACAGTCATATATTCTGTGCTGGGACTATAACATGGAGGAATAGATGATCATTTTGTTCTGTAATCCATAGCATGAAGGATTTAGGACAGAGACAAGGAACACATTTTTGCATATGAGGTTCAGTCACATCTGAACTGTTTTGAAGGGAAATTGCAGTGTCCTGCACTCAATTTTCTTAGAGCCAGCCTCTTGCAAAATTGTAGGATCCCTTTGGCACTTTCCACGTCAAAATTCGCTTCCTCCCCCACAGAGGCTCTAGAGCTTCGAACCACCTCTTGTCATTGGTCAGTCTTATAACTCATTCAAACTAAAGTGTGATTGTTTGCATCTTAAAGGAGACCAGTGGGAAGAGGGCAGTGGTTTACTCAAATGAATGAATCGGTGAACTTCTAGGCATGACAGACAGTCTGTTAAATGGAGGATTGAATGGGAATCTTTCTTGTCCACTCATAAAATGGGTTTTACCTATGACAAATTCATCCACTTTCCTTTCTCCTGTCCTATCCCTTCCTTTCCTTCCACCTGTTCAACAAATATCTCTGGGGGGCCTGCCCTGTTTCATTCTCTATGTCCAATGTTGAAATCCTGAAATGAGAACTGTCTATAACAAAGGGAAGTGGATCCAAGAAAAAATAATCATAATTGTACAACTGCAATGACCATCTCTCTCTTTTTTTAAAGATTTAATTTATTCATTCATGAGAGACACACAGAGAGAGGCAGAGACATAGGCAGAGGGGGAACTGGCTCCCCGTGAGGAGCCTGATGCAGGACCCGATCCCAGGACCCCAGGATCACAACCTGAGCCAAAGGCAGATGCTCAACCACTGAGCCACCCAGGTGTCCTGTAATGACCATCTCTTGAGTGAGTGCTTACTACACACTGGGGACCATGTTAGGAGCTTTTTATGGATAGCATTTAATCTTCATGACAATCCAGTGAGATAGGTGGTATTATTCTCTTCACAGACAAGAAAACAGAGACACCAATTTTTGGTCTACCGTCACACAGATTAAGTGTGGTGGTGCTGGAATATCAATGCAGCCAATATGACGTCAGAGCTTTTTGTTCCTGGTGAGATCAGATTAGAATGAGCATAGAGTGGGCTCCAAGGGGACAAACTCCCTAGTGTGCCCTGGGCTGCTTCAGAAGTTGTGTTAAGGGACAGCAAGAAGGGCCAGGTTCTTGCTGAGTGTATGTGAGCACCAGCAGCAGAGTCCCAGTGGGGCAGCCCCCTCTCTTTGTTTGCCACCATCCAAGGGAGCCCATCCCCCCATGAGCAGACACCAGAAGCTGGCTGTGCCCCAGGCATGACTCTGGTCAGGAAGAGAGGATCTTTTGTGAGCTGCTGGCCTGGTCTCTGTTAATGCCAATTAGCGTTCCTCCCTGCTTGGAGCTGCAGGGCCAGCAGGCTTTTGGGATCCTGGTGGCTAGAGGTTTTGGCCTAGAAATGCTCAGGATGTGGGACAGAAGTCAGAGTCTGAGGGAGGGACTGTCATTGAATGGAAAGGAAATGGGGTTTCACAGAAGCTCATGGGGCCCAGCAGCCACAAGGGCAGGGTGGTCTGGGGCCAGGCAAAGAGGAGAGAAGGTGACATCTAGGACTGCCCCCACTCCACCCCCACCATTATCTCTAGGCTGTGGCCCAGGAAACTGGTTCTCTAGAGAGGAGGAAAAGGTAGACAGTGGGCTCTGACATTCCTAGGCTTGTGGGGGGACCCGGGGAGAATCTGGGAGCTTGGCTATCTGGGGTGACGCATACCTACTGCCCCATAAAGCAAACCTGGAATGGTGACCTTGGATTCTACCCACCTGCTCTTGTTTCCTGCGTGGAGGCTGTGTCCAGGACCATTGCATTGCAAGCAGCCACCAATGATGCCCAGGAGCCAGTGAGTGTTCATCCCTTCCCTGGCTCCCGGCTCCAGCTCCACCTACTTGCCCAGATGCTCTCTAGGGTCCCAGGTGCCCCCAGAGAACAGTTTTCTAGAACCCTATCCAGCAGCTTTAAGAAAACCACTTCACCTTCCAAAACACAGAGCTTGCCTTACTCTTTCCTCCTCTCTACTGGGGGTCTTTCTGAGCAGTATATGAAGGGAGAGAGACAGAGTATTGATGGTCCAAAGGTGCTCAGGCCACATTTCCTATCCTTGAACACCTAGTACCTCTCTTCTTCTTGGTAGTATCCACCCTTTTTTTAGTGGCTTTTCCATAATCCTGTGACAATTACTACTTCTGGCTCCATGTCCCTAGGAAATGGACAATTTCATAATGGGGGCAGGGGCTGTCACATAATAGAAGCCTTATATTTGCTTGTCAGGAGCTAGACTCAGCCTGTCTCCATCCCTGCAGTTTGAGAGAACCAACTATCACTTCTTCCGGGACCAAAAGCAAGAGCTCGCTGTCTCCCCAGCCTCACTGGTGAGGACAGACCCTGCGGCTGCTCTTCCCTGCTGTGCCTCTCCTCATTACTGCATGGCCCATCCCTTCGGAGACTTTCGGTGCCAGGGCTCAGGCAGGGCCTGTGAGGAGGCTTGGCGAGGCTTTTCTCTCTGCCCCTTGGCCACCCGCCCCCACCCTGTCATCAGCGGGTGACAGGGGCAGCTTTGCCAACAAAGGTATCACTGAAGCTCTCTGCCAGCTTGTCACTTACCTCCCCCAGGGAAGGGGTGGGTGGAGGGGCCAGTCATTCAAATTGACCATGTTTTTCAGCAGGTACTGCTGCTACCCACAGCTTCTGAGGTAAGAGAGGAGCCCTGTCAGGGACTGCCCCCATGTTCTCAGGGCCTGAGGTACACAGTTAGCATATCCCTGCCTACCCTCAGCTCCCTGAAGCTCAGGGTCACAAGACCCTGGAGAAATTACTCCCTGCACCTGGCAGGAAGAGACTGATGGTGCCTTGAGAAACTAGAGATCCTTAGCCTAGCTTTGGTAGCCTTGGCATCCAGATCTCCCCTCAATATTCCAGCTACTAGCGGGGATTCTTCCTCTTAGAAGAGTCCTATAAACAAGCCTCTGGGCCTTTACACACGCTATCTCTTCTCTCTCTCTTCTCTGCCTAAATCCTACCCACACAGGAGGGTCAAACTCAACCTTCACCTCCTCCGGGGTAGCCTCCCTTGACAACTCCAGCTTGCAAGAGCTCCTTCCTCTGAGCCTTCATGGCTCACAAAATAGAACTAAATACTATAGTATCTCTCATCATATATTAGTCTTGTTTTTCCAATTAGTCTATCAGTCTCTTGAGGACAGGAGACCAAGGGTGACCCTTTTTTGCCTCTCCCAGTGCACTTAGAGAAGGGTTGGACTTTTTGGAACCCAGCCGTGATTGGTTGACTAATTAGAACTTATTGGACTGTGTTCAGGGCCTGGATTTGTGTGGGTACATAGTTTTCATGTGTCTGTGTATATGTTTGATTTACACATATGTGTACACATATGTAGAGTATGTGTTTATGCATATGAATATGACTAACATATTTATGCCATGTATAGAAATGGTTTCACCCATTCAACAAGCATTTACTGAGATCCTGTAACAACTGGGCACTATCCCAGGTGCTAGACTTAATAATGAGTAAAGGAATAAACTGCCCAGCCCCTCAGAGCTGGGAAGAGACACCATTAAAGAAGCAATAATAGGGCAGCCTGGGTGGCTCAGCAGTTTAGCACTGCCTTCAGCCCAGGGAGTGATCCTGGAGACCTGGGATCGAGTCCCACGTCATGTTTCCTCTATGGAGCCTGCTTCTCCCTCTACCTGTGTCTCTCTCTCTCTGTCTCTCATGAATAAATAAAACCTTTGAAAAAAAAAAAGCAATGACAATAATATGAGCTAAGTGCCATGATGGGGGAGCACATGGCAGAAGTACTTTAGCCAGTCTAGAAAGAAGGTCAGGGAAAGACTCACAGACAAAGGAAGAATTGGGGGCTGCCTGGCTGGCTCTGTGGAGCATATGACTCTTGATTTCAGGATTTTGGGTTATAGCCCCATGTTGATTATATACCTTATGTAAAAATAAAATCTTAAAAAAAGAAAAAGGAAATATTTGACTAAGAGTCTGTTGAGTATTAAGTTGTGTCCCCTAAAAAGATATGTTTAAGTCCTAACCCCCAGGTCCTGTGAATACAACCTTATCTGGGAATAGGATCTTTGTTGATGTCATCAAGTTAAGTTGAGGTCATCCTGGATTAGAATGGGCCCTAATTCACAAACATTATATGGTCTCATTCATTTGGGGAATATAAAAAATAGTGAAAAGGAATAAAAGGGAAAGGAGAGAAAATGAGTGGTAAATATCAGTGAGGGTGACAGCACATGAGAGACTTCTAACACTGGGAAACAAGCAAGGGGTAGTGGAAAGGGAGGTGGGCAGGGTGACGGGGTGACTGAGTAACGGGCACTGAGGGGGGCACTTGACAGGATGAGCACTGGGTGTTATGCTATATGTTGGCAAATCAAATTCCAATATAGGAATAAACAAAAAAAGGAAATGAAATGCCTCCCCTTCCTTCTTGTTCCCTAGATTATATACGTTTTTAAAAACTAAAAAAAAAAAGGTGTCCATCGAAAGATGAATGGATAAAGAAGCTGTGGTATATGTATACAATGGAATATTACTCAGCCATTAGAGACGACAAATACCCACCATTTGCTTCGACATGGATGGAACTGGAGGGTATTATGCTGAGTGAAGTAAGTCAGTCGGAGAAGGACAAACATTATATGGTCTCATTCATTTGGGGAATATAAAAAATAGTGAAAGAGAATAAAGGGGAAAGGAAAAAAATGAGTGGGAAATATCAGAGAGGGAGACAGAACATGAGAGACTCCTAACTCTGGGAGACTAACAAGGGGTGGTAGAAAGGGAGGTGGGCGGGGGGTGGGGGTGACTGGGTGACGGGCACTGAGGGGGCACTTGATGAGATGAGCACTGGGTGTTATTCTATATGTTGGCAAATTGAACACCAATAATTAAAAAAAAAGGATGGTCCCTAATTCAGTGACTAGTGTCCTTTTTATTTCTTTTTAAAGATTGTATTCATTTATTCATAAGAGACACAGAGAGTGAGGCAGAGACATATGCAGAGGGAGAAGCAGGCTCTCTGAGAGGACCCCGATGTGGGACTCAATCCCAGGACCCTGGGATCACAACCTGAGCCAAAGGCAGATGCTCAACTGCTGAGCCACCCAGGCGTCCCAATGACTAGTGTCCTTAAAAGAAGGGGAAATTTGTACACACACATGGGAAGAAGGCCACTACAGAGGCAGAGATTGAGGTGATGTCTCAACAAGCCAAGGGGTGTCAAGAGTTGCAGCCACCAGAAGCTAAGAGGGTCATGGAACAGATTTTTTTCCCTGAGCCCCCAAAAAGGAACCAACCCTGCTGACACCTTGATTTTGGACTTCTGGCCTCCAAAACTTTGAAAGAGTAATTTTTTGTTGTTTCAAGCCCCCCCCCCCCCAGTTTATGACACTTTGTTATGGTAGCCCTAGGAAAGCCCTAATACAGAGACTTACTAGGCTAACAAGGAAATCTACCAGATGAGGAAAAGGAGGGAAGAGTGACTCTCACACTGAGCAGACTACAGAGATAGCATAGCAGAGAGAAATAGAAAGCTCAAAAAAAAAGGGGGGGTGATCCCTGGGTGGTTCAGCAGTTTAGCACCTGCCTTTGGTCCAGGACGTGATCCTGGGGTCCCGGGATCGAGTCCCACGTCGGGATCCCGGCATGGAGCCTGCTTCTCCCTTTGCCTGTGTCTCTGCCTCTCTCTCTCTCTCTATGTCTATCATGAATAAATAAAATCTTTAAAAAAAAAGAAAAGGAAGAAAAGAAAGAAAGCTCAATAGGGCTGGAAGGGTCTCTAGGAGGTAGGAATGAATGAGAGTTACATGTTAGAGCATGAATGTGTATACATATGGTACACATGACATGATTACATGTATGTGAACTGTTTGTATATTCCTGTATGTGCTTTTTGGAGTTTCACATTTTTCATCTTGTGTTTATGATTTGTGTGTTTCTGTATGCTCTCACATAGTTTGTGTGTGTCTTAATATGTGTGTGTGTGTGTGTGTGTGTGTGTGTGTGGTCTGCATGCCAGTGCATGTATGTGGTCTGCAGGTATGCAGTGAACCCAAAGAGGGTTTGTGCCCAGTCTCAGGAAATTTTGAAGCTAGGCAGAGCCTAGTATCCTTGTCTACATGATTGGTGCTCACTGTGGATAGCAAAATCCTGGTCAGACTGTGTAATGACTAAGGTAGACACCCAGAGCTCTGAGCTCACCTATCGAGGTTGGAGAAGACCATGCAGGGATGACTATGCCTGGTCTACCTTAGTAAGCAGGAGGCATGCGTGGACAGAACTGTGGAGTCCTTAAGTTTAACAGTTGGAGGTGGCCTTGGAGACGGTTCAAATTTCTCTTGCCCCTTAGCCCAACCCCACTGGTGCTGCTTCTAGGGAGTCCCCAAAACTCAGTCCATAAAAGGGCGCTCAGGGATTTGGCCAAATGCCCACCTGCTTGGAACCCCAACCCTGAACAAGTATTGCTACTGAAGGTAGAAATCAGGGTAAGAGCCACCCCTATTCCCAGCCTTTCTGATAGGACATGCAAAATGTATATGCATGCATCCTCCTGGGGAGAGGGTGCCTGGCTTCCATCATGGCCAGAGGGTCTGTGACCCAGGAAATCTAAGAACCAATTCTCTCGTCTTGGCTGACATTGAAGGAGGGAGTGTGTGAGTGGTATGTGCAGGTGTGTGCAAGCATGCGGAACTCTCAACCTGCTTCCTCTCCGAGAATATGGTTGGATCAGGATGTCAAGTGCAGCCCCGGGCCCTGCCAGCTGCTGCCATGGTCAGATTGCAGGGGGCTGTCCTTGACAGGACTGATAGAACAGACAGAGCCAGTGTTAAGGACAGGATGGGAGGGACGGAGGCTGGTGCTTTCTGGAGGAAGCTTGTAACCTGAAGGAGCCCCTTGAGGTGAGCTACGTGACTCACCAGCCCTTACATGGTTCACATTCAGGATGAAGAGTTGGAGATGTAGCAGAGTGGTTGTATGGGTGGGAATTGGTTCCTGCAGCATTAGCTTTCTCTGCCTGCTGCCAGCCTGCCCTGTTTTTGTTTTGTTTTGTTTTGTATTTTAAGGTTTTATTTATTTATTTGAGCGAGAGAATGAGAGAGAGAACACAAGCACAAGACAGGAGAAGCAGATTCCTCGCTGAGCATAGAGCCTGATGCGGAGCTCAATCCCTAGACCCTGGGATCATTAACCTGAGCCGAAGGCAGATGCTTAACTGACTTGATCCACCCAGGTGCCCCCCAGCCTGCCCCATGTTAATGCGTCTGGGTAAGGTGAAGTGCTAAATACAGCAGACCCACATATAAAATTGAGTTTATTGTTGGGGGACTTGTTGGGGCTACATTCTGAGAAGCTGGATAGGCAGGGCAGGAGAGCTTCTTATGGATAATGAAGTATGCTGATCCCTAAAAAGAGGGAGGGGAAACGATCTCCCAAGACTCAGGGCTCAGGGCTGGGGGTGGAGTGGAGGCATGGTGGCTGTGCTTCTGCCATCAGGCTCAGCTGGTGGGAAGAGAAGGAGGATATACCTGTGGCTTGGGTGGGTTTCTCCCCTCCTTGCCTCAGGCACTGGGCCGAGCCAACCTGGACCTTGCCACCTGAGGGGAAAAATTCTTCCTCTAACCCTCATGGTCTTCCAGCTGGGCTAAGGATTCAATTTACATGAGACACGTTAACAGGAGAAAAAAAGCTCAAAGTTTTATCACGTGTGCATGGAGGCCTAATAATGAAACGGAGACCTAAAGAAATGACTAACGCAGGCAGTTTCTATATTTCTTAGACAAAGAGATGAGAAATTGACAAGACAAAGAAAACTGAACTTTGGGAACTTCAATTAGTAGCCCTTGACCCCCACACATCCCTACACAACCAAACTCTTCCTCCTATGGACTCCCCAAACATCCCTGGATTGGGGATTTGTCTGATGCTGTCCTCCAAGACCTCTCCCAAGTCCCTTTCCTCTGCTGCCCAACTGTCTTCCTGTGCCTGCCTGCCTGCAGCCACTGTCCTTACTGCCCACTCTGCTTCCCCACACTCCTTAACCCCTGTAGCTGACAGGACTTCACTGCTTATACTGTGTCAAGAACCCTCTGGCTCCCAGACATGATGGCTCCCTTGCTCCTTCTCCTTTTTCTTTCTTTTTTTTTTTTAATTTATTTTTATTTATTTATGATAGACATAGAGAGAGAGAGAGAGGCAGAGACACAGGCAGAGGAGAGAGAGAAGCAGGCTCCATACCAGGAGCCCGACGCGGGACTCGATCCCGGGACTCCGGGATCGCGCCCTGGGCCAAAGGCAGGCGGGAAACCGCTGAGCCACCCAGGGATCCCCCTTCTCCTTTTTCTTTTCTTTCTTTTTTTTTCCTTCTCTTTTTTCTAAAGAACTTTCTATAAGCAACTAATTAATCTCATCACATCCTTTCTGTGGAGCCCAGAACAGGGAGGGAGGGAGGGAAGAGAAGCACCTTGTCCCTTGAGGACAGTCAAGTGGACGAATGGCTACCCAAGCTGCTGCTAGGCAAGTCTCTCTCAGAGCTTCCACTCCCCCACTTTGGAGCTGGGTGCAGTGTGAGCCCAGCTCCAGGAAGGAGTGGGGGTCACCCCATCTGCTCTTAGCCCTGGCTAAGTCTCCAAACTGCCTGACAAGACCTGTATCATTTACTCCTTCCATTTGCTCCCACCAGTCAATTTTTCTCATTCCTCCTCAGGCAACTAACTTATGGGCTCAAAGATTAGGCACAAAGGACTTGAGAAGGGATACAGAGTGTAGAAGGATCATAAAAGGGCGTAGAAGAACATGACCTTGGGTGGCACCAACGACCTTTCTCCTGGACGCTATGCCTGCCCTACTGGTGCAATGAATGACCTGGAGTGCAGTTTCTGCATGCAAATGTGCCCAGGCATCCTAGCCACTCCATTGACAGCCTGGGGCTCCTGGAGAGTCCCTGTGCCATCTGATCTCTTGTCACCCGAGGAATGGGACCCCACTAAGCCCTGGATGCACAGAGCATGGACTGCCATGGAGAGATGGGGCCTGGCCTAGGCCTCAGAGGAAATCCAGAACAGGAGAAACATAGTGTGGGACATTAATTGTGCACTTACTGACACCAAGTCCTGAACTAGCCACACTGTGCATGTTAGAGCTCGTGTTATCCTGACTCTCCAGGAAGTTCTTAAGGAAACTTCGGTTTAATAATGCAAGAACTTGGCCCAAGATCACATGGTGAATAAGTTGTGAAACCAGAACTCAACCAAGACTTTTATGATCTGAGCAGAACTTAAAAATGTAAATCACATAGTGCCATCCCCTGCCTAAATCACTCCTACCACTTCCCATTGCCTTCTGCCTGAAAACTTTTTCCTTTCCACAGCTGGTGAGACCCAGCACCTGCACCTCTGACCTCACCTCCTCTCCCTGCTCATCATACCCCCTGAACCTACTGCAGGCCTCTTTTTGTTCCTCTAGCACATGTGCTCATTATCCACTCAAGGCTCTTACACTTACCATTCCTCTGTTTGGAACATCTTCATGGAGTTGCTCCTTCTCATCCTTCAGGCGAAATGCCACCTCCCTGGAGATCCCTTCCCTGATTACCCAAGCAACTGTGGTCTTCCTCCTTCCCTCTCTTATTCCTTCATCTCAATTTTTATTCTTTACACCATTTAGTATCTGAACCTATTTACATGTTAGCTTGTTCCTTGTGTCTTGCCACTAGAACATAAGCTCCTTCAGAGTGCTCACCATTGTATCCCCAGGGCCGGGGGCGGGGTGCTTAGTAAGTGCTCAATAAATGTTTGATGGACAAATGACCTCAGAAAATCTTTCTTGGGCCCCAAGGGAGCAGCTAGAGGAGGAAGGGGGCACACTGGGCAGAGAACTTGGCGGCTGGCTTGCAAGCTACATTGAGGACTGATCCCTGAGGCTCTCCCCATTGAAGATAGTCCACCTGTCTATCTGTCCATGAGATGACCTGGCCTGCCTTTCTGCATAGGAAGTATGTGTAGACACATGTTCTCAGACTTTGCGTGAAGCCAGGTGGAAGGCAAGGCTGCCTGGCATATCTGGACCAGAGCTGGGTACCCTTAAGCTCCCTGTGTGCTCCCAGCCTTTCCTGATCTTGGCTGAGGTTCATGGCTGCTCAGGAGTCCACCCAGTCATGGTCACGCCAGGGGCTGGTGGCAGGCATTGCCTGGAGGGGAGGGAGAGACTGCTGCTCAAAGAACCTGATCTTTTGCATTTGCTGACATTCTTGGATTTGGCATTTACAACCTCAGGGTTTTATTCCGAAGAGGCCTTTTGCATTTGATGTAAATATTATGGTGATGAGAGGCGACACTGAGAATACCCTGTAGGAAATGTAATTCCACCCCCACCAGGCTGGGAGCCTATTCCTGCTGCTGCTTTGGGTTGTTATTCAGGGGATTGATTCCTCCCAGTTCTTGGGTTAACCCAGAAGGGCCCCATCCACTCACAGGCAGCAGGGTCTGGGAGTAGTACATTAGTTATTTTTCCAATTTGCAGAGGCACTTTCATCCATCAATGTGGGAAGCAATCGGGGCAAGTCTGGAGCTGGCTCATGCTGCATCCATTCTCTGGGTGGGGGAATGGCCCATTCTGGAGGAGGTTTGGGCAGTCGTCCACTTTAGAACAGTACAGTTGGGAGATCCAACCCAGTAATGGCACTGTAGTTCCCCAAAGTCAGCTGCTCTCTCAATTACTTCCTCAATGAGTCTCAGTTATCACAGGTTTCCCAGCAGGGTCTAGTCTTGAATCTATGTGTCTGTCTACTCTCTGTAGCATTGGACACTTCCTCCAGCTGTAGTGGCCCTTCGTGCCATATTCCTACTGTCTTCCCAAACTCCTGGGGTAATGCTATTTATAATCCCCAGGTACAGTCCCGGTGTGGATCTAAGACTGGAGAGCTGTTCCCAAATGGCTTGCAAGACAGAAGAGAGGGATGGCACCTCTACCTTGATATCTCTTTGATATGCTGTGTGGCCAGAGATAAATGACTGAATCTCTCTGAGTTTTGGTTTCCATATCCTTCAAATGAGGAAAATTATATCTATGATGTAGATCTAAAGAGAGAGTACATGTAAGGGGCCATACCCAGCACTTGACGTGAAGTGAGTACTCAAGAAATGTGGGCAGTTATTATTAGGTACAGAGAAGGCTGTGAGGGATAGGGTGAACAAAGGGCCAGTTGCTAGCCTGGAAGTCCAGAATTTACAGCTTGCCTTCCTGGCTGTGCTATGAACTTTATATCTATAAAGATATAAAGATATATCTATAGTGAACAGTCACTCAATCAATAAACATTGGTTATTTGGATGTGTAGTGAGTGCTTTTATCATCATCAGTTAGCCAGTATAACCTAGAGCTCAGGGACGCCCAGGTGGCTCAGTGGTTGGGCACCTGTCTTTAGCTCAGGGCATGATCCTGGAGTCCTGGGAACGAGTCCCACATCTGGCTTCCTGCATGGAGCTTGCTTCTCCCTCTGCCTGTGTCTCTGCCTCTCTCTGTGTGTCTCTCATGAATAAATAAATAAAATCTTTAAAACAAAAACCAAAAACCTAGAGCTTAGATTCTGCAGTTGGAGAAACAGTTTGAATCCCATCTTGGCCTCTAGACACTGGACTTTTCAAAGTTTTGTTTTCTTCATGTATAGGAGGGAGTTCTGGGGGTGCCTGGGTAGCTCAGTCAGTTAGGCGTCTGCTTTCGACTCAGGTCACTATCGTAGGGTCCTGGGATCCAGCCCAGGTCAGTAGGGCTCCTTGCGCAGTAGGAAGCCTGCTTCTCCTTCTCCCTCTGCCCCTCCCCCACCCCCTCTTGTACTCCCTCTCTCTGTGTCTCTCTCAAATATATAAATAAAATCTTTAGAAGAAAAATATGAGAGAGCTAATAGAACCACATCAAATGTGAAGATTGTAGGATACTGTTGGGCATATAGCAAGCCCCTCCTGAATGTGTACTGTGGGGGATGGGGAAGACTCCAGATTTGGGATCTGAAGGCCTGGGTTTAATCTACTTCCACCTCCTAATTTACTGTCTTACCTTGGGCAAATCACTTCACCATGGAAGTCTCTATTTCCCAACTGGAGGAAGTGGGATAATGTCAGCTGGTTTTAGACTGCCATTAAAAAGGCTTAACATTTGCCATAAGAAGGATGCTCTACATGTGTCTGGGGAGTGAGTGAATGATGTGGGGGATTTTAGGATATGGATTCCAAGAACTTGGATTGGTATCCCAGTTTTATCACTTACTTTCAGCGTGCTTTGCGACAAATGACTTCACCTCATTGAACCAAAAGGAAAGAAAATTTCTTCCTCTACCCTCAAGGTCTTCCAGCTGGACTAAGGATTCAATTTACATGAGACATGTTAACAAGAGAAGAAAACCCAAAGGTTTATTACATGTGCATGGAGGCCCAATAATGAAATGGAGACCTAAAGAAATTACCAAGGCAGGCAGTTTTTATACTTCTTAGATGAAGAGACAATAAACTTGTGAGGAATTGACAAGACAAAAATGAACTTTGAAAGCTTCAATTAGTAAGGGATTCTCAATGGAATTTGAGCTGGGGTAGTAAATTAGTAATAAGTAACAAGGGTTGTTTATACAGTCTTCTTGGCTCTAAATTTCCCATCTCTAGTGGTAAAGATGTCTCTTTACCTCCTGGTATAGAAAGGGTACCTTTCACATGGGAGATTTATTTCCTGCTTTCAGGGACACAGAGAAGGGTCTGAGTGTCCTTCTTGCCCAGACTGTCTCTTAAGGTACTTTTATTTTGAATAATTGGTATGCCAAAGTGGCACATTTGGGGCAGCCTGCCTTTGATCCCCACAGAACCTCGGGATCTCTCAGTAGAAAACAAGATAATACCTAGCCCCCAGCATTACTGCAGAATAGACAGTTAATATTAAAATGCCTCGTAAACCATAGGGCACTGTGCTCACTCTGGTTTAATACTACTTTGAGCAAAGCCCTGGGTGAAGAACTATGAGGGCTCCAAAGATATGCAAAATCCTTGGCCCTGGCTCTGGAAGAGCTGTGAGAGATTTGGGGATAGAAGGCACAAAGCAGGGGCAGAACTCCGCAGAATTGCACACATTGATTTTTTTTTAAGATTTTATTTATTTATTCATGAGAGACACAGAAAGAGAGAGAGAGAGGCAGAGACACAGGCAGACAGGCTCCATGCAGGGAGCCCAACGTGGGACTCGATCCCGGGACCCCAGGATCACACCATGGGCTGAAGGCAGCGCTAAACCGCTGAGCCACCCGGCTGCCCTCACATTTATTGATTGCACACATATTTACAGAGTACTAGGCATGCTGTTATAGGTCTGTTGGAGGTTTTAAGCTAGGCCCTCTGGGGAGCCTGGAAGGTCAGGGTAAGGCCCCTGGATCAACTGGTCTGGGGGTGGAGGTTTCTGAAAGCATGTGTCATCTGTGCTCCTGAGTTCCCTTGTGGGGCAGGCAGGTCCCTGGCTCACTCAGTCAATTTCCTCAGTCACTCTCTGAGGGAGCAGTGTACCGAGTCCATTGTAGGGAGAGCATTTGAATCAGCCATTCAGTGGTCCTTTTCCAAAGGTCAGTGGCCTATCTGGCCACTGCAGCTGGTGGCCACAAAAGACCTGCTGAGAATCCAATCTCATGGAACAGCAAAGGCTCCAGCCACTCTTCCTGGGAGCCCAAGGGTGAGTTGCAAGGTGATTTCACTGCTGTTGCTTTCTCCCTTTAGACACGGGCTGTCCTCAAGGGTAAAAATAGCAGCTTCAGAGGCAGGAGTGTTGTGACATCATCCCCAGGTTCAGCCAGCAAACCCCTCTCCAGACAGCTGATCCTGCTTGCCCCTTGGAGACCAGAGCCAAGCTCCTAGGGGATGATTTTGGTGGCCTTGGGCCCCTTCCAGTCCCCTGGCTCCAGTTCTGGGCTGTGTCTGTGAACAAAAATCTCCCTACCTTGGGTTTTTACCTGGGTGACTAAAAGGGCACTCAGCAGTGCTCTGTGGCTGGGCACTTGCTGACCTCCACCTTCCCAGGGCTAAGCGTCGCAGACCTGCAGGGGTCTACAGCCTTTCTGGGCCAGGGGTACACAGGCTGAGTTGGAGACAGAGGATGGCACCCAGCCTGGAGGCTAAGCTGAGGAAGAAGACACTCTGCATCCTGGGGAAGAGGGAGGGAGGAAGTAGGAAGGGAAGGGGGTTTGACTAGAGAATAGAGTTTGTGCTCAGGTGTGTGTGTGTGTGTGTGTGTCTGTGTGTGTGCGCGCGCGCGCGCGCGCGCGCGCGCGCACACACACACACACACACACACACTCTGCAGCAGAAGATAGCAGGAACTCCGCAGTCTCTACTGATTAGAAGGGTTTTGAAATTGATAAATTACTTTGTATTGGGGCAAAATGATTTGACCAGATTCCAAATGTCTCAGAGAAGGGAAGCTTCTCTTTGGGCCAACTATTGATTGTGTTTAATAGAGCTGGGACTTTCTCACTTAAAAACAACAAAATAAACATCTAAGAGAAACCACTAACTCACCTCTCTGCCTTCCTTCCTTTCCTCTTCCTTCTCTCTAAAAACAGAAAGGAACCCAGAGACCCAAACAAAGCTGGGGTGAGGGTGGGGCAGTGGGGGCAGTGCTGATATCAGAGCTATGGAGTTCCTCTGGGGTAGATTGATGGTAGGGGCTCAGGAGAACAGGGGACCCTGGGTTGGTCCCATTCTTCACAGATCGATTTTTGCCAACAGCGACTGTCGGAGCCTTTGATAAATCACTAACCCAAGTGATGAATGCCCTGAGGCCGGGTGGGGTGGGGGAAAGGATGCTGGTCTGGGAGGCAATTCCAGAGGACAGGGGTCAGTTGGAGGGTTGGTGAGCAGGGGAAGCCAAGTGAGTTAAAGCTGAGTTCTAGATATTCTGTAAGATACCCCTGGATAGCTAATCCTGGCTTTATCTTTCAATAGGATTTGACCACAATCATGAACTCAACAGTGCTTCAAAATTCATTTTCATTCTGTTTCTTGTCTGTCTCTTGCTGTCTGTCTCACTGTCTGCCTCTTTATCTGCCTTCCAAATGGACTCTGATGGTTTTCTCCCAGCAGAAAATTCCCTTGGGCGTGCTGGGAAGTGGAAAAGAGTGTGAGGAGTAGCAAGTAGAGAGTTGGCAGTGGGCAGTGGGTGGAATGGAGTTAGGTGGCCTCTTGAAATGGGTAAAAGTTAGCATGGGGGGGCATAGGGAGGGGCAGAGCAGCAGAGAGAGGGTGGGGCTGAGGGAATGAACATATGAATTTGCAGAGCGGCCCTGACCAGAGAGAAGCCAGTTTCTAATGTCTCACTTCTCACAGAGGGAAAGGTCAGTCATGTGGTTTTCTCATCGGTCTCCCGAACGCAGTGAGAGCAGAAACCTGCATTGATTGGGCTGGAATAGCAAAAAGTGCGGAGAGGGAGAGAGACCAACCCAGATCCATAGAGGTGATCCCTCATCATGGCCAGATCCTGCCTTATGGACAACCCAACTCATAGACCATGAGTCTGAATTAGTTCTGGGTGACCTTGGACAGTGACTTAGCCTCACTCACCTTCTAGTTCCTCATCCATACAATGGGATAAGAGAACAGATTTCTCATGAGATTTATATTAATTAATATCACATATATAAAGTACTTAGAACTGGACCTGCCTCATAGCAAGCATTCAGTAAATGTTAGGTGGGAACATCATTATTCTCCCCCAGTAGCAGCATGGCAGAGTCTGAAGTCCTGAAAACTCAAAGTGTGTCAGCCACACTGGAGTCAGAAGAAGGAACTCCTGGTTCTGCCTGAGGGTGGAGAATTCTACCCAACTGACCCGTCCACAGGCCAAGCCTGTTCTGTGCCCTGTCCCTTCTGTCAGTGCTGATGTGCCATGGGCTGAGTCTCCATCGCTCTGTAAAGGCAGCTGAAACTTAGTTCTCTAGATGCCTGCCGGCTCCTGACTGGCCCAATGGCCTACAGGCTCCTGCCCACGCTGGTTGGGCTTGGCCCCTCCTTACCCCCACCGACCTGGCAGCCGCTTCCAGGCTCCCGCCCTGGCTCTGTCCATGGTGCTAGCCCACATCGCAGCCCGACACCTGCCCACCGTGCAGAACTTCCCACCCCAACCATCTGCTCTTGTCCCCCCAACTTTAACATCTCTGATGATCTCCCCAGTCACCGAGAATGAATTCTGAGCTCACGTTCTGGAACGCTGCCAGGAAGAAGGAAGCGGCGTTAGTATAAAGAATCACACAAAAGGCCGCAGGTAATTATGTCTCTTTTAAGCTGCTAACAGGATTGGCCGTTTGATAAATGGGAGGATTTGAGGCTGTTTTGTCACTGACAAGCTGTTGTAAGATCATATTGGAAGCTGAAGACAGTTTATCTTCATGTGTGTGGTGGAGAGAGGGGAATTCTCCGTGGATTTTACACCCTCTTCAAATTAATGTGATTTCCTAGGCCGTCCTGTGCACAGGAGCGAGTGATCTTTATGACTCACCCCCTGATTAGATTACCTGGCTCAGCAGCCACCTCCAGCCCCTCTGAGTGCTCTCTCCCTCTCTAGGCCCCTCCCTGCTCCACTCTCCCTCCACCTTTAGCTTCCCTCTGACCTCCTCTAGCCCTGGTCTCAGGGCCAGTTGCTGAGCAAGCCTACAGCTCAAATACTGCTGGCTAGCCCAAGAGGTGGGGAGATCTGATTTCTTCCATTTCTCTGGAGGGAGCAGAAGAGCAGGAGGTGGTATTCTATGAAGAGGGAGGCAATGGGAAAGGAAAGGAGGGAAGCAGAGGAGGAGAGAATGAAGGAGACAAAGAGGGAGTCTAACCAGAGAAACAATGCCAAGCCGAGGTAAAGAAAAGAAAGACTAGAGGGGGCGGGGGTGGGGGGGGAACAGTAGCAAAGGGAGAAGAACGGTTTTTTCTTTCATTTTCAGAACCCTCTTCTCCACAAGAACCAAGGTGGCCTCCTTCCCTGAATCCCTGAATTAAGCAGGTCCCCTGGCCACTTTCTTTGATAGCTCTGTTTTATCATCTTCAGAGCCCTTAGCACTATTATCTTGTTTGTTTATTTATTTACTTTTAAAATAGTTTTCCTGGGCAGCCCTGGTGGCTCAGCAGTTTAGCACCTGCCTTCAGCCCAGGGCCTGATCCTGGAGACCCGGGATTGAGTCCCACGTCGGGCTCCCTGCATGGAGTCTGCTTCTCCCTCTGCCTGTGTCTCTGCCTCTCTCTCTTTCTGTGTCTCTCTGTCTCTCATGAATAAATAAAATCTTTAAAAATAAAAATAAAAATAAAATAGTTTTCCTCACCTCTAAATTAGAAGACTCATTGGGCAGGGGTCATGGCTGCTATGTTCTTCCTAGGACCCCAGAACTTAGCACCTAGTAGGTCCTTGCTAAATACTTATTGACTGCATGAGGTGGAAGGTCTGGGGGGCAGGGCTGGCTGCCCTCCTGGCAGAGGTCCAGGGTGGGATTGTCAAGGGTATCATCACTGACTAGATTTGGGGAGACATTTCTGGGGAAGGGAATGCTTCATTAGTCTTTTGGACAGAATTAGGTATCCTTTAGAACAAAGTTTTTCCAAATGTGGCCCGTGATTCACTGCATCAGAGTCCCCTGGCAACCTGTATCTTCACAAGTACTCCACTTTGAGAAACCCTATTCCGGGGAATGGATGGACTGAAGGCTCCTGTTCCAGGGTGGTCTCAGCAGAACCAGGGACCTCGGCTGCTGTGTGTGTGTGTGTGTGTGTGTGTGTGTGTGTGTGTGTTGTGTATGTGTGTATAAGGGTCGTTATTAGAATACCTGCAGGGGATTGAGGAAGCTAAAATCCATTATTTCCAGCCAGTTGTCACTGCATTCTACACACACTGGGAGCTACTTGTGTAAAAGGAAGTTCAAAGGGAAAGCAAAGCTCCCCTTCCTTTGTGGAGCCTAACTGGAGACTGTTCTCCCACCTGACCCAGGAGCCTAGAGGAAGAAGAAGGCAGCAACAGGTGTGAGGAGGGGCAGTCACATACTCAGAGGCCTCTGCTCTCTAACACATTGATGTTTCTGCAGCTGGTAAGTCATGCCTCATTTCCTAAGCAAGCTGAGCAGATCAACCTCAAGGCCCAGGCCAGGCTCTCTGCCTCTTCAGGAGACCTCCCCCAGACTTATCAGCAATGTATACTCCAGGATTGATTGACTGCTCCCCTAGCATATACCCCCCCAACACTTCAAATATCACAGCCCCATCATGCCAGATACATGCATGGCCCACACAGGACATGTGAAATACAGCAGTGTGTGCTTAGAGGTGAAGGACAGCATGCTCAAGCAGTGGGACCACCTCGATATGTTCATGCTGGACCTCTGCCTGGGCCTGAGAATAGAGAGGGAATATGGAAGACAAGGGCCAGCCAGTTTTAAAAGATAGCTCACTCTGTGCCGCTTCTGCCCAGTAAAATCAGAGCATATAGATGGAACTAACACCACCTTCCATTCATTCTATGCTCCAGCAACTCTGCCCTTACTTCATGCCTGGAGCATTCTGGGTTCTCTTCTGCCTCAGTAATACCCTTACTCATGCTGTTCCTTCTGCCTGCAGTGCTCTTTTATACTCTTCCATCCCTCTTATCTGATAACTCCTACTTCTCTTCCTTTCTGGACCTTTCCATATCCCCTGGCTTCTTCTTCTTCTTCTTTTTTTTTAATCCCCTGGCTTCTGATACCACAGCTCTACAATCTCTGCTTAACACTCAGCTCTCTTGTCATTATATACTCAGTATCTATCTTCCCCACTAGACTGTGAGCTCCATGGCCAGAGGGATCACACCTGTGCGTCTTGTCCACTACCATATCCCTGGTACCACCACTCACAGCACCCAACATGTGGTGGGCACTCAGCTTGGAAGACAGAGGCTTAGAGCAATTTGTTCAACAAATGGTTCTTGAGCATCAGTTATGTGTTAAGCACTGTGCCAGATCCTAAAGATGCAGTGGCAGGCAAAAGGGCACTCTCCCTCCTCTCACAGGGGCTGCAATCTGTTGGAGAAATGGATAGTTGTCAAATAATCATATAGATGACTCTATACAACTGTGACAGGTGCTTTGTGGAGGTTGATGTTGCCAACAAGGGTATACAAAAGGGGGATTTGGTTTGGTTAAGTAGGTCAGGGAATTTCCTGAGAAGGTGGTATTTCTCTGAGATAGAGAAGGTTATATGGAGCAACAGTAGAGGAAAGAGCATTCTGAAGAGACAGAAAAGCATGTGTGAAGGCCCTGTGGCAGGAAGGAGTGTGTCTTCTGCAAGAAACCAAAAACCCAGAAGGTCTGGAGTTGTGGGTTTGAATGGGAGGCTGGGGATCCCTGGGTGGTGCAGCGGTTTGGCGCCTGCCTTTGGCCCAGGACGTGATCTTGGAGACCCGGGATCGAATCCCACGTTGGGCTCCCGATGCATGGAGCTTGCTTCTCCCTCTGCCTAGATCTCTGCCTCTCTCTGTGTGTGTGACTATCATAAATAAATTTAAAAAAAAAAATGAATGGGAGGCTGAAGGCAGGCAGAAGCCCGACCATGCAGGGCCTTGCCAGGTGAGGTAAAGAATTTATTTCTTCCTCTAAGAGCAAAGGGTTTAAACACTGAAGAGTTTAAACAGCAGGGGGGCAGGCACAGGCAGCAGTGATACAGCAGTGATATAATCAGAATTGCATTTTGAAAAGGTCACTCAGGCTTCAGTATGAAGAAGGAAGGGTGGGGCTTGAGTGAGGCAAAGGGACCAGTAAGCAGTGCAGGGCAGCCACCTGGGCTCGGACCGTGAAGATTCTGGTGGCAATCAAGAGTAGTAGATAGTTTTTGAAAGAAAGTTTTCAAGCAACATCCCAGGCTGGTGGCAAAACCAGCACTAGTACCTGTCCCCAGGCTTTGCACTTTCCTGTAGCCAATGGCCTCCTTCTGGAATGTCCAGTGGGCCACCATAAAGAGGGGTTGGTTCCCAGGCCTCCCCTAGAAGTATGCCTTGCTTTCTGGCCCCTCAGTTTCCCATATTCTCTACTTTCTCTGGGGGTGCCCATATTTGCCCCCTTACAAGCTGGAAGGTTTTGACTAGATACCCAGCGAAGAGGTGGTTTTCTGTCATAGCCCCTATGTGCTTTGCATTCTGGGAATTGTAGTTCTAGAGCAGGAATGCTGGGTCTGCTCTTGACTGTGGGTCTGGCAGGCAGCCTGGTTGCCATGGCAGCAGCTGGGCTGGAAGCCACCGAACCATTTCATCCACAGCTCTGCTGGCTCAGAGAGCCTCCCAGCAAGAAAGCTTGGGCTCTGGGGAGGAGGAGGAGGGAGGGAAAGAATAGAAGAGAAAGGAAGGAGGGGAAGACCTCATGGGCCTTCCCCAGAGGCCTGGGCTAAGCTTCACCCTGCTCTGGGGCTTGTGGACAGAATTGCAGAAAAGTCACCAGCTTACGCTCAGAACAGGACTCCCTAGCCACTGGGAATCAGTTCTGTTGCTCAGTTCTTGTCAGTCAATCAGACCCTATAATTCAGCTCTATGAATGCTTAAGTCTGCACCAGACACAGAGAAAGGAAGGAGCAGCTCCCTCCCCTGGGGAACATGGAGTCTGGGTAGAAAGGCAAGAAGGTCCAAAATAATTACTGAGGAAGGAAAAAGTCCTGCTCATTTCCTCCAAAGTAACTCCAGAATCCATTCCCTTCTCTCTGCCCCTTGGCCACAATCCTGGTTCATTCTATCTCCCCAAGAGAAGGCTTTCTAAAACACAAATCTAGTCCTGTCACACCCCTGCTTAAAATTCTTCAATGGCTCCCCTTTGCCCACGACTGGATCAAGTCCAGATTCTGTAGTAGAATTCATGGCCTCGCAAATGCTAGCCTGAGGCTCACTGTCCAGTTTCTCCTCCTGTTTCCCCTCTGCTCCAGTCATACAGAAGTTTTCTAGTTCCTACTTTCATACCTCCTGCCTTTGCACATATTCCTCTGCCTAAAATACCCCTCCCTCCCTCTTCCAGCCTCTGAGAGGACCCAATCCAGCTGAAATACCTCCTCCTCTGTGATGTGTTCCAAAATCTTTCCCCACCAGGGAAGAATGAATGGCCTGGTGCTTTGAGCTCCCAGAGCACTTTGTACATCCCTCTTAAGCACTTATCACCTTTGTTGTGATTATTGTCTCTGTAGCTGCATCTCCCTCCCCCTCTCCTGCATCTGAGCCAGCCTGGGGGTCCCAGTGCCCAGCACAATGTCTGACACAAGCGAGGCACTCAGTAAATGGTGGACGGGATTGAATTCACCGAAGGAGGGCTATTGGGGCCTTTGCCACTCTCCTGCTGTCCCCCTCCCTGGGCTGGCTGGCTTTCCTGGGCCCCTTCCCCCCACCTGCTCCTCCCATGGGACTGCACACCTCACACAGAGCAGCAGACTGGCAGGCCCTATCGAGCAGTACCTTCTCTTCTGGGCAAGGGGGGGGGGGGGGGCATGTGTAACAGCACATGGAGGCTGTAAGCCTCTCCATGTCTCTGGAAATGTGTATCAAGTCACACCCAGGTCTCTAGAGAGGAGGTACTCGTGTCTTAAATGGAGCTATGATTTATGGACCCAGTTCCAGTAGCTGAAAAAACCAATTAGGTTTCTCTGCTTCTCTACCTGGAGGCAAGATAATTTCAGAAAAGTTCTTTCTCCTGGGCAGAGGCTCCATCTGCCTGGGCCTCAGCCCTGAGGCTTCTTTATCCGGTTCTTCACCCCACCCTTGTCACCTTACTCTTTGGTCAGTAGTCTAAGCTTCCTGGGCCAGCTTTCCCTGTGTTAAAATCCTGAATCTACTGTTTAACATCTGGGACGCCTCTTCCAGGTTTCCATCCTTTCTTATTTCCCCACCATAATAAGAGGATAAAAATAACCTACCTCCATCATTCATTCATTTATATGTCTGTCCATCCACTTATGTATTCCCTTGCATGAATATTTATTTGGGGCCCACTGTGGGCCACATACTGAGTTAATCATTAAAGATGTAGAAGTGAATCAGAAATACATGATCTCTGCCCTCAAGGAGCTTATAATCTGCGAGGAAGACCAATTGCAAAGTGTTCCAGGGTGGAAGTGCAGACTATCAAGTAAAGTCCAGGCCTGATGGGGAACCTCAGTATTTATTTCCTCAGTGATTATGCATCTCTGATCTGGCAGATGTAGAGGATCAGCACAAATGCAGACAGGCCTCCTCTTTACTCTTCTCAGTGCAGAAACAGGCATGGCACCGAGAGGGCTCAGCTTTCACTGTATACTACAACTGTGAGAGGACCAAGAAAGAGAAAGTTGTGAACTCTGCAGCTGAAAACAGGGGACCCAGACTCCCCGGAGCTTCAGGGAGGAGTCCCTGAGATGGGGGGGGGCCTCACCAGTAGAGATGAAAATCAATGGGCCAAGCCTTGGTAGCACTGACTGGGCTGAGGCGAGGAGCAGCCTTCCCTGGTTAGGACATGGGAATAATGGAGTAAGGGACTCCCACAGAGGAAGTGAGAGATGGCAGGCGTGCCAGCCACTCAGGGCCTGGAGAGGCTGGCAGGTTCCCAGAGCACATGGCGGCTACTGTCAGCCCACGCTCTGCCATTCAGCAAGACCTTTATTTTCTCTCTCCTGGAAGAGCCTGGTCCAGATGTCAGTCCAGTGAGTGGGTGGGAAGGACAGAGGTGCTGGCTCAAGCTAGTCTCCATACTACAGCTCCTAATGCTGAGCTCACAGCCCTGAACTGCTCTTCAGGCCTTCTCTCTGCTCTCCTTGCTGAAGTATCTTGACTCAAGGGGGTACAGGCTCCAGGGGTTGGAGGAAAAGGGAAAGTAAGAGGGAATGAGGAATAGGATGGGTCAGTGGAGATCCTTTGGGATCCTCAGCATATCCAGAGCAAAAACCACCAGCTTGCTCTGTGAACCAGGATCTCAGTTCCTTCATCTGTAAAATGGTGGGGTTGAGCTCTCTGGAAGGGTTCTTTAACTTCTGCTCCTCCTGCTCCTGGGAAATGGTGGAGGGTGGCTTTGCAGAGAAAGGCTGGCTCCACCCTCTGTTAAGGGACCTAAATCAGCATTTGTTGACATTTCTCAGGATGCCCTAGGTGCTGGTGACATTTCAGAGACTTGCTCCCTGAGGAGGCTGGAGGATACAGAGCTGACCCCTTGGCCCCTGATCCAGGCTCAGATGGGCTTAGGCCACAGCACCGCCCACTCCCCCACCCTTCTGCCCCTGCCTAAGACAAGCCTCACATTCCAAACAGCAGCAAAGTACTATTTTCTGGGGGTGGTCCTGAGCTGGCATGAGGGTGGGAAGTGGGGACAAAGATCCCTTTCTAAAAATGCTGATTAGTGAGGGAGTGAGCAGCTCTGGGCCCCAGAGCTTTCCTCACTAAGCCTCAATATCTGCATCTCTAAAATGGAGCCCGTAGTCCCTGCCTCCTTCACAGAACAGTTTTGGGGCTCCAAAGAGAAAAAGGAAGTGTTTCCTAAGCTGTGGATTGTTGTGTAGTGTGAAGGGCTGTGATGAGGGCATTGAGCCTTAGGGTGGGCATGGAGGTGGGGGTGGGGGTGGGAATGGAGGCTGGAAGGGATTCGCTGGGTGCAGAGGCTGGAGGAACCAGATGAGATTCTGGCAGTTTCACAGACTGGAGAGAGCTGCTTGGTGAGTAGAGGCCAGCAGAGGAAATCCAGGGAACCCTCTGATGCCCTGGTTAATGCTGACAGATGGCTACAGATCTGTGGGCAGTGTCAGAACCAGCCCACATAAGGAGACCCAAAGACTCTCGCTAGCTTTACTCTTCAGTATCAGGATGGAAGAAGATCAGCTTGAGAGGCCAGATCAGGGTGATTACAAAGTGCCTAGAATTTGGGGTTGTAAGAACTAGTCCTGGCTCTATTGATCACTAGCTGTGTGGCCTTAGGCAAGTACTTTACCTCTCTGGGTCTCATTTTCTTCATCTGTAAAATGGGGAGAAAGGTAGTAATAATGCATACCTCGAAGGTTCATTGGGAAGATCAAAGAAGCTGATGTTAGATGGGTTACCACATAGCTGGCAGTCTCATTGATGGCACGGAGGCAGGTTGGGCCTCACCAGGGACCTCTTTACCTCTGATCAGACCAGTTTACAAAGAGGGAAGACCCCTTTTTAACCACCTTTCGTCCATTTTAAAAAAGATTTTATTTATTTATTCATGAGAGAGACACACACAGAGAGAGAGAAGAGAGAGAGAGAGGCAGGGACACAGGCAAAGGGAGAAGCAGGCCCCACGCAGGGTGCCCGACGTGAGACTTGGGACTCCAGGATCACAGCCTGGGCTGAAGGCGATGCTAAACTGCTGAGCCAACCGGGCTTCCCCCTTTTCATGCATTTAAATGTGTACCAAGCACTTAATGTATACCTAGCTGACTTGGTATGGTGGAAAAGAGGACAGAAACTTGACTACTAGTCAGATTCCTAGCTTGTTGATTATGTGAGCTTGAGGGACTTTCTTCCCCAACCTGAGTCTCAGTTTTCTCTTCTTTAAAAATCCACAATCAGGCAAAGATTATGGACCAGTATTAAAAAACATTAGGAGAATTGTTGATGGGGAAATCAACATTTGTTTAGAGCTAGAGTAACCCACAAATGTTATTTTCTAGAATCAAGGTGGGGAGAAAATAACCTGGTGTCCACCTGAGTGTTTCTAATGGTGGAAGGATTAATATTATGTGTCTTCTGATGTGATGCAAAGTGAAATAAATGACATCACCTCACATGTGTGCTAGCTGAAAATGTTTAACTTGAGTTATTCTCAGCCTTTAGATCTAATTTCTGGTTTATAGGAAGTAAACCAGTGCAAGGAAGTAACCAGACATCTGAAAGGAGAGATATTGGGGATCCCTGGGTGGCTCAGTGGTTTGGCCCCTGCCTTTGGCTCAGGGCGTGATCCTGGAATCCCGGGATCGAGTCCCATGTCAGGCCCCCTGCATGGAGCCTGCTTCTCCCTCTGCCTCTGCCTCTCTCTCTCTCTCTCTCTCTCTCTCTCTCTGTGTGTGTGTGTGTGTCATGAATAAATAAATAAAATCTTAAAAATAAAAAAAAGAAAAAATAAACAAAGGATATTCTATGGGGAAAATGATCTGGATGTTTAGGTCAGTGACCAAAGAAAAAAGAGGGGGGGGGGGTAGAATGCATCATCTCAAACAATTTAATGCACTTAATGATCAGATGCCATTCATGGCCCTAAACTGGGTTCTGACAAACCAACTGTAAAGGATTTGGGGGACCAATAGGGGAGATTTATATATGGGATATTAAAGGGTCAGGTGCAAGAAGGGGATTCTCCATGGAGAATCCCTTCCAAGGCTATATCTCTGGTTCTAGCATCCCCAGAGCCTCGTAGGGATGAGGAGGAGAGAGAAACATCCCAGTCCAGTGTTAGGAGGATGGGGTAGGGGCATGGGTGTGTGCTGAGGGGCCCTCCAGCAAAAGCAGAGGTGCAGTGCAGAGGAAGAGGGAGCCAGAAGAGTTTCTAGAGACTTCAAGCCACTGAGGTGGTCCCCTGTAGCTGGAGAGGAACCCTGCATGCATGGATAGCGCCCCATTACCCCCAACTCCTCCCCTCAGAGCCTGCTGGGCTCCTTGCTCATTAAGCTGACATCTCCTCCTTAATAAAAAATACATGAATAAATAAATAATAACAGCCATAACTGATTGGGAAACCGCTTTCCACTCTTTTCTGTTTCCCCAGCTCATTCCTCTCAGGAGTGGTCCTGGGGGCTCCCAGGCTGGGTGCATCTGTAAGCGCCCTTCCTCCCACCCCTAGTGCTACAGGCATCCCTCCTCTTGGGAGGGGACTGAGAGTGACACTTTTAGGGTGACTGAACAGGCCTTTTGTGCCCTGATTTGCTCCTGGAGAGGCAGAGGATGAGAGAAATCTGGAGAGAGGTCTCTCTCAGGATTCAGGGAGAAGGCAGCAACAGCTGAGCCTTTAGGGCCAGGGCTAGCAGTGGTTGCCAACACACAGTTACCTCAAGTCAGGGAGGGGCAAGAAACAGAAAGTGAAAGGAGGAACTAGAAAGTGGTACTACTAGAGAGTTCCAGGGACAAACAGGAGCTGGCATTTGCATGAGGTAGGGGAGGGGCCTTGACCCACACCCAAATATCCAGAGGGAAGATTACCTTCCTTAGAAGGGAACAATAGTCGCTTTCTTTTTTCCTGGCAGGCTTGTCTTGATCCCTTTCTCTCTGTCCTGTGTCTCACGCTGTCTCTCTTGTGTCTCTGCACTGCCTTCTCTTCCACTGTTGTCTCCTTCCTTACTTGGGTCAGTATGCCTTGGAGATGCTGGCCAGGTGTGACCCACTCCTCAAAGCTAAGGAGAAGCAAGTCTGCCCCCAGACCAGCTGATTCAGGACCATGGAGAGCATCCTCCATAGGCGAGGCCCTCTCCCAGAACAAAAGAAGAATTTGGATTGCCAGTAGAGGGTAGGAGAGCTGGTGAAGTGGAGGTAAGGGAGAAATGGTGGGGAAAGGCACAGACAAAGGTGAGGCTCATTCCCAGCCTGGCCCCCTTAGGCTGGGTGACTCTGAACTGGGACTCAGAAATTTTGCTGCCCCAGACCAAAGGCCCCCCACTACCACATCAAGAAGAGTGGGAGGGGGAAGAGCAGCCTGTGCTCTGGGGTGCAAGGTTCTGGAGCACAGTTCTTGCGGGAAAGCTCTGGGAACCCATTGTGTGTAGAGTACAAAGCTAAACAAATGGACAGATTATGGTTTGGGGTGAGGTTTTTTTTTTTTTCAATTTTTAAATTGTGGTAAAGTACATATAAAATTTACCATCTTAACGATTTTTTAAGTATACAGTTCAGTGATGTTAAATATAATCATGTTATATATTGTTTTCAAGAGAATTTAAGTGACCCTTGGGCAGACATTAGGGAGGTTGTGCATGAGAGAAGGGGATAGTTACAACCCTACAGGTGAGTGGGTTCCCAAGGGTAGGGAAAGTAGAAGATAGGGACCAGAGTCCTATTAGGTCTGTTCATTCTGGCAGCTGTAGGCTGGGAGTAGGGAGTCAGACAGAGACTTCCCTGGCCCCAGCTCAGGATTAATGGGACCCTGGAGTCTCCTCTTCCCTCCAGCAGCTCCCTCTGGATGGAGCCAGGAGCCAGATTTCAGAAGCAGTCCAGATGTTCAGGGGAGATGCAGGGAAGTGGAGCAGATGGGGCCTGGGGTTCCTGAGGGGGTTGAGAGGAGGAGGGCAGCAGCTGGAAGATGTGCTAGGGCACGTGCTAGAGCTGAGGTTGGCTCCAGCATGTGCCGGGGCATGTGCCACAGGGTGTGCCTAGGACGTAGGACTTGGGTAGAGTGCAGGCTAGGTCAGGTAGCCCTTGGTACCTTCCCTGGACCTACTACTAAGGTCTGTCCTGAGCTCCCTCTAGCTGTGGCAGGGCCTGTGAGGTATTACCTCTCCTCCACGTGCTATGCCAGGATACAGAAGTGGGGAACACAGACCCTGCCCCTATCTCTGGAAAGCTCAGCCTTTCCTCCAATGCAGGATTTTTGGCTTGGACCTGGGAGACCGGACCTTTCTCTGAGGGCTGATCCTTAGGGACTCAGGGAGGAAAGCCTTGATAAGAGGCTGGAGTGAGATGGCCCAACCTGTCTGTCACTTTCTTTCTTTCTTTCTTTCTTTCTTTCTTTCTTTCTTTCTTTCTTTCTTTCTTTCTTTCTTTCTTTCTTTCTTTCTTTCTTTTTAAAATATTTTATTTATTTATTCATGAGAAACACACACACACACACACACACACACACACACACACACACAGAGGCACAGACACAGGCAGAGGCAGAAGCAGGCTCCATGCAGGGAGCCCAACGTGGGACTCGATCTTGGCTCTCCGGGATCAGGCCCTGGGCTGAAGGCAGGTGCTAAACCGCTGAGCCACCCGGGCTGCCCCGTCACTTTCTTTTTCTCTTTCTTTCTTTCTTTCTTTCTTTCTTTCTTTCTTTCTTTCTTTCTTTCTTTCTTTCTTTTCTTTTCTTTTCTTTCTTTCTTCTTTCTTCTTTCTTTCTTTCTCTTTCTTTTTTCTTTCTTTCTTTTTCTTTTTAAAGATTTTATTTATTTATTCATGAGAGGCAGAGACACAGGCAGAGGGAGAAACAGGCTCCATGCAGGGAGCCCAACGTGGGACTGGATCCTGGGTCCCCAGGATCAAACCCTGGGTCCGAAGGCAGAGCTAAACCACTGAGCCACCCGGGCTGCCCTGTCTGTCACTTTCTACCCTAGGAATCCACAGCTCATCTACCCAGTCAGAGCCTCAGTCCTCATGTCATCCTTGCTGATCAGTGCAGTTTCTTTGTTTCTGGGAAAAGTGTGGAGCATGAGGCAAAGAATCTAGAACTGGTGTTTGCTCCTGCCTGCCCTGAGGACTTGAGGTCCCAGGGGCTTTTATTCCCCACCCCCCTTTTCCATATCTGGCTGTAGTCAATTCACCATCCTCACAACAGCCTGGGAGAATGGTCATGAACCCCATTTGTCAGATGAGCAAACTGAGATGCAAGTGAAATCACTTGTTGGAGGCACACCTCTTCAACAGAGCCAGGATTTGAACCTAAGTTTGCATGACTTTTTTTTCCCCTACAATTCCTCCTCCAGGCAAGGGGGTAACATTGGCTGTGTACACCACCCAGTTGTGTGGCTCCAGACTATTAAGTACCCTTTCCTTGCTGGACCTCCATTTCCCTCATTATAAAATGAAAAGTTGTAAATAGGATTATTTTGAAGAGGGGGAGCAGTGGGGACAGACTGTGAACTGATGGTACTGAGGGCAAGGTAGTGACCAATTGGCAGTGACCAATTCCCCACATCTGCCACGCTGTTGGGGCACTGGAGGATGTTAAGATGCTCAACAGGGGTGAGCTCCTCTGTAAGCTATAGTGGTGGGTTTCGAGTGGAGTCTGGGGGAAGCCAGGCCTGGATGCCAAGCTCTGCCTGCTGGGGAGGGAAAGCAGAGGGAGGTCTGTGATAGAGAGTGAGGCTGGCTGGTCAGGCCAGAGCCAGGCAGGCAGAGCTAGGCAGGCAGAGCAGAATGAGCCTCAAAGCTCTAGGGCTTTACAAATGGATTTTGCTGAAATGGAAATTTCCACCCATCCCTGAAATGAGCCTGGCAGTGAGGCCAGGTCTAGTGGGGCTGCGGCAGCTGGGAATGTGGACAGGGACAAAAGCCAAACTGTCAAAACCTATTCACCCCTCCCCTTATCCCTCTTCCCATATTCCTCTTCCTCCACTCCTCTCCCCTGCTCAGGTCCTCTGGATCCTCAGGAATCTTCAGAAGCCTCACACCTTTTTGTACCTTTCTCACTTTCTCCCTCAATCACTTTGTGCCTCTTACACCCCCAGACACCTGACACTCCCCCCACCTCCCTCTCATCCTCACACTGTCTTCTCACCCCTCATACCCCTCATGCCTCCCCACCCTCTGCCTCACATACCCACACACACCTGGCATTGTCTGCACCTCTTACTTTATCCTTATACTGCCCTTTTACCCCTCACCTCCTCTCCCTCCCTTACCTGGGCCCTGCCACTCCTCCATACTCCCTCTCCCACACCCGACACACTCCTCACCTCCCATTTCACTCCTCACACTTCACTCTTCCCGGGCTACCCCCCTTCACTCCTCACACATTTTTCCCTTCCTCCTCACCCCTTCCTCACATCGCTTTCCGAAACCCTCTCCTGCTCCTGATGCTCTGTCACCTCCAACTTCACTCATCTCACCCCTACATGAGCTTCTTCCCTCACCAGGTGCCAAACCACCTTCTCACCTACTTGTGCCCTCCCTCAATAACCACGAGGGCCGAATATATCCTGGTGAAGCATTGAGCACTGTGCTCAGACTCAACTCAGCCCTTGCTGGCTGAGGGAGCCAGGAAATCATCTAATTTCTCTAAGACTCTGTTTCCTCTTCTGTAAAACGGGCCTGATGACTTCCCCTCTCAGGGCTGTGGGGCTGCTGTGCAACTGAGCAACCCAAGGCTTGACAGGCCCTTGCCACACACACACACACACACACACACACACACACACACACGATGTTCTCTAGGAAAGTGTTGATCCTGTTTGTCATCATTTTTATAGTTAATTGATCCTTTGTGCCAGGCCCTTTGCCGGACAGTGCTGGGTGGGAGTATGTGGGTAGAGTATGTGAAAGATCTGGAGAACTGGTGAGAAAGTACCAAAAACTGTTCTGGGCAGAGAGGTAGGGCTCTCCTTCCCCAGCTCTCACCTCTAGACCAACTGGACCCCAGACACTCCAGCCTGGGCACCCTTTCCTCCCTAGGCCACTGCAATGGTGTGTGGAGGGCAGGGAGAGGAAGGGGACGCTGCTTTCCCATCACCCAAGAAGCTCTTACAGGAGTTGGGAAGAAGAGAACAGGGGACTGCCTGGAACTGGGAGGGTCTCCAGAGGTCTCTGGCCCTACAGGCTGGGTGAGAAGCATGGGGTAAATGCTGATGGAGCGGGACAGACTACGGGAGCCAAATGGAAGAGGCAGAAGAGATGTGGATTCTTTTGGAGAACCTCTTGTTGCAAGTACTTAAGGCCTGGGTGGGGATGGGGGGCTGGCAAAGCCCTTCACAAAGTTGTGATGCCAGGAGAGCTTGAGACCCCTGTGACTTTGGGGAATGGGTGCCTTCTGCCCAGTGGAGAAGGCAGGAGACAAGGAGCTGGGGCAGCATTGAGTGAGGAAGTTCCCGAAGGCTCACTGAATGGGGAAGATGGATCAGAGAGCCAGCCCCAGGACCCCGGATGAACCTGAGAGGGTGAGGGAGAGGGGAATCTGGCCAGAGACAAGAGTCTGGAGGTGTACAGGGGCATGCATGGAGGGGCTCCAGCCCACTCCCTCAGGGCAGGGTCCGCAGAGCACAGGAGCACAGCCGAGGCCCTCAATTGCATGTTGACATTAAACAAGAGCTCTGAGCTGCTCCAGACTTCCTCCTGCCCCAGTCCCAAGGGCTGGGCACCAGACTCAGAGCCCAGGCCGAGCTGGACCACTGAGTGGAGAGAAACAGGGATGAGGATGGGGATAGAGGTGGTAGGTGAAGACGGCTACACACAGGTTGTCTTTGTCCATTTGAAGGAGAAGTGACCTGGGTCTGGGGCCTGGGAGGCAGGGCAAGGGACTGGAATAAGAAGCCTGCACCCAGGGAGCTGGGAAGGATAGAGAGTTGCCAAGGCCAGAGGTGTGGAGAGGCTAGGGGTGAGCTCCAGGAAGGGCAACATGTGCCTGCACCAAGGGGGTGCTGCCTGAGAGCAAGGCCACACAGGCTCTGCACTTTGGGTTTGCTCCTCTAAAACTGGGTCTGCATCTCCATCATGAACACCCAGTGCCACGGGGGAGGGGAGGAAGCTCGGCAGATTAAATTACCTTTCAAGTCTAAAGCCCGGATTCCTCTGGGCCTTGTAGGTGGGCGTATGCACACATTCCCAGGAGCATTGTGGGATGCTGGCTGTCACTAGGGATTCAGGAGACTCCCTCCTGCTCCACAGGCAAGGAAAAAGAGGGGCCTATGACCCTGAGAGCAGGCAGAGTCAAGGGAAAGGGGAGATATCTGACCCGGTCTGCAGCCCCTCAGATAGGACTGGAAAGACTTAGTTCAAACCCTGACTCTAACATGCATGTGACTTTGACACATGACTCAAGCTCCCTGGTTTCCTCACCTAAAAAAAGGATAATAATAATGATAACAGTGGCATGAGCCAGCCTGACTATGTGCCAAGCACTTTCTTTATATCCTCACACTGACCTCTAGGGTAGGTACTATTGATCTCCCCGTTTTACAGATGAAAAAACAGGCTCAGAGAAGTTAAGTGATTTTCCTACAGTCACACAGCTGGTAAGTGACAAGGTTGGGACTCCGCTGGATTTCAGAGCCTTATACTGAATGTATCTGGTACCCACATCTCACGGTTACTGTTAGGAGTAGATGAGATAATGCACATAAAGAGGTGTTTAGCCCAGTGCCTGGCACAAAGCAAGTGCTCAAGAAATAATGTTTTGGGTTGTTTTTTTTTTTTAAGATTTTTACAAAATTTATTCATGAGAGACAGAGAAAGAGAGACAGTGTCCTAGGCAGAGGGAGAAGCAGGCTCCCTGTGGAGAGCCTGAAGGGAATCATCCCAGGACCCCAGGGTCACGCCCTGGGCCTAAGGCAGACACTCAACTGCTGAGCCACCCAGGTGCCCCTCAAGAAATAGTGTTAATGTTGCTAGCATTTATTCATCACAGAGCTTTCCTTTTAGGCTGTTCAGACGGCAGAGAGCTGAGGAGAAGCTGGTTGTGGGGTTAGGGGCTGGGAAGGCAGCTGTAGGGAGACTGTGGTCCAGGGGGCAGAAGGGCAGAGGGAGGAAGTGAGGGCTGAGTGCAGAAAGCTGGGGACGATGGAGCAAGCAGAGTAGAGGAAAAGGAAGTGAGTGACTATTTAGTTAAAGATTTTGCTCCAGTGATCACCTCATTGGCCAGACATCTGGTTTTCCTGGACATCCCCAGGGAATGTAAGTCAGACAGCATTACTTCACCAGCTTCAATGCCATCTACCCCAGGCTCACTTACACTGGCCGCCTCACAGAACTCAGGACACTACCCTCCAGGATAGGAGCCAAGAGAGTAGCAGGTCTGTCCCTGGAGCTCACTGGGAGGGAGTAGGAACCCACCTGCCTGTCACTCTCCTCGCATCTGCTCAGAGCTAGAAGCAGTGGGGTTTGGCTCCTCCACAGGCTCAACCTCCCCATGCTGACCTTCCCTCACAGGTATGGGGGTATGAGGTTGTTAGTAGCTCAAGAGGGCACCTTCCTCCATGCGGCTCCTCTCCTTAGTCACCTGGAGAGGAGATTCAATCAATGGAGGGAGGCCAACCAGGCAGCTGCCCAGGGTACCCATCTCTACGGGGTGCTAAAGCTTCACCAGTCACTTAATGAGTTGGGAAAAAAAGAGTATTTACCAGGCTTGAGCCTCAGGGTGGGGGATGGAGATTGGCAGGAACGCTTCAAAAAGCTGCGGGGCAGGGAGGTAAGATCCTCACAGGGTGCTCCAACTATGACAATTGTTCGTTAAATTCCTTTAGGAGCAGGAGAGTCCTGGAGAACCAAAGGATTTTGGTGTAGCTCAGTGGAACTGGCAGGGTTAGGGCCAGAGCTGAAATCTTTGAGCTGATGGAAGAGAGGCTGTGTGTGGCAGCCCGCAGCCCCGGCAGTAGTGGGGGCTTCCTGCCCAGTCCCTATGCAGCCTGTCTCCCAAATAAATATTAAACAAATATTGAAAGAGTGTTGGTTGAAAGAGGCACCAAATTATTAGCATGCCCTTGGCTCTCTTATTCATTAGTCCAGTCCTGTTGCAAAAGTACCATAATAATAGCTTTAATGATTCCTTTCCTGTCTTGGGTCCTGACTGCATGCTATTCAAGCATTTACTCATCCTTTCAGGCACTCATCCAACAGATATTCCCAAAGTACCTACTGTGTGCTGGGCGCCATTCCAGGTACTGGGGACACACAGCAAACTGCTTCCTCTCTCCCATTGCTCAGCACCCTGTGTGTGATTGAGCCAGCAGAGATCTAGAGTTTTTTGTGTGCCTAGATTGGATTGGGCGGGGGGAGGTGGGTGAGGGGGTAAGGGTGGTGGTGGTGGTGCATCAGAAGAGGTTTCTGGCCTGGTCTCTGTCCCAGGAGAAAACCATCTCCTTGGGCGACAGGGAACTGCAGTAGAGGTATCTTTTTCATGCCTGTCCCCAGCCCAGCAACCAGCTTTTCATGCCCTCAGGACCTGGTGTGTGCTTATAAATTCATACGGTGTTCAGGAAGATGTGTGTGTGTGTGTGTGTATTTCTCCCTGAGCAGAGCTCCAGACTGGGCAGCTGGAGCAGGCTGAGGGATGCCAGAGGGGAATAGCAGAGCCACCAGACACCTCCCCCAACCCCAACTGTGGACCCCTCCCAGGCCTCTCTGCTGGGTGCTACTGCCAGATAGGGAGGGAGCATCCAAATGCAGGTCAGCAGTGGTTTCTCTCAATCACCTCAGGAGAGGACCTGCAGGAAGGCCAGGAGGCAGGAGGGACCCTAGGGCTTGAAAGGCATCCTCCCTGAAAAATGCCGAGACATTCTTAGAACACACGTCCCCTCCCCTAGCACTACTGCTGAGATTGCTCCTTTTAGCTGCCTGGGCTTCTGGGCATCGTTCCAATATTGAAAGGTATGGAGGGGTCCCAGTCCTGATAGCCCTGGCCCCTCCACCTTACCTGACTTGGAGGAAGAGGGGACCGAAACCCCTGCAGTCAAGTGTTCCACTCCTCTACACTGCAGCCCTGACCTGGACCCCTCCTTCCAGTCAGACACCAGTGAGAACGTTCCTGGAGGCTTTGGGGGAAGCAGCAGATCCCCTCCACCTCAACCCTGTGTCCAGGGCCAGGGCTGTCATGGTAGAGGAAGGCCTAGGGAGGCAGAGGGTGTGCGGTGGGCGGGGGGGGGAGGACTGGGAGCTGGCTGAGTCTCACGTGCCCAGAAGGGGGAAGCTATGTCTGCACAGGCGTCCCCCCACCACACTGTCTGATGGAATGAGCTGCGTCCTTGTGTCTCTATTTTTAGTCAGAACTGGAAGGAAAGGAAGTTCGGGGGCCAAGCCACCAGCCCCATCTCCTGCTGCTAGCACCCATACCACATGGTGCGGCGGGGGGGGGGGGGGAGGATGAGCCCCAGCTCTTCAGGGAGGCAGGACTGTGCTGTCACCTGCCAGTACAGGTGCACAGGTGCTGGGCCTGATGGATATGATGAGGGGACGTCGGATTGGGGCTGCGGAGAAAATGCTGCCTCCCTTCCCTGCCTGAACACCAGTGCTCTGCACTAGGTCCCCCTGCTATGGCAGTCTCCTGAAACAGGACTTAGGTAGAGCAGCACTTTTGTTCGTGCTTTGGCTCTTTGAGTGGAGCCCTCCCTCCCCCACCTCCTCTTTCAAGGTTTAAACATCTTGACCTCTGTTAGGTATTTGGGGGCCTACTTTTCCTCAGTGGAGGACTTGTATGAGGCATGAGCCCTTAGTCTCTACTCCACCCAACCCAGCAGCAGAGCTGCAGGCAAAGAGGGTCAGTTTTTCAGCGTTGCCTCCTCCCCAGCAGGAGAAGGACTCCCTGGCTTGAACTCCACAGCTGCTGCGGCCATTACCTGTGGGACAGGGAAAGGCAGTTTCGGGGACAGTAGAGTATAGTTGTTAGAGCTTGGACTCTGTGGTCAGACAGACCCAAGTTCAAGACCTTACTCCTCCACGTACCAGTTGTGTGACATTGAGGAAATGGCTATGTCTCTGGATGTCTGTTTTCTTGTCTGTAAAAGAGGGATTATTATAGCACCTGCCCCATAGGATTGCTAAAGATGAAATGAGATAATGTGAGAAAATACACACAGTAAGTACTTAACTATGAGTTAATGAAATCTTAAAAGCAGAGCCAGTCCTGGGCCTGAGCCCCATGGTGTGGCCACTCCCAGGCCCATGTTACAAGTATTTCCTCTCAGATCTGGCTGGCTTTGTTCACCCCATTACTGCCCTCCCCCCGCCCCCCACCCAAAGTCCCAAGCCTCTGACTCCCAGACAAAAAGTAAATACATAGCTCAGCCTCTACCTGCAGAACTGGAAAAATGGTTCTCTCTAGCCACCAGCTGCAGTTCCAAGGGCTTCTCACTCCCAGCAGCCTACCCCTGCCCCTAGGTGAATCCTGGTGGAGAATGGGCTGAGGCACCTTGTCAGGGGTGGGGTTGGGGAGAGAAGGTTGAAGGCCATCTCAGACAAGACAGTCCCAGGAAAGAGAACAGAAATGAAGTAGTGAAGACAGCGCAAATACAGAGTGAGAGTTTCTGTGGGTGGTAAACACTTTGGAGGAACTGCCAGGTGAGGTACACAGACCAGTTTGGGGGGGGGGTCCATGAACCTTCTGAAAGTGTATTCCAAGAGAAGATCCATAGCCTTCTGCAGATCTTCTAAGGGCTCTGGGACCCCAAATCGGCTAAGAACCACTGTGAACTCTGGTCCAGAAGTCAGGAGATCTGTGCATTAGATCTTGTCTGCCTCTCACTCCTCAGGCAGCAGCCTTCCTCTTCTGGGTTCACCCACCTGCTCCATGAGGGTTAGACTGAGGTCTGAGATCCAGGTGGGTCATCCCAGGACTCTGTGATGTTTAGTGAGCAGTGACAGAGAGAATAACCAGAACTGAGGCTTGGGAGGCAGGCCCTCAGGAAAGTGAAAGGGGGCCCTATCCTACCCCTTCCTAGAAGCTGACTTGGTCCATCAGCCAACATGTCAGCCAGCCAGCCAACAGAAACTGAGCTGCATCCCTCTACCAACCCGGGAGGCTGTTGCCATGGCAACTTCATATTTATCCACTTTAGCTCCTAATTAAGGGGAAAAGCATATAACATATTGGATGTCAAGGAGGCTTTGTGAGCCTCAATTTAGCAGCCGTGCCTGGATGTCAACCTCAAGCGTGATTGCTGTTAATCACCTTCCAAATTACCTAGACAGGTCACAAAGGGAAAGGTCTCTGTGATGGGGGACAGTGGGGCCCAGGAGAGGTGAGGTGTTGGGGAGGGCAGTGGGGGAGAGCTGCTCAGTATCATGACCTAGGAGGCTGCTGTGTAAATCTTGGCTCCTAGGGTGTGTGATGATAAGGTCTGTGGGGACAGTAGCTAGGTCTGTTCCCACTGACCTTGAGTCAGGGATCTCTACCCTGGGGACTCACAAATCAAGGCTCTCGGTCTATAGAGAGGGACTGGCAGATTGATGAACCAAGAAGCATATAAGGACCATCTGGTGGCCTCTGATGTCAGAAGGAAGATTGACAGATGACCAGGGCTAGTGGGTGCAGGCTGACCTGGTAGCCCGGTGGGTGGATGACTGCCACATGGCAGATGGAAAGGCTGATGAGTGTCCACTTAAGAGGCACTGGCTGGGCCTGGACTCACCAGTACATCTGTGATCTCCCAAGGGGGTGCCTGGCCTCTGTCCCCTAACTCAGAACCCAGGCATTCTGAGGTACTAATCTGAGCAAGCCCTGGTGGTACTTCTTGCCTGCCCATCTGAGTGCCTGCCTTCTGAGCTGTGGCCAGAGCCACATTCCTGGGAGAAGCTTTAGCAGGTCCCTGGGGATGCGGGAGGCAGGGAGTGGAAATTAATGGCGCCAGGCTCGGGGTGGGGACATCAAGGGGAGGGCGGCAGCAGAGAGGTTAAGAGCATAAGTTACAGGGTCAGGCCAACCTAGGGTCGAGTTTCAGCTCGGCTATTTACACTTGTGTGACTTTGGTCAAGTCACCGAACCTCTCTCTATGCTTTGGTTTGTCCCATCTCTCAGATGGGAATGGTGAAGATTCCTACCTCCTAGGACTCTGTGAAGCTTTAAGAAGATAATAAGTGTAGGGAGCTTGGAATGGTGCCTGGCACTCCGTAAGCACTCAATAGCCATGTAGGCATTATTAGTGAAAGTGACAGCCCTGGAAAGGAGGGGTCGGCAGAGGGTGACTCAGCCAGGACCCAGAGGCAGTTGAAGGAACGTTTACCCTCCATCAGGGCTCCAAGACAAAGAACCTACAAAAGAGAGCCCCGATGAAGGCAGGGGACAGGCTGGGAACTGAGCCAGGGTGTGAGGACAGTGGGTACTTGCCGAGCCTTTGTAGGAGGCTTTTCAGCCTCAAGGGAGAGGCAGTCCTTGTACTCAAAGTCTTGATGTCACCTAAGGGCCAGAAAGGACTTAGTGTAGCCTGAACCTGAGAGAACATTAAGACTAACTGGGATGATCCCAGAAGATCAATTGTCTGTGTTCACTCCACATCTCCTGAATGAGAATCTCAGGGGTGGAATCTGGGAAACCAGTTTTAAAAACCTCCCAAGAGGGATGCCTGGGGTGGCTCAGTGGTTGAGCATCTGCCTTTGGCTCAGGGCATGATCCCGGCGTCCCAGGATTAAGTCTTGCATCTGGCTCCCCACAGGGAGCCTGCTTCTCCCTCTGCCTGTGTCTCTGCTTCTTCTTCTTCTTCTCTCTCTCTCTCTCTCTCTCTCTCTCTCATAAATAAATAAAATCTTTAAGAAACACAAATAAAAAATAAAGAACTCCCAGGAACGGGACACCTGGGTGGCTCCACTAGTTGAGCATATGATTCTTGATTTTGGCTCAGGTCATGCTCTCAGGATCATGAGATCGAGCCCCGCATCAGGTGGAGCAGGTGGAGTCTGCTCATCCCTCTCCCTCTACTCCTCCCCGACTCACACTCTCTCTCTCTCTCAAATAAATAAAATCTTACACACACACACACACACACACCTTTCCAGGAAGGCCTGATAAACCACAGGCCACTGTGGGTCAGAGCTGGCAAGAGCTGGAAGAAGGGTAGGACAAGCTCTCCCGCAATCACCTCCCCTTTTAGCAGTATCAGGGTTCTGCTAAAAATTGTATTAAAAAAGAATGAATTCTGCAGCTAAAAAGTTTGGAAAATATGTATTAGGTAATAGTAATAATTACAGCTAACACTTATTGATTGTTGATTGGGAGCCAGGCACTATGTTAAATATTTCATGTGGATTAACTCCTTTAATCTTCTCAAGGACTGGTGAGGCAGATCTTCCCATTTATACAGATCAGGAAACTGAGGTTCAGAAAGGTATGTCAAAGGTCACACAGCTTATTAGTGGTGGATCCAGCATTTCAACCTGGGTGGTCTGAATCCACACCTGGGCCGCTTCCTTCCCATTGTACAGTTGAGGAAACATGAGTGCTAGAGAGGTGGTGACGTGATTTTCCCAAGGCCCCACAGAGGCAAAGGAGGGATCAGAACCCAGGAGTCTGGAAATAGCAGGTGGAGTGGACGGAGACGGGAAGGTTCCTGACTTGAAGGAGAAGGAGAAACTTTGGAACGTGGTGACCGTGGCCGTGGTAGCCTTGCTGGCCTGGTAGGAGGAGTTGCCGTGCCCTGGTTTCCGCAGATGTGGGCTGCAGCCGTCCTGCTGAATGGGAGGCTATTAAGGGAAAATGCTTTGCAAGGAGCTGAGCAGCTGGGAGCAGAGATCTTCGGAGCCCTGTATGAGGGGCTTTGTCCCCTCAGGGGACTGGAGGGTGCTTGCTCTCAGGGTCTGTGTCTGGGAGACTGGGATGGTCAGGAGGCCAAGGTGGTCACCCCCAAGAAGGCTCCATTCCCTGCCCTGCCCTGTCCCAGGTCCTCTCTCCCAGCGCTGTCCCATATTCAGAGCAGCCAGGCAGTTAATGTCACGGGCCCTGGGGACTGACAGCAGGGCCACATCCTGTAGGTGTGGAAACGTGGGCGTGTTGCTGAAAATCCCAGTGTCCTCATTTATAAAATGGAACCGATAAGGGTATCTCTTTATAATGTGGTTAAGAAAATTGAGCAAGAACACGGAGTCAATGCTTTATCATGTTGACTCTTGTCACAGTCTCTACAGCTGAGATCTTCCTCCTCCTGGGTTATGTCCATCTGCAGCCAGGGTATGAACTCCTCTCTCGGCTCTCCCCCATATCTCCAAAACCTTGGCAGCCAGGCAGGGGCTCAGGATGGGTCTTCTTACCTAGACAGAGACTGTATGTGCAAAGAGGAGGAAGCATCAGGTCATGTCGGATCTTCAAAGGAAGAGCTCTGAGGACAGAATGCCACGCTGATACATTATTGCCTCTGGCCCCATTTCCACTCTGGACACTTCTGAAGCCGTACATCTGCTTTTCTCTTCCCCCCTCCCCCCACCCACCGCCAGGCCTTCACCAGGTCTGTGTACTTTGCCTGGAAAGCTTTTTCCCCAGTTAGCTCCTACCTGGCCTCCAGGCCATAGCCTGGACCATCCTGCTTTCCCTTACTGCAGGGGGTTCTGTGTGCCTCCCATTCTGGTGCTGATAAGCACCCAGCCCCCTATCATCTGGGCCATGAGCACTGTGAGGGTAGGGTCTTCGACCTGTTTACGGATCTCCCAGCCTAGCATGGGACCTGATCCAGAAAAGTCAATCTATAAATATTTATTAGAGGAAGGTGTGAATGAGTGAATGAACGCACGAATAACTGGATTGGCCCAGGCTGAGGGAGGGGAGTAGAATGTCTGGTGGGATGAAGAGAAAGGGGAGCAGACATCTTCAGGCAGGAATATAAACAATATTAAACATTCTCTCCCCAGGAGATGGACCCAAGCTGACCTCCTCTTTTGGGACCCAGTCTTGAAGTTAGGCCACCAGTGTCTGCAGACTTCTCATCATAGGTAGTGTTTACTAGGACTTACTGTCAGCTACTATGTGCAACATTTTATACACACATGTATCGTATGCTTCCTCATTTTTAAAGCATCTCTGTGAGATAAGCACCATAATTACTTTCATTATAGAAAACAGAAAACTGAGGTCCAGAGAAGCGAGGACAGCTTGTCCAGGGTCACACAGCTAGCCAATGATGGGGCTGGGAGTGCACTTAATGTCCAGACATGTCTGTTTGATCCTGGAGCTGGAGCTCTTAACCACTAGGCCATCTTGCACCCCCTGCAAGCTGGAGCGGAAGTCACCATCCCACTTCTTAGGAAGTGGAAGTTGCTGGGAAACGAAGCTGGAGAAAGTTCAGACCAAACGTTCAGTTAGTGTTTGGTGAGCAACCACAGTGCACGGGGCCCGGCAGGAAATGCAGCATTGGCGACCAGCCTGGCCAGCCAGCTCTCCATCTGAGCAGACAGACAGACAGACCCCAGGAAGAGGGCGGGGTGACGATAGCTGGTTTGGGGGTTGCCAGCCCACGTGGTGGCAACAGCTGGCATTTGTCACTGGTGGCTCAAGGGTGGACGGCGGTGGGCCCCGGGAACAGGGCACAGGTACACAGAGCTGTTCTTGGAGGGGCTTTTTGGAAGGCTTTGCACATTGGAGGCTTAATCACTCAGCATTTGCTGAGCTCAGATGGTGGCTTCTTGGCACTCAAGCCACTGACAGGGATAACTTCTATGCCCATCCCCAGGGAGGCCGTTTTTCTGCTTCTAAGGGCTCAGCAAAGCACTCTGACTTGCTTGTCGTCTCCCAGTGGCTACAGGATTCCAAGCTTTCACAGTGCCCTTCTCTCCTGCCAGATGGAAATGTCATCATTTTAGCAGTGCGCAGAGCCCCTCATTCAGTGGGAGACCCTAGGGGCTGCTCTCCCTGATTGTCCAGCGGGCTGGAAGCAGGCTGCCCATTAGGCTCAGCCTTCGGCCTTGTAGAAATTACCCAGTGAGGTGTGAGGAGTGGCAATGGTGGGGCTGCTTTGCAGAGTGCTAATTTCTCACCATTCCTCAGGAGAAGCATGGCTCCTCAGCTGGGGGCACTGTCACATCCCTGCCCGTGTCCTGGTGTCATCAGGCCGATTGCTGAGAGCTGAACACAGAAGAGGGAGCCCAGATTCCTGCACTCAGAGTTGGGACCTGGAGCACTCAGAAATGGGAGGCACCACCCCAGAGTTCCTCTGGCTGGGCAGCTTGGCTCCAAGGTGGCAGTCCTCTAATCCACATGCGACCTTGTCGGGTGCCACAGGACCAAGCCAGGGGCCAGGTGTAGTGCCAGGATAAGGGGCTAGCATCATGTGCAGCTAGCCAACTTGGGTTGGAGAAAGGGCTGGGTCAGATGATAGGTAATCACTGGAAAAGCAGGCAGGGCCAGGCAGGGCCCCCCTTCCCTGTAGGTAGAAACTAGAATGAGGACACATGGGACAGGCGTGAAGTTAGGGAGAGGTTGGGAGTGGAGGTAGGTGGGGGGTGGAGTTGGAGTTGGGATTGGGATCGTCATCATTGTTAGGGTAAGAATTCAGGGTGGACCTTGGCTTGATTTTGGTGCCAGAGAACAGGATCGGGATAAAGTTGTAGCTGGGATGGGGCTTGGAGTTAGGGTCAGAGATGAGGTGAGGGTCAACAGGTCTGCTGTTAGCGTGAGAGCTGACATTTGGCTCGGGATTAGACTGGGAAAGGGTGGGAAACAGGTTTTCTGTTCATTGACCAATGTATGTAGTTCCCCAGCAGAAGGAAAACCCAAAGTGGGAAGACGAGGCTGTCTTAGAGCTTACCTGCCATCGACCACTCGTCTCATCCACTTACCTCCACCTTCCCACTCGTACCCTCATCTCCTTAAATTTTCATCTCTTGCTCTTGGGCAAAGGCAGGGCTAACGTATTGTCTCCTTCCTGATCACAACAGATGGAGCTTGAGGGCTGTGCTGTGTCCTTTTTTCAAGCAGTTGCTTTATTGCAGAGTCCTCCAGCTTTGAGAACAGAGCTAGACCCGAGGCATTTTGGGTAGGGCTCCATCAGCTGGACCCTCATCCTAGGGGTGAGTGGGGACATGGAGCGCCCCCTCCCACTCCTTCCTGGCCCTTGCCAGGGCTCCGACCTCTCTCTTCCTTTCGGCAGAGGCCCCAGCCCCTGTATGCCCCCTCTCGCTTCTCAGGGTGACAACCTGACATCCTCCAGCACTCAGTGCTGGGGTCAGGCTTTTAAAGCTGTCATGGAGAGACCATGGCCCCTCTCCTACTTGTTCCCCTGCCCCAGTGTCTCTTCATGCAGAAACAGGCATCAGGGTATGAAACAGAGGACGACTGTGGCACTGCAATGCCTTTTAAATGCAGGCAATTAGTGGCTAAATAAAATATAGAACAAGCATCTCTGCCTGCTTCTGGCAGGAACTCACTGAAAGATGCCTGGGTTAGGGGCCCCAGGAATGGATTGGGGAGCACAAGATGGTGGTCCCAATCCTCTGTTCTGGAGCCTTTTGCTGGGACAAGGTTGTAGATGTCTGAGAGACTCCTCAGCCCTGTTAGAGGATTGGGAAGTGCAGGGAAGCTGAGGGAGATGAGGGAGAAGCCTATAGAATAGCAAGAAAGAAGCAGAGGATGGTGGCTTTGGAGCGTGACAAACCTGGATTTGCACCCTGGCTCTGCCACTTACTGGCTGGGTAACTAGCGAGGGCTGCTCACTCTTTCCAAGCCCCAGTGGCCTTGGCTGTAAAATGGGGGTGATCATAGCCATACCAACCTCTCAGCAATGTTGCTAGATTGAAATGAGGTCATAAATGTTCCATACCTCCCAAAAAGAGGCCTCCTGTAAGGGAGTAAAGCTGCGGCCAGAAAGGGTGAGAGATATGGCTGAGAGATCCTGCGTGGGTAGGAGGACAGGCCCTGGAAGGGAACTGGGAGCCCAGGGAAAGCTGAACAGATCCCACTCCTGGGCTCTCTCCTCACTGATGCCCCCCTCAGGTGTTCTAGAGAGAAACAGGTAATTAGACTCAGACCATTAGATGAAAGAGGAAGAGCTTGGACCTAGCCTCTGTGTCAGTGCTCCATTTAATCCTCCTGCCCATGACCATCCTACTAGGTGGAATACCATGCATACATAACCACCTTGGGTGACTCACTTTCTGTCCTGGAGCCTCAGTTTCCCCTGTAGGGGAACTTTAACAACAGCATGTCCCTTGGCCCTAGCACTCTATAACAAATGCAGTGTCCTCACAAAATTCTGGCACCTTCTTTCCTTCACACATTGGTCCCTCCCATACTGCTCCCAGGCTGAGCAGAGCCCTCACAGGGGTGCTTCTCAGGGGACCGGGCAGGGTCATGCAGCAGCTCAGCAATGGCAGTTGGGGGGACAGAAGAGGCTAGGCCATGAGGTAGGATGGCCAGTCCCTTGGCTCCTGCACCCACGTGAACCCCCATCCTAAAGCTCCAGCTCAGCCCTTTTCTTTAAATAAAAGCAATGACGTCATCCTTGTTCTTAGCTGCCGAGCTAGAAGGAGATGATCTGAGATACTGCGGAGGGGAAGCAAGATATGCCGGGGCTGGGGGTGGGAAAACCAAGGGGCAGATGAAGGACAGATACCAAGTCCCCCCTGGGAGCACTTATATGTGTGTGTCTCCTGGGGTCTGCCCATGTGTATGTGTTGGGAAAACTGCAGAGATGAAACCACATGGTACTGCTAGAAAAGCAGAGGCTAACAGATTATGTGGTGGAGTCAGACAGATCTAGACAAGGCCCTTTTTGTTTCTGAGTCTTGGTTTTCTCATCTGTAAAATGGAGTAATGCTGGGATTGGCCTCGAAAGCATTTTGTCTGAAAGGATTACAACGGATAATGGATGTAAACACCTGGCACATAGTAGGTGCTCAAATAAATGGTGGCCATGGTAACTATGACTGGGTAGAAGTGTTGCTGCCAGCAGGTGACCATTGGGCTGGCATCCGGAGGCCTCCCCTGGGATCAGCCCAACCCTTCCCAGCAGAACTCCTGGGTCTGGGCTCTGCCAGGCGAGGTGCTTTGTGGTCCTCACTTTGTCTTCAGACTCACCTGCCAGCAGCTCCCCTCCAGTCCCAGGAGGCCTGGGAAATGCTTCTGCTCCCCCCGTCCAGGTACAGCTCTAGATCCTTCTGTGGAAGCCCTGGATTCTGATTTCCCTGCAGATCTCTGAGGCTTCCCCTCGGGGTTTGCTAGTGCTGCTGGCAGTGTCTGAGCTCTCACTCCTGGGTGACAGCTCCTATTCCCTCTTGGGGTCCCTCTTCCTCCCCACCCCCACTTGCACCACCCGCCCAACCTTTTGCTCATCTGCTCCCTTCACTCTGCATTTCCTCCTCAGTCCCTCTCTCTTTCTCTGCTTGTTTCCAGCTCTTGGATGGTTGTCTCTATTCAGTCTCTGGACCTGCCTCTTCCTTGTTTTCCTCCTCTGTTCCCGTCTCTGATCTGAACTCTCTTGCTGCCTCTCTCTGCCAATCACAGGATCTTTCTCCATCTCATCTTTTTTCTGCCCCCTAAACAGTGAGTCCCAGCCTTGAGCAAGGAAAGGCCCAAGGGGCCAGGTCAGGCCAGTTATCCAGAAAGGAAGGGCCCCCTCAGCCCTCTTCCCCAGCCCGTGTGGAGCGCAGCCCTGGCTCTCTGTGCTTCCTGAGCACGGGTGTGTGTGGGCCGAGGGCAGAAGGCCCATCTTGCCTGTCATCTGGAGAGACGTGTGTGCAAATGTTAGCTCTATGGCTCTGATTCAGCTCCCGGGCGGCTGGCTGCGGAACACGATGACGGAAGGGGGTGATAGGGGCCCGGAAAAGGGAGCTGAGCTAGGGATAGAGTCCTGGGACTTTCACAGAGGACCCAGGCTACCCAGAAAGGACCCTGGGTGGGATGATGGAAGGGAGTGGGGGTCATTGGATGTAACAAGGTGGACTAGATGGGGTGAAAAGGAAGAAGTTTCAGTGAAAGGCAGGATTAGAAGAAGACAGCGTTGGGTGAGATGAAGGAACTCTGGGTGAGTGGAGGGGACCTGGAGTAAAGTTACAGAACATTGAGTAAGGATTTAGGGGGTGGTAAGTGTGGGTAAGGGGGCTATGGGATTGATCAAGAACTGGCTGCCATGAAAGGCCATGATATGGGGCTCCTTGGGGCCTCCCCTTGCCTGAACCTTACTTGTCTCCCTACTGGCACCCCTGCCAGGCTCTTCTGCCCCTGTTACTCCTTTGCCGCTTCTAGCAATCTCTAGACTTGCTCATCTATCCTCTCCCTCAAGCAGTTTTGAGTTGCTAATGGTCCTTTCCATTTAGGACATTCCCCTATAGATCCCCTCATCATTTTGTTCTGGTCCTGAAGGTGAAAAGACTGTATTTCAAGGTTGAGCCTGCAGAGACCTCTCTGGTCCAGAAAGAAGAGCCTCAGTTCCCCCTTTGCCCTGGTCTGGTGGAATCAGCAGATCTCCTGAGGAGTCCAGCTCCTGAGCCAGAGGTCTGCGAGTTGGGTGCTCTGCTGGTAAGGATCAGAGCAGAGACGGAGTCTCTAGCACATCACATTCAGCACTGCTAGGACCTCAGGACATGCCCAGTGCCTGTGTGTGTCCAGGCCAAAGAGAGCAGGTGCAGTGAACTCAGGGCCAAATTCACTGGCCACTTCTTGTCCCAGGGACCCTCGTCCCATGTCTGTATCCACAGGGGCCTGGTGGAGGCCCATTTCAAAATGTAGTGTGATGACGATAGTAATATTGGCAAAAGCCGTCTCTTCCTGGGAGCCTACTCTGTGCTAGCCTATGGGGAAGCTCTGTACATTTTTAATTCAAAGAAAATCCTTACAACTATCAATGAAGTGGACCTTATTTGTATCCCCACTTCCCAGAGAAAGAAACTGAGGCCCAGATGTGTTAAGTCATCTGCCTGTATTCACACTGGGGCCATTTGTTCCCACAGCTTGTGCTTTGAATCCCTGCAGATCCCGAAGAGCCCCCACAGACGACTCCTGCTGTGGGACCCTGGGAGGTGTGAGTGATGGAACTGGGTGCTCATGACTCTTCCCCCAAGGCCTGGGACAGACTTCTGGAACGCAAGAAGCACTTCCAGTCCCACATGGACCTGAAGATGCCCCTGCCTCCACCAACACCCTCAGAAAGCCGTTAATTGGTTATGCTTGTAGCCAATGGGGGGGATGTCCTAAATTTAGGCTACCTTCCAGGGCTGTGGATGCGAACAAGGTGGGGGGGGCGGGCAGTGAGGGTCTGGACAGGGTCCACTTCTGTCTCAGCCCTGTCCTACAGGCAGCGGGCCCCTCTGGCAAGCTGTGGAGGTGCACGAAGACACCCCCCCCCCCCGTCTCTGTGTGGGTGCACTGGGCTGCTGTGTTCCTGTGGCGCCGGTGGGTGCGTGACGATGGCAGCTCCCACCCGGCAGAGCGGCAGAGCCGTGAACAGAAGGGGCGAGCTGCCGGCAGCTTTAAATAGCTCCTTGCTGCATCGCACTTGCTGAAGCCCCACCCCCCCTCAAGTCTGGCTGCCCCGGGGAGGGGCAGCGTGAGCCCCAGAAATGAGGCCAAGACAGAGGGGCTCAGTCCCCCCAACTCAGAAACACCCTCCAGTCACGGAAATGCCTGCCAAACACCACCTGTTCTTCGCTGTGCCTAAGAGGCACAGCCTGCTTTTTTCTTGGTGAGGGGTGGTAGGGTGGGGAGTGGGGGGCTGTCCAGGAAATCTCTTAAGAGGCCGTGTATCTCTGCTGTGCCTGTACTCGGCTGCAAGGCTGCAAGGACGCAGCAGGCAGATTTTCCTTCAGGCCCTTCCTGGGGGTGCATCGTCGGGCGCACCATTACTCTGAGGGCAGCCTGCCAGCCCTGCTCCCCGGGAGCAGTCAGGGTTGACCCCCTTCACCCATCAGCTCACCTCCTCACTTTAAGCTACACCTGTGTACACTCTACATACAGACCTTGATGATCTGACCCTGCGGCCCTATCCATCATCACTCCATTCCCCTGCTTCACTTCAGCTGTCACACCTTGTCTGTGCTCCCTGAACACGCCCCGCTTGCTCCTACCTCAGGACCTTCGTAGCTGCTGTTCCCTTCGCCTAGAATGCTATTGTGTGAGAAATGCTCCTCTTCTGTTACATGTGAGTGACTGGCTGATGAACCTCTGTTTAGTCCACCAGACGATAAGCTCCAGGAAGACAGGGACTCAGCATTTTGTCTACTTATTATTGACCCCTGGGGCCCAACATAGTCATTGTAGGGGCTCAGTAGATATCTGTAGAAGAGAGGGCTACAAAGCCCTAAATGTAGGCAAGCAGCCTGGTTTGCCAGGAAAAAAAGCACTGGACATGGAGTCTAAAGCTCTGACCTCAAGCCTCTGCTCAGTCACTGCTGGTGCTGGTGCAACCTTAGGAGCACCTCTCCCTTCTGGGCCTCAGTGTGCTTGAGTGCATTGAAGAAAGTGGCTCTGAGCCCTGAGTGGTGGCTTCCTCTCCTGCAGCCTCAGAGGCAACGTGAAGCAGAGCGTACGTACGCAGGTCCTTAGGGAAACCCCCTATAAGTCTGCCTCCCCTCAGGGGCCTGCAGGAGGGTGGTGGCAGCGGCTTGGCCCAGAGCTTGTAAGAAGCAGCCCGTGACTCAGCCCTGGGAAGGAGGCATCCATCACCCTGGGCAGGCAGCAAGGGGAGAGAAGCAGGGGAGGGACAGCGTGGGAGCGAGGGAGCCAGGGAAGGAGGAGGTGGAGCTGTCAGCCCCTCTGCTCCCTCTGCCACTTCTCAGGCCTGGGACCCAGGAACAGACAAGGAGGACTCTAAGCACAGAGAGAAACCTGAGAAGGAAAGCCGAGTGGGATGAGGGCTGGTGGGGGGGCGGGGAGGTCAACTTCTAAGAAATCCTACAGGATTGAGAGAATGTGGCCCTGAACTACTTGCAAATCCTGAGACTAGTTACACAAATTCCTCCCCCAGATCCATTTATCTGGCTTCTTCTCAGCTCAAATGTCATTTCAACAGAGAGGCCTTCCCAGATCAGCCATCTGTCTCCCACCCTTCCATCACCTCTTTATTGTCCTCAGAGCTCCATTACTCTTTGGAATCACTGTAATGAATGGTTTCCTGGCTTAGAGTGATCTCCCCACATCCTCTTGGGATATAAGCTCCCTAAGGGCAGCCGCCTCCCTATCTTGCTCACTCCTTTCCCTCTAAGGCCTAGAACAGTGCCTGGCACAGAGTTACAGCCACCTTCTCAGGTGCTAAGAACTGTTTGAGATGACTTGCATACATTATTCCATCATGTCTTGATCTTTGAAAGAGGCAATATATTTCTCAGGGACACCTGGGTGGCTCAGTGGTTGAGCATAGGCCTTTCGCTCAGGTCATGATCCTGGGGTCCTGGGATTGAGTCCTGCATCAGGTTCCCCAGAGGGAGCCTGCTTCTTCCTCTGCCTGTGTCTCTGCCTCTCTCTGTGTGTCTCTCATGAATAAATAAAGTGTATATATATATATATATATATATATATATATATACACACACACACACACATATATATACATACACACACATATATATATAGTCTATAATAATAATATATATATATGATTATTTCTCATTTTGCAGATGGAAACACTAAGGTCAGAAAGATAAGTGACTTGTCCAAAGGTCTTACAGCTAGGAAGAGGTAGAGCCTCTATTTGGACCCAACTCTGTCTCACCCCAATATTTGGATGTGAGAGCAAAAGGGCTGTTGGAAACTCTGAGGGGGAGGGGGGTGTTGACCCCAACCTCCCAAGTTACTGATAAAGAAACATTAGCCCAGAACAGGGAGGTCCCTTCTGAAGTTAGTTACTTAATTTAGGATTTCTAAAGGGAAGTCCTGCTTGACACAGCTGCTGTCCAACTCCAGGAATTTGTTACCCTCAAGGGGTCTTTGCAAGCTGAAAACAGAAAGGAATTCAGAAAGGGTTGCATAGAATTAATGGATGATGGGGCCCCGGTGGTAATTAGAAGAAGTGAGAGATACTGGGGTTCAGGATAGACGTTTGAGGTCAGCATCACTGCTGAGGACTGTCATTGTCTCCACCAAATGGGTCCCGGGTGCTCCAGTCGAGAGAGCAGCAGGCTGGGAAGCATGGAAAAGGTTCAGGATCTCAACTTCCCAACTTACTCTGGCAGGATTGGGCCACCCAGCCAATTCCCCCCCCCTGCCCTCTTCTTTCCACCTCCCCCACCCCACATCCCCAGGCCCAGCTGGGCTGTTAGGGCCTGGGTGACTTGGCTTGCTGACTCACTCACCTGCCCAAGATGGGCGATTTGCATATGTTCTGGTTTTCTGAGTGTTTTTTTTGTTGTTGTTACTTTTTTTTTTTTTTCCAAAGGAAAAAGCTATTTTTGCAAGGTCTTCATTACTTCCTAATTATTCATACTCCTTCCATTTGTTGGCCTTGTTAAATACAAAACTCAACAAGCAGCTTGCTTTCTCCTTTGTTTCAGATTCTTTTTTATTGTTGTTGTTTCAGATTCTTAATGGATCTCAGGCCCACACCCCTTTCTTCAGGTTAGCCTAGGGTGGAAGAGGCCCCTGTGCCCCCTCCTCCCCGAGGATTGGGCATCCCTAATCCTTAGTGACTCTCCTCCATCCTGCCCCCTATAGGTGCCTGTGGGATCACCACTCTCACTCTCCTGCTGCCTGGACCTCCTCCACCCCTTTCCCTCCTCTCCTCCACCTGAGCCTCACTTCTCTTCTCTTGTCCCTTCCCCTCCCCTCTACCCTCCTCCCTTACTCCTCCCATCTTCCCACGTTTCATGGTCTCCTACTCTCCATTTCACCCACTTCTTCCTAATGCCCTGCCCTTCCCCATCCCCTATCTTTACCCTCCCCTTCCCATCCCTTCCCTCTCCTCCCCTGCAATGCCCTCACACCCCAGAGCTCCAGGGATTGTTTTCACTCTACCCTGCCTCCCACTCCTCCTCTCTAAAATATAAAATATTTGGGTGTAGCCCCAAATTGTACTGCATTGCTGGCTGCTCCTGCGGGTGGGTACTGCCTCTCTTGGCTCTCAACTGATAATTCATTTCCCCCTAGCCCTGCATAGTCCTTCTTAAATTGCTTAATCCCTGAAAATTCACTTCCTTGAAGCCCAAAGTCAATGGCTCCTGGAGGGATGGAATGGGGGAAGGATTTAAGACTCTAAATCCCTGGAGTAGCAGAGCCAGGATTGGGTCCTTCCTTGAAGCACATGGAGGAATCAGAACAGAGGCCAGCACCCCTCAGCAGATTCTGCTCCCAGGCCTACTTTATGGAGGCCTTGACAGGGATAGTTGGCCTCTCTTAGCCCCCTCTGATTCCCAGCCAGGGGGTCCTGCGGCCACCCAGGAAGCAAGAAGTCCTGGTTTCTCTGGTGGCACCTGGTTTCTGCCTGGGACTTTTCTTTTCTGGCCTCTGGCTGGGGATAGAGGTCTACATGCTCGACACCTTATATGTATGTGCAAGTGGACATGCCCACACAGCACACACACCCACTTCACACATCTCTACATACTCTATACATTAGAGCAGGGCATCTCATACCTGGGTGCACCAGAGTCATCCAGAAAGCTCATTAGAGCAGTGCCTGGTGGCTCAGTCAGTTGAGTATCTGCCTTCAGCTCAGATCATGATCTCGGGGTCCTGGGATAGAGCCCCACATTGGGCTCCCTGCTCAACAGGGAGTCTGCTTCTCCCTCTCCCTCTGCCCTAACTCTGCCTCTGCACGTGCTTGCTCTCTCTCTTTCTCTCTCTCTCTCACTGGCTCACTCTCTCTCAAAGTCTTAAAAAACAAAAAAACAAAAAAGCTCACCAGAGGGCTAGGCTCCACATCTGGGTTTCTGATTTAGCAGGTCTGAGGTAGGGCCTAGAATGTGTGTTCTAAGCAAATGCCAAGTGCTGCTGCTGGTGGTCAGGGTTCTGCTCTTTGAGAACCAGTGCACTAGAGATGCACGCACACTGGAGGGTACACATTCATGCACAGAAGCCTGTGCAGAACAGCAAGGGCAAGGCAGCTGGAAGAACTAGAAGCTAGGAGCTGAGCCTGGGGGTCACTTGGTCCAAGAACGTGGATTTGCAGTACCATTCTCTCTCACTGTCTCTTGGCTCTTGCTCTTCCTCCAGCAGTCTCTGGATTCCTGCGTATCTCGTCCTCAGTCTCCCCCTGTCCCTGTAGCCTCCTAGCCCCAGCCAGGCCCTGCAGCCTCCAGGTGGCTTCCCAGCAACTCTGCACACATGAGCTCATCCATCTCCATCACCCTACGAGTGAGTTGCAGGCAGGTGAGAGAACAAGATTACAGAAGAACAGGCTCAGCTCCCCCCTAACAGGGAGCTCGCTCACCGTGAGAACGTAGCCAATTATTCCTCCTGTTCTGGGGAGTAATCATTAATGCCACAGGAAACTCTAAACAGAGATTAAATCATTACTGGGGAAGGCACAGCAAGCCTGTGCTACCATTAAGTGTCCCTGATACCGTTGGTCTGGGGAAGACTTACCTGGAAGGGGGGGAAGACAGGGAGAGATAGACATTGTTCTCACCCCTGCAGCCAAACTGGCAGGGGCCAGCCCCAAAACCTTTGTCCTCACTCTGAGCTGCACACCTAGCTACTGGCCCCAAACCTCTTCTGACCCCCAGTGATGGAGGCTCTCTTCCAATAGGCTGATGAATCTGTTAATTTATGGACATATATTTATTGAGCACCTACTATGTGCCAGGCAGTATTCCAAGGCCTGGGGAGATATTGGTAAACAAGACAGTTGAGGCCCCTGTCCTCATGGAGCTCACAGTCTAGTGAGGAAGGTACAATCAAAAAGCGAATAAGTTACTAAGAACATAATCACAAGTTGTGGCAAGTGCTGAGGAGCAAATAAACAGGATGGTAGGCGTTTGAGTGGAGCGTCTACTTGGAGGACCTCGCAGGCCACCCACATGGCAATAGATAGGATTGGCCAGCAGTCTGTGCCTGTCTCCTGGGCCTGCAGAGCATGTGTCATATGAACATCTGCGACATCTGAGCAGCCCTCTTCCTACTCTGAGTCTCCACCATGCTAACTTTGGGAAGAACGTGAGTATCCACAATAGCTACTGTTTTTGAGCACTTCCTATGTGCCAGGCATTGCACTAAGCAACTGATGGTCATTACATCATGTCACCCGCAGAACAGCAGCAATGTTATGAAGTGGGTGTTTTTATTTTTTAAGATTTTTTTTTTTAAGATTTTACTTATTTATTCATGAGACACACACACACACACACAGAGGCAGAAACACAGGCAGAGGGAGAAGCAGGCTCCATGCAGGGAGCCCGATGTGGGACCCGATCCTGGGTCCCCAGGATCAGGCCCTGGACTGAAGGTGGTGCTAAACCGCTGAGCTACCGGCCTGCCCTATTTTTTAAGATTATTTATTTATTTATTCATGAGAGACACAGAGACGCAGGCAGAGGGAGAAGCACACTCCCTGCGGGGAGACTGATGTGGGACTCGATCCCAGGACCTTGGGGTCACATCCTAAGCCTAAGGCAGACACTCAACCACTGAGCCACCTGGCCATCCTGAAGTGGGCATTTTTAATCCCCATTTTACAGACAAGCAAATGGAGGCCTGGCAGGTGTGAGCCACTTGGCCAGGACAGACAGGAGGTCATTGAGAGGTTAAACTGAGGTCTGAGTCCTAAGCAGAGGCATTTAACCCCTGACTCATACTACCTCCCAGGAGAAACATGAGAGGTCAATGTGGGCTTTGCAGACTCGATTTCAGGACCCAGAGACCTTGACACCTGGGGTCCCTGTGGACATGGGGCTACACAGGGCTGGCTACTGGTCGCTGAAATATACCAAGAAGGGGCTCCCCTTCTTCCAGGTCTCCAAAATGCAGCCCAGAGGGAGGAAACAGGGGTGGCCAGCTACAGCGTCTCACTAACTCAGGGACTTTAGGACAGCCCCCTTTGGCTTCCCAGCCATGGGTCTCTATCTTGGAGAGACCATGGTCCAACGTCCCAGGCTGCCCCGGACCCAGCTGCCTCGGGAGGGCTCCTCCTACTGTTCCTTCACGCCTATGATCGCCTGCACTCGTCGCCAGGCCACACTCCCCAGGCTGCTGGGGCAGCCAGAGGCAGACAGGCCCAGAGCCTGGGTCTGCGGTGACTAATCGGCTGGTGCTTGGGAGGCCCTGGTGAATTATTCACACAGATTCTGTGAATTATTCAAGTTGTTATTATTTATTTTTCAGATGTGCCTGCGGCAGAGCCTCCAGGCCCATGTTCAAAGGATGACATAACTCCTGACTCTTGATCGCCTGTGTCTGTGGAGAATGAGTCAGGCTTCTCTCCAGCCTCACCCAGGAGTCCCAAAGAACAGGCTGAGGGCAGGGAGCTGCTGCCTTCGGGGCAGACTCCTGCAGAGCCCCAATCCTAACCCCAATTATAGAATTAATAGTTACCGTTTACTGGGTCTCACTATGCCCTGGCACTGTGTTGTTCACGTGTAGGCTCAAGTGAACAGCACAACCCCCCTAGGGAGACTATTATAACCCCATTTTAAAGACGAGGGAACTGAAGGTCAGAGATGTGATGTCCCTTGTCCAAGGTCATGAGTTCATGATTGGGATTCTAGCCCAGAGCTGTGGACTCTAACACAGTGGCTGTCACCTTGCATAGCCAGTGGGTGTTGTGCCTGACCCCACCCCAACCAAACCCCTTCATCGCCCTAACTGCACCCCTACCCCTCCCGCCCCCTGTGTCTCCACAGCAACAGGATCTGGAGCAGCCCAGCTGAGTTGGGAGCTGAGTTGGGTCTACCTGCGAGGAGTGGAGGTGGCCTTTGCCTGCAGAGCCCCCCAGGTGTCCCGCTGTGAGCAAGTGTGACTCAGGTTCCCCGAGCCACCCCCCAGTTTCACGAAGCCTTCCCTCCAGCCCCAGACTCCGAGCACTCCTCCCTCACAGAGCTCTGACAGCAGAAGAAGCAGCCCAGCCTCCCTGCCTCCTTCAACTAACTCTCCTGCTGCCTAAGCCCACCCCTCTAGCGGAGGCCCCAGTCCTTGTCCCTAAGGACTCTTAGGCTCTCTAAGCTGCCGTCTGCAGGAGGCAAAGCAAGCAGAACAGATATGAGGACTCAACCCTGGGGACATTCTGAGGGCTCCTTGTCAAGGTGACCACAGTCTCAGAGAGACAGCCTCCCATCTGGAAGCACACCTTTGTCTTCCTACCACCTCATTCATTCATTCAGTCAGTCATTCATTCCACAAATACTTGTTGGATGTCCACTACGTGCCAGGTCCAGTTCCAACGTGCCCCAGAAGTGGCCAAGAGCAGCAGGGCCTCTGGGTCAGGGCCCTTCCCCTCCCAGGACCTGTGTCTCCCAACATGAAGGAAGCCAAGCCACGGGCAAACTGGATTGTGGCCTGGCCCCACTAGTCCCTGGCCTTCTGGGTGATCTTGGACCAGCAGCTCCCCCATCTCTGCCTTTCCACTTCTTAAAATAAGGGAGTGGGACCAGAATCTGCTTTCTAAGGCCTTACCAGCACTGCTTTTCTCAGGTGTCAGTAGCTCAATAACAAGGACAACATGATCATTTCTATCCCACAGCTGTGAAAGTCAGACTCTGGGCCTGCTTCATCTCTTCATCATCTTCATTAAGGCAGACTTAACGGCTGTTCCTCTCTTCCCAGCTCCGTGCATTGTAAAGGGGAGTCTTGGGATGGTTCTGCTGCTAAGGATGGATTTCAGTTGCCAGAGAGCCTTGGGAGCTGGGGAGGAAAGGAATCAGACAATCGTAAGATACCTGTGCTTCCCTTCCAAATGTTCCAGGTTAATCTGTGTGGAGGTGGATATGATTATTCCCATTTTACAGATGAAACTGGGACTCAGGCCATACAGCAGGTAAGTAGCCGGGCTGGGATGGGGCTCGGGTCCGGTCAGGGCCATGCTCTTGCTGCCACACTGGGCTGGATCTCCAGCCTCTGCTGGGCCCTGGGGATGGAGTGTGGCTCCCTCTGGCTCAGCCTGTGTGGGAGCTGGGGAGGAAGACCTTTTCACTGAAACTGCCTCTAGGGGGGTGGGTGTGGCCGATTTCCACCTTCTCCACCAACAGAGAGGAAAACCTTGGGCCTAGCTATGCTGAGTCATCTGCAGACCAGGAAATCCAGGTTCATATTTACCGCAAGGCAGCCACCGCAGCAGGTCTGTGGCTGTATTTCCCCAGTTTGGGGCTGTTTTATCTCAAAGTACCTGGACTCATTCCCTGGCTGGGAAGCAGGTGAAAAGGGACCACAGAACTGGGCACCATCCTGTGTCCTTGGGCACCCACACCTGCAGCCCAGCCCACTGGGCTGGACACTGCTCTCCACTTCTGGGCCTTTACCCACGGTTCCTCAGACTGCCAGCATCCGAATCCAGGGCTTGTTAACGCTGCCAACCTGTATATGCCTACAGACCTCAAGAACTGGGCAGGGGAAAGGGTCTCCTTCCTGGAGGAGTGTGTGTGGCACAGGCCAGGTCATTTGCAAGCTTCTCCCTCCAACTCAGAACTGCTGCGCTGTGCCCTGGAACAAACCTGCCTCTGAATGCTGGGGCTGACACTAGTTAGGCAGCTTTGGGCCTTGTACTTCATCTCTCCCACCTCTTTTACCCATTTGCAAACTAGGGATGATACCTGGGGGTTGTGAGGATTGCACAAGATGATGAGATGACGTAGATAAAGTGCTCAGGAAAGGCCACTCGGGAAGAATGTCACACCCTCCCTCCTCTGTTCTGGGCTGAGGCTAGCCTGGGGCTGCAGCTCTGGGAGGACTGAACTGGTCCAACAAGTTCTCAGGGCCTCTCAGCTGCATTGTATCTGGTGGGAGTTTCTAAATAGAACTCACCTCCAGGGCAGCCCGGGTGGCTCAGCGGTTTAGCGCCGCCTTCAGTCCAGGGAGTGATCCTGGAGACCCGGAATCAAGTCCCACGTCCGGTTCCCTGCACGGAGCCTGCTTGTGTCTCTGCCTCTCTCTCTCGTAAATAAAGAAATAAAATCTTAAAAAAAACTCACCTCTGGATCACAGTCACTTGTCGCTGTCAGCAGCCCCTCAAGGCTCTGGAAGGAAGCCAAGCTTTGTAGACCTTGAATAGAGGGGGAAGTGGCCCCTGCTGGAGCCCCTGAGGTCACAGTCAGGGAGAGCTGCTTTGTGGTCTCAGGGACAGAAGATTTGAGGTGGCAACCTGGGGTCCAGGAGTCAGTGGCCATCAGTCAGTCAGTCCTGGGGAGCTACAGGGAGAACCTTCTTCCAGGCAGCTTGCCTCTCCTCATGCACCTCACCCATCCCGGGCTGAGGTTAAGTAGTGCTAGTAGATCTGTTTACAGACCTCCTCCTAAAGCTGGTCAGTGGAGGAGTGGGCTCTGAACCCAGGTCTGCATGATACCCAAATGTGTTATGTATGCCTCAAATGTGATACCACTTCCCTCCATCATCATTATCATGATTTACTGAGCGCTTGGTAAGGGCTGGGTTCTGAGCTAAGCACTCTCCATGCTTTTTCTCATTTGACTTTCCCAATAGCCCTCTGAGATAGATTCTGTTATTATGCTCATCGTACAGAGACGGAAACTGCCACTCAGAAAGGCTAAGGATCTCAGCTACTTAGCTTGGCTTTCACTGTTCTATCGGGGGTCCTGGGAAGACATCCCTCCCCACTTAATCTTCCATGATTGTGCTTCACCTCCAGGGCCCCCTCTGCCTCACTACCCACCTGTGTCTCTACCCTTCCTTCTATTTGAGGGTTTCCTTACAGAACATGTATCCTCCTCCTAGCCAGTCTGACCCTGAGCCCAGGGTAGAGGTGTGCCCCCACCTCCAACTCCAAACAGCCTCCTGCCCTCCCCCCCCCAGCCTCCAGGTCCCCTAGGAATTTGCCCCTAATTGCATCTCAGGCTGGGAGGCTATTAGCCTCTGATTGCTTCCCCAGGGCCTGCCTTGCCCCATGGGTACCTACTCTCAGCTTCCCCAGGGGGGCTTAGGATGACGTCAATCATCAGTCCAAGGGCCTAAACAGCTTGGCTTCCCAACACCTCTGTCACCCAGGTCTAAGTGGGCTCCTCCCCAGGGAGCAAGGTCCCCTCACCACTGGGCAGCAGGAAGGAAGGAAGTTTCCCCACCAGTCAAACACACACACACACACACACACACTACAAGTGCTGCTGCTGGGGGATCCTCAGATTGAACCCTCCCCCCATTGCACGCCCCTATGCACTCCTGCTCTGCACCCCGCCTCCCATTCCCCACCCCCAGAGCCCACCATAGGAGGCCAAGATCTCAGTAGTTAGAACACCGGAGTTTTTTTCCTGGCTCAGACACTCTCTCTCTGTGACCTTGGGCAAGTCCTTTCCACTGTCTAGGGCTCAAAAATAGGAGGTCATCTTGGTGATCTCTAACTGGCTTTTGGCCTGAAATGGAATACCATTTTACTAACTCCTGGAGTTTTTCTTCCACTATCTAATGAATGCTAGTCATAGCGCCAGGCATTGAGGATTCTAGAAAGGCAAGTTCCTGCACTCACAGAGCTCACAGCCTTGAGAGGCAAAAGGCTAGACAGTTACAACACAGAGTGATCAGAACTGGGAGGCAAAAACCACAGGCTAGGGGAGTGGGGGAAGGAGGCCCTGGGGCCCAAAGGTGGAATCTTTACTAGCTTAGAGGGGTGGTCTGAGAAAGTTTGCTTCCGGATGTCAGAGACCTAAAGAATGAGGAAGAAGGGTAAGGTGTGGGGCTAGGCCAGCCAAGGGAACAACAGCAGGAGGAACCCTGGAGGTCTTAGGTGGAGGGGTGTCAATGTAGAGGAAGCGGGAGGGTGGACAGAGGTCCTGTCATTCATGTTTGAGAGTTTGTACAGGATGCTGAGGACACTGAGGAGCTATAGAAAGATTGGGGGAGGGGTGCCTGGGTGGCTCAGTGAGTTAAGCATCTGCCTTTTAGCTCAGGTCATGATCCCAGGGTCCTGGGATCAAGCCCCACGTCAGGCTCCCTGCTTAATGGGGAGTCTGTTTCTCCCTCTGCTCTTCCCCTCTGCTGTCTCTGGCTCACTCTCTTTCAAATAAAATCTTTTATTTTATTTTTTTTTTAATATTTATTTATTTGATAGAGAGCGAGAGAGAGAGGCAGGGACACAGGAGGAGGGAGAAACAGGCTCCATGCCGGGAGCCCAACGTGGGACTCGATCCCGGGACTCCAGGATCGCGCCCTGGGCCAAAGGCCGGCGCTAAACTGCTGAGCCACCCAGGGATCCCCAATAAAATCTTAAAAAAAAAAAAAAGACTGGGGGGCCAGAGGGTGAGATGGCTGCCATACCGAGGAAAGATTGGAGACCAGGGGTGAGGGCAGGAGACCTTCCAGGAAGCTCCGAACCATCTATCTTACCTTCCATACAAGTGAGAACAACCTCTTCATCCCCAGTACAAAGGAAGGCAAGACTTTCCTCCTTCCTCAACTTTTTTCCTAAATAGTCTCCCTCTCCCCAGAACACACACACACACACACACACACAAACACACACACACACACACACACACACACACACACGGAGAACAGGAGCCAGACCTAAGGGCTGGTCAGAGGCTGGGGAGGCACCTGGAGCCATGAACCCTAGGAAGGAGCTGGAGGGAAGGTGTCTGGAAGTTTGACAACCAGCTGAAGCTCCAGGAGGGAGAGCTTTTGGTCACTTCCAGCACAGCTGTACTCCTGCCCTCTCCCTGAGGGTTAATCTCCGCTTGAGCCAGGGAGGCTGCAGCTGGGAGTATCTTCCCTACCCAGTCCAGTCCTTCTTTTTCCTCCTCCTCCTGTGCTGCCTCCTCTCCTGGATGCTCAAGGGCCCTGCCTCTCGCTCTCACCCCCTGCCAACCCATTTCCCCCTGAGCTCATCCCCAGCCTGGAAACACTGTGTGTGTCTGCATCTGTGTGTGTGCACATGCACACATGGGTGGGCTAGAGGGTGTGTGTGTGTTTGTGAAGCACAAGGGAGGTGCCATTACCCCTGCCACGGGGCCGCCATCGGGAAGTACATTTAGGGGCCACTCAAGGCTCGAAAGGGATTTCCAGAGGATTCAGAGATTAGGAAACTAAAGGTCCAGCTGCAGCCTCTGGTAAGCCTGGAATCCTTGTGGCCCCAGCTGCATAGAGCCCTGAGCGGGGCCAGGCCAGGGTGACCTGAGACCCCCGGGCTCCTGCTCTAAGCCCTGTCTCCCTCAGGCAGCTTCTTAGATGGAGACCTGGGCAACAGAATTCCCCTACCCGGGCCCAGGCATGCAGTGTACCATTCTGTCCCTGATCCTTGTACCTCTACTGGCCCCCACCCCAAAACTCTACTGGCTCAAGCCACACTGCAGCCAACCATCATTTCCACTACCCTGACTGTCCATCAGGATGGCCCTGCCCAGGATTGCCTCTGTGATGCACACATCCACTTTTCTCCAGCTCCTTCCCCTGCCCGGGCCCCACCCACATTCTCACTATCTCCCCACATCAGCCCTTGCCTCCTCCCCCCTGGTCCCCACACTGCAACCAAATAGATGTTTCTCTAAGAAAACTCAGACACCTGGGTGGCTCAGTGGTTGAGCACCTGCCTTTGGCTCAGGGCCTGATCCCGGCGTCCTGGGAAGCCGGGAGGCTGCTTCTCCCTCTGCCTGTGTCTCTGCCTCTCTCTGTGTGTCTCTCATGAATAAATAAATAAAATCTTTAAAAAAAAGAAAAAGAAGAAAGAAAGAAAACTCAGGTCATTCCTTTCCTCAGTGTCCTTCATTGGCTCCACGTTGCCCTCAGGATAAATGCCAAACTCCCGGTCACGGCTCACCAGGCCGGGTTTACCCCTCTGGGCTCGGCTCCTGACGGCCCCTCAGCACCTCTGCAGAAAGAGCACTCCGCTAGGAGCTCTCACCTCCAGGTCTTTGCCCTGACAGTTTCCATCCTCAGTACCTCCTACTTATCATCTCCAGGCAAACTCCTCATTGCTCAGCTCTCAACACAAGTCAGCTCCTGATTTCACACAGGCATTCCATTTGGGTTCCCATATCCCTGGAACTTTGCCTGTCATAGCTCTGATCACACTGCAAAGGCCTGTATAACATACTCATCATCCACACTTCACTGTATCAATAAGCAGTCTTTGTATTCCAACTGGATGAAGGAAGGAAAAAGGTGAGAGAAAGGATGGTGGGGGGATCCCTGGGTGGCTCAGCGGTTTGGTGCCTGCCTTCTGCCCAGGGCATGATCCTGGAGTCCTGGGATGGAGTCCCACATCAGGCTTCCTACATGGGGCCTGCTTCTCCTCTGTGTCTCTGCCTCTCTCATGAATAAATAAAAACTTTTTTTTTTTTTTAAGGATGGTGGGTATCATGGTGCAGGATTCAAGTGCAAGAGACCCTATAACCAGCAGTGTGCTTGTAATAGTCCGTACCAGGCACTGTGCTAAACGTTACCTCCTTTCATCCCCTCAGTGGCCTTGAGAGGAGCATTACTGCTATGATCCCCATTTTACAGGTAAGGAAACTGAAACCCAGAAAAATTAAGTTATCCAGGGTCATAGAGGCAGAAAGTGGTATAGGCTAAATCTTCCTAAGTGGGGTGCCTGGGTGGCTCAGCAGTTGAGCATCTGCCTTTGGCTCCGGGGCATGATCCCGGCATCCTGGGATCAAGTCCCACATCAGGCTCCCTGCAGGAGCCTGCTTCTCCCTCTGCCTATGTCTCTGCCTCTCTCTGTGTGTCTCTGATGAATAAATAAATAAAATCTTTTAAATCAATCAATCAATCTTCCTAAGTGCTGGGGTAGGGGGCCATTCGGCAGTCCTGAAGAAGAGATTGCCAGGGCCCTCGTCTTCTGCTGCAACAGGAGAAGTCCTGCCTCCCTGGCCATGGAGTAAGGAGTTGCTGAGTCCCTAGGGGAAAATGTGTCAGCCCACTTTGGAACCTTCCAGGAGGTGTAAGAGAGCCAGGCCCTCATGATACCACCGCTCCTGCTCACATCTCTTTCAGAAGCAGGAGAAGTCCAGAAAGTCTGGAGCACATCCCCTCATCATCAGGGCAGAAGTAGGTGCTGAATTTAAGAGGAAAGTAAATTTTGCTTGAGAGGAAATGAGATTTCTTGGTCAAGGTGAGTGTGTCTGAGAGTGCCAGGAATGGGATAGAATGGGGAGGATGGCAGCCTTTTTTTGCGGGGGGAGGCTGCAAAATTGGGGGAGTGTAGATCTGAAATTATTAGAATGTTGATTATGTCCTCTTGATTGTTAATGAAATTCTTCACCTTGGATTTCTGGACTAGGGGGAAAGCTCCCAGAGCTCATTTTCCTGCTGATGAGAGCAAAAGAAAGGGCAGGGGGGCACAGAAGACTCTCAGCTCAGGGAAAAATTAAATTCCACCTAAACAAATGGGACTGAACAAGCCTGGCCACTGCCATTTGGAGGCAGAGGCTTGGGCTGACCCAAGGTCCCCCGTGGAAATGGGATGGAGACTCCTGGATGGGGAGTAACTGAGGAGCCCCCCTCACACAGCATAGTATAGTTTCCAGAATAATAAAAGCCAACAGTATTGAGCATCTTCTGTGCAGCTCAAGCGAATGGCATGTACTGTGCCATTTAATTCTTCTAACAGCCCTTGGATGTGGGTACTGTGATTGTACCCATTTTGTAGATGAGGACACTGAGACACAGGAAAGACAAATCTTGTCCAAGGTCCTGTAGATGGTAAATGGAGGCACCAGGCATCAGCCCACACAATCTGGCACCAGCACCTGTCCTGAGATCAGCAGGATGTCCAGCTCTCCCACTTCCTCTACCACCTACCTGAGCCTCAGCTGTGCCATCTGGAATATGAGCCCAACAATAGTTTTCACCATGAAGGGCTATTGTGAGGAGCCAAAGAAATGACAAGAATTAAATTAAGAACAAGTCATCCCAGAAGTAGTATTCCCTTTGGCACCTTGCTCCTTACTCCCAGCATCGGGAGATATCCCTTCTTATCCAGCTAACTAAAGCACCCATGATGGCCTAGGCACTGTTGTAGCCAAAGGGGATGTAACCGTGAACAAAATGGACAAAATCTCCACCCTGTGGAGCTTACATTTAGAGAGGAGGCAGAGGCTTACATTTAGAGAGGAGGGGAGGCAGACCACAAACAAAGTAAATAAGTACGTTATAATACCTGTATTAGGAGTGAGAAATGCCATGGAACACAAGCAGGCAGCAATGGGCAGGGGGCTGGTGGGGAGGACCGCAGTGCAAACAGGGTGGTCAGAGAAAGTGACTCTGAGCAGAGACTGGAAGCAAGTGAAGGAGCGAGCAAGCACATATATTGAGGGAAGAGCACTGCAGTGAGTGGGAACAGCAAGTAAAAAGTGCGAAGGTGCTGAGGAGGGACCATGGCCAGCAAGTGGCTGCTACAGCAAGCAGGCCCGAGTAACTGCGCTAGCAACAGTGGAGCAGAAGGACTCAGAGCCACAGAGGAGTGGGGAGACTGTAAGGCCTCGTGGGCCTCTGTAAGAACTAGCTTTTGTCTGAGTGAGACAAGAATCTACCAGAGGGTTTTAGGCATGATGTCCTTTATTTTTTAAAGGGATCACTCGGGCTGTGGTGTTGAGACTAGAAGGTAGGGGGTCAAGGACAAAGGCAGAGACAAGAGGAAAGAGGCTCCTGGGTAATCCAGGGGAGAGCAGCTGCTGGCTTAGTTCAGGGACGTGGCCGTGGCCGTGGCGGGTAGAGGTCTGATTCAGGATGGACCACCGAGGTAAGCCGGCAGGATGAGCTGACGGATCAAGTGTAGGGTGGTGTGAGGAAGAGGAGAATCCCAGATGATTCCAGGGTTTTGCCTTCTCTGGCTCTAAATTCCCTGAGGCCGATCCCCATCTTTAGCGTCCACTGCATCCTCCCGAGTCCTCCTGAAACAGCCTCAGCTCATGGGGCTTTGTTTCACATTCACTACTTTCCACCCCTGTCTCCTGGCACAGCCTGGGAATGTGCCTTCCAGAGCCCAGGCTTGAGGACACCAGACACATAGAAGTTAATCCAGAATATACATCTGCCTCATGGCCCTCTAGGGCCCCCCCAAGTCGTTCCTCAGCTCAAGGGGTCCCATCATCCCTGCTGTCCACCTCAGCGGCCCCTGAGGTCCCTGGCTCCTCCCAACTTTGTTTTCTTCTCTTGCTCCCTGGAACCAACCAGCTCTTGCTCCTAGGAACAAGGCTCTGTGCTTCCTAGTCAAACAGCTGCCTCCCATGCTTCACCTCGCTGGTGGCACGTCCCCACCCCGCACAGAAAGCCTGCCCCTCTAGATGAAGCCCCCCATCCCAGCCCTAACCCCTACCATAGATGGTAGGTTCATGTTGACTTGTGTGATTATTGATGAGAGCCTGTCATCCCACTTGACTGTAACCTCCACCAGGGCAGGGGCTCACCTGTTTCCCCAGAAGCAGGCAATTCACTAAAAGAGACATTCAGTAGATTTGACATGGAGCCTTAGGCTTTTGGTAAATTAGCTTTCATTGACCAAAATCCTCCAGCTGCTAGGTAAATGCCTGGCACATAGCAGGTGTTTGACATATATTTCTTGAATGAATCAGTCAATGAGTCAGAGTTCTCCTGGAAGACTGTGGGCATGTGACAAATTTTCCGAGCCTCAGTTTCCCCATATGTGATGATGGAAATAAGAATGTCTACTTCGTGAATTGTGAGGATTAAAAAACATAAGGCATAAGCAGTGCCTCACACTAGTAGCTGCTCAATAATTGTTCCTCTGATGCGTGTTCAGACAATCACCACCTTCCAGCTCCCCCATGCTTCCCCTTCCCCTCCCCCATCCCAGCCTGTCCTCCCTTCTTCAGCCCCCTCCCCTGCTCCCCTCTCAAGGACTCCCAGTGGTGGAATCACCACAGCCTCCAAACACTCCCCTTCTCCCCCCAGATCCCCAAATTCACCACTGGTTACATATCGATCCTGTTTAACTTTCCCAATGGATGATAAACATGAAATTAAAATGACTTCCTGGAATATTAATATAGTAAATGGCCCTATTAAAAGAAAGAAAATACAGCTGAGAAAATTCGCTTTGATGTAGCATTTCTGCAGGAGGCTCATTTATCTGCAGCTCAGACTCTCAAAATGAGATTCTGAAGGTTTCTCTGATGTCTCTTATTTTTCCCTCACCCAGAATTTAAACAGAAAATAGAATCACAAGCTGGTGTCATAAAAACCCAGGCCTTTTCCCTTCTCAACTAGAAAGCAAATGAAAACAGGGCCAGGTAGGTGTCAGTCTCTGTAAACACTGGTCGGAGCACTACACCTGCCTTTCCTGGTGGCGCCAGCATCTGGCCTACAGGAGCCTGGTCCAGGCTGCCAGGCTAACCTTCGAGGCTCAGCAGGTGCTCGGAGGCCCATGCAGCTGCTGCTGAAATCAGGAAGGGGGCAGAGTGGCACACAAGGCTGCATCCTGGGGTGGGCCAATAACTCTGGTGGTCTTGAAATCTTGGCTCTGTCACTTACTAGTGATTTGTTGTCAGGCACCTTTCTGAGTCTCCGTTTCCTCACCTGTAAGATGAGGGTTATAAAGCTGAGAAAATCTATCTGGCATTTGGGAAGTTTCTCGGGGTTGCTATTGTTTGTTGCTATGATTACAAGTAATTATTTGTGTTATTATTACAACCAGCCATTCAGGCCTGGGCTGAGACACCACCCTCTCCGAGAAACCTTCCCTAAGCTGGGTGATGTGCTTCATTTGAACAGCCACCACCCCGAGCTCCCATTCCCTTTCCCAGTGCTGGCTCCTCCCCTGCAATCCCAGCAGCCTGCTGCTCCATGGGGGCTGCCCCCGGTCTGTCTTGCTCACGATGATGTCCCAAGGGCACGCAGGAGAACTTGAATGTCTTGGAATCAGAGCCAAGGTGCTGGTAGGTGAGGTCCCTGCCACCTGGCATGGTCTACAGATTTGTGTCATGGCATAGGGTCCTTCCACACGGCCACCAGAGCTCAGAGCGCCCAGCTTGGAGGTGGCTGTCCACCCACCTCCCTCAGACCTGGGGTCCCTTGTCTGCACCTACCCTGGGCTTCATCTGGAATCTCTGGAGCCCACTCCTTCCTTCCTGGCCTCAGGGAGGTGGCAGACAGAGCAGTTCAAATCAAGGCCTCCTGGGATTAACTCCTTCCTTCACCCTTCTCTCACCTATCCTCCTGCTTCCCCCTCTCCTCAGCCACCTCGGTTGAGATCCTGGAGCTCCTTTACCTGGATGGGGCCCTTTGAGCAGAGAGGGAACGCTACATGCCCTCTGCCCAGGCTGAGCTTCCCTCGTTGCCCTCGGATAAGCCTTGGGTGGACCCATGACTTCCCCAGCTGGGAAAAGCCACTTTAGACTCTTTGGGCCCTTCTGTGCTGCCAGGGGAACTCAGGCCCCGGGTGCTGAGACACTAAGACTGAGAGAGCAGCCCCACCCCTCCCAGGCAGCCAGGGCCCTGTCACAGTGCTTCTGATCCATTCCCATCCTAGAGCCAGTCCCTTCCTCTCCCACCTGGTGTGTCACACACGCATGTGCACAAACACACACACATGCACATACACACAAACACACACGCAGTCACAAGAGCAAACTGATACCCAATCATACTATCCCTGTCCTCCACAGCAACAGGAATGAAGAAAGAAAAGGAATCCCCGTGGACTGGGGGGTGGGGGAGCTGGGGTCTGTGAAAGATTAGCTTGCCTGCTGGGGGGACTGCCCTCCCGAGACCCCTCCCCAGCCAGCCCAAGGCCCCCCAGCAGGAAAATGAGAAGATGGAGCAGAGGGGTTAATTTGGGGGAAAGCAGCAGCTGCTTGAAACAGTGAGGGCGGGACCCAGGGCAAGAGCTGCTCCTGCTGAGATAATGATGGTGAGGGATGCTGGGGTGGGGGCCACCCACACACCATCCCCCAAGCCAGCACCCCCCCCCAAAGCCCTCATGTTCAGGCAAGTTATCTGTTGGGGCATGCACACATGCATGTATACACACACACAGAAAAAAAGAAGCACCATAACCGTCTGGGCAGAAAGCACAGTCCCTTACACACAATTATACCAGCACTGCGGGTGCTCCCTGTGTTGAGCATAAACCCATTCAGACACAAGCTGCAGGCAGGCCTGGCACTCAGAAGCCTGTAATGGACACACACACACACACACACACACGGAGCTACACCTTCCCAGTGTCCTTGTGCCAGGTCTGACAACATGCCAGGGTGACCCCCCCCACCATCACTTACAGGGCAGAGGATGCCTCTGTGTGACAGACAGCCAGCAGAGAGTTGGGGACCAATTGGCTGGGTCCTCCTGCTGGAGCTCAGGGAACTGGCCAGGGCTGTCGCTGGATGTTCTTGGGTCTTCTTCCTCCTGGATGCTATCCATTCCATTACATTTTTTTTAAAGATTTTATTTATTTTTTCATGAGAGACACACAGAGAGATGCAGACATAGGCAGAGGGAGAAGCAGGCTCCCCCCGCAAAGAGCCTGAGGTAGGACTCAATGCTGGAACTCCAGGATCATGCCCTGGGCTAAAGGGAGGTGCCAAACCGCTGAGCCCCCCAGGCGTCCCTATCCGTCCCATTTCAAACACAAGAAAGCACAGCCAGATCCCCCATCACAGATAATTTCTATATAACCCATATGAGCTGAGCAGCTTTGCAGGTGGCACAATGTTACATTTTGGAGACATATAATTAAGCATTTATTACTTGCAGCCTCTTCATGTGATTTCTTTTCATATTTGAGGGCCTAGATATTTTTCAGCAGAACCCTCAAAAGTCTTTGGGCTCTGGGTCTTGGGCCTCTGGCGTGTGGGTGGGCATGTGTGGTCCCCCGTGAAGAGAGAGGGGGCATAGAGTGAGGGAATGCCCAGCCTGGCTTTGGTGGCAGCTAGCATGGATAGACCAGGGACTCATGGGTGGGAGGCCCTCTTAGTCCAGGACCCAACTTAATCGTGACCAGTTCCTATCTCTTGAAGCCAGAGAGAAAGCCAGATAAGGACTATGGGCCCGGAAGCCTCCACCCTGAGCCATGCTCTCTACTCACCTGCAGACACCTGCTGCATCCTGAGCCTGGACAGCTGTGTGCAGACAGCAAAGAGTACACTCTTTGACAGATGCATAGCCCCGCCACTTGGATGCATATCCCAACGGATTTACATCACCCGGTACCTAGGTACACACCTGTGCAGAAATGCTGACTCAGCAGATTCACTCCAGATTCACCCCAAAACACAGAGAGCTGCATGGAGTGGAACAGAGGTACTCCTTGAGGAAGCTTACCTGTGGACACCCCAGTCCGACTTTTGAATCCATACGGTAAGATATAATATGGTGGTGGCAAATCATTAGAGAGACACCCATTTACCCATCCTTCCTCCTCCTCTGTGTGACGCCCACCTGTACATGTTCCCTGTTCTGTCATGGGGAGATGGAGCATCCCAGCTCCACAGAGCCCAAGGGGCCTGATTAACAGGAAATTCTACGAATGCCAATTAGAGCAAAGTTTACTGAACAAATTGTTTGCAGTTGTGCCCCGGAACCATCATGAATTTTAATTTTGCATTGATTTACACTGATGGGAGGTTTGCAGATGCCAGGGCCTTTTGTGCCTCCTGCCCCTCCCCGTGATCTGGGAGGAGTCATTAGGCTTCAGACTCAGGAGCATGGTCCAGAGGTACCAGCGTGGGGCCAGCACTCCCAGAGAGACCCAAGATGCCCAGAAGATGGGCAAGAATTTTGAAAACGCACAGAGTATACATATGTGGTACGGAGGAAGAGATCCTAGGTTTTTAAGGATCCCAGTAATCTGGGAAGGGGCTGGGGACTGGAGTTTCTGGCACTGGACACAAAAACAAGGACAGAGATATGGATATGGACACAGAAGTAGCAGAGACATGGGAATCCCTGGGTGCTTCAGTGGTTGAGCGTCTGCCTTTGGCCCGGGGCTTGATTCTGGAAACCCAGGATTGGGCTCCCTGCATGGAGTCTGCTTCTCCCTCTGCCTGTGTCTCTGCCTCTCTCACTCTGTGTCTCTCATGAATAAATAAATAAAATCTTAAAAAAAAAAAAAGTAGCAGAGACAAAGAGATGGGCACAGATGTAACAGTTCCAGTACCACCTCAATTAGCATAACTACCAGGATGTATTCAACCTCAGTCCAAATGACCTCTTCCTAAGTGAATTTCATTGTGTCCTCTTCTGCCTTTGACTAAACCTTCCCAAAGCTTCCCATCACTTTAAAAAAAAATCCTTGCCTGATCTGCAGCTCCCACCTCATCTCACACTAGTCTCTCTGTTATCCAGCCCCCTTGTAGGAGCCATGGTCCCTCCCAGCTTCAGCGCCTTTGCACATTCCATTCCTTTGTCTGGAGTTTACCTAGTTAACTCTGTTCATCTTTCAGGTCTCAATTCAAGTGTCACTTCCTCAAGGAAGCTTCTTTGACCCTCTACCCAGATCAACCCTCTTTGCCTCCCTGCTCTCCTAGACTTTTGATAATTAAGAGTATAAACTCCATGAAGGCAGGGACTGCATTTAGTTTACTTTCTATTGTAGCCTCTGTACCTAGCACAGGGCCTGCCATAGAGGTTTTATAAATCAGCTTTTGTCATAATAATGTTGTATAATAAACCACTCCAAAACTCAGGGTTAGGGCAGCCTGGGTGGCTCAGCGGTTTAGCGCCGCCTTCAGCCCAGGGCCTGATCCTGGAGACCCGGAATCGAGTCAGGCTTCCTGCATGGAGGCTGCTTCTCCTTCTGCCTGTGTCTCTGCCTCTCTCTCTCTCTGTGTCTCTCACAAATAAATAAAATATTAAAAATAATCCCACCAGCATTTGATTAAAAAAAAAAACTCAGGGTTATACCATAGTAAGTATTTCTTGCAAGCTGACTAGATTTCAGTTGATCTGGACTGGGCTCAGGTGGGCTTGGTTTTAAACTGTGGATGGTGGGACACCTGGGTGGCTTAGTAGTTGAGCATCTGCCTTTGGCTCAGGGATGATTCTGGAGTCTGGGATTGAGTCCTGCATCGGGCTCTCTGCAGGGAGCCTGCTTCTCCCTCTGCCTGTGTCTCTGCCTCTCTTTGTGTGTTTCTCATTAATACATAGATAAAATTAAAAAAAAAAAAAACTGGATAGAGGGGCGTCTGGCTGGCTCAGTAGGTGGAACATGTGACTCTTGATTTTGGGGTGTTTTTGTTTTGTTTTGTTTTTAAAGATTTAATTTATTTATTCATGAGAGATAGAGGCAGAGACACAGGCAGAGGGAGAAGCAGGCTCTATGCAGGGAGCCTGATGTGGGACTCGATCCTGGGTCTCCAGGATCAGGCCCTGGGCTGAAGGCGGCGCTAAACCGCTGAGCCACCCAGGGATCCCCTGATTTGGGGGTTGTGAGTTCGAGTCCCATACTGGGTTAAGAGATTACTTAAAGATAAAAGCTTTAACAAACTGGATTGAGTACAAATCCGCCGCATATTTCTCTAACCATTGCTGGACCAGCAGCTACTTAAGGCATGTTCTTCTGCAAAAGGCAAAAATGCAAGAGAACGTGGCTAAGCACGCCAGCACCCTCTCTGCCAAAGCAAGACATGAGGTTATGGCAAGGGTGTGGATATAGTAGAGGGGGAAAGAATTGAGGCCAATTAAAACTACAACATGCTCAGTAAATATCATGGTACAGAACTGAGTGCTTGCTCTGTGCTACGTACTTTACATGTATTAATTTATTTAATCCTTGAGTCAACCCTGTAAATCTGATTAACCTCATTAAGAAAAACTCTAATTGAAAAAATAGGACTTGCACAAAGTAAACACTTCAAATAGTACCAACGGTAGTCAATGAAAAGTAACTGTTCTACTCCCACCCCTCACTCTCTGCCCCAAAGGGAAAGCACAGTTTCCACTGTCTTGTGGACTTTCCAATATAGTCTATTCATAACAGGCACACACGTATATGAGGACCCCTTTTTAAAAATTCAAAAAATTTTCCTCGGTGCATAGTTTTGGGGCACCTGGGTAGCTCGCTCTAGTTAAGCATCTGAGTCTTGATCTCAGCTCAGGTCTCGATCTCAGGGTCGTGAGCTCAAGCCCAGCAATGGGCATAGAGCCTACTTTAAAAAACAAAACAAAAAACCTGTTCTGCATTTTGGTTTCTTCTGTTCTGCATTTTTCTTTTCAATGAGTAATGTATTTGGAGCTCCTTTACAGGTTGGTTTCTCTACATTATTTTTTACTTCTTTCCAGAATTTTACAGATGAGAAAACTGAGGCTTAGATGAGTTAAGAAATTTGCCCACAGTATTATACCAGGAAAGAGGGCTCTAGCTGGGGGGGCATCCTCAGGGGGCGGGGATGGCAGTGGGGGACCTTGTGGGGGTGGGCCTACCCAGAGTCACAGGGGACCCTATGAGTAGTAGGGCTGAGGAGTTGAGCCCTGGGCCTCAGAGTTCACCTGAGACCACCCACCCATGTCGGTGGCCCAGCTCTGAGTCAAGCCTCATTTTCCCCTCCATCCCCTGTGCAAGAAGAAATTGCCTTAGGCAGGGAGCAAGGGGACCCAGGGCCCTTCTTGACTCTCTCTCACTTGTGTCCAAGGGCAGGCTGCTTCCCGTGGCTATGAATGCGAGCACCCCTCCTGCCTCCTCTTTGCTTGGGAGGAGCAGGGAGGCCCCACTGCACCGGGTCAGAACTCAGAATGCTGTGGTCTGACGCGAGCCTGGGGTATGGTAAAGACTCTCAGGCTTGGTCGGGGGCTCTGATCCCCGTGCCCCACCTGGGTTCCCCTCGGTGCACCCACAGGGACACCTCCGGATCCAGCGTCTCTCCACGGAGCTCGTCTCTGTGTAATGGCTGGAATCCCGGCTCAGGGACTTTGGCTCTGCTAATATTGGTTGTGATAGATGGAACTCTTAGCATGTTCAGGATGTGGGCAAACCTGCCACATTTCACTCTCCTGATGATTCTATACAAATGCCATCCCCAGTTAATATAGAAACAGACTCAAAGAGACTTAAGTGATTTCATCAGGGCCAGGAAGTAGGGAAGCAAAACCTTTGAGCCTGTTTGCTCCTCTGTAAAGTGGGTGCAAGTAAGACTCATCTCTCACAGTTGTGGTGAGGATGAAACTAGTATCAGCCAATTAAACTGGCATAGTAGGTGCTCAGAAGTGTGACTTCTCGCCATCTTGGAGATGGAGCCTGGAACAGTACATTGGGGTCACCTGGGATGTTTTACGAAGCACTGGTGCTAGGTCCTACCCTCTAGGACTCTGATTTAAGTAGTCTGGAGTGCAACCAGGGTACCAGGATTCTTAAAACTCCCCAAGTGAGAGAATCTTAAAAGCCACTATATTCTAGATCCTAAGGGGGTAGAAGATGGACATTGAGGAAGGCTGTCTACCCTGTTAGCTCCTGAAATAACCTGCTCACCACTTGCTGCTTGCACTCTCGTCCGTCTCCCTAATCCATTCTTCACTCAACTGCCATAGAGGTCATTAAAAACTTAAATTGGATCACTTTTCTTCAGTAACTTTTCATTCATGCCTGGGTCCTGCTGACTCTGTCAGTGGGTCTACTTAGAACCTTCCCTCCCCAGCCGGCCCTTGGCCAATTCCTGCTCAGCCTTGATACTTTATCTTAACCAGCATTCCCACGAGGAAGCCTCCCTGGCCAGCTGTCTAGAGTTGTACTCCTTAGTTTTGCTCTTCCAGATATTGTCAAATGCACGATGGAATGAAGAAGATGCTTTTGAAATCATTTCTTTATTTGTGTGTTTGCCTATTTAAAGTCTTGGCTCCCTCACTGGACTCATTTTTTTTTAAAGTTATTTATTTATTTATTTATTTATTTATTTATTTATTTATGAGAGAGAGAGAGAGAGAGAATGAGAGGGCATGAGCAAGCAGTAGGGAGGACAGAAAGAAGCAGGCTCCCCACTGAGCAGGGAGCAGGATGTGGGGCTCTGTCCCAGGATCCAGTGATCATGATCTGAGCTAAAGGCACTCAACTGAGTCATGCAGGCACCCCTCTCACTGGAATCTAAACTCTATGAGGGCAGGGTCCCTATGTGTTATTGTTCATTGTTGTACCTGTGCCTTGCAGAGAGTCTGGCACAGAGCCAGTGCTTAATAAATATTTATTGAATGAATGAATGGTAGATGAAATGGATGGATGGGTGGATGGATGGGTGGATGGGTGGATGTATGTTAGGTAGGTACCAGTTCTACAATGTCTTAAGAGGGCTTGGTGTTTGGGGAATTTCTTATTTATTTATTTATTTATTTATTTATTTATTTAATTTCTTAATTATTTAAAAAACATTTGTGGAAAAAAAATGTGTGTGTGTGTGTGTGTAATAGCTCCCATCTTGTGGGTACCTACTATGTCTTATGTCAGTAGGAAGATGTGGAGAGCACTCCAGGGCCATCCCCCTCTCAAATTCTCTCTCCACTCTTAAAAGCTTCTCTGCTCTCTCTCTAGCTTCTCACTGTCCTGAATTATACTGTCCCTCCTCCCTGATCTCCCCTTCACACTCTGGTCTGCAACATTACTTCCACCTCCTATGTCTTCCTTTGGGCTCCTTGGAGGATACCCCACACCTGTCAAAGCAGCAGGAGCCCCAGGCCTCCTCTAAAGACTGAGCCCACTAAGCAGCTTTGTTAGAGCCCCAGTGGAGACTCAGGGAGAGGTGCTGGTGGGAAGCTGGAGCAGGATGCAGCCAGCTGGTACCTCAGGACCAGTTAAGCTTGCCGGGGAATCTTTTTTTTTTTTTTTTAATTTTTATTTATTCATAGACACAGAGAGAGAGGCAGAGACACAGACAGAGGGAGAAGCAGGCTCCATGCAGGGAGCCTGATGCAGGACTGGATCCTGGGTCTCCAGGATGGCGCCCTGGGCCAAAGGCAGGCACTAAACCGCTGAGCCACCCAGGGATCCCCTAAATAAATCTTAAAAAAATAAAATAAAAGAAGCTCAAGGCAAAGGTAGCCTTATAAAGGGTTCTAAACCCAATTCCAATGCAGGAAAGGGGCTTTTCCCACAACGACAATTCTCTGACGTAGTGGGGTATCCTGCAATTCAACTGAATTCTGACAGGATCAAGCTGGAGACAGCATCATATTCCACACGTTAAGGCCTCAGTGCTACAGGACTGCCACCATTACCCCTCCAACCCCACTTCAGATGCTGATCACAAGTCCAAGTTGTCACCTGTGCTTCTGACCAACCAACTAGATCAGAGGTTCTAGTGACCCCCCTTTCTGGGTTTGATTAATTTGCTAGAGAGGCTCACAGAGCTCGGAGAAACATTTTACTTATTAGATTACTGTTTTATTATAAAAGGATATACAATTGATCCTTGAAGAATACAGGAGGTTAAGGGCACCAACCCCGCCCCGCCATTGCAATTGAAAATCTATGCATAATTTTGGACTCCTTGAAAACTTAACTAGTAGCCTACTGTTAATCACAAATTCTACCGGTAACATAGTCAATTAACACATCTTTTGTATGTTGTATGTATTATATAAGTATTTTATACTCTATTCTTACAAAAAAAGTAAGCTAGAGAAAAGAAAATCATAAGAAAATCATAAGGGAAATACATTTACAGTACTATCCTGTATCTATCCCAGAAAATGTACGTGTAAGTGGACCTGTGTCGAAACTGTGTTGTGGGACACCTGGGTGGCTCAGCGGTTGAGCGTCTGCCTTTAGCTCAGGGCCTGATCCAGGGTCTGGGGATTGAGTCCCGCATCAGGCTCCCTGCATGGAGCCTGCTTCTTCCTCTGTCTGTGTCTCTGCCTCTCTCTGTGTCTCTCATGAATAAATAAAATCTTAAAAAAAAAAAAAAAGAAAGAAAGAAAGAAAGAAAAACTGTTGTTCAAGGATCACCTGTAACACAGGAACAGATGGAGGACACAGAGGTACAGGGCAAGGGGACAGCGGTGGGGGTGGGTCTTCCAGGCCACTCCCCCAGCATCTCCCCTGTGTTCACCAACTAGGAACTTCCCAGAACCCTGTCCTCTTGGGTTCTATGGAGGTGTCATCAGCTAGGCACAATTCATTAAATCATTGGCCTTTGGTGATTGAAATCATTCTCCAGCCCTTCCACCTTCCCCAGAGCTGGGGGTGGTTGGGGGTGGGGGAAGACCCAAAGTTCCTATCCCCTAATCACAGGATTGGTTCCCCTGGCAACCAGCCCCCATCCTTAGGCAACCTAGGGACTTTCCAAAAGTCACTTCATTAACATAACAAACAACACCTTTGTGCCACTCCTCACTTCAGAAATTCCAAAGGTTTTAGGAACTCTGTGCCAGAAATGGACAAAGACCAAAGATTAATTTATTTTAAATCGCAATGGCATACCACATCGTCAGCATCATCGTCCCCTCCTCTTCCTCTTCGCCACCTTTATGGCTGACTGGCAGACACTTCGCAGACATCCTCTCAGTTCATCCCCAAGCCTCCACAGAAACCAGGCACTACCACTATCCTTGAACAGATGAGGATTTTGAGGCTCATGGTGTTCATGTCCTTTGCCCCAGGTCACTGCACTGTCTGACCTCAGAGCCCAGCTCTTCAGCACAATACTTTACTGGGTCTCTAAAAGGCTATATAGCCTAGAACCATCAGGAATCCCTAATCCCAAAAGGACAGCCTCAAACAGGGTGGGGTCTGCATGCTTTCTTCTCAGGAAAAGAATGGCAATTCGGTAGAGCTCTCCTGTCATTTTGATAGTAGCTTGCCCTTGCCGCTTAGTGAAGGTGCTGCAGTTACTGTGGCCACCTCTGGCAAGGGGAAATTTAAAGGAAGACAGAGAGTCGTAGGATATCAGGCTGGGAGAGCCCTAATGCCACACCTCTCAGCTTGCAAGTTAAAAAAAAAAAAAAAAAAGTCCACAGAGACTTCCCACACCCACCTAAGAGCAGATACCTAAATTTGCAGTTTGGGTTCTCTTGATATTTCTGCCCATGTTCTCATGCCTGAGCAGCCGGCCTAGCGGCTGCTTTGGCAGATTTCCATTTTGAATTTCAGCTCTCTTACCCGCAAGCCCCTGGGAGCCTCCTGCTTCCTCTCATTTCTTGTGTCTTTAAAGAAAACTCTCCTTGCCTGAGCTTCCTCCCATTGGATTTTGTCCTTTGGAGTGGGGCCTGACTCCCTCCCTCGCTCCCTCCCTCTCTCTTGTCCTTCCCCTCTCCCTCTTCCCACCCAGACATCATCCTCTCCCTCATTCAGAAGGGGGAGCACGACCTTCAGAGGCTTCTGACTCCAAGCACCCCCAACCCAACCTTGACCACACGGCCGCCCTCCCGTCCTTCAGGGCGAGGGGTGTGGGGGTTCTCTGGCTGCACTGCGGTGCCTCTAGCTGCAACTTCTCCCCCTCTCTCAGAGTTGCTGGAAGATTATTAGATAATTTTCAAATTTGTAAAGCGCCTTAAGCTCCTCGGAGGAAAGGTGGTATATGAGTGTAATAACAATAACAATCCTATCTGTCAGAGCCATTGAGAAAATGAATCTTGTTATCCTCAGGAACCAGCGGTAGGAACCTCAGCAAGAAACACGAAAATAAAGCGCAGAGTGCAGTCTCCTGATCAATCAGAGGAGGGGAAAGTGCCACCCCCGGGGCCAGGGTGGCATTGGAGGACCCGCCCCCCCCAGCTCAGCGCTGGTGGAACAGGGCTCTCAGAAAGTTACCCAAATTGCCTCTGATGCTTCACCAATTAAAATGACTTTAGGACAAGTTGAAATCAACTTAGGGAGCAAAGCATTTTGATTCCTGAAACTCTCCGAAGGCAGTGTCTGAGCTGGTTGTCACTCATTCAGGAGTAATGATGGGAAAATCCATCACAGTAACGTGATTGAGTTTGGTGAATTAGCGAGGATGTTTACACTGTGCGCGGGAAGCCCACGTGGGCCTGGCCAGGCGGCCAGGGCTTTTGACATGTGGCAGCTTCACTCCTAATGAGGTTCTCGGACTCCCCACTCGCCCTGGCTGGACTCACTGTCGCTGACTTCAAGTCAGCCTGTCTCACTCTTCGGGCAAGTGGCTGCGGGCAGGGCAGGAGTGGGCTCTGGTCACAGGGCTGCTTGGGTACTGGCTCTATCAGCAGCAGCCCTGTGACCGCTGGCAGAGCACTGGGCTTCTCCAAGCCTCGGTTTCCCCATGTGTAAGACCTGTGGTGATGTCATCCAACTCATAATGCTACCCAAGGGGGAAATGAGATGAGCTTCCTTTTAATTTTTCCATTCACCTCCCAAGCTCAGCCTGGTCACAGAGAGAAAGGAAAGTGGATTTTATGTCCTCTCACCTAGGGTCTTCATTCCCCTGAGAAGCAAGAGGAGTCAAGGAAGACAGAGTCCTATGGGAAAACATAATGCGCTCGTCAAGTCCTGAGGTTGCGTCTTGACAGCTGTGTGATCTCGAACAAATCACTTAACCTCTCTGAGCCTTGGTTTCCTCATCTGTAAAGTGGGGATAATAATACAACCCCTGTGACTGAACAGAATTTCTAACAGCTCCAAACAGATATTTGTCAGTATGCAAGGGAAGACAGCAGGTTGTCCCTCCTGCTCACTGTGGCTGCCTGATGGAAGAAGGAGATTCAAAGGACAACAGGGGAGATTTTGAAACCCAGAGTAGGAAGCAAGAGTGGGAAGGGCCTGTAGAATTCATGGACCGGCTTGCTAAGAACTCTCCAGAGAAAATGACACAATACTGCAGTATGAAGGATTCAAGTCAGACTGCAGACAGACTTCCAGACAGTCGGGCAGCAACAAGCCCACTCCTTCCTGGGGGTCTTTGGCTATACCTGAGGAAAATCTCTGCCACAGAGATGCTCAACCTGACTGTACCAGAAGCCTGAAGATGCTTCTGTGGGGCCAGAGAGGGGGCACACGGTGGTCCAGCAGGTCCTCCTCCAGGTTCTCTTTCAAGCCATGTCCTCTGGAGGCCTCTCAGAACCTACTCTGACCTTGAAGGGAAGTCACTGGGCCTATTCCGGAGCAAGGGCCATGTTCTTGCAGACAAGCCCAGGTCAGCCCCAGGCCACAACTCTATTATTTAAGGATTTCATAAAAGAGCAAACCTCCGGGCCTGGAAGAATGACCGGGATCCTGACTCTTCCTGCACAGGAAATGCAGCAGCTGTGCCAGAGCCCCGGCTTGACCTGCTGAGGACTCAGAGCCCCTGCAGACCGTCCCCAGCCCAACAGGGCCCCACTGTGGCTTAGAGGGTGACACCTGGACTGGACTGGGCTCCTCCCTTCCAGACAGAGCTGGGACCTACCACCAGACCAACTGCTTGTGGACTCTGCAGTGATTTTATTGTAATTTCCTCTTGTCGCAGTTAATAGCATTAGTTTGTTAATTACTGTATATTTTAAAAGTAAGAGAAAAGGGAATTCCCACCGGAGATTTGTTCTTGGCTGAAACAATGTGATGTGAAGGGAGAGAGAGTATATGCAGGGAGGGGCGTATGAGCATATGAGCATGCTCTGCTGGTTTCAGCTCCTCCGACAGGGCCTGGGGCCAGAGATGGGGCTGCTCCTAGAGGCAGGGCTGCCCTCCCATCCTCCCCCCATCCCTCCCCTGCAGAGCCAAGCCCCTCCCTCCTTACAGCCCAGCTCCTCAGCCCCAAACCTCTGTGGCAGCCCCCTATCCTCTAGCCCTGCACTATTATCAGAATGAGGCATCAGGCAGAAGAGGTTTGATGCTGCAGGAAGAGCCCTTGGGCTGAGGGAACCAGACTTGAGTGAATTTAGACATGAGGAGGGGCGCCCGGGGGGCTCACTTGGTTGAACATCTGACTCTTGATTTCAAATTTGGCTCAGGTCATGATTCTCAGGGTCCTGAGATGAGCCCTGGGCCAGGCTCCCCACTCAGTGGGGAATCTGCTCGACATTTCACCTGCTCTCAAATAAATAAATAAATCCTAGAAAAAAAAAGAAAAAGAGACACTGAAGAAACCAGGCTGTGACCAGGGGCAACTGGTTAAGATGGAGTTTTTCATTAGGAAACAGAGCTGGATGGGACACCTGGGTGGCTCAGCGGTTGAGCATCTGCCTTTGGCTCAGGGCGTGATCCTGGGGTCCAGGGTCCTACATCTAGCTCCCCTCAGGGAGCCTGCTTCTCCCTCTGCCTGTGTCTCTGCCTCTCTCTGAGTCTCCAATGAAAAATAAATAAAATCTTAAAAAAAAAAAAAAAGGAAACAGAGCTGGAATTTGGGGAGAGGCTCTTGCATTCATCTTGGGCAGGAGACTGCAGGCCTAGGGGGAGAGTGGGGGACCAGCAGTTGTGATCGTACATGGAAACTCGGCTCAGGGGCCATGCAGGGCCTGATTCTCAGCCCTCCCTCCTCTGGCCACACAGGGACTGGTGAGCCACATCTGCCCAGAGCAAAGGTGCCTTCTGGTAGCTGGCCCAGCTGGAGGGTTTCACTGCATGTTGCAGGGTTCACTGCCTATATGTTCAAGCTCCCCCATTCCTCTCACCCAGAGTCCTAGAAGAACTGGAGCAGAGATGGAGCCAGGCAGCCCAGGAGGAGTTGGGGGCAGAGCATGGAGAGGACTGGTTAGGGAGAGACAGGGGAAGGGAGGGAGGGAGACGTAAAGACAGAGAAGGATGGAAGATGAGAAAGAAGTTCATACAATCTAGAGGAGCTGATTAAAATCCTGGAAGAAAATGTGATGGAAAGACTTTCTATCTTCCTATTGAGACATTTAACCTAAAAGAAATGAGTTAAATAATTTATACAGAGAACGAGTGAAATTTGCTTTGATCAAATTAAAAAATATGACTCTGGAAATAAAGTGTCCGCCGCGTCCTTTCCAGGCAGCAGAAAGAGCTGCCGAGAAACAAAATGACAAAGACATAAAAATAACTAACCCTAACCCAGCGAATATTAGTACCATATTTTTTGGGAGATTACAGGGCGTCACTGTGGGGCACGCAGAGAAATCCTCCCTAAGCACCAACAGGAGAGGTTTTGCTCATTGAGGAAGCCCCATAAAAACCAGAAAATGGATAAAATTTTCCTTTGCAAAAGCTATCTGACTTCACTCAGGGGTTGGCCCAGAAACCGCAAGGGATCAAGTTAAATTTCCCATTCGTGTATTTCAAAAGAGGAAGAAAGCTGCTCACCTCCCCTCTCCAATTCAGTATATCTCAAAGCCAACCCATGTTCCTCTCATTTCCCCTCTACACACACACACACACACACACACACACACCTCTAAAGAAGCAACACAGTCTGGGGCACCTGGTTGGCTCAGTTGGTAGAGCATGTGACTCATGATTTCAGGGTTGTAAGTTCAAGCCATACATTGGATGCAGAGATGGGTGGAAGAAAGAGAGGGAGAGAGGGAGGGACAGAGGATGGATTACAGTCAAGCTCCAAGACTCCTGAGGAAGGGGTTAGCATGGATACCATTGACTGAACTGCTCTGAACCTGTTTGCCACTCTTTTAAATGGGGCTAACACCCCTTGTATAACATTGTAGTGAGGAGGGGCAGCCCGGGTGGCTCAGCACTTTAGCGCCGCTTTCAGCCCAGGACCTGATGCTGGAGACCCAGGGTCGAGTCCCACATCTGGCTCCCTGCATGGAGCCTGCTTCTCCCTCTGCCTGTGTCTCTACCTCTCTCTGTGTGTGTGTCTCTCATGAATAAATAAATAAAATCTTAAAAAAAAAAAAAACATTGTAGTGAGGTTTAAAGAGATGATGGAGCCTGACATGCATGGGAGCTGTCAGTAAGCATTAGGGGCCATCTCTTCTACCCTGGCCTGAAGAAATGTCTAAAATGTATAAGCAGAGCCTCCAGGAATCCTCCACTTGATCTGTGTCTCTACCTGAAAAGCCCACAGTGAGACACTATTGATACAATCCTTGAGAGAAAGTTTAGCTTCAGGAACACCAGTCCCTCTGATTTTGGGGGTCCAGTGGGCCAAGAAGATACATTTAGTCCCAAACAGCTGGGAAGAAGATCTGAGGTTAGCCTTCTAGGGCTGCAGTCTCCAGCTGAATTTATTTATTTTTTATTTTTTTTTAATATTTTATTTATTTATTTATTCATGAGAGACACAGAGAAGCAGAGACACAGGCAGAGGGAGAAGCAGGCTCCCTATGGGGAGCCCGATGTGGGACTCCATCCCAGGACCCTGGAACCACACCCTGGGCCAAAGGCAGATGCTCAACCCCTGAGCCACCCAGGTGTCCCTCCAGCTGAATTTAAATGCTTCAGAGTCAGGCAGCATCTGGCTCAGAATCTGGCTTCACCGCTTACTCAACTGTGTGACCATGGCCAAGTTAACTTAATACTTCCAAGTCTGTCTCTTAATCTGCAAAATGGGGACACTGTAGGAACGGACCTCATAGGATTGAATGAGGTAAAGGATATACATGACATGCCTAGAGTGTAGTAAAAGTTTGATAACTGATGATGGATAGTATTTTTTACAATGACCTTGGAGAGACATTCAAGATCAGAGTGAGTTTTCTTCCCACGCCTTGGGTTATGGTTTATGATCCCCGCTTGGGAGGAGGGTCTAACTGACCGCTGTTCTGGTTGCACCACACAAAGGGCTGTGGTCAGCTTTGGGACCACCTTTAACAGTTCTCCTAGCCCAGGAACCAGGATGAAGAGGGAACTCAAACCCCTGATCCATAAGGGCTAGAGGAACTGTTCAGCCAGTGAGACTGGGGGTGTCTGCGGGCTGGAATGGAGGACTTCTGTCACTTGCTAGAGGGGGTCTGGGAGTGAATATGGGCCTCTGCTGAAGGCTCACTTGAGAAATAGGAGCTTTGCAGCAATAAAAGAGGCTGCCTCCTGGGGAAGTGAGTTCCCTGTCCCCAGGGGAGTGTAAACAGAGCATGGAGGTAATAGAAAGGGGCACTAAGCATCCCTCAGGACTCACTGGGTGTCTCTGGGCAGCTCTCAGGGCGGGTCAAGGAAGCTCAGGATCAGAAGTGGCCCAGCCTCTGGGGGGGGGGGGTTGGGGGGGTCTCGGGGGTTTTGCCCCCACCCTTCTTTTCTGTATTCCTTTTTTTTTTTTTAAGATTTTATTTATTTATTAATGAGAGACACACACACACAGAGAGGCAGAGACACAGGCAGAGGGAGAAGCAGGCTCCATTCAGGCAGCCCGACTTGGGATTCAATCCTGGGTCTCCAGGATCAGGCCGTGGGCAGAAGGCAGCGCTAAACCGCTGAGCCACCCACCCAGGCCGCCCCCTGTACTCCTTCTTTTCCTTCTCGGAGTTCTGTTTCCTTTTCCCCACTCCACCCTGCAGAGGACCCCTGAGAAAAGCCAAGTCCAAATGGGAATGGAGTCTGCATACTGTGGAAGTGTTCGGTTAAATGGAGTGAAGATAAAGGAGAGAGAAGCAGGTGATACACGTGAGGGAGGATGACAGAGGGAGGAAGGGAAGGCAAGGGGGCAAGAGGAGAAAAAAAAAAGGAAGAAGGGGAGACAGAGAAACCAGAGCAGTGTGCGGAGAGAGGGAGAAGCAAGACCAACAGAGAGAAAAATCAGGAAAAAAGGCTGAGAGGGAGAAACAGGAATGAGAGACAGAGAGAGAAGGCAAGAAGGAGTGGAGGCTGCCTCCCCACCTGCAGCTGTGCTCCTCTCTCCTGGCTCTGACGCCGGCTGGTGGCTGGTGGGTGGGCCCCAGGCACACGCGTGTGCGCACACAGGCCCGGCCGCTGAGCCACCCTGTGTCACTGCAAGCGTGTCAGCCCCGGGATGGGGATGAGCCGGCTTTTATCTCCTCCGGCTGCACAGGATTTACAAGCTTTTGAAATGCAGGATTAATAAGAAGAGGCCGGTGTTTTAATCTATAATGGAACAGAAAGTATCATTATTGTTAAATAATGCACAGCCTGTCGTTTATTAAGAATTAATGGCTTATCGAGTGCTCAGGTTGCTGCAGCCGCCTCTGCCCTTCCAGGCCTGGGCTCCTAGCCGCTGGCCTGGCCGTGTCTCTTGAGTCCTACTGGCCAGGAGCAGGTGGGAGGGGCAGCAGCCAGGCAGCATGGGCCTGGAAGCCTGTGTTTCATTCCCTGGCTTGGCCTTTCTCAGTGGCCTCCCGCCTCCCACCCCACCACCCACCGGCTGTAGAGTTGTGGGGGAGATACGATGGGCAGAGTCCACCTCCTGCCTTCAGCCTGGATACATCTGTGCCTTCCGAGGAGACAAAAAATGTCCTGACCACATGGGGCTTACCCATTCCACCTCTTTTTCTAGGCCTATGCAAATTTGGCTTCCACCTCTCACACTGAGTACTCTGGCAGTGGTGACCATGCAGACACCAGGGAGGAAGGAGGTCCCTTCTCCCCTCTGAGACTTGGAGACAGAGAAGCATCTATGGATGCACCTTGGCCCTAGGAGCAGGGAACCAGAATTTCTGGAGAACTTTCTCTGTGCCATCCATGTCACAGATATCTTCTAATCTGCATCACCACCCTAGGATGTACTGTTTCCTCCATTTTATAGATGGGAAAACTGAGGCTTGGGAAAGTTAAGTCATCTATCCAAGGCCATACCACAGATGGCAGAGCCAAGTTCTTCTGTTACCCCAAGGCCATTTGTACTCCAAACTTTGGGCACTGGCTCTGGTCTCTGTCTCATGTTGGGTGGCCTCAGGGATGGTACTGCAAGAACTGTTATAGGGTCCGTGTGTCTGTTGCAGGGAGGGAGCTGTGACTGCAATGATGCCCCATGCAGCAGCAAACCCAGCATCTTTACCAGCTGGGAAAACTGACTCAAGGAGCCAGGGAGTGAGTGGGTCAGGGATGACACCACAGGAGCCGCACATGCAGCCCAGCTATCACAGCCACACTCCATCCTTGAGCCCATGTGACAGAGAGCTCCCTGTCCTCCCCTGCTACCAATCCCCTATGGTTTGGGTCTCTGGCCAGAAATGCCCATGTCTGGACACAGAGGCTGACCAGGTCTCGACCATATCTGAGACAGGGATCAGAGCTGTGTGACCTTGGGCAAGTTACTCTGCGTCTCTGAACCTCTGTCCAATGGTAATCGTGCCTGCCTCAAAGAATTATTGGAAGTACTGAATGAGAAGCCATCATTACTGATACTGGCAGCTGAGAGTGGCACTGGCAGTCATTGATTCCAATGCGAACACACTTCCAGCACCCACAGCCCACCGGTTTCCACCCTAGCTCTTCATTCCACAGACAAGTTGTGAGTATCAGAGACTATGTGACAAGCCTCTGCTTACTGAGCACTCTGGCCAGGCTGTGGGGGGTGGGGGGGCATAGGTGGTGAAGGAGCCAGAGGCTGTACCTGTCCCCACAGCCCCCTGGCCTCACCCTCCCGCGCCTGCCCGCCTGCCCATCTCCTCCCACTCCATTCTTGGTCATCCTAGCCTCAGCTCTCTCCTGTCTCCGTCTCTCACTGCCACCTGCTTCCAGCAACCCCATGTGCACCCTCCCCCAGCTCCCCTGCGTCCTCACCCCGGGGCCTCATCTCTGTGCCCACGATCTGCCATCCGCCACCCTCCATTCCATCCCCCTTCCCCCTCCCCTGCCTCCCGCCCAGCTCCTTCCTCATTTCCTTCATCTTCTTCTCCCTTCCCGAGCCAGAGCCCAGCTTCCCTCCCCCCTCATCCCCATCTCACCCAATCGCCTTCCTGATTCCCGTTCCAACGGCTCACTGCCCCTTCCCTCCTTCACCCCACGTGCACGTCTCTCCCCCTCCCCGTCCCCACCCCCAGGATCCCTGCCATTCCAGATACGGGGTGCCGTGGTCCTGGAGGCCGCGGGGCTACTGCCCCCAGAGGCCGCTGCGGGGAGGTGCACGGCAGGGGGCTGAACCCCCAGCACCCCAGGGCGGGTGCAGCCCCCCGAGCCCGCTGTGGCTGGAGTCGCCCGATGGGCTGCCTGGGCCGCGGCCCGCTCCCGCTGCCGCTCGCACCCGCAGCCCCCACCCCCACCCCCCGCCCCGGGCGGCCACCACGCTGGGACCCCGGCCCGCAGCCGGCCCCTCCCGGGGCTCCGGGTTTATTAACCTGCCTGTCGCTGCTCTCGCCGCTGAATAGGGCCTGGGGGGGCGGGGGGGGCGCTGGCAAGGGGGCCTCCGGCTTTGCCGGGGTCGCCATGGAAACGGGGCCGCGGCCACCGGCTGGGCGGGCAGCGCCGGGGGCGGCAGGCAGCTCGGTCCTGAAGCCTCGTGCAGCCCGCGGGCTGGCTCCCGCCTGACAGGCCCCCGCGGCCCGGCCCGGGGCGGAGGAGGCGAGGCCAGAGGGTGCGGGCGCGGACCCGACAAGGGGCGGCGCAGCAGCGGCTCGGGCGGGCGCGGGGGAGGGCCAGGGCGGCCGTGTCCGCAGCCGCAGGCCTCTCGGCCTCAGCCCCGGCGGCCCGGCACCCGGCGGTTCTCCGCGGCCCGGGAGCGCGAGCCCGGGCGGCCTCGTCCCCGCTGTCGCCCCTCGGCCACGTGCGGCCTCCAGGCAGCGCCAGCTGTCCCGCGGCGGGCGAAGCGCCCTGGCCGGCCAAGCCCTCCGGGCTGTGGTCGCAGTCGGTGCCCTCGCTCTCTCAGCCGCTTCCCGGCGGGGAGGAAGGAAGGAAGAGGAAGAGGAAGGGGGGAGGGAGAGAGAAAGGGAGAGGAGGAGGGGCTGAGGAGGGCCCGAGACGGGGATCCTGGCAGGTGGGAGAGCTCCTGGAAGTAGGGATGTGGGAGACAGGGGCCCTAAGGGGGACCCAGGGCTGCCCGTTTAGGCTGCAAGGATTCAATAAAGAGCTCGAAATGCGTTTCCTCGTTGAAGTTCCTTCTACCCGGTACCGGCCTTCCCCAGCAGTAGAATCTGTCCTTCCTTCAGGCTCACATTAGGCACCACATCCAAGAAGCCCTCCCTGATTCTCTCACCAGATCCAGTTGTCTCTTTTCCGAGACTCCTTGCCACTTGGCCTCTAGCTCCACCCTAGCACTGCGGTTCCCTCAGAAGAGCAGTAATGGCTTGGACTGAGGTTTCCCATGACATGATGTGCACTGAAGGCTTTATGCCCGTTTTCTCATTTAATTCTCTGCACAACTCCATGAGCTAGGTACCCTTATCATCGCCATTTTACAGAGGAGGAAGCCCAGGTTCAAGTTAAACAAGTTGCCCCACATCACCCAGTTGGAAAGTGAGGGCTCAAGGCCAGGTTTTCAGGACTCCAGGGCCACCAGTTTTTCTTGCCACAGGCAAGCAGCCTCCTCCTCCCCTCTTCCCGACTCCCTTCCAATGCCCAGCACAGTGCTGGTGAGTAGTGGGTGCTTGAGAGCTGTTTTAAATTGGTTGGTGGTTAGGGTTCCCTGGGTGACTCAGCAGTTTGGCCCCTCCCTTCAACTCAGGGTGCGACCCTGGGGTCCCAGAGTCAAATCCCACATCTGGCTCCCTGCAAGGAGCCTGCTTCTCTCTCTGCCTGTGTCTCTGCCTGTCTCTCTCTGTGTGTCTCTCATGAATAAATAAAATCTTTAAAAAAATAAATAAATAAATTGGTTGGTGGTCAAAAAAAATTGGTTGGTGGCCAATAAATAAATAAATAAATAAGTTGGTGGTCTCTAGAAAGGTCTGAGCATGTGGCTGGGCATTGGGCTTGAGAAGGCCAGGATGGAATGGGCAAGAGCTGGGTGCCCTCAGGTTTTGCTGGGGCTTGAATTAGCTGGGCTAACCTCATGAAAAGCAAATGCCACTGAGCCCTCATTTCCTCCTTACACTGCCTGGAGGCCACCCTGGGTCTCAAAACTACCCCGTCCCTGAATACCTATGGCTCCTGGGCCATGGCCCCCCCTGGTGGCCAGAGGGTCAGTGGTGGGTGGTGGGAGAGTGCACAGGCAGAGAGCTTGCCTGTAGCCCACTGGGCTTCTCTCTATACCTTCTCTCGCGGGCTCCCTTGGGGAATGGAAGCCAGGGGCCTCAGATAACCAAGTCATTGTGGAGCCTGGCCCTTAACCCAAGCCTAGAAGACAAAGTCCCCTCCCTCCTTCCCCTCCTGCCCCATTTGAAGTGGGTGGGTAGGATGGTGTTGGCAGAGGACCTGCATCACAGCCTCCCCCCAGTGTAGATTCCATCCCCATTCCTGCCTTATATCCAACAAGAGAGGGTTTGAGGCTGAGGGGTGTCTGCCAGGAAACATCACGAGAGGCCGCTTCTCTCTCAGGTTAGGGTTTTGATCTGGAATCCAGGAGCTGGAATCCCAGGGGGGGCTCACATCAGTACTGCTCCTCCACCCCAGACGTGTACACGCCATCCACCTCCCGTAGGAACCTGCAACACCCGCACCTCAGCTTTGAAGGCAAGGCTCCTGACAGGCTGCTGTTCCCATGGCAACCCCATCCCAGGCTGCCCTGCCCAACCGTCCCTCCGCCTGCCTTCCCCCAGCCTGAACCCACATCACCTTCATTCACAGAACAAGAACTGCTTAACCTGGCAAAGTGGACCGCTTCCTCCTAGCTTTCTCTCCCCCATTCCTCCCATTTTTTCTCCCTTTGCAGTGGAGATCCACCAGCCAGAGAGAGAAATGCTGAGAGTGGCAGTGGGAGCAGGCCTGGATTAGAGTGGGTAAAGAGCTGAGATGGGGATGGGAGGAGCCATGGCTCAGTGTCCCCCCACCCCTGGGCCCCCAAGGCTTGTATCTCTGCTCTCCCATTCCCAGTTCTGTCTTGATTCTTGGACCTGTGTCTCCGCCGGCCCTAGTTCTGTGTGACCATCCAGGCCCCAGACAGGCGCCCTGATGAGCCCAAGACCCTAGAGCACAACAGTGCCAGGTCTCAGCCTCCAGCTCAGGTTTTTCTCTCCAGTACCAGCCAAACTGGAGCTCAGCCCTGGAGCTCAGCCCAGGAGCATTAAGGCCGCTCCTGACCCTGTGCCCCTCCTGTATAAGACACTGCCTTGCAAATGCAAGAGGGGTAGGGGGATTTTAATTTATAGTGTGATTTCTGAAAAGATTTTATTTATTTATTCTCTGTGAGAAACACAGAGAGAGTCAGAGACACAGGCAGAGGGAGAAACAGGCTCCATGCAGGGAGCCTGATGCGGAACTCGATCCCAGGACCCCGGCCGGGATCATGACCTGAGCTGAAGGCAGACAGTCAACCACGAGCCACCCAGGTGCCCCTTATAGTATGATTATGACAAGAGAGGGAGGGAATCTCCCACACCCCAGCCCTGGGGAAACAATTCAACTGCCCTGGCTAGGAGAAAAGAATCTTGGTTTCTGGCACTGGCAGGTGCTGTCAGAAAGTCAGGAGGAGCCTGCTTCTAGCAGTCCCATCCCTGCAGGAGGCCCTAAGCATGGTCAGCAGCTCAGCTTCAGAATCAACCAGCCTGGGTTTGAATCATAATGCCCTAATTTACTCACTGTTTGATATTTTCCTTCTCTGAGCCTTGATTTCCTTATCTGAAAAGCAGAGATAATCATATTCAAGTATATGGCGAACATCTATGAGCCCTACATCCCTTCCAGACACAGGGCTTTATATATGATGTTTCATTCTCAGAACAGCTCACTGAGGTAGACATCATTATTGCTGTGTCTCTTTTGCAGAAGGTAAACTGAGACTCAGAGAGGTTAAGGTAAGACTGCAAGGGAGAGAGCAGGGTTTTGATTCCAGGCAGCGTGAGATAATGTACATAATAAGTCGGTATATTCTTAGTAGTGAGGTTCTGTGACCAAACTTGGGGCTCTGTCTCTCACTTCCTTCACTCTGAGGAAATGCACGGGCTCCTCTGGGCTACAGTCTGGAGGTCAGGGGGGTACCCAGGCTAGGTGAGGTTGGAGATGTGGTGGCCATAGGAAGGCAACTAGCTTTGGTCCAAGGAATGTCGGAATTGGCTTTGTTGTGAGATTGTCTCTGGGCCCAACCCTCAGCCTTGGAAACAAGGCGAGGAGGTAAGACCTCAAGGAGAAAATGACTAATCCAAGGTCACTTGATAAATAGGCAACTCTACTGCCCCACCCCCACCCCCCATCATATGCAGCCTACGTCTATTTTGGAAGCCTTGGAAAGTTAGAATCCCCTGGGAAGGGTGGGGAGGAGTGGAAGGGAAGCAATTCTTTCTGTTTGGGAGGCTTCCCTGGAACTCAGACCCACCCAAGCAGACTTGCAGTTTCCCCACCTTCCTTGTGCCCACCTTCAGCAGCCCACCTCTCAAGAACCTAACTCTCCCCCACCGGCCACCTTGGGTGAATGTGCAGAACAAACAGCATTGTTCTCCATACAATGGACAAAAAGAACTTGGGAATTCACAGAATGGTCCTGAATTTCAGCTTCCTTCCCCTGCAAGCCCTAGAGAGATCTATTGTCTGTAAACTCCACTTAAAATATGCACTATGCTCCAGCTGGGGAGCCACTTAAGATGTCCCGGAAGAGCCTCCCCTACCGCTACCCCCTTCCCCTCCTTCCCAGGCCCTGTTAGAACAAAGCAGGGAAGAGGAGGAAGAGCAGCTACCAAGAACCAAGCTGAAAACAACCCTGCCCCCCACTCGGTGCTGTACCCCTTGGTTCCTTGAGCCTCTATTTTGCAGCTGAAAGGACTGTCTAGCCCTGGGGTTGAGGGGCCTGACCCACTGGAAACCCTTCACTGCTGTACCTTGGCATGGAAATGAAGGCTTCAGGGTCCTTATCCTCTCCTGTCTGCTTACGGGGACCTCCAAGGACAGGGAACTCATCACCTTATAAGGCACCTGTTCCACTCCTGACAAGTCTCACTATCATAAGATCTTCCTTAGAAGGAGCCCCGCCCACCTCCCCAGAAGGAGCCCAGTCCTTCACCTTCTGGCTCCCGATTAATGTAGTCTCCCTCTGACATGTGACAGGCTTCCTGGAATTTGAAGGCTGCCCCAGCAGCCCCCTGAGGCTTTATTTTTCCTGGGCTGAACACCCCTGCACCCTTCCCCCAGGTCCTCTGAGTCTGTGGTTTTGAGTCACTTCACCATCCTGTTTTCCTACTCTGTGCAGCCTGGTGTGTTACTTAGGGCTCTTAGTGTTGGAGCCCAGAGCTGACCCCAGCAGCCATAGGCATTTATTCAATAAATATTTGTTAAGTACCTTCCAAGTACCAGGCACTGTGCTCACAGCCGGGGATGTAGACAAGATCCTAACTCTCCCAAGGCTTGTAATTCTGGTGGAGAAGTCAGATACTGATAATAGATAAGCACAAAAATGAATGCATAATTACCAAGTGAGATAGGGATCTGACTAAAGCAACTTGGTAATGTGAGAGCATCTAACAAAAGAATCTGATTTAGTGTGAAAGGGAAAGGAGTGGGCCACCCTAGGCTTCCTGACATGTAAAGGATATAGCTTTAACTAGAGAACAAGGAAAGGGAACAGAATTTAAGGGGGGGGGGACTGTGCAAAGGCACTGTGGCCAGAAGGAATTTATCTCATTCAAAGAACTAAAGAAAAAAACAAAAACAAAGAACTAAAGAAGCCAGGGGGACACCCCGGTGAGGAGTTGCACTTAATTCTAAGAGCAATGGAATGACCCAAATGTATATATGCAATAAAAGCTGATTAAAATTTGCCTAAAAAAGACACAGATCCCTAGCATGGCTGGTCCTAAAGCAGTTCTCCTAAAGCTTTTGTGTGTGCTGTTCCCTTTGCCAAAGGTGCTCTGTTCCTAGGTTTTTCTGAAGCTGACCTGTTTTCATCATTCAGGGCTTTGCCTAGCCTAGCCAGCCTAAAGGAGCTCTGGCTACATGTCCTGTCACTCTCTATTCCTTTAGCCTGTCTTATTATTTTTAATAGCCATTTTCACAATCTGAAGGTGAACTATTTATTTCTTTGCATGTTCACTTTTGTTCTCTCACTAGAAAATAAACTCTGGGCGGGAATTTTGTATGTCTTAGTGGCTTCAGCCCCCAGTGTAGTGCTAGCACATAGTAGGACCTCAATAAATAATAAATGAACAAATGAATGAATAACTGAATGGACTCCAAGATGAAAGGACCTGTGTTTACCCACAAATACACATATATAAATTCATAGATACTAAAGGGCAAATGCATATGTGTCCGAAGTCACACAGAGACGTCCTTTGCCTACGTGGCCACCTCTCAAGGGGCCTCTTAAACAATTCAGAGTCATGGCCTGTACAGTTCATTGCACTGCTTCAGCTAATCAATACCTATACTCTCTGGCTGGACGAAGACCTGTACAAACAGACATGTGTCAGGTCAGCTGTTGGTTAATCAAAGATGAGGGTGGAATTTTAAGTGCCCTATGAGAGGGACAGTAGTAGAAAGAGATGGACGATGTGGCTTAGAAGCAGTAGAACAACTCATAGGCTCCATCTCCCACCTCTTTCTGGGGCCCTAGCCCAGTCCCATTGCTCCCCATGTCCTGCTCTACTGGGCAAACCGGCATTGTATGGGAGCTAGAACAGAGAAATATGAATTTAGTGGCATTTACAGAGCTTGGAATTGGACTACTTAGGCAACTTTTTTAAACAAGTATTTACTGAATACCTACTAAGTGCAAGGCACAGCTAGGGACTATCACATTTATACATAATAGCTGGTTCAGGGCAGATTGTGAAAAATGATTGAGGTTGAAATTTTAGGGATGCCTGGGTGGCTCAATGGTTGAACCTCTGCCTTTAGCTCAGGGCATGATCCCGGGGTCCCAGGATCGAGTCCCACATTGGGATCCCTGCCAGGAGCCTGCTTCTCCCTCTGCCTATCTCTGCCTCTTTCTGTGTATCTCTCATGAATAAATATATAAAATATTTTAAAAAGAAATTTTAGAAGTAGAAGCTTTGTGGGGTTCCTGGCTGGCTCAGTTGGTAGAGCATGTGACTCTTGATCTAGGGGTGGTAAGTGTTAAAAAAACTAAGTAGAAGCTTTGTGTTCTCAGAGTCCACATGGATTGTGGGGACAGGGCATGGTTATTTCCCAGAGAGGGAGCTCACGGATAACTTCCCAGAGTATTATTTAAAATAATGACTGCATTGATTGAGCACTTACTATGCGTTAGGTACTTTTTACATGGATTCTCTCACTTAATCCTCACTATATATCTTTGCGTGTGTGATTGCTCTTATTATGGGAAGAGTAAGTCTCAGGGGCGTTAAGCAACTTGCCCAAATTTTCAACAACTATTAAGTGGCAGAATGAATATTCAAGCTCAATGGGAGAGTCCAGAGCTCCTACTATTAACCATAAGGGTGGTCATAGCTATGCTGAAAGCAAAGGTCCTAACTCAAGTAGGCAGGTACGTACAGTCCATTCTAGGAAGAAGACAGCTTGAGCAAAAGCTGGTAGGCATCGCTGCCAGTCTGTCTGTTTTTGAAAATCTCTGGTAGCCTGAGATCCTGGGAGATTAAAAAAAAGCAGCAGCAGCAGCGAGATTTTGTCAACTGGCCTTTAGCGTGTTAGCCCCATGGTAGTTTCTTGCACTAGGTGTGTCTTTCTCTAGTCCCCAAACAGAACTTAAGAGTGGACAAGGAGGTGGCCGGGATGGTGCTTCTGGTGAATTGGTCTTCTCCCTACCCTGGCTGGTGGGGGCCACTTGGGGACACTCTCTGGGCCAAGCGCCTCCTCTGCCCATCTGCATCCCTGCCTCCTGACTCATTTCATTCCAACCAATAGATTTGTAACATGCAAATTTAATGAATAGGCAAAGAAATGATTGGCTCATTTTCCCCTGATGTAATAATGCCACTATTCAAGTAACCCCTAGGTACCTTCCCCCCATCCCATTTCTGGGCATTTGATCATGTTTCTGGCAAGAAACTCCAACTCCTCTATTTCCCCTTTTCTTTTCCCATTCTGAGTTGGTGAATCACTTAAAAACGCCCTACTCATCTCCTAAGGAATAGGATGTGTGGAGGACCAGAAGAACCCTTAGGCCCAAACCACCACAGTCCTCCTGAGAGGCCCCGTGTGCATCTGCTGGCTGTGAGCAGCATCAAATCCAGGACAACAGAGCCCATTTACTAAGAGATTTTGTGAGAATCCATGTCCAAAAGCTTCCTGAAACCAAACCCCGGCATATCGGCTGTTCCTTTCAGCCCCTAATTTAGTAATTCTATTGAGAAAAAGAGATTGTGGGTTTTTTTATTTGGTGTGATTTATTCTTTATCATATAAATAATAATAATTTACAAAGCTCTTCCCCAAACAGAAGAGAATCTGTACATAAAAATAAACAAAAATTAAACTGAGCTGGGCCTGGTGCCCAGAAAACCAGCCAATTCCAAACACAACCGGGGGGAAAATTCCTCCAGGTCCTGGGAGCTCTGAGGACTTGGCTGAATTCTGGGTGGAGGCTCTGGTCTGGGAAGCCATTGCCCCCCTCTTCCTGTGATCTTGTGCAGGACGATGGCTCCCCTGGCAGCCAATCATGGACAGCCAACCAGCAGACTTTATGGGCTGGGATGTGGGTGGAATTTGGACCCAAAGGCATAATCAATTTTTAAAACTCCTGGGCAGTGTGCTTGCTGCTGGCTTCCAGGGGCTGCAAGAGCTACTGTGCTGGGAAGATGGGGTATTTACTGGCCAACACCCAAAGTAGGTGGAAGCTGCCTATGATTCCATTTTTCCCCAGTAGTTCATTAGATGATTGGGTTGGGCAGCATATCCTCTGATCATCTTTTCCCCTGGAGCTCCAACCCCCTCCCTGGAGGCTTGTTATTGCTATAGATATTGAAAGATGACAAGCAATCTCCTTGACCATTGATTAATTTCCCTCACGAGACATTCTCTGGCTGTTTGCAACTTCTCTCCCCCATCCCTCTTTTTTCCAGAAAAGTCTCTAAGAACAAGACTGCTTTCCCACATTCTGGCTTGTACCTTTACTTTAGAGGCTTTAGATATAGGGGGATGCCTGGGTGGCTCAGTTGGTTGGGCATCTGACTCTTGATTTCCACTTAGGTCATGATCTCAGGGTCATGGGATCCAGCCCTGCATTGGGCTCCATGCTGGGCGTGGAGCCTACTTGGGATTCTTTCTCAATCTCTCCCTCTGCCCCCACCTCAGAAAAAAAGAGGGGAACCTGGGTGGCTCAGTCAGTTAGGCGTCTGCCTTTGGCTCAGGTCATGATTCCAGTGTCCAGGATCGAGCCCCGAGTTGTGCTCCCTGTTCAGCAGGGAATCTGCTTCTCCTCCCTCTGTTGCTCCCCTGTTCGTGCTATCTCTCTCACTCTCTCTCTCTCTCAAATAAATAAATATTTTTTAAAAATAAATTACAAAAAAAAATTTTTTTAAGATTTTATTTATTTATTCATGAGACACACTCACACACACACACACAGAGAGAGAGAGAGAGAGAGAGAGAGAGAGGCAGACACAGGCAGAGAGAGAAGCAGGCTCCATGCAGGTAGCCCGATGTGGGATTCGGTCCCAGGTCTCCAGGATCACGCCCTGGGCCGAAGGCAGGCGCTAAACTGCTGCGCCACCCAGGGATCCCTAAATTTTAAAAAACATTTAAAAAGAGCTTTTATATGGCTGAAGGAGACTAGAGACTGTAAGTACTCTCTTCCTGTCCCAAGGCAAGAGTTATGTCTGCATTGATCTCCAAGGTCACAGTCATCTGCAATTAAGAATTTTATAGATGGTGGGATGCCTGGTGGTTCAGTGGTTGAGCATCTACCTTTGGCTCAGAGCATGATCCCGGAGTCCTGGGATGGAGTCTCACAATGGGCTCCTCATGGGGAGCCTGCTTCTCCCTCTGCCTATGTCTCTGTCTCTCTCTGTGTCTCTCATGAATAAATGAATAAAATCTTAAGAAAAAAAAAAGAATTTTTTAGATGGTGAAGGTGGTGCTGATAGTGAATGCTGACGACAATGATGGCAAAAATGATGAGGAAGATCCAGAGAAAAGGGAGGATGATCACGATGCTAAGCATGTCCTTGTGGCAGAGGTGATTATCTGGCTTAGACTGAAATCAGAAATGAGAGAATAGAAGGCACCTGGCTGGCTCAGTCAGAAGAGTGTGCATTTCTTGATCTTGGGCTCATGAGTTTGAGCCCCACATTGGGTGTAGAGATTAAAAAATCTAAAACCGAAAACAAACCTAGAGTCCAAAAATGGGAAATTGATGCATTATGAAGGTGGCGGTGGTGGCAACGGTGACGGTAAAAGGAAGGAACCCGAGAAGGGAAAAGTGAAGGCAAATGTGTGCAGGTGAAGAACTATAGGATAAGGGGGTTAAGAGCCCAGATTCTGCAGCTAGATGTTCTGGTTTGAAATTCCAGCTCTACCTGTTTGGCTAAGGTTAGTTACTTCACCTCTCTGCCTCCCATCTGTAGAATGGAGATTGTAACAGTACCTGCCTCATGGGGTTGCTGGAGATACACATAAAATGCCCCGCTCATGGTAAGCACCGTGGAAGGGCGGGTGATATAAGGTGTAGATGGGAGTTACAGCTACATCTGGAGGAGTGAGGCCCAAAAAGTGTAGCAGGCAGGGATCAAAGAATCAGGAGACCTTGGTGGGGCTCAATCATTCTTTACTCCATGTGACTCCCCACTACCCCCTGGCCTTAGTTGCCTGGTGAGTGAGAGGATAATTGAAGTGAGTAATATTCACGCTTCAGAAGTCCCCTTGAGCAGTAAAGCTCTACATGTATGACCAATACATGGCCCTGTGGGAACATCCAGGCCCAGACAAGACCATGCAGGTCTGTAAGTCCAGGTGTAGATTCATCAGGCATTCTTGTAGCAGGGGTCAAACAGAGGAAGATACTCAGCAGGTTGGACCAGCTTCCTTCTACAGATAATGGAAAGGTGAGAGGTAAGCTCCTGCCTGGGGGCAGGGGGCCCCAGCTGCCTCTCACTCCAAGGCAGCTGCCAGGCCCCAAAATACAGCCCTGATGGGCTTGTGCAGCAAATTTCAGTTATACCGTGATTTCAGCTATGTTGGCCTCTGGTCCCAAGCTGAGCACATGTAGGATTTCATTACAGAACCAGCCTTTCCCAGTTCTGCCCTTTTTTCACATTCTCCACCAGTCTTCCTCCCAGGGCTGGAGGACAGAAATGGGAAAAAAATTCATTTATGCACTGCACCTAATTAAAGCTTTATAGGCTCTTCCTGTTTGGACCTTACCTAAGAAGGTTAGAGCCCATGAATGTCTCCAGAACCAATAGGTAGCTACCAGGAAGGGGGCTGGAAGGGCTGGAAGCTGCAGGGGGGCAGGAAGTTCTCCATCATTCCTGTCCCAGAGGGAATCCCCCCTTCAGGCTCCTGTGCCCCTGAAAGTCAGGGGTGGGGGAGTGGGCTCGGCCTTCAGTATCTAGGAGGCTTCATCACTCCCTTGCCTCTCCTCTGGTTCCCACCACGAGCCACTCCTGAAGTCCTACCATGGCCTGAGTTCCAGTCTTGGAATTCTCACTCACATATATGGCCTATGGGCCCGGCATGATCTGCATCCAGGAGCTGAGGGATGCAATCTGCCCTCTGGCCTACCCCTTGGCTCAGATCCCAGTCCACCTCAGCTCTATGTATGTGTTTGGTTGGGGCTTAGAAGACATAATACATATATTAACAGTCTCTGTATTGAGCTCTTACTGTGTGCCAGGCTTTGTGCTAGATGTTCTACATGCATCATATCACTAAATCCTTATTTATAGAGGAAGAAACTCACTCAGAGAGGGCGGTCACACAGTTAGCATCAGCGTCTGGATTCATAGACCTCCCTGATGGCAAAGGCTGGGCTCTTACCCACTAAGCTATGCACCACCCTCCGGGCCGGACAGGGCCCCCTCTGGATACTCAGAGCAAGTGGCACTGAGGACAGTGTAAAGAGCCAAGAGGTTGCCTCAGATCTACCTGTCCACCCGTGATTGTATCCACCTGTGATCATGTCCACCTGAGACTGTGTCTGGGGAGCCTCCTAGGAAAACTGGAGCAGAGCCCAGGGCTGCCTAGACAGCTCAAGGAAGCTGCCAAGTCTCTGCTGAGTCAGCAGGCCCCCATCTAGAGGCGCCCATAGTCAGCTCACCAGGAGAACATCCCAATACTTCCCTACAGCTTCTGCCCCTCCATCAAAATGACCCTCCGACCCCTCTCTTCCCTGCACACTCTCCTATCTCTAGAATGTTCCCTGTGGCTCCCCCAGTCTCCCTTCCTCCTGAAGCCCCAGGCCTGGATGGTTTGCCCCCCCCCACCCCCTCCGGCCTGCAGATCTCCCAGTTGGGCTTCTCTTTGGGGTCACCACTTCAGGTGCAGCTCTGCATCTTGTCCGGACTTGTATAAATCAAAGGAGGACCTGAGTGTCCTAGGCGCTCCCCTGGACCCCCTCCTCCCTGCTCTTCAGCTGCACAATGGAGTCAGGGGGCTGGGGGAGGGCTGGCAGAAACCAGCTTCTTTCTGAGGATGGAAAACAGAACTGCAGGAAATTCGCAGGCTGAGAAATGTCTGCTTGGCTCCGTGTTTGTTCTGCGCTCTGCGTCTTCCCCGGCGCGGCGCCCCTCCTGCCCCGCCCCCCGCTCCCCGCTCTCCGCTCCCAGCCCCAGCGCTCCGCGTGGGCGCCGGGGTGCAAGGTCGTGGCGCTGGGGCTTCACACGAAGGTGCATCTTGGGGGGCGGGGGGGGGGGGGGTTGCGCGTGTGCGCGTGTGCGCGCACGCGTTCCTGGTGTGTGCGTTTCCGCGTGTGTGCTTAGGGATGGCTGACCTGCCCCTCCTTTCCAGGCAGCTGAGCCAGAAACGCCAGCGGCAGAGACAATTGTGCGGGTGGGGATGCTGCGCGCAGAGCCCGCGGAGCCCGTGGGCAGGCAGAGAAGCACCACACAAGAAATTGATTCCATTAAAAAGTAATCTTAAATTTAATAAAAGTTATGATTTGATTATAGCCACAGAACCTACAGGCAAGAGGGAAGGGGGGTGGTGGATTCTAGTGATGGATAAACAGAAAGGGGAAAAAAAAAAAAAAAAAAAAACAAGAAGAGAGGGGGGAGGGGAGGGGAGGAGAGAGAGATGCTTAGGTTTGGATGGATAAGAGGCTGGAGAGACCTGGGGGTGGGGAATGAGACCATTTTCTATCCCTCGGATGGAACTAAAAAGCCTGTGGCTTGTTTCCAAAGAGGAAGCAGACTGAGGAGTGAGTGAAGAGATTCAAGGGGCTCTGGGGAACAGAGCGCGGGGTTGGAGGGGCTGGGGCAGGGAGGCAAGGCCAGGGGAGGGGGTCTAAGTAGGGCCAGCCCTGCGGCCTGGGAACAGGTGACAAACACAAAGCTCCAGTTCAGCAGACAGAAAGGCAGTCGTGGGTTTAGATTCCAAGTCAGCCTTTTCCTAGTAGCGCCATCCCAGCAGCACCACTTAATCTTTCAGACCCTCAGTTTCTTCATCAGCTAAATGGAGCTGTGGAGACAGCCTCACCAGGAGGCCCTGAGGATGACTGAAGCCGGGCAGGAGCTGTATCTGGCATCTCCTCAGTGCCCAATAAAGGATGGTCTGCCCACTTTCCCTCCCCTGCCAGGGCCCTCACCACCACCCCCCCCCCCCCGCACCACCCCCTTCCATTTATATGCAAGCACTGGTCAATCTTACTCCCTATTTACTTTTTAAAGTTTACTCATTTGTTTTAGTAATCTCTACACTCAGTGTGGGGCTCAAACTCAATACCCTGAGACTGAGAATCACATGAGCCAGCCAGGTACCCTCAATCCTATTCCTTTTCTAAAAACTGTATTTGCAATGGTGGGGACTGAGTGGCCTTCATCTCCCTTCTCAATGTGGGGAGTTTGTTCTCCTGGACAGAGTCTCACACTTTGTCCTTTTTTTTTTTTTTTAAAGATTTTATTTATTCATGAGAGACGGAAAGAGAGAGACAGAGAGAGGCAGAGACATAGGCAGAGGGAGAAGCAGGCTCCCTGCAGGGGAGCCCGATGCAGGACTCGATCCCAAGACCAGAGGATCATGACCCGAGCCAAAGGCAAATGCTCAACCATTGAGCCACCCAGGCGTCCCTCATACTTTGTCCTTTGCCCACCTCTCTAGAACATGAACAGGGCATGGACAAAGCAGGGAAGCCACATGCTCTAGAACCTACTTCCATTATAGGCTAAGGGACCACCTGGAGGACACATCTCCCTGCCTAATCCCCGATCCCCGATCCCCGACTCACTCATCCCAGGATCACGCTGAGGCATAGAGCCGAAGCTCTCTGGGCCCCTTGGGTGAAATATTCCTTGGGTGACACTGCTCAGGCCCGTCCTCAACCACCACAATCAGCTCCTGTCATGCACAGCATTTGGCTTTTCATGCAAGCCTCCTGCTACTTCCTTCCAGAGAGTCTGGGCCCTGTCTCCAGGTTGGGCGGAGGGAGCCAGGGCCCTGCAGGGTCAGCTCCAGCATCAGTGAGTAGGGCCTGGGCAAGAAGCCAGGACATCATTGTAAAATGCTAAGTGAAGAGAGAACCAGAGATCCCAGCTACCCTAGAGTCCAGGAATTGGGAACCAGGAAACATAATCACAGTAACAGGAGCCTCCAGGGGACACAAGAAATCATTCTGGAAATAATGTGACCGACCAGTTCTGCTCAGTCATCTTCTCTCCTCCCAAGTTGTTTTTAGCAAAGTAGCTCCATCTGAATTCTCACTCACCCTCTGGCATGTTAAAGTCACCTGCTGCTTGGAGAGATTGAGGAAGATAGGACTGGTGGTATGAGCTTCTCCATTTTACTGATGAAGAAATTGAGGTCAGAAAGGATAAGCCATTTCCCCTAGACTACACAGCTTGTAATAGATGGATCTGGAACTGAAAACCATGTGTTTAGACTCCTATTACAGAGCTCATTCTTACCAGACCCCCCAGCTTCCCTAAGCAAGCCATCATTCATTGTGACTACACCTACTGGAGGCCTCGTCACCATTGCTGTCACCAGGCTGCTCAGCTTCACATCTTTTGCCAAAATCACCACCGTGATCCCAAGGGCAGCAGTCTCTGGGCTCATACACTCATCCTCCTCCAGGAAGGGAGCCCAGTCTTGTATTCTACGGCCCATGTAGTCTCCAGAAAGAAGAGCCAATAGTCCTGAAGTTTGGAGGAGGGTGCCTCAAGAGAGTAAAACACAGTGACCTGTAGGGGCTCTAAGATTGCTGCCATCTGACTGGGACTATGGCACAACCTGGCCATTACCCCCTGAAGGATGGCCTCCTCCCGCCCCCCTCCAGCTTTGCACACCCCTTCATGGAACCACCTATTCCCTGAGATGAGATGGGTGGGCCACCTCCTGGGCGAGGGTCTTCAGCAGGGCAGCCCTGCAGCTTTTTGCAAGCATGCACATTGGGTCCCCAAGACAGAGATCTCACTCTGCTGCCCGACCTTGGTCCTGTGTATTATCCTCGTCCTTGTTCTGTTCTCTGTGCACAGAGCAATCCAGCCACTCCCGGTGATAAAATCCAGCCAGCTCACTCTTTCTTGAGGAAGATTTTCTTCCTCCTCCTCTGCAGAGACAGAACACAGAGGGCAGTGGCTGGGATGAAGGGATCATTTAGTGAAAGGTCCTCCAGTAGATGGCCCCCAGGCTGTGTTCTCAAAAGCAGACCTTTATGCTTTACTTGCAACACTTCCCAGCTCCAAGTGTTGCCTGGGTGACCTTTTAGAAGGAGCCACCATGGAGTCCTGACTTCTGCATGACATTCACTAATAAATCACCTTCTCAGCCTCTCCCCAGAGCTGGCCACCCATGATGAATGAGGTAAGGGGTCTGTGCTGGGAAAAGGTGCTCACATTGCCCAAGAACTTCCTGTGTGCCAGGCCCATACTAGAGACTTGGCCTAGAGGATGCCAGTTGATCCTCACATCAGCTTTGTGAGGCAGTTCTTACAGTCCCTCACTTTGCAGTTAAGGAAATAGCAGCTCAGAGAGGTTAAGTGATTTATCCAAGGTCACACAGGAAGAAGATGGCAGAGCCAAGATTTGGACCTGAATAGATCTGATTTGAAAGCCCATGCTCTTTTCACCCTGGGTGCCTTTAATCTCTACTTCAGCCCCAGGGAGGGTTCTTCACAGGAAAAATGTCTCCACTCTAACTTGGCAGTTTCTTTCGAGGTGAAAAACACATACACTCTTTGAGCCAACAATCTCTCTCCTAGGATGAATCCTCAAGAAATACTCATACATGTGCACAAGGTGTATTAGGTGTTCACCGCACAAAATATATTAGATATTTAGAGTAGATACATGACAGAAGAAAAAATCCTCAACAGGGGTACCTGCCTGGCTCTGTTGGAGGAGCAGACAGCTCTTGATCTTGTGATCTTGAGGCCCTGAGTTCGAGCCCCATGTTGGGTGTACAGATTATTTAAATAAACGTTAAAAAATAATTTTAAAAATAAAATCTTAAAAAAATCCAAAACAATCTTAATGTCCATCAGTAAGGGGATAGAAAAACAAGCAGAATTACCATAAAGACTGTAAGGAAGATGAGGCAGGCCTTACTTGAACAGCAGGGAAATCTCTATAGAACACAGACGTAACAGAGGGGAAATACAACATTTGAATTCTGTGCAGGTTTATATACACACATATATTACATATATGTATTTCATTTGTGTAGGGTTTTTTCCTTAAAGCATTGATGGTTTCTCAGCAAGGGGAGATGGAAAAAGGTGGAGAAGTGTGAAGAGTTAAGTAACTCTCAAGCACCAGGAATCAGACTCTCCACCCTGTCTGTCTTTTTTTTTTAGGCTGTCCCCCCTCCCCCCGAGGGTTCCCAGCACAGACATCCATGTGCCTGTGACAAGAGAAAAGAGTTTCTTTTTTTTAATGATTTTATTTATTTATTTGAGAGAGTGAGCAAGAGAAGGGGGGAAGGGGAGAGAGAGAGAGGGAGGAGTAGACACCCCGCTGAGCAGGGAGCCCTACCATGTGGGGCTCCATCCCAGGACCCTGGGATCATGACCTGAGCCAAAGGCAGATGCTCAACCTACCTGAGCCACGCAGGTGCCTGGGAAGGGACCTGGGCTGGGCATGGCTTCCTCCTAACATTCCCTTCCCCACCTGGCACCTCCTGCAAGCAGTGCAGACAAGGCCCCAGGAGATCATTTCTTAGGTTATAACCAATAGGGTTTCCACACATCTTGCCACTCCAGGGTGAAGAGGAAAGCCGGGGTCACCTGATGATGTGTTGGAGTTGTGCAATCTGGACCATTTCCAAGTCCAGCTTGTGACTTTCTTCCTCTTGTCTCTCTTGTCTATCACTAAGTTTAGTATTCTGTAAATTAGATGAAATCTGGAAACATCTGATAAGGAAGGGGTTGGGAAGATGCTGAGCGTGTATGATAAGCAGGGATTGGTTGAATGTTTTCATTTGTCTTTAAATGTCTGTCTTGGAATGAGGTTTACATCATAAGAGCTGTTAGTAGGGACATCCGTTGCAACTGGGTGCTGTCAAGATAAACTCCACCTGACTGTGCCTTCCTCCCCACACCACAGGCAGACCAGGGGTCAGATGGACTTTCTGTCATGACGCAGATAGTGTGTATATAGCGGTATGGAAGTTTTCATCCCACCTCAGGTTGGCCCACATGGAGAATCAACTTTGGCTACGTGTTCTCTCCAGTAAATTCTGGTATCTGGCTTCACTGTCACATGCAGGTTCAGTGATCCTAATGTACCAGCCCCCACCCCCATACACACGCTCCTGCTTTCCCATCAGATGAAGCCCTCGTTCCTGCAGTTGTCTCCCTGCCTGTCTCCTTTGATTCTCTAAGTTGACTTAGAATCTCTTGGATAGAAGTCCAACTCGAACTGGCTTGAACTTTTTTGCACACATAACTGAAAAGCCCAGATGTAGACTTCAGGCACAGCTGGATCCAGGCACTTGATCATTTGGCTGCTCTCTCCAACTCACGGGTCTGTTCTCCTTTGTGTTAGATGTACACTCTGGTAGTTATTTCCCAAGTGGTTTTGTTTTAAGATTGATTGATTGATTTTTAGAGAGAGAGAGGGCAGCCTGGCTGGCTCAGTGATTTAGCGCCTGCCTTCAGCCCAGGGCATGATCCTGGAGACCTGAGGTCGAGTCCTACGTCAGGCTCCCTGCATGGAGCCTACTTCTCCCTCTGCCTATGTCTCTGCCTCTGTGTGTGTGTGTGTGTGTGTGTGTGTGTGTGTGTGTGTCTCTCTTGAAACACTGGGTGGAGGGATCCCTGGGTGACGCAGTGGTTTGGCGCCTGCCTTTGGCCCAGGGCGCGATCCTGGAGACCGAGAATCGAATCCCACGTCGGGCTCCTGGTGCATGGAGCCTGCTTCTCCCTCTGCCAGTGTCTCTTCCTCTCTCTCTCTCTCTCTCTCTCTCTGTGTGTGTGTGTGACTATCATAAATAAATAAAAAATTAAAAAAAAACTGGGGGGGGGGGGCGCCTGGGTGGCTCAGTGGTGGAGCAGTTGAGCATCTGCCTTCAGCCCAGGGCGTGATCCTAGAGTCCCGGCATCGAGTCGCACATCGGGGATCCCCGCATGGAGCCTGCTTCTGCCTCTGCCTGTGTCTCTGCTTCTCTCTCTGTGTCTCTCATGAATAAATAAATAAAATCTTTAAAAAATAAAAATAAAAACTAGGTGTGGTGTCCAGATGGATTTTCTTGCTCTCCCTTTTTTTTTTTCTTAAATATTTTATTTATTTATTCATGAGAGACACACAGAGAGAGAGGCAGAGACACAGGCAGAGGCAGAAGCAGGCTCTGTGCAGGGATCCTGACGTGGGACTCGATCCCGGGACCCCAAGATCACACCCTGGGCCGAAGACAGGCGCCAAACCGCTGAACCACCCAGGCGTACCCCAGATGGATTCTCTGCTCTCAGACACCTCTAGCCTGGTTTCTTGTCGTGGCCTTGTACAGGTGATCTGGGTTAAAGCGGCCCTCAGGTCTTTCTGTGTCATCACCATTCTCACTACTCCCTTGCCCATTTTTGCTCCCAGTGGAGACTCTGTGGTGCAGACAAGGCAGGGAGAAAGGTAAGAAAAAGGCAGAGAAGGGGAGAACAATAGAGATAGAGAGAGGAAGAGAGACAGGAGCTCAAGAACAAGCTTCCAAGGCTGTGCTGGTGCCGGGCACCTCGGCCCCCTGCTCCTCCTTGCCTGCATCCCCCAGCCTGTGAGAGGTGTGTCATGGTTGAGCTGTGCCAGCACCCTGGCCGGGCTGGACTCCAAACACCCAGTGCTTTGTCAGGGTGTCATTATCCCCATTCTGCAGCCCTTATCACCTGGAGGGTCTTTCTTCTCCTCTGGCCCACATGCCAAATCTGCACACAGGTGCCTCTATGTTTGTCTCCTGCCTGGCTCCTCCAAATTGCTGCAACCTTTGGGGCCTTCTCCACTGGTGTTTTTGCCCTGATGTATGCCATCCTTGCTCCAAGCCCATTTCCCCCCCCCCCCCTTGTCTCTTTTTGACTGGCTATTCTTTTTTTTTTTTTTTTTTTTTTTTAAGATTTATTTACTTATCCATGAGAGACACAGACTGAGAGAGAGGCAGAGACACAGGCAGAGGGAGAATCAGGCTCCTCACAGGGAGCCCAATGAGGGACCCGATCCCGGATCCTGGGACCACAACCTGAGCCGAAGGCAGGCGCCCAAGCGCTGAGCCACCCAGGCATGCCTCTGACTGGCTACTCTGACCAGAGAGTCAAGACCTCTGCTCCAGGGAGCCTCCTTGTCCTCCTTGGGACTGGTGGAGAAGCTAGAGGTCAGCGAAGTCATCACCAGGCTTCTGGGCCCATCCAGTCAACTGAACAACCAGTGAGAAGGGAGCACTCACCCTGCATCTAGACTATAATATCCACTGTCTTCTCCACAGCTTCAGATTAGCTGCTCCTTTACCTACCATCCCCTATGGAGGACCCATTTTCCCTGGGCTCCTTGTCTTCATCGAATTATACAACTTTTTCCTGGAGTTTAGGAGATAGCAAGGGCCCTGAGTGAGATCTTCCACCAATTCACTGTGGAAATCTTGGACAATTTTCTTGCCCTCTGGGATCCTCAGTGACTCCACATTAAAGAGGTTGAAACTAGATCAAGGAAGTAAATTCTGGCACACATACCACCGTGTCTAATCCAGCGCCCATGGCAGACATTGCTAATCAATAGCAGCACTCTCTTCCCAGGACACACTGTAGGCAGCTGCTGCTCATCATTCAGCATTAACTTGTGACTTGAAACTTCTTTGCCACTCTGGACTGGTTGATCTCTAAGGGCCCTTCCAATACTGACAGTCAAGGATGCTTTGGGCCTGGTTGAATCAATATCACTCCCCTCATTTCCCATTTCTCCCTCCAGCTCATTCTTTTGATCATCCTAATTCCTCTCTCTCTCTCTCTCTCTCTCTCCCTTTTTGCCTCATTTCCAAGTTCCTGCTGCTGAGTCCATGTAAACCCTAGATGATGTCTGGGTCTCCAAGGTTCTGTTTACTGTCACTCAATTTCAGGCTCCTTGAAAGTTACATTTTCCAGGCAGTCACACTTACACATGTTGGGTGGCTCCGTGGCATTGGCTCCAGGGAGGGAGACAGTAATAGAGACACCAGAGACAGTCAGAGGAGGAGCGGGAGTGACGTGACCAGAGAAATATTAAGAGGAGATAAAGGGTGGGCAGACAGAGGGGCTAGAATTAAAGTTATGTATCAGGACTACTAGGGTAGGGATAAGGAGGGGTGGTTTGAATGGAATTTATCCTGGACCCCTAAGGTCACGGTGGGAGGGAGGATGAGGTAGCATCTGAGAGAGAAGGTCAAAGGGAGCATATAAATTAGTAGCTCAGCTGACAAACATTAAGTGGGCAAAGGGATTCTCTGCTGGGAGGAGCGATCAAGAACTGTGATAATGACATAGACTTTTGGTGGGTGCTTCCTGCACATAAAAGCATCCACTAGTTATTGATCAGAAGAGTTTGGTATGAGAAGGTGAGTGCTGGCCCAAAGCCAATTAGAGGCTTAAAGCAAAGCCTCACCTAAGTGGCAGGACATGTCTATTCCATCAGAACTGTTTAAACCAGTTTAAGAATTTCAGAAAATGCTGTCAACTTTATCTGAAGAGCATATGAACATGCACAGGGGCCAATCAGCCAGGAGCCAAGTGACCACGAGAAAACCACATATCTACATGCCTGGGTTCAAACCCCAGCTCATTTACTTAGTAACTGTGAGACTTTAGCCCCAGTCTTCTCATCTATAAAATGAGGATGACAGCATCTGACTCATATGGTCATTGTGAATATTAAATAAGAATGTGTGTTGGGGGGGCACCTGGGTGGCTCAGTTGGTTAAGTGTCTGCCTTGGCTCAGATCATGATCCCAGGGTCCTGGGATCAAGTCCCACATCAGACTTCCTGTTCAGTGGGGAGTCTCCTTCTTCCTATCCATTGCCCTCTCCCTCTGCTTGTGCACTCTCACTCTCTAAAATCAATAAATAAAACCTATTTTTTAAAAAAAGAATGCATGTTGGAATGCCACTGGCTGGCTCCGTCAGAGGAGCAAGCAGCTCTTGATCTCAGGGTCATGAGCTTGAGCCCCACGTTGGGTGTAGATATTACATAAATAAACTTTTTTAAAGAAAGGAATGTATGGGGGCACCTAGGTGGTTCAGTGTTGAGCATCTGCCTTTGGTTCAGGGTGTGATCCTGGAGTCCCGGGATCGAGTCCCGCATCGGGCTTCCTGCAGGGAGCCTGCTTCTCCCTCTGCCTGTGTCTCTGCCTGTCTCTGTGTGTCTCTCATGAATAAATAAAACCTCAAAAAGAAAAAAAAAAAAAAAGGAATGTGTGTAAAGCACTCAGCACAGTGTCAGTCTTGTGACTGATAATAAACAGGAGCTGGTAAGTTGGTGATGTTGGCATCATTATTATCATGATGATGTATCTAAGGGGTCTCCTGAGTGAGCCCCTAATTCACTCACCCTATATATGCCGGGTGCCCGCCTGTTTGCCTGTGTTACGGACTTTAATGATGTGATTCTCCCAGGCACATCATCTAATTCCCCTGTGTCAGATAAATCTTGTCTGAACCAAAAAGGCTGCAATTCGAAATGCCTGCTCTTGGGTGGGGATTACAAGTGGTGTAGGGAGAGCTGGACAGCTCCCCTCAGGCCTGAGAGGAAGGGTGTGGGTGGGGCTGGGCAGCAGGCAAGCAGGCCGGGCAGGGGCCCCGAGATGTGGGCAGGGGGCGCCTTCTCAAGTCAGTCTTTGTTTCCTTCACAGTCAGGCTGTGGGAGTCCCAGTCCAGGCTGCCAGCCTGTCGGACCTCACTGAAGGAAATGGGAAGGCAATGTTGCTGCTGCTGCTGTTGCTGCCCAAGAGAGGCTGGCGCAGGAGTGTGTCTGGCTGGGGTGAGCGGGGACTGGGGGGCTGGGGGCCAGCAGTGGGGATGCTGGGGACCCAGGTCCCAGGATGACACTGATGAGGCACCAGTTGCCCCAATCCCCGAAGCTGGCCTCTGCCGCTTTGCCGAGGCTTGAACTGAAGGTGGCAGGGATGGAATGAGCCAGAGATCATCTAACCCTGGGTGTTTTGTTCAAACATCTCTGCCACATGCAGAGAGGATGCCCAGGCTCAGTGGAAAGAAAGCCTGGCCTCCCGGGAGGCCTCTACCCACAGGATGCGAGTGGTGCTCACTGGGGCCTTGAGACCACAGTTACTTAGAAGATGTCCCTCCAGCGGGGCACCCTACCCTCAGACCAAGTGGAAAAGTGGGCTGGGGAGTCACACAGCCATGAGTTCTTGTCCCAGCCTTGTCATTAACTAGTGTGACCTAAGGCTTGGGCCAGCTCTGTGAGCAACCCATACCTCAGTTTCCTCACCTACAAGTATGGATGATCAAAACGGGCTCCTGACAGGATTGAGAATGATGCAATGGGTCGTATTTGGCCCAGGTCTGGCACATAGCAAGTGCTTGAAAAATGTGAGCTATTATTCTTCTAATTATTACCATTGTTCATGAGGTCCCAGGATGTACTGTTGTTGAGCAGTTACACCAATTCCAGCCAGAAGTTCATAGGCCCAGTGTGGGAGGGGATCTTACCAAATCTGGTATGATTTGGTTCTGGTCCTTCGGCCACCCTGAGGAAGTGGCTGGGGCCAGCCGCAGAGGGGCTGGAATATCCCCTGCAGGATCCTGCAAAAACCCTTCTCCTATGGCCACCTGATCACACAGCTGGGGCAGAGAAAGGGATCTCAGATGATGCCACTCCTAGACCCTGCTGCTGTCCTGGCCAGGGTCTGAGAGGAGGTGTAGGGGTGAATAGATGTCTCTGAACGGTGTTGCTCAGAGTGGCTGTCTGCCTACTGCTGGGAAACAGAGCAGGGAAGAGGGCCCAAACCTGCTGGAATTTCCCTGAATTTCAGTCCTGACAGGACTTCGGGGCTGGCCATGGTGGGGGGTGGGGGGTGGGGGGTGGGGTGGGTGGGGACAGCCCGCCACTTCTCCAAGCAATGGCTGAGAATGTAGAAATCGCTTCTGATTTCAGATGAGGAAGGCCAAGAGGAGCCTCCAGACCCTGTCCTCCTCCTCTGCCTTCTTTCTCCTCAGGAACAGACTGGTTCCTGTGTTTACCTGAGGGGGTGGGGTGTCGCCTTATCTGGGTATTTCTCTGTGCACGGGTCCTCCCTTGTCCCACAGGGGCGGAGGCCTGGGCTGGACTGTATATTTCCGGAGTTGCCTACTTGAATCCCAAGCTTTTATTTTTAGATAATTACACATGCGGGAGGGGGGGGGAACTGGGAGGAGATGCCTGGGGGCCCAGAGCAGGGTGGGGGAAGAAGTTCAGGGGTCTGACTATTGAGACTGTGGGACCCAAGTGGAATTAGGCACCAAGGGGAATGTGTGAAATGGTGGGGGAAATGAGGGGAGGAGGTAGGGGGATCCCACTTTCCCAACAGCACAATGCCCCAGAGCAAGGAGCAGAGTCTTTACAGACTGGGCAGTGGAGGGCCGCCTGGTGGAGAGGGATGGGTCAAGGGTCACCTCTATGGCATGTAGCTGGATCCCCAGGGAGGCTGAGGAGCCTGGGAAAGAGACTGAGAAAGTCGCCCCCCTCTCCCTCCCCCTCCTCAGACCTTTGGGACTAGGAGAGCAGCTTCCGGACTGACAACTCCTCAGGCCCCCGGCTGGGGACGGGCTGGGGACAGCTTAACCCCTCTGGCGCTGGTATTCAGGAAAGGCAGAGAGCAACAGATGTGCCTACATCTTCTCACACACATGACCCAGATGCCGTGTCCCTGCTGTCTGGCTCAGTATGCTCATCCCTGAGTCCTGACCCCCACAAACCCATATTGCATGAAGTGGCCAGAATCCAGCTGATTCTCTTCCCCCAGAGTACAGACAGAGGGGGAATGGGGTCGCCTCCCCGAGGGATGGTTGGCACAACATCTGCTCCCTCACTAGTGGGTAGTGGGTGCCAGACAGAACTCAGAGATTATAGGGTTAGTAAGTCACCATCCTGCAATGAATGGGAGACTCCAGGGCTGAGAAGAAACTTCACTGACAGAGGAGCCAGTGTGTCTGTGTGACCTTGGGTAGTCACTTAACTCTCTGGGCTTCAGTCACAGCTTCTGAAAAACATGAGGAAGTCGGACCGGAATGGTCTTTCATTCCCTGGAGTCCCGTGACCAAAGCAGCCCCAAGTCCCCAGACAGAACTTCAGAGCCTTCCTCTCCACCTGCTCCATGAAGGCAGGAAGCCATTTGCTTTTTCTAGGCCTGAATAAGCCTGCCCAGCATGGTGCCACACTCTTCCAACTAGTTGTGACAGACAAGCAAATAGATGAAAGACCCACCCTTGACTTAGGGACTATTTCCACTGTCTCCTCAAAAGTATTGGACTTGGAGCCATAAAGACCTGACCTGGGTTCAAATTCTGACTATTTGTTACCAACTGTGAGGCCTGGGGGAGCACAAGCCGCTCCAAGCCTCAAGTTCATTTATCTGTAAAAGAGGGGCCAGAGGGCACCTGGGTGATTCAGTGGTTGAGCCTTTGGCTCAGGGTGTGATCCCAGAGTCCTGGGATCAAGTCTCGCATGGGGCTCCCCACAGGGAAACCGCTTCTCCCTCTGCCTGTGTTTCTGCCTCTCTCTGTGTGTCTCTCATGAATAAATAAATAATATCTTTTAAAAAAATGTATAGGGGACAAAAGTAAAACATTTACCTTATGGACTTGTCAGGGTAAATCCAAAGAGCCTTTGTAAACTCTAAAGTGGTATATAAAAGCAAGAAGTATTGTTATCAGTCATATTGTTGTTAACCCTAGACCTGGTTCAGAGGTACTGTAAGGAATGGTGGTTTTAAGCCCAAGCTATCTTGATAGTCTGGTAGGTTTCTTAACCTCTCTAATACTCATTTTTTTTCATCTGCAAAATGGGGATTATAATAGTACCTACAGCAACAGGTGGTGAGTGTCTGTGAGGGAGTACACATAAATGGTTTGCAGAGTGTCTGGCAGCTGGCAAACTCCATAAATAGTGGCTCCTATGGGGGTGCCTGGCTGGCTCAGCAGAGCATGTGGCTCTTGATCTCTAGTCGTGAGTTCGAGCCCTGCATTGGGTGTAGAGATTACTTAAGAATAAAATCATTCTTTTTAAAGATTGTATTTATTTCTTCATGAGACACTCAAAGAGAGGCAGAGACACAGGCAGATGGAGAAGCAGGCTCCATGCAGGGAGCCTGACATGGAACTCGATCTCAGAACTCCAGGATCACGCCCTGAGCCAAAGGCAGATGCTCAACCGCTGAGCCACCCAGGTGTCCCAGGATTGAAATCTTTAAGACCAATATAGTGGCCACTGCTATCTCCACCTCCCCTCCCCATTAATTCTCCCCACCTGGAGGACGTGGTTGCTTCACCCTCACCTTCTGTGCCAGGCGTCGGATAGTGGATGAAAGTATCTTGCAGGAGCTGCCTTCCTCACAGTCCAGAGGATGAGGAGGGGCCAGAGGATAAAGGCTGAGTGTGTGTGTGTGTGTGTGTGTGTGTTCAGGGGGGCATGGGGGTGGGAGGCTGTCCCAGCCCCCCACCACAACCCAGGGTTGAAGCCCTCAGCCTGCCAGGCGGGCGGCTGTGAGTCGGGAGCTGCTTATCAGGTTAGCGCGAGCCGTGGGCTCGGCTGTCTCCGCACATTACCCGCCCCATCCGTCCCGCGCCGCGCGCCCTGCCTGCCCCCGGCTCGGCCTGCGCTAACCAGCTAATTGGATCTCGGCTAACCTGGTTACGGCCAAGCTCCCGGCCTCCAGGAGCCCCGGCGGGGGCGGGGCAGAGCGGCTGCGCAAGTGAGCGCCAGCCCGCGTGCCTGTCGGTGGGAGCCAGTCTTGGAGCTCTCGTTCTAGGCCTGCGCGGACCCCCGCCCCGGGCCCGTGGAGATGGGATCTGGGTGCCGGAGGTGAGCCCAGAGCACCCCAACCTGCTGCGAGGGGTTGAGGGCGCCAGCATGGAATCACACGGCCCCACCGCAGAGCTCAGCTCTGCCACCAGCATAATCCGTGTGATTTTGAGGTGGCTGAGCCTCAGCTTCCTCCTCTGTAAGTTGTATTACAAAATAATGAAATGTACCACTGAGGGGGGTTGTGAGGATTCAGAGAAACAGAGCATCCACTTCAGTGCCTGGCACTGAGTAGGCACTCTGGAACGATACCCAGGGTCACCGTCACCGTCACTCACCCTCACCGTGAGGCCCTGGAGTGGGCTCCAGCCACTTCCCCCATCCTGGTGGGGGCTGGGGGTGGGACCTCAGTGGGGGCGGGAGAAGCTTTCGTTCACAGTTGCTTGCAGGTGTTTCCTCTGAGGCGAGACTCCAATCTCCTCAATTGTTCCTTATGCAAATATTATGCTAATGACACGTCAGCGCACCCCTGGGCCCAGCTTGGGGAAGGTGAAGAGTGGGTTGATACCCCAGGTTTCACTTTGGCCCAGATGGTCCTCTTCCTCCTCCAAAAGAGGAGCAGATGCTGGTCCTCTGACAACACCAGTCCTGGGGCAGAGAGGGAGAGGAAAGACCCTGATGGTGAGAGAAACAAAGAAAGGCCCCAGTCTTGGTAGGAGACGGACAGCCTCCTCATCGCCATAATCATCGACATCAAAAAGGCCTTTGGAAACGTCAGATTCTTCCCCGCCCTGTGAGGACTACTCTACAATTACTGAGGCCCAGCTTCGGGCCCTGGGGAGCTGGGGCGGGGGCGGGGGCGGGGGTGGGGGTGGGGGGCCGTTGTTGAGGAGGAGTGAGAGGAGGGAGGGGAGAGCTAGGGTCTGCTCAGAGACAAGTGGCCATTCTCTTATTGTCCTGGAGGGCAGGGGCCTCACTTGGGCCTTCCCAGTGCCCCAGCTTCTTCTTCCAGAGAGTGGGCTCACTGTAAAGCAGGGAGACCGTAAATCAGAAAGTAATCCTGATCTCTCTCTTCTGTGTCTCTCATGAATAAATAAATAAATAAATCTTAAAAAAGAAAAAAAAAAGAAAAGAAAGTAATCCTGATCTTGCTCCTTTCACTTTCTTTTTTTTTTTTTTTAAGATTTTATTTATTTATTCATTCTTTAGAGACACAGAGAGAGGGAGAGAGAGGCAGAGACACAAGCAGGCTCCATGCAGGGAACCTGATGTGGGACTCGATCCCAGAACTCCAGGATCATGTCCCAGGCTGAAGGCAGGCACTAAGCCACTGAGCCACCTGGGCTGCCCCTCCTTTCACTTTCTTACAGGCTGTGTAGCTTCACCTCTTTGATTTCCCCAGCTATAAGATGGGCATCCTCATCCTGCTTCTCTGTGTTCTTGCAAGAATTAAATAAGATCCCATAGGCCTCAATGAAAGATGATCCTGACTGGCAAACACAGTGATAGCCAAGAATAAAGCCAGTGCCCATCCTGCTCCATGGCCCCACGTTTGGGTGGTCAAACAAAACTGGTCCCACCTGCCACATGGCAACGTGATGTGGGATTGGTTTTCTGAATGGAGGTAAATAATAAAGTCAAATGGTGTGTGCCCTCCCCAACTAGTGGGTTGGAGATCGAAGTCTCCGCTGAACATTTAACCTGCCCTGGGAGTTAATGTTGGACGAGATTTACAGTTGAACTTTAGTCTTCTGAGGCTGTCCTCCGGATGGTATAAAAATAGAGACAGGAGGGGATGTACGAAGATGACACTGCAGGCACAGCTACAGCAGCAGGCAAGGGGTGCTGACAAAGCCAATGTGAAACCAGCCCCTTCCCGATAGGGAACCCCTGTGAATACTGCCCTTGTTTTGCTGAGATGTCCAGCCCTGCGGGCAGCTCTGCCATGTCCCCTCCAGTCCCTGTAGAGAGGAACTCCAGCACTTGGAGTCTACTCAAGGGCAGACCCTGCCCTCGAGACTTAATAGGTGCTCAATAAATACAAATTAGATGGATAGGGGAGACAGCCACGAGGACACTGCCAAATAAATACCGAATTGTGCAAGCAGCAGGCCAGTGTAATTAGACCAAGGAGGATAGTCAGTTATTAATATCAGACACGCAGCAGGGTTAACAGCCACTGAGGGTGGCTATAATGAAGAGAGAGACACCTCCTGTGCCCTCAGGGCCTTCCCTCCAGCCGAGGGCCAGAAAGGGCTGATTGGCACCAGGTGCCCTCCCTGCCTCAGAATCTCCTGCTTTCATGGTGCCCCCAAGTGAGGGCCCTGGCCTCTCCCATTCCTGCCTCCTTCCAGGAACCCCCACAGCCCTTATCTCTAGCTCCATTATGATGCCTATCAGTATGGAGCCCAATTAGCGTTTTTTTATACCCAAGCCTTATCACCACCACAGGATCCTAAACTCCCCGGGGATAGGATTTATCCTGTCCCTATTGCTGTGTCCCCAGTGGTGGAAGCCAGCACCCTCCCAAACCTCCCATAACAAGAAGGAGAAGGGGAGTTAGAAGAGAGATAAAGATAAAGACTCTAGGGAGAGGGAGGACAGGCTAGCTCAAAGAAGGAGGGAGAGAGGAGACTCAGGAAAAAGGAAGAAGAGGGAGATGGGAAGGCAGCAATGTCTGTTCTCTGGATTAGAGGTCACAAACCTAGCCCTGCCTTTGTTTTTTGTTGTTGTTTTTTTTTAAGTTTATTTATTTATTCATGAGAGACCCAGAGAGAGAGGCAGAGACAAGGGCAGAGGGAGAAGCAGACTCCACGCAGGGACCCCGATGTGGGACTCTATCTCGGGACTCCAGGACCACGCCCTGGGCCGAAGGCAGGCGCTAAACTGCTGCACCACCCAGGGATCCCCCTAGCCCTGCCTTTGGTGTGGATGGTCTTCCTGGAAAGATGAGGAGGCCACACCAAGAGCCCTGCCCCCGTGTTCCTGGCCTGGACCTGCTCTTGTTGCCCTGTCCAGGTCCCCTCACTCCCCAGCTCCCCTTGGCAACCCGCCTCTGAGGAGGTGCTCCTGGGTGCCATCCAGCGGGGTGGGGGCCCGGCAGGAACCATGCCAAGCCAGGGAGCACGGCCAGGAAGGAGTCCGCAAGGCAGATGCCGCCCCTCTCCTGCTGCCTTGATTAGAGAAATTGAGATGTTAATAATATTCCGAGATGCAAGGTGCTAATTAAAGTTAATTACTGTTTCCTTGTGAAGTAACCTCTCCTCGTGTTTACCAGGAGCAAGGCTGCCAGCCGCTCCCCTGGCTCGTGCCAATCACTGTGCCCACTGCTTGGTGTCCCCACACCCTCACGGGTGCCCTCAGCTGCCCCAGCCCAGCCTGGCCCGGGCAGGCACCACCTTCTGAGGAGTAAAGAGGCACCTGAGCATGCATGTCCCATGGAGCCTGGGGACAGGACCAGTGGCTTCAGGGGCTGGTACCCCTTCCCCCTGCTCCTCCCCTCCTGCAGAATCTCACACGATCTCTTTCCAGCTTCTGGATCTGGAGCTATTTACTTAACCTCTTAGAACCTCAGTTTTCCTATCTGTAAATAGGGCTAATTCCTACTTTGTCTAGTTGCTGTGAGGATCACACGAGACACGGCCTATAAAAATGCTCAGCACAATCACATAGCTGGAATTTAATAAGCTCTCAATTAAGGTTAACTGTGATTATTGTTGTCTTTGTTAATAATCATCTCCCTTCCAAATCCCTCTTCTGTGTGGTCTGGCTTAGGGACTGAGAGTGGGGTGGGGGTGTCAGTTGAGTATACATATGTTCTCTACACACGCTGGGACAGCACCCAGGCACACCACACACAGAACCCCACACCAACACACTTGGGAACACACACACACACACACACACACACACACACACTCTCTCTCGTTGCGGGGGGGGGGGGGGGGGGGGGGGGCTGCCTCACCCTCCCTGGCGCCAACACATCCTCTTCTCATGGCGCCATCTCTGGTCTCACTCAGCCTCACCCAGAGAAGTGGAGAGAAGAGAGAGGAAGCTGATAGGCCTCTCTCAGAAACAGTTCTGCAGACCCGGTTGTGTGTGTGTGTGTGTGTGTGTATCTCCACTCTTGTGTTCCAGGCTGCGGAGGGCTTTGGGGGATAGACCACCCTCTTGGGAACCAAGTAAGGTTGCCATGACAACCACTGCAGGTGTGCACCTCCAATCCCTTCCACTCCCCGCCCCCCCGCCCCCGCCGTGACACACAGCCACTCTGGCCAATTCTCTCTGGCCAATTCTAGGGGAGACACGATCATTCTGATGGGAGTCTCCCCGGCCGCACCCCAGCTACTACCACTGTCCCTTGCATGCCTTCTCATGAAGCCCCTGGGCTGGGGAGAGGGCCAAGGAACCAGGCAGAGCCCCGTGAAAGAACTCCTCCTTCACCCCCAGCTTGCTGTGGGGGGCTTAAAGCTAACGAGTGAATTTTGCTGTCACCTTTGATTTGGGAGGTTGGAGGCTTCTAAAGGGGCCTCCCTGGGTATAACCTGGGTGGTCAAAGGGTTAAAGCTTCCCTGTTGGCTCTATGCACACCCCCAGTACCCCAATGGGGAGTGTCCTAGGCTCTGTCTCTGAGGGAAGCACTGGCCAGTCCACCCTGGGGCATTTCCTGTTTATGAACCTAGAAGGGTAAGGGGAGGGGAGCTGAGGCTGGGCATCGGGGCCAGATTTGGGGGTGAGGGTGGGTCAGAGGGACATTGATGGCACCAGTAGGCGCTGGGAAACTGCCAGTCTCTGCTGTTTCTACACCCCACCCACTGTAGCCCCAGACTCAAATTCCAAGCATAGCCTTGCTGAAGCACACCCTGTCCTTATCTCCCAATTCCAAGCTTGACCTCCTCCTGCCCCAAAGCCCCTGGCTCTAGCCCCTCTGGGAGCCTGGATACCTTCCCCCAAATCCCATGTGCCCTGGCTTCAGCTCCATTTATCTCCATATGCCCCCCCCCCCCCCGCCCCCGCCTCGCCTTCCACACCTCCTTCCCACTCTCTCTGAAGCTCAGTCCTTCTGGCCTATATCCCTACTCACCTGGGACCCACCTGCCCTCTGGCTCCCTGGGCATGCTGTTGCTACACAATCCCCAAGAAGATTTCCTCTCATTCATTCATTCATTCATTCATTCAGCAAACATTCTGAGTGGTGATAAATAAGTTAAACAAGATTGTTGCCTCCTGCAAGCTTTTATTCTAGAGGAAGAGACAAAAATTGAACGTAAACAAATAAATGAAATGATGATAGACTGGGATAAGGTCAAGGAAAGGAACAAATGGGGAGCTGTGACAGAGCCTCCAAGGGCACCTTCTAATCCCCTACTTAGATATGGAGTCGGGAGAAGGGTCAGAGAGAGTGGGGAACAGGGGCCACCTGGAGGCAGAGATTTGGCAGAGGCGGTCTCCTAGCTCATCTGTAAGTGGTGGACCTGGAAGCCAGGAGACCCTGCTGCTAGCCGCCCATTCTCACCTGCTCTAACAGATACCTTCCTCCTCAGTCAACCTCCTTACACCTCCTCCCTGCTACCCCCACCCCTGTTTCCACCCCTGCCCCCACCCCCATCCCCCAAGCTCTTTCCAACTACTGGGCTCTCCAGATAATGCTGACCTGAGGGGCAAAGGGGCCCATCCTTGGGGCATCTAAATGGGAAACTGATGAGCGCCTGGGTGGCTCAGCTATTGAGCATCTGCCTTTGGCCCAAGGCATGATTCCGGGGTCCTGGGATCCAGTCCCACATCGGGCTCCCTGTGAGGAGCCTGCTTCTCCCTCTGCCTATGTCTCTGCCCCTCTCTCTGGGTCTTTCATGAGTAAATAAAATCTTTAAAAAAAATAAAGGGGAAATTGAATGGGCAAGACAAGCATGACCATGTCAAAATACAGCTACAAACCCGCACAAACTCCCACAGTTGTAAGAAATAAAATCTGCATGTGCTGAGGAAGTTTTGGAGAGATCATGGCCAGGAAGGGGTTCATCGGGGCAATTTTCTGTGGGTGCAGCACTTTGAGGGTTGGAGCACGTGCAGAGGGTGCTGGGCATGTGGAAAGGCTCCAAGCCATGTGGAGTTGCAAGCACATTCACAAACACGGCTCGGGAACTTTACCCTTCCCAGTGCTGCAGCCCCATGAAATATTTAGGTTTCTGGACATTGCTCATCCCTTTTGTCCCCCTCAGCAAGTACACTTCCCCTACATCATTTATAGTTGTCCCCTTTCCTCCTCTTGGAATACTGCAGAGAAGGGAAGGCCAGACCCCAGACTGGAGGAGGGTCTGACCTACCCCTGTGGCCAGGCGGCAGGATCACAGCCTACCTTGTCACACACCACGCCCCTCCATGGGTAGCTCCAGAGCAGGCAAGCTGAGAGGTCTTTTTCAGCCTGAAAGACTGGGGAAGCCCAATAGGGAGGGAGTTTGGAAGATGCAGATGTCCTGGCTCCAGAAGGGAGAGGAAATGAGTCTGAGAGTGATGAGAAAGCTGCATTTATTGAGCACTTAACAATTTATTGTGCTAAGCCGGTTACATGCACCATCACCTTAAATCCACACTACAAATTTAGGATTTATTATCCCCATTTCATAGCTAGAGAAACTGATACTCAGAGAGGTTAAGTAACCTGTTCAAGGCAGCCCAGACTGTCTGGCCCCAGAAGTCAAGCTCCACATGTACCAGCGAGGTCTCACCTTAGGGGTGGGAAGAGAGAGAGAGAGAGAGAGAGAGAGAGAGAGGATGACAGGAGAGTCATGACAGGCAGTGTCTGTCCCATTCCCTCTTACTTCCAGAAGATGAGGTTGCTCTCAATAATACAATCTCCTCTCCCTGCTTTTCCTCCCCGATTCAGCCCCAGCCAGAATTCCTAAATACTTCACCTGTTTATTAGACAAATACTGTTGGGCAGATATTAGGAGATCCTGAGGAAAGGGGAAAAAGAAGAGGAGGAGATAAAGAGGGGTAGTCAGAGAGAGAAAGAGGGTGGGAGGTAGAGCAAGAGACACAGAGACACAGGGGCCACGCAGAAAGCAGGGGCATTTGAGAGAGTGCTGGGACAGAGGGCCAGGATGTATACTGACCCACAACCTGGACAGTTAGAGCACAGCCCATCCACTGGCTGGTGATGGAAGGGATGGAAGGTCATAGAAGGAACTCCCACTCCCCACCCCCAGCTCTGTCTCCATCCACCCTTCCCCCTTCACACCCCAGCTTCTCCTTCCCCTCCCCCACTGTCTTCTTGGGAACAATTCTAATTAGACTAAGTGACTAAGAAGCGGTTTCAGCCTGAACAGCCAATTAGGCAGGGAAGAAGGGAAAGGAGCTCCCCCAAGTCTCCCACCCCCATCCCCCCTCATCTGTCTTTTACCCAGACCAAGTATTCTTCACCCAAGCCTCCACACTGTCACTCGGGTTTCCCTGTCCCTGCTCCTCCCTCACTGCCCCTGCCTGTGTCCCCATTACCTGTGTCCAGACAGCCCCCAGCCCACTGTCTAGTCCTCACCTACAGTCCCTCCATCCTCAGGCCCTGGGTCCATTCAAGCCTCTCTGGCAGGGGGTGCAAGGAAAAGAGTGGGGTCCTCCTTGGGAGACTGTCTTTCTGAGTCATTTTATTTCTGATGTTTCTCCTCTCTCTCTCCCTCTCTCCCTTCTCTTCCTCTGGCACTTATTTCTAACATCCATGGACCAGGCCTACTGGTTGCCATGGAGACGCACTGTGCAGCTGGATGGTGAGTGTGTGAGAGGAGCTGTGTGCGCTCTGCAGCACAGGAGGGGGGGGGCTGTGTGTGAAACATATCCATGTGCAAGAAATCTTTCTTCCAGGTCTCCCTGAAGAGAGACCCAGGCAGGTCAAGGAGGAGACTCCAAAGGGCCCCAATGATCCTAAAACGCTGGGCCATATTCATCAGGGACACCTCCTAACCCCCTGCAGGTCAGATACTATAAACACGGTTCAGTCCAGGCTCTGGACTGGCAGATTCTGGAGGGGCCCCAGCCTAACCCTCCTATCTAAGGAAAGGATCAGAAACCCTGGGAAAGGAGCAGGGGTAGGCAGAGGCCTTTCTTCTACAGAACAGCTTGAACACAGATTAAGCTGTGCAGATGGACCTACTGATAAGGCTAGCAATCCCCCAACACCACTCCAGGGGCTGGGAGTTTGTGGAGGGAGGGGGGGGTAGCCCAGCAAGCTGGAAAATCTCCTCCAGTTCTATTTACTTTACCCTGTATTTGTCCAGAAGGGTGGGAGAGGTAAGAAACCTACATTCCTGCCCTCAGGAAGCTTACCATCTTACAGGAATCAGACAAACTCTTCTCTTGCCTCCCATCCCAGGGCCTTGGCAGGCCCAGTTTCCTGTACCTAGAATGCTCTGTTCTGAGCTCTACATCTCCAGGTGCCATCAGAGAAGCTTCTCAGGCCACAGTAAGGCAGCCCCGTCCTTTCCCCCCCCCTCATTATCCTCCTTCATGTCCTACTGTTTGTTTCCTCCACAGCACTTTAACACAATCTGTAATTATCTCATTTGTTTGTTTGTTTGTTTATTGTCTGTCTTCTCTACTAGAATGGAAGTTCCAAGAGACAGTAGGGATCATGCCTGTCTAATTCAAGACTGCAATGCCAGCACCTGGCACAAGGCCTACCACATAGTAGGTGTTAAATATGTGTTTAATAAAAGAAGGGACAAATTGTTTCACTGAAGCCCCACAAGAATCTTCCGTAATGGTAAGATTATTGTCCCCATTTTACAGATGAAGAAATGAAGGTACAGTCACCTGCCCAAGGTCATACCACTGGGAAGCAGGACAGTCAGATTTCTAATGTAGGTCTCTGATTCCACGTGTGAGGGAAGGAGGTAGGGACCATCTTTCCTAACCTACAGTGCACTTGGCTCCTCTTCCTGTTTGTCTGTGGGTGTGTCTCCACTCCCAACCTAGGCATCACCAGAGAGACCTGTGCAGAGAAGTGAGGAGGACAGTCAAAACCTGTGAAGAATGTGAATCTGACCTTTTCTTTCAGGGGCTTAGAAGTTCTCCATGGCTTTGCTTTCTCTCCTTAGGTTGACTAGCAGGCCCTTCTAGGCCTGCCCCCCTGCATTCTTCAGTTTTACTGGCCCTCCTGCAGATCATCACTTTCTTCTCCTTCTACCCCAGGCCCTCCACACTCACAACTCCCTCAGGCCAGATCTGTCCTTTGAAACTCAGCTCCAGCACCCTGCCTTCTGCCTTCCAGGAAGCCTTCTTGACTCTCCTGGAGAAGACACTCCTTTAGCACTCCAGCCTGAATTTACAGTTCAGGGCAGGGCTGAACACATGATGCGGTTATTATCTACCTGTCTGCCTTTCCCACAGAGACTGCATGTCATTCTCAGGGTGTCCCAGCACCCTGTGCTGGGCAGGTCAAGGGAGAGGCTCAGGAAATGTTTACAGAATGAGTGAACCAACCAAGGGCAGGATTAAAATACCCACGTTTCTTGACCCCTGACATCTTTTCCAAAGCTAGGCCTTAATAGGAGCCCCTCACCCCCAATTGTCTGGCCAAGTCTGGGGTGGAGATGATGTGAGGTTCTCTGATTCACTGGCTGCCTCCACTGATCAAATGAGGCCTCAGGGTTAGGGGCTGGTCAAGTAGGAGGATTTGTGATTCTTTAACTGGAGGATTTGGCGGGGGTAGGGGAGTGGGGGGCGGGATGGGGGGGTGGCGCAGAGGTTGCTCACTGAACTGGAGAGTTGACCTGATCCCTTGTGGGTTCAGAGGCTGTCAAAGGGGCCTCAGCCCCTCCTCCACCCCCCCACCCCCACCCCCGGCTATGGAGCACTAGATCAAGCCTGATCTTGGTGGTGTCTTCTTCTACCCACCGCCGCCTCCCCCGGTCCGTCCCTCACAGCACATCCAAGCACAGGTCCCTGAATGTAGTAAGGGGACCTCGGGTGGGCATCAGGCTCTGCGAAGCCCCGTGTATAGGAATGGATGAAGGGGCGCCCGCGACCTCCGCTGTACCCGCGGCCGATCCGGGTTTACACGGAGGCTCAGCCAGGATTAGTCCCTGCGCTCCGCTAATCCCAGCCGCCGAGGCGACCCCGGGTCGGAGAGCCAGGCCCACCGGGTGCGGGCGGGGCCCGGGCGGAAGCGCGCGGAGGGGGCGGGGGAGGGGCGCCCGGGGAGGCGGGGCCGGGAAACCGGCGGATCCGGCCTCTGTTCTGCGACCTCTCCCCAGCCGGTGTTTACCCGGGAGCCGGACGGAGGAGGCCGGGGCCGCGGCGGCCCGGAAGCGGGGGGAGGGGAGCGCAGTGGGAGGCCGGGGTGAGACCTTTCCGGGCCCCCTAAATCGACCTCCAGCCCTGGTTCCTGAGCGCGGGACGGAGCGACAGGCGTGCCTCAGCCCCTTCTCCCATTCAGTGCGGCAGGTCCTACTTGTTGCCAAACGCGAGGGGAACAGGAAGGGCTTCCCGCCCTTGGAAGAAGGCAGCAGGGCTCACCCCTCCCCAGCGCCCCTCACCGCCACCCCCCCCCCCCCCCCCGCTGCAGGTGGGGCTGCGTGGCCCGGAGCGGGCGGGCCGGGCGGGTGGCCGCGGAGGGAGGCGCAGGCGCTGGGACAGGCGCGGAGCAGGCGTCCGGCCTCGGCCCGCGTCCTCCCGCCGCCGTCCCCGAGCGGCGCGGATCCAGCTCAGCGGGCCCCGTCCGAGGCCTCTAGCCCAGACTTAGCCCCCAGGCTCCCCGGGACGCAGGCCTGAGTGCCCGGAAGAAGCGAGGTGGGGTCCGGTTTTCACACTTTTATTGTAAAGCTCGGGAATAATTACACGGGTCTTCCATTGACAGCTCAGCAAACAAACCGGAAACGAACCGAACCGGAGAGGGTAGGGGCGGTGCCTGCGCATGCTCGCGGCGGGGGAGGGGCGGTCAGAGAAAGAGAAAGACAGAGACAGAAATCATTACAAATCAACGGGATTGTGCTCGCAGCGCCGGGGGCGGGGCGGGGGAGTAAGGGCGGGGCGGGGGCCCTTCCCGGGAGGAGCGAGGCGGTGGGAAGTGGCACGAACCAAGAGAAACACGACCCCAGTGTGGGCACCCACGAGCCCCAAACCCCCCTCCCCGAACCCCACCCCCCAACACACGAGAGAGACACGGCCCCCCTCCCCACTCCGAAAACCCGAGGAGACACAGTCTCCCTCTCCCCACGGGCAGACACACCCGCCCGGGGACCCCAAGGGCGAGGCAGAGTCCCCCCTCCCAGAGAAGTCCCACGCGGAGGCGCCCCCTAAGAGACTTTCTCATGGCCAGCAGAAGCCTTCCCAACACCAGGAGACAGCCCACGCCCAAGGAAGAAATGGCTCCAGAGGCCGGATCCTCGGGAGAGAGGTATCGCAGGGCCTCCAGGAGAAAAGACAACTCGGAGCTGCCCAGTCTCATCCCAAAGTGCTGCAGGTCAGAGACACCCCCAGAGGAGAGATGCAGGGAGGGTCAGAAATATCCCTTCCCAGACATGCTTCAGAGATAGCCCCCTTCCCTGGGAAGAGAGATGGCCCAAGACTGACATGCCTTAAGTACTCCCAGGAACCCTGGGAGGAAAACAGGCTCCCCAGAGAGCCTGGGTAGGGGGGAGACATGCTCCCATGGTCCCCGGAGGGAATACATGTCCCTCCAGAGACTCCCAAAGGGAGAGATAGGGCCTAGGGAGCCCCCAGAGGTGAGAGATGCCCCAGAGACCCTCCCCCGGGGATGTGAGACACGCTTCAGGGACCCCCGGAAATATGTCCCCATATACCCTCCCCCTACCAAGAGACATGCTCTGAAGTAGGGGGTTGGGAACCAACTAGGTCCCCTCTAGGAAGACACTGACTGGGTCAGGCTGGGTTTGAGGGGGGGGGGTCTCCTCTGGCCAAATGTCGTCTATTTGTACATAAAACTGTACGCGACACAAGGCATTGGGGAAGGACTTCACAGACCTAGGACCAACAGGGGTGGTCCCCAGTGCTGTCACCTATCCCCTGCCCACCTTTGGTTTCTCCTCGAGTGCCCAGGTGGTGACAGACTCAGTGCCCTGACCCCAACCAGGGGGCTGGGACTCTGCCTTCGCCTGTGGGAAGGGCTCCTCTGTGCTTCTCAGCCCTCCCAGCCATCTGGGCTACCCCCTTCCTTCTGGCTTCTCCATTGTGCAAAATGCTCCTCTGCCCTTCCACTCAGTGCTCAGGAGTCTCCAAGACCAGGGCAGGGTACCCAGGCCACCAGGGGCTTCCAGGGGAGTCCAGTGACTCCAGGAATGCCTCCTGTCTGGACCACCCTCTCCACCAAGCAAATGGGCCTCATACAATCTTCTTGCCAGAATCCTGACCTCCAGGACCCAGACAGCCCTTGAGGCCACTGCCCCACCAGCTGGGCACCTCATGTTACCAACTCTACCACTATTGCACCTGCCCTGTTTGTGCAGGGGGAAGGGGGCTGTTTCTTTATCAAGCCCCTGGCCCACTTCTGGGCCTCCCCCAGGGAAAGGAGCCTTTGGCCAACCCCCAGACCTGGTTGCTGCTACCTCAGCCCACTCTACCCTCTGCCCTCAATAGAAGGGCTGTGTATGCTGAGGCTACCAGCCTAACAATGCTCTCCTTCCCAGCACTGTTACCCCAAGCCAAGGTAGGGGCAAGGAGCAGAGAATAGGGTGATTCTTCAGGCCCCTAGCTTTCCCGAGGTGCGGTGGGGTCTCTGGGGTTACAGGAGTCAAGACCCCAGCAGCACAGCTCCCAAAGGCACCAGACGACCCAGCAGCCTGTACCCACCCCTCCCACCCTTGGGCCGGCCCCCAAGCTTAGACTAAGTCAAGCAAGGGCCATACCCTGAGTCTCCAGCCTCCCAGCCTGGGCCCCTGGGGAGCTGGAGAGGTATGGGCCAAGGCAGTGGGGGTTTCTGGAAGGAAGAGGGACTGAGGCTTTGAGATGGCCACAGTGGGAGATGAGGGCTCTACAGGATGCCCCTCACACCCTGGCCCCCTGAGGTGCAGAAAGCAATCCCACCTCATCATGGCTGACTAGGCTTCTCTGCCCCCCAATCTCCCCACCCCCTCCCCCAGGGGACCCCTGACCCTGGCAAAGGGAAGCCCAACTGGAAGAAGGGGGCCTGGAGCCCAGGGTGCCCTGAGGCAGCGCTTCCCACCCCCTGAGATCAAGGCAATGGTGGTTTTACAGGCTGACGGGTCAGTCATGGCAGGGGCTGGGGGGCGGGGCAGGGAGGGGGCAGGGGGCAGGTTCCCCCTGTTGGAGGCAGCAACCAGCCACCCCTTGAGCAAACCTTCCTGCTCCCAACTCACCCAACCAGGCCAGAGGCACAGTCATCCCACCCCTGTCCAGCTGCCCCCCCACAGCCTCAGGGCCCCTCTGTGATGCTCATCTGGATGTGGGGGGGCCAGCCTGAGCGGGGATCCCCCCAACCCAGGGCACAGCGCAACAGTTCCAAAAAAATAGAGATTTGTATTTTTAAAAAAAATTAAATAAAAGCCCAGCTCTGCTGATAGGCGAATGTTACCCCCATCCCCACCCTCACCCACCCATTGTTTCCCTGGCCTGCACCCCCATCCCACTACGGCCCCAGGGGTATTTACAACATGGAACAGTAGAGGCCTGGGGTGGGGGGCACTGCGGCAGGGGGGAGGGGGCACAGGGTAGCCTCCCTCCCCAGAGGGGTCCCCCAAGACAACACAACATCAACAAGAAAAGTTGCAAATCAGGCAGAAATGGGGACATCATTCCAAGGTCCTTATATACAGACACTGCATGACCAGCAGGGAAGGAGGTGCCCGGATGGGATCAGGCATGGGCATGTGGCAGGCAGGTGGGCCAGCCCAGGAGCAGTGTAGGAAGACATGGCCTCCACCCCACTCCCACCCCCATCCCCACCCCACCTTTGGTAACAAAAGCCCTTCAGGGAGCCCCTGGCGGTCAAGAGTTTCCTCTGGGAGTTCCCAGGGAGAGGGGCTCCCCAGCTCAGCCCTGAAGCAGGGCTGGAATGGGGACATCCTGTCTCCACCCTGGTCGGCCATGTGGGAAACGATGAGTTAAAAGTGTGTTGCCCACCCTTGACTCCACCATCTGCCCGAGGTGAGGGGGCGTTCCCCAGAAGTGGAGGGAAGGGAGCCTCATCATTGTGGAGGAGCCCTCTTGGGCACCAGCTGGGGGGAGCCCCATAAAGGGGAAGAAGGGCTCCCAGGGGCTGGGGCTGGGGGATGAAGTGAGGAGAGAGAACCTGGACCCTGCTTGGGGGAAGGGCCTGCGTGGTCATGAGGCCAGTACTCACCCCAACCTGGGGCCCTGGCTGGGAAGTCCACACTGGAGGGGTCAGGAGCAGGACCCTGGAATGGGCCCATCTGGGACCTGGCCGGTGGCTGGGAGGGGCAAGGCCACCGGCCAGGAGGGGGCTCACAGGTAGATCTCGCGCTTGGCTGTCTGGGCAGATGCCGGTGTGGCTGCAGGTGGGAAGTCCGAGGTCTGGGTCAGGGGGATTTCCTCCAAGGTGGCCGAGTCCTTGCAGGAATCATGGCTACTGTGGGAGAAGGCACTGTAGGAGGGCAGGAGGCGCACGGGGGCCGTTTTGGTGTTCCGGTCTTCCGGGGGGCTGGGGCTGCCGGCGCCCACAGGCTCCTGCCCTCCTCGGTCCTGGTAAGGCACGAAGGTGGAGAGTTTGAGGGCGCTGCTCTTGGTCCGGCGGCTGGGAGATGACTGGCCAGGCATCCAGCACGTGTCGGAGTGGCCAAACTCACTACACTCCTGGGTACATGTGCCTGTCATGGCAACGTCAGGCAAAGGGCGCAGGTCTGCAGGACAGAATGGGGAGGACAGTCTTCAGGCAGAGTAACATCACAAAGCTCCACTCCATGGCTTCCCACGGCCCCTACGCCCTGCCTCGAACAGGGGTGCACGCCCCTTTTGCCCACTGAGTTCACAGGCACACACACCCGCAAATAGACACTCTCCCACCATCCACCGCAGGCTCTTCTCTCTCTCTCATACAATTTATCCTTAAATAGATGTGTTTCTCCATCCTCAGCCACCCTCCAGCTCGCCTATCAACACACCCACCAAATCTTCCCTCAGACAGGTGCACAAACACACAACCCATCTAAACACTCCCTCATCTATCTCCAGTCAGGCTTAAACAAGCAAGTCTCTCCTTAGGGGTAAGGAAACCCCCATCCTCATTTAAGGGCACAATATCTCCATCTGTCTGTCAGTCATGCACATTCACACACTCACACACACACACACACACACACACACACATACACACACACATGCCTATCCTCAGATTAGGTATGGACACACAAATCTATACTGGGCATCTCCATCCTCAGATAAAGGTTGGGCACATACTTTCCTTCTGAACCCCCTCAAGCCTCACCGTTCTCCCAGCTGTCCTGGAACCCACCCTAACCCAGCATGGTGAGGCCTTGCTTGAAAGCCAGGGAGAAGGGAGCTTCTGTGTGGGGAGTTCACATAGAAGCACACACCCACATACTCATAAGCACACTCATGCAACCCCTCCCCAGCTCACTCCAGCCCCCTATGCCAACCACCACCCTTGGTCTAGTCCCGGCTCCCTGCCCAGAACACCCACGGGAACAGGAGTTGGCCGCCTGACATCAGTAGCCGGTGTGGTTGCTGGGCAGCGGGGGGTCTCCATGGGAACGGCTGGGCCATGAGCACTTCCTGTCATGGTTGCCCCTGTCTGCCCTCGCTCAGGGACAGTACCAGGCGGTGACCCTCCCTGAGGGACATGACTGAGCAGCACTGCCTGGGTCAGGGGCTCCCCGGGTCCCACCCACCCTGGCTTGGCCTCCTGCCAGTGCAAGGTGAGGAGGGGACAGCGCTGTCATTAACCCTCAAAGCACCAAGGCTCTTCAGCTCAGAGTTGAGGGACCCAGCTTGGCACCAAGCAGAGCAAGGGCGCTGGGTGGGCGGGGCTGGGTGCTGGGCCAAATCCCCCAGACCCCAGACCCCAGAGCAGCCCCCACATACCTGGCACTCCACCTCAGGGCCTGCTCCGGCCAGCCGGCTCTGCGCGGGCACAAAAAGGACGAGATGGGCATGAGAGAGAGCACGGAGGGGCAGGGTGGGGCGGAGGGCACTCGGAGACCTAGGGCCTGGGCTGTCAGACAAGGGCCCTGGGCCTGACGGCTGGGTGTGGGACGTCGCAGCGTTTTTGGGGGGGTCAGTTTGGACTGAGGGAGGGGACAAGACCCGAGAGGACAGCTCCAAGCGGGAGAGTCTTTCAGTCCCAAGGGGAACCTTTTTGAGTCTCCTCCTCCAGCGGCTATCATGGATGCCCTCACACACACAAGCATACGTACTACGCACACACACACATTTTGACAGCACATTCACTGTCCATTCCCGCACTGACCTCTGCTCTGGCCCAGACCTCCCTTCTGCCATCACCTTCAAACCCTTCCCAGACCAGCCTTTCCCCTCCCGAGACCTCCCACTCCCTTTCCTCAGCCAGACCCTCTCTGGCTCCTCCCCTCAGGGGAGTGGCATACCCTTTCCTGAGCTCCTCACAGAGGAGCTGGACTCTTGAATCCGGGGTCCCCTCTCTTTTCTCAAGGCCCTCTGACCCCATGAAGGGACCCCCCCCATTCCCTCAAGTTTCCCTCACCACCGCCTGAGCCCCTGGCCACTCCTCTCCTAGGCCCCGTTCAGGAAGGCAGTAAGATGTGGTGCTGAAGGCAAGGTCTCTGAAGTCAGAGAAGCCTGGGTCTGAATCCCTCCCAGCTCTGTCACTTCCCACATGTTACTTTGGGTAAGTGACTTAACCTCTCTGAGCCTCACATGCTTGCACTGTAAAGAGAACAGTGAAGTTCTCACATCAGAGTCGTGAGGATTAAATGAACGTATAGCTGAAAGTACTCAGCACAGTGAGTACTGCTGAACACATGGAAGACATTGTTGAGGTCTCCTCACCATGCTCAGCTGCTACCCATTCCCAGGGGGCCCTGACCATGCTCACACTCCTCACCGTTCTCGGGGTGCTCCATCTCTCCTATGCTGCCATCAGGGGTGGTGCGTTCATAGTGATCCTCAGGCAGAGCCAGGGGACCGAGTCGGGGTCCCGAGGATGACTTGCTGGATGGCGTCTCAGACTCCTCCAGGCCACTGTCATAGTAACTGTGCTGGGATGGGTCCTGCAGCTCTTGGGCCTGACTGGTGGCGGAGAAGGTGACGCGGCGGTGAGGTAACTGCAAGGAGAAGGAGGGTCACTGCTGGCAGGCCAGCCTGCCCCAGAGGCCCACCACCACAGTGATCTCCACCCCCAGTCTGGCCCACCCCAGAGCTCCTGGTCCCCCAGGCCTCAGCAGCGACTGAGAAGAGGCCCAGCTCCCTAGCACAGCAGAGCCCCCAAGGAAGCACAGACCCCGATGGAGGACTGCCCCTTAATTGGGACAGGATAGCCAAGACTACACGCAGCAAGTCCCACCACAGCACAGGCCCCAGTGTTATTATAGCCCCCAGGCCACCACAATAAGCCTAACCCAGTACAACCACTCTCACAGCACAGCTTCCCAGTATTGGCATAGCCTTTAATTCCAGAACAGCCCACACCAGAATAGCACAATACCAGCCAACTCCCCTAATTCCAGCATAGCCTTCAATCACAAGCAAGCTTCCAATTTCTAGAACAGCTTCCTTAAAGCAGTATGAACTTCTCATTCCAAAACAGCTCACCAATACCAAAACAGTTCCCTAATTTCCAAATAGCACCCCTGAACTTCAGCTCCTCACCTGTCTCCTTGCTCTTTGACTTCCCATTGCCTCCATATAAATGAGATCCCAATGTCTTTCTGATCCTCTGTTCCTACCCCTGCAGTGATGCTGTAGGCAGCCTCAGGACTCCCTGCTGCGTCCCCTCCCACTGGCGGGGGGGGGGGGGGGCGGGGGGGGGGCGGGGGGGGGCTTTGTCCCCACTGCATCCCCTTCCAGAGAGGCCTGGGAGTGGAGAACGGTGGGAGGGAAGAAGGAAAGGGAGCCCGTTGAGAAACCAGGGCCCTTTGGGGGTGGGGAAGCAGAACAATGGAAACTCCCCCATCCTCCAGATCAGGAAGCAGAGTATTAACTGTAGAGGGCAGGGCCCAAGAGGACCTGGGCAGAGGGGGAGGGGTCTGGCATCCATCAGGAATTAGGAAGGCTGGCCTCAAATGGAGACTCCTTCTAGCAAATAGGAAGGAGCTTCTGGGAGGGGACAGGCTTGGACTGGAGGTTGGGGTGGGGGCGGTAGAACTGTGCAGGCTGCTCCCAGCGAGCAGCCCCACATGCCTGCCATGGGTTAACGATCCTCCCAGGAACCTGGCAACCTCAGCTTGGCACTTGGCACAACCAACCAGTCACCCAAATGCCCACCTGGGACTGTCACTGATTCTCCTGTCATCCAGAAATTAGGAGTGGTGGAGGGTGTAGACACAGGGTTCCCTGGAAGCCAGGAGTGGGAGCAGCTCAGGTCAAGGCCCTGCTGCTGCTAAGACTCCAGCCTCCCTCCAATCCTCTAAGACTTCACAGGTGCTTTGTCTTTACTCTAAAACCCTCAATAGGAGGTTATCAAGAAGGCCACGAGAGGAGATCCTGGGTTTGCAGACCCATCCTCCTGGTACCTCCTGATCCATCACAGTCTTCATTCCATTCAAGGCAGCTGGGGTGGGGGAGGCTGTCAGGACGAGGAGCTCTTAAGCTGTTGGGAAGGCGGCTCAGAACTGCCTTTCCATCTTGGCTCCCATCTCATCTTCAGGAATAGGCAACCCTTCTTGGAATCTGTGTTGTGATCCAAAAAAACACCACAGGGTCTGGGTGATGACAGACAAGATCCCCCAAATTGACCTGTGGGTGGGATGTTGTAAAGGGGCATCATCCCCCTGGTCGAAGTGAACAGTCTCCAGGAAGGGTCTGTGAGTCACCGGGCAATCTGGTTGTCAGGGGCTTCTCTTTGCAGTTTTCTCCAAGATGATATAGCCAACAGTCCTCCCTCCCTAAAAAACCTACACCTGGTAATTCAAAGCTTCAATCCTGCCTACTAGGCGTGTCACTTGGTCCCTTTTGCCTATGATTTTCTTTTTCTATAAAATGGAGGGTTGGGGCATGCTCAACCCTAAACATTCCCTATACATCTGTTACTATCAAATCTTAAAAGGTCTAGATCAGGGATCCCTGGGTGGTGCAGCGGTTTAGCGCCTGCCTTTGGCCCAGGGCACAATCCTGGAGACCCGGGATCGAATCCCACGTCAGGCTCCCGGTACATGGAGCCTGCTTCTCCCTCTGCCTGTGTCTCTGCCTCTCTCTCTCTCTGTGACTATCATTAAAAAAAAAAAAAAAAAAAAAAAGGCCTAGATCCAAAATATCTCTGATGCTAGTCCTCAAGTTCTAGACATTTGCTGGGTATTTCCTATTAGCTGTCCTTACTGGCCCTTCAGATTCAACAAGTCTGAAACCCAATTCTTCTTTTTCTTCAATCAGTTTTTGCATGGACAATGATTTCGTCACTATGCCATCACCCAGACACAGAAAGATCATGTCCACCTGGGAATGCTGGTAGCTGTGATACTCATTGCCCATCCCTACAGTATATCCAATTATCCTTTGAGTCCTAGAGGTCATTTCTCCCTAAGTTTAGCCAAATCCATCCATCCATTGTCCCCACTGCCACCATTCTAGTCCAGACCTCAGAGTTTCAATCCTGTACCTTCACCTCTACCCCCTTTATACCCACCATACACTCTGGTGATTTTTTTAAAAACTCAGTTCATCCAAAACTCATGAGCGTTCATTGCATTCCCCATTAAAGAACTTTTGGCAAGGCATCTGTGTACTCCACAACCTCTAGCTCTTCCTCTCTCATCTCTCTGCTCCCTCCTGTGCCCTCCACTCTAGCCCTAATACTTACTCCCCTTTCTGCCCTCTCCCTGTCCTCCACTTGGCCATGCTCACTCCTGCCTCAGGAGCTGGCTCACTTGGTTGAACCTCCTGCCCAAGTCCTGCTCATCACTGAGGAGCTGGCTCAAGTTCAACATTTTCCTTCCAGGAGCCCACTCCCATGTCCTATGCAGGTTTTCCCATTCCCATACCGTGTTCCTCAGAGAGAGGGAGGGGGCACTGTGGTCAGATAAATTTGGAAAACCCAGAGTTTCACAAAAGGTTAGCAGGCCCCTTTCTTCAGGCCTCGCAGAGCTTTTAATAGGCTCATGTGATTGTACGTCCCCTACTCCCTACACTGACTTAATCGTGGGACCCCTCTTGTGCAGCATTATGGCTAACAGCAGACTCTGGAGATCAGATTTCCTGATGCTTTGTGTGTGAATTCTGACTCCACTGCTAACCAGTTTTCACTTCTGGAAAATGAGCGTTAATGATTTCTGTCACAAAGAGTTATGAGCATCGAATGAGCTAATTCACATAAAGTGCTGAGTATGGTACAATGCACCTCATGTAAAGATTTAAAAAAAAAAAAAAAAAAAAAAAAGGAAGCACCTAGCAGCAGAAGGAATAGTGGAGCAGCAAGCTGGGGAAAGCTTCACTACGGCACTTCCTGCTCCATGGTCAAGATGCTCAAATGTGTCATCTTTTCACTCCTATGTCTTGTATGTACACGACCACTTCCCCTCAGGGTCTAGTACCATGCTGATCTCACAGGAGAAGCGTGGCCTATGTGTTTTGATGACGACAATGGTGCCGTGGTTTGGTTGTGTCTGAATGTTGGGAGGACATGTTCAATGTGGCTCCACGGATGTGTTGGGTTGCAGCTGAGGAAGAGATAATCCCTCAGACCCTGGGAAAGAAAAGATGAAGAGGCTAAAGGAATAGAAGAGCGACCTGGCGGTAGCAAGGATAAGAATAAGAGAAGAGAGAATGGTAGGTCAGGAGTTGCTGGCTGTCCCCCTAGAGATGCTTATTTGTCCAGGAGAGATGAGACATGACTAGATTTCCCTTGCCATATCCCATTCCTCAAAGCCCCCAGGTGTGTTTATTTTGGGGGTACCCCCAGGGCACTGGGGAGTTTGTGGATGGAATCAGAGTAGAGTGCTGGTGCCTTGGACCTCCTGGGAGTGTCTCAAGCCTCTTCAGTTGTCATGGAGACATGTTGCCTCTGGCCTCAGAGAATCCCCTGGGACCTGAGGCCCCTCACCCAGGCTGTAGCCCCAGTGCCCGTCAGGCACAGCCAGAGACAGGGCAGACCCAGGAGAGCAAGAAGTGAGAGACGGAGAGAGAGAGAGAGTGTGTGTGAGTGAGAGCCAGCAGCCCAAGGTGGTCAGAGCAAGATGCCAAAGGAAGGGAAGGGAGGAAGGGCAGGACTAGGGGACCTCAGCCTCGGTCAGAAGGGAGCACCCTAAGAATGGGAATACAGAGCAGGCCAATCCAGAGAACCTGAAGATTCCCTCCCCTCTCCCTGGGCCCTCCCTCCCAGTAGCCCAGGCTGGTGATCATGGTGGGGACACACAGGGCAGGGCCCAGTAATTGTTGGGTATTGAGTGATGTTGAGATGAAGAAGCTGGGAAAGGGACTTTGGAAGATCTCGTCCTGAGGGAAGGTGGCTAGTAAAATTAAGGGCTTCTCTGCCTTCACCTGAGGTGGGCAGGCTGCACTTCACCCTCACCCAGGTGTTCTGGCCTGAGCTCTGTCAGACGCTGCTCAGGTGAGAAGATTGGAAGGGTCAAGTCTCAAGCAGGGGACAAAGGGCAGGACCTGGGTGCAGCTCGCTTGGGTGCTCCTGCCCTTTCTTGGTGGAGGAGGTCATTCCTAGGGAGGAGGCTTCACAAGTATGGAGGGGACACATTGCCAGATGTGGGGGTAGATGGGACAATGGTAAATGAACATAGGGCTGGGGTAGAGGACAGGTCTAGGAAGTGGGAAGGGGCAAAGAGAAGGGATGGGGAAATTGGGTAGGCACCTAAGGACAAAGGGCCATTTCCAGTCTCTCTCACTCCTTCTCTCAGTTCCAGGAAAATAAGAAACAAAAACTCCAAAAATAGAGAACTTTATTGTCAGGGAAAAGTGTTTGGGACTGGGGAAGGGGAGCCGGGGCCCAGCCCCAGAAGCCTGGGGTGGGGAAGAGGCTGACACAGCACACACAGGAGGCACAAATAGGGAGCCTCCCCCTCCCTGATAGAGTCCCTACCCAGTTACCCAATAGGACCCCAGGTCGCCCTGTTTCCCTTCTAGAGAAGCACCAATGGGTGGTCTCAGCTAGAGACCCAGGTTTGGAGTAGACTCTACTTCTTCACTTTCCTTCCCACCTTCTTGCCTCTGACCCTTCTGCTCACCTGCCCATCAGCCCCCACTGGCAAGACCCAGCAGCTGGTTTGGCATCTTGGGACCTGACAGTCATAGGCCTCTCCCTGTGGGGAGGGGGCAAGAATGCCACAGAGCACACCCTCCCTCAATTTTCACTCAGTCTAACCCTCCATGCCTGGGCGAGGAGGCAGGGTCATCATCAAGGCCCCGGCACCCCCAGATCCTCAGTCCCACCTCCCACCACTGGCTTGGGTCGGTCCCTCTAGGCTGGTGAGCCTGCAAGTTGGATATGCCTGCTTGGTCACTCCCATACCTCAGTCCAGATGGCCCCATGGTAGGGGTGGGGTAGGGGCCGGGGTGTGCTAAGCCGCAAGGGCTGGCCTACCTGCTTGCTGGGGTATTTGGGGGGGTTGGTGCGGTAGCTGTAGTCGGAGTACTGCTCAGAGCCTGTGGACGTGGTGTCACCAGTGCCCACAAATGTGTTTGCGGGTGGCAGGTCCTGGACCACCTGGTGCTTCTTGGAGGCCGAGGGTGACTGGGGCTGCAGCTGGATGGAAGGCAGTGGGGAGTTAGAGCGGTAGTGGCGGCCCAGATCAGGGCTGCCCGGTGGGTAGTTGAGGGGCAGGTGGATGCGGGGGCTATCTCCGGGGGCATCGCTCATCAGATTGAACTTAAGGGATTTCTGCAGCCCGGCCTCGTCCTCATCTTCCACTGGCTTCACGGGCTTCGGGGACTTGCTCTTCTTGCCCTTGCTTTTGTTGCCCTTGGAGGCTTTACTGCTGGGCTTGGGGGCATACAGGTCCTTGGTCTCCTTCTTACCAGCCTGGTAGCCACTCTTGGCCTCCCGCTGCCGGCAGTAGCGTACAAGCACTGCCAGGGCAATGAGCAAGGCCACAGCTACGACACCAGCCACCACACCGAAGAGGATGTTGCCACGTTGCTTGGAGCGCTCATATTCTGGATCCCCAGCAATGTCGATGTCCAGTGGCGTGTCCAGGCTGTGGCCCAGCAGGGTCTCCAGAAGCGTGCGGTTGGCCAGGGTCTCATTGACATAAAGGTGGACCAAGGCTGTGCCATAGCGCGGGGGCTTGCCACGGTCACTGACCTTTACCACGAGGCGGTGTAGCCCATGGTGGCGCCGCTCAATCTCCTTCTCAAGGGTGATGGCACCTGAGTGTGACCCAATCTGGAAGAGTCCGTAAGGGTTGCCACCAGCAATGCTGTAGGTCAACTCTGCATTGACACCAGAGTCAATGTCTTCAGCTGTCACCTGGCTGACCGTCTCACCAAGACGGGTCTGGGGGGTCAACAGCTGGTGAGAGGTGTTGGAAGGGGCAGTGATAAAGGGCGCATTGTCATTCTCATCCAGCACATTGATGGTGACACCAACGTAAGCTGAGCGAGGTGGGACACCACCATCCACTGCCTTCAGCTGGAAGGTATAGGTGCTTTGATGCTCTCGATCAAAGCTCAGGCTGGAGAGGATGGTGCCCGTACCGTTTTGGATAACAAAGTCACCATTGTCCTGCTCCACCGTCAGCTGTACCCGGGCATTCTCCCCTTTGTCCCCATCAATGACAGTCACCATGCCCACTGGACTCAGCGCTGGCATGTTCTCCATCACTGAGAAGTTGTAGCCACTCAGCATAAACTTGGGGTCATTGTCATTGCAATCCAGAACATTGACAAGGACGGTGGCTGTGCCCTGCAGGCTGGGACTGCCCCGGTCAGCTGCCACCACTTTTAACTCATAACTGTCCCGCTGTTCCCGGTCAAGGGATGTCTTCACCCGGATCTCTCCAGTGTCAGGTGAGATGGTGAAGAGGCCCTTGGCAGCCGGCTCAGGCTCCAGAGAGTAAACCAGCTCGGCATTAGAGCCTGAGTCGGCATCACTGGCAGTGACTTCAGCGACCACTTCACCCGGCTTGTTGTTTTCTGGGAAGGCGACCTCTGTGATGCTCTGTGTGAAGACAGGGGCATTGTCATTGACGTCCACCACCTGGACCTTGAGGGAGTTGGTGCTCGAGAGTGGGGGGTTGCCAGAGTCCACAGCAACAATCTCTATGGTATAGTCTTTGACCTTCTCGTAGTCGAGCGGAGTGGTGGTCTGAAGGAAGTATTTCTTTTTGCTGTCACTTCCTGTCTCACTGGCCTGGCGTAGCTGGAAGGGTACATCATTTGCCACCACACAGGTGACAGCTGCATTCTCTCCCTCATCTCGGTCAGATACCTGCACCAAGGCCACTGCTGTTTCCTCTGCCACATCCTCTGAGATATTGGCCATCCCGTCTTGATGGGTCACCAGCCCTATGCCCCGGATCTCAATGGTGGGGGCATTGTCATTCATGTCCTTCACAGTCACTACCACTTGGGCACGGGCACTCTTGGGGTTGGTGCCTCGGTCCTTGGCGAGCACCGAGAAGCGCAGGGTACTTAGGTCCTCACGATCCACGGGGCCCTGCACAGTGATAAGTCCAGTGTTTCTGTCCAGTCGCAGGAGACGCCTCACCACCTCGGGCGCCTGGTGGAACGTGTAGTCAATCTCCGCGTTGGCACCTTGGTCCGAGTCGTTGGCCTTCACCTATAGGGTAGAAAAGGAAAACAAGGAAAACAGGGACAAGTTAGTCTGGGGATGGCAAAGTAAGGGACATGTGTGCTGCCTTGGCAATGAGCATGGCAGATACAACTTATCTAAAGTGACACCCTTTCCAAAAGCAGCACATAGACTGCCCTTTGCCCAAGCCTGACACTAGGGCACAGTACTGACCTCTTTCCCCAAGGAGGAAAGATGCAGCTGGCAAATCTGAACAGTGTTACAAGTGACTAGTAGAGATGGGACAGGGCACAATTTAACTCCACTTACTGTTCCTGTGCTAGTGTGCCCAAGTATGGGGATGAGGATCCAGTTGGCAACTGGGGCAGCCTTTCCCCTCAATTAAACTGTCCTTCAACCTATCTGAAGACCTGGAAAGGTATGAGGCACGTATATATGACATATATGTCTAATATGTGTGCATGCACTTACATGTGTTCTGAGACTGGGATTACCTGTTATTGTGTGAGAAGGCAAGTGTTTATGCATGTGTGTGTCTGCTCATGAGTGGAGACCCACATGCCCACCTGGAGGCCACAGGTGAGGGGATTTCTTTTGAAAGCAGCCAGGTAGGGATCTGGGTCAGAAGGAGCCTGCCAAGGCCACTGCTCTCTCAAACTGGGGAAACCTGTTTCAGCAGCTTCTTCCCTCCTGGTTGGCGCTGGCTAGGCACCAACTTGAGGAATCTGGGCGGCTGCGAGGGAGGGGTTGGTGGAGGCCACAGAGCCTGCTGGCAGCGGGCTGGGATCCCAGCATCAAACAATGAACTGTCTGTCCCTTTGCAGTGGGCACGCCCTCCCACGCCAACGCCGACGTACACTCGGCCCAAGTCTCTACAAACATGAGTGGTGATGGGGCAGCGGGAACCTGGTGGGAATGGCCATGAGGTACCACCGGTCAGAGAGACAGATGGTTGGAATTATGTCCCAGTCATGCAGAACGTGATGGCCCTGGGGGTGGGGGAGCACGGTGGTAAATGGGGAGGACAGGACAGGTATAATTTGGCAGAGTCTCCAGGGAGCACAGCAAGAGTCCTGGGTTCAAATCCCAGATGCGCCCAGTTCCCAAGTAACTATGTGACCTTGGGCTAATTTCTCAACCACCACAAGCCTCAGTCTACAAGTGTATAAAATGGGATAATAATAGAATCTATTTCATGGGGCTGTGGTGAGAATTAAGTGAGATAATACTTGTAAAAATGTCTAACACTGCCTGGTATGTGGCAAGTGTTCCCTAAATAGCACTTATACCTCTTTTCATCCATCCATCCATCTGTCCAGTCTCTGAAAATCAGTGCTAACACAGTGCTGGGCACTGCATCTAGCGGAGTCTCAAACCACTGCTGGTCTCCTCTCTTTCCTGTTAGGAGTAGGACTTCTTCACAGCGGAGACACCTGGGCAGAGGGCTTCCCAGCTATACCAGTCCCTGCTCACATCCTGTCAAAGCCAAACTCCGTTTCTTCTCATCACCTGCCCTATCCTCTTTCTCTCTCTCTGTACATACCTTTTCGCGATGACTCCCACTTCTCCCTGTCTCTAGACTGGTCACCCAGCTTCTTATCTATCTCTTACTGTCTTAGCTCCCTCTGTCTCTGTGACTCTTCATTTCTGTCCCTGTTTCCCTCCCAGTCTTGCTCAGCTCTTTCTGCCTCTTTCCAGTCCTTCTTTTCTGCCCCTTCTCGAGCCCTGTCTCTGTCCCACTCTCCTGCTTCAGCCTCCTGGAATGGGGTGTAGCTGTTACACACACAGGCTTTGAAGCCAGACTACTGGATGTGGCCAGAGTGGGATGTGAACACATCAGCTGGGTGAGATCAGGCAAGTTTCCAAATCTCTGTGGGCTCAGTTTCCCATCGGTGAAATGGGGATAATGCTTACCTTGTACTGTGAGGATTACATGACATAATATGCATAATGTGTTCAGAACCGTGCCTGGCACCCAGGCTGTTATTATTCACCATCTCTGACTGTCTGTCTCCCTTTTATTCCTGAGTCTGTCTTCTATGTGTTCAAGTCCACCAGCCTCTAAAAAACTGCCTAAAACTCCTCCCCATGCCCCACTTCAATTTAAGGACATGGAATGAAGGGTTTCCCAGGACCATAACGGTGTACAGGGCAGGCTGATCCCTTCTCAGCTCCCTCACTTCAAAGACAGACAGCTTCAGCCCAGGGGGAAGGAGAAAGGAGCTGGGGCTGGCGGGAGGCCAGGGCTGAGATGACAGTGGGAGATACGCCCACCTGTCTGCAGGGACGCTTTCTTTGCTCCCTCCCAGGCCCTGGCCCCACCAAGCTGCCCAGCCCCTGGGGCAGTTCCCATGGAGAAGGGTGCTGAGAACTTCAGCAGAGTTAGCCACCCCCCCCCCACTCTGTCAGAGCACCCCCATTCTCATGAGAACCCTGTGCCTAGGCAAGGAAGCTGGTGTACAGTCAGACATCTGAACACAGTTTTCTAGAACTCTGAGGACTCACTTGGTTAAAATAATCTCATTTGACTGTTAGGAAGAGGCAAAGAAAGGCTCTGTCCTCTAGCTCAGGAAAATCTCATCTGGTTGGGAAAATATCTCATCTCTAGAGAGATTGTTCTTGTTCTAACTTGGCTCACCCGGCTGGAGGATGAGCCAAGCCATTTGACTTGGGAGGGGGTTTCTCTTCTCAGGAGTTTCTCCAACTTCGGTCAATTTTGGGGATGGGGGCATTGCTATTCATATGCTATGTCACTCTCACTGAGTAGCTTGATAGAGGAAAATTATATCACCTGCTGGGGTAGGAAGGTCTCACCAGATTGGGGCTGGGGAGAAGAGCTCTTACCACAGTATCCTGACAGTTCCCAGAGAAGGGAAGTCTCGCCAGGTTGGGTTGGGCTCCCATTTCTAAAGGTGGGAACCCTGACAGACGGAGGGACCTCTCACCTGGATGACCGAGTGGCCTATGGGGCTGTTCTCAGACAGTTCAGCCTCGTAGGAGGGCCGTTCAAACTTGGGGGCGTTGTCATTGGTGTCAAGCACAGTGACTCGCAGCAGGGCACTGCTGGCACGTGGGGGGCTGCCACCATCCTGCACCTTGATGGTGAGGTCATAGGAATCCCAGCGCTCCCGGTCCAGGTTGCCCATCACGATGAGCTGTGGCTGCTTCCCCTCCTGGTCCTCTGCCACCTGAAGCCCAAATAGCTCCTGGGCCTCGGGCCCGGCCTGCAGCTCATATGATGCCACACCGTTGGGGCCAGCATCACGGTCAGAGGCCACCGGGATGGGGAAGAGTGAGCCAATGTTGGTGTTCTCCGGGATGGGTAGCGTGATGACTGGTGAGGCAAAGTTGGGTGTGTTGTCATTGATGTCCTGTACCTCTATCTGGCCCTCTAACAGCCGGGGACTGCCATTCTGCACGAGGTCCGTAATAGACACCTCAAACTCCAGGATGCAAGGCTCACCGGGGAGCTGGTTCTGGCATTCACGCAGCCCCTCGCGGTCGATAGAGGTCTCAGTGGTGAAGATGTCTCCCGTCTTGCCATCCACTCGCAGGTATGGGGCGCCTACCTCTAGTTTGTACAAGTGGCCCACATCTGGAAAGCCATAGTCAGCTGCGAGGCTCCCAATGAGGGTGTTGGGTGGCTGTTCCTCCGGTACTTTGTACACCACCCGAGTGGCATGACCTGGGGATGCAGCCAGCAGAAGCAGCAGTGCCAGCAGCAACCGTTGCCCGCTGGGGCCTGGGCTGGGCTTCAGGGGCCCCATCCTGGCAGTACCTAGAATCAGGAGGGCTGCAAGGAAAAGAGGCAAAATAGGAGGTCAGCTGGGAAGAGGAACCTGGCGCTGAGGGTTGCCCAATCCAGGCCCTGACTCTCCCTCCCTCTGCTATGTACACACTATCCCATGAAGAGAGCTCAGCCCCAGCCCAGAACCCTGATCCCAGAACCCAGAATCCTGAGTTTCACCCACAGCCGGGTGTAACAGCAGTGTCTGCTCCAGCTGGTGGAGCGGGTAAGGGCCCCGAACAGGTCTAGAGCAGCTCCCGCCCATGGAACGCCCTGACCCTCCTGACACTCCCTCCTCCCTGCTCTCTATTCTGTGCTTTGCCCAACACCTCCTTCTCACCAGCATCCTGCCTTAGTCACCCATGGTAATTACCCTGATACTGAGATATGGAGAGACAGCAAGTAGAAGAGAAAGGCCTTAAGCACCCCTCACATACATGGTAAAAAAAGGGACACAAGCTCCCCTAATATTCCCCAGACCCCACACTGAGGGCCACTCAGGATGGTTGGAGGGAACAGAAAGATGTCTCGTTTCTCTTCCTTCTAAGAGGCCAGTCAGTATATGCATATGAGATAGGACATGTCAGATCTCTCTTTTCTGATGATAATCACCCAGAGTGCCCAATGCCCCCTCCACCAGCTTAAACTAGGCACCCATCAGGCCTGGAAACAGCTAGAGTTGAAGAGTAGGAGTTAGCCACCTACCTCCCCCAAATACACATTGCCCCCAACATAGCTCCCAGGACTCCTCCTCCTCGTCTCTCCCCTGCTCCCACTAGGGGGAGGGAAGACACTGACAGTTGTGTGGAAAAAGAGTGTAGAGGTCAAGATTGGGGTCAAGGCTGTGGTCAGGGCTGACTAGCCCTGGAATTGGCATTGGGAGCTGCCCCGGCCTGTCCTTAGCAACTGCGAGCCCAGCAGGTCTAACTGGGACAGAGCTGCCAATGACACTACCAGCTTTGTCCTGACCACTCCCCTCCAAGCTCTGCTCACAGTCTCTCAGTAAACATCTGGCTCCTATTTAACCCCTCTCCGTACAAACATCTGGCCCCTATTTCATACCTGGCCCCTCCCTCTTTGAATGGTCCAGTACTATCTCTGACCTGCTTCTCCGTGCCCACCCCCAAATCCTTTCAATTGGAGCCCCGTATGCCATAGCCAACCATAAGCTGCAACCCCATCACCCCAATAACCCACTTATGCCTATCGCCCCCTCCCCCCAGCTTTGAGGCTATGCATTTACAGACCCTAGCCACACCTGCTACTGTCCCAGTCTTGACCCCTTCCTCCTCTCCAACAAAACCATGGCCAGCCCCTGTATTCTAATCCAAAGTCAGGCCCAGCAATTTCAGCAGAGGGCTCAGGCTCGCTTTCTTTTCCCCACCTCCCCACTTGCACCTGAAATACCTGCCTCCCACCTTGAAATCCTAGCTATCCTTGTCATAGACCACACCTACCCCACTTAAGGCAGGCTCTACTCCCCCCACCCCCGGCCCCTCCAAGCCTTCCCAGGCCTCTCCAGCCCATGGTGACCTCTCCTTTCTCCAACTCACAGCCACTATTGTCTGCCCCAATCCCGAGGCAATGAATCACTGAGCTACCTTGGACCCCGCCCGCCCGACTGTGTTGTTCAACCCCAGTACTATGTACCTATTCCTGTGTTCTCTGGCTCTCTTGGCAAACGCCAGACTTCCTGAAGGTAGGACCAGACTCCCTACCCTCATTCCCTTGCCTCAACCTATGCGTATTCACAAAGCTGGCCACCACGCATTCGACAAACGTTTACTGTGCACTTACAATGTGCTAGGCTCTGTTCTGGGCACTGGGACACAGCGGCATCCAAGATTGACTCAATCTGCTATCCTGGAGCTCACAACAGTTCTAACTCAATGACTATTTGTCATTTCTCTTTGGTTGTAGTCATTTGGCACATGTAAGGAATCAGGGTGGAGATGACATCAGACAGTCTGAGGAGAACCCCAGCTGTCCATTTCCTGGCTGCTAAGCAGGAGGAAATGATTTAGGGCCTCAGTTTCCTTATCTGGAAAATGGGAATAACACCACCTAAATGTCCTAGGAAGTTTGAGATCATGTGGGCTATATGCCTAGCACACAATAAGTACTCAACAAATGCTCCCTCAAAGTACTTACAACTGTAGTTACGTAGCCATTGGGGAAATAATTTGTCAATTGTCTTTGTGGAGACTGAGCAGAGAACAGGAGAGCCTCTGTTTTGTTTGTTCCTACAACCTCAGGACCCTGCCCTGGACCTGGCACACAGTAGGCACTCAGTAAGAGCCTCTGAATAACTATTTTAGTTCCTAGAGTTAGCCTATCCTAGCACTTTCTGGGTGGTCACTGCTTATTCCCTTGCCCAATTCCATTACTCTATCAAAGAACCTACTGGGGTCAAATTTAATCCTCTGTTCAGGTCCATAAGCTCTCAGCAAATGCTCATTGAATGCAGATTCCTTATACTGAGTCCAACACTTTGCCTCTTTCAAACACTTCGCCTCTTTCACGTAGCATTCCCAAACCACATCTCCTCCCTGGTCACTCCTTGGCAGTAAAGTACTCAACGTATATGAGGCTGTTATCAGATTAGTGCTTGTTCCTAGTTGCAATCTTAATCACTTTAAAGGAAGGCGGAATTTAGCTAATGCTTCTTTTGGATCCACCCTCCAGCCACTTTCCATCTACCGACATGGACCGGGCACAAGGCTCATTTTACTTTCAAGCTCCCAACCCAAACACACTCCCAGAGGACTGTCTCCAAAGAACCTCATTCCTTTCTGGGTACCTTAGCCTGCCTCCCCACCCCCTTTTGCACACATACAGTGGATCATCCTGCACACCAGTTCCTTGCATAAGTCTTGGCAGGGTGGGGGTTATGGGAATTACTCTAAACGTGACACAGAAGGAGAAATACGGCAGTGACTGTTTGCCTCACTTAGTCTCTCCAGAACAGGGATTCTAAACCTTTTTAGATCACAGCCCTCTTTATGAATTTTATGAAACTATTGTACAGGTTTTTCTAAGAAAAATGAATGCTCACAAATTTTGGCTATAAATTCAGAGATCTGTTGTCTGACAGAGTCAGGGTGACTTTGATTTGTAGCAGCTCTGAAGTGCTACAGAGTAAGCCCTTCCTTCCCCCTCTCAGGGTCACAACCCTGGGCTCTAACCCCTCAGGCCTACCAGGCAGCACAGACACTGTAAGACCCTCACCCCACCCCCACACATTCTTTTTCTGTCTCACGCATTCACCCTGTCACCCTTAGGAGATCCCTTATCTCCAACCATCAGAGTCAGAAAAGGATTATGGTATACAACTTCTGAGTTGGAAAGAGAACCACAGAAATATCTAAAGCCAGGAAGGTATGGGGAAAAGGATGTTTCTGGGAGGTAGGAATTTGGGGAACATGGGTTTGGAGGGGTGGCTACTCAGAGAGAGGGCAAGAGTTGAAGAAGGTTTAAGGCCCGTGAAGCATCTGGGAAGTTCCTTTAAAATGAGTATTATCAGCAACCCCCACCAGGAATTCTGATTCTGCGGGAGGGACTCGGAGAATCCTCCAGGCAGTAGAGTGGAGGCAACAGGATGCACCATGAGGGAACTATGATCTCTGAGATGTACTAGGTCCTTGGATTTAAGAAAGAAGTGCAAATTCTCCTGCCACCTTTACCACCATCATCGCTGTCATCATCATCATCATCCCAGCCAACATGCTCCATTTACATACATTATCCCATCTAATCCTCCCCACCCTCTGAAACAGGTACTTTATTATCACACCACTCTCCATTGTACAGATGATAAAATTGAGGCTCAGAAAGAATCACGAACTGTCTCAGGTCACAGGAGTAGTAAGCAGAGTCAAGATTTGAGAAATAAGAATGCCTCTTCACATCCATAGGGCTAGGGGAAAGGCTGGATGCAGGGGAAGGAAAATCAACAGAAATCACAGAAGATATAATATGTTGGCTGAGTAGTGACCCCCACCCCCACCCTGGGCTGCCAAACTTGCCAGGCAAGGAAAGAAAGAAAGAAGGCTTGGGGTTCAAGGACTGAAAAACCCCAAGCCTCCCAACCTGTAGCTGTCTTCCCCCTATCCCCACCCCCCAGAGGTCCTAGGGATGCAGGGACAGAATCAGAGGAGCCAGGAGCAGCAGTGAGGCAGCCGTTTCTCATCCCTGCCCCCACCATCCCTGAACTTTGCCCAGGTGGTTGGTTATTGAGTCATTAGTTCCAGGGGACAGCTTTTGAAGTGATTGGTGTTTTATCTGCCCTTGCCCAGGCCCTGGCTGCCTTCCTGGCAAGGGTGTCCCCACCTCTGCCCAGTGACATAGGCACCCAGGACCCTGAGAAGCAGAGCTGCAGCATACACAGTGACTCATTCTTCTCAGGCCTGAGGAGAGCAGTGAGGTATGAGGGAGCAGAGTCCAGGGAAAGCCAATCTGTGTCAACATGTTGGGGGGTGGGGAGGTGAGGGTTCACCTGTAACCTTTATTTCCAGCGTCCCTGGGAGACCAGGGCCCACTTTCTGCTGAATGCTGAAACGCCCAGAGGCAGCCATCAGTGTCCCAGTGACCAAGTCAGCTGTGACCCCCGACACTTACCCCTGCACTGTTACACAACAACCACTGCCACTGGGGGCACACAAATCAAAGGACAAAGCCAACCTCTGAGAGAGAGAGAGAGTAGGGTAAGCCTTAGTGGGGCTGTGTGGGGTGGAGCTGTTCAGAGGCTTCCCACAGTGAACAAGTGCACAGCCCTCAGCTCCTCTCCCCTCTCTTTCACAGCCCTCTATTAGCCTCTGCAGGGCTTCCAGGCACCTGCATTCTTGAGTCAGATTGTCCGGGTTCAAACCCTTGCTCCACCACTTCCTAGCCATGTGACCTCGGCCAGGTGACTTCACCTTTCTGAACCTATCTGAACCTATTTCTATATTGTGAAATGGAAATAATAAATTTTGCCTCTTGGAAGTTATTTGGGAAATGAGATCTGTTGCATTAAAATCTATTATACTGTAAAGGATATATATATATATATATATATATATATAGCTGAATAGAGCATTTTATTTCCAGCACCAGGCACACAGTAGGTATTCATTGGCTCAGTAAATAAATGAACCCATCTCCTGCTAGTTGGGAAGACCTATGAAGACAAGTTTGGTGTTTATCTTGCCACTATACTGCATCCTCAACCACCCACTATGGGCCCTGGCAGATACAGATAGCAGGTGCTCAATACATTGTTGAAAGAATCTCACTCTGCAGCACCAGCTACCCTTGTTCACAGGAGGGGCAGCCCTAACCATAGGAGAAGGGCCTCCTCCATCTCCGACCCCCATCCCAAGGCCCTCTCCTGGTGCTTCCACCCCTTTTCTCCCAGCAGTGAGCTCACCATCTCTCTCTCTAGCCCAGATCCCCTGACCAAGTAGCCACAGCAGCAGCCCCTCTGCTGGCAAGATGCCAGACCAGCAAGACATCCTCTTCCAGCTGAAGTCCCTCTCTGAACCGGGTTAGCAGAGAGAGGGGAAACAACGCTGCTAGAACTGAAACTACATCTCTTCCCCTACCACACTACCCCTGCCTATCTCTGGAGGCCCTTCTCGGCCCTGACCCCTGATTCCACTCCATGCCCTGGTCTAGTTGTAAGCACAGATTTCAATTCTCCTAGACCTCCACATCCAGAAAGTAGCCCCCATCTCCAGACTGTCACAAACACCTGAGCGCGCTCTTTCTTGGCAGCTACCGAAGGTTGGCCCAGAGCGGGTAATGAAAGGCTCCCTCGGTCTTCCGATGTCCCGGACTCCGTCGCCGCCGGGGCAGCCCCGTCTACACCGCTGCGGTCACCGGCGCTCCCCCGCACACACCCGGAGCGCGGGCGTCTCCTCCCAGAGGACGCAGCTGTGTTGGGGGCGGTTGGGGGTGGGGTGGGGACGGCTGTTCCGCCACCATCCTCGGACTCGGGCGGCCCCACCCCCACCCCAGCGACACGGGGCCTTCGGGAGCTCAAGGCGAGGCGGGGGCCCCTTGCGCCCCCTGCCCGAGGGGCCGCCGCGGGGAATCTCTGCTCCTCCGCACCTCGGGCCTCTGCCTGGGGTCCCCGGCCAGCCGGCGTCGGCGGGAGGCGAACAGCGGGCGCCGGGAGGGGGCGGGGAGGGAGCCGGCGCCGGAATCACAAAGCGCGGCGAGCCGGGCCGGGTGGGGACTTTCTCCCGAAACGGACCCTCTCACGGCAAGTGGAAACGGGTCTTTGCCCTGCGCTCAAACCTCAAAGACCTCAACGCTGCACCGACTATTTCCAGCAAGAAGAAACAGTCGCCGATCACCGCCGGGGAAACTGAGGCCAGAAGTCTGGGCTCCCGAGGGTAGCCGAGTCCATCTTGCCTACCAGTTTTGCTCCTGCGCGAGCCGCGATCTCCCTTCGGGCCCCAGGGTCTTGCCCGCGCGTACAGCTCCGGCCTGCAGCCGGCAGCCGGCGGAGGGGGCGTCCAGGTGTGAGAGGGACACAGGTGTGCGAGACCCAGGTGTGCTGGGGACCCAGGTGGCTCGCAGAACGCAGCTAAATGGCCCGAAGAGGGTCGCAAACACTGCCCCAGGCTTGCACCCTCTGCAAAGGGACCTAGGGCCTTGAAGCCCGGGGGAGCCGGGATGGCGCGGCCTGCCAGTCCAGCCTGTTCCGGGAATACCCGGCCGGCCGGCCCGGAGTGGGGGCGGGGAGGCGCAGGCGGGGAAGCCGGTCTGGGCAGCCCCCAGGGTTCCCGGGTGCTGATATTCACAATAACAATGTCGTGATTAAGATGAAGGGGCGCCAGGGGCTCGCCGACAGCCTGGGAAGCCGGAATCCGGCCTCCGAGGGAGAGGCTGAGCGTGTGTGTTTGTGTGTATAGGCTGCAAGGTGTAATGTGACACTGTTGGTGTAAGGTGTGTGTGAAACCCAGTGTTAAGATGCGTGAAGCCGTGGATTCTGGGTTTGCACCCGTGAGGCGCCGCTGTAGATTCTACTTTCTGTGTTAGGGTGTGTGCTGTCAAGGCGTGTGCTGAGACACCGGGGTTGTGTTTATGTGGGTGCAGTGGAGGAGGGGAAGCGAGACCCGTGTTGTGTATCTATGTTCTGGCCAAGGAGTGTAACATAAATGATGTTAGGGTGTGTTCCTTAAAGGAATATGTATGTGCTAGGTTAGGTATTGAGTGTTCGTCGGGCGCACTGTGTCCGTGACACTCATACACGAGGGCACGGGATTGTGTGTGTCCGTGTCGCCGAATGTCACACCCGGTTGTGTCCTGGTGCTCTCTTATGGCCATGGGCTGTGTGTCCGTGCTGCTGAGCGTGCAGACGCTGAAGCGGATTCTGAGCTAGCGACGGGGCCCCAGGGGCGCTGGTGTGCGGGAGGTATGTCGGTGTGCACATATGTACGGATGTATGTGTGCGCGTACGCAGGTCGGTGGTCCGGGCCTCCGCGTGCCCGCGGGGAGCTGGAAGCGCCCGAGGGAGCGGAGCTGGTCGCCCAACAAGTGTGTGTGTGTGTGTGTGTGTGCGTGTGTGTGGTGTGTGAGGGTCCTCGCCTGCCTCGTCCTCCGGGAGCCCCCTCCCCCTCAAACTGGGGACTGCGCGCCTCCCCCGGCCACCTCCATTCGGCGCGCTCCTGGAGTCCCCCATTCCCCGCCGCTCCAAACGCGCAGGGGTGCGGGACGCAGGGGTGCGGGACGCAGGGGCACGGTCCGGTTCAGCACCCCTCTCCTCGCTGCGCGCCCGCCGCGGACTTCGGAGGCCCGAGTGTCCCGACCTCAACCCCCGGGTCGGGGCTCCCAGCCGCCCCCGCCTCAGCCCCGGCGCGCTGAGCACCGCCCGGGCCCCCGTGGCCTCGCGCCGCTGAGCACCCCTCCCGCAGCTCCCGCCGGCTATGGCCGCTCCCGACCCGGAGCCGCCGCCGCCTCCACCGCCACCGCCACCGCCACCGCCACCGGATCCTTACCCGCCTCGGGGCAGCGCGGGCCGCCGGCCCCGCTGTCCATGAGCCGCCACCGGCCCCGGCCCGGGCTGCGGCTCGCACCGCGGGGGCTGGCGCTGCGGTTCAGGCTCCGGCTCCGGCTGGCTCCGGGCACGGCAGCCCCGGCGGCTTCGCGTCCGCGCCGCGCTCCCGCTGCCCGAATGTGTGAGGCGGCGGCGGCGGCGGCGGCGGCGGCGGCAGCGGCGGCGGCGGCGGCGGAGCCAGCAGCGAGCGGAGCGCACAGCCCGGCCCGCCCCCTCCCTCCCCCTCCCTCCCGGCCCGCCCGCCCGCCTCCCGCCCGCCTCCCCGCCCTCCCCCCCCCCCCCCCCCGGCCGGGAGGTGGAGCTCGGGACCGTTCTGGTCCCTCTGGGAGGGGACCCCGAGCACCGCTCCCCAAAGCCACGACCCCCCTCCGCTATCTCCTCGCTACCCGGGACCCGAATACACAGCGCGTGCCCCTCCCTGGCTCCTCGCCGTGCCGAATCCCACCCGAGCCCCCAGCTGGGACCCCCTGCATTCCGCTCCCAACCTCGCTCAACACCTGTCCCCTACCGCGCCTCCCGGGAAGCCGGGGCAGGGGAAATGGTTTCCCCCGTGCCTTCTTCCCTGGAGGGCATCTGCTTCTCCACGTCCGCCTCCTTCCCACGCAGACCCCCGGAGCACCCGGCGTGGCCCTCCCTCCTCGCTGCGCTCCGGGGAAGTCCGCCCCTCCCCCTCCGGCCGAAGCCGCAGAGCGGTCAGCCCCGGTGGCCGCAGCACGCCGTGGGGGTGGGGCTAGGGAGGGGACCTTGGGAGGAGGAGGGGAAGGGGACCCGAGGGCCCTTCTAGAATGAAGATGGGGGGAATATACGAGAGTGAGAACGAGGTGACACTCCAGGGCTCAGGCTTTTCGAGGGTCCCCCCGTCACCTGCCCCCAGGGTGGGACGGAGCTGTGGCCTCACATATTTACCAGTGACATACACACATTCACGGACTCACACGGGCCCCTGCCCCACGAGGCCGCGCAGTGTCACGGCCTGTGTCACACGCCCTCACAGTGCCACACGCTCCCTGTCACACTCACACTCACCGAGTCACACACGGTCTCACACGCAGTGTCTCACACGCTCGGATTCTGTTCTCCCGCTCAGCTCTGGCTCTCTGGCTCCATCTAGAGGCCCCTGAGCGGCTTGGGAACTCCCTTGCCGGCGCTCAGGGTTTGGTACCCCAGGCACCAAAGCGCTCCACTTCAATAGGACCTCCTGCTTTTTGCCACATACAGGCCTAGCCAGGGTGTTCCACGTCCGAAAAATGAGGAAGGCTATCCCCGGCAAGGCCTGGCACGGGGTGTGGAAAGGCCTTTTATGGGATGACTGGTTGCTGTGCCTCTATTTGCCGTAGCCTCGTAGCCTCGGCTCCTTCCTGTCCTCCCAGGTTTCCCCATCCCTACTGCTCTTTTATTCCCTCTTTCCTCTTCCTCCCCTCCCCCCCACCTCTCTGTGGTACACTTTTCAGGGTAAGGTGGGATCTCTGGCCACCTAAGGGGCAAGCAAGGGCTGCCCAAGTTCTCTTGCAGAGCAGCTCCCCCCAACCAGCCTCCCTTTCTGGGCTGGGCCCTGTTCTAGTCCCTACTCCCAGCCCTCAACCCCAGGAGCCCAGGTGGGTGGGCTCTGGATGGGAGATGCCATGAGCTAGTGAAAGGAGAATCTGTCTTGTAGGTGGCTTCTCTATCTCTGTCCCCTGCAAAACTCATACTCTTCTCATCATTGAGCACAGCTCCAAGGAAGAAATCAGTGGCCCGGAGAGAAGAAATCTTCCACAGAGGAGCTGCCCCATCCTCCCTGCCCCCAGCATGTGCCCACTGCCCACAACAGCAAACCCTCCCCAGTCGGCTTGCTTGGAGCCATTCAAAGGGTCCTCTGTTCTCATTCCTTGCTCAGGGTTGAACAAGATAGGCAGCCGCAGAGCTGGGCAGGAAATGCTAATTTCCCAGATGTTCTCCTCCATCCTCCCTGCTCCACCACCATCAAACCCAAATCCTGCACCAAGTGGCAGGAGCAGAACTGGGCCAGAGCAACCCAGGATGTGCCTACTCCTCTCCCTGCTCACCATCCCCTCCTACCCCAGCTGCATGGCTGGGCTCTGCATGCATGGCTGCATGGGGGAGGCTGAGCCTGGGGAAATGCAGATATGAGAATGGGTACTCTCTCCCCCAGAAAGGAAGGTAGGCAAAGGACAGGGACTAGGAGGTGGCATCTGAAGAGATAAACCAGGCTCCTGGCTTCATACCAAACTGGGACCTGGCTGGCCAGTGGAGCACCGGGAGGCTCCCAAAACTGATGGTGCCTGAGATTCCAGCTGAGACTGTACCAGGGACTGGAGACTGGGGGATGCTGTGTGTGGATGTGGTTGGTATTCTTGTGGTTTAAGGCCCTTGCTGTGATATGCGTGTACCTGGGATGGGCTATGGGTAAGAGGACTAGGGTGCTGTAGGGCCTGGCACTGTAACACAAAGGTTGTTTCTGATGGCAGCTCAAATGCTGTTGCAGTGCTGTGCTGCTGATGTGCATAGGCTACAGCCAGAACAATAACCAGATTACCAAAGAGTCTGTTGCCAAGCCGTGTGTGTGTGTGTGTGTGTGTGTGTGTGTGTGTTCATGTGTGCATTTTGGCAGGAGGGCTGTAACTGAAATGCCATTGGGCCTGGAGCTATAGGTGAAAGGCTGGCACACCTGAGAGTGGCTATAGCAAAGAAGCGGTTCTCTGATAATATGACGTAGGTCGAGCTGTAGCTGGATCCATTGCCTAGGTCCTAGGAGATGAGAGGCTGTTGCTAGGAGCCTGTACCTGGGAGGAAGTCTGTTACCTGGGATAAGAGCAAAGCTACTGTTGTGTATATGACTGTAGCTGGGCTGCTATTGGTCCTGAAGCTATAGCTGTGATGACAGCATATCAGGGATTGGCTATAGCTAGGATGCTGTTGCCCAGGCTTGTGGCTGTGCTGTTACTGTGTGCAGGATTCTAGCTGGGATTCTGTTATGCCTGCAGCCATAGCTCTGAAGCTCCAGTGTAGCTGGGAGGCCATTTCCTAGTGATATAGCTGGACTACTGTAGTGTGGGGGCTGTAGCCCAGGCTCTGTTGCCTGGGAGATGAGAAGCTGTTTCCCAGGATGCTGTTCTGGGAGGCAGCATGCACCCTGAGATGGGGCTGATCTGCTGTTGTGCTTGGGATGGTTCGGAGTGTCTGTTGTTGCGCTTGTGGCTGGCTGGGTGGGGGAAGGCAAGCCAGTTCTTCTGCCTTGAGGTCTGGGAGATGCCAGGAGCCCGAGGCTGGGCGGGGGCTGCCGCTCTGGGGAGGCTTCAGCAGCTGCTCTGCTGTGGAGCTGGGAAGCCTGTTTTCATTACTGTTTTAACTCTTTTTTTAACCTTGTTTTTCTCTCGGCTGCACTTTCGCTCACTCATTAATTTTGGTATTTTTCTCACGGTGCCTCAGCCCCTGTCACGGCTGCCATGGCAACAGGAGGCAGTGTGCACAGTGCCAAAATATCTGATCAAAAAATAACCAAAATAAGCAAACACCAAAACGGCTGTGCTAGGGGCGATGGCCAAGAGAGAGCCCATGGCTCAGGTCCAGGAAACCCAAGGCTCCCAAAGGACCCCTTTCACCACCCCCTCTTCTTCCTCGGAGAAGCTTTACTGAAACTCCTTATAACCTGGAAGGCCCCTTCCCAAGAGAACCCCACAACACATTCTCCCAGGATTCTGATACTTCCAGTGGTCCCTCCCCAACAGGCAGCTTTGCCTGAGCTGGGAGTATGGGGAGGCTGTGAGAGCTTGGGCTCTCTTCCCAGGAGCTGACAGTCAAACACCTAAAAAGTGGCCTCTAAGAAATGGCCCCTAAGGGCCACACACATCCACACCCACTGACCCACCCTTTTCCTGGGCTCTCCTTCCTTAGGCTTCTTTTGCCTTCTCTGCTCCCATCCCCTACTTGGCCACATCTACTTTCTTCCCTTCATGCCCCAGCATCCTGACAGGATGGATGGAGAGGAGAGAGCTACAGCCTTCAGGCCTGCAGCCTTAGTAGAGATCCCAGGGAGAGATGCCACAAAAGTATCTGACACTTATAGGCCCTCTGGCCACCTCGAGGTCCAGCTGCCTAGAGGTAATTCCTGAACAGCCCTGAACACCCACACCCCTCCAATTTCCACTCCTCTTTCATGGCAGCCTTCTCATTTTCTGGGGAGCCTGCTTCTCTCAAGTTAACATGTCCCCAGGAGAGGTAAAATGATAGAGCTGCATAGGAAATAGCAAAGGGCAGAGGTCTTGGTATTACCTGTCTCCTTTCCCTCATCACCCACTCACCATTCACTTCCCAGCAGTTATATATCGGGCTACTCTTCTTGATACTCTCTCCCCCAACAGTGATAGTTTGATTTCCAACAGGTCTCTGTCCCTACCTGGGAATAGCTAGGCCTCACCTTGTGCTCCTTACTTTCAATTCCTATCCCTGCTGCCCCACTGCCCGCCCTCCCCCACCCCCCCCACTCCCAGCAGTACTGGCCTTGCCCTCCTAGCAGAGCCATCCTGGGCCTGTTGCCATAGAAACTGGGTAGTCTGCACAGTGTGAGAAGGGGAGGGGAGACAGGAGCAGGGAGGAGGGACCAGACCCTAGGGCCAGCCCTAGGAGAAGGCATATGGGCACTGAGAGAAGGGGGCAAGCAGCCCTGTCCAAAGGAAGGGTGGGACCCTGATTTGGGAGGGAGAACAAGGAGACAGCAAAAGCTTGGCAGGTTCTGTCCTCATGCAGCTTGCTATGCTGCCTCCTGAGGAAGGGACACTCAACTGTGTCCTCCCCTGGCAGGGGAATGGACAGTCCTCTCTCCCCAAACCTTAAAATCCTTCTTTAACAGGAACTGCCTGGTCCAGGATGAAACTCTTTTCCAGAGCCACCACTCTTTTTAACAGGGACTTAGGACACCTTCCCTCCTCTAAGAGCTTCACACTAGCTCAAGCCTCGTGGCTCCAAGCTCTGGAGCCTGAGCAGCCCCAGGACCGGTGGCCGCTGCTGACCCCGTGGCGTGCAGTTCTCAAAGGCCCCATTCATCTCTGGGGGCTAAAGGCGCCATTGTCCCCGGCTGGGGGGTGGTGGGGGCAGTGGGGGGTCTCGACTCAGAAGGAAGGAATGTGTCTGGAGAAGTTGCCCCCAGGGCTCCAGTCCCCAGATCGCCACCAGATCTCCATCAGGACCCCTTCACGACCCCAAGCCCTTTCCCCCATGGGCTCCCAGCCGCCTTCCTGCGGTCTTCACAGAGTGGGAACTGCCCCACCCCTCCTGCTCTCTTCCAGAAACCTTTTCCAAGGCTGGGAGCTGTCCAGCACCTCGGGTCCTGACGGGCCTCAGATTCGCCTTGATCAGAAAAGAGGGTGCTCAGGGCCCTGTGGGCTTGAGAGCTCTCCTCCACCCCTACCAAGACCACAAACCACACCTGGCCTTGGGTACAGCTCTGGACATGGGAATCCATGAGTGCTGAGAACTGACCTGAGGAGCAACTGATGCCTGCCCTATCTTAGCAGAATTGAAGGGTTAAGCACCACCAGGCCACTCCCCTGGAATTCTGTCTCCAACTGGGGCAAAAGAAATAACCATGAGAGGTCAGGCCCCGCCTCTCCCTGCCCCCAGTCTCTCCCTAAGCCTCTGTTTCAGTTTTCCTCCCGCTGTCTCCCTCCTCCTCTCTTTCCCTCCCTGCTGGGCTGGGGGCTGCTGAATTATCATTTCTCAGCTCTGCTAATGTGCTCCCTGCTGCGGGGAGGGATCATAATTCTGGGAGATGATTAAGTTTCAAATTGTTTTTCTTTGTGTTGTGTAGATGAGGCTTTAATATGGTCCCTCCCCAGACAGGGGGCCTGGACTGGCCCCAGCCGCCTGCCCCCATCTCCTCTCTAATAGACCAGGTCTGGGACTATGTCCTTTGGGGTCCCTGCTAAACTTTTGTCCAGGGGGTGATGGGGGCACCATTGTACCCTCGACTCAAAGGGGACTAGATACGATATAGTGGTGAGGAACGCTGGTTTTGAAGTCAGACAAATTAGAATTCAAATCCTAACTCTGCCACTTACTACCACCGTTATCTTGGATGAGTTACCTAAACTATCTGAGCCTCAGTTTCTTCATCTACTAATTGGGGATAATTTAATAGCTGCCTCATAGAGTACTTGTGTGGATTTAGATGATGCATGTAAGTGCTTAGCAGAGTGCTTGGCTCATGGTAAAATTTAGTAAATCTTAGTGGTTATTAATATACACATACCCCACCTGTGTGATCCTGCCTCCCTCATCCTCCTTAATTTTGTTCTTCAGTTCAGTAAATGTCTATCTAATGCCTAATATTTTCCAGGCCACTGTGCAATAGAGATGAAGTTATCTAGGTGTGAGGAGGTTAGTCTGCCTACTTATCTTCCCTAAAACACCCCTTCATTCACCTCATTCCCTCCTTTACAATTTAAATTCACTATCATTATACCCTCCCACCTACTTCTAGCTCTTCCTTCATTATTCCCACTCAATTCTTCCTTCTTTCACTGCAGTCTTATTACCTCACCTTGATTCTTATCCTCCTAACACACATTCATCTTTCACCTTTTACATCATTCTTAATCCCTTTTGGGGCCATCATAGGAAATAAAGGGGTTGAATTTTCAAATGGGGAGAGAGAATCCTGAGTAATATTCTGTGTGTGTGTGTGTGTGTGTGTGCATGTGTGTCTAAGGGTCACACATCACACATGAGTTCACATTCAGCAGTGAGTCTAGAGCCGACTTGTTAACTGTCATATTTGAACTGCTTATTTGCTTGTCTATCCCCTATGTATAAGCCATACAACCCTTGAAATAGAAGTCTATTTCTTAAACAAACTGAGGGTTAGGAAACCTGGGTGGTTCAGTCAGTTAAGCATCTGCCTTCAGCTCGGGTCATGACCTCAGGGTCCTGGGCTCCAGCCCCAAGTCAGCTCCCTGTTCCTCAGGGAGCCTGCTTCTCCCTCTCCCTCTGCCTGCTGCTCCCCTTGCTTGTGCTCTCTCTCTCTCTCTCTGTCAAATAAATAAATAAAATATTTTAGAAAACAAAACAAAAAACCAAACAGGGTTGATGGAAGGAAGGTGGGTGGGAGGATGGGGTAATTTGGTGGTGGGCATTAACGAGGGCACATGATGTGACAAGCACCAGGTATTATATTCAACTCATAAATCACTGCACACTACATCTGGATCTAGATATGTACTTTATGTTGGCTAATTGAATTTAAATTAAGAAAAAAAGAAGTCTATTTCTTTTTTTTTTTTTTAAGAAGTCTATTTCTTTACCTACCTTCCTTCCTGCTCTGCCCTGCCTCTATCTTTATTACACTCTGAATGGGAAAGCCTGCTGTTTGTCAGTAAGAAAAGCTGATTTATGATAATGTATTTTTGTCTCTGCTTAACTGGCTTTCTACCCTTCACCATACTGGCTTTTTTTGCCCAGTTTTTCCAAGATGTCATTTCACGACTCTTTGAGGGCTTCGTTCAGTGTAAAAACAGAAACTACTCTTTGTATTTTAAACTGAAAGAAAATTAATATAGGGAATTCAATGCTTGCAAAAACATTGAAAACACTTGTGGAATAGACTCCCAGTAACTGTACCAAGAAAGCTAATGCCAGGAGAGCTATATATGTATGCCATGATCAGAAAGATGGGACTCATCATGCCACCATTGAAACAACTAAAAGAACACATTGCCAGAGATTTGCCATCTAGGAATTAGAAGAGACAGGAAATTGGAATGGCTGTTACAGGAGAACCCCATGTCTACAGGATCCTGCTTGCCAGCAGAAAGCCCAAAATAGCAGAAAGAAGGCCTCTTCTTCCTTTTTGTCTTCCAGTCACACAAGTGCACTTAACTGCAAAGGAGTCAGGGAAATGTATTCTAGCTTTCTGGTAGTCTCTGTAACACAGTAGAAGAAAGTAGAATTCAGGATGCATGCCAGTTGACCATATTCAAACTAAGTTGGACTCTGCCCTTTAGAAGTTCACAAACTTGAGGAGATAACACCAGGATCAATGCAGATTGAAAGGATAAGTCAGATAGTTTCTGTGATGGACCAAACTTCAGCCTCATGAGGTCTGGGACCTTAGCAGTAAACTGATTCCAGACCTAATTTGGACTGTGGAGCTCAGACTCTGCTAATCGCTGGAGGAATAAAGCTGAGGGCAGTGTACTAAGGAGAGGGGAAGAGACGATGACCCATTTGTCCAAGACAGTTCTCATTTCTAGCAAAGGGCTGTACATGGTAATCTAGGGCCCTGGGCGCAGTCCCAAGAAAGCAAGGCCCATGTTCAGTGGCAGCTTTGCCCACACATTGATTGGTTTTGGTTTATGTGGCCTTATGTGGCTCACCTGTCACCTGCTTCAAGACCATCATTCTAAAATGATGCCACCAGGATCACCACTGGAAGAAGAAAAGCATGGAGGGAAAAGACGAGAGTGGGCCCATCTCTCCAGCAGGTGTACCTGTGCCCAGGAGTGTTTTACTGGGCAATTCTGAGGAACTGGCACCTTCCAGCTATCTATATCTTCTTCCTCCTACAATTCCAGATGTTTTGGCATCTCTCCTCTTCTATGACTCCAGGAATCAGGTCCAGGTTCTAAGACAAGGAAATAATGGCGGCCTCCAAAATCCCCAATAAATCACAAGTCCAAAAATGCCTTCAGTTTATATCTACTAAGTGAGTTTAAAGGTTTAGGTGTAAGGAGTAGACTGGCATTTCCGTATGGTCTTAAAGTGGAAGGTAACACATGCTGGTGGGTAAAGGCGTGTCCTCAAGAGTCCTGTCCTGAATTAGCCACTTACTAATGTATGACCTTGGGCCAATGATTTAATCTCTCTGAGCTTGTTCCCTTTCTGTAAAATGGGAATAATGAGTACTTATCTCACAAGATGGTTGGATAATTAATTGAAATAATAACACATAAATATGCATAAAGTGCTTAGCCCAATGCCTAGCATGTACTTAACTTTGAATAAATGGTAGCTGGTAGTATTTTTTTTTGTTTTTTTTTTTAAGATTTTATTTAGTTATTCATGAAAGTCACAGAGAGAGAGAGAGAGAGAGAGAGAGAGAGAGGCAGAGACACAGGCAGAAGGAGAAGCAGGCTCCACGCAGGGAGCCCGATGTGGGACTCGATCCCTGGACCCCAGGATCACGCCCTGGGCCAAAGGCAGGCGCTAAACCACTGAGGCACCCAGGGATCCCCCATATTTTTATTATTACTATCAATATCATATGTTCTGAGTGACAAAAATCTTCCATCTTAATAATCAGGAAATATATAGAAGAAGAGATTCTTGGAGTGCCTGGCTGGCTTAGTCAGAGGAGGATCCAGCTCTTGGTCTCAGAGTTGTGAGTTCAAGCCCCACATTCAGTGTAGAGATTATTTAAATAAGTAAAAACTTAAAAAGAGAGAGAGAGAGAGAGGTTTCCTTATGCAAAGCTTTCTCCAGAAATATGAGCTCTTAGTCACATTCTGGAAAAATGGGGAAGCAGATAGGCCAGGATGCAAGCCTGTTGCCTCCAGCTGAGCAGTCTGTCACCTTCAATCCTAATGCTGTCCCTGTGTGGTTCCAGTGGGCATCTTAACATGGCCCAGGAGGAGGGGAACATGGTGTCACTTGGGCAAGTGAGGAAGGGAGAGACTGGTGATGTTCAGAGGCCCAATATCAAAGCAGTTTGGAACATTTGGTCTGAACTTTTTTGCTCCTTTTTCTGCTCTGCTCTCCTTTCTCCAAATTTTCCAGCTTCATTTCAATTTTATTGAACATCTACTGGGCACCAGGCACTGTGCTAGGTACTGCTCGTACTATTAAGAACAGAGAGAAAGGCAGTTCCTAACCAACTGGCACTCTCAGTTGAATGGGGTTACAAACTATACAAATATATCACACAAATAACCACTTAACTATAGTTATAATAGGTACTTCCAAGGAAAATGTAAGAGAGTAATGTGAATGGATAATAGGGGAACTTAACCTCCCTTGTTAGTCTAGAAGAAGAGGGAAGAGGCAAAGAAGGCCAGATTAGACCTGAGGAATAAGAGTCAGCCAGCCAAGGATGGGGAAGTGCCCTGGGCAGAGTAACTTCCTGCCAAAATGTTAGATGATAACTCTATGGTGTGTTGTCTTGACCAGAGGTATTTGATTCTTAATTGGGGACTTCCAAAAGGATAACTATTTAATTGTGGGATTTTTGAGAAAAATGTGACCAGCTGACTGTTAGGATCAAGAGGCTTTCTCAACAGCATAAAAGCCAAACCACGTGGCCAGGAGGCCTATCTCTGGGTGATTGGTGTGCATGAGTGTGAGTGTGTATGTGTAGGAGTGTAAAAATGCATGTTTGTGATAGTGAATGTCAGTGCAGGTGTCTATGGATAAATGCAGAACTGTAACTAATTTGACATCTGGGCCAAACAGCAGAAACACATCTTTTTTTTTTTTTTTTTTTTTTTAAGATTTTATTTATTTATTCATGAGAGACAGAGAGAGGCAGAGACACGGGTAGAGGCAGAAGCAGGACCCATGCAGGGAGCCCAATGCGGGACTCAATTCCCAGGACTCCAGGATCACGCCCTGGGCTGAGGTGCCCAAACACTGAGCCACCCAGGTGTCCCCAGAAACATATCTTAAAATTCAGAGATACTCCAGCTCATGGTAGAATTGGGGGAGAAAAGAGAAAGAAAAGTGTTCCCTCATGTGCATACAAGAGCCCCAATAGTTGGATTCCTCACCCACAACTTTGGACATTCCAGATCATCCATCTCTGCCAAGTATCAGGGGCAAAATAGCCAACCCTGCTAGGAAAGCATTGGTGTTGAAGGTGGGGAAGGAGGAGAGGCTTTAAATTTCCACAGGCTGTTAGAAAGTATCTAAAATGTTGGCACCCTCTATATTTTTGTTCTTGGGCTCCTGGGGAGCATACCTTTTTGAGACTTTGAATATATACATGCATATATATGTGTATGAATGTTGGTTATATGTGTGTATACGTATGTGTGTATGTATATCATGTGTATATGTATATTATGTTTGTATAGGTATACTGTGTGTATATGTATGTATATTATGCACGTGTGTGTATATTACATGTGTGTATGCATGTGTGTATATGTATATTGTGCTTGTATATGTATATTAGGTATGTGTGTGTATGTAAATTATGTGTGTGCTTATGAATGGGTGATTGGGGACTACAATGTAAATTGTGATAATTAAGAACCCCTGTGTGTTTGGGGCCGGCAGGCATGTTCCTGTGCTTTTTCTCTCCCACTATGCCTATCTCTACTGATCTCACAAGGAACAGAGGCGGTGATTGTCTGCTGGTCAGGGCTGAGTACCTTCATATTAACAACAGTCTGAAAATGTACTGACCGCAACAAGGCAAACAAAAATAATATGCTCACGTTCACCTCCATTCCATAAAGCAAGTGGAACCTGGGCCCATTGCAGTGAATGAGCTTCAATAATTCATCCCAGCTGCCGATGTGATATTGATATAAAGCTAATTTAACATTGGGGGAACCAGGAGAGGTGAGGAGCAATTATGCCATCACCTGCAGCACATTCTGCTACCTCTCTGGTGCCACGGTAGAAAGCAGAATCCCAGAGTGCGAAAAGGGCCAGAGAGGTCAGTTGCCCCCTTTGCAGACAGTTGACTTTCTGAAGCTGTTAGGAGGGTGTTCTATTTTCTTCTTGATGATATTCCCTTTTTTTTTAAGGTTTTCATTTTTAAGTAATCTCTACACCCAACATGAGTCTCAAACGTATCACCCTGAGATCAAGTCACATAAACCACTGACTGAGCCAAACAGGCCCACTGATGATTTTTTTTTCCTTTTAAAGATTTTATTTATTTATTTGAAAAAGAGACACAGAGAGAGCACTAACAGGGGGAGTAGCAGGCAGAGGGGAAAGGAGAAGCAGGCTCCCCACTGAGCAGGGAGCCCAACTGGGGCTCTATCCCAGGACCCTCGGATCATAACCCAAGCTGAAATCAGACACTTAATCCACTGAGCCCCCCAGGCTCCCCCTTTTGCCACTTTATAGTTAGGTTGCCTTGGGCAAGTTACTTCTTTCCTTTAAGTCTCAGTTATCTCATCTATAAAATGGAGATGATAATGCCCCCCACTTTATAGAACTGTTGTGAAAAATTAAGTTAAATAATGTTCTAAAGTGCTTACCAGTGGTTGGCATATGCTGTCAATAAATTACTATTATTGCTATTCTGATTATCCTCAGATGCTCCAAGTTCATTATTACCCCCAGGCTTTATTTGGCACAATTTGTTCCCTCTGCCTGGATCACACCCCATTCTTTTTATTCATTTATATGCATCTTTCAAATAACAGTTGAAATGTATTCCCTGGAAGGACTTTCTTGACCCTTGTATCACTGGTTCTCAAACTTTAGTGCATCACTAATCACTGTGTGTGTGTATGCACACGCGCCTATTATAGAACCCATTACCAGTTTTAACAAATTACCATGGTAATATAAGGTGATAATATCAGGGGAAACCAAAACTAAATGAAAGATAGACAAGAATTCTCTCTACTATCTTTACAACTTTTCTGCCAATCTAAGATGGTTCCAAAGTAAAAAATTATTTATTTATTTATTTGTTTGTTTGTTTTAAAGATTTTATTTATTTAAGAGAGAGTGAGAGCCCAGGACCTTGAGATCATGACCTGAGTAGAAGGCACACTTAGCCAACTGAGCCACCCAGTTGCCCCTATTTATTTATTTATTTATTTATTTATTTATTTATTTTAAATATTTTATTTATTTATTCATGAGACACAGAGAGAGAGGGAGAGAGAGAGAGAGGCAGAGACACAGGCAGAGGGAGAAGCAGGCTCCATGCAGGGAGCCCGAAGTGGGACTTGATTCCAGGTCTCCAGGATCATGCCCTGGGCAGAAGGCAGGCGCTAAACCGCTGAGCCACCCAGGCGTCCCTATTTATTTATTTTTAAAGATTTTATTTATTTATTTATGAGAGACACACAGAGAGAAACAGAGAGGCAGAGACACAGGCAGAGGGAGAAGCAGGCTCCCTGCCAGGAGCCCGATATGGAACTCAATCCTGGTATTCTAGGATCATGCCTTGAGCTGAAGGCAGGTGCTCAACCACTGAGCCACCCAGGCGTCCCTGAACTTGTGGTTTTAAGTTCAAGCTCCACATTTGATATAGAGATTACTTTAAAAAATTAAATCTTGGGCAGCCCTGGTGGCTCAGTGGTTTAGCAATGCCTTCGGCCCGGGACATTATCCTGGAGACCTGGGATCGAGTCCCACATCCGGCTCCCTTCATGGAGCCTGCTTCTCCCTCTGCCTGTGTCTCTGCCTCTCTCTCTCTGTGTCTCTCATGAATAAATAAATAAAATCTTTTTAAAAAATTAAATCTTACAAAAAATTTAAACAGCAAGTTTCTGGGCTTCAACTTCAGAGCCTTTGACTCAGTAAGGAAATGGAAAAGCTGATCCTAAAATTCATATCGATTTACAAGGGACTCTGAGTAGCCAAAACAATCTCGAAAAAGAACAAAGTTGGACCACTCACTTTTCCTGATTTCAAAACTTACTACGAAGCTACAGTAATCAAAACAGTGTGACACTGTCATAGAGATAGATGTATAGATCAGTGAAAGAGAATTAGGAATCCAGAAATAAACTCTACACCTATGGTGAACTGATTTCAATAAGACTGACAAGACCAGCCAATAGTGGTGAAGAATAGTCTCTTCAACAAATAGTACTGGAGCAACTGGATAGGATATCCACATAACAAAATGAACAACAAAACAGAAAAACAAAAAAAAAAAAAATGAAGTTGGATCTCTATCTCATATTATATACAAAAATTAACTCCATGTGAATGGAAGGCCTAAATATAAGAGCTAAAACTATAAAACTCTTAGAAGAAAACTTAAAGGGCAAATCTTTATGACCTTGGGTTTGGCAATGGCTTCCTGATATAACACCAAAAGCACAAGCAACAAGAGAAAAAAAGGATAAATTAGACTTTCCCAAAATTTAAAACTTTTGTGCATCAAAGAACACCATCAAAAAAAAAAAAAAAAAAAAGGAAGACATATTTCCTTTCTTTTTTTCTTTCTTTCCTCCCAAATCATATATTCATTAAAGTTCTCATATACAGAATATATGAAGAACTCTTACAACTCAATGACAAAAAGACAACCTAATTAAAAATGGGCATAGGACTCAAAGGATTTGCACAGACATTTCTCCAAAGAAGATGCAAATCCGAACAGAATGAGAGAGCACTTCACACCCACTAGAATGTCCATAATAAAAAATAATAGAAGCACCTGGCTGGCTGAATCAGTAGAGCATGCAGCTTTTTTATCTTGGGGTTGTGAGTCTGAGCCCCATGTTGGGTATAGAGATTATGTAAAAATAAAATCTTTAAATAATATTAATAAAAGGAAAATAGCAAGTCTTGGCAAGGATCTAGCAACATTGGAGTTCTCATACAACTCTAGTCAGCATGTAAAATGGTATAGCTGCTATGGATAAGTTTGGTGCTTCCTTAAAAGGTTAAACATGGGGGCACCTAGGTGGCTCAGCGGTTGAGCATCTGCCTTTGGCTCAAGGTGTGATCCTGGGGTTCTGGGATCAAGTCCCTCATCAGGCTCCCCACAGGGAGCCTACTTCTCCCTCTGCCTATGTTTCATCCTCTCTCTGTGTCTCTCATGAATAAAAAAATAAAATCTTAAAAAAAAAAGTTAAACATGGAATTACTATATGACCCAGTAATTCCACTCCTAGGTGAATTGAGAACAGGTACTTAAACAAATCCTTGTCCAAGAATACCCACAGTAGCAATACTCACAATAGCCAAAAGGTAGAAATAAATTTCTGGTAGATAAATGGATAGACAAAATGTGATATATCCGTATAATGGAATATTATTCATCAATAAGAAGAAATGAATGAACCGCAAAAACACTGTGGTAAGTGAAAGAAGGAAAACACAAAAAGTCATGTATGATTTCATTCTATGAAATGTCCAGGATATGGGATGCCTGGGTGGCTCAACCATTGAGCGTCTGTCTTCAGCTCAGGGCATGATCCCGGAGATCTAGGACTGAGTCCTGCATGGGGCTCTCTGCTTCTCCTTCTGCCTGTGTCTCTGCCTCTCTCACTCTCTCTGTGTGTCTCTTATGAATAAATATATAAAATCTTAAAAAAAGAAAAAAAAGAAATGTCCAGGATAGGTAAGTCCATAGACAGGACGCAGATTAGCAGTTACCAGGAGATGTTGGGAGGAGGAATGGGGTGTGACTGCTTGTTGGGTATGGGGTTTCTTTTGGAGATTTTGAAAATGTTTTGGAATTAGATAGAGGTAAATGACAGCACAACACTGGGGTTGTACTAAATGCCACTGAAGTATACACTCTTAAATGGCTAATTGCATGTTAATTAATTTTGCTTCACTTTTTAAAAAAGCATATTCCTGGCCCCACCTTCCGAGCTTTTGACTCAGTGCATCTGGCACGAGGCCTAGGAATCTACATTTTGTACAAGTATCTCAGTTGTCTCTGACACAGGTAGCCCAGCTACCATATTTTGAGAAACTTTACTGAACTATGTTAAAACTTCTTTGATCCTCTCATAAAGACCCCTGAGCCTCTCCATTTGTAACACATCTCCTAATTGTACTTATCTGTCACCTCTTTCCCCCTAGACCATAAACTCCTTGAGTCAGGGTCCACATCTTCCTCATTCACCACAAGATCCTCAGCATTTGAAAAGCACCTGAACATTGAGTGTCATCAGCAGATATAGGGTGAATTGAATTACTAAACTGGATTAGCTGGAAGGGGTGAGGGTAATGGGGGGAAAAAATCTAAGGTGCCTCAAGCCCAGGAATCCAGAGTCTGTGTGGTGAGTCCAATGTTTGAACTCTATTCTCTTCAGGACTTCTGTCACATGACAAAGTGTATCAGCCCTTGGTGTGGAAATCAGCACACTCTGGTTTAGAAATGCCTTCCCCAGTACTGCATACTGGGCCCTTTATGGGAGGTACATCTAGGGAGCTCGTGGCCAAGCTGGGGTACGCGACTTTATTCTGAGACCTGTGGACATGGTATGCAGAGGTGCACACCCCAGTTGGCATCTCCTGGCTGGAAGACCTTGGCCAGGTTTTCCTGGCTTCCTGGCTAATCTCAGCGTCTTTTGGCTGGGTAGCAGGTCTCATTCTTGGCTGCTTCCACAGTGCCTTAGAGCACATAGTCAGCAGAATGGCTTTCCTCATTGCCACTGAGCTGGGCCTGAGCCATCGACTGTGTCCTGTGCTGATTTCTGAGGCCACATCCACACTGGAAGTATGATGTAGCCATGAGGGTATAGGTAAGACATCTCAGGGACTGCCTGAAGCCTCATGCCTGGGCCTCCCATATGGGGCCTACACAAATGCAATTTTCCCCTTACTGCTCTTATCCCTCTCGTCCAAGTCCCCAGAGTCCTCCTCCTCCCTTTGTCTTCTCTGAGTGGGAGAGTGAAGTTTTCTGACTCTGCACTAAGTTTATGAATGTCAATCATAACATCATATCTTCTTTTTTTTTATTTATTTATGATAGTCACAGAGAGAGAGAGAGAGAGGCAGAGACAAAGGCGGAGGGAGAAGCAGGCTCCATGCACCAGGAGCCCGATGTGGGATTCGATCCCGGGTCTCCAGGATCGCGCCCTGGGCCAAAGGCAGGCGCCAAACCGCTGCGCCACCCAGGGATCCCAACATCATATCTTCTTACCACATGTAGGAGTTCCAGAAGACATCATATATGGATGAAGGGTTAAGGGCATGTGCATTTCCAGGTTGAGCTTAGTACCAAATCACAGAGTCCTAGATATGCAGCCATACGCTGTCCCGCAAGGAGAGTTCCATGTAGCATGTGCAGAGAAGCTTGGACTGGATGGGATATATATCAGGAAGGAATGGGAATTCAGTATGTACTTCACAAAGGATGATGCTGTGCAATACATCTCACATTTGGAGTAATTCCACCATCCCACTCCAGACTGGAGATACAGCCTTTAGCCTCAACACAATAGGTTTTATGGGGCTTGGTCTGTGGTCATCATGGTTTCTTACATTCAAATGGTCCCATTCAGTGGTCTGTAGGTCTCTATTACCTAGAGGCATCCTCAAATATAACAGACTGCCCAACAAGGGGGTGAATTCTCTGCACCTGTCAGGGAAGCCTGTAGGAATGAGGTAGGAGACAGGATGAGACAACCTCAAGATCCTTTCCATGTCTGGGCCTATGTTCTAAGTTTCAATGGATAGTGTTCTAAGGTGTCAGACATCCTGAAGCACTCATTTCTAGTCTTCTCTTCTGCCTAGTGGAAAAGAGGGTACCCCCTTTCTGCCAGGCAGAGGGTCAGTCCTGGGAAACATGAAGGAGCAGCTGGACAATGGGTGGGGGTGAGATAGGATGAGGATGAGAAAGGCCTAGATATGTGTCCTGGTTCTAGTCTACTTGAGCAAACCTCTTAACTACTCTCTGCCTCTGTTTCCTCATTTGGAAAATGTATCAGAAAAATAATCATTCCCGTTTTATAGATGAGGGATCTGAGGCTCAGAGAATTCCTGCATTCAGGATTCAAACTTCAGTTGACTGCAAGGTTGAAGCTCTTCCTTATTAAGAATTACTACTGAGGTGGGGGTGTGCAGGATGAATTGGGGGGAGGAAGAGATCCTGTAAAGTATTAAATGCGGACATCCACAGTCACGTATTTTCTGGTTTCCAAATTGTTAAACCAAGAGCAAGTGTTTTAGCTTGAAGGGAACGCGGTATTGTGGGTGGGCTGGAAGGAGAAAGGATGGAGACGCAATATGACTTGACTGTCTCATGCTGTTTCTTTCTCGGGTTTACAGCCTCCGGCAGGCCCCAAGCAGAGAAAGTGCCACGTTAGCGCGTGGCTAGGGCGCCTGTCCCCCAAGATGAGACCCCCAAGGTGCAGGCCTTTTCTGCAGGGTGCCACTGACTCTCCCTACACCGCCCGCACTCCTCCCCCCAAGCCAAGGTTTGGAGGAGGGCTGATGGGGTGCAGCGGTTGCCACAGTTTATGCTCCTCCAGAGCTACGGAGCAAGATTTCCCCAAAAAGCCATATTAAATAAATAAAAGGAAATTCAGCAGATGGGAACATGAATCAATGAAAACTCCCATATGAGTGCAAAGATTTATGTCAAAAAACAAAACATCAACATCTGGGAGCTGCCGCGTCTCCTCTTGGCTGCTCGCTCGGAATGGATTCTCACTGTCGCTTTCCGCCTCTTTCTGGCCCTGGGAGAGGACAGAGAAATAAGGAATGAAGCCCATTTAAAAAATAGTCATTTTTAATCAGGAATGAACGCTGTTTTCCCCCTCAAGGCTGGAGAGAACGTGATCGGGCGGCGGGGCTGCGGCGCCCGGCTCCGGGATCGCGGGGAGACAGAGCCCCCTGCCGGACGCGAAGGGCCGCCCCCGCGCCCGCCGCCCCCGCACCCCTCCCGAGCCCGTCACCTCCGGATCGCAGCTGCCGGGCAGCGCGGGCGCGCACCCGGGGGCCTCCGCACTGCGGCCGGGCCCAGCGGCTCGGTGGCTCCCGCCCCAGCCCGCCGCGTAGGCGGGGGGCCGCGCGGGGCCGGAGCGGAGGCTGCAGCCTCTCGCCAGCGCAGCCCGCTGCCCCTGGGGCCAGAGCCAGCCTCCGCGTGGGTTTCCGGGGAGAAGAATTGCCGACATGCGTGCGGCGAAAGAGGAAGCCAGGCCTGAGGGACGTGCGGCTCGGATCAAAGGCCGCAGGTAGCTCTAAGGCCTGGCCACACAGGCATTATGAGGGCAGGCCCTGGATCCTGATATCCGGGTTCAGATCCACTTCTGCCACGCCAGCTGTGTGCCCTTGAGCAATTTAACTTCCCTGGGCCAGGGTTTCATTATCTGTAAAAAGGGAATAATAGCACCAGCCTCCTAGGGGACTTGTAAACAGTATATGAGAAAACACATGTCCTTAGTACATTGCTCATATACATAAAATGGAATGTTCGCTATTATCATTAGGCTAAAGGCTCCAATCCTCATCATAGTCTGCAAGGCTCTGCCTAACGCATGCTGCTAGCACTGTGGCCTTCATCACCGAGTTTTGGCTGCATTCATCTCCTCTGGCTGCATTTAACCATCCAACAGCCTAGTTCCCTTCTGCCTCAGGACCTTTGCATGTACTGCTTCATCTGTTTGGCAGGGTATTTTCCACCTTCCACTTCAAACCAGCCTCACCTTTCTTAGAACTTGAATTTACTGGGGATCCCTGGGTGGTTCAGCGGTTTAGCGCCTGCCTTTGACCCAGGGTGTGATTCTGGAGTCCCGGGATGGAGTCCCACATCGGGCTCCCTGCATGGAGCCTGCTTCTCCCTCTGCCTGTGTCTCTGCCTCTCTCTCTCTCTCTGTGTCTCTCATGAATAAATAAATAAAATTAAAAAAAAAAAAAAAGAACTTGAATTTACTTGTCGCATCATCCGGGAAACTCATCCTGATTTGCCCCTCCCCCAGATGTAGCTAGCCTCTGCTCTATACTTCCTTTTTTTTTTTTTTTTTTTTAAGATTTTATTTATTCATGAAAGACAGAGAGAGAGAGAGAGAGAGAGAGAGACAGGCAGAGGGAGAAGCAGGCTCCATGCAGGGAGCCGGATGTGGGACTTGATCCTGGGACTCCAGGATCACACCTGAGCTGAAGGTGGCTCTAGACCACTGAGCCACCCAGGCAGGGATCCCTACCCTATACTTTCATAGCAGCCCGGGCTTCTCCTTGCTAACAGTGCTCCTAGTTGAAATGTATCCCCAGTTTTGTTATGTTTAATGTCCACCGCCCCCTGAAGAGTTTGCTCCAGGAGGCCAGAAGCCCATCCCATTGCATTCATCTGCCATCTCCAAGCCCCAGAACAGTGATTGGCTTGGGTTCTCTATTTGTTGTAAGTGATCCAGGGTGGACGGTGAGACCCTGAGGCGGGAGAGAATCTTACGTCTTCTATACTGTTTCACCAGTTCATTCCAACAATGGCATTCAAACAGGGGCACATTCTGCTGTAGAGTCAGAGCTCCTACTTGTTTGGCCTTGCTAGCTCAGAGCAAACAGCTCTGAAATTACCCCCCCTGCCCACGACCCCCTTTGGCAGTGGGTGTGAGCAACTCATCACGTTGCTGCCAGTAGGAGTTCTGCCACCCAGAAGCAGAGAGGCAGGTGGGAGCAAGGGGCTAAGGGGCAGGTGAAAGTTGTACACTCCACTTCACACATTGAGCTTAATGAGGAATGTTCACAAGAGTGGCAAAGGAGACCTGTAACAGCTCAGCTAAAAACAGGAGTGCCTCTGGCTTCTGTGCTGCCAAATCCCCGGCACTGGAGGGAGGCCCCTGCCTAAGCCAGCCTCAGCACCCTGAGGGTGCTGTTCTCACCTTTCACACCCACCTCAAAGCTCCACTGATCCGGCTACATCTCCTCTCACTACCCCTGGGGCTTTTTTTTTTAAAAGGTTGGATTCACATCCTTCATTTGCTCTCTTAATGGCAGCCCTGCCTGCTCTCCTGGATTCCAAGAGTCAGCCAGCAAAGGGTTTGGAGGCTTAGGGGGCGTGGGGGGAGCTGTTCTTCAGAGTTTTCTCTGCAGAGGCCTGGCTGAGGTTAGGTGGGGGCTCCTTTCGAAGATTCAATGAGACCACCCTTCTCTGTTCAGGTCCCCTCCATTTTCTATGTCTCAGAAAGCTGCATCTTCCAGCAGTGCCTGGTGAATTCTGACAGGTGGATGGATCTGAGGTCACAGCAGGACATCTAATGGAAAAGTCTAGTAGATGATGTCAGGCTAGAACTCAAGAAAAAGAACAAGGGTAAAGCTAATAACTGTTGTCATCTATTGAGTTCTTTCTGTGTGCCAGGCGCTGTGCTAACAAAGCACTTTATATGTGATTGCTCAGTGTATCCTCACATCAACCCTGTCAGGAAGGTACCAGTACTGTCCCCATTTCGCAGATGTGGAATTTAGGCTAAAAAATTTCAAGTCACTTTGCCAAATTCGCACAGCTAGAAAGTGGTGGGGGATTCAAGTCCAGGCTGTTATGACTCTGGAATTCAAACTCTTAACCACTCTCCTCTCCTTCAGGAGCCAACAATACAGAAGAGTTCAAGAAAAGGGCAATGGACAGAGAACTGAAACATAGGCAATGCTTGGACTCCAGGTCAGGAGGAGGAAAAGGCAATGGCAGACACAGAATGATAGGGAGGTAAACAAACACAGGAGATGCAGTGCAAGGGAATCTGGAGAGGAAACAGATTCAAGGGCCTGATGCAAAAGATGGTGATTTTTTTTTTTATCAGTCCTGGGGCCTAGGTAAGTGTGGGAGTATCAGGTACCTTTGGGGAATCTGTGCAGATCACAAGAAATCCAGAAAGAAAGTTAGAGAGAGGAGACTCACTTGATTGAGTCCTAAGTCTACAGTCCTGGTCTTTCCAGCTGCAGCCTGCCTTTGGGGTGCATTAGATCCCCCCGCCCCTGTATCCTGATAAAGCTTTTCCAAAAAGGTAGCTTTCAATGAATTTCTAATATTTGCAGTAAAAGTCAAGACTAATGTGAGAGCAGAGAGGGGAGTCGAGCTAACCCTGAGTTCAAGGTTTCTTTCCTGAATGGCTTGCGGAAATGATACAATTGACAGAAATAAGGAACTGGGATGATGAGGCCGTTTTGTATGTGGAATTAAGGAGTGGACAGTCAACTGAGTCAAGTGCTCTGGGCCTAGGAGATTGATTGAGCAATGGCTCACTGGTGGTTAATGAGGTGGTCTTTGATGACCGCACTGACAGCTGTGTCAAAAGAATAGTGATGGAAGCTGGGAGACAAAGCTGAAAAGCAAAGGAGTGGAGAAGTCATGGGAGGCAGTATGTGTGCTACTTAATTAAGAAACCTGGCAGTAGAGAGAAAGAAACAGAATGATAGCTGAAAAGGGCAGGAGGATCAAATAAAGGATTTTCCCCCCAAGATAGGAAAGGTTCTTGTATATTTCATAGGAGGAAAGAAAATAACTAGTAGAGAAACATATGCTTTGGCATGAGGGTCAGGATAATTATAGAGACAGGGTTCTAGAAAAGACAGGAAGAGAATGGGACTAAGAGCAAACACAGAGTTTGGTCTTAGAACAAAGGGAAGAGACAGACCTCTCCAAGTGAGTCTATGTTCTTGTCATTTCCTCTAACTCATATTCATGCCTTACATTTATTTGTATAATGTGCAACTAAACATCCACAGCTATGCTCATAGCAGCTCTCAAGTGAGAACTTTCTTCATTATCACCATTTATTGACCATGTATGTGCCAGGCAATGTATGTACTGTTATCTCACAAGGAGGCTATAATTGTCATTCCCATCTTACAGATGAGGAAAGTGAGGGAATAGATTTTATCATTTATTTTAAGCCTTTTAGTACTGTTTGACTTTTCCCTAGAATAGGGGCTCCTTTTTAACCAACCATCACTTAACTGAGGGTAAAATCCATTGAGCCTGGCCTGCTCCCTGTTCTTGGCAGGCAGGCTCTTCCTGAACACACTTTACACTTAAGTACAAATTGTTTGACCACCTGACCAGCCTCATGTCCATATCCTACCAGGTAGCAGGCTTCCTATGATATGTTTTTTTTTTTTTTTAAGATTTATTTATTATTGGTTGAGGAAGAGGCAGAGGGAGAGAATCTCCAGCAGATTTCCTGCTGAGTGTAGAGCCCGACTCAGGGTTCCATTCCACAACCCTAAGATCATAATCTGAGCCAAAATCAAGAGTCAGGTACACAACTGACTGAGCTATCCAGGAGTCTGGGTTCTTTCATGTTCTTTTCAAAATAAAAACAAACAAAAACTTGTAAAAGGAGCTTTTTTAAAAAATGAAAATTTCCACTAATAGGGGTGACTGGCTCAGTCAGTAGATTATGCCACTCTTTTTTTTTTTTTTTTAATTCATGAGAGACACACAGAGAGATGCAGAGACATAGGCAGGAGAAGCAGGCTCGTTGCAGAGAGTCTGATGTGGGACTTGATGCCTGCACTCGGGATCACACCCTGAGCCGAAGGCAGACGCTCATCCGCTGAGCCACCCAGGCCTCCCGATCATGCCACTTTTGATCTCAGAGTACTTAAAAAAAAAAAAATCTTAAAAAAAAATCCCCACTAATAAAGTGCAAAAAGAACTTGTATCATTGCTAAGGTGATGACTCAGTCTCAGTGACAAAGGTGAAGTTGATCACTGGAAAGAAGGTTCTGGGTGAAAATGAAGATTTGACCCCCTCCAACCCATCCCCCACATAGCAGCCAATAGTCTGTGTAGGATCCATCTGGCTTGATCATGCTCCTTCTTCCTTCCTTGGTGTCCCATGCCCTTTGGACAGAGTCCAGACATCTTGAGGCATTTACAAGACTTTATGATCTGGCCCCATTTATCTTTCCAGACTAAAGGGCTATCACTATCCCATACTACCCCCTCCACCCCCAACTATAGCCACACTGATCTTTTTTTTTTTTTAAGATTTTATTTATTTATTCATGAGAGACACACAGAGAGGGGCAGAGACAGGCAGAAGGAGACACAGGCTCCCTATGGGGAGCCCAATCTGGGACTCGATCCCAGAACCCCAGGATCACGATCTGAGCCAAAGGCAGACCCTCAACCACTGAGCCACCCAGGTGCCCCCAGCCACACTGATCTTAAATTGTGCTCTCTTTGCCTCTCTGGGGCTTTGCACCAGCTGTTTCCCCTACCTGAACTGCTTGCTCTTCCCTTCATCTGGTTAGTTCCCAGACCTAGTCATAGAGGTTCATCAGTTAAGATGTTGCTGTTTCCAGGAAGTCTTCCTGACATCCATCCATAGATGTTCTCATAGCACCCTGTACTTTCCCCACTAAGCCACACTTCCTAGTATTTGTGCTGATGTGTCTTCTCTTCATTGCTTGAGAGCTGACTCTATGAACTGCTTTATCCAATGGAGTATAGGTGCAGGCCCCAGCTTAAGGCTTAATAAACCTGGCAGCTTGTACTTTTGGACATTCAGAAGCTCTGAGCCACCATTTAAGTTCAGCTGCTCAGCCGGAGAGGCCCTGACACCACATGGAGAATAGAGGGTCAGCCATTCCAGTGTCCTAGTTGAAACTTCATGACTCCAACTGCAGTTGCCATCTGACTGTCACCTCATGAGAGACCTGAAGTGAGACCAGAATTGCCCAGCTGAGCCCAGTCAGTTCATAGAACTGTGAGAGATAATAATAGTTTTAAGCCACCAAATTTCAGAGCATTTGTTATGCTGCAGTAGCTAAAACACCATGCCGTATTTTAATTGTCTACTGAGTCCGTCTGCCCTGCTAGACTATTTTCTCTGTGAGGACAGGGACCACATCCATTTTTTTAAAAAAAGATTTTATTTATGTATTTGAGAGACAGCGTGAGTAGGGGGAGATCAGAGGGAAAGAGAGAGAGGGATAAGCAGACTTCCCACTGAGCAGGGAGCCTGATGTTAGCCTCAACCACATCCATTTTTTTTTTTTTTTAAGTGTGAGGAGGCACCTGGGTGGTTCAGTCAGTTAAGTGTTTGCCTTGGACTCAGGCCATGATCTCATGGGTCCTCAGATCAAGTCCCACGTTGGGCTCCCCACTCAGCAGGCAATCTGCTTCTCTCTCTCCCTCTGCCCCTCCGTGCTGTTCATGCACTCTCTCTCTCTCTCTCTCTCAAATAAAATCTTTTAAAAAAAAAAAAAAAGGTCACCATCAAAATAAAATTCCCATTCCAGAGAATTTGAGTTGGTCTGGGGTGCAGCTGGTTGTCTACCTTAGGCTCAGGTCATGCTCCCAGGAGTCCTGGGATTGAGTCTCACCTGGCTCTCCCTGCTCAGTCGGGAGTCTGCTTCTCCCTCTGCCCCTACCCCTGATTGTCCTATCTATTTCTCTCTCTCTGAGATTTATTTAATAAATAAGTAAAATCTTTTTAAAAAATTGTAATATAGTCAGGACATTTTCTATAGCATAAGCACTAATATATTTGCTTTTTATTTTTTTAAATATATATTTTAAAGATTTTATTTATTTATTCATGAGAGACACACAGAGAGAGAGAGGCAGAGACACAGGCAGAGGGAGAAGCAGGCTCCATGCAGGTAGCCCAATGCAGGACTCGATCCCAGGTCTCCAGGATCACACCCCGGGCCGAAGGCGGTGCTAGACTGCTGGGCCACCAGAGCTGCCCGCACTAATATATTTGATTAAATTCAGAATCTCTACAAAAACAAAGACAATAAAAAAAAAAATGTCTAGTACTCACTGTGAATATACGGTGTCATCAACAAAAGGTGAAAAGCTGGATATCTGGGCAGTAGGTTCCTAATATTAAGTTAGACAGTTTCTAGGATCGAGTCAAATTGATTGGGCCACAAGCCCACAACAGACAGCAACCTTGGGACCTGAAGAGAGTAGCCAGTGACTAAGCCAACAAAGCTAAAGATAAGGGAAGAAAGCTGTCATTCTGATGGTGCTCCTCGGGGCAGCACTGAATAGGTGATCTGGTGTGCTAGTGAGGACTCCAGCTGCCCTGCCATCGACCCCTCCCACAAGTGGTTAGTGTTTAGATTTCTTTTTTTTTTTAATATTGTTCTTATTTTATTGTTAACTTCATTATTTTTTTTAATTTTTATTTATTTATGATAGTCACACAGAGAGAGAGAGAGGCAGAGACATAGACAGAGGGAGAAGCAGGCTCCATGCACCGGGAGCCCGACATGGGATTCAATTCCAGGTCTCCAGGATCGCGCCCTGGGCCAAAGGCAGGCGCTAAACCGCTGCGCCACCCAGGGATCCCAGTATTTAGATCTCTAGTGACAAGAGACATCATAATGTCATTTTACACAGGGAAACAGGACACCTTATCTTCACAATTTTTTCAACTAGCTTCAGATATGAAGAGCCCTCAGTGTTTGTATGTGGAATGAATACATTCCTACCCAAATCAATAAGTCCCCGATTGGGGTCTGGTGCTCTTGTCTGTAATCAGCAGCAGCACAAGGTGTCCAGTCAAGAGACATTGTTTGACAATTTATGTCAAGTTCTATGTGGGCCACAAAATGGGCAAATGCCATCCCTCCCCTGAGGGAAAGAACTGGGGAGAGTAGACTTACACAAATGAGATAATTAAATAACAGGACAACATATAATTACTGCTAAATTGTGTGGTAAGAAATTAAGTGCTACAGGAATTGGGAAAAGCAGAGAACAGTGAGGGCTCAAACAGTTGGGGAGTCATCACTGAAGAGCTGGATGTGGCCCAGCTCTTGAAAAGAACTGCAGACAGGATGACAGGAGGAAAGGTGCAGAAGTCCCAGGAGGAAGAACAGAGCCAAACCAGCACGCTGGTTATTTTGAGGCAGCAACACAAGGAATGTGAAAGGTGGCTGCCCCAAATCCCAAAGCAACGGTATCTCTGAATAGTTTCCCAATATTTGCACTCCTGGGCCTTTATTTTTTGTTTCTTTCGCTTCCAATTGCTTTCTCCCTTCTCCACCTAGCAAACTCTTCACTCCTATGTAAAGGTCCAGCTCAAATGCAACTACTTTTCTGAATCGTGCCTCAGTACCCCATAACGCAGCGCTCATGCTTCTATTGGAACCTATCGTTTTCGCCTACTCACCTCCACCGCTGCAATGAACAGTCACTTATGTTAGGCTTACTACGTGCTACAGGCTATGCTAAACATTTTATTTTATTTAAAGATTTTATTTATTTATTCATGAGAGACACAGGCAGAGGAAGAAGCGGGCTCCATGCAGGGAGCCTGACGTGGGACTTGATCCCGAGTCTCCAGGATCACGCCCTGGGCTGAAGGCGGCGCTAAACCGCTGGGCCACCGGGGCTGCCCTAAACATTTTAAATGTACTATTTATCCTCAACACTTTCATAAGGTATTCTGTCTATCTTATAAAGAACCTGAGGCTTAAAGTGCTTAAGTAAACTGCCCAAGAACACATAGGAAGTAAGAAAGCTACGATTCAAGCCATTTGTGGAACACCAGAGGCCCTTCTTAAAACACTGGACCGTGTGTTCGTCGAGGCTACAAATGTTCTTTACTCATCTGTCATCTCAGATTCTAGGATGGAGGCTGCCATATGGCTCAAATAGTGTTGAACAAATAAAACTTCCTATCACATGCCAAGGTCTAAAAATAGGTGATCCCAGCAAACTGTTCCCGCAGGTGTAGCCTTCCACCCAACCAAAAGCCACGTATCTGGGGGGAAAAGAGGATAGTGGAAGTATAAGCATCCTACATTTGAATGAGTTCCTTCATTTTATAGCTTCTAGTGTGGTGAAAGAACCTTTCTCTTCCACACAAAATGCACAGATAACACTGGGTGGGTCTGAGGATGAGGACTCTAACAGTGTGTGTGGGTGGCGGAGGGAGTCTCCTCTTAGGTATTTCGAAAGCAACTCAGGTTGTTTCTGTCAAGGCAGGAAAGACTAGTCGAAATCCTCCCATCAGATCCTTATCAAGGCACAGGCCGAGGCCCAGAGAGGGGAAGGGGTCGTGAGGAGCATCCACGGCGACACAACGCTGAGCCAGAGCTGGAAGCCCGGAGGCAGAACGCTCACCCCACGCCGTCGGTCTGGGCCGGGGCGGCTGGGACTCCCGGCTTCCCGTCGGACGCTCGCGCTCCTCTCCTCCCCCCACCGGCCCCGGCTTCCTTCCACCGCCTCGTCCAGTGGCGGGGCTGGGGAACACTGTCCCCGTTCGCGTTTCCACGCCGTTTGCAAAGTCCTCCTCAGCTACGAGGCCGCCCTAGCCCTGCGTCCCCGCAGTCCCTTTCCTGACGCGGCCCGGCTTGGCCACCAGCGACCTCCCGCCGCCGCGCGCTCTCCCCTCCGGGCGGGCGGCCCCTCCGCCACGGGGAGGTGGGGCCCACGTCCCTGCCCTTGCCGCAGTTCACCTCCTCGCAGCCCCAAAGACGCCCGCACCCCCACTTCCGGCAGCGCGGCGCGCGCCTTCCGGCTGCTCTCCTTTCTAATTGGCCGGCCGAGCGCTTCCTCAGTCCGCGGCCCCGCGGAGGGTGCCGGAGCGGCCCGTCGAGCCGCCGCCCCGGGGTCTGGGCTCGGCCTCCGGACTGCGAGTTCCCTATGCTGTTGGCGACATGTGGCGCCTCCCGGGACTCCTGGGCCGAGGTAAGGGGCGCCAGAGCCGCGGGTCGTTAGGCAGCTGAGACTTCGAACGGGAGGAAGAGGCCCGGCCAGAGGACGCAGCCCGAGCACTAGCAGGCGGGGTTGGAGGTGAGGGAAGGCAGGGCCTAGGGGGGGCGGGGCTGCACCCGCCAGTCAGGGGCCGCGGGAGTTCGAGGTGTGGGTGGGGCTCAGGGGAAGAGGGTGGAGCTTAGAGTCTCGGAGATGGGCGGGGTTATTGGAGGGGGAGGAGTCAAATAGCTGGTGCTCCGCGTCTTTGAAAGATGAGGCGGGGCCAGTGGGAAGGGGCGGGATTTGGGGACGGGGAGCTTCAAACACGGAGGGAGTTTGTGTGTGCATGTCTGGTAATTTTGTTGTAACAGTAATTGTCAGCGCTGGGAGGACATCAGAACACCTGGGGAGCATCTTCAAAATATGCCCTGAGTGATCCTGGTTTATTGGTTCAGGATGGCACTTCAGAAACTGTACTAAGCAAGAGCCCCACGTATGTGCCTGTTTAAGAACTGCCTCATTTCTGTGTATGTCGAGGTGATTGATCTTTGTTGTTCTACACAGTTCTTCCCCGACTGCTGGGACCTGGCCTCCGCGGGGTAACGCCCAAGTCCACCAACCCAGATGGGTCTCAGACCGCCTCGTCCAACCTGCTGGTCCCTGTGACCAGATTTGACAGGTGAGATACTTCCATTCTGTCACCCTCTGGTCTCCTCCTCTCACTTGGGATAGAAGTTGATAACCTTTCTTGCTTTATCTAGGGCAGGCCCCCATGGCCCAGGCCCAGGCACAAACAGGGGCCCAAGGTCCCATGGATGGAAGGATGCTTTCCAGTGGATATCTACCCGTGTTTCCTCAAACTCCTTGTGGGATGCCCTATCATGGGTAAGGCTTCTCTAGCTCTGTACTTGGCCTTCTGTGTGGATGAGAATGATCCTGCATGGGAATAGAGCCTAGAAACAAGAGCTAGGGCATCATTGTCCCCACACTCAAAATTTGATTAACCCATGGCATTGGAGCCTATTTGGGGAAGTATTGCTGCTTCTCATCCCCCTGCCCTATTCCTCCTTTTTCCAATAAACATTTTTTAATACCTCTGAGCCAGGCATTTTTCTTAGGTGCTAGTGACACAGTGGAGAATACGATAGATATGATTTTTGCCTTGATGAAGCTTACAATGAATAATACTAATTAGCTAACTTCTTATGTATTAATGCAAATATTATATATGCATTACCATATTTAATCCTTAGAAATATCTTGGAAGGGAAATATAATCTCCATTTTATAGATAAGGGAAGTCAGGTTCTGAAACTTTAGGTAACATGCTTAAGGTCATAAGCTATGAAGTAGGGAAGCCATTTCTTCAGGAGCTCATGCTCTTAGCTTCTGTGCTCTACAGCTTATTGTTTATTTCTCTGTGTACTCAAATTCTTTCTCCCTCAATGAAGATGTAAACTCCATGAGGACAGAGGCTGTAACTTGTCTTTGCCAGTGTACCCAGCACCTGTTGTAATAAGTATTTGGGTGTGCACAGGACAGATCCTGGTCCATGATTAGTTGCTCAAAAAATATTTGTTGACCCTGATCTATAAAGTCAGTGCTCAGTAGCGCACACTAGGTCCAACAAGGCAGAATCTCTGCCATGCAGGCTCTGCACATGTGCCTCTGCTTCTGTCACATGTCTTCCCTATCACTTCCATGCTGTGTACTTTGGACAGGTGACTTGACTTCCCTGAGCATCAGTTGACTCATCTGTATATTGGTGTCATCAACAGAATGGAGCCTGGAGTCTCCATGGCAGGGCCACTTCTCTCTGTGGAGCTGTGGACTAGGGGCATAGCGTACCTTGGAGAGCAGAGCATTTTCCCAATTTGTCAAAGGTTGGAGCCCTAGAGCAATTCCACAGAGAGTCCTTCTAGAAACTGGACCTGGAATCCAGGGGTTTTAATGCTGTCCCTCACTGCCTTTGTGAAAGGTCCTGAGTACAAGCTGTCCCCACTGCCATGGATACACGTCCCTGTTATTACATGCTGGCACCTTCCCTTCCTTCTGGCTTCAGCTCACCCATCACCCCTACAGAGAGGCTTTCCTTGATGCCCTATTTTGTCAGACCTCCCTCTTATGCTTTGTGTAAACTCCTGGTTTGTTTCTTTTTTGGCATTTATCATAAAGTTATTGTGCTTATTTCTCTGTGTACTCGAATTTTGTTTTTCTCCCTCAGTGAAAATGTAAACTGCATGAGGACAGAGACTGTAACTTGTCTTTACCAGCGTACCCAAAGCCTATTGTAATAAATACGTATTGGGTGTGTACAGGAAGGGACAGAGAAAAGCAAACACTCACTGGGCTAGGAGCTAGCTTAGGTCTTCCACAGACCTGTCAGAGAAGAGACACCTTCGGCAAGTCTGTACCTGTGAATGTGTCTGTAGTGGGGTGGCTTGGGCAGAGGGAAGGGAAGAGTTGTACTCCAGGCTAGGGAAAGAGACTGAACCTGATGGGGACCTGTAACCTGTCACTGCATTTGTGGCCAAGCCCCAGCTTACCACGTTATTTCTTGCCTGCTTAGACTTTATTTATTCACTAACTCATTATGCATTTAATAAATACATGCATGTATATATTAGTTCTTTATCTTAGTATTCTCCTAGGCTCCGGGGATACATTGATGAGCAAAGCAGACATGATTCCTACCCTCGTAGTGCTTAGAGACTAACAGGAGAGACAGACCTTAGCTAAATAATTGTTGAGGTGATGATTTAAGTACCAGGGTGACCAGGGCTCTACAGGGGAAGTGTGGGCACTGGGAGAGTATGAGTTGGCCTCAGCCAGGAGTCTGGAAAGGTTTCTCAAGGAAGTGATGTGTGAGCTGCAGGATGAGGCTGGAGGAGGTGATGAGTGCAAAGCCGGGCCCTGACGTGCTGTCTTTCCCAGGGCACCCTGGCTGTGCTGGCCCTGCAGCTGGCAAGGCAGATCCACTTCCAGTCATCCCTACCAGCAGGACCTCAGCAAGTGGAGCGTGGCTCTTGGCACAGTCCCCTGGACCATTTCCTTTCGTCTCCCTTGTGGCATCCGTGCTCCTGTGAGTTCTTAGTCCCAGGGACAGGAGGGCTAGGCTGAGAGTTTCTCTGGGCCAGGAAGCATCTCTGACACACCTCAGGAAAAGAGCCATCAGCAGCTCCTTGCCTTTCCTATCTGAAGTCAGAGGAAGGAGAATGTGAGGAAGTTCTATCCACCCAGGGTGTGGGCCACACCTGCCCTTCAGTGTCCTCCCATGTCCTCCCCTCACCTCCCATGGAGGGAGCCCCGCAGGGATCCAGGCCACTTTAGATCCTGGGTGTGGCTTCCTGCTTACCACTCAGCCAGTTGGGGCATTCTCTGGCTAGTCATTCATTAATAAATGAATCTTCATTGAATAGCTATTATGTACCATGGTACCCAGGCAGTGCTGCCTAGTGGTTAAGGCCCTAGAATTAGTGTCAGGGTTCAAGCCCCAAAGCTGTTGCATACTAGTCTTGTGTCCATGAACAAGTCACTTTTATCTTAATTGTGCCTCAGTTTTATCATCTATAAAATGGGATAATAATAAAACCTACCTCATAGGTTTTGGGGAGAAGTAAAGGAGTTAATACATGCCAAAGAGTTAGAATAGTCCCTGGCACATAGTAAGTACCCAGTAAGTATTAGTTTCAGTTCTTGTTCTTATGATGATTTTTTTTTTAATATTTTATTTATTTATTTGTGAGAGACACAGAGGCAGAGAGAGAGAGAAGCACAGGGAGGAAGGAGAAGCAAGCTCCATATGGGGAGCCTGATGTGGGACTTGATCCCGGGACTCCAGGACCACACCCTGAGCCAAAGGCAGATGCTCAACCATCGAGCCACCCAGGCATCCCTGTTCTTAAGATTATAGTCATGATTGATACTATCATCAAACAAAGTGCCAGGTACTGGGGCTATAATAATGAATAAGATAGATGCCTCCTTACCATTGGAAGAATTCAGGCAGAGGAATGATTTATACCTAGGGCAGGAGATCCACATAAGTGTGGGCCCCTCTTGACCCCTACAGAGGGAAGTGGCAAAGGAAATGGAGAAGGGAGGTGGAGGTGTGTGAAGGAGGTGTCAGGAGAGTCCACAGTCTTCCCCCAAATCTCAGGGAACACTCAGTAAAGCCTGAAAAGACCGAGCTGATCCCTCTTCTGATGTGATTGCTCTTACTGGGTCTTTCCAGCACTTCGGAGGCACATCCTCCCCAGCCCTGCTGGCCCAGCTCCCAGGCATACTGGTCTCAGGGAACCCAGGCTGGGCCAGGAAGAACCCTCCACTCCGCCCGAGAACCTCTCTTCACACAGCTCTCTGAGGGCATCCAGTCTTCAGGATCCCGTTGAGGAAGGTATGTTTCTACCTTCTAGAATCAGCAAAAGGTAGAGGGGGTGGGTAATTGGACAGATGGACATTTGTTGCTATGTATTCTGGATAAGGGAATTGTCATTCTTGCAGGGCCCCTGCTTTCTGGGGAATGATTTTGTTTCCTGGCAGTGGTGCTGCTGGAGGGGCTGGCGAGACTGGGATGTTGGGAGAAAAGGAGAAACCACAATCTTTCTCCTTGCCCTGACTGGGTGTCACCCATTTTCCTTGTAGATCCCAGTGATCTCAGCTTCCTGCACACCAGTAGTAGCTTCAGATCCAGGGAAAAGCCAGCCCAGCCTCAGCCCACTGGAGAAAAGCAGGTATTGTTCAGATTTGGCCTCCGGATCCTCATAATATTCCCCTGGGCAGGTGGCAGTTCCAATGAACAGTCCCATGATGAATCTTTATATTTCTTCCTCAGGAACAAGATAAATCAAAAACTGTTTCCCTTGAGGAGGCTGTGACTTCCATTCAGCAGCTCTTCCAGCTCACTGTTTCCATTGCTTTCAACTTCCTGGGTAACTGGGTGGACCCTGCATCAAGGCAGGCAGATAGGAAAAGTGGAAGGGGCATGGGGCTAGTCAAACAGAATTAGGGTAGGGAGTAGTTTAAACAAGAGAGAGTTTATTTTCTCCCAGGTAGGTAAACCAAGTGGTGGCATGGTGGCACAGTGTGTCAGGGGACCCATCCTCATGATTCTGCCATTCTTTTTTTTTTTCAAGTTTTTTTTTTTTTAAGTTTTATTTATTTATGATAGTCACACAGAGAGAGAGAGGCAGAGACATAGGCAGAGGGAGAAGCAGGCTCCATGCACCGGGAGCCCAACGTGGGATTCGATCCCGGGTCTCCAGGATCACACCCTGGGCCAAAGGCAGGCGCTAAACCACTGCGCCATCCAGGGATCCCGATTCTGCCATTCTTAAAACTGGCTTCCATCTCAAGGTCCAGAATGTAGGCTTATGGCCACACTTACTTGCAGAGACCAGGAAATGTAGCCTTTAGCTGAATGACCATGGGCTTACCTGGAAATTCTTTTTTTTTTTTAAGATTTTATTTATTCATGAGAGACACACAGGGGCAGAGACACAGGCAGAGGGAGAAGCAGGCTCCCTGCAGGGAGCCCGATGCGGGACTCAATCCCAGGATCCCAGGATCAGGACCTGAGCTGAAGGCAGATGCTCAACCGCTGAACCACCCAGGTGCCGTTACCTGGAAATTCTGTCACTGTGTAAGAAGGAGAAGAGAAAATCTTGGAGGATACCTTGAATTTTCTCACACATTTAGGCAAGAATAGGCTCCTGAGATTTGGAGCAAGCCCCCAAGTGTACAAGCAGGAACCTCTTACTCACATCCAGAGACTCCAGGCGCCCCTCCACCATTTGTCTTGTTCTGCACGGTGGCTTGGCTTAAGGGCCATGCCTTTTAACGTGGTGACTCAGATAATGGGCAGAGCGGTGAGAAGCTGGGATTCATTTCTTTTGCTAGGCCCTGTTTTAGGTGTCAGGGATACAGTGATTCCTAAGATAGAATCCTTACCATCATGGAGCTGACAGGTGAATTGGGAGAGGAAGAAAAACAATACATTGTCAAAGAGAATTTCAGATGGTGGTAAATGCCATAGAGAAAAATCAATAGGGGATGTGTCTGTGACCTGGGGAAGGAGCGATTTTGGATTTGGAAGTCCTTACTGATGGGAAGAACTTTGTGCTGAGACTTGACTGACACACCAAGCCAGTCTTGTTTCCATCTAGAGAAAGAGCTTTCCAAACAGCGGGAACAGCAAGTACAAAGGTCCTGAGGCAGGATTCAGTTTTGCTTGTTAAAGGAACAAAAGAAAGGTGAGTGTGGCTGGAGCTTAGAGATGACCAGAATATTAGAAAAAGAAGTCAGAGAAGCAGGGAGGGGCTAGATCAGGCAAAGCCTTCTGAGCCAAGGAGGAATGGATTTCCTAGGTGAGATAAGAAGTCAGTGGAGGGTTTTACACTGGAGCAGGGAGTGCTGTTACATGATCTGAGTTACTTTTTCACATTTCTCTGGCAGTTGTATGGATGCCAGAGGAAACGGGGGGAGACTGGGTTGGAGCTGTTACTGATAGCATAGTAAAGCCTCATGGTGACCTGGTTTAGGTTCGAGGCAGAGGAGACAGAGAAGAGAGATGGATGAGAGAGCCCGGCTGGGGAATGGGGACAGGGTGGGTTCCTTCGTCCTCTTGGGTCTTCTCAAGGACAGAGGGCTCTTTCTGAATCCTGGACAGTGAATTTTCAGGCAGCAGGGAGGTGACTTTAATTCACTATGGGCTGAATGGAACCTGGCTTCTGCCTCATTAGCTTTTTGTGATTTTGATGGGCAGACAGTCTCTTCTGAGAATTTTCTTGCCCATTCCTTCATTCATATATTCATTTATTCAGCAATGCTAAGCAGTGTGGCTGAACACAAAGGGAGCATAAGCCATAATCATATTTTGCATTTGTATAGAGCTTTCACCCTATGCAAAGTTATTTCTTCTACATTCTTTTTCTCCTTCTGCCTCCAGGATTTTGCAGTCTAATTGAGGAGACAGGGCTTGTACTCTGGAAACAGTTTAGTTCATAGAAAAAGGCTTGTATATTAAGTAAATGCCAAGAGAATGTATAAAGTCTGAGTGTGGTCTGAAGGTTCCAGAGGCGAAATAGGCTGGGAAGGCCTGATAGTGGAGGCAGAAAGATACCCTGGGCAGGAGAGACAGCTTGAGCAAAGGTTTGAATTGGGACTCAGCTGTGCCCAGCCCCTTCCCTGTTTTTTTGTCTGCTTGATCGTTTGGATGATAAAATGAACATGGGCTTTGCTGTCAGACACACCTAAGTTCAGGTCACAGTTGTCTCACATTCTCTCCCACGATTTCCTCCTAAAGCAGGATTAACAGTATCAGTTGTTACCAGTTATATTTAGTTGGTTACAGGCAGCCTAAACCCACTCTGGCTGGCTTTTTTTTTTTTTTTTTAAGATCTTATTTATTTATTTGAGAGACAGAGAGAGAGCATGAGTCAGGTGAGAGGCAGCAGAGTTCCTGCTGAGGAGGGATCTCAGTCCCAGGATCATGACCTGAGCCTAAGGCAGACACTTAATGGGCTGAGCCACCCAGATGCCCCCCCCCCCCCCCCCCCCCCCCAGTCTGGCTAACTTAGGCACAGAAGGACTCCATTAGGATCTATTGACATCCCAAGTCTCAGAAAGGACAGAAGTCAGGGAAGTTCCTGGGATCCTGGGGGTAGTAACTTTTTTTTTTTTTTTTTTAATTTATTTATGATAGTCACACACAGAGAGAGAGAGAGAGGCAGAGACACAGGCAGAGGGAGAAGCAGGCTCCATGCACCGGGAGCCCGATGTGGGACTCGATCCTGGGTCTCCAGGATCGCGCCCTGGGCCAAAGGCAGGCACCAAACCACTACGCCACCCAGGGATCCCAGCCACCCAGGGATCCCTGGGGGTAATAACTTAGGGACAGGGTCTTCAGAGTGCTGCTGTCAGAATAAACCTGCAAAAGCTGTTTTTTTCTCATGCCTCAACCAGATTGAGATTCAGATTTCTGAGAGAGGGACTTAGTGGTTGGGAAGAGCCTAGCACATTGATTGCCAACATGGGGTGGTGGGGAAGGGCTGCTGCCAGAGGGAAATTGGGATGCTGTCACCAAGAGGAGGATGTTGTATAGGAGGGCAGACCCCACTGCTGTCTCTGGCAAACCAGTGAAATATTGGGAGGATGGAAACATGCAAAGTGTCTAGCTCCAAAAAGCAAGGAAGCAGCCTGTGAGTATGTGGCCAAGGATGTGGGGAAGTTCACGGAAGAAGCTGGGTTTCTGCCCTGTGCTTTCTGCAGGGACAGAGAACGTGAGGAGTGGGGACTACACGGCAGCCTTTTCTTACTTCCAGAAAGCAGCAGACCATGGCTACAGCAAAGCACAGTACAATGTGGGCTTGTGTCACGAGCATGGCAGGGGCACCCCCAGGAACCTCGGCAAGGTACTGCACCTTCTCCCTGGCCCCAGGCCTGCCCCCTGGAGCTGCACTGCCCAGAGCTGACCTCCAGAAATGAGCAGTGGGCCCACCTTGGAGGGAGTTCATCTTCTCTCTCTCAGCCATGAGAGAAAAATAACAAGCTCCTAACTTCTAGGAAACTAGATTCAAAAGGAGGCCACAGACTTTGTCTTTTTTCTTTGCAGCCATATCCTCAGGACCTAGAATCTTATGTTGATGAATGGATTAATTCATCCTAAAAAAGTAGGATGAGTACACAAAGATGTTATATATAAGAATGTATTTCTTAGAATTGTATATCATGGCAAAAGAAAAAAAGGAAAACAATTTGAAATTCCTTCAGTTGTGAATTGGTTAATAATATCTATGTGGGCCTTAAAAATGAGGCAGTAGATCTATATTTACTGGCAGGGAAAGACATTCCTGGTATATTGTTAAGTGAAAAAATAGGTTAGAAAATTGTGACTATTGTTCTCTCACTCTGTTTCTTTCTCTCTATACTCACATTATATGTATGTGTGTGTCTGTGTGTGTGTGTGAGTGTATGTGTGTATGTATAAATACCTGTGTATGTGGGAAGAAATTTGCAAAGCTGTAAATGAAAAGGTGAACAGAGAATGATCTTTAGGAGGCAGAATTTCTTGGGATTTTGTGTTTCTATTTTCAGTTTATCTGTATTTTGAAATTTTGGCTTATCTGTATTTTTTGACTAATCTGTATTGATTATATACTGTTTAATTAGAACGGTTTTTACAAATTTCACTCAGAGGGAAAGCTGGCTTGCAGAGGTACCAGTTGACTGGGTGTCCCTCCTTTTATCCCAGGCAGTCCTTTCTTACCAGCTGGCTGCCAGCCAGGGCCACAGCCTGGCTCAGTACCGCTATGCCAGGTGCCTGCTGCAAGGCCCAGCCTCCGAGTGGGGTCCTGAGCAGCAGAGGGCAGTATCTATGCTGAAGCAGGCTGCAGACTCAGGCTTGAGAGAGGTGAGTGCCTGAGGGGGGTCTCTCCTGAGCCCTTGGAGCATGTAAGGCCTGGAGTGACCAAGATAACCTTTCTCCTTTCTCGACTTACCCACAGGCTCAAGCCTTCCTTGGCGTGCTTTTCACCAAGGAGCCACACCTGGATGAGCAGAGAGCTGTGAAATACTTTTGGCTTGCAGCCAACAATGGGGTATGCGCTCTCCAGCATCGGGGCTTGTTGGGGAGCGAGTCTGATGAAGGAGGGGATTTGGGAACTGGTGCCAAGCTCCACTGTGCACAGGAGGAACACTGGGCCAGCTTCGAGTCTTAATTGTCACTGACTTACTGTGTGACCCCTGGGCAGGTCCAGTGGGTGTGGTGGAGCTGGCTTACACCAGTCTGCAAAGAGGGGTTGGTGGCTTAAAATCAGCTTATGGGAGGAGTGTTTGCATGGCAGAAATTGCTAAATGCTACAAAGCCGGGCTCATTTCCCTGGAAAGCCAGTCGTTACATTTACCAGCACACTTCTGGCTGGTAGCATCTTGTTTCCCTGTTTTTCCTTATCTCAAAAATCAGGGTAGTCCTGAATGCCTCGCTTGCCTACTGCCTCACAGGGTGGCGGTTGTGAGGATCAAAATCTGAGGTCACAATGTGCAAGCACTTGGTAAGCTGTGCACAGGGCAAGTACATCATCACGAGTGGTGCAATTCAGGGAAATTGGAAGACGCTGAGCAGTTTTAGGGGGTGGGGTAGATGTCTGGGGGCATTGGCATCCAGCCTGCAAGACCCAGAGTCTGTTCTCCACTGTATTAGTTCCATGGAGTGTTTATAAGTAATAGCAGGAAAAACATGTCCAGAGGGGTTAGGGAAATACTGAGTTACACAGGTGTCTTTAATGCAGGACATCTCAGAGCTTTACCCCAGTGTGAATCACCAAAGACGTCTCTGGTTTGCTATATTCCTCAAGTGTCCTTGACTGTGATTTTTTTGTTTTTTGGGTTTGTTTGGTTTTTTTGTTTTGTTTTGTTTTGTTTTGTTTTGTTTTGTTTTGTTTTGTTTTGTTTTTTGCTGTTCCATCTGGAAGGACTAGAAGTACTGGATGAAAGCAAACCATGTGCATGTACTAGAATTGCCCTTCATAGGGGCTGCTGCTGTTCTCTGTGTTTTCTGGCCAATACAATGATAGCCGCAGTGTACTCTTGGGCATCAGAATACTTTCTTATTTTTACTCTGTTATCTGTCATTGCCATCTGAAGGGGACCAGTATCACTGGCCAGTACTGCCTCTATGCCTGCCTTCCTTGATAGATCCCCAGAGCCTTCCTCAGGCTGAAGGTGCTTTGCCTTCTTTGTGTGCTGGACAAGCCTGGGGGCACTTTGGCCTGCTTTAGTCACCCAGCATGCTAGAAGGAGAAGTGCATAAAGGGATGCTAAGTAATGCTGTGTTGGGCACAGTCCTCACACCCATTCTAATAGGAGTTGTGTCTTTGTAGGTTTGTACTGAGCAGTGTTGCAGGGTGGGTGTTTTGGCCTTAGGAGTATTCAGTACTATATGCTAAGCTGATCTATGGCCATGAGTCCACCATATTTATTATGTAGACTTAGGCATGCCTGTTACAGAAACTCTGTCCAGAACTTTGATGCTAGAAGGTAGAAGAGAAATGGGACCATGGTTGGGAATCAACAGAGTATTTTGCTTTTTTAAATTTGGGGGCTTGAGGGGCACCTGGGTGGCTCAGTGGTTGTCTCAAGAATAAATAAGTAAAATCTTAAAATAAAATTTAAACTTGGGGGCTTCAGTATAATGATACTATTCCACCAAAGAGGGAGAGATTAGTGATGTGGGCAACTGAAAGTGTGAAAATAATCACAGTAATTTTTTTTTTACGATTTTATTTATTCATGAGAGATAGAGGCAGAGACACAGGCAGAGGGAGAAGCAGGCTCCATGCAGGGAGCCTGATGTGGGACTCGATCCCGGGACTCTAGGATCATATCCTGAGCCAAAGGCAGATGCTCAACCACTGAGTCAGTGGTTGAGGGACCAGGTGTCCCCCTAATCACAATAATCTAAGCACTTTTCATGTATTAACATGTAATTCTCATAATAATGCAGTAAGGTAGTAGGTACTATTATTATTTCCCACTTTATGGATGAGGAAACCAAGGCATGGAGGCATAGAATAATGTCTGAGGTTCCACCACAGCAGGTGGTAGAGCCACAATTGGAACCTAGGCTGGCTGGCTCTCCAGGTTGTGCTCCGAAGCCCTCCCTGCTACTGGCTTCTCGTTCTCAGAGGAGAGAGGATCTAGAGCCTTTTAAACTTCCAAAGGAGGAACATTCTCTGTAACGTATGTGTTGCAGCAGCGACTCAGCAGAGATTCAGAAAAGCATGCAGGGCATGCCTTTGGGAAGCCAAGCCTCTGCTCTTGACCCTGGGACTCTTCCACCTTAAGTAGGAGCCTGACCCCCAGGTTCCCCATAGGTGGGCTGGTTGCTCCCTGTGGCCCTCACTTATGCTTGCCTTCAGTGCCGGCCTCAGTGACAGAAGCTGCCTGGGCAGCTCTGGCTCGAATCTCCCTGGGCAGAAGGATCTCCGTCTCATCTGTGTTGGGAAAATGTGGGCCTCTGGCTTTTCGTCCTTGAGCTCCCTTGGGACAGGGAGGGTCAGAGCTGGGCCTTGAACCTGCCGGATGAAGCCTGGGCATGCCTGACTGTGCCACCATCCTCCCACTTTAGCATTTCAGTTCTTCACCCCTGCCTGCGTGCCTGTCTGTCACTTCCCCTTTAGGACTCCCAGAGCAGGTACCACTTGGGGATTTGCTATGAGAAGGGCCTTGGTGTGCAGAGGAATCTGGGAGAGGCTGTGAGATGTTACCAGCAGTCAGCGGCCCTGGGCAATGAACCTGCCCGCGAGAGGTTGCAGACCCTTTTCTCCACGGAGGCAGCCGCTAAAGGTACATGTGGCTTCCCTCCCCTGAGCAGAGTGCCCTGCGATGGAGAAAGGGGTGGCAGTAGCCCTTGGTCCACTTGGCATTTCCTGCCTCCATGATGGGGAAGAGCACACTTTTTTTAGTCAGATGCACCTGAGTTTTAACCCCTCTGCCTCTGAGCTCGGACTCCATGTCTTAGGTTCTTCACTTCTGAAAGTGAAGGTGGTCCTGGTGCCTTACTCGGAGGTAAGGATTAATTGAGAGGACTTTTGAGGGCTTAGCACAACCCAACCTGGCACCCAGCAGGTATTGAGGAAGTGGTAGCTACTCTGATGATTTTTCGGGAGGGACAGTATTACAAGACTGCCTCCTTGCCCTGAGTTGCCCTCTGAGGGCTCTACAAGCCCTGCTCACTCATGAGTTGGTTGGGCTGGCCTGGATTGACAATTCCAGAGGCAGCTAGGTCCTTTAAGAAGTACTTGCTCCAAAGTAGGAACCAACACTGTGTGTCAGAGTTGCTCTCGCTTCTCCTCACAGCCCTGGGGCCCAGCGACCCGGCAGTTACAGGATTGAAGTCCTTCTCCAGCCCCTCCCTCCTCAGCCTCAATACGCTACTGGCAGGAGCCTCTCGCCTCCCACACGCCTCGAGCACAGGGAACCTTGGACTCCACTGGAAAAGTGGGCATCTTGGAGCCAGCCCTGGGGCCCCCAGCAGGGCCCTCCCCCGACACAACTACCCCTTGGAAAGGAGTCTCGTCAGCCTTGGTTTTGGCTAAGGTGAGGTCAGACATGGGTCACTGGTGCCTCTCCCACTGGTGTTTGGGGGCAAGGGGGAGAGTGGAGAGGGTGGATGGTAACAAAAATAGGTGTCAGTGACCCTTTCCAAGGTGGAAATGCCAGTGGACACTGAGGTTCTCAAGTGCATGGCTAATAAATGACTTTGACCTTTTCCCCAGTTGGTCGCCTCCCAGATGAGCAGTGGAAACATTCACAGTGATTCCTGGTTCTGTGCACAGAAGGGATTCATTCAGTGACCTGTGAAAAACTCTCCTGAAAGGTCCAGAGACCCTGGTCCTCACCTTGGCCTATGACCTTGAGTAAACCCCTTACCTATTCCCTCCCATGTCTCAGTTTCCTCAGGCTCAGACTACTTCAGTTTTTGCCACCAACTGACGTGTGTGCCCTGGTGGTTCACAAGAGGATTTTAGCTACACCAATTAATATTTTCTTTTCTTTTTTTTTTTATTTTACTCATTTATTTGAGAGAGTGAGCAAGAGAGCACAAGCAAAGGGAGGAGTAACAGAGGGAGAAGGAGAAGCAGACTCCCCACTGAGCAGAGAGCCCTACATGGGGCTCGATCCTAGGACCCCAGGATCATGACGAGCCGAAGGCAGACGCTCAACCGACTGAGCCACCCACCTGCCTAATTAATATTTTCTATCTTAGTCGTTGGATATTTAATATATAATGCAAAATGTGACTAGCACATCGTAGTTTGACAGATATTAAAAATAATCCATTCAAAAAAAATAATCCATTCAAAGAAAAGCCTTGTGAAATTGGATAAAGGGGAGACAGATCCAGAGAGGTGGCACAAACTGCAAGAGTAGTTCCATGAATGGTTAAAACTTAGGGAACACTTGCCATTGTCAAGATGAGTCCCAACATCTGCTTTTGTTCGTCCCCCATGGATTCAGGACCGTCTCCTGTTTCACCTTTAATCTGAAAGGAACGAGTTTCTTGCCTACATGCTTGATGTGTCTGCTTGACTTTTTCAGACCTCCTCACTTCAGCCCCGAGGAAGGGAGTCTGTGGGTTCTCAGAGAGATACCACAACTTGAATCCCAAAGCAGAGGCCAGTTACCTACTCAACTCCCTAAAGAACCTCAAGCACCTGCCCCAGTACAGTAAAGAAGAAGAAAGTATGTGAAGACCCAGGTCCTGGCCATGTCACCTTGAAGCAGTGACCCGACCTGCTGCATTGTTTTCTCAGCTATAGACCAAAGGTGTTGGTGTCTGCCCTCCTACCCTACTGAGCTCACATGGGGCCTTTCACTGCAGAAAGGACCTTGGTCCTCACTTCAGCCTGGGGACGCAGAGTGGTGTCACGGTTACATGGCTTTATGAGTCATCAGGCCAGGAGAAGACCCAGACCCTCTGATTCCTGGCCCAGGGGCTCCCTTGCACGATTTCACACAGTGGCTTTACATAGAAGTGTTACTGTCATCCTGCCAATGTGAGGAAGGAAACGGAGACTGAACACCTGGAGGCTTGGAGCAGGAAAGTGTAGATTTTGAGATCCTTGTTTGTAAAGAGTATAAAGAGTATGCTAGAAATGGATGGGAGTTTAATAAAATAGATACCGGATTATCTCATCACTGTTGCCCTTGAGTGTGTTGGGGAGAGCTGGGGGCTGGGCAGGGGGAACTGAAAGCTGAGGCTCCAGCCTCATTTCTAAACTCTCCATTAACTAATTTGAAGGATCTTAAAAGCTTCTCCAAGAGAGAGACTTAGGAAAAAATGATTTCTGAGTCAACGCTAATGACTCCAATTACTGAATTTGTGCATAGCTGTTCCCTGGCTTCTGGATGTTAGCCCAAGTTCAATAGCATAGATGTGGTTGAAGGGGTGGGGGTGGGGGAGGGACTGAGGACCAGATCCTCTAGTAACTGTTCAAATGGAAAAGACCACCTAGCTTGGCTAGTTGAAAGGTGGGAGGAATTGGGCAGGAGAGGGTTGTTCCCTCTCTGCTGCCCACCTCTCCACCTCCCCAACCTCTGATGGGTCCTGCCATACTTTTCCAGCATCTTCCTCTCACCACTGGCTTCCTCCAGCTCCAGTGCCTTCCCTGACTGCTGCTCCCTTTCCAGGCTGCCCTGCACACTGGCCTCCCCACCCGCATGCTGGTCCCCTCATGCAGCTGCCTCCCACAGATGACGCCTTGGGATATGGGACCTTGTTGTCTTTGTATTCTGGTATCCTCAGCACTTAGCAGGTAGAGGCTCCATACACACATTGGTTAGAACTCAGGTTTTTAAGCTGTACAATGCACTAATCTCTGAGGAAAAAAAAAAATTCTGTGGTTAAATAAGTTTGGGAAGCGCTGTACCAGACATCCCTTTTTTATAGATTCACAATGTACATCAGCATCTTTAAGGTTCAAAGAAGTCTTGCAGTAAAGAACTTAGTTAACCCAATGTTTACCAGTCTGAGCTGAGCACAGAGCTCAGCTCCATGCAGACTGCCAATAAGTCTTCCTGGAGCACCTTCTGTAAAATGGCATTTTCTGCCCTCTTGCAGAGCCCAACTCTCCAGACTCATTCTTTCCTATTATCATTTTGGTTACTGATTCCTTCTGGGGAGCAAGGAGCAGTTCAGACAGCTCCAGGACAGGGCGTGTCCTGTGTTGATGACCAGATGCAGCCCTCCATGCTTCTCAGTCATTACAAGTTAAGTACTGATTCAATTTGGGGTGCCAAACGTGGAGGTAGGATATTTTTAAGCTCTCCTCGTAGACAGGAAAAAAGGGAGAGTCATAAGAGAGATGTTGTCAGGGGCCCAAAAATCCTTGGCTGTTCAGTCACTGTGATTGCCACACAGCCCCCAGGGGATGGGCTCCATCCACATACCCAGGCCCTGCTGTGCTTTTGCCATTAAAATTCCATTATTAATGACTCATTGCCAGTGCCCTGAAAGGGAACAGGAGGGGGAGGGCAGGAAAGTGGCCCCTGCCAGGAGGGCCAGCCTGGGTTAGGATATTGCGGGACCCAAGCCTGGGGACCTCATACCCTCAGCAGTGAGACTTTTGTGCAGTTCTCTGCTGCCTCAGTTTTGTTATCCAGAGATATGGTTTCTAGGGAGTCCTGATGTTGCAGTCAGAACAAGGCTGTTTGATTCATCATTGTATCTTCAGTGCTAACACAGTGTAGGGTACTTAGTAACTATGTTCAGTAAATATTTATTCAAAGAATGAGTGATTTTATGCATTGCCCCCTCTCCACTTGACAGCACCAAGTCTAGCTAGCACAGGGTAGGTGCTTTAAATATTTGTTGCATGAAAGATTCTGTATCTATTCTGGATCTAATCTACCCACTGCTATTTCTAGTGCTATTTCTGACACATAGTAATCACTCAATAAATACAAAGGGGTTTGTTGAATGAATGTTTCTGATCATGCCTCCCTCCTTCCCCCACCCATACATTGTACTCCATGCTTAGTAGGAACTGGAAAGAATTGACCTATTTTCTAGGTGCATACTAGGTGCCAGGCCGAGCCCATGCTAAAACAACTCCCTTCCTCTTCTGTCTTCCTTTGGGGATTTGGTTCTCTACAGAGTCCCATGGGTAGTGGTTGCCATCTCATACTTGTTCAGCCAGAGGAGAGGTAGGGTCAGTGAGCTGCCAAGCTGACGTTGGGTGACAGACAAGGAGGCTGCCTGCCAATCTCAGAACTGCCCCCAGGCTCCAAGTAAGCACTGCACTCCTGGTGCTGGAGAACGGCTGACTATTGATAAAAAATGTCCCTCTGCGCTTTCCAAATTGAGACGACACTTAACTGCATGTTGGCTGGCTTGCCTGCCCCCTCAATCTCCCAGGGGACAGAGCCCATCTTGGTTGAAAACCGTTCTGAGCATGTCTGAAGTCTCAGCTTTGACATCTTGGCTGATGCGAAGAAGTTTCTGTAACCTTCCTGTTCAGCATGCTCACCTGTCACCATGCACCCTGTGTCACTCCCTGCCTGTTACTGGGAAAAGAGCTAAGTGTCCCCATGTTAGGAGGTGGTTGCATGGTGCATGTTGAGAGCACTCACCTCGAGTGTCTACATCCCCACTCCGACCAGACGTCTGTTGCCTCAGAACAGAAACAGTTGTACCCATCAGTTGTCTAGGGTCCGCAGGGAAGGCGGAACCAAGGACCCACAGAGAGGATCTCAGTGGGCCTTCATCTTATTTAGCTCATAGACCCCTTTGAAAATGTGGTGAGAACATTGACTCCTCATAAGAAAGTGTACATCCTCCTAATTTTGCATGCAATTTGGCCAATTCATGGATCTTGGAGCCCAGCCATGGATCCCAGGTTAGGAACTATTGGTATATTAAAAAGAACATTAAAAAAAAAAATGAACATGATATAGATTCCAGATCCAGATCCTAGCCCTTCCACAAACCTGCCATGTCCAAGTCAGTCCAAGTCAGTCTTTTCAAATCTTGCCTTTTCCTTGATGATAATATGTTCTGGCTCCTTATGATTAAAATTATAAAACAAAAAAGGGTGGGGGGGGGGGGGGAGGATACCTGGGTGGCTCAGTGGTTCAGCGCCTGCCTTTGGCCCAGGGTGTGATTCTGGAGTCCCAGGATCGAGTCCTACGTCAGGCTCCTGGCATGGAGCCTGCTTCTCCCTCTGCCTGTGTCCCTGCCTTTCTTTCTCTCTCTCTCTCTCTTTCTCTCTCTCTCTCTCTCTCATGAATAAATAAATAAAATCTTTAGAAAAAAATAATAAAATAAAATTGTCTATGTTTGTAGAGGTTGAGGCCATGACTGAGACCAGAACAGCATAACTTTTTATAGGTTAACATATTCCTTAGAGAATCTAATAAGGACTTCGTATCTCCTGTCTAGAAAAATGCCCATACACAAGGTTTTGCCTACTAATCACAAGGTCTAAGGACTACACAGTAAGGACTTCTGTACTAGAGTGAAGCAGTGATCTAGGGTATCCAATGATCCAGGTGATAGCCATGGTTCCAGGTTTCTTTTTAATTAATTAACATTAATTAAAAAATTAATTTCTTACGTTGCCTGTTACCCTGTCCCTTCTCTCCACCCTCCCAACACCAGCTTGGCATCAAACATCCACTAGTAGTTGGGGCGGGGGTGGGGGCTGGCAGTCAACATTGTCTGCTCTAGTTCTAATCTACTCAGACTTTGATTTCATATAATGGAAACTTTTTTTTCTTTCTTTATAGTGACATCTTACCTAGAGCTCCAATACAGGTACAAAGGGACACTGAACCATTGATTTATCCATTTATTCATTCATTCATGCATTCAGCAAGTAGGTATGCATCAGGTGTGGCTTTGTGCCAGTCACCTGGCTGGTCAGTGTGGAGACCCTGCCTGCTTAGTCTCCCCTGGCTTCTCTCATTGACTTGGGGAACCCAACAGCTTAAAAATCACTGATCTTGTAAGGAGATCACTTGGGCTTGAAGTGAGGTGATCAGAGACCCAGAGACTCTGCTCTTTAATCACTTAACTTTGGGGAGCCTCGTTTTCCTCATCTGTGATATAGAATAACAGGATAATGGTGCCAGACATAGAATAACAGGATAATGGTGCCACATTGGATTCCAAGTATACATGGCTTCCACTATCCTTGGCAGAAGTATGATTGGCCCATTTCTATGGACAGTGAATGTGCGTACTGACCTCCAAAAGCGGGCAGAAGGAGGAGCACAGAGAGGAGTTTTCGCCTTCAGAGTGGAGGAGAGCCCCTGCTACTGAGAAGCTGAATGGCTAACTGAATAACTGCTTGGAAATTTCCAGGAAAAGTATAAGGCTGAGCCTTGGAAAAATATTTGCTATTTCTTTGCTCCCTCCTGCCCTGGAAGTTTTGCTGCTGTCAGTAACAATTTCATAAACCCAGTTCATACATTGTCCTCGAGGGCCTGAATTCACAGGCCCAAACCTGCTGTGACAGAGGAAGATTTACCCACGAACGCTGGATCTGCAAAGATGGGCTAATTGCTGGGAAAGGACAGGAGCCTGCAGAGGCCCAGGCCTTCATCAGGTCAGATCTGAGTTGCTCTTGTTCTGTGCTTGGAAATGCCGAGCCGTGTAGGCCTTAGCAGCTTTAGAAATGTACTTCTCAACATTGTTTCATGAGGGGAATTCAGACTAAGTCTACTACTGGCAAAAAACTCACCTGTGGGGCTTTTTCCTTTCCTTTCCTTAGCTGGCAGTCTAATGCCTAGGTCAAGGACATAAGTATTGATATTGGTCCAGTTTGGTTCCAAAATCTTTGCTCTGTCTCTACTCTTTTTTTTTTTTTTTTTAAGATTTATTTATTTTAGAGAAAGAGAGTGTGAGAGAGCGTGCTTGTGCAGAGGGGGGGGAGGGGGGAAAGGGAGAGAGGGAGAAGGAAGCAGACTCCCTGCTGAGTGTGAGTAGCCTCACCTATGCTGGATCTAATGACCCCTGAGGTCCTAACCTGAGCCAGAATCAAGAGTCAGATGTTTCAGCAACTTAGCTACTCAGGCACCCCTCTGCCTCTACCCTTGATCTTCAACAAGACACTCTGCTTCTCCAAGCCTCAAGTCCTTGTCTGTGAAATGGGGATAACACCTCTCTCCCAGGGTTGTTGGAAGTTAAATTAAATCCTAGTGTAAAGGCTGGGGCCTGGCTCACATAAACATTCTATAAATAGTCATGCTTTTCTTAGCCCTAATTTTCCAGCTGAGAAGCAGGTTATTTGATAATGTAACATTAGAGAAGTGAGATCAAGAGTCTCCATGTTTGGGGATCCCTGGGTGGCGCAGCAGTTTGGCCCAGGGCGCGATCCTGGAGCCCCGGGATCGAGTCCCACGTCGGGCTCCCAGTGCATGGAGCCTGCTTCTCCCTCCGCCTATTCTCTGCCTCTCTCTCTCTCTCTCTCTCAGTGTGACTATCATAAATAAATTTTTTTTAAAAATTAGAAAAAAAAAAGAGTCTCCATGTTCATCACTGTGTACTGACCACTGTGTACCAATATGCCCTACTCCTGTCCAGGTCCAGCACACCCTCTTGCCAGTGAATGGGCAACAAGGAACCCTCACTCTGCTACCCTTCCCTCCCCATCTTGACAGGTGCAAACAGGAGAATGAGCCAGTGCTTTTCCTTTATTAGTAGGTCAGAGAGCTTTGCCTGGCACCTCAGGATCCAGCCCCCCACCCTCAAGTATGTGATAAGGCCATACTCTCTTGCTCATGACACTCCTTGGCATCTGTTCCACAGGAGGACTGACCCTCCATGCTCTACATGTGTTTTGCCAGCAAACACTCACTTCAGCCACAAATGTCTCTGTCCTCCAAAAAATTCACAGGCCAAGCCAGCCCCTAATGAGGGGCTGCTTTGATCGGCCAGCTATTAGTTGTGGGGCCCCTGCCTCCTCTATGGAGCAGCATGGGTCACCCTAAAGTTCTTGGGCCACCTCTGGACAGTGAGTTCAAAGATTGTCGAAAGCAGCTCATGTCCCAAGATCCTTAGGGCCTGGGCTCCCTGACATCTCCCAGGGCCCCCGGTTCCTGGATCCATAGGCCCCTGCTGCTGCTGCTGCTGCTGCTGCCAGTCCTGCCCTCGGCCTCCTTCTTTCCACCTGGGCCCCCCTGTCCATCCATGCCTGAGGCCCCGCTGGTGGCCAGGTCCAGACTGAGGGTCCTCCCGCAGACCGACAGCCGCCTCAGCACCTCGGAGGCGGCCTCCACGGGCACGCCCGAGCGCTGCCCCAGAAGCATTTCCAACAGCGAGCTCATCTCTGAGAGGAAGGTGCTGGCCAGCCGCGTGCCTGTCAGGCTCAGCTCAGGCCCTGCCGCCTTGCCGAAGGTCTGGAAGGTCCTGGGCTCCTCTACGGCCGGAGTGTCCGGGGAGAACACGTTGTCGCGGTAGTTCATAGTGAGGGGCAGAGAGAGCCTCGCCATCCAGGCCGGGTCGGGGACGCTCAGCCGGTCCAGGGCCAGGCCTGCATGGGACGGAAGAGGGGACCCAGTGAGAGCCAGGCAGCTGAGGGTGGGGCTGTGGGCCGGCCAAGGGCTCCGGACAAAGGAGGGAAGGGAAATGGCGAGGGACAGATGGGGAGGCCGGAGGGGGACCGGAAGGAAGAGGCCCTAACAGGGAAGCTTGTTGGGCAGGAAGGCTGCCGACTGAAGTACCCACAGGAGCAGAGTGGGGAGGAGGCGGCGGGAGGAAGAAAGCCTAGAATTAGAAACTGGCCCTTTTCTAAAGAATTTCCCGATCCTGCTGTGTGACAGGCTAGGTGTCTTCCACCCACCCGGTGCAGCCAGGCTCTTCACTCCCTCAGGGCACTAGTAGCTGCGAATGGGGGATGGGCGAGCATCCCTCTCCTCGCCAAGGCTGGAGTTCCTGGCTGGATGCTGCCATCTGTTTGTATTCACAGCAATAGTGACCATTTATTAAGTTCTTCCATGCCATAATAATTTATGTAATTCTCTCATTTAACCTCTGCACAAACCTTTGAAATGAAGAGTGCTATTTCATTTTATGGATGAGGAAACGAAGTTCCAAGACATGGAATCACACATCTACTAGGCAACCAAATCCAGATCTTGTCCCCAAATCTGATGACTTTGAAGCCTCATGGGACTGTACCCTCCTATCCACTCTCTCAGGAGCTCCCCCTTGGCCCCCCGGGTGCTCTGGGTGCACACCTGTGGCCTCCGGATTCCCCAGGCTTGCTAAGGTTTGTATGGGCACTGTGCCCTGGACTCCTCAACCTTCACTTCTCAAGCCACAGAAAACCCAGATCTAGAGGCAGCGCTGGGAAGGGGCTGTCTGCTAAAGCGCTGTCCCAGGAAGGGGACAGAGGTTATGAAAAACTATCACCTAGAGGCACCTGGGTGACTCAGTCAGTTAAGCATCTGCCTTTGGCTCAGGTCATGATCCCAAGGTCCTGGGATCAAGCCCTACATCAGGCTCCCTGCTCAGTGGGGAGTCAGCTTCTCCCTCCCCCTCTGCCCCTCCCCTTCTGCTCATGCTCTGTCTCTTGCTTTCTCTCAAATAAATAAATAAAATCTTTTAAAAAACACCACAAAATTGTCCCCTAGATCCTTAATGGCCCCATCACACTTTTCCTTTTCCCATCTCCTCAACAAAAATGCTATCTCAAACTAGCCCTAGGCCAGATGGTAGAGGTCAAGCCAAAAAAAGAAAGCATAAATCTTATGGTTAAGAAACTGTGTCTTTAAAAAAAAAGTACAACATCCACTTGAGCATGTATTTAATGCTTGGTTAAAAGTGAGCTGCTTTAGAATCTGTGCATAGAATAAAAGACTGGAAGGAGGTATGTCAAAATGTTAACTGGAATTACCCCTGGACAGAAGTGATTTATTCTCTTTTTGTTTAGCTACATTTTTCTACCTTAACCAAATATTACTTTTGTAATTTGGAAAAGTTATTCCAAAATACAGCTAATGGCTGTTTTAATTGATAAATGAGTTTCTGTCTTGCCTTGTCAGGGTGGAGCTTTGCAGGCTGTGAGGCAGGGCAGGCCTCTTCCCACCTGCTCCAGCCCACGCCCGGGACTTAGTGAGCATTTCTTGAATGACTCAGTGAACATAAACATAAATATTAACCCTGGGCATTTGGGAAATGTAAACCTTAGTTCCTTGAGACTTGGGGTAATAAGATTGAAACTCTTCTAGTGTTACAGAATCAGGCCTTTGTACCAGGGTCAGAGAGCTTCAGAAAGAATGGGAATTGGAATGAGAAAATCACTGGAGTATATGAGAATGGCTGGGCAGCAATGGTGAGTCCACCCAGAGGCAGGTGGACGCAAGGCTGGCCTGGGCTTGATTTCCCACCTCTGCCGTTTATGAGCAGTGTGACCTTGGGAAAATTGCTTAACCTCTCTGAGCCTTCTTTGTCTCTCATAAAGTGGTGAAATAGTAGTACTCATCTTGTCAGGTTGCTATGAGCATTCACTGAGCTCATGCTACCAGTAAGGTGTTATCCTCATCACATTATCAGATGGATGCAGCCATGACCCCTGGGGTCAGCGAGCTCACCCATAGCCCCTGTGCAGCTCCACCGCGTGAGCAGCATAGGCTCTTCTATCCTCCTGCCCTCATCATCCCTCAGCAATTTCCATGCCCTCTGTGCCGCGGAGAAGCAGGACCACGTGACAACTGAGCACATAGGTCCCAGCCCAGAGCTGGCCAGTAGAGAGACAATGTGAGCCATAAAGGTCATTTTAAATTTTCTAGGAGGCATGTTAAAAAAGTAAAAAGAAAATCTGTAATTAATTTGTAAAAAAATTTCATACTTAATATCATTTTATCATGTAATGAATATTTTTTAATTAATGAGATATTTCGCATTCTTTTTTCATGCGAAGTCTTCAAAATCTGAAGTGTTTTATGTTTATCACATCTTTTTTTTAATAAGTTACTCTTTTTTTCTGCTTTTTATTTTTATTTTTATTAAGTAAGCTCTATGCCCAACATGCAGCTTGAACTCACCACCCTGGGATCAGGGGTTGCACACTCTACCCGCTGAACTGGGCAGGGGCCCCCATATATCATGTCTTGATCGGGACTAGCCATTTTCCAATGTGGCTAATGGCTACTGTGTTGGACCTCACGGTTGTAGATTCTACACAATGCTGTCCTATAAAACTTTCTATATGTGTGCCGTCCAAAGCAATGTCCACTAACCACATGTGGTTACTGAGTGTTTGAAATGTGGCTGGTATAACTGAGGAACTGAATTTTTCATTTTACTTAATTTTAATTAGATTAATTTTACTTACTTTTAATTTAGAGCCACATTGCCAGTGTTACTAACCATTTTTTGTACAACCTTGGGAAAGTTACTAGACACCCTTGCCCCTCAGTTTTTTCCTTCATGAAATGGTGATCATGGATAGTTTCTGTCTCATAAAAATTTCTCATGAGGAATATGAGTGCATAGAAAGCTCTCAATGAATGTTAGCTCTATTTTCTTAACCAAGGAAAAGGAAGTCCCTGCCATGCTTTTAGTGTGTTTGCAGCCAGATAGATCACATAGGCTGTGTTCAGTTGAGGAACAGATTATTAACTACCAAAACAGAAAACCACAGTTTAGGGAAGAACAGAGGTATGGTGTTACCTCAAGGAGGCTGACCAGTATCCAGCTAGCACATTCCTGAATTAAAGTCCAGATTATATACTTACTGTCAAAATGAATTATTTCTCTAGAAAATGTTATTTTTGTTTAAATTAGAAATATGAACACATTAAAGAGTTGACTGAGTTCTCAGAATGGAAGGATATTTAAACCCACCAAAGAAACACAAATGGGTGGTTTAGGAAGTGAGGGGAGGTCTCCTGATGGCAGGCAGGCCCGGGTTGGTTCCCCTTCAGTCACTGATGAGCTAAGTGACTCCGAGCAGGCTGTGATATTTCTCTGAGCCTCAGTTTGCTTATCTCTAAATTGGAGCTCATAACATCTACCTCCAAAGACCATTTGGAAGCTTAACTATGCTAATGTGTAAGATGCTTCCCAGTACCTGGCACACATCAAGAGCTCATTTACTATTCTTAGGATTTTTAAAGATTAATCAGAGTAGAATCTGGTCTTTAAACAAATGAAGGCTGTTGGAAGCGTTAGGGAAAGTAAAATGTTACTGATATTCCTTCCCAGAAGTAGAACGTCTGTGTTTTTCTTGTGGAAAAGTCTGACGCCAGGACATGTGAGGGGGTCGCAGGGGCAGAAACAGGCTCAGGGTGATCCTAAGGAGTCCTTACCTGTGTGTGGGTCCAACAGGCTTGACAACTCTTCTTCTAGCAGCTGCTTCACAGACAGGTCCTCTTCAGGATCCAAGGGCCCTTCCTCCTGGTCTGGTTCTGTCTGGCCAGCCCTGGCACCTAGGCCGTCTGTATCTGGGATTATGCTCCTGCAAAGGAGGCCAGCCAATCCACGAGTGAGAAAATTCACACACCAGATTCATTCATTCCTGCTCATGAACATTCTTCTACTCATGCCAGCATTCATCCACATAAGGAGGTAGATACAGAGCCCAGCTTTCAAAGTCAGACCAACCTGGATTACTTGGTCCCAGGCCTGCCTACTCTGCATCTGTTGCCTCATCTGTAAAATGGAGGTAATAAATAACACCCACCTCAAGGGGCATGCAAAATGAGACAGTTTATGTAGAGAAACTAGTACCTGGCACCATGTAAGCACTCAGCAAATACAAGAAACAATGAATGCATTGGCACTATTATTCACCAATGAATAATTCCCTCCCCTTCCTTTGCATTGCCTGGCTCAGGGTAGGAGTGTAGTAACTTTGGTTGAAACAGTGCAGTCATCTGTCCATCCATCTATCCATCCACCTCCACCCATTCAACTATGACCTCCAGTGAGAGCAGAGATTTCTATCTGTCTCATTCCCTGGTCACCAGTGCTCAAAACAGGGCCCCAGCACATAGTAGATGCTCAATTAATACTTTGTGGACTACATGGCTGAATATTCCCTACTCCCTATTTGAGGCCAAATCCCAGACCAGAATAGCAGGGCAAAAGAAGATGCAGCTGGGATGAGGCATCAAAAAGCCACTCAGACTCTACCAGACTCCTACTGTCTCCATCCTGTCCTCTCCCTCCCACAGACCTTGCCTACCACCTGGAGGAGGCCAGTTCCTGAGACAGCCTGAGTATGGGGAGGCAGGTCTGGCCCCACAGTTCAGCAGGTTGGAAAGGTCCCTCAGATTTTAAAGGTCTCAGGTCCTTTGTGCTTTTTTTTTTTTCCTGTCACCATTTCTGCTGCCATGAAGGGATTAGCAGGGAAGTGGCAAGTTAGTAAGTAATGATGACAACAACTAATGTTTATTAAGCAGTTACTCTGAGTCAGACTTTATGTTTTGCTAAGTATATAGACCCTCTCTTCAAACTTTTCCCATCTGTAAGGTGTTCTCTTGTCATCATTCCCAAATTGCAAATGAAAAAAGGAAGACTTGTGAAAAATTCTAACCTTGCCCAAGGTCCCCATGGACTAAGTGTTAAAGCAAGAATTCAAATCCAGACTCATGTGACTATGGAGTATGCATACTGACTGCTGCTCTACACTACCTCCCACCATCACTGCAAAAAAAAAAAAAAAAAAAAAAAAAAAAGCTATGAATTGTCAAGGCAAGAGCTCTGAGCCTGCATTCAGGTGCTGGGAGCTGGTCCCAGCTTTGCCACTCACTGGCCATGTGACCTTGAACAAAGTCACTTTGGGAGGAAAGGACTTAGCAATGGTTATGCACCTACTATGTGCCAGTCACTGGGCTATGGGCTTAGAATATGTTTGATTGTTAAATCCTTAACCTATCACTGCAAAGAAGTGTGGTGACCTCTCTTTTACAGATAAGAAACTGAGGCCCTGAGGATCTATCTGGCTTGCTCAAGTTCAGCATAGCTGGGTCGGATCAAACTACTCAGAGCCCCAGTTTCTATGTCTGTAACAAAAAAGAGTTAGATTAGATGTCCTGTTGAGCTCTCTTTAGTTCTAGGACTGCCCAAAGAATACACCCACACACCTATGTCCTTAGCCAGGGAACCTTCATGTTATGTTAAAGGATCAAGAGAAAGAAAGCTGAAAATTACACATTTAAAGCCCATAGCCTAGCACCTCTGCAATCAGGGGACAGGTAGAGCCTCAGGGATGAAGTCATTTCCTTAGAGATCTGGGTCCTGTAAATACAATAAATACAGTTGCTCCAGGACCATGCTTCCCAGGATGGGGGGATGGATGCTGTCCGATGCTCTCCCAGGGGGGCCGCTGTCTGGAATGTGTTCACCCTTCCTCAGATCACAGAGGTTCCAGGGGTGAAGGCAAGCTGATGGCGGGGGTGGTACTCGAGAAGCCTGTGGGTCCATGTGCTGCTTACCTGCCTCCGCTGGGCTTGGCCAAGTATTTATTTCCCCGGTGGTTTGGTTTGGGCTGGAATTGGCCCTGATGCAGCAAGGACAGCAGCTGGGAGATTTGCTGCAAGACAGGAAAAATCTGTTGACTCCACACAATTCCGACCCAGCACACTTCCTTGCCGGATGTTTCCCTCAATGCCGGCGCTTTCTTTTTATAGTCTTTCCTCCAGCTTCAGATGTTTGTGCGATCAGATGGGGGATGGTGAACGGTGACGGAGGCGGTGACGACGGAGGCAGGGACCAGTGCTGGCAGGATCTTTGCTTTGTTCTGTCACCACAGGACCTGGGTATCCCAGGGAGAGAAGGAGGACCCCCCTGGGCCCACCCCTCACTCTCACTCTGAGCAACCTCCCCCCACTGGAATCTGTGAAATGAGGCTGAAGAAGGCATTTCCCGACCATAAATTCATATTACTTTGATACAGATTATCTTAAGGAGTTGTTTCCCCACCTTCAGGAGTACTCAGTCAGCCAATTTTGGTGGGCCAGACATAAGACTCTGCAATGGAGAAAGCAACATTGGTAGCATTCAATCATTCCTTTATTCATCCTTTCATTCATTCAACAAGAGTGAGAATGAAAACAGAAGGCACTGCCAGCTGAAAGGCCAGAGGAGATGGTGGAGGCTCAGAAAGGCTGGGGAGGTGGGCAGGAGTCAGGTGAGATGTCAGGGCCAGAACCTGCAGGGCCTTATGAAGGCAAAGGTGACAGACCAAGTTTCAGGAGGCCGAGTTCTAGTTCAAGGTCATTTCTAGTTTCTGTAGTGTCAGGCATGTTTTTAGAGATACTCATACCTCAGTTTCCTATTCTCTAAATTGGAGCTGGAAATTTGCATCCAGCCTTCTTCACGGGGTTGTTGGGATTAACTAACCCAGTGGTTTGAGAATTTAAAATGCAAGGATTATGGGCTGTTACTCCTAGAAATACTGCCCATGGTTCCTGGGCCTACACCCAGTCTTCCCTGAGAAGGCCCACTCAGCCTCTCTGGACAGCTCCAGCTAGAAAGTACCAACCTCAGAGGACAGTTGGAAAATTAGGAGATGAGGCCTGGGTCCAGTTGTCTGCCTCAGGGCAGATCCTACCTCCTGGCCCAGACCAGTAGCCTCTTAAGGCACCTGCAACTCTTCCAAGTGTTAGCTGATAGTTCAGGGACACTCTCTGAGTGCTGCAGCCTGAGCATAGTGCTGTCATTCAGGGTTGCATCATAGTTAGAATGTAAACTATGGTAACTATCAGACTCAGATTCAAATCCTATATCTGGGGGCACGTGAGTGGCTAAGTGGTTGAGCATCTGCCTTTGGCTCTGGTGATCCCAGTGTCCTGGGATTGAGTCCCACATCAGGCTCCCCGCAGGGAGTTTGCTTCTCCCTCTGCCTATGTCTCTGCCTCTTTCTCTGTGTCTCTCATGAATAAATAAATAAATAAATAAATCTTTAAAACAAAACAAAAAACACATCCTACATCTGCCCGTGCCCCAGTTCCATCTGGATGGCCTTGAGAAATTACTTAAGCATTTTGAGCCTCAGTTTCCTCAGCAGTAAAAAGGGAATAATAACGAGGCCCATGTGGTTATAGTTATAAAGATGAAATGATTGAAAGTATATAATTCATTTATGTATTCTTTTTCTTTTTAGGAAGAATTCTTTTTTTTTAAGATTTTATTTATTTATTCATGAGAGACAGAGAGAGAAAGAGGGAGAGAGAGAGAAAGAGAGAGAGGCAGAGACACAGACAGAGAAGCAGGCTCCATGCAGAAAGCCTGATGTGGGACTTAGTCCCGGGACTCCAGGAACATGCCCTGGGCCAAAGGCAGGCGCCAAACCGCTGAGCCACCCAGGGATCCCCTCATTTATGTATTCTTTTAAAACTTTTTAAAGTAATCTTAAAGATTTTATTATTTTTTTTAAAGATTTTATTTATTTATTTATTCATAGACACAGAGAGAGAGAGGTAGAGACACAGGCAGAGGGAGAAGCAGGCTCCATGCAGGGAGCTCGATGTGGTACTTGATCCCGGGTCTCCAGGATCACACCCCAGGCTGCAGGCGGCACCAAACCGCTGCCCAGGGCTGCCCTTAAATCTTTTTTTAAAGTAATCTTAAAAAACCTTTTTTAAAGTAAACTTTTTAATTTAAGTAACCTTTTTTAAATTGTTCATGGTAGGACTTGAACTCATGACTCCAAGATCAAAAGCCATACGCTCCACTGACTGAGCCAGCCAGGTGCCCCTATTTATTAATAGATCTTATGACCAGCGCTTAATAACTTAATAACAAGCATTTATGATAAGCACTTAATATGTGTGTAATCTCATTTAATTCTTACAATAACTCTAGGGAAAAGATACCACCATACCCATTTTGTTGATGTGGAATATGAGGCTCAGAGGGGCTACACAGCAGTTAATGGCAGGGCTAGAATTTGAACCCAGATCTGACTCACTGTGGCACTGTGCTGCTAGAAAGACATGAGCATTAGGCAAGCTGCTTCCTACCCTCAGGCTGATCCCAGATGGGTACCCTTCTTTCCATCACCCCAGTGGATTCAGCCCCAGTGCTTGCTCTCAGCTGTCTGTGTTCACCAACAACCAACACAGTGTTTAGCTCAAAAAGCTCACTCAGTAAGCATTTGAAAATGGATGGATGGATGGGTGGATGGACGAACGAATGAATGAATGGTTCTGGGCAACCTCGAAGGCTACATAGGGCTCAGGGCAAGACTCCTCAGAGAGCAGCAGGGCTCTCTCCAGGTGGCTTCCTGAGGAGGATGTGGGGGAAGGAAGCTGTGTCCTTCCTTGACAGGAAACCTGAGCCAATTGCCTGGCCAAACAGACATGTGCCTTGAGTGGGCAGCCTGGCACGGGGAAAGTTCTCTGAAGTGCAGAGGAACAGATCTGGATGTGAGATCAGGCACCGTCCCTGAAAAGGATTTCCCATTTTTGTCTAGTAAATTCCAGGTCACTACATATTTTGTCCTTCATTATTCTATGTAATCCTCAACTCCTGGGAGGCAGATACAGGGTCAGTTTAGCATCATAATTGCCATTTGGGGAAAATGAAGCTCTGATACTGACAGATTTGCCCAAGGTTGCCCTGCTATTGAGTGGCTATACTGAAATTTGAATTCAGATCAGACTCCTAAATTCCAAGATTGTTTCCGCTGCCCCATCCTGCAGACCTAGCTCGCAAAATCTTTTTTTTTTTTTTAAGATTTTATTTATTCATGAAAGACACACAGAGAAAGGCAGAGACACAGGCAGAAGGAGAAGCAGGCTCCATGCAGGGAGCCTGATGTGGGACTCGATCCCGGGTCTCCAGGATCATGCCCTGGGCCAAAGGCGGCACTAAACCGCTGAGCCACCCAGGGATCCCTAGCCAGCAAAATCTAGTCTCAGGCAAGTCCAGTACAGCCCCAGAGCCCAGGAGCAGTGATGCCTATGCTGGCCTGCTTCACAGGGAGGTTGCCCGGATGAGAAGAGGGCAGGAGGAGATAAGAGCTTTGCAGAAGTAATTGTAACCATTTGCTGAGTGCTGACTGTGTGCCGGACATAACTCTAGGCTTTAAGTGCACTCATTTCATCTTCAAGCACATTTAGGAGGTAGGTGCTGTTTACATAGGTGTCTTTAACAGCAAAGCGGAGTAACATTCCTGTGGTTCACGGCTAGGAAGAGATGAAGCCAGGATTTGATCCCAGGCAGGCTTATCCCAAAGCTTTTATTCTCAAATGTGTCTTTTGTTGTGTGTCTGCTTGTGCCAGGCCCCCTGAGTAAGTGCTTTACAGGAATTAACTGATAAAATCCTCAGGACAACTGCGAGGCAGATGCTCTTACCATCATCTCTATTTTATAGATAGGGAAACGAAGGCTCAGAGACAGTAAGTAAGTTGCCCGGGATCACACAGCTAAATTTTGTTGACCCAGAGCTGGGCCCTGACCCACTGTATCCACTATACCATAAAGTCCCTGGTGAGCCTAAGGAATGAATGTGAGAAACGTAAGGGTAATGGGGTGTCTGATGTGGTGGTCCAGGGCTGACCACAGAGAAAGCTGCCCATACCCAGGTACCTGAACAGGGGGAGAATCCATGGTGAGTTCCTCTACAGGGTTCCGCTCCGCAAAAGCAGCCACAGATAGCCGGACCAGGCTCCGCAGGATCTGACGGGGACCAGACTCTTTCTCGGGGGTCACTTTGCCATTGAGATTGGGCTGCCGCCTCAGGGTTGCAGATGAGGCTGGTGGACTCAGTGGGGCCTCCTCGCTGCCTGCGTCTCCTGACAGCCTCCTTGCCGGGCTGCCCATAGCCTTTGGGGTCCTTGAGCGCGGCTGGCCCATCACAGGCTGGGACTCAGGAAGGTTCAGGTTCTCCCGGGAGGCATTTCGCTGCCTGGGATGGTTGAAAAGGAGATTGACAGTATCCTGCAGCACCTCTCGGCTCTCAGCCTGTGTTCCCTGGTTGCCTTGGTTACGCAGGGTCCTATACAAGGTTGGCGTGAGGTGAAAGGGGGCCTGCAGGCAGGGGTCCCAGCCTGCTTCCATCATCCCTTCCTTGCCTGTGTCCTTGTGGGGCTGCCTGATGTCTCCAGGCTCATCCACCTGGCCCCTGAGCACGGGCACAAGGTGGATATCCGCCTTCTGGATGTGTTTCTGGGGCCTCTTGGGCTGGTGACGGTAGGTAGATTCAGCCTCCCGACAGTTGTAGGCTCTGTTGTCCTTCTTCTCTGTCCTGCAGATGGACATGATCAGAGCCAAGATCAACCCAAAGATGGCCAGCAGTACGAGTAGGCAAATCACTGTCAGCACCGAGGTGCTCAGGGTCCCAGGCTCCCGGGCCCTGTCCCTCAAGTGATCCACACTGGTGACAAACAAGACCCTCAACAAGGCTTGGGTCTGCAAGGAGGGGATGCCATGGTCTTCTACCACTATCACCAGTTCCCACTCACTCCCAATGAGACTGCTGGCATTGGTGATGTTGATGAACAACTGCCCCAGGTGGGGGCTGAGGACAAAGAGACAGGCTTCATTCCCACTCCTAATGCTATAGAGAAGCTCTCCATTTGCCCCTGAGTCTACATCTCTTGCTACAATGGTTGCCAAAAGGAATGGCCGGGAACTATGGGTTGTCAGTGGTGGTGTGTCAGCACTCACTGGACCCAAGCCATTAGGAGTTTCAATGGGCACCAGAAGGTGGCCTGTGGAGGCATTTACGAGCACTGAGAGGATGGCTTTTCCATCACTGAGTGTGGGATGAATCACCTCTGGGGCATTATCATTGACATCCAAGAGGCTGACCCATACAGAGACGCTGGATGCAAGTTGGGGCTGCCCCATGTCCTCTGCGATCACACGGAACTCAAAACTGGCCATTTGTTCATAGTCTAGTGACCTCTGAGCAGTGACATCTCCTGTGTCTGAGTCAATAGCTACCAAATGAGAAACTGGGGAGTCCTGAATACGATATGAGACTTTTCCATTAATGCCCAAGTCTGCATCGTGAGCCTTGACGGTAATGAGGTGAAGAGAAGGTAGGTTGTTCTCCCGAGTAGAGACCTCATACCTGCTCTCTTCAAACACAGGTGCATTGTCGTTGGCATCACTGATCTGAATGCTGAGCTGTTTCTTGGCTGATAATGGCTGGGGTCCTTGGTCTTGAGCCAAGAGAGTGAGGGTATACTTGGGCCACTGCTCTCTGTCCAGTGTGGTGTTGGTTAGCAGCATGTATGTGTTGCCATTGGTCCTTTTCAGCCTGAAGTGGCCCAGTTCTTGGCTCAGCCAGCAGTGGACCAGACCATTATTTCCTGAGTCCAAGTCATCTGCCATGACGAGAGCAATGAAACTATCCTTTGGAAGAGCTTCTGACACCAATGATGGCTGGGAGGCCCATGTGATGTGGATGCTTGGGGCATTGTCATTGACGTCCAGAACCTTAATGAGTACTTTGCAGTGGGCTGGGATGGGATTGGGACCCAGGTCCCTCGCCTGGACATCTATCTCATAGGCAGGATTCTTTTCATAGTCTAGGGGTTGACGCAGAATCACCTGGCCTGTCTTTGCATCAATACTGAAGGTGTCCAGCACCTCTGGAGGCACATGCTTACTGAGGAAGAATTCCACCTCCCCATTGGGACCTTGGTCAGGATCCGTGGCAGTCAAGTTTATGAGGAGAGTACCAGGGGCAGCATCTTCTTGGATTTCTAATGCCAGTGAGCTCTCAGCAAACACTGGGCTATTGTCATTGGAGTCCAGGACATTGACCTTGACTAAGCTGGTGCCTGACTTGGGGGGGTTCCCACTGTCATAGGCAGTTAGCACCAGATCAAAAAACGAGTGGATTTCCCTGTCTAGCTCCTTCACCACCACAAGTTCTGCATGTTTGGTCTCATCAGGCCCCACGATGACATCCAGGGCAAAGTGCTCACTGGGAGACAGCGTGTAAGAGTGCAGGGTGTTGGGGCCAGTGTCCGGGTCGAGAGCTCTGTCCAGGGGGATCCGGGTGCGCAAAGAGGCACTCTCAGAGATTTCCAGCTCCTGCTTACCTTTGGGAAACTGTGGCTCATGGTCATTGATGTCCAGCACCTGGATCTCCACATGGATCAGAGCCAAATCCCCCGTGGCAAGCACGTCAAAGGAAATCAGGCAAGGGTCCTGCTGCCGGCAAAGCAGCTCTCTGTCCAGCCGCCTCCCTGTGCTAAGCAGGCCGTCCTCAGGGTCCACCTGGATGGGGAGTGCCTGAGACAGCTGCAAGACCTGGAAGGACGCCTGTGTTTGTCCGCGTCTGTCCTCCCAGCTCAGGTCCCTGGACAGCTTTCCTATCACTGTGCCAGCCGGCACCTCTTCCGCCACTTGGTATTTCATAGTGAGAGTGGCCACCTCCTGACAATGCCCTGGAAGGAACAAGTAGCTGCCTGACCCCAAAAGCCCCAGCAGTAGTAGCAGAAGTAGCATCATGCTTACCGCCAGGATGGGCTAGGCTCAGAAACCACTAGAGTTCTTCAAAGGCCAGGCAAGTCCTCCAGTGTTTCCTGAGTGGCTCGATTAGTGTTCTCCTGCCCCCAGATCTGCTGTCACAGCCTCGTCCCATAATTGGATGATGATGGAAGTAGAAGATTCTCAGGCAAGGCCATCCTCATCTGAAGAGATCTCAGAGCTCCAAGCACTGATGAAGTGCAATTGCCAAGGGACACCCCACACAGGGGCACCCGTTGGTCCCCTTCAGTAAGTGATGGCCAAGAGCTGGTCCAAGAGGAACTTGACCCAGTAAAGCAGGATGTGGGGATCTGACTTCCAAACAGTTGCTGGGCTAGGGAAATGGAGAAGCAGCTTTTTCCTATGGAAACCCCACCTACAGGAAAAGGGAGGGTTATGCGTTTCAATGCCAATTAGAGAAGGAGGGCTTCCCGTGAAGTGCGAGGGGCCTGCGGCGGTGGTGGCGGAGGGTGGGCCCTGCAGCGAGGAAGGTACTAGCCACACGAGGCGGCCCCTGAGAGAGAGGGAGCTGCTGTGTGGCCAGGTGGGCAGAGAGCTGAGCCCCTGTCTGTCCCAGTACCCGTCCTGGGAACGGCACGTTCCTTGTGTCTCTCCTTTCCTCTGCTCTCTTTGTTTCCCTCATATCCCTGTGATTCCTCTCCCATTCGTCTTTTCCCCACACGCATCTACCTCTCTAAGTCCAGACTCTGCCCTGACCACTCACCCATTTTTGTCTCTCAGGAAGCAGCTGTGGTTAAGAGAGCGGCCATCAGAGCCAAAAACTGCCTGGGTTCAAATCTGAACTCTGCAATTCACTGTCTGGGGCATGTGGGACAAGTCACTTAACCTCTCTGGGCTTCTACCACTTCATCTTGAAGAGTGTAGATGGGAAGGATAGGAGCCCTCACCGCAGGAAACTGTGAGGACAAATGAAATGATGCGTGAAGGGCTGGGTCCTGGCTCAGAGTCACAGACAATGACATTCTGTGAGTAGGGGCTGTTGAGAACTGAATAGCTGGTCTCACCTCATAGCTCTGGCTCTTGCACTGTCGCTGGGGCAGTCCCTGCCCACACAGACCCATGAGGGTGCCCATGGCCTTGGCTTCTGAAGTTCAGGGATCTATCTGACCTGACCATGTGGCTGCCCACCCCCTTCCCTTCCTGCTCCCCAGCCTGGAGGTCCATTGTTCTGTGCATCTGGTCCAGCCTGAGTCCCTATCTAGGGGAATCCCCGGCCTCCTTCTCCCCTGCCTAGGAGGTTTTTATACTTTTCCTTTTCCTACGCCTTCCTCACCTTATCCCTCCCTTCCCCTGATTCTTCTCTCCCCGCTGCTGTCTATGAGTCCCATGAACAGTTCTTGCTCCCCACCCCCCAACACTCCTAGAGATATGGATGTTTTTAGGTATGCCCTCCTCTCACTCACCTGCTCACAGAAGTGAGGCCCAGGATCACTTGGGTGGCATTTGAGGTGGCTTGTGGCTTCTCATTTCCCTCCTTACTTCCTGGCCCAGCGCCAGTCTGGTCTTATACTCTGCCTCCGGCTGATTCTAGAGGTTTGTAAAACACTGGAAGTGATGGGAATTTAAGGCCAGCTTCCTTTAGGTGTGTGTTTGTAGCTGAGTCCTTGGGACATAGGGGACCCTCATCAGGGGTTGGCCTATAGGCCTGTGGCCTTAGAGCTATCTGTGCCCCTCCCTGCCCCTATCTTTTCTTTCCCACACCCTATCCTTTTTTTAAAATTTTAAAAAAGATTTTATTTACTTATTTATTCATGAGAGAGAGAGAGAGAAGTAGAGACACAAGCAGAGGGAGAAGCAGGCTCCATGCAGGGATGCCGAGGTGGGACTTGATCCCTGGTCTCCAGGATCTGGACCTGGACTGAGGGTGGCGCTAAACCGCTGAGCCACCAGGGCTGCACTCCCCCTCCCCCCATCCTTCACTCCATGTTCCACTCCATGTCACTTGTTGAACCAGAGCAAGGGCCTGAAACCATGGAGCCTTCTCCTACAGCATGACACTAGAGACAGAACACCCAAAAGCCTGAAGACATTGCACAAGTCACTTAACCTCTCTGGGCCTCAGTTTCCTTCTCTGTAGAATGGCTGTCACCTATCTCATGAGATTATGGTAAGGATTCAATGAGATGATACCTATAAGGGCCCAGCACAGGGCCTGGTACAGAGAAAGCACCCACTCCATATTATTGCAGCTTGTATTGTTTTCTAGGTTTTATGCTTCTGATGCAAATGGTGAGGATGACCTTGCATTTGTCCCTTCACTGTTTACTCTGCTTCCTTGGCCAAGAAAACTCATTTTCCAGGGCTTCCTCAGCTCAGGCTTTGGCCAAGTGCTGCCTGTGCTTCAAGGGGAGCCAGCACAGGCCCCAGGCTCCTGCTGCTCAGAGATGTGCCTTGTACTCACTGCCTTTGGATGACAGCCTGCAAGGCAACCACACTCTCTGGCCCTCACTCATCCTATCATGCAAGGCAGTTGGCAAGACAAAGTGACCAAGTGGCCTGTAGTGTAAGGAAGGGGCGGGGAAGAGGAAAGAAGGGAACCCAGTGGCTCTGTGTTCCGGCTTGGCTCAGGGGAGGCTCCTCATGGAGGGCATTGGGCCAAATTCTGAAGCCAGAGGAAAGTGGGTGAGCAAGGGAAAGGCAAACCGGGCAGAGGAAGCAGAGTGGACAAAGGCCAGAGGTGATTGAGCTGGCTTCTTATAGTACCTCAAGAGGGTGTGTGGAGAGTGGGAAGAGGGTAGGCCAGGTATGTTAGAAGGGGCCGCCAGACCCTAGACAGCCTGGGGTCCCCTGATAAGGATTTGGAACTTCTCCAGAAGGCCATGGGGAGCTTTTGAATGCCCCCAAGAAGGAAGATGAGGACAGCAGCTATATGCTAGGCCTTGTCCTGAGTGCTTTACCTGCACCCTCCTGTGCCACTCTCATGCCCCGGGCCATTGGGATAAAGAAGCTGAGCACAGAGGGTTAGATAATTTGCCCAAGATCATGCAGACTGGACCTCCAGAAAGTCCCTTGGGCTGCACCCTGGAGAATGGATTGGAAGAAAACAAGAGGTAGAGGGGGAGGGCAATTGGGAGTAATGCAGGGGAGCTTTGGTGCAGGAAACTCTGGTGCTGAGAATGTTTTCATAATGCCATCTGGTGGCCAAAGGCAGAGAAGAGAAAAAGGCACAGAGGCAGAGGGGTGGGTGCCTGGAGTTCACACAAATGAACAGCTCTAGACCTATACTCCACAGAAGGAGCTTACACACGGTGACAATCACTTCTCTTCACAAGAAACCTAATGAGACCCACTGCCCACTGAAGGAATTATAAAATTCATGATTTTACCAGTGTTAACATTTATATTCTTGAAAGGACACTCTTGTATTTATGCTCTGTATGTGTTGCCTTAAATGTCCCATGGATGCAAAACATGGACTTACAGATCACAAGAAATTTTTGAATTTAGATTTCTCAGATGGTATTTATGGTTGTGGCTTGTTTGTTTTATTTGCCTTGAGGGCAGAATCCAAAGCCAGCAGACAAGATACCAGACTTTTTTAAGGTCTGGGAATGAGGTCCTGGTTTACTATTTTTCTCTCTCCTTTCTGGCTGCAGGAGTCAGCTACATGTAAAAGGGTGAAAGGAGCTGTCACTGGAGTTTTTCTGGAAAGTCTTCATCACTCTGAGTTTTGAAAATAGGTTTGAAGTTGCACAGGTCCTTTGAAATAGGTTTGAAAAGGCTAAGGATGCCTCCCTCAAGTCTGAAATATTTTTTTAAAGAGGACAGGATCGGGGCTGGTATTTGGAAGTCTTTCTTGCTCACTGTCAACCACATGTCATTCACATGCGGGCCCTTGGCTATGAGGAGGTGTTGGGGGATGAAGTGGGAGGGGTGGAGTCAAGATTTTTTCAAAATGCCTGGTGTCCTGAGGAACCTTGAGAGATTAGACCAGCAAGGTAGGACACTGACCCTTTGGAGGACCCCCGGGTCAGCTGGATAAAGGCTAGGATCATGCCCCATGCTATCAACGTGCTGCTCAGCTGGGTGCCCACCCTCTGGGCTCTTTGTGAATCTGCCCAGCAAATGCCACAGTCACCATCACCAATGCTGCTTGGTGAAGCTCCGAAGCTCAAGCTCAAAGCTTCGTCCTCCTGGGGATTATTCCTGTTGGGAGGATGACAGGACCACCCAAGGTCAGCCTCTTTCTTTTAGCAAGACTTTGGTGAGATTAGAGCCAGTCTGCCAGGAATCTTGACTGGGAGACTCAGGTAGGTGTTCTGAGTCAACTGCTCCTGATGTGGCACTTGGTGGTCTTTGTTGGGACAGATGACAGATGTCCACTCCCACACAGTGGCACCTCTCTCTGGAACCAGTGCAGAAAGAAAAAATGTACTTTGCAGGCAAAAATTTGCCAAGAGATAGAACCTTTAAGAAATGAAAAGGCTTTGTGTCTTGGTTGTCTTGCTTAAGAGTGGTAGCTCTCAAAGGGGGCCAGATACCAGAATTACTTTTCCAAATACCAGGGACAGGGCAAGACAATTCCTACACCTCCCCCCCCCCCCCAAGAGAATTTTATAACTACCAGCTCCATTCTCCTTCCCTCCCTTCGAAAAGGCTTCACCTTTCATTTGGGACAAAGTGGGAGACGGTGATTCTGTGATTCGGTGATTCTCTTTTTTCTGGAAAGAGAGGCTTAAGTGATCTACATAATACAAGGTAAAAGGAGAGCGGAGATTGATGAAGGCTGAAGAAATTATGGAGGGGGTTCACAAGAGAAAGAAGAGACTGTGAAGGAAGTAACGTGAACATGAAGACTTGCCAGGGAATCCTTGTGAGCCATGGATCTCCTTCATGATTTTCAAGAAAAATGCAAGAAAAGACTCAGAATTTATTTTGTGCTTTAGTAAGCATAACTGAACAACATAAATTCTGACTTAATAAGGGCTACATGTGTTTTGTCTCTCTTCCCAACCTCAGAGGGAAAGTGGGCTACTTCTAGTATGTAGATTTTAATTCTGATATACGGAACACTCTGAGGTGCACCCCATCTCCACCCCAATCTCGCTGAGAACCACTGATATAGAACTTCTTAGAATGACTAGCAACTTTGTAAGGGTCAAACCTGTATAGCCATCAGGCCTTTCTTGCTGAGCATCCTCCTGGTCGCCACCTCTCCCTCATGCCTGTGTCAGTGCTCAGCAGAAGCTCTGTGCATAGCTGGTTGCCCCCTCATATTTTGCAGACTCTTCTGTTTGCTTCTCTGAAAGTTTTGGTTTTCCTTCCTTCTGATTCCCAGTTACAGGTGTGTCCCCAGATACTGTCTTCAACCCTCTTTCCTCCATGGGCTTATTAGCTCAGAAATAGGTTGTCAGATTTAGCAAATAAAAATATAAGGTGCCAGTTAAATTTGAATTTTAGGTAAATGACAGTTTTTTAAAAAGATTTTTAAAATTTATTTGACAGAGAAAAGAAAAAAATGCACAAGCAGGGGGAGCTTCAGGCAAAGGAAGAGAAGCAGAACCTCCCACGGAGCAGGGAGCCTGATGCAGAGCTCAATCCCCAGGACCCTGGGATCATGACCTGAGCCAAAGGCAGATGCTTAACCAACTGAGCCATCCAGGTGCCCCACAATGACAGGGTTTTTTTAAGTGTATTTGTACCTGGCAATCCTACTCAGAAGTAATATATACTCTCAACACAGTTTCTCTTCTGTTTTTCTGTTTTCTTTCCTCCTCTCCCTCCTCCTCTTCCTCCTCTTTTGCTCCTTCTTCTCTTTCTCCTCCTTTTCCTTCTTTTTGATTTACACAGTGAATTTGAAAATCTATCAGTGAACACAAAAATCAAACATATTGACTGGGAGCATCATCTGTGCATGAATATTCAGAAGCTGACTGTGTTGATTGGCCTTGTTATGTATTCAGCATTTCTGGGTGACTCCAAGATTGAACGGTTCTCACACTGACAGAACCACCCCGGGGGAAGCCTGGATCACACTCATTCATTAACTTATTCGGTCAGCCAGTCACTCATTTATCTGGTGGAATTCAGCATGTTCTTCTCTATTTACAAGGTCAGTTTATTTGGCAAGGGAAGTAACTGACATTGATCCACATTTTCCTTTCCTCTAAACCATTGGTTTGGTTTTCTTTTTCACATAGAATCTAATCAGCCTAATTCTTGCCTTGCTTCAGAAAGGTTCTTGCAGGAAGGAAAATGAGTCTTCCCATCGTTACATAAATTCTCATGGGGCTTCCCTTTATAAGTTTATGACAGCCAGGAGTTGAGCCTGGAGCTCTGAGAGAAACAGCCACACACTGATTTATGATGGCAGCTGCTGCTAAATCTCACCCCTCTTTCCTTCTTACAGAACCATGTTACCTTGGGGTTACAAAACTCTTTTCACTGTTATTCAGGGGAATAATAATAAAATGCCAGGTTGCAAGTATAAACATGATCATTCTGTGCCTATTATTGTAAATCAAATTTTACCTTGCATCAGAAGCACAGAAAACATTTTATACTGTCAGCCACCTCAAGCCTCTTTAGGAGTCTGTTTTTATGTAACCCTGGGATGACCTGAGGTGGTGGTTGAGCTGCCCTGACCAGAGAAGCAGGTCACACAGGTGATCTGACTGCTTTTCCTTACATACCCAACTGACCATTTTCCCTGAGCAAAGCACTAATTTGATCTAAGCATAGCACTGAGCTTAATGATATGGGCTCAGGGCTGCAGTTGCCTGGGTTCAAAGATTGGTTCCATGACATACCATCTGCGTGACAGTGAAAAGTCACTTAACTTCTCTGTTGTCAGTTTCTTTAGTTTTAAAATAGGGATGATCATGACGGTAACTATGTTTTAAGGTTCTGTAAAGTTTAGCTTAGTCAATATACAGCATTTAGAGTAAGGCCTGGGATGTGGCTAGCACTTTAACGTTTATTTATAATTGTGCTTTTAGTGTAGTAGCTCCTAATTTGTTTTTGACACTAAAGCCCCCATTTGAAAGAAAAACCAATTTTTCAGATTCCCATGTGTCGATTATAGACCTTTTAAAGATCTGCATGGTGATCAAATACATAATGACAAGATGCTAGTGGGAATTCAGTGATTCTTCTATATTAGAGTGGGGCTCACCACTGTCCAGAACTACCTCAGAGTTGGGGCAGGGCTTTTCCTTCCACATTGCCACCCATCTGTGTGTCAAGGCTTGTTTCAGAGGTGCTCATGAATGATGGCCATTGAAAAGTGACTATTAACATCACGCAGGTGGGATGAGTTCAGCAAAGTCTCTGGACACCCACTGGATACCCCAGTAATGCATGGGAACAAGGACTGTCACTGAGAGAAGCCTGCTGGTCCCTCCAGTAACCAGCATGTTCTGACTAATTCCTGCTTCTCTACTCAATGGTCTAGCCACACGTGAGTCCTGACCTCTGTTCTAGGTCACACATCCCATTCTCTTCTGGCCTGAGGCTCCATCACCTACTGTGCTTGGGGATAGGCAATGGAGGTAAGTTTCTTTCCCTCTACCATTATGTCATAAAATCTAATCCCGACTTCCTAGGGTGTTCCCCTTTAATTCTGAAGGCAGGAACTATTTTATTCTCTCTGTATTTCTGCTACAACAAACCTAATTCTCTTACAGAAGAGTGTAATCACTGATGAGGAACTGGTCTTAATCCTGCATGTCACCATTGTATGACACTGGTCAAATCACTTCACCCCTTGGTGCACCAATTTCCTCATCTGTAAAACTGGGAGACAAAATTGCCTCAGTTATGAGGTCCTGGGTATTTAAATGAGATCATGCATGGAGCACCTCGGTGATTCAATCAGTTGAGTGTCCGACTCTTGATTTCAGCTCAGGCCATGATCTCATGGGTCATGAGATCCAGCCCCAAGTCAGGCTCTGCTCTCAGTGAGGAGTCTGCTTGAGAATTCTCTCCCTCTGCCCCTCCCCCGACTAGTATGCACCCTCTCTATCAAATAAATATATAAACATTTTTAAAACCCACTAAAATAAATAAATGACATAATGTATGTAAAGTACTTAGCACAGTGGAGCGCTGGGCCCACGGGGTAAACTCAACTTAAAAAACTAGATAGGCACATGAAACTGAAGACACAAAAGTCTATTGTTTTTCTTGAGTCTGAAACCAGAATTTTTTTTAAAGATTTTATTTATTTATTCATAAGAGACAGAGAGAGAGAGAGAGAGAGGCAGAGACACAGGCAGAGGGAGAAGCAGGCTCCGTGCAGGGAGCCTGGTGTGGTACTCGATCCCTGGACTCCAGGATTACGCTGTGGGCCAAAGGCAGGTGCTAAACCGCTGAACCACCCAGGGATCCCCCTAAAACCAGAATTGATTAGAAAACTCTCTTTATCCAATCCTGACCTCAAAACTGGACTGTAACTATTTAGTCCAAATTATTATTATTATTATTATTATGTAAGATTTTATTTATTTATTCATGAGAGACACAGGGAGAGATAGAGGCAGAGACACAGGCAGAGGGAGAAGCAGGCTCCATGCAGGGAGTCTGAGGTGGGACTTAATCCCAGGTCTCCAGGATCAGGCCCTGGGCTAAAGGTGGCGCTAAACCGCTGAGCCACCCGACCTGCCCTACTCCAAATTATTAACACTGCTTTGAAATTCTCTCTTCTATTCCCTTCATCCTGTGACCTCTGACATGAGGTCATGACATGATGTCATAATTTACCTCCTGCTCTGATTTGTGAGAATTTCCCAAGTTGGTTCTTAGGCTCCCTCACTTTTTGCATCTAAGAGGTCACTGGCAGGATTCATGGTCTCACCTGTGAACACTCAAAGGTAGGGTTGCCATACATTTTGCTCTTGCTTTTACTTCCTTTGCCTAACATGAGTAATGATATTAGTGAATGGCTTCATAGACTCTTCTTCTATCTTTGCATCTTTAAGGAACATGTTTCTGGTTTGGGTCTGGTCTGGACAGTATGGAAAATTAGGAGTGATTATTTGCATCTCAAAAGTTGTCCCTCTGTCCCAGTCAGGTAAGCCCCTTCAATGTCCCGATTTTCTTCCCTCCTGAGTGCATGACCAGTTCTGTATTTTGTGGGGCTCAGTGTAAAATAAAAATAGAACACTTCTTATTGGAAAATTAAGAACTTCAAGATAGGCATAGGAGAGCATTAGACTAAGAGCAGGGCCTTTCCAAGCCTGAGGCCTTCCTGAGAACAGGGCCCTGTGAGACTACTACACAGCTGACTTACCCATGAAGCCAATCCTGCCTGGAAGGCAGGGGTGGTAAAGACCTTTTGAATCCTGTAGGCTTGGATTAGAGGTTTACCCCTGAAAATTACTTTTCTTGGGGGAGAAGTATATGATATAGGGGACATAGGAGCTTATTAGATCATTAGGGCCACATTAGTTTGATGGTTTCCAGGAACCAGAACCAACATTTCAGCATCTCGCATAAGGACTGACTACCTAAAATTTTTTTATTGAGATATAATTCACATATCCCCAAATTCACCCTTTAAAAGTGTACAGCCCAGTGGTTTTTAGTATAGTCACAAAACTGTGCAACCTTCACCACTATAGGATTTTCATCCCCCCAAAGTAACCCCATATCCATTAGTAGTCACTTCCCATGCACTCCTGTCCCTGTGGATTTGCCTGTTCTGGACATTTCATATAACTGGAATTATACAATATGTGGCCTTTTGTGTCTTCTTCACTTAGCATAATGTTTTTAAGGTTCATCCGTATTGTAGCATTTATCAGCATTTCACTCCTTTTTTATGACAGAATAATATTTCATTGTAAGGATGTACCATATTTAGTTTATCAATTTATCCAATGATGGACATTTAGGTTATTTCAACCTTTTGGCAATTGTGAATACTGCAGCTATAGTGAACATTTATGTATACTATATGCAAATAAATATGTACCAGTGTACAAATGTAATTGTGCATATGTGTACAAGTTTTTGTGTGAACATATGTTTTCAACTCTCTTGGATATATACTTAGGAGTAGAATTTCTGGGTCTTACTGAAACTCTGTGTTTAACTTTTTTTTTTTAAAGGTTTTATTTATTCATTCATGAGAGACACAAAGAGAGGCAGAGACCTAGGCAGAGGGAGAAGCAGGCTCCTCGTGAAAAGCCTGATGTGGGACTCGATCCCGGGACAGCAGGATCACATCCTGAGCTAAAGGCGACACTCAACCACTGAGCTATCCAGGCATCACTATGTTTAGAGGAACTGTCAAAACTATGTTCCAAAGCAGCTACACCATTTTACATTCTCAGAAATGTATGAAGGTTCCAATTTCCCCCAATCTCATCAACACTTGTTATTATCTGTCCTTTTATTTTTTTATTTTTTAAAGATTTTATTTATTTATTCATGAGAGACACACAGAGAGGCATGAGAGACACACAGAGAGAGAGGCAGAGTGTCAGAGAGACACACATAGGCAGAGGGAGAAGCAGGCTCCATGCAGGAAGCCTGATGTGAGACTTGATCCCAGGACTATGGGATCACGCCCTGAACCAAAGGCAGACACTCAACCACTGAGCCACCCAGGCATCCCAACCTGTCTTTTTATTATAGCCATCCTAGTGCGTGTGGTTTCTCATGGTTTTGATTTGCATTTCCCCAATGACTAATGATGTTGAGCATCTTTTCATATGCTTCTGAACCATTTGTATGTCTTCTTTGAAGAAATGTCTATTCAGATCCTTTGCCCATGCTACAACATGGTTAAAACTTAAAAACATTTAAAACTGGATTGTCTCTTTTATTGTTGAGTTACAGAAATGCTTTTTATATCCTGAATATTAGATAAATGATTTGCAAATACTCCTATTCTGTAGGTTGTCTTCTCACTTTCTTGATAGTGTACTTTGAAGCATAAACATTTTTTATTGTGTTGAGTCCAATTTATCTATTTTTTTCTTTTGTTGCTTGTGCTTTTGGTTTCGTAACTAAAAAACTATTGCCTGACCCAAGTTCATGAAGACTTATTCTCACATTTTCTTTTAAGACTTTTACAGTTTTAGCTCTTACATTTCGATCTTTGATCAATTTTGAGTTACTTTATGCATATGGTGTGAGGTAGAGGGCATGTAATTTTAATTCCCTCTCAGCCTCTCAATAATCACCTACCATTTGGTAAATTCCCCAACATCGGGGCAGCCCCGGTGGCACAGCAGTTTCGCGCCGCCTGCAGCCCAGGGCGTGATCCTGGAGACCGCGGATCAAGTCCCACGTCGGGCTCTCTGTCTGTGCCTCTGCCTCTCTCTCTCTCTCTCTCTCTCTCTGTCTCTGTGAATAAATAAATAAAAAATCTTTAAAAAATAAAATAAATTCCCGAACATCTCTACGTTTCAATGTCCTCATTAATAAAATGGGAATAGGGATCCCTGGGTGGCGCAGCCGTCTGGCGCCTGCCTTTGGCCCAGGGCGCGATCCTGGAGACCCAGGATCGAGTCCCACGTCGGGCTCCCGGTGCATGGAGCCTGCTTCTCCCTCTGCCTGTGTCTCTGCCTCTCTCTCTCTCTCTGTGACTATCATAAATAAATAAAAATTAAAAAAAAAATGGGAATAATCATAAGGTTATGGTGAAGATAAAGAGAAAATGTATGTAAAGCGCTTGAAGCGTCCTAACTGCTCAATAAGTGCGGTAATAACAATGGGTGAATGCTTTCCTAGAGGAGGTACCACAAAAATGGGCAGCATTTCTGAGGAAGAAATTAGGATGGGGGAGGCCTGCTTAGTCGGCCCGGAGGAGCAGGTCTGTCGTGGATAGACCATGGCCTCCCTTCACCTCTAAGGGTTGGCAAAACTTCTAATTCCCGAGCGCCTCCCGGAACTACTGTAAAGAAGGAGCCCCGGGGGCACAGAAGCTGCGTTTGTATCAACTTGCTCTGGCGCGTAGTTTCCAGGGCCGCGTGTGGGGCGCTGTGTGTGGGGCGCGGTGACGGGACCGCGCCGGCAGCGCCGCCTTTGGCCTGCAGGGGGCGACCGAGGGACCGGGGCGGCCACGGCGCCTGCGCGAAGCCCACTCCTCGCCGGGCCGCCCCAGCCGGATCCGCCCGGCTCAGCTGACAGCTCCCTACACGGAAGAGGCGGTGCGAGCCCTGGTTGAGCCGGGCGTCTCCAGGCCGGCCCGGCGGTGGCGGCGAGGGGACCAGGGCTAGGGCAGAGGGCGGAACTTTCTGGCTCGGCACGGCGGAGTGGCCGGAAGGTACGGTGTGGACCGCGCTCCGGGCGCGCGAGGCGGAGAAGAGCGGCCTGGCCGGGACTGCTCGGCGGGCCCGAGCGCCCCCCACCCCCCCCGATTCCAGACAGGGCGTCCCCAGCCGGGCCCGGCCGAGATCCCGCCACCCCCCCGGGGGCGCTCCGAGGAGCAAGGGCAAGGTCCAGGCCCTGCTCGCTGGGGACGCCCGGGGCCGGCTCCCGGCCCCCTCGTTCGTACGGCGCCCTCGGCCGCGGGCGCTGGGGCAGGTAGCGAGGCTGGGGCTCGCCCGCCGCCCGCCTGCAGGTGAGTCGCGCCCACGACGACTCAGCACGCCGGGTCGTGCGCGGGGGCACAGCCGCGGCGGCGTGCTGACTCGGGAGCCGGGGCCGACCCCAGCTCTGCAGTTTGCACCGTGTGGCCTGGGAGGAGGAGGAGGAGGATTTCCCGAGGCCGGAGGGAAACCCGGCGGCCGAGGGCTTCCGTCCCCCGGGTAGCCGCCTCCCGTGGGCCAAAGCCGGTATGAAACCCGATGTCCGCCTCTCGTCTCGTGGCGCCGGGGTTTGTTCTTGCTCCTGGGTTACAGGTGAAGAAACAGAGCGGTCTGAACCCAGATTTAGTTATATATTAGCGGTGTGACCTTGGGCCGGAAAGAGACTTAAACTGCCCTTTTTTCTCATCTGTGTAATGGAAATATTAAGAGGGACTTGCTTCATGGGGCTGTGGGAATCTAACAGGAGTTGATACGTTTAAAGGGCTTAGCACAGTGCCTGACACACGGAAAGAGCCCCCTGAGTGTTACTTCTCTTCGTGTAACTGTGACTCCTGCTTCTAGTGGGTTGTGGCAGAGCAGTCCCTGAACGTTACACTTCTGGTCCCCAACTCAGCACACTGCATCTCACGCCAATTCAGTTACGGTGTTTTGTTTTGTTTTTTAATCCAGCGTCAAACACCAGGCACTGGTAGATGCTGAGACCAACACACAGATGCAGAAGACTCGATCCTTGCCCTTACGGAGCTAATTAATGGAGTCTGATAGTGCAGGTTCTTCATAAACCGCTCAAATGCAAAGTGGGATGTGCTAATGCCCTAGGAAAGTTACAGTAACAACAACAACAACAAAAAAAAGTTTGCTGGATTTTTGAAGACATCATCCCTAATTGAAAATTTCTACATTGAATAGGGTTTTGGGACATGAGCCTTCGAGGCTGAGTGGATAAAAATGAAATGTAGGTCTGCCATGTGAATTAAGGGACTGGGACCTGATGGCAGGCAGCCTTAGAAGCTGGGGTGTGGGGATCCCTGGATGGCGCAGCGGTTTGGCGCCTGCCTTTGGCCCAGGGCGCGATCCTGGAGACCGGGGATCGAATCCCACGTCAGGCTCCCGGTGCATGGAGCCTGCTTCTCCCTCTGCCTGTGTCTCTGCCTCTCTCTCTCTGTATGACTATCATAAATAATAAAAAATTAAAAAAAAAAAAAAAAAGAAGCTGGGGTGTGGTGGGGTAGGTATGAGGAGCTATTTAAGGGAAACACTGAAAAAAAAAATAAGGGAAACACTGCTTGGATTAGAGCTTCTCAGTCCCAGGCACACTTAGGAATCATCTGGAGAGCTTGGAGAACTACTGATGGCTTGATTTAACTGCTCTAGAATATGGCCTAGGTATTGAGAGTTTGAAAAGCAGCTCCCCAGGTGATTCTAATGTGCAGACAAAATGGAGAACACTGACCTAAAACCAGAATCATTATAAATTCGTCTTTCACCCTGTTTATAAATGTTTAAACAGGAAGAAACAAAATTATATTGTCACCGGGCACTAGGTCTGGTAAAATTGTTTAAGATTAAGTAAAATAGTATAGAAGGGCCTAATACAATATATAGTAGGTGCTCAATAAATGTGAATTGATTCCAGATTTCATTCTTAGTTTATTTGGGAGTCACACATCTGAGAATCTGGTTTTAAAATTACTGTTTTGTATGACATTTTTGCATGTGACTTCATAGTGTTCTTAGGTTTCCCCATAACCCATCTATGGACCACCTTCCTTTTCCCCCTTATTCCTCGTTGAGAAGTCTGGCTCTAAAACTTTCAGAATAGAACTAAAAACTTGTTTTAAATATCTTTCTGTCATGGTTAAATTGACCTAACGTTGAATGTCCCTAGCAGGATTAGTTTATTAGCAGGTAATTCATTAGTAAGAAATGAAGAAATAGAAGAAGCTGAAGAGGAAAGAAGAAACAGAAGCAGACCCAGGAAGATGTTTAGGTGTTTGTTACAGGACTTGATGTGCTCACTTCCCATATGACCTTGGTATTCCACCTCGGCTCCTCCCAGGGCTGAAGGCAGTCAGATAAGGCTGATCATTGCTGATGACTTGCAAATACCCCTTTAACCACGTGGCTCAATTAGGCTTTCCTAAAGAAATACACAGCTGTAGATTGGCATTGACTATGTGTCAGGATGTATTTGACTTAAGTGGTAATAACAGAAATTCAGAATTTAAATTTGGAGATTGAGGGATCCCTGGGTGGCTCAGTGGTTTAGCGCCTGCCTTCTGCCCAGGGAGTGATCCTGGAGTCCCACATCGGGCTCCCTGCATGGGGCCTGCTTCTCCCTCTGCCTGTGTCTATGCCCCCCCCCCCCCCCCCCCCCCGTCTCTCATGAATAAATAAATTTTTAAAAAATCTTTAAAAAAATAAATAAATTTGGAGATTGTCCTAACACCATGTTTTGTTTTTGTTTTTGTTTTTTTTAATTTTTCTGCAGATGGCAGGATTTCTATAGTATCTCTAGTATGAGTTCCAGATCTTGGCCTTGTATCCAACAGTATCAACAGTCTCAACACCACCTTCTGGAGAATAAATGGGATTTGCATGAATTCCAAATTTTGAACTGAAAAACAGACTGCAGTGTTAATATCCTTTTCTTCTGGTTGTTAATAACAGGTACTGACCTCAATGGAAATATGTCACTGTGTTCTATTTGGGAAAGGGATGAAGCTTAAGCAAAACCATGATCATCTGTTGGCAAAAAAAAAAAAAAATTGAAAACAATCATTTTATATAAACTTGTTCAAATTTTATAGTGTCACCTTTAATAATGTCTTAACTTTTCAGTTGTATACATTTCAATTTTAAAAAATTTTTGAAGGCATATTTGCAAATCCACTTAATAGTCCAATATTTTAATTGACAGATCAGTAATTTTTTGTTTTAATGAATTTTTATAGATTCTCATTACATATTTTTCTGCATACACATTATCTGAAATTGTGGTGCATCTTTCAGTTGCTGCACTTAAAAAGTATCAATTTTACATTTTAATTGTAGTGTACTTTCATTCCTACTTTTGCCTAAAATAATGGTAAATCTTAGAATTGTTTTGATGGACTCTGGTAGTATTTTTAAAAATTTAACTTTTCTTTGCTGCTTCCTTAGTTATCTAACCCTCTCCTGTAGTATCTGCCCCTGAAATGTTCTCTAGAACAGGGTGCTCTCAACTGGGAGCAGTACCCCTTCTGCACCCCTGGTTGGGGAAGCACATTTGGCTATGTTGAAGGGGAGGCATGCTGTTGGCATCTAGTGGGTTGAAGCCAGGGATTCTAGTACACATCCTGTAATGCACAGGACAGCCTCCCACCGCAAAGAATTATTTGTTCCCAAGTGTCAAGAGTATTGAGGTTGAGAAAACTTGCCCTAGAGGTTTCTGTACATTTAAAAAACTCATTGATTTTTAGGAAGATATCACATATATTTTAGTCTTCTGTGAGCAAGGCACTTAGCTAGATTTGGTGGGCAAATCAAAATAATTTGTGATTTGTCCTTTTTTTTTTTTTTAAGATTTATTCATTTACTTGAGAGAGAGCGCGCACAAGCAGGAGAGGGAGAGAGAAACTCAAGCCAATTCTACATGGAGCATGGAGCCTGATGTGAGGCTTGATTCCACAACTCTGAGATCACTACCTGAGCTGAAATCAAGGGAGTCTGACGCTTAACTGACTATGCCACCCAGGGACCCCAATGATTTGTCCTTTTTTTTTTTTTTAAGATTTTATTTATTTATTCATAGACACAGAGAGAGAGAGGCAGAGACACAGGCAGAGGGAGAAGCAGGCTCCACACAGGGAGCCCAATGTGGGACTCGATCCCAGGTCTCCAGGATCACACCCCAGGCTGCAGGCGGCGCCAAACTGCTGCACCACAGGGGCTGTCCTGATTTGTCCTTTTTAAAAAAATTTTCAAGGGTGCCTCAGTGACTCAGTCAGTTGAGCATATGCCTTCGGCTCAGGTCAATGATCCCGGGTCCTGGGATCCAACCTCATATTGGGCTCCCTGCTGGTGGAGAGTGTGCTTCTTCCTCTGCCCTTTCCCTCTGTTCATGCTTTCTCTGGCTCTCTCCCCCTCTCTCTCAAATAAAAAAATAAAATCTTAAAGTTTTTTTAAATCATGCTTTTTTTTCTATAATTTTTTTTTTAAGATTTTATTTATTTATTCATGAGACACACAGAGAGAGGCAGAGACACAGGCAGAGGGAGAAGCAGGCTCCATGCAGGGAGCCTGACGTGGGACTCGATTCCGGGTCTCCAGGATCAGGCCCTGGGCTGCAGGCGGCGCTAAACTGCTGAGCCACCTGGGCTGCCCTAAATCATGCTTTTTTTTTTTTTTTTTCTAAATCAGTGATATTTAACTGATGAAGGCAGCAGTTAGAAGCACCACAACTGTCATTTTTGAAAAAGTTATTGCTATTGCAATGCTGCTGGAATATTAGATATGTCTATCATATCTAGTTTAGCAGAAAAGTGGAAATATGGAAATAGTGATTAATTCTTTGCAGTTGTTTGTAAGGAACTTTACCTTTTTTTTTTTTTTTTTTTTTTTTTGGTGCCATTAGGCTTGTCCAAACTCTGTGCCTTTTCTGTTCTTAACTAATTTCAATGATTATCTTCAGCTCTTCAGAAAATTAAATGTCGTCAGAAGATCGAGAAGCTCAGGAGGATGAATTGCTGGCCCTGGCGAGTATTTATGATGGAGATGAGTTTAGAAAAGCAGAGTCTGTCCAAGGTGGAGAAACCAGGATCTATTTGGATTTGCCACAAAATTTCAAGATATTTGTGAGCGGTTAGTTAATATTCTCTTAAACAGATTTTTATAAATGTTATTCTCAATTTCTTAGTGTACCTCAAACTTACTATCTTGTGTTTGTAGGCATTAGTGATAGATGGTAGTACTACAGACTTAAGGCATGTTTCTGTTTTAATTGAAAATTGGACTGAGAGTAAATAGTTCTCAATTTGATTCGCCTTTTGACCACCGAATTGGGATATTATCCTGCATATTTCATGCATTCTAATTTTCTAACTAGCAGTTTATCAGCTATGAGTCATTGGCTGTTAAATAGGGATAATAAAAGAGAAAATGACATAATGTATGTAAAAATGCTTGGAAAGTTTTAAAGTCCCGTGGTGGTTGTTAATATTGTTTGGTTTCCAGAATCATTTCAACTACCATAAACCTGTGACATATGCTGTTATTCTGTGACCTTTTGCTTCAGAAAAAAAAAAAAAAAAACCCAAACTACTTTTGATACAAACGTTCACAGAAGACTTTGATGCATACTTTCTCAAAATGTTTCTACTATAAAGGCATTGAGTAAAGAAAGTAAGTGTGATTTTTAAAATGAAACTTTGATTACGAGAATGTTGTGTATTGTATCTTGCCCTCAAGCCTGAGATCATTGTGTTGGCACAAATTCTCCCAAGTATGATTCATGGGTAGTTGGCACATGCTGCTCTAAGTAGGTCATGGCTCTTTAATAGAAATAAACATCCTTTTCTCTAGATTGTGTCTGTAATCATCTACTGTAAAACAACAAAAGAAAACATTGTTTATTACTTGCTTATTAGCTAGTGTTAGGAATTGTACTCAAAAGTATACACGAGAATAAGTTATGTGTCTTCAGAAATATCATGGTGCTTAATAGATTTTTCAAGGACTTACGATTTTTTTTTTTTAAAGGTGGTGGCTATGAAGTTAAAATAAGGAAATAGAAACTGCTTTGGGGGAGGGTTCTTCTCCCCTCAACTAAAGCATTAGTCCTTCTTGAGCACTGTTCAACAGTAATGGACACTCAAGTGTTGACCAGCTGATTCTTTCTAATCTTTGTTTTTGGTTCAGGCAATTCAAATGAGTGTCTCCAGAATGGTGGCTTTGAATACACCATTTGCTTTCTGCCTCCACTTGTGCTGAACTTTGAACTGCCACCAGATTATCCATCCTCCTCCCCACCTTCATTCACACTTAGTGGCAAATGGCTGTCACCAACTCAGGTTAGACCCGAAACTTAATTTCTCCTATCCGTTTTTAGAAACTTAAAAAACCATCTTTAATTGAAGACTATCTTGATGATCTTGAATTCATTGCATGAAGAACAAATGGCTTTGGTTTTGTAATTTTTTTTCCCCGTGCCTTCATGAATCCTAATGGTAATGAATTGAAAGTGTTTGGTGTTGTAGAAAGGAATGACATTAATTAGGATGACTAATCATTATGAATTGCAGTAGGAATAATTTTTAATCAAGTATATATATATATTTTTCCTTATCTTGCTATTTTTCCACTTAATCTGCTTTGTAATAGAGATTATAAGGTCCTAATTTTCCTTAGATGTTGGTATTACTTTTTTCCCTTAGTTTCTTACCATTCCTTAAATGAAGATTTAACTATAATTAGGAGGACTAAAATTGAGCTGATGTAGTTAGATAAACACATTTCCTAAGTCAACATAATAAGCACTTTTATTTTTAGAGATCTGTGTATTAATAACAAATGTTGACTGGTCTCCCACAGATGTAAATGCACACAAATAGAAATGCATAGGATTCCTATATTTCCTATTTCACAAACTCTGTATTATGAAGCCTTCATTTCCTCTGGCTTACATATCCTTTTATAGTAATAGCCTCAGCTCTTGATTGAGACATAAATATGACTTGAAGCTAATATAAAGTACTCTGGGGTAGATAATGGATCAATAGCAGCTACTTCTCTAGAAGTCGTGATGAAGATTGATAGGCTGATGTATATTAAGACAAAAGCTGTCAGAGTTACTTGACCTCAAGGAACAGCTTGTCAGTTTTTCCCTTTTGATCATGGAGTTTTCATTCCACCCCACTGACCAGTCTAATCTTTCAGATGAGAGTGCTTTTGTAAAATTGAGCTTATGATTTAAAAACAAAATTAAATTTTAAGTTAGGATGATACATGTCTAATAAAAAAGGAATATTACCTAGCATTCTGATATCTGTGCCAGAGGCAATACATGTAATATAGTGAATTATTTGCCCAAGCATATCAAGGCTGTTTGACATTTAGATCACTGAGAGTTGACTGAATTATTTAGATACTGATAATCTCATTTCTTCAGAGAGCTCTTGATACTTTATATCCGTACATGTGTGTACATGGATACACACAAGCACAAACAAGGACAGATTCACTGTGTGTGTGGTTGCAGTTTCAGATTCCAGCCAAGTAGCATCTACTTACTGCTGGCTTGTGGGAGTGTGGGAAAGGAGAGTTGTTCATTATTTTATGTGTTACAGCTGAAATTACAGTAGGATTCTCTATCAGATGCATTCTTGTAATTGATGTTTTAATTGGCCTCCTATTCCTTCTTGGTTCAATTCTTGTTTGCTGGACCCTGATTCCTTGGCATTGTGAATCTCACTTCTTTGTTGGACTTGGTGGCTCAAATAGCACTCAGAGCTCTCCTTTTAGTATTTATTACATTTTACACATTTCAGCAAGTTTCTCAGAAGTATGATGATCTTATAAGCATATTCATGTCAGTGTGAAAAAGTATTTTGCACGGTATTTAATGTAGTAAGTTTTTAAGATCAGGAAGTGTTTAAGTTTGTCCCTGTGTAGGGTGTGGTAAATGGCACTACACAGAGCAAGGAACAGAAAATGTGGTCTTACCACTTGTTATGTAAATTTACAAAATTTGTCTGCATCTGGAAGGCTTATTTTTTCTGTTTAGCTAAAAAGAAAAGCTGCTTATAATTCCTGAGCTCTACTTACCAATATTTTACATTTCTAATGGAAAATCCTCTTTCAAATTGAACAAACCACCTTTAAAGAGAAAAGTCAGAGTAGTCTAAACTTTGGTTGCTTAGCTTAGGAAGTGTAAGCTTTCCCTATGGCAGCAAAACCCTATTGAGAGCTTATAATCAAGTCCAGGTTCCATATCATTCTGTCCCCCTCCATTAACCAGGATCTGGCGTAAGCCCAGATTGCTTAGTTAACACTAGCTTGTAAATCTGACTAACAAGGATTCTGAGGTTGGATTCTGTTAGAATCTTTCACATGAGTTGGCTTTTTGTTAGGACTGAAAAAGTTAGAATTAAAAAGTTGGGTGATATTATTAAGCTGCTCTAATCATTATGCAGCATACCTATAGGACTAGGACTCCAAAGGATAGAAGTAGTTCATTTTAGGGTTGTCTGGGTGGCTCAGTGAGAAGGATCTGCCTTTGGCTCGGGTCATGATCCTAGGGTCCTGGGATTGAGTCCCAAATCAAGCTCTCTCTCCACAGGGAGCCTGCTGCTCCCTCTGCCTCTCACTCTCTTTGTCTCTGTCTCTCTCTCTCTTTCTCTCTTTCATGAGTAAATAAAATCTTTTTTTTTAAGTGGTGCATTTTAGAGTCACATCTCTTTTTCTTACATGAGATATGTATCAATACTTAAACAACCAAGAATAGAAAAAAAAATCCTCCATTTCAGCTGCTCATGTGTAGACCTATACTCTTAGAGCATCCTGCCATTTCTCTTGTTTTCAGGATACTTTTTTTAGCTTCTGACTGTGTGTTCTGCTGTGACTCAGTGTTGTTGAATAGTGTAAGAAGTGCCCCAGTAAGAATATTGGTGCTTTTTACAGCACACTTTATCACAGCAGTAAAAAAAAAAAAAAAAAAAAAAAAAAAAAAAAAAAAAAAAATTAGGAATTGTAAGGGCTTCACTTAGAAGTTAAAAAGATTGCAAGAGAAATGAAGAGTTGACAGTATGATCATCTTTCCATGCTCACTAGCACCCTCCTGTGCTCTCTCCTAGCTGTCTGCTCTCTGCAAGCACTTAGACAACCTATGGGAAGAACACCGTGGCAACGTGGTCCTGTTCGCTTGGATGCAATTTCTTAAGGAAGAGACTTTAGCATACCTGAATATTGTCTCTCCTTTTGAGCTCAAGATGGGTTCTCAGAAAAAGGTGCAGAGAAGGACGGCTCAACCCTCTCCCAACACAGAGCTAGATTTTGGAGGAGCTGCTGGATCGGATGCAGATCAAGAGGAGGTTGTGGATGAGAGAGCTGTACAGGATGTGGAATCGTTGTCAAGTCTGATTCAGGAAATCTTGGACTTTGATCAAGCTCAGCAGATAAAATGCTTTAACAGTAAATTGTTCATGTGCAATATCTGTTTTTGTGAGAAGCTGGGCAGTGAATGCATGTACTTCTTGGAGTGCAGACATGTGTACTGTAAAGCCTGTCTAAAGGACTACTTTGAAATCCAGATCAGAGATGGCCAAGTTCAGTGCCTCAACTGCCCAGAACCCAAGTGCCCTTCGGTGGCCACCCCTGGTCAGGTAATCCTCTACTCTGCTGATAGCTGCCTCCTGATTCTCTTTCATAAAGGGAGGCATCTTCTCAGCAATTTCCTTGATGGGGCTCATCAGGGTAGGGTGAGGCCTTGAAGCCTGACCACCCGCAGGTAGTTTCAATATGTCCATCAAGAATGCCTTGGTCTTCCTCAGTGGTTGAAGCAAATGTAAATACTTCCTTTGCTGGCCTGGGCATGAGCAGTTCTTGGCAGGGATGAGTGTCAGAAAAATTATTGTAAAGTGTTCTGTTGAGTTACTTGCTTATCTGCTGGATTCCATCAACCCTGGAGAATCAGTAACCTGCCTTTATGTGAGGTTGAGATCTGAATGGTTAACAGAATCAGAGACAGCGTATTTAGTTTGACTTTTCCAATCAACTTTATTAAGCCGTAAATGTACCCATTTAAAGTGTACAGTTTGCTTAGCTTTGACACATATGTAGGCCCATGTAGCCACCATCTCAATCAAGGTATAGTCTCAGCCACATTTGGTTTGTTTTTGAAGTGAGACAGTTTTAGTTCATGTGCATCTAGTTAGCACCAACATTTTAAGGATCTCCTCAGAATCAGAACTGGCTGGGAAATCATCACATTTATGTGTTTTATATTCCCTCCAGGTCAAAGAGCTAGTGGATACAGAGTTATTTGCCCGTTATGACCGCCTTCTCCTCCAGTCCACCTTGGACCTTATGGCAGATGTGGTGTACTGTCCGCGACCGTGCTGCCAGTTGCCTGTAATGCAGGAGCCTGGCTGCACCATGGGCATCTGCTCCAGTTGCAATTTTGCTTTCTGTACCTTGTGCAGATTGACTTACCATGGGGTCTCTCCATGTAAGGTAACTGCAGGTAAGTTGTAACTGTGTGAACTCGATCCTCCTAGCCTCTACACACCACCGCTCCTCCCACCCTCTGCCCCAAGAGAAAACTTTAACATTTTAATCCTCCAGTTTGAAAGTGTTCGTTCAGCAGATTTTTTTTTTATTTTTTCTCCCATTTTCTTTTCTTTTCTTTTTTTTTAAAGGTTTTATTTATTTATTCATGAGAGACAGAGAGAGAGAGAGGCAGAGACACAGGCAGAGGGAGAAGCAGGCTCCATGCAGGGATCCTGATGTGGGACTCGATCCCGGGGCTCCAGGATCATGCCCTGGGCTGAAGGCAGGCACCAAACCTCTGAGCCACCCAGGGATCCCCTCAGCAGATATTTTTGTTTCAGTTATTGTCCTAGGCTCTGGAGATACCCTCATGGAATTTATATTTTAATGGCAGAGACAGGCAAACAAAATAAAAAGAATATTAGATGGTTGTAAGTGCTGTGGAGGAAAAAAATAATAAACCAGGGACAGGATATGAAATATTCTGAAGGGGAAGTGTTTTGGGATTTTACTTAGGGGAAAAAAGGGAAGACTTCAGTGGCAAAGTGGTTTGAATAAAAGGCTTGAAGGAACCAAGGAAACAAGCCATGCAGATAGCCAGGGGGAACATGCCAGAAAAGAAATGGCAAGCTAATTTCTGTCTATGAACATGGGATAATGTAGCTTCTAGTTAACAAATCAGACTGTCTTAGCTGCTACTCTTTTTCCATGGCACCTATGTCTGATCAGTCATCAAGTTCTTTATCATTGAGCCCAGGGAAGCCGCAGAATGTTCATCAACACTTAGCGCTTCAGAAAGCCACCATTTATTGAAGCGGGTACAGGAGGTGCAACTATTTGCTAATTCTGATCTAATAAATAAGGACTGAGAAATCAGTCCTCAGACCTCAGTTTAACTAGATTTGATGGGTTAGTTTTTTTCAGGCTAGCAGGGGTAATGATAATAGCTATTTCATAGGGTTATTTGAAGGATCAAATAAACTATCGTAGTGCTACTTGAAGCTCATATTTTTACACTAGTCTGTGATAAAAGAAATTGAGAGTGAGAGCTAGAAAGTTACAGCGATTTCACAAAATAATTTTATGTCAGATCTAATAAAAATTTAAGCTTTGTTTCTTGTTTTTAAAATAATTTTTCTAATAATTCATTTGATTATATCTTGCAAAAGTTTTGGTCCCTGACAGGCAGGAGGAATAGGTGGAGGCAGGTGTGTGTGTGTGTGTGTGTGTGTGTGTGTGTGCGCGCGCGCGCGCAGAAAACTGGTTCTTCACCATAGACAGTTTGAGAACTGGGCTGATCCATTTAAAATGCAAAATGTTAACCATTTTTTTTTAATTTTTTTTTTTAATTTTTATTTATTTATGATAGTCACAGAGAGAGAGAGGCAGAGGGAGAAGCAGGCTCCATGCACCGGGAGCCCGACATGGGATTCGATCCCGGGTATCCAGGATCGCGCCCTGGGCCAAAGGCAGGCGCCAAACCTCTGTGCCACCCAGGGATCCCAAAATGTTAACCATTAATGCCATTATTACTATAGTTACTATAGCAGAGTGTTATTATCTCCCAAGAAAGTAACCCTAAGAGGAGAATGACTGGATTCTTCCAGTTGCCTAGAGCAGAGTCTTGTAGTGGATATGGGCAGATGGGATGGAGGATTCACCAGAGTATAATAGAAGCCTTTGCTTTAGACTTCTATAACCTTATCATTGAGAGGCTGAAGTACATTTTAGGTGTTTCATAGCATTTGTGAAAGAAGTCAGAGAGGCTTGGGGACTAACAAAATTAAGTATTCCTTTCTTGCCTGGGTGGCTCAGTGGTTGAGCATCTGCCTTTGGCTCAGGGCGTGATCCCAGGATCCAGGATTAAGTCCCACATCGGACTCCCTGTGAGGAGCCTGCTTCTCCCTTTGCCTATGTCTCTGCCTCTCTCTCATGAGTAAATACTCATGTCCCTCATGAGTAAATAAATAAAATCTTAAAAAAAAAAAACAATTTCTGTATCTACCTGTATCTGTAGATCTAGCCATAATTGATATTATTCTATAAAATACATGAAATACTAACAATTATTTTGAGAACATTAGAGCAATAATCTTTGAAATTCTCAAGAAATCTGAGAACACAAAAATGCTTTGATTTTTTTTTTTTTTTTTTAGAAGGATAAAAATGACAAGATAAAAAGGTACGTGTCTGCTACATCTAAGTAGAGGTGATGGAGCCATGGAGTGCACAATACAGAGAAAGAAATCTTCCCCCCAAAGATCAACTACATAAAAAGGGAGTCAGACTAGTAAATTAATAAAATAATTAGAACACCGTTGAGAGAGGTCTTCAATTAATCTTGTTAAAAATTAAGGTGATAGAATGTGAACAAAAGTTTTTGTCTATAAGTAAAGCCCTTGAGAATGGCTGCCTGTTGCAGCTGAGTTAAGTGATAGAACAGTGCAGTGAAATTGAAAAATATCAGCGGAAAGGTTGAAAGGAGGAACTTTACAGTACCTGTGGGTGGTAAATTTCAGTCACTGACTTTTTTTAATCTACAGAATTGAATAGTCTTTGCTCTTAAGCCAAAGATGCTTTGTTTATTTGGTACGCCTTGTTATTGTCAAGTGTGAATGATGCTGACTTCGTGGAAAATCAGTGTGTGTTTCAACCTGTGACTTCTAGCTAAGTCAGTCTTTAACTGTATGCTACTAGTTGCTCAAACATGTCAACATTAATAAGTCAGACTCAACAAAAAAGATGACCTCTTATTCTAATGCCTTGAGCAAGTCCCACTTCTCTAGCTAGAGCATTCTTTTATATTCTTTGTCATTTGTACATGTAATATTTTTACCTACTTAGTTCTAACCTAAATATGCCTTTTTCTGGATTTTGTAATGAGTATTTTAATTGAGTTGTAGCCAGCTCATAAGTTTTTAATAACTAAATATTGTCATTAATTGGTTCTTTCACATGTGGTTGTTCCCTTGGACATTTAATTTGTTTGCCATTGTTATGTGCATCTCCATGCATATAACTTTACTTTAGATTATTTCCTCGTGATTAAACTTCCAGTAATAGCATTATTGAATAATCAAAGATTATGACCATTTTTTTAATGGCTTTTAGTCAGCTTTGGAAAGTTGTATAAAAGTTAATTTTCCATTTCACTTTCCAGAGAAATTAATGGACTTACGAAATGAGTACCTGCAAGCAGATGAGGCCAATAAAAGATTTTTGGAACAGAGGTATGGTAAGAGGGTGATTCAGAAGGCACTGGAAGAGATGGAAAGTAAGGAATGGCTAGAAAAGAACTCAAAGAGCTGCCCATGTTGTGGGACTCCCATAGAGGTAAAGGTTTGGGCCAAATTTGGCAGACAGACTTACAAGCTTGTTACGATTGCCTTAAGAAGCCTATTAATTTTATGACTAAGAAAACAGATTTATTAAACCTTCTTACTTATAAAATGCAAATTCACTACCAAATATTGTTATTGATCCTAAATGTATGTAGACTTACCTTTTTAAATGCTTTCATAGAGTGAAAATTGTCCTCACATTGTATTCACATCAAATTTGAATATGTTATGGGGAGCCCTAGTGGAGCTACAATGAACTCTTAACTCATCTACATGATAAAAAAAAAAATCAAGTTTGACTTCTTAGAACTATTTATCCTGGAAATTAACACACCTGCTTATTAAGAAGTATACACTTAGGAAATGAAGACATTTTCCTGTTAGTCTGAGCCAAAATAGACATTTAATTAAATCTGTTGCTTCTTGACAAAATCGTAATATGTTTTAAAATCAGAATATAACTTGGCATTTGATGCTCCTGTTTTAATCCATTGTATCCTAACTGAACCAAGTGGTGATTCCCCAGTTACTTTGTTAAGGAAACTGGCATTGTGTTTAACCACTTTAGACATGTCTCGTCATGTTACAGTGGAGGACTTGGTACCAAATGTTTACTTAGATTTATGTAAAAAGTTTAAAGTCACACATATTAAACCCAAACATTTTTTTAACCCAAACAAGTTCAGCTAATATTATACATACTTGGTTTGAATCTACTATTCATCGAAAAGATTTTGTGAAGTATCTAGTTGTAGGTACACCTGCTAAATATTTTCTGTATTTTACTTGTAAAGCAACAGAGTAAGCATGTAATAGTCCCTGCATGAGGAAAAAGGAGAAGACTGGGAGACCATTGTACTCAATCTTTTTAGCATGTGCTTTTCTCTATTGTTTTTATAGCCTTGATATTTTTCTCTATCTTTCCCACCAGAAATTAGATGGATGTAACAAGATGACATGTACTGGCTGTATGCAGTATTTCTGCTGGATTTGCATGGGTTCTCTCTCTAGAGCAAACCCTTACAAACATTTCACTGATCCTGCTTCCCCGTGTTTTAATCGGTATGTATACACAGTCCAGTCCCCTTGTCTCAACAGCAGTTTTTGGTACTTCATTTGTGGGCCACTTTGCTTAGAGAATTCTCTTACATATTTTTTTTCATGTATGTGGACTTTCTATTTTCTTGAAAATGAGTTAATGATGAAAAATATGCTGTCTGGAAATTTTATTTTTTATCCGCCTCAACTTTTTATAGTGAAACTGTTCAAACATACAGAAGAGGTGAAAGTTGAAAGAGTATGATTAGTAGGATACCACCTATGAAGATGAACAAGTGATAATAAAATTCTTCTATATAACAAGAATATTTAAAGAAATTTAATGATGATGGCATATTTTAATGTAATAAACATATTTAGGGATGCCTGGGTGGCTCAGTGGTTGAGCGTCTGTCTGCCTTTGGCTCAGTTGGGTGATCCCGGAGTCCCAGGATCGAGTCCTACATCAGGCTCCCCTTGGAGAGTCTGCTTTTCTCTCCACCTATGTCTCTGCCTCTCTCTGTGTGTTCTCATGAATAAATAAACCATATTGAAAACTTCCCACTTATCCCTGAAAGTATCTTTTAAAGCTGTTTTACTGAACCAGGATATAATCAGGTTCAAACATTTTACTTGGTTCTGTCTCTTCAGTCTCTTACTATAGAAGAGTTTTGCCCACCTTTTTTCCTCTATGTTAAGGAAAAACATGTTTCCTCTATGTTGACACTTTAGAGAGTCCAGGCCACTTGTCCTGTGGAGAACAGCTTGCTTTCCAGAGTTTTATTTCTCCCTGTTGTCTTTTTGTTAGTTGCTCTGTCCTTAGTTTCTCTGTCCTATTTCCTATAAATTAGAAGTTAGATCTAGACTGAGTTTGAATAGATTTAGAGTCACATTTTTGACAAGAATACATGAGGGTTGATGTGTACTTCTTATTGATGACATTAGGTCCATAATGTCAGGCTGTCCCAGGTTAGTATGCTGCTCAGTTCTATGCTACATTGTAAATGTAAGTTTTCTTTTTCTGTTATTAGTAAGTAATCTCTGGGGTGGTTTCTTGGCACAGTGTGAATATCCTGTTTTTCAACAGCTCTGATTTCAACATCAGCTGATGATTTTTGTTAAAAGACATCTGTATCTACAATCATTGATGTTACTAAATTATAAGAGAAATTGAAGAAATAGGATCTTTCCGTGAGCCATTATAAATCTAGTGTTGAAATTGCATAAATTTCATTTTATTTTTTTAAATTGCGTAAATTTTAGGTAACATGGGGAAGGAAAACAAATTGGCAGCTATAAAACATACTATTGGAGAGTGCAAGGACAATGAAACAGAGTATAGTGACTCACATGTAATAGAGTTATGGTGGTTTGAAAGAATTCCCCCTTCTAGATTGCCTGACTCCCCAATCCTGGCTTAATTCCATCTACTGTATATGTATACATTGAGTATCAATTTTTTGATACCCATTTTCCGTTATTGTTAATTCTTGGCCCTAGAGAATTTGTTTGGATCTGAAAAGGGCTATTCTTGGAAACTTTAAGACAGCTTATTCAGGGGCGCTTGGATGGCTCAGATGGTTAAGCATCTATCTTCAGCTCAGGTCACGATCTCTGGGTTCTAGGATCAAGCCCCATGTTGGGCTCCCTGCTCAGTGGAGAGCCTGCTTCTCTCTCTCCCTCTGCCTGGTGGTCCCCCTGCTTGTGCGCTTGCTCTCTGTCTCGCTCTCTCTCAAATAAAAAAATAAAATACTAAAAGAAAAAAAAAAAAGCTTGTTCAAAGGGAGCCATATTTCAGCCCTCCTTGGTGTAGTGATTAAAGGAAAGGAAAAGATGGGGATCCCTGGGTGGCTCGGTGGCTTGGCGCCTGCCTTTAGCCCAGAGCATGATCCTGGGGTCCTGGGATCGGGTCCCGCGTCATGCTCCCTGCGTGGGGCCTGCTTCTCCCTCTGCCTGTGTCTCTGCCTCTCTCTCTCTGTGCATCTGTCATGAATAAATAAATAAAATCTTAAAAAAAAAAAATTAAATAAATAAATAAATAAATAAATAAATAAATGCAAGGAAAAGATACACATGTTATCAGAAGAATGCAGAAAGTAATTTTGAGAAAAGGAAAGAGATGATACTAAGTTTTTCCCAAGTGCCTATAAATGTACCTTATTTTATGCTTCTAGGTTGTTCCATGCTGTGGATGTTAATGGAGATATTTGGGAAGATGAGATTGAAGACTAGTTAACTCCTACTGCTCAAGATAAGGAAGTGGAATGGTTTGCCCTAATCTTTTGTCGAGTACAGAAAATAACTGCAGGATATTTAGGGTACCGTTAATTCACTCTTCCTTTGTAGAAGATGTGGAAGAACAAGGTTTATATTTTCGTGTGGTACTACTGATTAAGGCACATTCATATGTTTTTCATTGTAACATAGAGAAAATTATAAGCCAAAGGTTCAGAAAATGAAAACTAGAGAATATTAAATACTACAGTGTGCCCGAAGCTCTGAATAGTTAAAAAATAAATATTTATTTTCTTCCCCAAGCTTTAGGTAAGGAGAGGAGTCAAGAGTTAAAGACCTTTTTACCTGAAAACATCCCTCTAAGACATGTGGGAGTACCCTCAGTATTACTCCTTAAAACTGGGATGGGTAGAAAGAAGCCTTATTAAAATTGTACTGAGAGCCTGATCTCATTAACTCCATGTTACATTCCTTTCAACCTAACTCTGCCAAGTTAGTATTCTTTGGAGGAAGCCCTTTATTCTGTAACTGATTGGATGGCCCAATGTCATTTTGATCTACTGCTTTTCAGAATAGAAATTTATAGATAATTTGAAAAATATTTTCAATGCCACAAACACTGTGGGTCACCTGGTATTTATTAGTGGTGTGCAGTCCACTGGTTTTGAGCCAAGTCTAGAATTTCATGACACTGGCCCAGAAGAATTGGAGTCCCATTCAACTCTTCGGGGCTATAGAGCCTAGATGCAAGATGACTTGTCTTTGCTACCTTTTTGTTCTACATTCTCTCCCTTTCCTCTTACCCTACCTTCCATCAGTGAGGACAATTTTAATATTAACTCCAGCAGCTCATATTTTTATTTCTGCTGAAGTAAGAGAAAGCCTAATATATTCCCAAGCTGAACAAGCTGTACTTTCTTTAATTACCTCCATTTTGAACTCCACACCATTGTAGTTCCAGCCTTCATTTTCTGAATTCTTTTTAAAGGTCTTTTCTAATGAGCTATGGAAATTTGGCTTCCTACCCCCTTTTGTAACAGCACTGTTTTGGGGGATAATTTTGGCTTAATTCCTAGATCCCTGTTTCTGGGTTTTGATGGCTTTTTGAAAAATTGTCTTTCCTTATGGTTTGGTGAATGGCTTGGTAGCAAAATAAGATTTTTTGAAAAAGAGGACAAGAGGGATACAGCTGCAGCTGTGAACAGTTCTTTTTACCCAAATTGTCATTGAAAATTGGGGAATCACTTTTCACCATTTTATGCGTGTGTATCCAGAGTCAGCAGGGACTGTTTCTGGATTGTCAATGAGGCTGCTTAATCTTAAAAATAAAAATAATTTAAAAATTGTCTTATAATTAGAGCAGAGTTTCTGCTACTCTGTCGCCAAGGCATCTGATCACATTTTTAAAAACAATATGGCATGTAACACGTATTCTTAAAGTGAGCAGAAAAAAGTCATGGAATAGCATTTCTTCTCTTAACCAGACTCATGACTGAACCTAGCTTTTAGTGTCTCTATTTTGTTTGGACCATATGGCTCATGAGCTTTCATTTTGCACATTTTATATAAGAACTAAAGAATAAGTTGAATAAGAAATGGAAATTAAAATAGTTATACACTATACACCTAAGAAGAGTGGCTCTGTGATTTAATAGGAATTCAGTTGAAAATTTTTTTTAAGTAGTAGCCACTCAGAAGTTCCCCAGTTCATGGACTAGTTGGTATTTGCTAGAGGTTATTTTATTATTTTAGTCTTTTGCACATTATGTTGATGACATAGTGGAAATAAGAAAGCTTCATAATGAAGGTTTGCGAAAGAAATGGGATATTTCTCTTTCTTGATGATTTTAAAAAACACAAGTGGTTAGTCTCAGACTTGTTTGTTCATCGGAATGTTTCATCCTTTTTCCTTAATTTCATCCTCTTTCCTGCAATTTTAACAAAGATAATAGGGCTTGTGAAGTCTTAATTTTGAGACATGAGTTATGCAGTAATTTTAAGATGGCATGGTTTTGGCTAGAGCACTTTTGTCTCTGAGTAAAATGAAAAATTGGCATAACTCCCTGAATGCCCTATGAAATGCCTGGGTTTGTGGAAGGTTGGTATATCAAGAAACTATATAATAGAACAAAGAGTTTTATACCTAGTTTAATTTCGTGAAGGCTCCCCCCCCCCTTTCTTTTTTTTACAATTGGGCCAGGATTTATCCTACATTGACATGAACCTCATGTGTTCTCTTGATGAAAGCAAGAGAGCCAAGGATTCCTGTGTTATAGCAGTTTGTAACTGCCAGTTCATCATGCTGAAAACTGTAGTTTGAAAAGGCTACGTCTTTTGATTTAAATAAAAGGTTTGAGTCTAGAACAGATAGTTGAAAATAAATTACTAAATAACTTTTAAAGTCAAACTAGAACTTTTGTGACTTTTAAAGCTTGTGATTGAACTGACTTAAGAGCTCACTTTTGTCCACTGAATTGTGCATCTTGTTTATTTTTTTAAGTAAACAGTTTTAGAAGTTTCAGATTTACAGGAAAATTGCAGAGATAGTACAGTGTTCCCATATGTTCCATGTTTCCCCTATTACTTGACATCTTACATTAGAATAGTAAATTTGTCACAATAATGAACAAGTATTGATACATTATCAGCAACAAAAGTCCACTCTTTATTCATATTTTCTTTGTTTTTTTCCTGTTGACCTTGAGCTATTCCTGGGTCCTTTCCAGAATACCACACATTACATTTAGTTATCATGTCTTCTTAGGCTTCTTTTGGCTGGCCCAGTTGTACCATCCATTTTTATTGTTAGTATTATTTAAACATCCTTTAGATCTTGATGTACCTGGATTGGTCAGGAGCTGAAAACCTTTTATGGAAGACTGATGACCTAATCCTAGCAGGCTCAGCAAATTATTGAATGTATGGTGTTTTGTTTGTTTTGTTTTGGTTTTTTATTTATGTTTGTAGTTTTAAATCAGTTATTGCTCAGGACACTTCACTGGCTTTGTGTGGAGTTTTTAGTCCATATACTCTTATGGTTATTTTCCTACTCAGCTTCATGAGGAAATCCACAAACTGGATGGTTTTTGTTGTTGTTTTTTAAAAGATTTAATTTTAAGCAATCCTACACCTAATGTGGGGCTTAATCTCATTACCCCAAGATCAAGAGCCACACACTCTCCTGACTGAGCCAGCCAGGCACCCCTGCAAGGTCATTTTTTAGTAGTAGAGGGTTCTAGTTTACATTATAAATCTCTTAATATACTTAATTTTTATATATTTATTTAGGTAAAGAAAAAAGTAGAGTTAATTAGATGGGATAATCATAACACCATTCATGTGGCTGCCTGCTTTGAAAGGAAATTTTGGAAATCCCAAGTATTAACTTTGTCATAAGCGTGACCAGCAGGTGGCAGCAGTTCCCATGTTATAAAAATGCAATAAGATGGTATTTTATTTTGTTACAGAAACAGGTTTATTTTGGGGATTTTAATTTTCCTTCTTGTGTTTCATCATAGTCTGCTATAAGCACTGGTAGGTAGAATGGCATCTAATGATATTAGCAAGGCAGGAACAGAAGTATTGCCAAAAACTGTAAGCCCACTTAAAACTATAGTTGACGTTCAATTGTTACATGGGAAGTGTCGCTCCTGATAGTAACACTTGTCTCCATCCACTGAAGTAAACAAATTAAGTTATATCTGATGCATGCCCCTATGTATGACAGACGAGTCATTATACTATGATACCTTCAGATACTGGGTAAAAATAGCCAAATAATCTGCTCTCTGAACTTTGGCTCAATAAAAAAATCGGCCAGCAAAACGGAGTGAGGCTTTGTGGTCAGAGAGCTGGCTTTGAGGATGTTCTGACCAATGTTAATGATAATTACCAACTTTTAGCATTCACAGTCTAGTCTTTGCATAATTACTCAGATCTCCTAAAGATTTACCACTCAAAGGTACTTTGGAGAGGATTGTGCACATTGAAAACACAGTGAGATTCTGATGCCAAAGTTATAAATACAAAATCAGTATAGTTACTGAATTTCCTTGCTTGGATCTTTTTTTTTTCCTTTCCCTTCATTGAATCAAACAAACTAATATCGATGTAATGTCAATGCATAGAAATTCAAAAGATTGTGTGTCTTACTGTCATTCCTGTTTTTTTTGTTTTTGTTTTTGTTTTTTCTTTTTGTCATTCCTGTTCTATTTCTTGCAGTCTGCTGTATTTCCTGGTATTCATTCACTTACTTAACATATTTCTTGCATACCTCATGATGGGCCTTACTGTTTTTCTGGGTCCTGAGAATGTAGCAGTTAATAAAACAGACATCTTTTTCCTTATGCAACTTAAATTTTGGTGGAAGGAGACAGACATTGAGGAAACAAGATGGGTTATCAAAAGTCAAGTGCTATGGAGAGAAGTTAGGGGAGGCAGAGTGTGATGTTGGAATTTTAAAGAGTGTAGAAGACTTCATCAAGATAGCAGTTGTACAAAGGCTGAGCAGTATGGGAGTGTACCATGTGAGCACCTGGGAGAAGAGAGTCTAGATAGAGAGAGCAGCAAGGGCCAGCGCCCTTGGAGTAGAGCATGGGAGCCAGTGAGAGCTAAAGTGGACTGAGGAAGGGAGAGTAGTGAGAGGTTGGACAGTGGAGGCAGACTGCTTGACCTTTGGATTCTACTCTAAGAAGCCTTTGAAGGGCATTGAGCAGAAGTGTGATAGGGTCTTAGATTTTAGGAGAGCATGTGAGCAAAGGTAGAAACAGACCAGTTAGGAGACTACTCTAGTAACTCAGGTGACAAGTGGAGGTGGCTTGGTCCTCTGTGCCAGCACTTGGAATCCTGATGAGTGGTCAGATTCTGTACTTAACCTTGAAGATAAAACTTCAAGGATTTACTAATAGATTGCATGTATAATATGAGAAAGTGAGGCATCAGAGTTGATTTCTAGCTCTTTTTGTCTCAGTAATTGAGACAGGAAAAGCTATAGATGGCAGAGATTTGCTGGTGAAGATCAGAAATTTATTTGTGGATAGAGGAGTTTGAGGTGCCTGGCAGTGATCTCAGTGGAGATGTTGGGTAGGCAGTTGGGTGTTGTAGTCTGGAATTCAATGGCGTCTTGGCCTGAAGATGGAAACATGGGAGTCAATGTATAGATGGAATGTGAAGCCATGAGACTGGATGAAATTACTAAGAGAGTGAGTTATATGGGAAGAAGAGGTCCAAAGACTGAGTCTTGGAGCCCTCCAAATGCCAAGAGTTCAGGGTGATGTGAAGGACCCAACAGAAGAGACAGCAAGTGACCAGTAAGGTCAGAAAAATCAGTGTGTGATGTCCTGGAAGGCACGTCAAGTTTGAAGGAAGGAGTGGTGAGCTGTCAGGTAGTGCAAATAGGTCAAGAGATAGGAGCTCAAAGCATTGACTTAGTGATCATTGTGGCCATTGGTGACGTTGACAAGTGTCAAAGTGACAAGGGAGGTGAAAATCTAGAATATATTTGAGAAAGAATGGGGTATCCTCACAATAAGAAAAAATGCTGAACAAAATCAGGTTTTCTTCAGTCCATCAAAGAAAAGAGGTCACAGGGCGAGCCACCACAAAAACTAGAGAAAAAAAATGCAGAAAATACAGATCTGTTCACCTAAAGGAGAAGCTGCTAGAGCCAATTATCAGGATTGAAGTGAATTACTGGGGGCTGAGTGTGGACTTGCTTGAGAGTTTAAAACTCCTAGGAGTTACTCTATGTGGTCTCCCACACTGGTGGGATTTATCTCCAGGAGCTTCCCCAGATTCTCAATGTAAAGATGACAGAAAAATCCCCTTCTGCAAGGTGGAGGGGGAAAGTAGCCATTTTAAAATACACCCCGAATTTTCTGTTTCCATGGCAGAAGGCTGCCCTCAAGCAGAACTGCTTTGCCAGAGTCTTCTCTAACCTTGGAGAAGGGCACTTGGATGGCTTAAGCCCCCCCCTTAGCCTTCCTGTCTCATATAAGAAAAAAAAAGGGGGGGGGGGCTAAGGCACTTCTGAAGATCTTGGCCCAGGGACTCTAGCTCACTAAAAAAGACAAAACAGATATAAGATATAGAATAATTCTCCCTAATACCCTACCAGCAGTAGAGCTCTAGTATTATAACATGGATTACAGCTTTTAAGAAAACTGTAAGACACAGACTCTATTTCAAGGAGTTTCTAGGGAAACCCAAACATAGAAAGGGAAGACAAAAACAAGGACACAGCAGACATTGCTAGTCATGTAAACATAAGACCTCACGCCCAAGGCCCATTGACTTCAGTTCCTGTTACCCAATATATATCATGTCCAGCTTCCATTCTTGTATAAAAAGTATACAAGGATGCTAAGTAGCAAGAAACAAAGTCCGATGAAACAAAGCAAGCATGAGAACTAGACTCAGATACAGCAGAGATTGTACTGTTATATCAGACTGGGAATTCACAGTAACAAGGATTAGAGGTGCCTGGGTGGCTCAGTCGGTTGGGCTCAGGTCATGATCCCAGGGTCCTGGGTTAGAGCTCTGCATTGGGTTCCCTGCTCAGTGGCAAGTTTGTTTCTATCTCTGCCCCTCCCCTCTGCTCATGCTCTTTCTCTGGTGGTCTCTCTCAAATAATCTTTTTAAAAAAATAAAATAATGATTAATATGCTGAAATCTCTGATGGAAGAAGTGGACAACGTACAAGAACAGTTGAGTAATTATGCAAAAGATGGAAACTCGAAGAATCAAAAAGAAATACTAAAAACAACAGAAACAAATGCCTTTGAGGGGCCCATCAGTAGTCTCAAAACACCTAAGGAAAGACTCGGTGAGCTTGGAAATATGTCAAGAGAAATGTTTCACACTGAAATTTGAAGAGAAAAAAGGAATAATTTTTTTTAAAGGTATAGAATATCCAACAATCCTTAGATAGTTACAAAGGTGTAACATATACATAATGGGAATACCAGAAGAGAGGCAGGAGGAGAGACAGGAGAGCCCAAAAGGGGTAACTTCCAAAAGTTTTGCAGTAAAGGGAATCAGAGACTGAGGCTACTACAGGAGGAGAAATGGTGTAAAGAGTTTTGTTTATAGGGGTGCCTGGGTGGCTCCATTTGTTAAGCATCCTGATTCTTGATTTCAGCTTGGGTCACGATCTCCGGGTTGCAAGATGGGGTGAGCCTGTGTCAGGCTTTGCACTGGGCATGGAGCCTGCCTAAGATTCTCTCTTTCTCTTCTTCTGCCCCTCCTCAACCCCACCCCACACCACCCTCGTGCAGACTCACTCTCTTAAAAAAAAAAAAAAAAAATGTTTTAAAAGACTGTTTTATATGCCGATAGGAGTGATCCAGGAAAGCAGGACATTTTGATGCTGCAGGGGAGTGGCGGTCTTGCTGGAACAATCCCTCAAGGAGGCAAGAGAAGTGGGATCTAGTATTCAAGTGGAGGAACTAGACAAGGAGCAAATAATAGGAAGAAAGCAAAGTAGGAAAGCAAGGCTCTCTGGTGGATATGTGTGATGGTTGTGGAAGTTCTTTCCTGCTTGGTCTGATTTTCAAGGTCATAGCTGAGAGAAAAGCTGGCGGCAGAAGCAGTGGAGATTTGAGGCTTTATGAATTAGTCTTAGGACACTGAACAAACAAGAGGAATACAATGTGGTTGCCATCTGGTGTTAAGGCCTCCCTTAAAGCTCAAAATACTATGTTCTATTTATCATTATTATATAACTCAGTAGTCTGTCAAAATATAATTTGTTAGAAATGTATACTTGCTTCACTAGCATCTCATCACAGTAAGGATTTGGGTTCCCAGGAATGAGGCATCAAATTTAGTTAGATCTCCTTAGTATGTCAACTGGGTAATCTCTTATCAGATAATATGCTGTTACTTCCCCAGGTTCTTGTGTATGTTCACTACTATTGTGGGGAACTATTCAGGATTATAGTTGAACAAATATAACAGCTGCCTTCTGGATATCAAGGCACTGAGAGGGATGGCATAGAGCAATATTTAAGTCTGCCTTCATAGAGCTACATTTAGTGGGAAGCAAAATACACAGTAGGTAGTAAAAGAGCTGGGTCAGGGAGTAGGGACTGTGGATTGCTACTTCATACTGAAGGGTCAGGGGAGATCTCTGATAAATCACACTGAAGCAGAGACCCAAAGGAAGGAAGGGAGTAAGCCTTTGATATATCTGGGGGAAATAGTGGGCCAGGATCTTATATCTATCTCAAAGTACTTTCTAAACAGATTAAATAGAAGAGGCCACACCCCATTTATGTCAACATGCAGCTGCTTTTTATGAAATGCAATAAAACGTTAAACACATTCACTCCTCTCTTCCTGAAATACGGTACCATTTATACTCAACAGTATCGTTTCGTTTTCCTCTTTGAGTATCGGATTTGTGATTTCACAGATTCAACTTGTTCCATTTAGCTGTATTTAATATTTTCGTACTGATCAAATTGTCGCAACCTGAGCAGCAGAAGCCCCATTAAACTGGCTGTTTTGACCTTTCATTACTACCCTAAGCCTTTTTTTAAAGCACCCTTATTTTTTGGCAGCAAGATATTCCAGGCTCACTGTGATCCCCACCCCAAAATGTAATTACCTCTTTTCCAAGGAGCCAAGAGTACCATCAGAGACCCAGTCTGGCTCAGGAATATATACATCCCACTTGCTCTGCATAAGAACCGGTTATAGCGGGATGACATTGCTACCGTTGGACCATCAGAGAAAACAGGCCTGGGAAAGAGATCTTTTTAAGATCCCAAGTTCACACAGCCATGTCCAGCTTAGCTGTTGTGACTAAATTTTTTCATTCTAATTTTTTTCTAGAACATTTAAAAATGTATTTATTTAAAATGTAGTCTCTCCTTCACCAGATAAACAAAATGCAGTATATCCGTACCACAGAATACTGTTTTGCAATAAAAAGGGAATACTGATATGCATTAAATGGATTAACCTCAAAAACATTCTGCTTAGTGAAAAGCCACACTCACAAGATGGCATGCCATAGGATTCCACTGATGCAAAATATCCAGAAAAGGTAAATTGTAGAGACAAAGGAGATCTGTGGTCACCTGGGCGCAGTAGGAGTAAGGAGCTCTTGGGGATAGAAATGGATGTGATAGGAAATTGCAAGCTCCAAAGACAATACAAATCAGTTTATATTTAAAATAGGTGACTTTTGTGGGCATGTAAATTATATCTCAATACAACTGGTAAAAAATTAAACCCTTTTGCCAACTTCTACTTGTCCCTCAACTGTTTATATTGATCCAAGATGTTCAATTATATTTACTTTTCTAACAAAAAAAAAACCCCACAACTAAACGTATTTTCCATACCCTGCAGTTCTTTTATCCCTCCTGGTCACAAGTCTCCTTATTCTTTTTAGAAGCTGTACCTTGTTTGGATCCCAGGTACAGCCAGAAGAACATCACAATCTATTACTCATCCGTTCAAGCTCACCATTTTATACAGGTGCTTCATTTTTATAAACGATTTTATTCTCCCCGTGACTGAAGACGAGGTCAACAGTTGCCATGATTGTGCCTTCCTTAAGATTTTATTTATTCATGAGAGACACACAGAGAGAGGCAGAGACATAGGCAGAGGGAGAAGCAGGCTCCCCAAAGGGAGCCTGAGGCAGGACTTGATCCCAGGACCCAGGGATCACGCCCTGAGCCAAAGGCAGGTGCTTGCCCACTGAGCCACCCAGGTGCTCCTGAGTGTGCCTCCCTATAGAGCTGTTGTGAGGAGGGAGTGTGAAGCTTTGCTCACCCACTCTTCCCAAAATATGTAAACAGCAACCCAGACCACTGTCTGCCCTCTGGGGGGTGCAAGTCCACAAAGACACATTTTATTTGAAAATACTGGATTTAATAGAAAATATCACATTGTAAACAAGTCCACTGATCCATTAGCTTAAGACAGAATAACAGCACAATCACGTATAAAAGCTAAAGACAAAACACTGGTACCCAATACAGTACTTGAAGAGAGGCCTGAGCTAGTCTCTGAAAGATCTTTCCCAGAAAGAAAGGAAGTAGGAGCTTCAAACAGGCACAGAAACAGGAAGGGGAAGGCAACATCCGCTTCACAAAGGCTTATGAGAATCTAAAGGCAGGGCAGTAAATTCATTTTGTGAACAAGAGGTGAAGGATAAAGGGACAAAGGAGTCTGTTATTTCCTGATGCTCTGGGAACATCAGACCACACCACAGGAACCTGAGCGGGTGGGAAGGGCAGGGTATTTTAAGTGGAGAAAGGCTACTATTAGGCAACTTTAGAAGCATTTGGTATGTTGTCCGGGCACTCAGCACTCAGAGAAACAGGATAACATGTTGTTCCTGTTGTGACTAAACTTAGGCCTGAGCTGCTTGCCCCGGCCCCCTTTGCTGAACACACTATGGCAGGATCTGTTGCCCCAGTGAGACCTCGGAACAACAACATGGGTGCCAGAGGGTCCCAGAGGGAAGGGAGTTTGATGTGGCTAGGCACCTTGAGGCTCTGAGTGTATCAGCAAAAGCCTTCTCTTCAGCCCTAGCCACCCATATCCTCCCCCAGGGGGTCCTCTTGAGTTCACAGAAAGGCCAACTGTGAGAGCAGGGGGAAAAAAAAAACAACTAGCTAGGGAAAGAAAGGAATCATTTTCTTGCCGTGGCACTTATAACTGAACAGAAGGTTGAGACTTTGTTCCTTAACCTAGAACTAGAACACTGAATTCTCAAAGGAGAGGCAGGCCCACTCAAGAGGGGCTTTCAAAGCCTCTCCAAACAGGTTCTGGCCAATATACACAGGCCCCCGTACTCCCACAATGGAGAATCAGTGTATGTAATGATAGAAATTTCTGACAGGAGTGTGTCGTCTGTGAGAACTGTGCCAGAGGCAGAACAAAAGCTAAAAATCCTGATCTGTGTAGGGCAGACCTCAAAATTCCAGAGTACATTTTTCAGAGACGCTTTTTCTGATTAAAGTAAGTTAGAAAACATGTCCTTCTCCCTGTAGCTAAACTCTCATGACTAGGTTCCATGCTGCATAGCCAAGAAAAATATCCATTGATCTGGAGTAACCATACTGGATTAAAGAAACACCATTCTGTTCTCCTAAAGGCAATTTCCAGAATTTGCTCTGCCTGTCCTAAAGAGGTACTCGATGCTAGGATGGGTACAGGCTAATCACCGTATGGTTTCTCAGAAGGCTGGTTTTTCTCTGTTTCTTTCTCTTTGATACTGTACAAGGGGTCCACCAACTTGTTATGAACAAGCATTAAACCTGTGAAAAATTAAAAACAAAGGTACTTAAATGCAGGTAGAAGCAGTGTACTACATTATGAACAACAATATCCAGCAGCTCTCAAAGTTTGTCCTAGTACTGAAAACCATCTTTTCTCTGTGACTCCAAATGATATAGATACTAAGAGTAAGAAAAGAATTTGTTATTCCCAGTGAATGCTAGAATCCACAACCCTTTTATAAATTCAGTCTTTAGAGGTGTTGGCTATCAAAAGGTTAATCTCGTCACCAAAGAATAAATTCGTAATTTGTCTGCTTAGTAAATGAGGGTTTTCCCCTAAGTTTGCCTAAAGCAGTGTGTCCTTTTTAAAGTAGAAAAGATCCTCGTGACAGTTTGGCGCCTTACCTAGAAGGGAGAGGCCTGTATGAGACCTGGAGAGATTAAAACAAACCCAAAACCTGAGGTTCAATATCCCTGCCAAGAGAACACCACACAGCTGCTGGACTACTTTCATTTCATTTTCTTTGTGCCTCCTCAGAACAAATGGGCCTCCAGAAATAGACCCTTGCAGTCATGGATGGAAAAGCAATGACCGTAAGGTTTGGTTTTTATTGAAATCAAGAGTTGTCTATGAAACCAGCCAGAGCAAGAAAACTAGATCCACTCCTCACCTCCGGCATACCCTAAAACCTGGCCACCTACTTCCGGACCCACTCTTCCCCTCCCCTCACCTTTGAAATACTTGACAGTTTTCACTTTCAGCTCCAGGGTGGCATCTTCGTCGCACACAAACACCGTGCGGGGATGCTGCTGGAAGGCAGACACAGTCCACATGTGGCTCACTCCTTCCTCGATGGCCTTGTACAGAGCAAAGGCCTTGTGAGCACCCGTGATGAGGATCATCACCTGGGGATCAGAAAACAAGCCTGTGATGCAGGAGGATGAGCAGTGGAACCTGGAATCCAGAGGCCTGAATTCTGGTCCAGCTACCCCAACTGGCTATAAGCACTGTGTGTTTTTAAGATATGGTTTATAAGTTGTTAGCCTGCAGCACACTGCTCCCTGCTCTGTGTGCATCACCCATGACCTGAGGCTGGGAGCATCATCAGCCCCATAACCTATGATGAGGAAATGAACTCCAGGGGACTAAGTAGTTTAACCCGGGTCATTCTGTTTTTGTTTTTTGTTGTTTTTTTTTTTAACCCAGGTCATTCTGACCCAGAGTCCATGCTCTAGACCACCAGGTGATGATGCCTCCTGGTACCTTTGACAACAGCTGTGAACACATAGGCCAAAGGCCCATGCCTCTGACCCAACAGTTGGGACACTGGTTCCCCAGGAGTCCTAGGCTGAGTTTTCACAAGTGCAGTCTGAAGAAGAGGGGTCCCAGCCTGCACCATCTCCAAGAACCCGTGAAGTGACGGGGGTAATGGTTATATGTGCAGCTGCTGAGGTTCAATCCCACAAAAGCTGCCCCTTAATCTGGTCACTTTCAATTCCAGGTATTAGACTGACTAGCGGGACCTGGAATGATGCTTTATGTTCAAATAAAGCAAAGACACCCGACTCCCTCAACAGTTAAAATGTTAAGAACATAAGTGCTGGAAAGTGACTGTAAAGGTACCTTGCTCTCTAGATTTCCTCTCATTGCGATGCACTTGTACCACAGGGTTGTGAACAAGATTTACTGTTTCTTCAAAGAAGAGAAACCAGAGAGGCATGGAGAGAATGGAACTCTTTTTATTCAGGATCCCAGAACTCCTGATTTCCAGACTCAGGTCCTTCCCCAAGCATGATACCCTCACGTGACAGGGAGGGCCCTCACACCCTAGTGTTAACAAGCCGTGAGGCCCAAAACAGCAGGGTAACCCTCCACAGTACTGAGTCAAAAGTTACCCAAGACAAAGCTGGTAACACTCATTTCACAAAGTTCTCTTGAAATAGGGAGCTTTTTTTCACTGATTTAGACCTTTGTTCACAGATTTGGGCAAAGAAACTTGAAGCTAAAATGTCAGTGACTGCTGCCCACTGACTATACCCCTGAAAGGAAGAGAAAATGCATTTAAAATTCTAGTGAAAGATAGTAAAGAAACTAGAACCACAAAAAATTAAAATGATACCAAACTTTCTAGGGAAAAACACACTAAACTGGGTTAAGACACTTAAATCACACTTCTCCACATTTAGGAGTCCCCAAGCACAAGGCCATAACCACATGTATCCCGGGTGGCAGGGGGACCTCCGTTCAAACAGTGACCTCCACTCACTGCAGGGAGTCCCTCTCAGTACCTGGGCAAATAGGCCCATTCCTATTCAGACATTAGTGGTGCTCAGCATCTCTTGGCCTTAAACTCCAAAGGGGCACATAAGCAGAGGCCAGGGAGCCCACAGCCTCTCGTGCGGAAAGGGCTCCACTGAGAATAGAATAATAGTTACCTCCAAAGAGGAAGGAGGAACAGTCATAGGATGACCTGGGAGTTTAGCCTTATTTATAACGCCTTCACTTCTAGTAACCGTGTACTCAGATGGTACTGGATAGTTAACAACCAGACAAGTCCAACCCCCTAAGGAAGGCCTGTGGACCCCAGTGCCCTTACCTCTCTAGCATCCATTAGAGTGCCCACACCCACCGTCAGGGCCATGGTGGGCACCTTGGTGAGGTCACCATCGAAGAACCTAGCATTGGCCAGGATGGTGTCCATGGCCAGAGTCTTCACACGGGTCCTGGACACCAGACTGGAGCCCGGCTCATTGAAGGCAATGTGTCCATCAGGCCCGATGCCTGCCCAAGAGAAACAGCCAGGACAGCCCTGTCAGCCCCAGAGATCCAAGATTTTAAGAATGGACAATCTACCCTTCCCCACCTGGGGTGTGTGAAAATCTTTGAAATCACAACTCTGTTCTCATTCACCCCCGGGGAAGATACACTTGAAGCACAGGTCCTCTCCTCTCCCCACATCCTGCCCATTTTCTGTTTGAGGCACACACACACATTTCTGTTTGTCTGGTCACCTTGCTACCACCCTCAAAAGCTAAGTAAGCAGTACTCCAAATAGCTTCTGCTTCACCAGATCATTGAAGGGTAACTTCTTTAACTTCTTTCTCCTGCCAGTAGTCAAGGGTCCTGGTGCTGGGATTAGTCCCAGCAAATGAAGAGCAGAGACTGAACAAGGGTTGCAAAGTTTATAAAATCTTAGAACATGAGAGCTCTCAGCCTTTTCCTCCTACCCTGAAGTAAAGAAGAGTTAGGTCTAGAGCAGTAAAAGGCACTCCAACTTACTACCCCTGTAGATGACTTCAGAGATGGCAAAAAGATGGAAACGTAAGGGGACAGCCCCGGGTAGGAAGAAAACACAGACTGACAGGGGAAACCCTAGGTTCCTGCTTTCTTTCCACTGCTCTGGCTGACCTTGGGCAAGTCACAAAACTTCTCTGGTTCAAATGGCTATCTATAAGGTGCAGGGGCTGAGTGTGGAATCTTCTGGAACTATATGAGTCTTTGATTTTTACTGTGTAGGTTAAGTCCCATGGACTGATCCATATAAAAACTTAAGGAACAAAATCTTAGAGTCCAAATCCAAATATCTCACTTTACCAACAAGGCACTAAGGTTCAGAAAAAGGAGACGTCCAAAACCACACGGTCACTGAGTGGCCCAGTCAAGGCAGGGAGGGAGGGCTCCTACTCTGTCTTCCCTGCCTACTCAGGGTGATAAATGATTCCCACTGTTACTACTGCACTGTGAGGAAGCTGTTGGGAGACAGGCCTAGGTCTTAGCTTCCCCTCCACGTGTTTGCACCACCCTGGGCCTGCCCTGGACACATAGCACAAAGTGTCACACTCACCTCCAACAAACAGCTCAATGCCCCCCGCGGCTCTGATCTTCTCTTCAAAGGCGTCACACTCAGCCTGCAGGTCAGTTGCATTCCCATCCAGAATGTGGGTGTTTTCTGGGCGGATGTCAATGTGCTTGAAGAAATGGTTCCACATGAAGGAATGGTAACTCTCCGGGTGGTCTCGAGGAAGGCCTGTGGGGCCGCGGCTACACTCAGTCATGCCAGGTGGAGCCAGAGCCCTCCTCCCAAGGAGGATGCCGAGAGGCCCTCAGACCTCCACAACCCTTGCAGGGGAATGCCTATAAGGGGGCCTTGGACACCCATCCTCTGACCCCGAGCCACTGGCCATCGGCTGAGATGGTACCCCTGTGCCCACCCACCACCACAGGTGGCGGCAGGACTGGGCCAGAGTAACTGCACATCAAGAGCCTGAGAAATCCCTTCATCTGGATCTCCTTCACACAGGGAGTAATTGTAGACGGGAGGCCAGGGCTACTCTCTGCTTCCTGAGAAGGCCTAGCAACCTGGGCATAGGCCTTGGGCCATCTGGGAAAGGAAGCATGCATACCCCCTGCCCTGTGCCTCCCACCCCACCATTCACCCCCATATACCCCTTTCAACCTGAACCCCAACCTGAACACCAGCTGGTTGGAGAGAATTATCTCAGGGCTTCCCCAAAATGATTTCTAGCCAAGAAGAAAAAGTTTCAAGTGGATGTTTAATTAAACATGAAGAGTGTTTAATGCCAGCCTTAAAAAGGAATGAAATTCTAACACATACTGCAACATGGACAAACGCTGGGAGGTTTTGTTGAGTGAAATACGCCAGTTGCAAAAAAGGCAAGTACTCTACGATGCCACTTAAACGAGGTATCCCAAGTAGTGAAATTCACAGAAGCAGTAAAATGCTAGTTGCTAGGGCTTGGGAAGCAGCACACGGGTAGTTGGTGTGGAATAGTAGAGAGTTTCAGTTTTCCAAGATGCAAAGAGTTCTGAGATTGGTTGCACAACACCGTGAATATACTTAACACTGCTGAACTCCACATAAAACAATTGCTGGATGGTAAATTTTACGTGTATCTTACCACAACTGAAAACAAAAATGTTTAAAGTGAAGCCTTACGAAATGATGGGAGAGGGGGGCAGGGAGATAGAAGACCAAGGTATAGCTTCCCAGCACCGGAAGGGCCACCAGTCTCTGCTCCTCTCCCAGTGTGCCCAGCAGGGAGCGGAGCTAGAGGATGACACGGAAAGACCAGACACAGACACTGCGGAACACACCCAGCCACGATCCCCCTGGTTACAGAAAGAAGTGGCGTGGAGCTAGGGAGGAGGAGGAGATGCTCTCATATTTAAAATGCTCGCTGTGTACAAAAGGCTCCCCTACCTGGTAGATCCCTTAATGCTTACAACCCGAGGTCAGCTGTCATGGCACCATTTTGTAGGTGAGTACACCAAGGCCTGGGAGAGACGGGCGTCGCTAATTGAGCTTATCACCAAACATCACTGGTCCCGGAGACATCCCCATTCTACTCCTGGGCTGAGCCCGGAGGGGGAGGAGCAGGACCCTCCTGGAATCAGGTGAGACCTTGAAAGAGACAGACTCACCCACGTACTCATCCATGTTGAAAGTCTTCACATATTTGAAGGACAGGTCTCCATTCTTACAGTACTCAATGAGCTTCTTGTAGCAACCAATTGGGGTGCTCCCTGTAAGAGAGGCCACAGCCATGAACACCCTTCAGCTCCTAGTTCCTGCGGAATGAGTCAGGATTCTTCAGCAGGGAGACCCTATGAGATCTGAGACGGCAGGTCAGATCCGAAGTCCTGCCCCCGGTGCCCCAGTGCCATCCCGTAAGTGCTTCTGAATGCCTCCCTCCCCGCCAGACTGCCAGCTCCAGGGCAGGCCTGCGCCTGTCCACTCTGCTGCTGAATCCCGGTGCTCAGCACACTGCTGAGGGGAATGACTGGAATAGGAACCTGGGTAAATATCACACTTACGTATTCCCTGAGCAACTAGTATGTGGGAGGCGGTGGGCCACAAGATGGGAATGGAGGAGGGAGAGCCACAGCAGCCACGGTGAAAGAGCTCCAGGTCTAGGACTGCAATGTGAAGCAGTAATGTCCGCCATGACCAGGCTAAGTCTGCGGGTTCAGGGAAGACTTCCCCAAGGGGCAGCAGACTCATGTGAGCTGAGTCTCATTAAAAAGTCTCTATGTCATAAAACATAAAGGCAGGAAGACCTCTGTAGATTAAAAAACTAAATATGCATGAAGTTTGGATACTGGATTATTGGGGGGAAAAACATAAAAGATAAATGTGGACAATTAAGAAAAAATGTTACTATTGTCTGTATATCAGTGATACTATAGAATGATTTTTAATAGGTATGATAGCAGCGCTACAGTTATGCAACAGGATGTACCCTTATTCTGAGGAGATACATGCCCAAAGAGCAGAGGTCAAGTGTCAGAAGGTTTGGAACTTACCTTCAAGTAGCTCATTAAAAAGTGTGTGTGTGTGTGTGTGTGTGTGTGTGTGTGTGTGTGTAGACAGAGAATATGAGGCAGAAGAGATGAAGTAGCTTCAAGTAGCTCGTTCAAAAGTGTGTGTGTGTGTGTGTGTGTGTAGACAGAGAATATGAGGCAGAAGAGATGAAGGGTAAATGTGGCAAATGTTAATAGCTGGTAAGGTTGGGACGCCTGGGTGGCTCAGTGGTTGAGCATCTGCCTTCAGCCCAGGGCGTGATCCTGGGGTCCGAGGATCGAGTCCCCGCATCGGGCTCCCGGCATGGAGCCTGCTTCTCCCTCTGCCTGTGTCTCTCTGCCTCTTTCTTTCTGTGTGTCTCTAATAATAAATAATTGGTAAGGCTAGGAAAATGGTACTGTCCTTTCAGCTTTTGTAAATATTTGAAATATTTTTAAAATAAGATGGAGGGGCACCTGGGTGGCTTAGTTAAATGTCTGCCTTTGGCTTAGGTCATGATCTTGGGGTCCTGTGATCGAGTTCCACATCAGGCTCCCTGTGAGAAGCCTGCTTCTCCCTCTGCCTCTCTCTCTCTCATGAATAAATATTTTTTAAAAAATAAGAAAATGGAAAGAAGCCCCACCCAAATCAGATTGCTCTTTTCAGCATCTACTAATGGCTTCTCATTTCAAAAAGTGACAACCAATCCTCACAAAGTCTCTACATACCTTGGCCCCTGGTTACCACAGCAGCTCAAGGTAGGTCCACCTCAGCCAGCATTGCTCTTCCTTCAGGGACCTATGTGATTCTCACTTCTGGCCTTTACTCAAATGTCACTTTCTCAGAAGGACCTTCCCTGCCACCATAGCCAATGCTGTAACCGCCACCCCTGCCTAGACACTCCTTATCCCCCTTCCCTGTTTCATTCTTCTCCTTCACTCATCACCATCTAATATACTCTGTATTTTGTCAATTAACTTGCTTATTCTGTCCCACTCAGGAAGGCAAGACTCTATGTCTTTGTCATTGTATACGCAGCACCTAGAAGAGCTCAGCATACAGTGGGCATTCAACAAATACCTGCTGAATGGAAGTTCCCTCCCTGTCCCCATCATCAGTCTGTCCCTAAGACAAGGCCTCAGCCATGCCTGAGCCACACACTTCCCCGGCCTCCCGCTGAGCTTCATCATGTCCACTTTCCAAATTTCTCTGTTTCCCATCAATTCTGTGCTCCCCAATATCTAGCCAGTACATTCCTTTTCTGCTTAAGTTAGCCGGAGTTGGTTTCTTTGATTTCCACCCAGAGCCCCGACAGAAGCCATGCTCCAAGGAACCAAAATGGAAATACTGTGCTGGTTCAAGTAGGACAGTCGGGAAGGGGCCAGATCTCAGAGGACCCTGAATGCCACACCAAGAAGCTGGGATCTGATTGTGCAGGTGATAGGGAGTTAGGGAGGGATCTCAGCAGAAACAGAGACTGACCTAGAGAAGCACCACAGTTAGAAAACAGGATGTTAGTGCAGCCCCTCCAGGACCTGAGACATTAGTGGTTTCATAGAGACGTGCAGATACTGCTCCCACAAACCTCTCTGGTGCAGAGGCCCACAAACTTCATCCCACAGGCCAAACCTAGCCTGTTGCCAGTGTTCATACAGCTCATCAGTTTTTTACATTTTTAAAGTATAAATATCAGAAGAATATTACTTTGTGACATGTGAGAATTATATAAATTCAAACTTCAGCATCCATCAAGTTTTATTGGTAGATGGCTATGCACATTCATTTACGTGTTATCTGCAGCACTTTTGAGATACAAGGACAGTAAGCAGTTGCAACAGAGGCTATATGGGCAGGGAAGCGTAAAATATTAACTCTGTAACCATTTACAGAAAAAGTCTGAAAAAAAAAAAAAAAGAGAAAGTCTGAAGTCTCCTGCTCTAGTGGATGCCACACTGGGACAAATCCACCCAAACTTGGAGAGAAAGAATCAGGACATTTGCCTTGAGGAGCTGGGGTCAAAAAAAATATCCTCCCATAAAAGCACTATTCTGATTTTTCCATAAGAAACTGAGACTAGGGTCGCTTGGGTGGCTCAGTGGGTTAAGCGTCTGCCTTCGGCTCAAGTCCTGATCCTGGAGTCCTGGGATCGGGTCCACACTGGGCTCCCTGATCAGCAGGGGAGCCAGCTTCTCTCTCTGTGTGTCTCTCCCTCAGCTCGTGCACTCTCTCTCTTTCAAATAAATGATAATTTTTTTTAAAAAATCCCTTGGCTCTGTGAGCCCACATACCTGGCCCCTTAAAAACCCTAATGCTCGCTCACTTTCGCGAAATCCTTGGCACCCTCTCCATCCCACAACGCACCAGTAGGAAGTCCCAGGGTGAAGTACTTGTCTGGCCCTGGGTTGAACTGGATGATGCGGTTCCTGATGTATTTGGCTGCCCACTCGCTGGCCTGAGAATAATGGTCCAGGATGATTAGCTTCATCTTGTCCTGGAGGCGGCAGGTGACAAAAGGAATCCGTGGTAAAGGACAGGGAGATAGGGATGCAGGCGGCTGGGGGGAGGGGAGAAGTCCTTCTCACCCAGCAACACCCTCTCCCCAGGGTGTCTCTGAGAGAGGAGGAGGTAAAAAGACCCCACCGTCCAGTTCACACAGGCTGGGCCCATGCCGCCGCCACCCACCAGGAGGCGCTGCTGGAAGACAGGCCGGGTTCTGACCTCAGTCCCTCCATTTACCAGCTAACCAACCGCAGGACCTTGGTCAAAGGGCTCAAGTTCTCCCAGCCTGCTGCTTCTTCCGCGAAGATGAGGACAACAGTACCTCCCTGACAGAGTCCACGATGGCGAATATCAGACGAGGCTGCATGTGCACCACGCAGTGGGCTAGGACCCGGTCGCTCGACCCCGCCCCTGTCCCGCCCCTCCACCCCACGCGCTGGCTATTCTGGATCCCGGCCTCTTCCTCCATAGAGGGGGCCTGCGATCGGATCGGGCCACCAGGGCAGGGGAGAGCCACGGGGTCTCCCGGAGGGGTGCTGCCGCCCGCCGGCCTGGCTCTGCGGACCGTCAGTTCCCCCAGAGCACACGGGGGACGTAACCTTCCCGCACGGCGACCAGAGCGGGAGGCGGAGGTGGCCGTCTAGGCCAACCCAAGGGCACGGGAGGTTTTCCCGACCCCGATGGCGACCCCATCGCCCCTCCGGCCCCGCGCCGGGAAGGGGTCCCGGCAGCTCGCGGGCTCCGGCCTGGGGGCCCGGGGCGGGGTCAGCGCCCGCGCCCGCCCCCGCCCGCGAGGAGGGCCCCCGCCGGCCCCGCTCCCCACTTACTCGGACGCCTCCCGCGGCGGCGGCGGCGGCTGCGGCAGCGCCGGCGGCCCCGCCCCGCGCGGCTCACGTGGCCCCGGGTCACGCGGAGCCCGCCCCGGGGGGCCGAGTGCGGGCAGAAGCGCAGGGGCCCGGCTCGGAGCCGACTCCGCCCCGCCCGCCGCCCGTCAGCCTCTCGGGAGCGCGCGGGCCTGGGAGCGGCCGCGGGGTGGGGGGCGGGGGCGGGGAGCTGCGGGGGGACGAGCAGAATCGTTCCCTTACAGGTCCCGGGGTTGGGCCTAGCTCTGCCTTCGGTTTAACTTTTTTAGCTCTTTTTTTCCCTTTAACCTAGATATTACAACTTTTTTGCCTTAAATACAACTGGATTTTTCTTCCTTTTTTTTCCCTTCTGAGCTTAATCTTCACAGCAGTCTGTACTAGGGAAAAAAGGAGGTCGGTGGTTGCCCCAGCGCCCCACCCCCAGATAGCACTGCCAACAGTGTAGGCTACATTTCCAAATTGTTTTCCTTCGAATATACTTAATTTTTACAGAAATGGGAACACGCCACACGTGGCGTTCACATGGAGCAAGGTGGGGATTGGGCGCACCCCTCCCCTGGGGCCCAGCTGCAGCTCCAGAGCAGCTTGATGGAGGTGATGTCCGTCTGGTGAGGCCCTACGCGATGTGGTGGAGCTATTACCTCTACAATTCTGTGGACTTGCTCCTTCTGCAGTCAGAAACCTCATCTCAGCTTGAGCACTGTAGATTTTTCACAACCCCAGTCTCCAAACACATCAGATAATGGGGCCTGGTCTGCAGCAGCTGCATTCAGATGGTTCCAGGAAGAGTGACCTCATGTAACTTTAATTGGGCCTGTCACCCTCACCCCCCTTACCCTTTCTGTAGGGAACCAGTTCCAGGTCTCAATTAAGCCTAGCAGCTCTGGAATCAAAGAGCTTAGGGGACGAATCAGAAAGATCTCATCTAGTCAATCCCTGGTTCTGGAGCAAGTGACTCCAGCAAATGACTCAACTTCTCCAGCTCTGAATTTTCTCTTCTGGAACACGAGAATTGAATGGGAATAAGTAATAGTGACCTCATGTATTTGTTGTGAGTACTGGATGAAACAGTGGCATAGCTTGGCTCTCATGGCCAGCCATGATTACCTCTTCCCCAGCTTCCTTGCAGCCTTCTCTGCCCTGACATGCTCCCTGTCCTAACCTCCTGTCCCCTCATGTCCCTCCCACTGCACGCCTGGGTTTAAACTTACCCATACCCAACCTTCCATCTTCTTGTGTTAGAACTAAAATGGGCTAATTAAAAGAATTGTGGATTCATCCTCACAGTGGAACACTCTGTAGCTCTCCTGTGGATGGACTGGTACATTTTCATTGCTCTTGCTTTGAGGAAACACGTTGCCCCAAGCCTCAGAAAATCCTGTGCAGTCCCTGAGGTTCATGTGAGGTTTGTGAAGCTAGTCCTACCCCTTGGCCTAAGATCTAATCAATTAGAAATCTCCATGCCCCTGGCAATGATTGATTCAGGGCTAGGCAGACATGGAAGATGCATACCCAACAGCCACTCACAGGCTCCCTTCTTGGCTGCTTCCTGCTGTAGCCTCTGGAAAGTTAGCTACTCTCCCACCTTCTCAGTGAGGATGTGGCCAGGTAACCTAGTTCTGGCCAGTGAAGTAAAAACACTGCTCTGGGAAGATACTTGACTTTCTGAGAAAAGTGCCATGCTTGTGAAACAAACTGTCTCTGTTCCTTTCCTTTTCCTCCTGCTTTGAAGGCAGATGTGATGGGTGGAGCTGGGAAGGCTGTGTTATAACCATGAGGCAATAAGCATTAGGATAGAGTGAAGGCTAGAAAGAACTTAAGGACTTAATATTTCACCAGTGCTGGGGCTTCTGCTTCTGGACTTCTTCTAAGTAATAAATATCCTCATGGTTTAAACTTTAAGCCACTGTTAGTAGAGTTTTCTACAACTTGAAGTTGAAAACATGACTCATCGTTACAGCAGATGATTCAGAGCTTCCTCGGAGTTTATGCTGGTATTTTGAGGAGATACGTTGTGGGGAGCTGTAAAATCCAGGAAAGCTTAGAGCTGCCAGTGAGAAAAGAGATACAGAGATACAGAACCCTGATGACATCATTTGAGCCACTTCGATCTGGCCATGTCTGAAGCCAAATATACCCTGTTAAGTTCAATAGTTGGATGAATGAATGAGTGAAAACATAAATAATTTTTTTTACCCTGAGGCTAGTTAGAGAAAATCCTGGAAGGATGTTTTGTTATCTAATGCTGCATAATAGATTATTCCAAAACTCAATGCCTGACAATGAGTCCAATAAGAGCTACAGAGGATTGGGGTGTCAAGCCACGAAAAGACATGGAAGGAAACTCAAGTGTTTGTCACTGAAAGAAACTGATCTGAATAGCCTATGTCTGCCATAATATTCCAAATATATAACATTCTGGAAAAGGCAAAACTGGAGAAACAGTAGAAAGATCAGTAGTTACCAGCAGTTAGGGAGGAGGGAAGGATGAATAAGAAGAGCACAGAGAATTTTTAGGGCAGTGAAACTGTTCTGTATGATGCTGTAATGGTGGGTATGTGTCACTCTACGTGGGTCTAAACCCATGGAATATACAAGAATGAACCCTGATGAAAATGGTGGGCTTTGGCTGATTCCGATGTGTAAGTGCGGGTTCATTATACAAAAAACAGATATTTATTATATTTACATAATAAATGTGCCCCCCTCTGGTGGGAGATGGTGATCATGTGGGAGGCGGTTCATGTGTGAGCACAGGAGACATACAGGCAGTCTCGGGATCTTCCTCTCAATTTTGCTGTGCACCTAAAACTGCTCTAAAAAAATATTTTAAAAAACATTTATTGGGGGATCCCTGGGTGGCGCAGCGGTTTGGCGCCTGCCTTTGGCCCAGGGCGCGATCCTGGAGACCCAGGATCGAATCCCACGTCAGGCTCCCGGTGCATGGAGCCTGCTTCTCCCTCTGCCTGTGTCTCTGCCTCTCTCTCTTTCTCTCTGTATGACTATCATAAATAAAATTTAAAAAAAAAACATTTATTGGGGTGCCTGGGTGTCTCAGTGAGCTAAGTGTCTGCCTTCAGCTCAGGTCATGATCCCGAGGTCCTGGGATTGAGCCCCTGCATTGGGCTCCCTGCTCAGTGGGGAGCCTGCTTCTCCCTCTCCCTCTGCTGCTCCCCTTGCTTGTGCTCTCCATCAAATATATAAATAAAAATTTCTTAAAAAATTAAAAAATGAAAATAAAACATTTTTATCATCTCTCATGATTTCTGTATGCTAGATATTCAGACAGGATACAGTGGGGATGATGTCTGGAGCCTCAAATGTAAGACTCGAAAGCTGGAGCCGGAATCATGAGGGTCGTTTACACATGTCTGGTGGTTGATGCTGGCTGTCATCTGGAACACTCACGTTGGGACTTCTCGTTGTGGCCTGGGCTGGGTTCCAAGGGCAAGCATATTCGACAGATGTGGGTGCCGTATCATGGAATGGACTCCAGAGCCACACTGTCTGGATTTGAATCCCAGCTCCACTACTTACTAATTGGGTAACTTATGGTAAGTCACTTAATTTCTCTGTGCCCTAATTGCTTCATCTATAAAATAGGAAAAATATCTTCCTTATCATATTTGCTATTATAACTAAGAATGATTACCTCAGGGAGGAATAAATGATTTAATAGATGTAAGGCAATTAGAATAATGCCTGGCACAGAGTTAGCCACCACTAAGGAATCATTTTGAGATGGGTCTCGAAAGAGAATTAGGATTTTATCATTGAAGAAGAGGAGGATGGCTTTATAGGCAGGGGTGATCCAAAACATGGAGGCACAGAAACTGGGCCTGAGGTGTTCACCAATTTAAAAAATAAAAACACAGAAGACCCAGTTAAATTTGAATTATTCCTAATTGCCTACATGTATATATTTGAGATTTTTAAAATATTGCATTTCTTTAAGATTTACTTATTTATCTGGGGGGGGGGGGCAGTGGGGAGGAGCAGAGGAAGATAGAGAAAATCTTAAGCAGACTCCCTGCTGAGTGTGAAGCCTGACTCAGGCTTGATTCCACTACCCCGCAGATCATAACCTGAACCAAAATCAGGAGTTGGATGCTTAACTCATTGAGCAACCCACGTGTCCCAAGACACACATATTCTAAAAACAGACTTGTTTATCTAAAGTAAATTATAAATATCTAAATTACATACCTATTTATTCCATTATATTTCCCTGGCAATTTGGCTCTCGTTAAGAGTTCCTTGTTTTGGGGCACCTGAGTGGCTCTGTCCAGTTAAGCATCTGCCTTCAGCTCAAGTCATGATCCCAGAGTCCTGGAATTGAGCCTCACCTCGAGCTCTCTGCTTGTTGGAGAGCCTGTTTCTCCCTCTCCCTCTGCCTGCTGCTCTCCCTACTTGTGCACTCTCTCTCTGTCAAATAAATAAAGTCTTAAAAAAAATAGTTCCTTGTTTTGCAGAATTTGCTTATAAAATTCCCTGAAGTTACAGTCTATGTTCCATTTACATTTTAATGTGATTTCTGCAATGGTCATATTCAACTAATTCTGTTCTTGGCCAACGAGAAATTGTGCTCAGAATTAGCATTATGAACCAGCATATGGAACATGTACTTGCAAAGAGTTAACAACACTAAGAATTGCTCTTCAGATGTGATTGGTTGAAGCACATAATACCATCTTTCGTAGAATAACCTGCTTTTCCACTCTTCAGGATTACATTGCATCTCTTAATCAATAACTTTGTAAAGTGCCCAGTAACAGAAAGGAGCATTGTCATCAATTTCTATTCCTTTTTTCTTCAGTACTACACATGTTGATTTGACTTGTTCCCATGCTGAAACAGTGTTTAGTAACACCTATGCCAAAAATCTTATTTTTCAATGAGTGAAATCCATTTTGAAAGATAGTCATAGCAGGTGCTGAAATAATTATCCACTTTGGGCTGAAATTTATTTTCCAGCTCATACATAATATCCCTTTTAAGAATAGCTTTGGGGACACCTGGGTAGCTCAGCGGTTGAGCATCTGCCTTTGATTTAGGGCGTGATTCCTGGATCCCGGGATCAAGTCCCGCATCGGGCTCCCCGTGAGAAGCCTGCTTCTCTCTCTATCCATGTCTCTGCCTCTCTCTGTGTCTCTCCCATGAATAGATAAATAAAATATTTTTTTTTAAAAAGAATAGCTTTAAGGGGTGCCTGGATGGCTCAGCCAGTTGAGACTCTGACTCTTGATTTCGACTGGGGTTATGATCTTGGGGTCATGGGATTGAGCCCCATGTTGGGCTCTACACTCAGCGTGGAGTCTGCTTGTCCTTCTCCCTCTGCTCCTCCCCCTGCTCTCTCTCTCGGATAAATAGTTTTTAAATGTGAGAGAAATGAAGAATACTGAATGCCAATAAAATCACAAAAATCCTAAATTGATCACTTAGAACAGTATCAATGCTGAAATAGGAGAGCAATTTCACAACAGTTACTTCAATCCTAATGAAAAAGACATCGAGTACTGTTGAGTAGCATTATGCAGAGCATGATTAGAATGACCAACCATAGAATTATTTATGCTGTGCTTTGACCTTGAATAAGTATTGTTTATACCCTTATACAAGCATTCACCAAAAGTCGTTTGTATTATCTCCAACAAAAGTAGTAAAAACATTTTTTTAAAGAATTATTCATGAGAGACATACAGAGAGAGGCAGAGACATAGGCAGAGGGAGAAGCAGGCTCTCTGTGGGGAGCCTGATGCAAGACTTGATCCCAGGGCCTCTGTATCTCATGACCTGTGCCAAAGGTAGATGCTCAACCACTGAGCCACCCAGGTGTCCCAGTAGTAAAAACTTTTTTTTTTAGTAAAAACATTTTTAACAACTTTTAAAATATATACAATAAAATTGCATATATTTAATGTATGCAATTTGATGAGTTTGGACGTATGCATACACCTGTGAACTGTCACCACAGGCAAGATAATACACATATCCATCACCTCCAAAAGTGTTTTTGTGCATCTTTGGTGTGTGTGAGATTAACTCTCTTAGTGAGTTCACTCTCTACCTAAATTTGCTGCTGTGTCTGAGGTTTTATCTGGAAGAGAGTTTACTCACAATAGCCTTATTAGCACTTTTTTTTTTTTCAAGAAAATTATTGCACAAAGGAAAAGCTGTTTCTGCATTGAGATTACTTACATTGTGGCTGTGCCATAATGTGAGACATTTAGATCTTTGATCACCTCTGTAATGCTAAATGGAGCTTTTACATTTTTATTATAGCAATGGAGTTCATCCTACTATTTGAAATTTCCTTGTAATTTTGCTTTTGTTTTGTTTTGTTTGTTTTGCTTGCAATTTTGGAACCAGAAAACACTTTCAGGTTATTTGAGCTGAAAGAGTGATCATATCATATACTGTGTGGAAGGCAACTACATTTCTGCTGCAATTATTTTATCATTTTAGCCTAAATTTCTCTTAATTTAAAAAAATCTGTTTATCACTTTCCTTAACACTAGTTGAGGAAATCATACGTCTCTGATGCATAGCTGTTAACAAATGCTGATTTATATTGGCTTACTACAATTTTTTTTGTAATGTTAAACGAACAATTGCATACTGCAGAAAGCTTCAAAAGGAATTTTTCCTCATTTAATAGATGACTACTGCTCAGAAAGTTCAGCACAAAAATTTCTGCTTGCTTTTGGTTTGGGGGTGTGGGTTCAGATGCACAGAAATAAAAAATAGATAATAGAAACCACTGCAAGAGTCCAAGAGCTGAATTCGAAGATCTCATAACTGCATCAGTGCAACTGCACTCACAAGTCTGACCTCACAAACAAACCATCAACGGGAGTCCAAACGGTGAAAGGGCTGCAAATTTGCAAGGTAACATTCAGTTGAACTTGATATTTGATACAAAAAAGATGAACTTCATGTCTGCCTGAAAGTGAGAAGTGTGCTTAAGTCTTACTTGGCTAGAGCTGGTTTTAGGTAAGGTTTGGGGAGACGCGACGCCAGGCGCTGGTGGCCTTTCGGGAGAGCAGGTCCGCAGGGGTGGGAAGGACTCTCAGCTGGGTTCCAGCCGCGCAGAGCAAAGCTGCCCTTGGCTCGCTGACTTTCCAGCCCGGGCTCCGGAGTGAGGGGCTTGCTGATTGGCTGCTGTCTGCACAGGGGCTTCCTGATTGGCTGGCTTTCGGAGGCTGGGGCCGTGCGAGACTTGCTCTCTTTCCGAAGCTTGTTACCGGGGTGACGTTATCGCTGATTGGCTGATGGTCAGAACAAAAATCTGAAGTTACCTCTTATTGATAGTGCTTGCTGTTCACGATCTGGGACTTCAGCCAAGGAACAGTATTTTCCTTTCCTGAATATGAAAATAAGTACCTTTAATTTGCAGTCTTCCCTTTTATAAACTTCCCCTCAGTTAAACCTGCAGGTGACCGTATGGGATTGTCCAGATCTTTCTTCGAAGAGATACGCTTTTCAGTTAGTGTGGCCTTTAATTGATTTAAGTACCAATGATGGTGGAAGAAAAATAGCTCTAACGTTTTTTTGTGTGGTTTTTTTTTTTTTTTTTTTTTTTTTTATAACTTAACTACATTCGTGGCATCCTGTTGGTCAGTAGAGAGCTCAGGACAAAATACAGGACAAGTCCTGTATATACAAGCAACTCTGGGGAAAGTGGAGGGAAAAGAAGAATCCCCGTCCCCAACAGAAGGAAATCTAATTCTCATTTCCTTCCAGACGGGCATTCATTATAGCCCCACTTTGTTAAAGGAAAATATTGGAAACAACCTAAGTGTCCATCATTGGGGAACTGGTTGGATGAAGTTTTGCAGCTCTATAAAATGGAACACAATGCAGCAGTTAAAAGGGAGAAATTTCGTGAACTGCTATAAAGACTACTCGATAATTTAGTATTAAAAAAAAAACAAGATGCAGGGGTGCCTGGGTGGTTCAGTCTGTTAGGCGTCTGCCTTTGGCTCAGGTCATGATCCCAGGATCCTGGGATTGAGGCCCATGTCCGGCTCCCTGCTTAGTGGGGAATCTGCTTCTCCCTTTCCCGTGCTTGTGTGCTCTCTCTCTCTCTCTCTCAAATAAATAAAATCTTTAAAAAAACAACAACAACAGGATGCAGAATTCCAGGTATGGTATCTTCGACACTAAAGGATTCATGGGGATCACGGAGTAGGAATAAATATATGTTCCTATATGCATAGACTGTCTCTAGAACGACATTTAAGAACAGTCATGATGATCTTCTTGGGGGAGGAGAGCAGAAAAGCTTCGAAGCTGAAGGGAAAGGAGGAGAGTCTTCCTTTTCACGTCATATCCTTTTGATACTGTTTGATTTTTTTTATCCTTTGTGAGTGCATTACCTCTACTAAATAAATTATTTTTAAAACAGTGATTTAAAAAATCAAAGGTGTGACCGGGGCATGGACAAGAGGCACAGGTTTGATATGTTTGGGGGTGTGGACAGGATGTCTTCTGAGCCTGGTGAACCTTCTGCACCAGCATGGACCTCTGAGTCTGGCTGACCAGCTGTGTGGGATGTTTCCATCGTCTCCAAGTCTCTTCCACATCACAGAACACAGGAAGCAGCCTGGGGCTGGGAATGGAGCGGTGTCATCTGACATAGCATGTGACCCAAGAAACAGAGCACACAATAAATGCGCTAAATTGCATGCATGGGCAGCCAAAGGAGACAGGAGCCACTCTCATTATTCTGTATAGAGTTCACTTCCTGGGAGCTCTCTGTCGCTGATGGAGATGAAAACCAAGCAGGGTACTCCAGGGCGGCCTTGGGATTTCAGAGCTGGAGGTCTTCTCATGGGAGAGTCAGTCTGCTTTGAAAATAACAGCTTCTTTCCTGGCAAAAACAGATCTCTGCAGCACAGAATGTATTACAGAGAGAGTGTGTGTGATAAGAACTTTTGAAAACAGAGGGAACCCAGTAGACAGTAGAACCCTCTGTCACAGATAATCACCATCACCATAGGAGATGATATTTACTGAGAATTTATTGTGCTATGTGGACTGGGCAAGGTGCTTTACATGGATTTACAGTTTCAGTCCTTAGAACAGTCCTATGAAGTAGGCACATTATTCCAATTTTACTGATGAGAAAATTAGCATACAGAAGTTTAGAATTTCACCCAAGTGGATGACCTGGGGCTTGAACACAAGCTGTCTGTATTCTTAGCCATTCAATCACACTGCCTCCAAAAGAAGGTTTCTCCAAAGCAGCCGAAAAACCAATTAAAAGCATCAAGCAGAGGTGCCTGGGTGGCACAGCTGGTTAAGTGGCCTTACTTTTCGTTTCGGCTCAGGTTCTGATCTCGGGGCCCTGGAATTGCATTTAGCTGGGAGTCTGCTTCAGGATTCTTTTTCTCTGCCCACCCCACCCCCCACTGCTCACCTCTCTTTCTCTAAAATAGATAAATAAATCTTTTTAAAAAAAAAAAAGCATCAACATTCATTGAGCACTTACTGTGTGCCTGGGGCTGGGAGAGGTGCCATGGGAAGCATTTGGTGTTTGAGTGCTAACATGACTCTAGGAATGTGATTTTCTTTAATTGAGGTGAAGTTCACCTCAACGTAAAGCTAATCATCTTGAAGTGAACAATTCAGTGGCATTTAGTACACTCGCAATGTTGTATAACCATCACCTCTATTTAGTTCCAAAACATTTTCATCACCCCTAAAAGAATCCCCTCTTCTCAGCCCTGTAACCACCAAATCTGTGTTCTGTCTTGTGCATTTACCTATTCTGGATATTTCATGTAAATTGAATCATATAATACATGACCTTCTGTGTCTGGCTTCTTTCACTTAGTATAATGTTTTCAGGGTTTATCCATACTGTAAAAGGTATCATTACTCCATTCCTTTTTGTGGCTAAATTATATTCCATGTACCTGGATACCACACTTTGTCCATCCACTCACTGATGGGCATTTGGACTATTGCAAATGCTACAGGACAGAGAACCAGTTCCAAACTGAGATTTCGGCTGTCCACTGCTTGAAAACCAAGAGACAGTGATGGAAGGAAAGGAAAGGTTGTTTTTATTCAGGAGACTGGCAACTGGGGAAGATGATAGACTAATGTCTCACAGACCATCTTCCCTGTCCAGGGGAAGCTGGATGGTTTGAAAGTGGAAGCCAATAGAGATCCCTGGGTGGCTCAGCGGTTTAGCGCCTGCCTTTGGCCCAGGGTGTGATCCTGGAGTCCTGGGATCGAGTCTTGCATCCAGCTCCCTGCATGGAGCCTGCTTCTCCCTCTGCCTGTGTGTGTGTGTGTGTGTGTGTGTGTGTGTCTTGTGAATAAATAAATAAAATCTTAAAAAAAAAAAGTGGAAGGCAATGGAAAAGGCAGGGGGACTGCATGCAGAAGAAGGAGGTGCCCAGGTGGTTCTTTGTATGTCGACATGACCCTAAACAGACTTGCTGGCATCAATGGCAGCTTTTTTTTTTTTAAGATTTTATTTATTTATTCATGAGAGACACAGAGAAAGGCAGAGACACAGGCAGAGGGAGAAGCAGGCTCCATGCAGGGAGCCTAACATGGGATTGGATCCCGGGTCTCCAGGATCACACCCCGGGCCGAAGGCATCGCTAAACCACTGAGCCACCCGAGCTGCCCAGGCAGCTTTTTTTAAATGTGATTAACCCTTATCTTCTGCAAAAGTTTGATTCTCCGCTCCTCCAAACCAGCAGTCTGCAAATCTCAAGGAAAATAAGTTAGCACTGCTACCCATCAAGGGACTTAGGTTAGCAAGCAGGGAATGCATATGCTTGAAACAAGTGGACCTTTAGGACCAGTCCGAGTCCTGCTGCCCAAGCAGTGCTGTTGTGAACATGTGTGCACATGTACTTGCATACCTTCTTTCAGATCTTTGGGGTCTATACCTAGGGGTAAAATTGCCAGGTCACGTGGCAATTCTGTTTAACTCTTTAGGGAACCCCTAAATTGCAATGTGCTATTTTGACATTGGAATCTTGGTGACTCTTTCTCCTGAGAAAAGGCAAGAGTTCCTTTCCAGGGTGAACAAGAGAAACACAGTGTAGTGTAGTGAAGACGCAGGCTGGTGTGGCTTTGAATCTCTGCTCTACCACTTGTTGATAGCATGTGTATGGGCTAGTTATAAGCCTCTCTGAGGCGGGTTCCTTATATGTGGAAATGAAGATGATCCCATCATCCATCCATCCATTCATTCAGTGAATCTGTTGAGGGCTTATTTGTAGGCCAGTTGCTAGTTGCTGGGGATAGAGTGAGCTTTCATCTAGTTTACAGGAGGATTGGGGGAATGGGGAGGACTTAAGAGTGAATTATTTTGCAAAAGGAAGAATCTTTTTTTAAGGATTTTATTTTTATTTTTAAGATTTTATTTATTTATTCACAAGAGACACACACACAGAGAGAGACACAGGCAGAGGGAGAATGATTCTATTTTTATTTTTTAACAATTTTACTTATTTATTCATGAGAGACACACACGGAGAGAAGCAGAGACACAGGCAGAGGGAGAAGCAGGCTCCATGCAGGGAGCCCGATGCGGGACTCGATCCCGGGACCCCGGGATCACAACCTGGGCCGAAGGCAGACGCTCAACCACTGAGCCACCCAGGCGCCCTGATTTTATTTTTAAATAATCTCTACACCCAACATGAAGCTTGAACTTGCAACCCTGAGATCAAGAGTCACGTGCCCTACTGACTGAGCCAGCTGGGAGCCCCAAAAGGAAAAATCTTTTGTCATGAGAATAATCACTCTCCTTTTTAAAAAAGACTTTATTTAAATTCAAGTTAGTTAACATAGAGTGTGTTATTAGTTTCAGTAGTAGAATTTAGTGATTCATCAGTTGCATATAACACCCAGTGCTCCTTACATCACCTGCCCTCCTTAATGCCCATCTCCCAGTTACCCCAACCCCCCACCCCTCTCCCCTCCAGCCACCCTGTTTGTTCCCTATAATAATCACACCCTTTAATCACAAGTTGTCAGAGTGGGACTGCAGCCTATTCGTCTCTGTCGCCAGCAGCAAACAAAAGGCCTGCAGAAAGAGGTATGTTTAGAGTTCTAGGATGGCAAGCAGTAGAAACTGAGTGGCTTGCTTGAACAGATAATCCTGGGCGGGGTGGGGAGGTTAGGCTAGCTCCCAGAATCGAAAGAATAACTAAACAGTCAATATTCTGGGAGGCCAGGCGGGGACAAGTGTGTCAGTTCCAGCAGCTGGTGGCTCTGCCTTCCCTGAGCTCTGCTTTCCCCTGCCCTGCTCTGACCTCATCTCCCCAGCTCGAGGCAATGTGGCCATGGGCTTTGCGTGGCTCTAGGGGGTTTTGTCATGTTCCAGTCATCAGAGGTTCCAATTCTCATTATGACAGTTTTCTAACGAATACCAGTCTTGAAGAAAAGCGCGTCTGTAATGAAGTCACTGTTGGGGTTGAAAGAGCCACATGTGGCCTGGACTGACAGTGAAAGGCAGTTTCTGGTGCAAAACGAAGCCAGGAGGACAGAGAAGATAAAGCCAGCGGGAAAGCCAGCAGGAAACAGGTTCTCCAGAAGTCAAGCAGAAGCTGTGAAATGTCAGAAGGACCTCTCTTTGGGTGACCAGTGCTTTCTGATCTGTGACAAAAGGTTAAAGCAAAGGCCTGCTTTGCTATTCTCATCTCTTATGGGGGACAAGGAACAGCCAACTGCTCAGCCGCCCTCACGTCATGACAGCTTTTGCTCTCCAGTGAACTCTCTTTTCTCAATCTCAACTCCAAAGGAGCCCACCTCACTGCATCAAGTCCACAAACCCGATTCCATCAGACTGTGGGCTTGGTCTGGTGGCCTTTGGATAATGAGGCTTCACAGGTCTGTCAGGGGCTGGGACGGAGGACTGTGTGGGCACCCCTCCCAGGGCTGTGGCACGGAGGGCTGAGATTTCCACAGAAGAAGGTGGAATGCTGCTATCAGCAAAGGGTGCAAGTATTGGGCAGCCAGACCCAAGAGCTGGCTCTTGGAGTAGATGCTCAATTAATGCTAATTATTATCAAGATCATGTTCTTAGCAAGTATCTTATACAATTGTAGATCATAGTGATACTTGATGATTGAACATTTGCTGTGTGCCAGGCATTGCTCATCTATTTAATTCTTGAAGCCACCTCACACCTATTTTATGAGGTCCTCTGCCTTTCTAGGCCATACTACCTGTGCATGGAGTCATCTATCAGGAAGCCCAGAGGCAGGTTGCTTCCAGCTCTGGCTGCCACCTCACGGACTACTCCGGCCTAGCAGTGGCCCCTGGATCTCTCTAGATCTTTGTTGGGGGCGGGTGAAGGCAGAAACAGCTGTTGGCCCGACATGCCCTACTTTAGGTCAGAGGACTCACTCTCCTCAGGCAGCAACAGTGGTAACAACGACCATTCAAAACACTCAAAAGCGGCTTTACTACGTATCAGAGACCGTGCTAAGAATTTCACTTGTATCATCTCATTTAATCAGCAGAGCAGCCTGGGGAGCAACATGCTTCCTTATTTAACAGATGAGGAAGCTGAGGCCAGGAGATGTTTTTTGCTGAGGTCACATAGTTGATGAATGATAGAACCAAGATTTGAACCTAAGTCTGTCCAGAGCTCATGTGCTAAAATCACAAGGCTATGTTGCTTGAATGACCTGTGACCATCTGGAAACACAGCCTCTGTTTATATTTTTATAACCATTTGTGTATTTACTTATTTGTATGTAAATAAATAAATACATACATAAATACATTTTTAAAAGATTTTATTTATTTATTCATGAGAGACACAGAGAAAGGCAGAGACACAGGCAGAGGGAGAAGCAGGCTCCATGCAGGGAGCCCGACATGGGACTCGATCCCACGTCTCCAGGATCACGCCCTGGGCCAAAGGTGGTGCTAAACCACTGAGCCACCCAGGCTGCCATCTAAATATATTTTTTAATTAATGAATAAAGTACTTAGCACAAGGCCTGGCACATGAGACTCATGAGTCATTATGACAGTTACAATGGATGTGTCCTTGACAAGTACATAAAATCCTATTCTCACTGTAACTTTATATTTATTTTTTTTAAAGATTTTATTTGAGAGAGAGCATGAGCTGGGGGTGGGGGCAAAGGGAGAGAGAGAAATGGGCTCTCTGCTAAGCACGGAGCCTGATGTGGGGCTCGATCCCAGGACCCCAAGATCATGACCTGAGCTAAAGGCAGATGCATCACTGCTGAGCCACCCAGGTGCTCCTCTCAATGTAACTTTAGGTTATGATTCTCATTTTATCTTCACTGCTCAGTGATGATCAATCTGCCATGGCTCTTACATGCTCTTCATCTCTCCCGCAGATGCCATCTGCCAAGTTTTTGCTCTCACACTTTTTATGTGGCAAACACTTCAGGGCAAGAGCCTGAAAAATAGAAGCATTTCTTAGCAAATCCTTTTGGGAAGGAAAGAATCCTGTTGTCACAGGGTAAATAAGTAATCACCTCCTAATTTTTGTTTGTAATCTCAGGAATCTGGGACTTGGGGAGAGAAAGGCGGAGCGGAGACCATGACGGCTGTCCTGCAGACTGGGGAAAGCCCAGGGTTGCCTCTGCGCCTGAGAGTAGCCAAAAGGGCTCAAAGTATGGCTCTACCATTGGCACTGCCGTCATCATGGGCAACTGGGCCAAAGTGCAGGCTCCTGAGCCCATCTCAGGCACACTGAGGCCGTGTCTCTGGAGATGGTGCCTATGAACCTGCATTTGGCATGGTTCCCGGTGAAGAGCTATTGTCTTACTCTATTATCAAGGAGAAACTGCCTGGGGCAAGGCTGGAGTTGATGTCGGAGGAGCAAGCGTATCTCAGTAATGCACTGTGGATGGCTCCCATTTCAGGGATCTCCTGTTTTGCTCTCACATGTCTTCCCTGCACAACTTTTCATCACAGCCTCACCTGCCTTTTTAACATCAACTTCCTTATTACCTTAGTGCTGTAAGTCTCCGCCTCTGGAGGTTGCAATGGGGGAACCATCACCTTCCCTGCTTCTTCCCCCAGACACAGTTCTGCTCCTGGTCTGCTTGCAGAGCACCTACTGTGCTTCCAGGCGCCCCACCCTTTTTCTTACTTTCTTTCATCTTTGCTGCTGCTCTTTCATCACAGGAGAGGCAGAGAGGTTGCTCCTAGAATGTGAAAGACCGATTTGCCTTATGAAATTCAAGGATGAATCAGTTTTCCTGAGACTCTGAGGCACTGATATTTTGTACCTAATTTAGTACCCACTGGATTGAGAGAATTGATGCCTGCTTGTTTATGCCCTTGGCTGACCTTCCCTCCCTTCTTCCTGCTTTTGTTTCTTTTTTTTCTCTAGTTGCGTTTCCAGGTTTCATTTATCAGTCTGGCTTGCTTTGAGATACCAGGAGAGGAGGCAGGGCATGAGTCTGGGCCTAGCTGGGGGACTGAGAGGAGGCTCTAGGAGCACTGTGCGAAGAAAGGAATAAGTGGATATAAAACACCTTGCTACACAACTCAACAACAAAAAACTAAACAATCCCAACTGAAAAATGGCAGAGGATTTGGATACACCTTTCTCCAAGGAAGATACACAAGTGGCTGATTAAACACATGAAAAGATAGTCAACATCACTAACCACAAGGGAAATGCAAATTGAAACCCACAATGAGATACCACTTGGCTCTCATCAGGATGGCTATTATCAAAAAACTCCAGGAGATAGCAAGTGTTGGTGAAGAGGTGAGAAATTGGAATTCTTGTGCACTGCTGGTGGAAATGTAAAAAAATAAAAATAAAAATGGAATCACCACATGAACCAGCAATCCCACTACTGAGTATATACCCGAAAGAATTGAAAGCAAGGACTTGAGAAGATACTTGTACACCGTATTCATAGCACGATTTGTTACAACGGTCAGAAGGTAGAAACTATCCAGGTGTCCACTGACAGGTGAGTGGAAAAACACATGTGGTGTCTACATACCACGGGATATTATTCAGCCTTTAAAAGGAAGGAAATTCTGGCACATGCTACAACCTGGATGAATCTTGAGGGCATTATGCTAAGTGAAATAAGCTGGTAACAGAAGGATAAATATTGTATGATTTCACTTATACTAGCACTTGGGGTAGTCACGTTCACAGAGATGGAAAGTAGGGTGGTGTTTATCAGGGGCTGGAGGCAATGGGGAATGGAGGCTCATTTTTAATGGGTAAGGAGTTTGGGCAGATGGGAAAAATTCGAGATGGATGGTGGTGACAGCCACACACCAGTGTCAATGTACGTAGTGCCACTGAACCGTATACTTAAAAATGGTTAAAATGGTCCATCTTATGTTTTGTATATTTTCTACAGTAAAAAAAAAAAAAAAAAAAAAAGAGGGTGGCAAAAAAGGTACCTACCTTGGGCATTGTAAATAACACCCAGTGTTTACTGAGGCTGTGCTGGTGCCACTCTAAAACCTTGACTTGTGTGTTTCATTTAATACTCCCACAAAACCTTTAAGGCAAATCTCTTTTTTTTTTTTTTTTTTTGAGGGGGGGGTCATTTTATAGATGTAGACACTATAAAGGCCCAAGCGGCTAATGGCCAATCATCCAGCAAAAGGCAGACACAGGTTTAAAACCCAAATCTGCTCTTTCCGCCATCTTGGAGCCTGTGGAGGCTGCTGGGAACAGGACTCCTAAAGCGACGACTATGTCTGGAAGGCTTTGGTCCAAGGCCATTTTTGCCGGCTATAAACGGGGTCTCCGGAACCAGAGGGAGCACACAGCTCTACTGAAGATCGAAGGTGTTCATGCTCGAGATGAAACGGAGTTCTGTCTCGGCAAGCGATGTGCTTACGTCTACAAAGCAAAGAACAACACAGTAACTCCTGGTGGCAAACCAAACAAAACCAGAGTAATCTGGGGAAAAGTAACTCGTGCTCATGGAAACAGCGGCATGGTTCGTGCCAAATTCCGAAGCAACCTTCCTGCGAAAGCCATTGGCCACAGAATCCGCGTGATGCTGTACCCCTCAAGGATTTAAACTTATGAAAAGTAAATAAATAAAGGTGTAGATTTGTTCTCTTGAAAAAAAAATAAAAAAAAATAAAAAAATAATAATAAATAAATAAATAAATAAATAAAACAAACCCAAATCTGATCCAAGTAAAGCCTCTGGTGTAACTTCTTAGGGTAGAAACTTGGCTTTGGCACAGCTGTTTCCCGGTACCTGGAACAGCACCTGGCACATAGTAGTCTCTTAATGAAGTGTGCTGCCTGAATGAGTAACTCCAGAGCCTGTGCTCTGGGCTGGGCTGACTGAGAGAATGCGTGGTTAGTGCTCAGCCTGGTGCTCGGCAAGTTGTAAACTGTAAGTGAATAGAAACAATTTTCATGACCATTACAGGCCCTTCATGTGGCAGAGAGCTCTGAGGAGGGATATAAAATTCATCTCCCAACGTCCTCTGCAGACCAGACTGGGGCTTGGAGGGTGGCTGCTTCCTTCCTCAGTCCACTCTTTGCTTCCCTTCCTTCTTGCTTTCCTTCTGCCTTTTTTAGGCTTTGTCTCTCCGCCCCTCCACTCCCCATTGGACTGAGCTTCCTTAAGAACAAGGTGGTGACATCTCTGTGTCCCCTCAATAGCTGCTACATGTAGGGCTTTAGGCCTGAAGGGCACTGGAGAAATAGAACAGGAACCCCATGCACCTTCTGAATGGGGGGTGGGGAGGCCTCTCTTCAGTACATGCTGAGAGTACACCCCCACTCCCCAAGAACTCAAGACCGGAACTTGGTTCCGGTCAGAGCCAAGAAAAAAGATGAGAAAAGATTTCCAGAATATTAATAGGAAAAACATTCCTGACACTGTTGAGGTACTAGCAAATTCAGAAAAGAGAGCCATGGCTCAAAGTTAGGGTGCTGCTCTTTGTCTTTGTTTAGCAATTCGGTATTCACGGATGTGCACTTCCCCTGACTTTCCTCTCTGTCAGGCCCTGGGCGGTTTCTCAGTCCTGCAGGCCACATTATTTCATTTCGCAGAGCCGGACAAACAGGAAGTGCAATGTGAAGAGATCTGCTGATCTGGGAAATAAAATGCCTGGCTCTGGGGTTTTCACTGGCTGAGGAATTGGAGCCTTTTCCTTTGCCTCAGGAGAGCAAAAAATAATTTCTATCGTGTTTACAACGTAAGCTCCTCAGGAGAAACCTGCCCTGGTTGTTTTCTCTGAGGCCTGGGTTTTTCTAGAAAATCACCTTTAAAAAAAAAAAAAGATTTTATTTATTTATTCATGAGAGACACAGGGAGAGGCAGAGGAAGAAGCAGGCACCTTACAGGGAGCCCGAGGTAGGACTCGATCCCAGGACCCCTAGATCCCAGGATCCCGGGATGGTGACCTGAGCCAAAGGCAGATGTTCAATCACTGAGCCACCAGTGAAGTCATGGATTTAATGTTAATGTATAATGTATACTATTCCATTATACACACAGGAACTTGTACACACACACTTTGTTTTTTTAGATTTTATTTTTAAGTAATCTCTATACCCAATGTGGAGCTTGAACCCACAACTCTGAAATCAAGAGAAGTGGCTCCACCGACTGAGCCAGCCAGGTCACCCTACACACACAATTTTAAATAAACACATTAGTGGAAAAAAAAAGTCCAGAAGTCATCAGGCATACGTTCTGTACCTAAGGAACAGGGCCTGCGTTACGGTTCCCTGAGGAAAGCTATGGAGGTGGATTCTATCAGGCTCAGGTGGAACCGGTATCAGCTGTGGACACACGGACGTTTCTGGCCAGTGGGTTCTTCAACTCCAGCAGTAAACCCAGTTAGAAGGCACGGTGTCCAGCTCCCTATTACACTGGGGCATTCTCCCTAAGTTTCTGTTCTTCCTTCTGTAGGGCTGCTGGTGGCACCGTGCTCCAGCACACCCTGGGGTGGGTCTCTGCTGCAGACAAGTCAGCTGACGTGCCAGATTGCCCTTAGAACTCTGAACGGTGTCCTCAGGCCCTGAGAAGGCTGGTCAGCAGAGCGAGACAGCCATCGGCTACTTTCCTTTGCTAGATGTGTCTCTGAACCCCCCCCCCTTTTTATAAAGGTTCATTTAAAAATGTATTTATTTATTTATTTGATCGAAATAGAACTTTTATCTCACATGTGCAGTTTGATGAACTTTTCTATGAGTACTTACCCACGAAGTTACCACTCAAATCAAGGTACAGTCCTGTGCCGTTTGATATGGTAGTTATCAGCCTACTGAGCAATTGACGGGTGGCCAGTTGAGGGGCACCTAGGCTGGCTTAGACGCTACAGTGTGTGACTCTTGATCTGGGGGTTGTAGCTTGAGCCCCGTGTTGGGTGTAGAGATTACATAATCAAATTAAAAGAAAAAAAAAAGGATGGCTAATTGGAATTGAGATGCGCTGTAAGTGTAAAATACACTTTCAACAATGTAATACAGAAAAAGGGACTGTATATCATTGATAATTTTTAAATAGTAATTAAGTGTCCAAATGACAGCATTTTGGATATTAAATAAAAATATATCATTAAAATTAAATTTCACTGATTTCATTTTAGCTTTTTAAATATGGCTACTAGACTATGTTAAATTACATAGATAACTTGCATTATATATTTTTTGGACAATGCTGGTATGGAACATTCCCCGCACCCTGGAAGGCTCCCTCATGTTCCTTTCCCATCAGTACCATCCCTACAGGTAACCCCTATCCTGATCCCTCTCATCATAGCTTCATTTGGCCTGTTCTTGGCCTTCATGTAAGTGGAGTAATATAGTGTATACTTTTCAGTATCAGGCTTTTCTCACTCAACATTAGATCTGTGAAATTCTATCATTTGTAGTGGTTTGTTATTTTTCACTGTTCTGTAGTATTGTGGCGTATGAATAGGCAACACTTTCTTTTACTCATTCTATTGCTGATGAACACTGGTATTTTCCCAGAGTTCGGTTATTGTTAATAAAGTTATTGTTAATCTGTAATGATTTTGTGTGTGTACTTGTTGTATATAAACACACACTTCTATTGGTATATACCTAGAAACGGAACAGCTGGGGCATGGGGTGGATGCGTGCTTTGCTTTAGTAATATTGTGTGACATTTTTCCAAAGTGGTTGTTAGAATTTGCACTCCCCTCAGCTGTGGGCAAGAGTCTCGGTTGCTCCATATCCTCATTGACACTTGGTATTGTCATTCCTTTTGATTTTAGCTTGTCTAGTAGAAATGTAGTCAAATTTTGCATTGAAAATAATTCTTGGGGATCCCTGGGTGGTGCAGCGGTTTAGCGCCTGCCTTTGGCCCAGGGCGTGATCCTGGAGACCTGGGATTGAATCCCACGTCAGGCTCCTGGTGCATGGAGCCTGCTTCTCCCTCTGCCTATGTCTCTGCCTCTCTCTCTCTCTCTCTCTCTCTCTCTCTCTCTCTCTCTGTGACTATCATAAATAAATAAAAATTAAAAAAAAAAAAAAAAAAAAAAGAAAAGAATTCTTGGGTGGCCTTGGTGGCTCAGCGGTTTAGCACTGGCTTCAGCCCAGGGCGTGATCCTGGAGACCCAGGATTGAGTCCCACGTCAGGCTCCCTGCGTGGAGCCTGCTTCTCCCTCTGCCTGTGTCTCTGCCTCTCTCTCTCTCTCTCTATGTGTGTGTGTGTCTCTCATGAATAAATAAATAAAATCTTAAAAAAAAAGAAAAAAGAAAATTCTTACCATTTTCTTCTCTTTACAAGGTGACAGACCAGCTAGAGGGTGTGTAGAACATACATGTAGGCAAAATAAAGACAATAAAAATACCCATCATCTCAAGTCAACTACTGTTAGCCTTTGATATATATCCATCCTACATTTATTAGTGTATATACTTTAAAAAATGGCATCATAGTACAGTAATTTTTTTCTAACAATTTACAATGTTCATCTTTTCATGTCTCTGAACATTCATCTACAGTATAGTTTTTAAAAGCTGAATGATGTTCCATTTTATGGATGTGCCATATTTTTTAAAAATATTTTTTTAAAAATATTTTATTTATTTATTCCTGAGAGACAGAGAGGCAGAGACACAGACAGAAGGAGAAGCAGATTCCCCATGGGGAGCCTGATACAGGACTCGATCCTAGGACCCCAGGATCACCACCTGAGCCGAAGGCAGGCAGGCACTCAATCACTGAGCCACCCAGGTGCCCCTGGCTGTGCCATATTTTGATCAGTCCCCTTATTGAGTATTTAGGCTATTGCTAATTTTTCACTATTACAGTGTTGTAATAAGCACCATTGCCATTAAATCTTTGTTCTGGTCTTTAAAATTTTTCCAACAGTGGAGCTGCTTGTTAAAAAGGTTGGTTCTGAAGGCTGCCAGCCTGTCTCTGAAGCAGCTCCCACCCCACTCTTGACAAGAAAACCCTATCTCTTTTCAGTGAATAACCTTTTGAAGGCAAGAGAGCAAGAGAATTTTCTCTGAAACACAGTGTTTCTCTTTCCTGGATCTGAAGTGCAGGAGGCACTGGTTTCCTAAGAATGCTAGGTCAGTTTTTAATGCAGAAGCTCAGGCAGGTCGTGCTTCTGGGGCAAAGAGGAAGCTGTTAGGTTTCCAAGGAAGAGCTATCTGGACCAAGGAAGGGGTATGTATTTCTGTGAGAAGGCAAATACTGACTAGGTGAGTCAAAGGGGCCTCTTAGGTGAGGCCTATAAAAAGAATTTAGGGAATAACAGAGCATTATGTCTTGGCTGCTGTTTAGAGCTCTAATCCATCTCCCCAATAGCCTCCATTGCTTCATCCATTTAAGTGGGATGTTTTTTTCTGTGGGAGAGAGAATAAATGTCTGGAAGCAGAGAGAAGGGCTTGTGCCCCTGCTCACTCCTTTGAACTGTGTTGAGCACTCTACAGAGAGAGGGGCTTACAAAAAGAAGCTGATAGAGCTAGTCAAGATTCAGGGCAAAGCTGAGCCACTTGAGGGCCCAGAGGAACTGCTGGAGCTCAAAAGCAGCCAGTTCTATCCCCAACCCCCAGGAAACACTCCGCTCTGGGGCCTCTCACAATGGTTTATGCAGAGGGGATGCTTTTCCAAGGGGATTCAAGGGCCACAGTCAGTTAGTGGTATTGAAGAGCAGAAAAAGGCAAGTAGCTGCCTTGTGACTACAGACACAAGGGAGGTTGGTTTGTGTGCCCTTTTCAGGCTCTTCTCAGCGCCTCCCAGACAAACCTGGGGCACTCTGAGTGGGGCAGAGTTTCCTCGGTTACATATATGGTGGATAGGAAGGCTGGTAGCTGCCCTGCTCTAGAGTGGGTGACCAAGAAAGGATGAGAAGCAAGCTGCATGTCTCTTATGACCTGGTCTCGTGAGTCACACACAAGCGCTTACACCATCCATTATACTTTATTGTGTTACTAAGTCCAGCTGACACTCAAAGGGAGGGGAATTAATTTCCGCCTTTGGAAGAAGACAGCATCATGGATTTATGCACACATTTTAAAACAACAGCCACGAAATATACGTCCTCACAGTATGCACTTCTAAAAAGCATTACTGGGAGTGAAGAGAATTATTGGTTATTAAGTGTTATTACGATAACTGATAAACCCTTTGGAAAAAAATACAACAAGAAAACAGAAACTTAGATCCTTACAAACTATCGGGAGTTTATTTTAGTATTTAAGTTTACAAAATATTGGAAGAAAATTTCGATAAATCGAAGTAGGATGGGAATGGGAGTCCTGAATTCTGAGTGCAAATTACTACAAACTCAAGTTTTTAAGGGAAGTTTTGACGGATTTATAAGAAATGATTTTCACTGGTTAAAAAAACAAAGGAGAAGAGGATATTGGATCATGACATTCCAGCTGAGGGAACATGAAAGAAATGATTCATCAATGGGATCACATGATCACATATGAAAAATTCAACACATCACAGGAGAAAAACCAAGTAAAAGACAAATGAAAGCTGGGCTGGAATATTTGCCAGTTATAAGACAACTCTTACTATAAAGAACTCATACAAATTCATGTGGGAAAAAAAAACCTCTCAAACGTGTCTCAGAAGTATTTCTTGGGCAGCCTGGGTGGCTCAGTGGTTTAGCTCTGCCTTCAGCCCAGGGCATGATCCCGGAGACCCGGGATCAAGTCCTACATCGGACTCCCTGCATGGAGCCTGCTTCTCCCTCTGCCTGTGTCTCTGCCTCTCTCTCTCTGTGTCTCTCATGAATAATTAAATAAAATATTTTAAAAAAAAATTTTTTAAAGTATTTCTCTTCTACTGGATAAGTGGTTAGTAAGTGTGCAGGGAGAGGGTTGTGTGTGCACTGTCTACACTGCCCAGAGAGCATTATACGGGGCAGGAGGCAGGTCAAGTGAGTCTGTTGATTGCAGCTCTGTCTCAGTTCCAAAAATGTCTGCATATTATTTCTGTTCCTCACCCTTCTGTTCTCTCCTCACTCGCTCAGAGAAAGCTCATTCAGATACTTCCTGTGCAATTTGTGACTCATAGCTAGATGATGGCCCAAGCAGTGCTGATTTCAGCAAGAAATCCTCCCCACAGCGTAAATTGGGTCCTTGTGATGCCCAGAGAATGAATTGGAACTGCAAAGTCTGTGCAGCCATTTAGCGCCTCCTTCTTATGCCCTTACTATGAATCTGGAGCCCTTTGTTTAATCTGAGGGAGGATGCACTCAAAAAAACGCTGGACAAGAAGAAAGGTCATGGCCTGGAGATCAGGGTTCAGGGCTGGCTCTACTGCTTTTCATCTGTGTGACTAGACAGCGTTGAGACCCCCTCCCAGCGCTGGGCCTCAATTACTCCCTGTGTAAAATGAGTTGGAGGACTACATGGTCCCCACCGAGTCTTCCAGCACTAACATCCAAGGACTCAGCTCATTTTCTCTTTTTAACATGTGGGCTCTGATAGCTGTTTACCTGAGAAATTTGGGGAGTCCCTTGAGAGTCCCTCTCAGATTTTGAACCCATTGAGAGTAAAATAGAAAGTGCTTTCAATTACTGAAGTTGTTCCTACATTTTCTAAAAAAAGATTCCATTCCACTCATTTGGAAAAAGTAAAATTGCAACCGAGTGAAATGACTAACGAGGCAGTAGTTAGGTAGTGAGTCTGAGAAGGTCCCCTTCTTCTGATCTGACCACAGATGTGGGTGTGGGAGCAGTGGAGGCCAAGAACTTTAGACTTTGTTTTCCTGGACACGTGATTGATACAAGGATGGCATGACATACATCATTCTGGGAGAGAAGGTCTCTGTCCCAAGATCTTAAACCATCCCTGGTGATGCTAAGCTGGGAGAACATAGGTATGAGTAGCAGGCAGCCATCATTCTTATACATGGAAAGAACCTGATGCAGAATGAGGCCAAGCAGAGGCTACAGAGATGAGAGGTGGAGAGTGTCATGGAAAGAGGACACAAGAAACAAGAGGGAAATTCAGAGGGGAATGGAAAGAGAGAAATTCAGTTTGAAGCTGAAGCCTTAATTCCTATAACTTCCCTCTACAGTCTGTAAGCTATGTGAGTATCTTCCTAGCTACATGAGTAAATACATCCCCTCTTTGCTTCAGATAATTTGAATTTGGAAATATCCTGAATAATGTACTAGTGTATCTGCAGGAAGCTCTTCTTAGATTGTAAATGCATTATGCAGATGGGTGACACATGAAGCCAGTAATGTAGGTTTTCTGATAAGCTGTGACCACTACATAGAATAGACAAATTCTGACAAAAATGATAAAGCAAGAGTATCATTAGAGAAAGGCCGTATTGCTAGGAAAGGGAGGAATCCTCATACACTGTTGGGGAGATGTAAAATGGTGCAGCCACTGTAGAAAACAGTTTGATACTTTCTCAAAATATTGAACATATGGGGTACCGGGGTGGTGCATTCGGTTAAGCATCCAACTTTTGGTTTTGGCTCAGGTCATGATCTCAGGGTTGTGAGATTGAGTCCTGCAACAGGCACCGCGCTGGATGTGGAGTCTGCTTAGGCTTCTCTCTCACCCTCTCCCTCAGCACCTCCCCTGCTGCCACCCCCGCCTCAGCTCTCACACTCTCTCTAAAAAATAAAAGACCTAGGGATGCCTGGGTGGCTCAGTGGTTGAGCATCTGTCTTTGGCCCAGGGCATGATTCCGGGATCTGGGATCAAGTCCCACAGTGGGCTCCTTGCAGGGAGCCTGCTTCTCCCTCTGCCTGTGTCTCTGCCTCCCTCTCTCTCTGTGTCTTTCATGAGTAAATAAATAAATTAAAAAAAAATAAGACCTTGAACATATGTTGTGGAATTTAAGAAACAAAACAAATGAATAAGGGACAAAAAAAAAAAGATAGAACTAATACAATAGTATATATTAGCTACACTGGGATTAAAATAAAAAAATTTTAATTAACAAATGTTATCTCATGACCCAGCAATTCCACTCTTAGCTGTATACCTAAGAGAATTGAAAGCATACATTCACACAAAACCTGTACTTGAACACTCATAGATTATTCATAGTAGCCAAAAACTATTCCACGAGTTGATGAATGCATAAGCAAAGTATGGTATATCTGTACGATGGAATATTACTCAGCTATAAAAAGGAATGGCGTTCTGATGCATGCTACAACATGGGTGAACTTTGAAAATGCATTAAGTGAAAGGAGCTAGTCATGAAATGCAATATATTGCTCGATTCCGTTTATATGAAGTGTCTGGAACAGGCAAATCTATGGAAACGGTAGATTAATGATTTGGTGTGTGAATTACATTTCAATTTTTATTTAAAAATTTTAAAAAATATTTTATTTATTTCTTTGAGAGAGAGAGAATGAGCAATGGGGAGGGGCAGAGGGAGAGAGAGGGAGAAGCAGACTCCCCATTAAGTAGGGAGCTTGATGCAGGGCTCCATCCCAGGACCCTGGGATCATGACCTGAGCCAAAAGAAGATGCTTAACCAACTGAGCCACCCAGGTGCCCCACATCTCAATTTTTAAGGAAAGATTACTCTAATCTGGTCATTCCCATCTTTATATCAAATCATCCAGAGTACATTTTGTGATTTGACTCTGATTCTTTTCCCAGGCATCCCTCTTCTAGTCCCCCATCCCACCCCAAATCCTCCACAATATTTAGAACCCCTGGAACACTGCCTGGTATGAATAGGAACTGGAGCTCGCTTCCCTTTCAAAAGAGCTATACTCTTTTGCTCACACAGTGATTTTGTTGGGTAAAGAACCAGTGTTATCAACTCAAAGGGGATAGGCAGCAGGGGACTGAAACTAATTCACAATTTTGTTTAAATTTACTTGTCAAAGGCAGAAATATTCAATTTCATGCATAATCCCAATTCCCTGCCCTGGGAGCAGATTTCCAGGAAGCAATTATGTAGAACAAAATGTAATGGGTAACAGGGGGTGCCTGTGAATTATTCATAATCCCATAATGATTTTAACCCATTTTTAACAGTACCTGCTATTGGTGTTAGCTTCTGGAAAGTTCCCAAAGTAAGCAGCACAGAAGCTTCCTTTAGCTGTGCTTCTATAACCGTAAACCTCCTGCCTTTTCCCAAACCACCTGAATAATTAAAATTAAAAGAGGCCTGGGATCCCTTTTCCTCCCAAGTCTATGAAGCAAAGGTAAACGCTGCATTACAGGCTCCCATCTTGCTCACCCATCAATCCTCCTTACTATCTTCTCAGGGAGGTTGGTGTGGCATAATGCCCAGCAGAGTGCCTGGCTCTGAGAAGGCACACAATATTTACTTGGTTTGGATTACTTGAATGAATGAATGATGGAAAGAATGAGGTATTTGTAGTAAAGAATACTTGGGCTAAGTATTTTTGCTATTTACCAGCTGTGTGGTTTGGGCAAGTGTCTTGCCCTCGTTTTGCTGTTGTTGTTTTTTAATCTGTAAGGTGGAGAAAACCATTTTCAGGGTTCTTGAAAGAATTTGAGAACATAATAATAAGTGTTCAATAAGTAGTAACTACTAGCAGCCCTGTAGCTTCCCCAAATCTGGTAAACTATGAATCAGCCAAAGCTTTCTTAGGATCCAAAGATTCCCACCGCAGTGTATATCAGACTCACCTGCAGAGGTTTTATAAAATATAAATTTCTAGGTTCTACTCTGGAGATTCTGATGTAGTAGGAATAGGATGGAGCCAGAGGATATATATATATTTGGTTTTTTGTTTTTGTTTTTTTAAGATTTATTCATCCATTTTAGAGAGAGAGAGAGAGAGTACACACAAGCAGGGGAGGGAGAGGGAAAGCAGACTCTGTACTGAGCGTGGACTCTGATGTAGGGCTCCATCTCATGACCCTGAGATCATGACCTGAGCCCAAACAAAGAGTGGGATGCTCAATTGACTGAACCATCCAGGTGCCCCTTGGTTTTGATTTTTAAATTAAGGTAGAATTTACCTATAGGGAAGTGCACAAATCTTCAGAGTAAAATTGGGTGAATTCTGGCAAACGTATGGGTACAGAACATTTCTACGGTCCCAGAAAGTTAAATCAATCTCCATCCTGTGTAGATCACTACTCTTCTGATATCACCATTGATGGGTCTTTCCTGTTCTTGAATGTCATATCAATGGATGTGTCCAGTTTCTTTTTTTCTTTTGCTTCTCATAAAGTTTTTGGGATTTATCTGTGTTGTTACATGTATCAATCATATCAATCTTTCATTGCTTTTTATTGTTGAGTAGTATTCCACTCTAAGGCTATACCTCAGTTTGTTTCTCTATCTACTGATGGATCTTTTAGTGTTATTTTTGGCTATTATGAATAAAGCTGCCATAAATATGTTTTCATTTATTTATTTTTAAAAAATATTTTATTTATTCATTTGACAGAGAGTGAGAGAGAGCACAAGCAGGGGGAGCAGCAGGCAGAGGGAGAGGAAGAAGCAGGCTCCCGAGGAGCAGGGAGCTGATTTCAGGCTCAATCCCCGGCCCCGGGATCACGTCCTGAGCCAAAGGCAGATGCTCAACCACTGAGCCACCCAGGTGTCCCACCCCTATTTTTTTTAAAGATTTATTTATTTATTTGAGAGAGAGAGAGAGGGAGCCAGCATGGGGAGGGGCAGAGGGAGAGAGAGAAAATCCTGAAGCTTACTCCCTGAGGGCAGAGCCTGAGGCAGAGCTCGATCTGAGGACCCTGAGATGGAGACCTGAGCCAAAATCAAGAGTCGGCTGCTCGACTGAGCCACCCAGGTGCTCCTGTTTTCATTTATTACAGCTAAATACCAAATACCAAGGAGTGGAATTGCTGAATAATAGCATAGGGATGTGTTTAATTTTATTTATAAAATCAAATGATTGTAATGATCACTGTGATTTGGGAATATCTGAGGTAGAGGAAGATCAACCCTGATGATTGATAATTTGTTCAGCTTTTATTTCATTATACAGGTGTCCTTCTTTTACCAGGGAAACATTATCTCTTCTCCCTCTCTCAGCTGAGGAGCCCAACCCTTGTCTCTCTTGCTTGCTAGTACCTTACCAGAGAAGAGAGTTCCCAGCAGAGGATCCCCATGAGTCTCTTGAATTATGTCATCCAGATAGTTCCAGGAAGCAGTGGGGGTGAAGGGAACTGGAGGAGGCTACCCACCAACAAGACTTGCTCTAACCTTGGGATTGCTTGCTTAGGATGAAAGGCCAACCCTCCAGTCATTTGGAATTTGGATCCCATTTTTATAGGGTCACAGTAGTCCCACCACCTGATACAGGGGCAGGCCTCAGGCACTTTGGGCCTGAGGTCTTTGGTAGACCGTGTGCAACTCCAAGGAGAGAGCAGCAGCAGAGTTCTGTAGACTCCTCAGGCTCAAGAAATTAGAATCAGAGTTGGGACCTGTAAAGTGTGATGGGAAATAAAAAGTTGTCAAACACAAACCATTTTGGGGACACCTGGGTGGCTCAGCGGTTGAGTGTCTGCCTTTGGCTCGGGGCATGATCCTGGATGAGGGATCAAGTCCCACATCGGGCTCCCTGTGAGGAGCCTGCTTCTCTATGTCTCTGCTTCTCTGTGTCTCTCAGAATAAATAAATAAAACACACACACTTTAAACACACACACACACACACATACACACACACACACAAACCATTTTATCCAAGGGTCATGCTGTCTCTTGGCTCAGGAATGCTATATGTTTTTCTTTTTTTTTCTTTTTTTTCTTTTTTTACTATATGTTTTTCTTTATGAAATTGTTTTTCCTTTGGGGGATTATTAGAATTTCACAATAGGGGTAAAGACATTTAGGAACAAAAGTGATGCTCTAATTCAGTGTTTCCCAAAGGGTGGTATATGCATGTGGTACTTAGGATGGTTTCAGGGATTGTACAGATGAGTATAATTAAAAATAAGTATTTATCTTAGCACGTAGTAGAAAAAAATAAAACTAGCACATTGAATATGTCATTTCATGGATACATTGCTTACCATGAAGTCAAGTTAAAAAGGTAATTCAATTTTCAGAAAAATATTAAGTATATAATAGTATAGGGGATACACAGGCAAAAAAATACGGAAGTACACACGAGAGGCCAGGGTTTAGCAAACTGCCTCTGTCGAACCGTGCATGCGATGAATGATAAACCAAGGTACCAAGATGCAAGTGACTTGCAGAAAGTCACAAGTCATCAGATCTAGGATCAGATCCCCAAACTCATCTGTTCCTGGCCCACTGCTCACTCCACTAACCTATTACTTCCCTTTTGTAAGAAGGAGAAGGGATGCCAATGACCATGTAGCCTAGCCCCTAGGTTCAAAGCCCAATGCATTTGCAGAAACAGCCTACAGTTTGATCAGACCACAGAGGCAGAGGGAGTCCATGACTAGGTCCAGGCTCCAGGAAATCTGAGGAAATGGGAAAGAACCAGACTTCTAAGAAACAAACACTAAGATCTTTGTAACTCTCCTCACATGAAATCTTTGGGGACATAAGAAGACAGAAGCAGAAGGGACAGCTTTTTTCCTCCATCTATCTCCTCCTCCCATCCCTCCAGAACATTGAACATGGCCTCCAAGAGAAGGTGCTAGAGCTGTGAGTGCCCTACCTGGGCAGTCTACCCCTGCACAGGTTTTTTGAGGCCATAGAAAAAGAGAGGTCTGATTGTTCATAGAAATAGCTTCAGGCAGCGGGCAACATGTAAGGGCACAGCTTCCCAGATGACTGTCATCTTTGAATCTTCACAAATCCAGTAGGGAGAGTCAGAGGCGGCAACTCTGTCAGAATTCTAGCATTTGCTGATCCCCACTCCAGCAAGAGTGAAAAGGGCAGGTCCTGGGAATGCAAGCATAGACTCGAACTTTCTCAGCTGGAAAATATAACTGACAGTGGGTGTGGGTGAGAAGATCCATGTTACCCTTCCTCTTCTCAGAACGAGATCCTGTGTCCCTTGCTGAGGCATCCCCGACCTCTACAGTCTGGAAGCCATTCATTCTTCCTCTTCCAGTTACCCTCAGGGTGTTGGGCTGTGTGACCTGCAGAGCCCATCCCTCAAAACAAGTCTCAGAGATCCACACAACATCAGAGGAGATGTAGTGGGACAGATCATGTGCAAATTTTCCTGACTTTACGAGATCTCAGCACTGAGAGGGACAGCACATTTTTCTGGAGCCAAAGTGGAATCTTTGTGTGGACCCCTCCAACCCTACCGCCTGTCCTTGCCTTTGGCTCGGGGCATGGTCGGTGGGAATAGGAGCCCCAAGAATTTGATAGTGGATAGGTTAAGCAAGTAACTACAGCTCCAGAGCCTCTCCTGACTTCTATAGGCTCAGAATGAGGATTCTTTTATTTAGCAAAGAACCTTAATATGTTTTTAGGTATGCCAGGGTAGGCTCAGGAATCTGATTTGAGTAGAGGTGGGGAGCCGAATACCTCCGCATTAGAAAGTAACAAGGAATTTCTTGGTTCCTGCTGGGAGCTCCAAGAGAAAGGTCAGGGAAGAAGGGAAAGCCTGTGATTTCCCTACAGTGAACACGAAGGATAGAAGGCAGTGAGAACTGTTTCTATATGTGGAGCATACGTTGCTCTTCTTCTGAGCTATGGAGTGTTCCCCATCTGTTAGCCCCTAGATCTTCAGTAAAACTTTCTGTAACACAACAACCAGCGTTGGTGGGACAACCCATGAAGGTGACACAGGTGAGGTGGGCAGAGAGGTCCCCAGAGCAGAGAGTGACCTTGAGCTGACATGAACTGGGGCATAGGGCCAGGTCTCAGGAACAGAACTGAGACCATAAAAGTAAGAAAGCAGGAGTGCAGGTGGGATGGGGTTAGGGTGAGGGGTGGAGGGATACACACTGTAGATGGGTCTCTCTCTGTAAGGCTGGCCTGCACCCTGGAACTCCCCGCCTTTCCCAACCACAAAGAATGAACCGAGTACTCAGGAGCCTCTTTGTTCGTACTCTGATCCCATGCCTGGCTGGTTGATCGAGCTGGGAACTTCTGACCTAGGCCAAGAAGTGGCTTCCTTTGGAGTTATGGTCTTAGAATGGAAGAATGCTTGAGGTCAGGCTGTCTTGTGTGACTGCAGCTTGGAAAATAAAACTCACAGGGTCTGTCAGTAGGCACACTGTCTGTCTTGTGGGAAAAACCACTGGAAGGAAAAGGAATCTGACCACCAAGGAGAGAGGGAAGAGACTCTGTAGAGCCCTGACGACTATCAGGCCTCGGACTCCCAGCTTCGTTACTGCCTGAAGTTTAGTCTCTGCCACTTGTATCCAAACACCAAGCATCACTTCCTCCTCTCCTTCCTCCCGTGTGCTCCTCCTTCTGGAATAGATGAGGACAGAGGGAAAGGCCCACTGTAGGATCAGAGGTCCGCAGCTCCTTTATCTTCACCACACCTAGCACTCTCCAAATCATGGTAGTTTGTTTCCCTATGTCCTGTTACCGTCCCTCTCCGCTGGGCAAACGTCAGGTTCCACCCTGGCTTGTTTAACGTGGCGTCTCTAGCGCCTGGAACAGAGTAGGTGCTCGGGAGTCCCTGAACGAAGAAGTCGGGCTTAAAACCAGAGGCCACCACAGACCCGCCCCCTCCCCCCCCGCCCCAGGTCACAATTGCAGCAAAAAGATCTCAGCGCCAGACCCCGAGGCCCGGATGTTAGAAATCTGCGTGCAAGTTATCGGCCCCGCAGGGCGTGCGAGCCTGCGGCACGGCTGGACGCACACGCTCGGTGCCTCGTGAACCACAGAAGAGCCAGCAGCCGAGTGTGACGGAGGGCTGCCGGGAGGAGAAGTTCAACGCAGGTGACAAAGGGCTCGTCAGGAGCAGGGGACTGAAAGGCTGTAATTAGGAAGCGCGGGATTCAGAACCGGCGGCAGGTCCGGAGGGCAGGCCTGGCGGGGGGCAGCGCACGGCGAGCGACCGGCCCCACCGCCCTGCGCTGACGTCATCGGACGGGGACGCAGCCTGTTGCCATGGGAGCGGCCAATCCGAGGCGCCGCGTCTGTGGCGAGGACTCGGGCTTTCTAAAAAGGGGCGAAGAAAGCCGCCTTTGTTCCGGCTCTGAGCTCCTTGCTGTCAGATCCCCGTGGGGGTGAGGCGGCCTGGGGCCGGAGCCAACAGCTGCTGGCCGCGGTGGCCGGGAGGGGGCCGCGTGAGGACTCCGGGGCGCGCCGGGGCTGTGCCCTTGCGGCAGCGCGGGGGCCGGTGGCTTGGCTTTCCGAGCCTGAGAGCGCAGTGCTCACAGGGCAGCTTGGCCTCCTGGCAGCCGGCAGACCCCAGGAGCCATCGTGCCTCAGCTTCCCGGCGTGGACGGAGGGACTCGAACACCTTCCTTTCTGGGGGGTCGTAAGGGCTGAGAGAAGTGATGCGCGCCCCGCGCTCAGACAGTGGTAAACGCTGTTGTCTGTTGTCTTGACAAATGATGCAAACTGCTTCCCTGCAGCCCCCTCAAAGGGCTCTTAGCTTCTGGGGATTAAAAGCCGGGTTTGGCTTCTTTAAGGGAACCAAAAAGATTCCAGGAGATGACCGTTCGGACTAACAAACTTGTATTTTAAAAAGAAAACATTCTTTAGACTGTTCTGAGAGCTGTGCACCATCAGAGACTGCTTTCTCCTTTGTTCTTCTGGCCAGTTTGTGGGCCTGGACAGGATACAGAGATGAGGCCTGCCTTCCACAGCGGGGGAGAGCACAGAGGAGAGGACTCTGAAGGGAGAACTTCCTCCCATGATCCCCCGAGGTGGGGCTGGCGGGGCCGAGGACGGCGCGTGGCTTAGAGCAGGCCAGGCGGACAGAGCCTGGGCACAACTGTGGGCTGAGCCCCCATCCCCCTTTCCTACCCTCACAGAAGTGCTGGGAGATGTACACATCCCTATTTGGACTCTGGTGCAGTCCTCTGTTGCTATGGCAACTCAGTGGGCTCTCTGGTGGGTGGAAGAAGGGCAGCGGCCGCATGGAAATTAGCAGCTCTGCCCTTTTGCTGTGGTTTCAGGGCATTTCTGAGACATTCCCTCTCACAATCTCGGGAGGCCCTGGGAGGCCCTGGGACTTTGGGGCCTCACTCCTGGAGGCAACCTACACCTTCCTCAGTGAGGAACTGGGACTCCTGTACGGAGAGATTGCTCCCTTAGGACCCTCACTTGGAGTGTGTCTTCCAATCATGCATTCCTCTGGAGGTTTCCTCTTCATTTTCTTTGCAGAGGTAGTCTGTTCATTTGTTCAGCCATTGGTTACTGTGTGCCTACTGTGCAAGGCGCAGGGTGCAGAGCAGCGAATTAGACAAAGTGTGCCTGCCCAGATGGTGCTCATGGTTTTGTGGGGAGCAAACAGTAAACATAGGCAGGCAGAGAGACTTGGAAGGTCATGAGCAGGGGGTACGAGCCGGAGACATTGGAGAGGTGGGCTGCTTAGAGTGGGGTGGTCTGGGAAGGCTTTTGTGCACCGCAGTTGGCAAACTGAGAATGAGTCACTGAAGCTGCTCCAGGTGTGAGGAGTGTTCTAGGGGAAAGCCAGTGCAGAGGCCCAGAGCAGGTGGCACGGTGCTTAGAGGAGGAGTGTGTGTGTGTATGGGGGGGGGACAAGCTGTGAGGCCCCAGAGGATGGAGCTGGAGAAGCAGCAAGAGGGGATTGGGCACAGTCTTGTGGGCTTTGCCATGGAGCCTGGGTTTCACTCTGAAGGCAGCAAGAAGCCCTGACAGGTTTTAAGCAGGAGAGGGAAGTGATCTAGTTTATGTTTTCCAAGGCCTCTGCTAGCATGGAGGATGATGGGTTGTAGGAAGGCAGGTGGAGATGCCAGCCAGGACATGGCCCCACATTGCCCGATGGGAGCTCATGGTGGCTTGGCCCAGAGTACTGGGACAATACAATTTGCAGGTAACCCCACCTGGGCTTGCTGGGTGCCTAAGGATGGGGGTCAGGAAAGAGTAGGCTTAAGGGTGACTCCCAAGTGTCTGCCTTGAACCCCTGGGTGGAGGGAGGGATGCACTGTGAAGGGAGTGTGAAGGGGAGGGATTGCATTGAATCTCAGTTCTGTAGTCTGGATGAAGCACTCTTCTATTGTCCAAGAATTTCTTTTCATGCTGGCCATGAAACCCCTGAGAACTCAAGCATTGCATAAAAAACAGTTCTAAGGAGTTAAACTGAAAGGAATCTTCCCTATAATGCATTAGTGGGGAAGAAAACACTTATTTGATTTTAATTTAATTTGATTTAGTTTTATTTATTTATTTACCTATTTAAAGATTTTATTTATTTATTCATGAGAGACACACACACACACACACAGAGAGAGAGAGAGAGAGAGAGAGAGAGAGGCAGAGACACAGGCAGAGGGAGAAGCAGACTTCATGCAGGGAGCCAGATGCGGGACTCAATCCCAGGACCCCGGGATCACACCCTGGGCAGAGGCTCAACCACTGAGCCACCCAGGCATCCCAGGTCAACACCTTGATAGGTCATTTCTCAGTGTGAGAGGTGATATCCTAGTGAATATGATATGAACTAATGTACCAAGCACTGTACTAAGGGCTTTAAATACATTTTTTTAAAGAATTATTTATTTAAAAAATTTTTAAATTAATTAATTTATTTATTTATGATAGTCACAGAGAGAGAGAGAGAGAGAAGCAGAGACACAGGCAGACGGAGAAGCAGGCTCCATGCACCGGGAGCTCGATGTGGGACTCGATCCCGGGTCTCCAGGATCGCGCCCTGGGCCAAAGGCAGGCGGTAAACCGCTGCACCACCCAGGGATCCCCAAGAATTATTTATTTAAATAAATAAATGAGCATGGGTCCAGGGTGGGGGATGGAGAGAAGAGAGAAAGCAAACTCCAAGTGGGGCCTGACTTGGGGCTCCATCCCACAACCCTGAGATCATGACCAGAGCCAAAGTCTGACGCCTAACCAGCTGAGCCACCCAGGTGCCCTGCTTTAAATACATTCTAATGTAACTTCTGTTACATAAGAAACTGAAGCTGAGAGAGGCTATGTAACTTGTAGATGGTCACACAGAAAGCAAATGGCAGAACCCAGATTTGAACAGGGGGGGCCTGTTAATCATGCTGCAAGATGAGGACAGTTAAATTGCTGTGCAAGGTAAAAATAAAGCAATAGGAATTGAGCAGCTATTCCTTGGCCATTGGAATTGGAAAGGCTTTGGGAAGATGGCAGAGGACACTTGGGAGAGAGGAGGTAACCTGGCAAATTGCTGGGGCCTGAGAAGTTCAGCCAGTGGTTCCTCCCCAGGGTATAGTGGTACAAGAAGTTTTTCAGAAGTGTTGCCTGGTATTTGTTGTAATGCATTTCCTGTTCAGCATTGGGCTGTGACCCCTCTCCTACACCCACAAATCTCAGTGTAGTTGTTGGTGTTGGAAGAATATAGAAGGAAGAGTTGCAATGATGAGCATGGGGAAAGAGGTGAGAATAGAGAAGCCCCTAGTGGATTCAAGAACAGGACAGGGACAGGAAGAGACCAGGAAAATGTAGGCAACCTTGGCATCTACAGAATCCTGGGAAGGGAGCTGCCATGCCATATGCTGTGAAATGGGAAAAGAAGCCAGTTTATTTGGATGTTGAAAAATTAGGAACCTAAATGCTCATCAAGAGGAAGATCCTTGCATAAACTATGGTACGTCCATACAATAGAATCATAATGTGAGGGTTACAAAGGACTTTCCCTGAAATGGAAATAGGGCCAAAACAAAATGTTAAATGAGAAAAGCAAATTGTACAGTACAAAGAATATGATCCCACCTAGGAAACACAACACAATAATCTTCCCCACAAAGCAAAAGGCCTTTGGCAACCTGGGTGGTTCAGCGGTTTAATGCCGCCTTCAGCCCAGGGATGTGATCCTGGAGACCCAGGATCGAGTCCCATATCAGGCTCCCTGCATGGAGCCTGCTTATCCCTCTGCCTGTGTCTCTGCCTCTCTGTGTGTGTGTGTGTGTGTGTCTCTCATGAGTAAATCTTAAAAAAAAAAAAAAGGCAAAAGGCCTAAGACACCTAAGCTATGGTAGACACTTCTACGTAGAGAGTTGACACAGGTTTGGGAACTCAGAGGGGCTTTTTTTTTAATTTCAACTGAGATGTTCAACCTTTTTTTTTTTTTCTGCAGAAATATATTCATGTATTTCCTATGTAATTAAAAATGATTTTAAAGCTCTAAAAATCGGAGTGCTGGGGTAGCCCAGTGGGTTAAGCATCTGCCTTCAGCTCAGGTCATGATCCCAAAGTCCTGGGATCAAGCTCCACATCAGGCTCCCTGTTCAGCTGAAAGTTGGCTTCTCCCTCTCCCTTGGTACCTCTTCCCTGCTCATGTGCACTCTCTCTCTCCTCCAAATAAATAAAATATATTTTCAAAGGTCTAAAAATAAACAAATGTCCCTGAATGATGTCCTGAGGAAGGCCAGTGCTAACTGCCTGACCATAGGTACTGCCCTGTTTGCTCCAGACACCAGCTGCCCTTCAGATGATGAGCTCCAGGATCAGTAAATATTAGTAAATATAGGCCCAACTCCCCTGCCCCAAGTCAGACAGTTTTTTTTTTTAGTGGTAACAAAACCTCTCTTGCCCATGGAGATTCCCAAGGACATGGCCCAGTCACAGTTCCTGACAGTCACATGTAATGAAACTGGACCTCAGGATAAATTGTTGAGTGAAAAGGCAAGGTGAGGGGGAAAAAAGCAAGGCAGAGGACACTGGGAATAAATTCCACTATTTTAATGAATATAAAAACCGTGAATATGCAGGTTTATGTATGCATAGACTATTTCTAGAAACCAGTATCAGTGATTACTTCTGAAGAGGGCAACAGGGTCACTGAAAGAGGGGTGGGAAGGAGCCTTTATTACAGGCATTTTTGTATCCTTGGAATTTTGAAATATTATGTGTTGCCTGATTTAAAGTAAGTGTTTTTTTTTTTCTTTTTTCTGAAAGTTTGTACCTCTTGACCCCCTTCATCTATTTTGCCTAACCTTCCACCTCCTACCTCTGGCAACAATCATTCTTTTTTATCTGTGAACTTATTTTTGGATTTTGTTTTCTTTAGATTCCATATATAAATGAGAGCATTTGTCTTTCTCTGTCTGGCTTATTTCACTTAGCATAATGCCTTGAAGGTCCATCCATATTGTTGCAAATGGCAAGATTTCATTCTTTCTTATAGCTGAATAATATTCTACACAAATGTATTCCTTTTCTCCATCCATTCAATCATCCATAGACACTTGAGTTGCTTCCATGTCTTGGCTATTGCAAATAATACTGCAATGAACACGAATTTTCTTTTATTTATTTATTATTATTATTTATGATAGTCACAGAGAGAGAGAGAGAGGCAGAGACATAGGCAGAGGGAGAAGCAGGCTCCATGCACTGGGAGCCCGATGTGGGATTCGATCCCGGGTCTCCAGGATCACACCCTGGGCCAAAGGCAGGCGCCAAACCGCTGCGCCACCCCTGGGATCCCGAACACGAATTTTCTTTACGATAAATACCCAGAAATGGAATTGCTGGATCATATGGTGGTTCTATTTTTAATTTTTTGAGGAACTCCCATACTGTTTTCTGTAGTGGCTGTACCAATTTTCATTTCTACCAGCAGTGTACATAGGTTCCCTTTTTCCCTTTTTCCCACATCCTTGCCAACACTTATTATTTCTTGTCCTTTTGATAATGGTGTGAGGTGATATCCCACTGTGGCTTTGATTTGCGTTTCACTGATGATGAGTGATGTTCACTGATGATGAGTGATGTTGAGCACCTTTTATTTATTTATTTTTTTAAGATTTTATTTATTTATTCATAGACACACAGAGAGAGGCAGAGACACAGGCAGAGGGAGAAGCAGGCGCTACGCGGCGAGCCCGATGTGGGACTCGATCCGGGGTCCCCAGGATCACACTCCAGGCTGCAGGCGGCGCCAAACCGCTGCGCCACCGGGGCTGCCCTGTTGACCACTTTTTGAAGGACCTGTTGGCCATCCGTATGTCTTCTTTGGAAAATGTCTATTTAGATCCTCCGCACATTGTTTTTTCCTCTGGCCTTTTCTTTTTTTAAGATTTTATTCATGAGAGATACACAGAGAGAGGCAGAGACATAGGCAGAGGCAGAAGCAGGCTCCCTGTGGGGAGCCCTAGGTGGTACTTGATATCGGAACCCTGAGGTCATGAAATGAGCCAAAGGCAGATGCTCAACCACAGAACCAGGTGCCCCTCTGCCCATTTTCTTAATCCAATTTTCTGTTATTGAATTACATGTATTATTTATATATTTTGGATATTAATCCTTTATCAGATATGAGATTTGCAAATATTTTCTCCCATTCTATGAGTTGCTTTTACATTTTCTTAATGGCTTCTTTTGCTATACAGAAGTTTTTTGGTTGATGTTGTTCTACTTGTCTATTTTTGGTTTTGTTGAATTACTTTTGGTGTCAGATCCAAAACATTATTGCTAACACTGATGTCAAGGCACTTACCGCCTATGTTTTCGCATAAGAGTTTTATGGTTTCAGGTCTTACGTTTAAGTCTTTAATTCATTTTGAATTAATTTTTGAATATGGTGTAAGCTTCCAGCTTCATTCTTTTGCATGTGACAGTCCAGGTTTCTCAACATGATTTATTGAAGAGACTGTCTTTTCCCCTTTGCTTTTTTTTTTTTTTTTTAAAGATTGTATTTATTCATGAGAGATACAGAGAGAGGCAGAGACATAGGCAGAGGAAGAAGCAGGCCCCCTATGGGGAGCCTGTTGTGGGACTCAATCCCAGGACCCCAGGATCACTACCTGAACCGAAGGCAGATACTCAACCATTGAGCCACCCAGGTGCCCCTGTTTTAATGCCTGTATCATACTATTTTGATTATTTTAGCTTTATAATATAGTTTAAAATTAGGGAGGAGCATCTGGGTGGCTCAGTAGGTTAAGCATCTGCCTTCAGTTCAGGTCACGATCCCAGGGTCCTGCAATGGAGCCCTATGTTTGCCCATTCAGTGGGGAGTCTGCTTCTCGCCCTCCTCTCTCTCTCTCTGTCCCTCCTCCCACTGGTGCATGCATTCTCTTTCTTTCAAAATAAATAAATAAAATCTTAAAAAAAATAAATATATAAAATCAGTGAATATGATGCCTCCATCTTTCTTATTCTTTCTCAAAAATATTACTTAAGATATTTTTTAAAAATTTATATTTAATTTTTTGAAAAGTAATCTCTGCTCCCAAAGTGGGTCTGGAACTCATGACCCTAAGATCACAAGTCACATGCTCTACTCACTGAGCCCACCAAGTGCCCCAAAATATCTATTTTTTTTAAATAAAAAGAAATATATTAAGCCACCAAGGAAAAACTATCAGAAAGGGCCTTTTTTCTAAATTGTGAGGTCATGGTTGGGAGAAGCCGCCTTGACTTAGGACTTAGGGGCCAGTGCTAGGGTAATACTGACACACAGGCTATTCCGTGACACGCACAGAAAATACTGACATGTCAGGTAATGACTCAGTTTCTTCTAATGCACCCCAGCACCCTTTCAGTGATCTAGAAATCACCTTGTGGTAGAGCACCTCTGCAGGCATCTGTGTACCTCAGTTTCCTTTCAGAGTTTTTAGGATAATAATACACTATGCTAATTTTACACTGTAGTTGGTTCATACCACGAGATTTTTGTTTCCAAAACATAGCTGAGAAAACATCCTGTTGATGTTTGCCCAGGAGGCCTATCATATACCCTCTGCTCCTGTTCCTTTGTGGATGAGACAAGGCCTAAATAAATTTACGTTGTTGTGTATCATATGGAGCCTATAGTACTGCTGGGTTCCAGTTTAAATATTGAAAACCACACTCCTCTGTGAGAGTGTACATGCACACAGCAACACACGCCCACACACTTTCTCACAAGTGCTCCTTCCATTGAGAACAATGGGAAGGACAATGGGAAGCCGTTGAAGGGTGCTTAGCAGAGGAGTGACCAGATCAGATCTGCCTTATCTGATGGCTTCCTGGGTGTGGAAAGTAGGAGGGAACCTGGTGGGGCAGAGCTGACGTGGGGAGAAGAGGTGGGAGGGGAGGCTGCTGCAGGTGCCTGGGCTGCAAGTGATGGTGGTGACGATGAGCAGTGATGAGCAGTGCGGCATGGGCTTGGTGAGATGATAAAAGCACTGTGGAATTTGGAAAGTACTTTACGTGGAGACTCTCTGTAACCACCTTACCTCAGCCCCAGGCGACCCAGTACAGGCAGAGGCGACAGGCGCCTCTTAGAAATAGCTGAGGAAAAAAAATAAAGAAAGAAAGAAAGAAAGAAAGAAAGAAAGAAAGAAAGAAAGAAAGAAAGAAAGAAAGAAAGAAATAGCTGAGGAGGGGGGCAACTGGGTGACTCAGCAGTTGAGGGGCTGCCTTCAACTCAGCTCATGACCCTGGGGTTTTGGGATCAAGTCCCACATTGGGCTCCCTGAGAGAAGTCTGCTTCTCACTCTGCCTGTGTCTCTGCCTCTCTCTGTATGTCTCTCATGAATAAATAAATAAAATCTTAAAAAAAAGAAAAAGAAAAAAAAAAAAGAAATAGCTGAGGAGAGAGGAGGAGGGGTTATGTTGGGTTGCCTCCTCTCCTGCAAGTCTCAGGAAATGAGAAGGAAACCTGAGTCCTGGAGAGCCCTGAGCTGCTCAGGGTTGCAGACCTCTAATATGTAGCCGAGGACAGGGCTTGTAGAAAAGATATGTAGGGGAGGGCAGAGTGAGGCAGATTTTCAGAGTGTTTCCTTATGTTCTATTTCAACCCAACCCAACTCTCTTCTTGAGAAGACCCCAGGGTTCAGCCCCTGGCAAGTTCTGGGGGAACTGCCGAGCTCGAGGTGTGTGACACCCCGCTCCATAAGAGGGAGGAGGCCTGGCTTCTAATCTTGACTTCATCACTAACCTCTGTGAGCTGCAGGCTTATCACTTCACTGCTTTGAATTTCAGTCTTTGCATCTGTAAAATGATTATCATCCTCTTGTGCAATTGAATATGAACCAAACAAATTATTAAATGCTGCTCTTCTTGCAACACGGAAAGCAACAGTCCCATAAAGTGGTGATTTTCAGACCGTGTTCCCCGTGTCACTTAAGGAGGGTAGGTGAGTTAAGGAGGGTAGGTGGCTGGGACTCCAGATATCTCACTTCCCTATTCACCAGGACAGCTCCATTCTAAAATATTGGAATTTGAGTAAGATTTCATTTGAACAAGGGTCTTACTTCTAAAACAGTTTAAAAACCATGATGGCAGTGTGCCTGGGTGGCTTCAGCTCAGATCACCATATCAGAGTCCTTGGGATCCCAGCTCTGGGCTCAGTGGGGAGTCTGCTAATCCCTCTGCCCTCCCCCTCCCCCTCTTCTTGCTCCTGTGTGTACGCACTCTCTTTCTCAAATAAATAAAATCTTAAAAAAAAAAAAAAACCACCACAAAAAAACAGTATGGCACAGCATTCCTCCCTGGGCCATTCAGATGTCTGACCTTAACCCAGGGATGGCAAATAAATCATCCACCACACAGGAAGCCTGTGCCTGTGGCAGACATAACTAATTGATCACAGGCCCTTTCCTGCTGAACCTTAATGAAGCCTCAGAATTACTTGCAACACAACATTTCTATCTGCAGTTCCATCATAAGCATGTGAGATGAAACTGATCTTCCACTATTTTGACTTTTCATTGGAGGTTGACCTTGAGCATCCAGTTGAACTGGGGACAATGGTTGCTCTAAACTTCATTTAGACAAAGTTTGAAAGCAAGGTTGAAGTCTTTGCTTTTGTCTTGGTCAGTTTGGGCTGCTATAACAAGATATCACCAACAGTGTCTTAAGCATCAATCATTTATTTCTGAGAGTGCTGGATGCTGCAAGTCCAAGATGAGTGCTCAGGCATGGCAGGGGTCTGGCACAAGCCCTCTTCCTGGTTTACAGATGACACCGTCTCGCTGTACCCTCACATGGCAGAGAAAGAGATTGGCAGAGGGAGAAATTGTCCCTCTTTCTAGAGTATACTTGTAGAGGCACTAGTCCCATTTTGAGGGTTCCACTTTCATGACCTACTTATTTCCCAGAGGCCCTACCTCCAGTACCACTGGGGATTAGAGCTTCAACATACGAATTCTTGGGAGACATAAACATTCAGTCAATAGCAGTTTTCAGAGATTTGTTCTACCAACATGTATTTAAGAAACTAAGATGTTACTTTTGATCATTTACAGAGGATCCATCATCCTTGTGTGTCCCACCCTCCTCATATTTTACATATGCAAATCATACTTAACCTTTAAATTATTTTTTTCTTTTCTTTTTTTAAGAGATCTAATGTGGAGGGATAGAAGGAGAGAGAATCTTAAGAAGGCTCCATGCCCAGCATAGAGCCCAACTCGGGGCTCAATTTCACAACCCTGAGATCATGACCTGAGTCAAAATCAAGAATCAGATGCTTAATGGACTGAGCTACCCAGGGGCCCCTCCTTCCTTTAAGTCCTAAATCAGATGCCTCCTAGTTATCTTTTCCATGAAGATGAATTTCCTTCTCTGAATTTTCACTGCATTCTATCTGCTTTGTTCATGGTATTTAATACCTTGTAGTATTAGGGGTGTTTTGTTGCTATTGTTGTTGTTGTAAATGCCTTGAGTTTCCATTTAGACAGTGAGGTCTGTTGAAAACATGACTGTCATCGGTTCGTAGGCTAAAAGAATGAATCAACATGAGGAAATATGAGTGCTAGCCCAAAAGGTTATTTCATTTTGTTAAACTACAAATTGAAGCATACTTGGGTTCCATTGGGAATTGAAAGTAGTTGCCAAAATGTAGATTCTAGGAGAACAGGTGATCTTGGTTTGTTCATGCTTCACTTGTACCTGGAACAATGTCTGGCATACAGTAGGCTGTCAATTTATTTTAGTAAAATGAATAAAAGAATGAATAAAGAAATGAGGATTTGAGAAAATACGAAGCCTGGTAGTGACTTCTCTTGTGTTTATCTTACGTGAGGTAAGGTATTAAATGATTAACAGGGTGTAGCCACCTTTGAAATCAGCTGAACAATTGCCTGCTTATTTCTATGGAAACTTGCACATTTCAGAATTTTCCAAACAGGTCAGAATTGACAGGATGTTGTTATGTAATTGAGATCGACTTCCAACTCTGAGAACTTACATACTCTTCCCTTCTGGAAATCTGAGTAGATGCGGTTCTTTAAAGGATGAAAATATTCTGCATATTTTAAATGTTATAGTTGTTATCAAAATAACTCCTGAAAATTCTTTTATTTTTCCTGCGTTTGGCAGATGAAGATTTCTGTCTTCCAGGGCCATTCTGCCAAGAGAGCTACTATTGAATTTTCGATTTCTCTTTGCTATGAGAAATTTTTTGATAATTTGCTGTCCAATAGGACTGTTGAGTGCTTTTACTTTACTGCGGATTGTGCGGAAACTCACTGATGGAGAAACCAACATTGGGTACAACATGGAATCATTCTCAATCTCAGGCAGAACATTGTCATCAGAAAAGTGGCTTTTTAAAGGCTGATATTTGCAAGCCACTCTTTGGCACATAGTAGGTGTGTGCCAAACACATCGAATTTGTGCATTTAGTCATTCAACAAATATTTATCCAATGCCCAGCCCTCCACTTGAGGTTACCAACATTAAATTCAGGTCCTAAGAACATTACTGGTGGTGTCTCTCAGAGTCAAGTTGACTAATTACTGTGGGCATACTATTATTTTCTTGACTGGCCTAGGACTGCCAAATCGCTCAATTAAAGCAATAAAATTGATGACGAGGGCTTGATCTTCCTTTATCATTTATCATCAACAGGGGCTCAGTTCTGTCTAAAAAGGCTTGAATAAAGATTTTATTGGGCCCTTTGACTGCTCAAACTAGTATATAACCATTAACTAGTTAATACAAAATAGGTCCTCAGGGAGGCCAGGCAGAGCCATTATCTTTACGTTACTGAAAGCCTGGTGGCTTGCTCCACACTGCTGAATGAGGTCAGAGCTGGTTTACACTGGTGGCATAGGAGAGTCTCGCCCCTCTTTGTCAGATTTGGTCAACTGCTTCACTCCCTAGGCATTTGCACATCTGTCTTTATTTTTTCCACTTAAGAAGAACTCCATTTTGCCACCTTTCAGCTTTGTCCGCTGGTGACCTCATTCCACTATCCTCTCTTCTCAGACACCTTGCCCCAAGAAGTCTTCTGGTGAAAGTTCTGGCCCCTAGAGACTTGGATGTCCTTCTATTTCAGAAATTACCCTGAATTGCTATGCAGACCTTAGCAGCTAAAGCTTTGGTGTCAGGCAACTCGGGTTCAAATCTTGGATTTACTGCTTAGTAACTGTGGAGGCTGAGAAAAATTAAGGCCATCCCACCTAAAGTTTAGCATTAGCACTAGTACAGCCATCTTAGGCCCCTGTGAATAAGAGCTGAACTTTAAAGGGAAAAACTGCAGAATGTCCTCAGTGTCCTCTGCAGGTAATCCCATATCAGGAAGACAACAGAGCCCATGCCCATGGTAGAAGATCCCCTAGACCAGCCTAATTCTTCCATCCCTTCTGGAAATCCCCTAGATCAGCCTATAAAAAACCCAGCTGTAACCCACTTTGGGGTCCAAGTCCCTGCTCCGCTGTGTCAGGTATACTTGGACCCAAGCTCGAGCTTGTAAATAAACCCTTGTGTGTTTGCATTGGTGTCGGCTCCTTGGTGGTTTCTCGGATTCGCAATCTTGGGCACAACAGTAACCATGTGACTTCAGGCAAGTCACTTAACATTTGTCGAACTTCTGTTTCCTCCTCTATAGGATGGGGGTGTTAATAATGGTACTGACTGGGACACCTGGGTGGCTCAGCAGTTTAGTGCCTTCCTTTGGCCCAGAACATGATCCTGGAGTCCTGGGTTCGAATTCCTCATGGGGCTCCCTGCATGGAGCCTGTTTCTCTCTCTCTGCCTGTGTCTCTGCCTCTCTCTCCTCTCTCTCTCTGTGTCTCTCATGAATAAATAAATAAAATCTTTAAAAAAAATCATAGTACTGACTTATGGCATTGTTGCAAAAAATAAATGACAATGTCTGTAAGCACTAAGTGCATCGGGTGGCACCTAAGAGATGCCTGATGTAGAGTAGCTATCACTTTACAAGGCAGCCATCACAAATTGCCTCTGGACAAAAAAATAAGACCCTTCTAAACCAGCCACATCTTGTCTTTACAACCAAACTCATCTGAAAAACCAATAGCCAGAATAGAAACTAGCCTCTTCACATGAGATGGAGCAAATCTAATCTGTATACATCTGTGTTGGCTAGAACTTGGGGGGAAAGATACATGTAATGAAAAAGAAATAGGTCTTCTACTGCTTATTTACCTGGATGCAGCGAACTGAAGAGAAAGCAGATACTCTTTGGAGAGATGCATTTATTACCTTTGGGAGGCTGAGCTGAAGTGCAGCTGAGCAAACCAAGATTTTGACATTTATCTGTTTTCCCAATGCTTTATGGACTCTCTATAAAACCAGTCTAATGACCTTCCTACCAAGGCTGAACAATTTGCTGATGGAACTGCAGGTTTCTGTGGGCCTTTTGTTTGTGTGAGTGGCTTTAATTTCATTTCTGGAATAAAGGAAGTGCAAAGACATTAACTCTGGATCCATCAAAAGATAGAACTCTGTAATTGCAATTTGGCAGCAACTGTGCTTGTGCTATGTGCACTTTGAAAGCCAGCAATGATTAATCCTGCACATTTATCAGAGCCCAAGAGCAGACGCACAGTAATAACAACTGCGTCAGGCAAGAGAATGTTGTTTGATCATTTCAGACTTGGGCCTGCTGTGATGTGCATGAGTAGCAGCATCAACCAGATCTCAGCCAAGAAATCTAGACCTGCATGTCCACCATAGTAGCCGCTAGCCACATGTGGCCCTTAAGCACTTGAAATATGGCTGGCCTGAATTGAAATGTGCTGTAAATGTAAAACACCCACTGGATTTCGAAGACTTAGTATGTGTAAAAGAATGTAAGATATTTGTATATTGCATATGTTAAAGTAATAATATTTTGGATATGTTGACTTAAACAAAATATATTATTAAAATTTATCTCTGTTTCTTTGTATTTCTGAAATGTCATCTGTTAGAACATGTTAAATGACATGCGGCTCGTATTTGTTCATCACATTGTATTTCATATTTCTGTTGGACAGCGCTGCTCTGTAGTCAGAGAATAGCAGGTGAGGCAGACACATCCCCCCCCCCCCCCCCCCCCCGACCCCTCTACTCCCCCCACCCCCACCCCCCTGGCTCACAGTAATTCCTCTTTTTCAGGCGACTGCCTTTGTCTGGCTCTCATGGTTGAGTGGTCTCATTGCCATCCTGCTGTTTTTTTGACACAGGGATGGACACCTGACTCAAGCCTGTCAATCAGACTACTTCCCTGGGAAGTTGAACCAGGAACCGGTGTGGGGAGCGATAGCATGTAACGTGGGTGGCCACAGACTTGCTCAAGTGTCAGGAAAGCACATGGAGTTGCTCTTCAAAGAGAAAGATATGAATGAAGCACGTGTGTATGTTTAGAAAAGAGGTAAAACATGGAGGGTTTTGTTTGCGTTTGAGACTCTGGTTGTGATATATATTTGGCCCAGCCAGGTTCTCATCCCAGGGTCTTGTGAGATATCCCGGATCCTTATCATAAATGTCAACTTTTTCACTCCGTCTACCTCAGATGGGTCTCTGACTACCAAAAGAGTCTGAGTAATTCATATGTCACATCTACTTTTCTGTATCACCTCAGATCCAACCTGAAATAAATTTCCTCTGAAGTTCATGAAGCTTAAGCCTTAGAGCCACTCACTTCACTTGCAAAACCCTATTTAAATGTGTACTTTAATGTTCTTTTACCTAAAGAGGGTCCTCCAAAGTCTATGAGTTTCAGGCAGTATAAAATGTGGATTTACTCTCTGTATGCATTCCTCTCTGTGCAAGCAAATGCAAACTTTGCTGATTTCAGGAAGACTGTTCCTTTATAACAACAAACTCATACCTCCCTTTTTAGGATCTTTGACAAGCCTCCCTTTGCCTGCAGTGTTCTTCCTCAGAGTTTTAAAGAGTTGGCTCCTTCTTATGGAGCAGGTCTTTTTTTTTTTTTTTTTTTTTTTTTATTTTTGGATCAGGTCTTACCTTCAATGTCATTTCCTCCAAGATGCCTTCCCTGTATAGCCCACCCAGGGAGTCCTATGTCTCTGTCACATCATCCTTTTTTATTTTCATGTAATTCCTTGTGTATTCATTTATTTGCTTATTGTTCATTTCCTCCTATTCTTTTTTTTTCTTTAAAGATTTTATTTATTTATTCATGAGAGACACACACTAACACACACAGAGGCAGAGACACAGGCAGAGGGAGAAGCAGGCTCCATGCAGGGAGCCCGATGTGGGACTCGATCCTGGGTCTCCAGTATCGCGCCCTGGGCCAAAGGCAGGCGCCAAACCGCTGCGCCACCCAGGGATCCCTAAATGCAAGTTCTTTAAAAGCAGGAATAACTGTCTTGCTCACTTCTATAATCTCAGCATCTAGAACAGTGCCAGACATATTGTGGGCTATCAGTAAACATTTGTTAGGATTTTATTTATTTATCAAATATTTATTTATAAAGTGCTTCTTGTCTGCTGGGCAAGATTCTAAGAACTTTGCAAATGAATGAATAAGTTCTCAATTCTCTGTTACAGTCTGTGCCATAGACTATATCTTCAATTCCTGATTCCCTCTTACTAGGAACAATATTAGAACTCATCAACAAATAATTGTTTAAGTTATTCCTATGTTGCAGATACTAAGCACTAAGCTAAATGCTTAACAAATATCTTATATGAATCCTCACAGCAACCATATAAATTAGCATATTCACTTGGAATTGCATTTGTCTGTATGTAACAGAATCCAGACAACAGTGGGTTAACCCAGTAAAGATTAATTTTTCTCACATAACAGGGAGTGTAGGGCATGTGGTCCAGGATTTGTATAGCATCTCTGTGAGGTCATCAAAGACCTGACTTCTGCTTTCTTGCCCTGGGTAGCTCTTATAATTGCAAATATGGCTACTGACTCTTTAAGTGTTATTGTCTTGCTTTAGGCAGGAATGGGGAGTTAGGGGCAAAGAACCTATTAAAGCCATGCATATCCTTTCTGATCAGGGATACAGCACTTTTCTTGGAAGTCTCTTGTAATATATAAGAACTATGCTTATAGGGGCATCTGGATGGCTCATTTGGTTGGGCATCTGCCTTCAGCTCAGGTCATGATCTCTGGGTCCTGGAATCGAGCCCCATCTGGCTCCCTGCTCAGTGGGGGGGTCTGCTTTTCCCTCTCCCCCAACCTCTGCCCCCCCCATCATGCTCTGTCTCTCTCTCTCTCTCTCGAATACATAACATCTTTTTTTTCTTTTTTTTCTTTTTTCTTTTTATTTTTTTAACATCTTTTTTTTAAGTGAAAAAAAAAAGAATACTGGTTATATTTTATTGATCAAACTGGACCACATGGCCACTCCTAATTGCAATGAAGTCTGAGAGGTGAGTATTTTTAATTGGGCACCTTGCTGTCTTGCATAACAGTTAAGTTCTGTTGGTAAAGAGAGAGGGAAGAATAAATATTGTGAAAGGAATTAGCATGTTGGCTATGACCAGATTCCATTATTTTATCTAGGGCCCTAAAAAATGAACAAGTCTGCAAGTACTCCAAGAATTCTATACATTTAGGGCTGCTTGGAAACACTGAAAGCTCTGAAGGTTGTGTAGGATTTGGGTGATTAGATGAGGGAAAAAGCATTTTATTTTATAGATGGAAGAACCAAAGCCATAAGTGATAGTGTTTTGCTCTTGATACGGCATCTAAAAAGATTGACTATGGAAAAAAAGATACAGAACTGGAATTTAAACCAGAACTGTCTGACTTCAAAGACCATATTCTTAAGGATTGGGATTTGTGGGTCTAAAAGATGGTTAAATGGTGATTTTCTGAGATTGAACAACCCATCTTTTCATGATAAATTTTCACAGCAATAACATCTAACATTGAGCACTTACTATGTGTGATTTCCTTTATTTGCATGTCTCATTTTGAAAATGGCTTTATGTTTTTTGTAAAAGTCTTTCCTGAGTAAAAAATTTTCAAATCCTCCAAATAAACAAACCAAGCAGTAAGGAAAAAACTAAGAAAAAAAACCCTCCAGAAATCCCACACCAAGAGAAAACCAGCATTAACGTTGTGGTGAACATCTCTTCAGACATCTCTCTTTGCAGATTAATGTATTAGATATGTGTTTAGATACACAAGTGGGAACATGCCATATGTTTCCTGTGGACATATATTGTCCAGCTAATCATTCCAACAACCCACTGGGGTAGGCATCATTAGTACCATTTCATAGGCTAGGTGACATGCCTAGGACACACAGTTATCCAGTGGTCAAATGAGACTAATTTCAGTTTTGCCTGAAATGATCACCACAATTCCCTGGTAGAATTAGAATTAGACAAAGCAAAATCTCTTTCCCTTGAGAGTTTTTTTTGGTTTTTTAAAAAAGATTTTATTTATTTATTTGACACAGAAAGAGAGCACAAGCAGGGGGAGCTGCAGACAGAGGAAGAGGGAGATGCAGACTCCTCACTGAGCAAGGAGCCCGATGCTGGGGCTCTATCCCAGGACCCTGATGTCATGACCTGAGCCAAAGGCAGACACTTAACTGACTGTGCCACCCAAGCATCTCTCCCTGGAGAATTTTTTAAAAATTAAAAAATATATATACAAACACACACATACACACACACACACGCATGCATGCATTACACATAAATGAAAGATGGCCCTACTATCAAGGCACCTCGGTGATAGGAAAGCATAGATGCTTCTGTGGACTCAGCAGCTTGAGAATATACCGATTCTAAATAAAATAAGGCATTTTCAGTGCTGCAAGGCTTCTGAGACTCTGTTAATCTGAAATCTGTGTGAAGCAATGCTGCACTGATATCATCCAGGGCAATACCACCTGGCCCCATCACATGACTGATTTTCCTAGAGCTGTTAGTGGTTACGTCATTACAAGTGATCTTCATTGTGGTGCATTGCAAGTGATTTTTTTTTTTATACCACACTTCCACTCCCAGCTGTGTTGATGCTTTGCTTTGTAGTTATATTTGCCAGATGTTGTGAACGAAGCCGAATAATCTTTGGAGCAGTAAGCTTAAGAGTGTATGAATGAAGTCGTGGTCTCTACTCTCATACTGGTGAATAGCATCTTAACTGTCAAGGGCTTCGCTATTAATAGGGTACTGATTAAATAAATGATGACACCTCTCTCTATATGTTGGAAAACCAGGTGTGCTGATAAACTGAAGGGGGTGAATCAGAAAAGAATGTCAAGATGTATTATTTGGTAAGAAGAAAAATAGCAAGGTGCAGAACATAATCTAGAGCATGATCTCACTCTCTCTTTTTGGTAAATTTATTTTTTTTTGGCATATTTTATTTATTTTTTAAACATTCGTTTATTTGAGAGGAGGGGACGGGCGGAGCAGAGGGCGGAAGAGTCTGAAGCCGACTCTGCGTTGAGCACAGAGCCAGACCGGGGGCTTGATTCCATAACCCTGAAATCATGACCTGGAGCTAAAACCAAGAGTTAGATGCTTAACCAACTGCACCACCCAGCTGCCCCTTTTTTGGTAAATTTTAAAAGAATGTGTGTAATACTTATATATAATTTTTCTGGGAGAACCCATAAAAAACTATTAATAAATAATAGTTGTTACCATTCAGAAAGGTAGGAACAGAAGTTATCACTTGTTACTTTATACTTTAATAATTAAAGTTTTGAACTTTATACATGTACTACTATTCTAATGGTAAAATTATTATCTAATATCAACAGGAGTGATATTGGCAATGAAAATATGAGCCATTAAATGTTTTCTTCTCTGTAACTTCTCCATGCTTTAGAAACGTTAACATTTATTTATTTATTTTTAAAGATTGTATTTATTTATTCATGAGACAGAGAGAGAGAGAGGCAGAGGAGAAGCAGTCTCCATGCAGGGAGCCCGATGTGGGACTCAATCCCCGGACCCCAGGATCACGCCCTGAGCCAAAGGCAGATGCTCAACCACTGAGCCACCCAGGCATCCCAACATTTATTTTTAAAAGATATTTTCAGAGAGATTTCCTTCCTCCTTAAAAGAACAAGGGATCATCTCACCTTATAGACTTTTGGTGCTGGGAAAATTCATGAAATAGCCCTCTGAGTACAGGGAACATGATCTGAGCAACAGTATAACTGAATCCAGTTTGAGGACAGATTTATTTCTTCTTTTTAAATCATTGTAATAAATCAAGCAATAGTGCCAATAAGTTCAGTTGGTGGTGGCTGCTTGGAGTGCTGTTGAGGAGAGGCTGGAGGCCCTTTCCAGGCTTCGCAGTGATTAGTGAGCCATGGCTGCTCCAGTGTGAGAGTGGGGAGTCTGGAGAGACTTCATGTGGGTTGGTGTCATCAAGGGACAAGTTCTCCTTCAAGTTAATTCTGGCCTCCCTGCAACCCGCAGCATGCCAGCACACGACAATGTGGTACCCACAATGTTCCAGCATCCCAGAGGAGGAAACAAGGTTTAATGGAAAACATGAAAGAACACAAAACCTGATGGTGCATGAAATTAGTAACGATTCCTGGGAAACAAGTCAACAGCTCTGTTCTGGGACAAGGTGAAAATCACAATCATTTCATCAGAATAGAAGATAAAACCAGTGGAAAAAATCAGAAGTCTAACCAACTTATTAAAAGAACTACCACCACCACCACCACCCTTTCAGATGATGGCTCTGCCTCCCTTCTTAGGAAGCTTCGGTGCCTAAGGAGAGAGAACCAGGGTCTTGTGTGAGCAGAGACCGAGACTTAATGGAAGCTTCATCTTTAGGGTCTCAAGATCTTTGTGAAGTGTCAGGAATGGTCCCCTCTGGAGAGGTGACATCTGAGTTGATTACCAAAGTAATACAAAGGAGCCCGCCTTGGGCACATCTGCAAATGGCTGCTGCTGATGATCAGGCTTGAGTCTCTCCAAGCCCCATGGGGCTTTTGAGGCACTTACAGGTAAAACATGTTACCTCTGATGTGGCATGTCTGCCAAGGTTTAAAAGTAGGGAGGGGCAAGGAGGCCTTTTCCCAGAAGGGGCTTTTGGACTTTCCTGCAGTTTGCCTGCTGTGTGTCTGGTGGAACAGATGGTTGTCTGGTCCATGAAGGTGCTTCCTGCACAGTGTGTGGGCTTCTAGCATGGACTCACTGGACTTGGTGCTTACAGTGGCAGCATTGAAAGGTCTGCTTATTCTGTTTGTCCCAGAGCTGCAATAAAAGGACACCATGGGGACGCCTGGGTGGCTCAGAGGTTGAGCATCTGCCTTTGGCTCAGGGTGTGATCCCGGGGTCCTGGGATCGAGTCTCACATTGGGCTCCCTGCATGGAGCCTGCTTCTCCCTCTGCCTGTGTCTCTGCCTCTCTCTGTGTCTCTCATGAATAAATAAAATCTGAAAAAAAAAAAAAAAAAAAAAAAAAGGACACCATGGGGACAGGAGGGAGCCCTGTGAGGAGGGTTTGAAGACAGGATCTGTTCACTTCCACAGCCATGTTTGGAATTTGATCAAGTCAATGTGATCTAATATTTAAACTCTTTTATGTTTGTTTTTGTTTTTCAGTACAAAGTCCAAAGTATGAAAAAATTTCTCTCAAAATTGGCAGATCAAGGATGTGATCAAACAGGATCCATTTGGTTTTCTAGTTGATGTGGCCCTCTCCTTTCATAATGCTAAAGTCTTCCAACTATGCCTGCCTTAGATAAATCCTGATCTGTCCCTTAGAATTGGGTGAAGCCCGGATCTCGGGCAGGGGTGGGGATCATAAACAATAGAGTGGCAGCTGGTGGGTGGGGCAGAGGCTAGAAATCTGATTCTGGGACACACCTTCCCTCATTCTTTTTTTTTTTTTTTTAAGATTTTATTTATTTATTCATGAGAGACACAGAAAGAGGGGCATAGACATAGGTAGAGGGAGAAGCAGGCTCCCTGCGGGGAGCCCGATGAGGGACTCGATCCCAGCTCCCTGGGGTCACGACCTGAGCTAAAGGCAGATGTTCAACCACTGAGCTACCCAGTTGCCCTTCCCTCATTCTTTTAATAAACAAATACACTATATTTATATATGCCCACCACAGAGATGCAGTCTTTGTTCTCAAGAACTTAGAATCTAGCTGAGGAGTAGGGTCTGTTAAACTATGTCTGTTTTACTTTAATTTCTTTTTTTTTTTTAAAGATTTTATTTATTTATTCATAAGAGACACACACACAGAGAGAGAGAGGCAGAGACACAGGCAGAGGGAGGAGCAGGCTCCATGCAGGGAGCCCGATGCAGGACTCGATCCTGGGACTTTTATTTATTTCACTGAGACTTGTCAATGGTAATTAGCAGGATTACAGGAAAAATTTTTTAAATGGTTAAGCTAGCTTAAAAACTGAACCTCAAAAAAAAAAAAAAAAAAAAACTGAACCTCGAGGGATGCCTTGGTGGCTCTGCGGTTGAGCATCTGCCTTTGGCCCAGGGCATGATCCTGGAGTCCTGGGATCGAGTTCCACAGCGGGCTCCCTGCATGGAGCCTGCTTCTCCCTCTACCTGTGTCTCTGCCTCTCTCTCTCTCTGTGTCTCTCATGAATAAATAAATAAATCTTAAAAAAAAAAACCTGAACCTTGGGGTGTCTGGGTGGCTCAGTCAGTTAGTTAAGCATCAGACTCTTGATTTCAGCTCAGGTCATGATCTCAAGGTGATGGGATCCAGCCCTGAGTTGGGCTCCCACTCGGTGTGGAGTCTGTTCCAGGTTCTCTCTTCCTCTGTCCCCCTTTACCTCTAAAATAAATAAATAAATAAATAAATAAGATCTTTAAAAAAATTGAGCCTCAAAAAAAATTGAACCTCTGGGTCATGATTAAATGAATTAAATTATCTGGATCATATTCTTGCAAAAAAAATTCATTTTTTATAATTTTATTTTGTTATTTATTTAAAGATTTTACTTATTTATTTTAGAGAGAGAGGGCAAGCATGAGTGGGGGGAAGGACAGAGGGAGAGGCAGAGAATTGCAAGTAGATTCCCTTCTGAGCGAGAAGCCCCATATGGGGCTTGATCCCATGATCCTGAGGTCATGACCTGAGCTGAAACCAAGAGTTGGACACTTAAGTGACTGAGCCACCCAGGTGCCCCTATTATTTATTTATTTTTAGTAAATCTTATCCTGAACATGAGATTTGAACACACAACTCTGAGATTCAGAGTTGCACACTGTACAGGATGGAGCCAGGCAGGTACCCCCTAAAGTACAGAACTTTAAAAAGTGATGTTAGTGATTTTGACATTGCACTTCAGCATGACCTCCATCTTTATCACTGGATCCTCTGCAGCACCCAACAGTCATGTTCTTTACCAGATTGCAGTTTTCTTTTCTTTTTTTTTTAAGACTTTATTTATTTATTATTCATGAGAGACAGAGAGACAGAGACAAAGGGAGAAGCAGGCTCCCCGCTCAGATGCGGGACCTGATCCCAGGACCCTGGGATCACAACCAGGGTCACAATTGATCACAACTGATCACAACCAATTAGCCAAAGGCAGATGCTTAGGCGCTCAGCCATCCAGGCATCCCAGATTGCAGTTTTCTTAATTTCTCCATTTACTTGACATCATGGTGATTCAAATTAGTATAGACTGACAGGATTAAGGCCTCCACAAATAAAATTACATTTGGCTTTGAAGAAACAAGAGTATAGGGAAATAAACTTTTTAATCATCCTAAAAAAATGGCTCACAAGACTAGTCTTGCAAAGAAGTATAAGACTTGATACAAAAGATAATGCTTCTTTTTTTTTTTTTTTTTTTTTTTATTTATGATAGTCACAGAGAGAGAGAGGGAGGCAGAGACACAGGCAGAGGGAGAAGCAAAGCAGGCTCCATGCACCGGGAGCCCAACGTGGGATTCGATCCCGGGTCTCCAGGATCGCGCCCTGGGCCAAAGGCAGGCGCCAAACCACTGCACCACCCAGGGATCCCAAGATAATGCTTCTTTTATTTTATCTTATTTTCTTAAGACAATGCTTCTTTAAAAAAATATGTTATTTATTTGAGAGAAAGAACACTAGCAGGGGGAGCAGCAGGCAGAGGCAGAAGAAGAAGCAGGCTGAGCAGGGAACCTGATGCAGCCTGTTGAGCAGGGAACCTGATGCAGGGCTTGATCCCAGGACCCTGAGATCATGAGCTGAGCTAAAGGTAGATGCTTAACTGACTGAGCCACCCAAGCAGCCCCATAATGCTCCTTTTAAAAGAAGTGTATAATTCACACAAAAACTTGTACATGAATGTTCACAGCAACATTATTCATAACAGCCAAAATGTGGAAATGACCAAAATGTCCATCACAAGGTGAATGGGTACAGAAAGTATGAGATATCCATACCACGGATTATTCAACAATAAAAAGAATTGAAGTATGGATATACATGCTATAATAGAGATGAGCTTTGAAAAAACTCTACCAAGTAAAAGAAGCCAAATACACAAGGTCACACATCATATGATTCTATTTATATGAAATGACTGACCTAAGCAAATCTATAGAGATGGCAAGTTGATTAGTGGTTGACAGGGGCTTTCAGGGGGGTGATTGGGAGAAAATGGGGAATGCCTAGTAATGGATGCAGAGTTTCTGTTTGGGGTGAGGAAACTGTTCTAAAATTGTTTGTGGCACGTTGCAAACTTATAGAAAAGCCCTGAATTGTACATTTTAAATGGATTCATTGTATAGAATGAAAGTTATGTGTCAATAAAGCTGTTATATTAAAAAAACTATATAGGGTGCCTTAGTGGGTCTGTTTGTTGAGCACCTGACTCCTGATTTTGGCTCAGGTCCTGATCTCCAGGTCCTGGAATGGAGCTTGGGTTGGGGTCTGCACTCAGCAAGCTTCCTTAAGCTTGCTCTCCCTTTCCCTACCCTTCCACATGTGTGCACTTTCTCTCAAAAAGAAGGTGTATAAGTATGTGTGTGTATAAACTTTTGAAAAATTGAGTCGTTTCAGGATGGCTAGGGCAGCAGCCTGAAGAATTCTATTTCCTTAATTCTAATTTATATATGAGGATTTTGTGAATTGAGTTTTCTAAAAAGCAGAACTCACAAGATACATTTGAACAGATGAGTAAAAAAAGAATCAGAATTCCAGAAATAAGCACATGTATATAAGTAGATTTTGTATATGGTGGATACTTTTAAAATGATTATTCCACAAATGATATGAGATCTAGCTAGCCATTAAAAAAAACAAAACAAAAACCAACCTTGCATTCCTACCATATTCCTTACCACCAAAACAAACTGAACTTGATAAAATATGTCCATGTAGGAAAGAAAAGTACAAGGAGAAGCATATAGGTGATGTTTTCATGATCTTGGCGATGAGGAGGATCTTCCTAAATCAAAGCCAGAAGTCATTAAAAAAAGAGAGAAAGAGAGACATAGATTTGACTGTATTTTTTAAAAGTGCAAAAAACTTGCAGAGCAAACATTCTTCCTCCCTCCTCTTCCTTATGTATCCACCCGACCCAAATTTGATGGATCCTTCAGGATAAAGCTAAAAGGCCTTCCCCTGTGACATCTTTCCCATCCACTTCTGCACTTTCTGCACCTATGACCATTTCTTCCTTTCCTGAACTTCTCTTGAACTTGGCAAAAAATACATGAATGGAAAAAGGAGGTGGATGGATTCTGTTTTACCTGCCAGCTCCAGACCCACAGCAGTGATTCTCAGAGCCCCATGTTAGAATTCCTACCTGCATCTGACCTCAGTGGGACTGTTGTGATGGATTATTGCTGTCTGTCCAGTGCGTGGGAAACATTTAGTATGCGTCTCCCCTGACTTTGGCCATCCCATTATAAGCACTCAAAGCCCTGAAATGAGTGGCTTCCAGATGCACATAGTTCCCAGGAACAGAAAGTATCCCCAAAGTGACCTCTAGTTTATGGTGTGGGAGAAGGAGAGTGGCAGGGAGGGGATGCAATGGAAAAAGTTCCTTCTTTTCTTCTTTAAACAAAGCATATTTACCTCCAAGTTGTACTCATTGTACATGGGCTTTATACATGGGCAGAAAACAGAAGAATTTTTTAAAATAGAGAAAGCTGCCCATGGAGTAAGAATTAAATACATATTTACTGAGTGATTGCATGAATAAAATGAAAGAAGTGAGAACACCTCTAACATGACAAGATGTTCCACGGAGCTCAAGTATCACACGCACCTGGTTCAAAGCTAGTAAGCACATCTTTGTATTAAGACAAACTCGGGGTCAACTTGGGAGATCCTCCCACAGACAGTCTCCCTGTCTCCCCTTCTCGTCAATTCTGCTGGCTGATTGAAGCTCCTCCTGACTCATTCACATACCCTGCACCCCCGCCCCCATAGCAGGCATGAACCCAGCCTCAGAGCAGCTTTTGCAGCCATCCCCATCTCCTGTCAGCATACAAGGAGTTACCCACAGAAAACCCTGGCCAGGAAGGCTCCCTGGGTCTCTGTGGCTGGAAAATCTGTGTCACCAGAGGTATCACCAGATAATTCAGCCCTTCCGCTCCCTGGATTTTGAAGATTCAGGGAACACATGCAAAAGTATGGGACAGTTCCTGGTATTTGCAGTTACACAGTACTTTTTTTTTTTTTTAAATTTATGATAGAGAGAGAGAGAGGCAGAAACATAGGCAGAGGGAGAAGGAGGCTCCATGCACCGGGAGCCCGATATGGATGGAATTCGATCCCAGGTCTCCAGGATCGCGCCCTGGGCCAAAGGCAGGCACCAAACCGCTGCGCCACCCAGGGATCCGTTACACAGTACTTTTACATGCATTGTCCCATTTAGCTGGTCTTCAGGAGGTAAGAAACTAGACTTTTTTGCTTGAAATCAGTCTGCCTCAGAAGAGCGATTGTTGCCAAAGATCCTATGTAAGATCTTTCTTTCTTTTTTTTTTCCTTCTGACAGTTGGCACTTCTCTCCCCTCCCCAAGAAGGAAATATAGTCTCCAGGTGGGAGGAAAGCTTATCCTTAGGCAGCTGCCAGGTTGGGAAGGAAGGGCTATGCCCCAGGCAGTGATGTCTGTTTTGGAAGGGAGAGGGAGTGACATTTTTAGGCTGTAAGTCTCTTCTGGGAGAGCTGGAGACAGATCTATTTTTGAATGTGTTCTGTGCCACCCACAAAACACTCGAAAGGTAACCAAGAACCTGGTGGGTTTCCTGTGGGGAAAGTTGTGAAAGGCCAAGAGCTCCATCCAGCATGTTCTGAGTCGTGAAGTTTGACTTCATCAACTGGTTGCAGAGAGAGCACTATACTCTCCTCCCCTTTCTTTTGCCATAGTCTGGTTGCATGATGACAGCGCGTTGGGGATGGCACAGATCCTCAAATTACAAAAGGTTGGGCCACGAGCTTTCAGAGTAGGAGGCCAAGGTGATGTGTATTAACTAAGAGTGGTAGATTGTATGGTTCACGGATGGAAGAAACCTTATGTTCCATATCAGCTTTGCCACCTCCTGGCTGTGTGATCATAGGCATGTGACTTAACCTCTCTGAGCTCAGTTTCCTCATCCATAAAATGGAGGATCAAACCAAATGATTTCAAAAACCCCTTTAGCTCTCATCTTCAATGACACACAAATACACACAGGCAAATCACACAAATGATTTCAAAAACCCCTTTAGCTCTCATCTTCAATGACACACAAATACACACAGGCAAGATAATTATCTTCATGCAACTTTTTCCCTCTTCCAGAGAATAAAGTACATTCTGCCTCATGTATTTCTTATGAACAGTAGAAAAGATTTAAAAATGTATATTGTTTGACATAGTCCCTAGCATAAAATAAGTGCCCAGTACGTGTGAGTAATTAGTGTTCTTAGTTAAGGGCAGTAATATCAGATGCACCTTGTTTTTAGGGCAGTGAACAATTAAAAAATGCATCTTTCGATTTTTAAGGTGAGGAACATCTGTGGCAATTTAAGCCGCTCTTCTGGATGACCTGTAGGCCTGTGTATTGGGCATGTTTACTTACAGAGTGACACTGGCTTAACAGGTAAAGAAAAGACCAGGCTAGAGGATGTTTGGTGTTTCAAGAGCGAAGAACACAACTTCCATTCAGCCCCTGAGCCGGTGGCCAATTACTATTTAAAATTGAACTCGGTTTTGTCACAATCAGCTCTGGAAAGGCTGCGTTCCAGGTGCCATCCCACCTTGTACCATTACTCTCTCACAGCATGGCTGACTCCAGGGGATGCATTTGGCAGAGGCAGGCTTGTCTTTGCTCTATCTGGGGGCTTCAGTGGCTGAAGATGTGAGTGGAGGAGAGTCCCACACAGGGATAGCGTTAGAGGAGCTCCTGAATAATTTGGCCAGGATTTCAACACTGCTTTAAAACTAAGGTATGATTTCCTGGTCCTCATGTAATCTTATTTAGAACTAGAGAGTCTCCCTTTGCCTAAGGCCTGCTCTAAGTCACCCAGGCAGAGTTCCCTGGAGACCTGTAGGCAACCAGCCTGCATGCCCACATCAGCTTCTTGGGGAGCCGGGGCGGGGGAGGTAGGGGGGCAGGGGCGGGGGCTCAGGGCTCGTCTTTAGTGTCATAATTAGCGCAAGCTGTTTCTCCCCTGACACACTGCAGGCAGTGCACATCTCTTAGGTTTAGTATTTCCCTGGTGCCATCCTGTTTCTTACAATACTCCCCGAACACAGGGAGATTACCCACTCGGGAAATGTGAGAAACCCTTTTATTTTATTTTACCTGATGTGGGACTTGATCCTGGATCCCAGGATCATGCCCTGAGCCAAAGGCAGACGCTCAACCACTGAGCCATCCAGGAATCCCTTTTCTTTTAAGGATTTTATTTATGGGCAGCACCAGTGGCTCAGTGGTTTGGTGCCACCTTCAGCCTGGGGCGTGATCCTGGAGACCTGGGATCAAGTCCCATGTCGGGCTCCCTGCATGGAGCCTGCTTCTCCCTCAGCCTGCCTCTCTCTCTCTCTCTCTCTCTCTCTCTCTCTCTGTGTGTCTCATGAATAAATAAATAAAATCTTAAAAGAAAAAGATTTTATTCATGAGAGACACACAGAGAGAGGCAGAGACACAGGCAGAGGGAGAAGCAAGCTCCCTGCGGGGAGCCTGATGTGGGACTGATCCCAGGACCCTAGGATGGTGACCCAAGCTGAAGCAGATGCTCAACCGCTGAGCCACCCAGGTGCCCCAAGAAACCCTTTTCTTATCTTGGAATCAGCCTGAGGGGCAGAGGGTTAAGCGTTTTCTCTACTGACCTTGCTCTTGTATTCAAGGCACTTGGTTAAGAAAATTGGTTGGCTCACTGGGTCCAAAGATAAGAATCAGATGTTTGATTTCCTTGTGGACCCTCCGCTGTTCTTCATTCCTCATTCCTTTGCCACCCACAACACCCCTAAATATATTGTGAACCATTTATCAGGGGTGGGAACCCTTAAATATTTTATGGCGATGCCTCCTGTGATTGCATAGGTTGTATATTGCCCAAATCAGGTGATGCGTGTCACTTGCCTAGACCAAAATGGCCTGGCTATCCCTCGACTGTGTCAATGCACAATTTACACAATCAAGTGTGGCAGTCAATACATGGTAGACCCACGGTGCAGTATCTCTCCTGGCAGGGGGGATTCCCCCAAAACTTAAAGCATGTACTCTATTTAGGACAGAGGGGTCAGTCCAGCATCTTTATAATTAAGTGTTACTGAGGATTCTTAGAATAAATTTCTCTATTGTTCTTGGTATCCTGTTTTATTTAGCTCAGGTTCCCTATCAGTTGTATAACCAATCAGGTCTCCACTTTATTGGATGCCAAATTTTTGGTGCCCTTGTAACATGTATGACTTCATTTTTGTGTTAAACTCATTCCTGATTTTAATCCTACAAAGGTCTATTATATGCCAGGCTCTGTTCATATGGAGATAATAGTGAACAAGAAGGCAAGGTCTATTTCTGATGCTATTTTTGTTTTGCCTTTTTTTTCTCATCTTCCTTTAATCTATGATTTCTTTGCTATCCTGCAATCATTTAAATCCATTTTGGATTTAGTCAGTGTATAAAATAAGTACTATAAATGTATTTGTATAGTACATGTGTATAAACAGTAAATCACTTAACTCTCTGAAGCAAAACTGACATCAATGAAGGAAGAAATAGACAATTCTACACTTACAGGTGGGAGACTTCAACAATCCACTTTCAATAATGGTTAGAACTAGCCAGAAGATCAACAAGGAAATAGAAGACTTGAATGATGTTTCCCAATCACAATGAAATGAAATTAGCAATCAATGACAGAAAGAAATTTGGGGAATGCATAGATAAGTCACAATTACACCAAACAGTGCTATCTAACCAATGGGTCTAAGAAATCACAAGTGAAATTAATAAATAATTGGAAATGAATAAAAATAAAAGTAAAGACATAACATACCAAATCTTACGATATGTTAAATACCCACTCTTGGCATTTCTTAATTTCGTTTTGAAGAATAAATGAGGAACTATTCTTTTGCAGTTTCATGTTTTAGGCAGAAAGCCACAGCAAATTGCCCATACTGATGCTCAACTAATATTTGTTGCATTGCAGGGGCAAGAAGAAAAGCCAAAGAATCAGGAATCCCATGATGGATCCCTAACTGACTAACACTTTTCCTCTGACTTACTTTTTTGCAGAAGCCATTTGTATTTAAAGATCTTTTATAAATTCCTATCCTCTTCTCTCTTTCCCTTCCCTCTCTATTAGGCCTTCTGCATTACTGCGTGGTTTAAAATTCATCCTCAAGCTCTTAGTATATAAACTTCTTTTGTCCTGCTAGGAAGCTAGGGGTGTGCAAACTACTACCCGGGGTCCAGCTTGCTACCTGTTTTTGTATGATCTGGGAATTAACCATAATTTTTACATTCTTATATAGTTGAAAAAAATCAAAAGAAACATAATATTTTATGACATGTGAAAATAAGAAATTCAAATTTCAGTGTCCATAAGTAAAGTGCTGTTGGAACACAGCCATGCCAATTTGCTCAATATTGTCTATGGCTGTGTTGATGATACAATGGCAAAGTAACGTAGTTGTGACAGAAAACGTGTGGCACACAAAAGTTGCTGACCTGTTCTAAGCTTTTGTGTAAGCATACTCATGACTTGGTGTGCCTTCCCCTCCTCGCATCATGGCTAGACTTTTTTTTTTTTTTTTTAAAGATTGTATTTATTTATTCATGAGAGATACAGAGAGAGAGGTAGAGACACAGGCAGAGAGAGAAGCAGACTCCCTGTGGGGAGCCTGATGCAGGACTCTATCCCAGGACCTTGGGATCCCACCCTGAGCCAAAGGCAGATGCTAAACTGCTGAGCCACCCAGGCATCCCACAAAGCCTTTTTCTCATTCAAAACCCTTTCTCTTCAATCCTTACCTGATAATCACACATGATCACATAATTCTCTTCACCATCTCTAGTTAACATAGCCCAAGAAAGCTGTAAGTAACTTGCCATTTTTATATTAAAAAAAAAATGGCTTGAAAATGTGTTCCCTATCTTTCCTATTTCACTGCAAGGACTCCAAGGATGAGACTGGTTCTTCTATGTCTTGTACTCTCCTCTACATACGGAGCAGGCCTCTACTTCTGTTATCAGACAGATTGAAGTTTGCATTCCGGTTTTACCATAACTAGCTGAGCAGGTGATGTCTATCTCCTGAATCTCTTTACCAGCAGATTGGGTTTGTTATGAGGATTAAGGAGGAGATCTCTGGAGGAGTCAAAGAACTGGAAGGTGCTCACAAACAGTAGTAATTGTCAGTGGATAATTTCCTTATTTGTAATATGAAGATAATACCTTTGTCTTTAAAGAAACTCATAGTAATGTAATGAGAACTAAAAGAAGGAATAAGTAAGTGGAAATGAAGACTCATGAGTTCAGTTGGAGCCCTTATAAAGACTAGCTGGAGACATTCAAGGCCTGAAATTAGATATTAGACCAATGATGCTTTGTTTAAAGTTTTACAAACCCTTCTCTGTTACTTATTGAGCTCAGTACTGCCTAGGACAGGCCTCAGGTGGATGTGAAAGACAGAAGACCACATCTCTTCTGGAGGAGATTTTTATCTAAATCTGGGAGGGTGGGGGTTCCGGTAGAGAAACAGACGTGAGGTATGTTCTTACTTGTCCATAATATTTCTCTTCTCTCTCAGGATGGATGATTCAGAGTCAGCAATTCACATAAAAAAATATTGCACATGGAAAATATTACTGCCATTCTGTGGGGAAATAGTTTCTAAGTGCAGCAATCTGAAATTAATAACTTTCTCTGTGGAAACTCTCTGACAACATCTCCAGATGAAGCCAAAGAGTGCAATTTTTATAGCCTTGGATTATCTTTTCTGTCTGCTTGGTTTGCAGCAGGCACGGATCCATGAGTCAGAAATTCAGTTTTCCCCTTCACTGTACAGTTTGCTTGCCAACTGGAGACCTTATACAGCACTGACTCAGTTTCTCAACTTCCCAATTTACCCATCCATTGAATCAACACAAATCATCTCCATTTACTTATTAAAGGCTGTAGGGGGAACTCAGAGGGAAAAAAAAGACCAAGACTTCACTGTTAACACAAGACATTTTGGTTCGGGGTACCAGCAAAAGGATTAGGAAAGGGAGATTGGAAGCTGGACTTTTTTTTTTTCTTTTAAGAGAAAATATTTCGGTGAGAAAGCCCAGTATTTATATTATGTTCATACGCAGGGAGTGTATCGCTGTTGAGGGAGAAAATAATTTAGGAAAGAAGTAGATGGGCAGGGTAGCAACATCTTTTCCACAAACGTCACCACGCTGTAGACATGCGTAAAGATGGCAGCTGTTGCACCAATAGCCATATGCGGCAGCACAGACATCTTTTTTATTCCTTCTTACGTGTAAATTTAGATAATCTGGGCGAAGAAATCTGGATTTCTACTTTCTGTTGGTGAGATTTTAAAGCATTTCAAATGAAACACTTTTTTCCTTATGTAAGACCATGAAGTAGGACATTTTGTATAGAATGATTCACTGTACCTTATTACACCTAAAAGTTGTTTCTCTGAATTAAAAACAGCTATGAGACAGAGTAAGGAGTGTACCACTTTGAGATTCGCAGACTGGCATCTTGCTGGATTTACTCACTCCCCCAAAGTGTAAATATGAGAGGTTAACACTTGGATATTGGGACAGACATGTAGGAGATTGGAAACCGGTAGAGATCTTAAAGTGAGGAAGATAAAGATCTAGAATCTTTATGGATTACAATTGGCTCGTACATGTAGAAACCTCAGGGTAGTTTCAAAACACAGCTCTGTTCAAAAATATGTAGTCACCTAAGCTTGAAAATTAGAAGCTAAAACAATAATCATACTAATGCCAACCCTAGGACTATTCACCCGGAAAGGCAATCAAGAAGAAAGAGGAATTGCAACAAGCTTCAAAAACCCAGGTTTTTCTGGGTTGGACATGTGGGTAGAAGCAATTCCAGGTGGCTGGGTATGACAGAAGGAAACAGCAGACCTCACATGCCTGCTATATAGCTATGCTGTGCTGGATGCTGCGGGAGATATAAAAATATTTAAGAGAGACATACTTTCCTCTTCACAGAGTTTATAATTTAGTTGCACGATAATAGTTAACAATGCTGGTTTCATTGGTTTACATTCCAGGTTTCCCCTCCCTAGCTCTGTGTTCTTGGGCAAGATATTTAATTTCTTCAAGCTTAATTTCCTCTTTTGGGAAACATTGGTTATTGTATCTCCCCTTGGGCAGTCCTGCCTGCCTCCTTCCAGTCCTTCCGCAAAGCAACCTGTGGCTCCCTCACAGCCTTTGCACGTGTTCTCAGCTCTCAGCAGGGCTGAATCTTTGGAGTCTGGCCTTCCATGTCACCTCCTCAGAGAGCTTTTGGTTCAGAAAAGTATCATGTCCTGGCTCCTAGGTGGCTCGGTGGGTTAAGAGCCCAACTCCTGATTTCAGCTGCGATCTTGATCTCAGGGTTGTGAGTTCAAGGCGAGTTGGGCTCCAGGCCGGGTGGATTTACTCACATGCATACATGCATACATACATGGAAAGAACATGTCTTATCCACAGATGAGGCTGTTAAAGTACTAAAGGGCTGCATAAAAAGGAGAATGCTATTATCATCATCCATCCTAAGTAGTACTTGTTTGAAATCTTTACTAAAGGAGTTCTGGAGGGTGTAGTGTCAGGAAACTTTTCTGTAATGGGCCAGAGAGTAAGTATTTTAGGGATTGCTGGCCGTACCCAACATGGGAACGGCTGTGTTCCAGTAAAACTTAATTTATGGACACTGAAACATGAATTTCTTCTACTTTCCACCGCCACCGGACCGGATTTGGCAGTCCCCTGACCTAGGAAGATGGCAGGCAAGCCGGGACTTGGAAGAGAACCGAGCGGGCGCAGCGGGTCCCAGGGAGCCCGGGTCGCGGCCGTGCCGGGGTGTCAGCCTCCCCGGGCGCCGACGGCCTCCTCCGCCGGGCCGCGGCCCCCACGTCGGGGTGTGCGGAGGGCTAGAGGAGAGCGCTCGGGGAAGGCGCGGGGCCCGCACGGGCCGCAGCTCAGCGGGCAATCGTCCGCGGCGGCCCCGCCTCGGCGGCCTCGGCCCCGCCGCCACCCGGCCCCCGGGCGCGGGAGGCCGGCCGGACCCCACCCCGGGCGGCGGCTCGGCGGGGCGAGGCCGGGCCCGGGCGCGCGGCGGGGGCGGGGCGGGGCGGCGGCGCAGCGTCGTCGGCGGCGTCCCCGCCTCCTCCCCAGGGGCCGCGTTGGAGCCTCGGCGGCGGCGGCGCTCACAACCCGAGGAGGGCGGCTTGCCTGGAAGCGGCGGCGGCCACCGAGACCCACGCGAGGCGCGTCCCCTCGGCCTCCCCGCGCTCCCAGGCCGCAGCGCCCGCGCCCCTAGAGCTCGCTCGCTCGCCCGCCCGCCTTCCTCCTCTGCGGCCGGCTGCGCCATGGCGTTGGCGTTGGCGGCGCTGGCGGCGGTGGAGCCGGCCTGCGGCAGCCGGTACCAGCAGGTGAGCAGCGCCGAGTCCGGCCCGGCCCCCGGCCCCCGGCCCCCGCCCCCCTGCCCGCCGGCCACTTCTGGCGTCTCCGGCCCGGCCTGTGGCCGACGCGACGCCGCGGCTTGGCAGGCCTGGGCGGGCCGGGCGGGCCGCGGGCTCGGAGTCGAGGCCGCCGCGGGCCCGGCCCGGCCCGGCCCGGCCCTCCGCGACCCGGGGCGGCACCCGGGCGGCGGAAAACCTCTGGCCCGCGGCGTCGCCCCGCAGTTCCCGCGGCGGGCGGGCCGCCGAGTCGGAACCCGCGACCCTCGGGGCGGCGCCCGCGCGGGGGCATGCAGTTTCCCTTTCTGCACCTCTGGTTTGATGTCATGGGAAAGAAAAGAAAGAAGGCGATGAAGCAAGCGTGAGATGGAAAAGGAAACTGGGTGGAGAGAAAAGATTAAAATCGCTGCCACTGCGGCCGACAGCTCCCCGTGACGAGATGCGATTGCTCGGGGGTTTCAGAGCCTAGTCTGTTTGTCGGAACCCCTCCCCCCTCCCCCCTCCCCCCTCCCCCTTCCCCCGCGCCTCTGTTTTAAGACAAAAGTCAAAAATGAGACGAGAGGCAAGTCTGCAGTTTGCAGTAGGTCTGGGAAAGGCGCTGTTTCGCTGGGGCAGTGCCCCGGAATGTCGTGAGCTCGCTGAAGGCTGCAGGGCGTGTGTCTGGGTGTGTGTTTTAAAAGCTTGGAAATGACGTTTAAGGAGATTTAATAGCATGGCTGGGGAGGAAATGTATAGGGATTGATTGGAGTATTATCCCGGTTATAATTTATAAATTGAGGCCCTAGGGAAAAGAGCTGCTTGTTCTACTAGCTGGGTTCCCCTCGGAAATTCAGAGACCATCTGCAGGATTTTTAGTGCTATTTAACCTAACACATCTTAATTGTGGGAATTAAGCCAGGTGGGAACTGGTGTTGATTGGAACCGCTGATAACTGCTTGCGTTTTGTCCTATCAGATGTTTCTTGGTATAATTTGCATACAAATATCAGTTGTGCTTTTATGAAATTAGATGCCCTATCATTGATGATCTACAGCTTTGTATTTCAGAAATAACGAAAACCAGTCTGATTAAAACATCTAGATTAACTCAGTGCAGCCAGTTACCAGTTTGTTTTGCTGTCATCAGCCCTGTGTAGTAATTTCCTCCCTCCTCCAGCCGGACTTCTGAAATGACTGGTTAAGAATTTAGCTTCTTGGTTTCATAAACATGCCCAGACCGTGGCAATGCAGTCTAGTCCTCAGATCTCTCACAGCCTGTGGTCTGGCACATGCTTTTTTTTTTTTTTTTTTTTTTGTATGACCTTGGGTGAGGCGCTGGGTTTCTCCCTGCTTTAATAAAATACAAATGACAGGTGTCACTTAACTGTCACCAGAGTGTTCAAAAATCACTTGTACCCCACACTGTGATCTAATTCATTCTTTTCATCCTGTTTTGTAAAAGGCAAACAAGGAAAAAGCTGTGGCTTTTCTTTGTACTGCCATCTTCTTGAGCTATTAGGTAATGCTGACATATTGCTGGAATACAAAAAATTTGGTGGAGTATCAAAACTATGTATTCCTTGGTGTAATATTTATATTTAACAGCTTTAAATATGCAGAATTGAGGTGTGTCAGGGACAGGTCATCTTTATTTTATTTTTGAAAATCATTATGTTGAAGAAATAACCTCCAAAAAACAGCATGAAAAAAATAATCTTCCTAGAAAAATTGCAAAATATGAAAGCTGCCCCCCCCCAAAAAAAACCCACAGTAAAAATTTATCACCCATAGGTAACCAAAATTAATATTTTGATGTGTATCTTTGTGGACTTATAGGTATGTAAATATACGTAAGTGTAAATCAGTATACATGTGTACAGATAAGGAAAGCTAATATTGACTGAGCATTTACTATGTGCCAATCACGGTACTGAGGGCTTTACATCCATTATTTCCCTACTCCTCATGAAACTCCCACGAGGCAAGGTTTGGTATTATTGTATAGATGACAAAGTCAAGACTCCAAGAGGCTCATTAAGCCTCTTGCTCAAGGTCACAGCCTCTAAGTAGTGATTACAAGGATAAATACTCACCTACTTAAAACACAGGCTCATGTTCCAAATATAGGCATGTGCATTAGCATATATATAGGTGCATATACATTTTCTCATGTATCCATGGATATATATACAGGCACATCTTTGTACACATGTACCATTCCACGAGCCCCCTGGTTTTCCTTGTACACATTTTGTGCATATGTGCCCATGTATACATTTATACATCCACTGTGCTCATGTGTGTCATGTTCTCAGACACGTACATTCACAAATTTGCATGTACATGTATTTGTTCACATGTATGTACAGAGGCATATAGATGTATAAAATAGGGTAGTATTTTCATGCCTGCATTGCATGTAACTGGTTGTACATAGTTCAAGTCAGTTGCCTATTGTTGGCCACTAAGTGTGTTAATAATTTTTTTATTCACTGAAGTTTCTTTTGTGTACATCTATATCTCTTTTCCTGAGTATAAATTTTTAGATGTGGAAATGCTTGGTCAGAGAGTATATACATACATATTTAAAAGGCTTTTGCATTATAGAATGTTGATGAATTGTTCAGGCAACTTGATAGGAGCTTGATACTCTAGTCACAAAAGGCAGTTCTGACTTCTCCTTGATCTGGTTCATCAAATAGAGCTGGTTCTCTAGTAAAGTAAATGCAGTGGAAGACTGTGTGATTCATTACTAAATGCAGACACAGTTTTGCCTTTATGATTTCTTTTATTGGTAGTGCACTACGCACAACTTGAATTTAGCATTGTGACAGACTGCACAGAAAGCCTGGGCTCATAGGTTCCTGTGGCTTTATTTTTTCTCCTTTTTTGCAGCTGAGATTTTTATATTCAGATATTCAGAAGCACTGTTTCAGAAAGGTGTGTGTGTAGGTAGGCCCCGTGTTGAGAAATCTGTAATACGTCACCGTCTCTCCAGACATTTATTCCTGTTCAACCGTTCCAAGCCCTCTTTGCCTAACTGGAATATGCCTTTGCCTATTTTATGAATTTTGCCAAATACTTCCTGAAATGTTTTGAGATCTTTGGATTTGAATCTAATCTAAGGAGGCCACGATGACACTGCCATATAGGCTTTAAAATAGACTAGGATGTTTTGTTTTAGGCTTACTGCTTGCTGAAGAAGTTGCCCACTTGTAAGCATCATTAATAAGTTTGTAATGTAGTCTGATGACCTTGTAGAGCTGCGCTGGGAATGCTACCTTTTTAGATAAATTCTCAGGATTGTGGAGGAAGGTTTTCATAGATCAGGGAAAGAATTTCTTTTCTGCCAGGCCAAACCATATTTATGCAGAAGTGTTAGATCACGATCCTGGAGGAAGGAGTGAAAAAGCACCCATGTGGTTTCATCTTTTTAGTTTGAAAAGTTGTAATTATATCTAGGAATGCCCCTTAGAGTGTTATGTCAAGATTTTGAGATTATTTTGCTGTATTTGTGGCCTATTCCAATGATCAAAGAAGACTTTTCCAAAAATATTGAGATGAGTAGAATTGTTTTTTTTAAACTTTAAAAAATTGTCATAAAAGTATATATAAAATTTACCATTTTGGCCATTTTTAAGTGTACAGTTCATTGGCATTAAATACATTCACATTATTGGGCAGCCCTCACCACCACCCATTTTCAGAACTGTTTCACCTTCCCCCGCTGAAACTCCATACCCATTAATCAATAACTCCCCTTTTTCCCTTTCCCAGCCCCCATAGCCATCATTCTATTTTCTATGAACTTAATTACTCTACCTCAGATAAATGAAATTATATGGTATTTGTCCTTTTGTGACTGGCTTATTTCACTTAGCTTCATATCCTCCAGGTTTACCCATGTTGTACCACCTGTCAGAATTTCCTCCCATTTTAAGGATGACTGGTACTATATGCATGTAGCATATTTTGTTTACCCTTTCATCCATTGGTGCACAGTTGCAGTGGTTCTGCCTTTTGGCCATTGTAAATAATGCTGCTGTGAATATAGGTATACAGGTGTTCTTTTGAGGCTCAGCTTTCAGTCCTTTTGGGTTATATGCTCAAGTAAAATTACTGGTTCAATGGTAATGCTATTTTTAAATTCTTTATTTAAAAAATACAGTTTTCTGTAGTACAGACACCATTTTACATTCCTACCAGCAGTGCATCAGAGTTCCAATTTTTTTTTTCTTTTAAGGATTTTATTTATTTATTCATGAGAGACACACAGAGAGGGAGAGACACAGGCAGAGGGAGAAGCAGGTTCCATGCAGGGAGCCGGACAGGGACTCGATCCCCGGTCTCCAGGATCACACACTGGGCTGAAGGCGGAGCTAAACCGCTGAGCCACCCGGGGTGCCCCAGAGTTCCAATTTTTTTGGGTGGGAGTGGAAGGGTTTCCAATTTTAAATATCTTCATCAACCCTTTTTATTTTTTAAAGATTTTATTTACGAGACAGAGAGAGAGACAGAGACATAGGCAGAGGGAGAAGCAGGCTCCATGCAGGGAGCCTGATATGGGACTCGATCCCGGGTCTCCAAGACCAGGCCCTGGGCTGAAGGCGGCGCGAAACCGCTGAGCCACCAGGGCTGCCCTTTTGATAAAGCCATCCTAATGGTCATGAAGTCTTTCAGTATAGTTTTGATTTACATTTCCCTAATGATTAGTGATACTGAGAATTTTTTTATGTGCTTATTGGCAGTTTGTGTATCTTCTTTGGAGAAATGCATGTTCAAGTCCTTTACCCATTTTTGAATTGGGCTGTTTGCTTTTTTTTTGAGTTGTAGGAGTAGAGTCATTTCTTTTTTTCTTTTTTTTCCCCCCTTTTTAAACAGATTTTATTTATTTATTTGAGAGAGAATGATCACGAACAAGGGTAAGGGCAGAGGGAGAGGCAGACTCCCCACTGAGTGGCTCAATCCGAGGACCCTCGGATAACCACCTGAGCCAAGGGCAGACACTTAAATGGACTGAGCCTCCTGGGCGCCAAGTAGAGTCATTTCTTAATAACGTTTATTTACATTTCAACTTTTTACTATGAAAATTCCACACGTATACTAAAACATGGTGTAATAAATCTAATGCAGTCATCACCCAGCTCCCGCAGTCATCAACAAATGGGTAATGTTTCATTTATACTCCCCACCATTATTTTGAGACAAAACCTAGAAATCATGTCATTATAGTCATAAATATTTTTGTGTGTGACTCTAATAAAAGATGTAAGCAGTTAGTATCACATGAAAAATAAATTATGAGAGCTCTTTTGTAATCTATTAAGAATAGAGAAACAAAAAAAAAAAAGAATAGAGAAACAGGATTTGTGAGTGTCAGGAGCTGTAGATCTACAACTGTGATTCGTATGTGACTCCCTCTTGGTAAGCAGTGAGTGTTTTTTTTGTAGCAGTGATGGATTCTTGAATCTTGCTGACCCATTCTTAATTTTCTTGCCTTTACCTGCTGGTGACCACTTGTTAGGGGAGATTTAATTGGTTTTATCATTCTCTCTTTGCACTGGAAGCAGGGCAGAACTCCTTCGTGTGGGTAGGGACTAAGGCCCAGCTGAGGAAATCCTGGCATCATCTCAGCTGATACCACCCGCTGGTTTGCCTGCACATGACTTCAGATTACTTTATGCTAGACACAGATGGTATCAAATTACTTTACATAAAATTATATTATAAAATAAATCCTATATGAGAGTGAATTTGTACTCTTATTAATAAAAAAGGGAAGGCTTAAAAAAAAAGGGAAGACCTGAAGAGGTTCAAGTGCTTGTGATTTATCTGTTCTCGGGGCTTTAAAATAATTATTTGGTTTCTTAATTTACTCTTATTGTCGTTGAACAAGTACAGCTGTTGAGTGGCACCATATTCTTGTGGTAGTAGATGGTGCCCGTTTAGATAAAGCAGCCTCAAACACTTTGATTAGAGACTGATGCTGATGATAAGCTTAATGGTCTTATCTTTGTTCTCAAATCATTTTTTACAATATAGGCAGTTGGTAAATACCATATATTGAATCTGTTGAGTCTTATATACTCCAATTGTAATTGCTTCTAGTGGCTGTCTAGATAGAAGAGCACTATGTGTTGTTGCCTTCAGCAAGTATAGTAATAAAGTGAGTGTTATTAGACATCACTTAGCACTTCTGTTAAAAATGACTCATTTTTTTTCTGAGTAACACAATTTATTATATTGAAAGTTATAAATACTAGGTCTAAATACTAATCAAATTTAACAATGTTTCTAGTGAAATATTTTCTTACTGGTTAAAACAGTTCCTGTCACATGTATGTTTCTTATCCACCTTAACGATTTTTCATATTGACATATTTTCTTTTAAATTCACATGTTGCACTAATATCAGTTCCTAGTTAATGAGCTGCTTGCATGTGACTTGGAGGTTTTTCTGGGAATTGATAGTTTATGAATAGAAATACCCAGGCTTAGAGAGTGGTGTCTATTCAACAACAGTTTTGATTTTATTTGTTATTCAGTGTTTAAATGTGGCATTTAAAATTAAACACTTCTTGTTATGCAATAGTACATAGATACTCTTCATATACTAGAGTCAAACAGTACACTTGTAAAGGAAAGCTTGATTTCCCTTCCCTTCCAGTCTCTTCTGAGGTCTAACTGCTTAAGTTGGTGTGCATTCTTCAGGCATTAATAATTTTTTTCCCTTTGCTTTTTAAAACAAGTTTTAGAAAAATGTTTAAAAATAACCTTTAATTTTTGTAATGTTTTTAGATTTTCAGAAACATTGAAAAGACAGTAGTTTCCATGTACCCCAGACCCAGTTTTCCCACGTTAGCATGATATGTTTGTGGCATTAATGAACCAATACTGACACGTTATTAACTAAACTCCATAAAAGTATGGAGTTATCCAGATTTTTGTTTTTTAATCTAAGGACCTTTTTTTGTGTTTTGCAGTCCCATACAGGTTACCACATTACATTTGGTTGTCATGTTACTTTAGGGTCCTCTTGGCTGTAATAGTTTCTCACATTTTCCTTGTTTTTGATGACCTTGACAATTTTGAGGAGTTTTGGTCAAGTGTTTATATAGACTGTCCCTCAAATGGGATTTTTTTTTTTTTCAGATTTGTTGAGAAATAATTGACATACATCACTATATAAGTTTAAGGCTTACAGCGTGGTGGTTTGGTTTTACATATATTGTGAGCCACTAAAAATAGGTTTACCTTACATCCATCTGCTCATATAGTTGATTGGATTTGTCTGAATCTTTTCATGATCAGACTGGGTTTGTGGGTTTTGGTGAGGAAGACCACAGAGGTAAAGTGGCATTTCCATCACATCATACCAAGAATATGCACAACCAGCATGACTTAACACTGTTGATGTTGACCTTGATCACCTGGCTGACATAGTATTTGTGAAGTTCCTCTGCTGTAAAATTACTCTTCCCCACTTCCCACCTTTTCATACTGTGCTCTTTGAAAGGAAGTCACTATGTACAATATACACTTTAGGATTGAAGAGTTATGTTCCACGTTGTGGAGGGCAGAGAATTACTCAGAATTTTTCTGCATGGGATGTTTGTCTCTTCCCATTGATTTAGTCATTTCAGGATGGACTCTTTTTTTTCCTTTGGGTTATAATCCAATACTGATTTATTTTGTGGCTCAGGTTTTTGCAGTTTTGGCCATTGGGACTCTTTCAGTTGGCACTTGTGTCTCTCTGACGTGGTTCCATCATTTTGGGTTTTTTGAAGCACTTCCTCACTTTTGGCATTAGTATTGTGTATATTTTCTGTGCTATCCTGGAATCAGCCATTTTTCTAAGGAGCCCTTGCTCTTTTTATTGGAGAATGGTACTAGAAACCAAGATCTGCTCATTGCTACTAGGGTGTCATTGCTTCTTGGCCTTCTAAGTTAACAGAGTAAAGAAATACATGTGTGTATACATATCTGTAAGCATATCAATATGTAAGTTGTATCTATATTAAACTAACTAACTAACTCTAATCCATTGCTACATGGACCACTCTAGACTCCTGCCCTGGCCTGTCTGTAAACTCCCACTTCAGCAGTGAGAAACTTTGCTCCCACCACCCACCATCCATTTACTTAACTCTTCAGTTCTAACAAATGTGTGCAGTGGTGTCAGAATTGTTAACCTACACCTCTGTGGTAAACACTTTTATTATCAACTAGAGGACAGGGCTGTATATACAGTTTCTTTTGCATTTAGTCTTACAGACTGTACTCATTTCCAAAGTTCCTTAGGTACTTTGGTCAGCACCTTTTCCTTCACCTTTGGTGGGTTGTTTGATACATTTATAATAGATTGCTAAGAAAAATCGTAGGAGTAATTTTTCTTTTTTTCCCAAAGTTTTTGTTAATAATCATGATTTGCTTTTTAAAAAATTCCTTTAACAAGAAATTTCCTTACTTGGAAATAGTTTCAACTTAAAAGTTGCAAGAATAGTATAAAATTACAGCTATAGGGCAGCTCCGGTGGCTCAGTGGTTTAGCGCCGCGTTCAGCCCAGGGCGTGATCCGGGAGATCCGGGATCAAGTCCCACGTCGGGCTTCCTGCATGGAACCTGCTTCTCCCTCTGCCTGTGTCTCTGCCTTTCTCTCTCTCTATGTCTCTCATGAATAAATAAATAAAATCTTTAAAAATAAAAAAAAAATCTATAAAAAATCTATAAAAAAAGAAACGACATCTTTAAAAAATTAAAATAAAAATAAAATAATACCTATATATTTATTGCTCACATTCACCTTAAACGTTAAGGTATGATTAACTATGAATACAGTGCTATAGAAATTGAAAGCACACTGTAGGTAAAACCCAAGTCCCTTTAGCTTCATAATCCTTTCTCTATAGAATTCTGTGCTTCTTTTGCGATTTACTTTTTTATTAAATTATTTTTAACTTATTTTGTCCTTGTGAAATTTAGATGAAATATTGTGGACTGGGGAATCAGTCCACAGGAATAGAGTGTTCTTAGTATTTTGAAGCTTTCATTTTAGTAGTTTTATGTTATAGCATCCAAACTTTTCATATAATTTTGCATTAATAAGCAGAGGGTTTTTAAAATATTTTTTTATTTTATTTTTTCATTTGATAGAGAGAGAGAGCACAAGAGGGAGAGGGAGTGGCTGGCTCCCTTGGTCAGTGGGGAGCTGACATGGGGCTCAGTCCCAGGACCCAGGATTATGACCCAAGCCAAAGGCAGACGCTTCATGGACTGAGCTACCCAGGCACACCCTGTTTACACTAATCTCTGTACCCAGCATGGGGCTGGAACTCATGACTCGGAGATCAAGAGTTGCATGTTTTACCAACTGAGCCAGCCAGGAGCCCCAATAAGCGGTTTTTGAAGCTTATAATGTAGACTTTAGTATCTGGACACGAAGTAGAGACTGATTCAGGAGAACTTAAAAGACTTTATTAAAACATCTAATCAGTAATAGTCCAGCCTCTGTCATGAAGTAAGAGATTATGTGACTGTGGGTGAGAATTTTAACCTCTTTTTAGCCTTATTTGGTCTTTTGAAAAATGAAATAGTTGGACCATATCACTTTGATTCCTTCCAGCTTTATAATTGATTTTTTTTGTGTGTAGAAACTGGTGGCTTTGATCCTAAGAGATGGCATTCTATTGATGATTCAGGAAACTTCTTTTGTGATCAGTAATTATTATTTTTTAAAAGATTTTATTTATTTATTCATGAGAGGCAGAGACACAGGCAGAGGGAGAAGCAGGCTCCATGCAGGGAGCCCAACATGGGACTTGATCCTGGGACCCCAGGATCACACCCTGGGCCGAAGGCAGGTGCTAAACCCCTGAGCCACCCAGGGCCCCGAGTAATTATTTTTAAAAGTGATGTCAGTAGATATAAATGGTTGGTGAGTTTATGCTAAAAGATAAAAGAAATTATACATTGTTTAAAAATATAGAAAATAGGGCAGCCCAGGTGGCTCAGGCATACTTCAGGTGTGATCCTGAAGACCCAGGATCAAGTCCCACGTTGGACTCCCAGCATGGAGCCTGCTTCTCCCCCTGCCTGTGTCTCTGCCTCTCTCTGTCTGTGTCTCTCATGAGTAAATAAATAAAATCTTAAAAAAAATAAAAATAAAAATAAAAATACAGAAAATATAGTTAATAGTAATTAATAGTATATTTTCAAAAAGGGTCACTCAGTAAAGAATACCATTTCATAATTTTATAGTACTAATTTTAAGTCTTGTCTTCTGGTCACTCTCAAACATTGTATATCATAGCAAAAAAATTAATAATGCTTTTATTTATTTTTTTTATTTTTTTTTTAAATTTTTATTTATTTATGATAGTCACAGAGAGAGAGAGGCAGAGACACAGGCAGAGGGAGAAGCAGGCTCCATGTACTGGGAGCCCGACGTGGGATTCGATCCCGGGTCTCCAGGATCGCGCCCTGAGCCAAAGGCAGGCGCTAAACCGCTGCGCCATCCAGGGATCCCTAATAATGCTTTTAGAAATTAGGAGAAGTAATTAATAATTATGACTTTTTCAAATAAACTTTTTTTGTGGGGGGGGGGGGTGGTGAGGCAGAGGGAGAGAGAGAATCCCAAGCAGGCTCCATACCCAACACAGAGCCTGATGGGGGGGGGGGGGGGGCTCCATCACATGTCCTTGAGATTATGACTCGATCCAAAATCAAGAGTGGGATGCTTAACTGACTAAGCCACCCAGGGACCCCAATAAACTTAATTTTTTTAAGAGCAATTTTAGGTTCACCATAAAACCATCACCCACTGTCATACAATTTTATTACTTCATGACAGAAGCTGGACTTTATTATTACTGGTTAGATGGGGGTTTTTTGTTTGTTTGTTTTAAAGATTTTATTTTCAAGTAACCTCTACATCCAACATGGGGCTGGAACTTACAACCTCAAGATCCAGACTCACACGTTTCACCAATTGAACCAGCCAGGTGCCCCTGCTTAGATGTTTTAATAAAGTCCTTGTAAATGAGAGAAAATAGTAATTTTTAAAATTCTGTATAACTTTTTTTTTTTAAGAAGCTGGCTGAGCTCTAGTATTCTCATTGATTGCCTTTAGTAGTTGCATTTTCAGAAGTTTTAAAATTCTCATGTTATTCTTGAAACAGAACTATTATTTGAGGGTAATTTTTAGTTGAGGATCTTATACATGATTGATGGTTAATATTAGGTTGTTTTCAACAGTTTGTCCTTGTGTAGGTGATTGTGTTTTCAGATGTAGTATTTTAATGTGTGCTTAAAATCATGTATGTGAGAGTAGGCAGCATTAATTCTCTTAGACGTGTTCGCCCAGTTTCATTTTAGGTGACTGAGATGACCAGCGTTAAGTGATCTTGTGAGTTTCACAGCTATTTTGCCACCTTTTGGCTGTGGCCGAAAGGACTAGCTGAGTAGATGGGGAGAAAGTTTATGGGGGGCATGTAAGGTATTCATTGGCTTTTAGCATCTGCTATTATTTGGAAGGTTAAAATCTCTTTTTATGTATCAGGTTTAATGTAATCCAAAAGCCATTTTAAGTTTGACTTCACATTTTCGTGAAAAAGGGTTCCCCTTTTGTGACATAGTTTATAATCACTTTTTTTTTTAAGGTTTTACTTATTTATTCATGAAACACACAGAGAGAGAGGCAGAGACACAGGCAGAGGGAGAAGCAGGCTCCACGCAGGGAGCCCGACATGGGACTCAATCCCAGGTTTCCAGGATCACGCCCTGGACTGAAGGCGGTGCTAAACCACTGAGCCACTTGAACTGTCCCTCATTTAGTTTTTATATCAAAGTTATACACGCAGATAGTTAAGAGTCAAATCTTATGAGCTTGTTACTAAAAAACAGTAATCTTCTGTTTACTTGCCTCTGCTTCTTAGCTCTTTTAGCCTTTTTCTTTCAGCTGCTTCTTTTGCCATCATCTTGTTATTCTTGTAGTTAAAGAAATTTTATAGTGTGCTACTTCTTGATTTTTCAGTTTTCACTGTTTAAAAAATTGACTTAACTGCTCTGAGGTATAAGATTTGGTCTTTTACCTCCTTCCCACAGCTGCATATACTCCTACTTCCTGTCTCTTCATTTTTCTGATATGGTTGTATCCATTTTGTGGTTAGATCAATATTCAGCATTTACAGTAATTGAAAATAATAGACACTGTTTCACAGCTGAGATATTTGGTATACTGTGATTACTTGTCTTTGCCTGAATAGTACTTTATTTTCCTTGAAGTTAATAGTTATTTTCGGGGTGAAGGGGATGCGTAGAATAGGTGATGGGGATTAAAGAGTACACTTGTGATGAGCACCTGTAATGTATGGAAGTTTTGAATGAGTGTATTTTATACACCTGAAACTAATATTATACTGTATCTTTACTGGAATTAAGATAAATTTTCAAAAGTAATTTTTTTGTTTGCTTCATTTCTGTGTACACAGAATAATTTGTTAATAGCACTAATTCCTCCTTAGGCTCTTAACTAATACAACCTCATAGGTTTTTTTTTTATATGTTCAGGTACATCAGGTATTTTATTGATTCTACTGAAGGTGGGGAGGGATCTTTACTGGCCTTTTGACCTATTCTAGTAGGTTGCCCCCAAGGTCTGCTGTTACGGGTGGGGGGATTCTGGGGGATTCCTTTCCCAGGGTTTTTTGAAGCCCCTTTTCTTTTCTTTCTTTTTTTTAAAAAATATTTTATTTATTCATGAGAGACACAGGCAGAGGGAGAAGCAGGCTCCATGCAGGGAGCCTGATGTGGGACTCGATCCCAGGTCTCCAGGATCACACCCTGGGCTGAAGGCAGCGCTAAACCGCTGAGCCACCCGGACTGCCCTAAATCCCCTTTTCTTGATTCAGTTCTTTCTCTGTTGGTTAACTGCCTCATTTTCCTAATACACAACCTCTACTATATTTCTGAGAAAGAATGCATGAGAAGTTAAGCACCGCCCCCCCTGCCTTTGAGACTTTGCACATCAAATACTCTTTAATGTTATCTTCACACTTAGACTTTTGGTCCTGAAACATTTTCCTTCTTTTTTATTTATTTATTCATGGGAGACACACAGAGAGAGGCAGAGGCAGAGGGAGAAGCAGGCTCCATGCAGGGAGCCCGACATGGGACTTGATCCCAGGACTCCAGTGTCACACCCTGAGCCAAAGGCAGACGCTTAACCACTGAGCCACCCAGGTGTCCAATGAAGTATTTTCCTTTAGAATTTTGAAGGCATTAAGTCAGTTGTCTTCTAAGTTCCGCTGTTGCTCTTATGAAGCACAAAGCCAGTTTTGAGATCTGATTCTTCAGATGGGACCTACTTTCTCTAGCTGTCTTTTACTTTCTAGAAGCTTTTAGGAGCTTCTTTTTGTCCCCAGTGTTCTTAAATTTCATTGTGTTGTACCTTGAAATCTACTTTCATCCATTGTGCCAGGCATCCAGAGGGCCCTTTTGGTCTGGAAGCTCATGTCTGTCAGTACTGGTTAATTTTTTTTCTTTAAGATTTTATTTATTTATTCATGAGAGACAGAGAGAGAGAGAGAGAGAGATTGGCAGAGACAGGTAGAGGAAGAAGCAGGCTCCTTGCAGGGAGCCTGATGTGGGACTCGATCCCAGGTCTCCAGGATAAGGCCCTGGGCTGAAGGCAGTGCTAAACCGCTGAGCCACCCAGGCTGCCCTGGTTAATTTTTTTTTTAAGTTCTTATTTCTAAGCTATGGAAAGAGCTCAGGTGTCCATCAACTGACGAATTGGTAAAGAAGATATGGTATACATATACACACTGGAATATTACTCAGCCATCAAAAAGAATGAAATCTTGGCATTTGCAAAGACATGGATGAAACTACAGTGTATTATGCTAAGTGAAATAAGTCAATCAGAGAAAGACAAGTACCATATGATTTCACTCATGTAGAATTTAAGAAGCAAAACAGATGAATGTATTAGGGGGCTGGTAAGGGATTAGGGAACAAACCAGAAGAGACTCTTAAAGATAGAGAACAAATTAAAGGTTGATGGAAGGGGGATGGGTGGGGAGTGGGCTAGATGAGGGATGAGTATTAAGGAGGATACTTGTCATGAGCACTGGGTAATGTATGTAAGTGGTGAATCACTGATTTCTACTCCTGGAACTAACATTGCACTGTATATTGACTCACTAGAACTTATAAAAATTTGAAAATAAAAGTTTTTGTTTGTTTTTTTTCTCTACTTTGGTATTTTTTTTTCTCTACTCTTTGGATCTAGAACCTCTGGTACTGATTCTTTAAAAAAAATTTTTTTTTATCCTCTTCTCATATTTTTCATCTTTGTCTTTTTTTCTACTTTCCATAAGATTTCTCAATTTTAAATCTTTACGTTTTATTTATTTAAATGATCTCTGTGCCTAATATGGAGCTCAAACTCATTATCCTGAGATATCAAGGATATCTTGAGATAGCAGGAGTTGGCGTACTCTTCCCACTGAGCCAGCCATGTGCCCCAAGATTTCTCAATTTTAGATTCTAAGTCTTTGATACAATTTTAATTTGTTATTTTTAATTTTCAAAAACTCTTTAATCCTCCCTTTTTTTCTTTATAGCACACTGTCCTTGTTTTATGGTTCTAATTTGTTTCTCTTCTCTGAGATTATTGAAAACTTTTTCCTTTCTTTTAGGTTTGCATCTTCCTGCCTATTGTTTCCTCCACATTGCATGTATTCTCTTTGCTTTGTGTTTTTATGACCATTAGAAGCTTTCATTAGGTGTGTGGTGATCTTTACCTGCTTGATTCGGAGTACACAATTAGTAAAGCAGTTTGGAGCTTTAGTATGCTTGATGGAGTTTCTTGTTGAACCTACGAGGCTGAGTGACAGTGTCTTTAGTCTTCTCTTGGGGTGCATTTCCCTCAGAGATCATGCCTGGCTGCTAGTAAGAAGGGAGCTGAATTGGGGGGAAGGAGGCTGGGAGATCTCAACATTTAGTTCATAAACTTCTCACTAATCACTCTTTCCTGGTATGCAACCCTTTCTCATGAACTCTGTCTCCAGTCCAAAACTCTATATTTGACAGTCTCCAGGGAATAAATCTCTAGTTTTCTAAAGGGGATCTTGGGAGTCATGTGTGTCTGACACATCTATAACCTTTCTGCTTTTCAATCTTGTCATTCCTACTTCCACTAGTACCTGCTGCCACCAGTTCTTGAGTCTTTTGAGGATATAGTGCCAGACAGGTTGCTTTTCTGCTTTCTGGTTTAGGCTTCAGTTTTCTTGGGTCTACTGTGGTAGTTGCCACCTGTCATCCTGCTTTTGGCTTTTATAATTTTACCGCTGCTTTCTTTACCAGTACTTCACTCTATAGTTTTTTGCCTTAAAATTAACAAAACTCTGCTGACATTTACATTTAAGGTGGTTTTGGAAGGGATAAGAAGTAAATGTGTTGAATCTTTTTTAAGATTTTATTTATTTATTTATTTATTTATGACACAGGAAGAAAAAGAGAGGCAGAGACACAGGCAGAGGGAAAAGCAGGCTCCTCACAGGGAGCCTGATGTAGGACTTGGTCCCCGGACCCTGGGATCATGCCCTGAGCCCAAGACAGACAGATACTCCACCGCTGAGCCACCTAGGCATCCTCGTACCACAAACCTTTATTGAACATATTTATACCTAGTGTCTTGTGCTAACATTTCTTATTTCTTAGGAGATAAAGGTTGAAGATGTCTGTTTATCCTTTGTGTTTGGTAAGCTTTTGTGCCATTTTTTTCAAAATTGGTAATCATAGAATCATAATGTTCTTTTAATTTTTGTTAGGAAGTACATGATACAAGAGCCTCATACTCTATGGACTGAGCCAGCCAGGTGAGGTGTCCCAGTTGTGTTTACAGTTTTAAGTACTGTGTGTGTGATTTAGCTGTTTTACAGAAAAGGTATACGAATCAAACTAATTTAAATATATTACTCGAGGCATGTAGGGTTTTGTTGTTTTTTTTGAGAGAGAGAACATGAGCAATTTGAGAGGAAAAATCTCAGGCAGACTCCACGCTGAGCATGAAGAGCCCCATCCCATGATGCAGAGATCATGACCTTAGCCGGAACCAAGAGTCAGTTGCTTACCTGATTGAGCTACCCAGATATCCTGATAGGCATGCAGTTTTAATAATAACTTTGCAGTAGACTGATTTAAAAGGATTCTTTTGTAATTTTAATATTACATATATAATTGTTTTAGTTAGGATTTGGGGAGACATATATATGTATGTTACACATATCCTTAATGTGTGTATCTTAATAGTTTGCATCTTTATATACACACGTGTGTGTATTAATGTATATGTGTATGTATAAAATCTTAATAGAGGCTAAAAGTGTTTACTTTTTTTAAAGATTTTATTCATTCATGAGAGACACACAGAGAGAGAGAGAGAGAGGCAGAGACAGGTTCCATGCAGGGAGCTGGATGCGGGACTTGATCCCGGGACTCCAGGATCACCCCCTGGGCCAAAAGCAGGCGTTAAACTGCTGAGCCACCCAGGGATCCCCTAAAAGTATTTTCTATTCCAAGTCCAGAACTTAAACTTGTTCTTGACTTCTAAAAGAATCCTGGAATAGATGATTCCAGTTGTAGTCCATGTTCTGTTGGGACAACTTCCTTTTTTTTTTCTTCCTTCAGAGAAAGTATTGCCTAATATATAATATATCATTTTAAATAATGAATAGTTAAGAGTTCATTTTTGCTTCCATGTTGATATTTCATAACTTTAACATATCTTAGATGAACACAACATACAGGTTGTTGTTTTTTTTTTAAAAAAAAAACACAAATAGGGATCCCTGGGTGGCTCAGCAGTTTGGCACCTGCCTTCGGCCCAGGGCATGATCCTGGAGTCCCGGGATCGAGTCTCACATCAGGCTTCCTGCCTGGAGTCTGCTTCTCCCTCTGCCTGTGTCTCTGCCTCTCTCTCTCCCTGTGTCTCTCATGAATAAATTAAAAAAAAATTTTTTTTAAATCTTAAAAAAGCACAAACAGTATTTACCACTCTCGATTTAAATTATAGACTAGATTTATTTATTTATTTATTTATTTATTAAGTTCTATATGTATATAAAACTTATATATAAGCTCCTGGGTGGCTCAGCATCTGCATTCAGCTCAGGTCATGATTCCAGGGTCCTGGAATGGAGCCCCATCCATATTGGGCTCCCTGCTCAGTGGAGAGCCTGCCCCTCCCTTTTCCTCTGCTATTCCCCCTGCTTATGCGCTCTCTCTCTCTCTCTCTCTCTCTCTCTGTCAAATAAATAAATAAAATCTTTAAAAAAAAAAAAGTGAGTCTGATCCAGCTACTATTTTTATGTTGTTTATTCTGTGAACAAAAGATGAATGGTTTCTAATCCTTTTGAAAGGAAAGGGAACAAGCCAAGTGCTTACTCTTCCATTTCAGCTTGTCTTTGCTAGGACTTTTAATTACTTCTCCCAAGTAGGCCTTAGAGCTCTGAAGCCTGAATTTTCTTATGGAACCATGTAGTGGAGAAGTAGGACTCAATGTTACTGAGGATGTGGATTGGTTAGTAAATAGTTTGCTACTTCTCAAAAGATAGTTCAGAAGCAGAGAGACCTATTTGAAAATGTTGCATGATTGTCCCTCCTTTCCCCAATCTTTATAAAATCATGAAGCATAGGGAGGGTGGGGCTTATCATTAACTTGGAAGGTTCTTGGCTACAGATTTTGCTGAAGTTAAGTGCCAGAAAACACTAGGCACTATTTACTTGATGCTATCTTGGTGAAGTTATCAGTGGTGGAAATACTTGAACATAAGACGTGGTTCCTAGGATTTGGCAGGTTGATGACAATTTTCTGGTTCCACCCAAAAATCTTATAGTGCCACTGTCATACCATGGTTGGCTAATTTAGTTTCTCTGTGGATGAGGAGTGATTTCTTCTAGCCCCTTATCTTCTTAGGAAAGTTGAAGTTGGAGATAAGTGGCTACTGTCTTGCCTTCCTTTTTTCTCTTTGGATCGTATTATTACTTGGATCTCAAGTGAAGAAATACGAAAACACATCAAGTTGGTAATAGTTTATATAGCATTGCTCTCATTTCTGAGGACTAAGGTAAACACTGAGAGTATTTTCTCTCCTTCCAAACCAAATTTTATTCATCAGTTGTATTTATGTATGTAACAGTGATAACCACAAAAATCTTTGAAAAGCTTTATAAACTGATGGCCTTTCAGAGGGGATTTACTGTGGTATTAGAATTTAATTTAAATCCGTTACTGCATTGAATTTTTAAGGCATTATTCTGATTTCTCTTGCTTTGATGAATTTTGACCTTTAATTGTGTTTTTATTTTGGTATTAAGAGGATTTGCATTTATTTTTTTCTTCTGACATTAACCATGTTGTTGGTGATAGTCTAATTCTGGTGATTTACTTTTTAAATTCTCTTTAGGGAAGCTCTTTAGGTAGAAAAAAAATAATGCTCATCCTCAGCTCTTAAAGTAGGTTGTTAGCAAACTCTTTTGATTTCTTTCTTTCTTTTTTTTTAAATTTATTTATTCATGAGAGACACAGAGTGAGAGAGAAGCAGAGACACAGGCAGAGGGAGAAGCAGGCTTCATGCAGGGAGCCTGACGTGGGACTTGATCCCAGGTCTCCAGGGTCATGCCCTGGGCCGAAGGCAGGAGCTAAACTGCTGAGCCACCCGGGCTTCCCTCTTTGGATTTCTTGATCCTAATATTTTTCTTGTCAGGAGGGGAGAATGTTAAGGAATTTTTTTTACCACAATTAGTTTGCAATTCATTGTGTTTTTTTTTTTTAATTTTTGTTCATTGGCAATTATGTATTTCATGTTAAGCCGTGAGGATACTGATGGAATCAGGAACCTTGTCTCCCATGAAGGGGCATAGACATTGATTTAGCAAGAGAATGATGATTTGGAGCAATTAATTTTTCAGGGGTCCCCCCCCCCCATGAAAATGCGTTAAAGGTGGCGTTATGTACAGTGTGTGATGTCACAACAAGAAAAAGATCAAGTGCCATAGAGACACGGCTATCAGAGAACAGGTTGTGCGTCAATAGAGTTCACACAGGTTCCGTGCTTTACTACATGTCAGCAAGGCCATCTCTTCCTCTGCCTCCTCAGACTCGCCCTCCTCCTTGCCTGTGGTGGCCTGGGTCCTGGTACTGCTGGTAGTGGGACAGCAGGTGGTTCATGTTGCTCTCAGCCTCGGTGACGTCTGTCTTGTCCATGCCCTCGCTGACTGCATACCAGTCAGGAAGGCCTTGCACCAGAATGTGCACAGAACTGCTCTCACATACGCTCGAACGGCTCCTGAATGGCCGTGCTGTTGCCGATGAAGGTGGCAGACATTTTTAGCTCCCGGGATGGGATGTCAGCCATTTTTACCTTGTGGGAGATCCACTCCACAGAGTAGCTGCTCTTGTTGTTTTGGATGTTAAGTATCTGTTTGTTCACCTCCTTTATGGACGTCCGGCCCCCGAAAGTGGGGCCACAGTCAGTGGCTGTGGCAGGAGTCCCAGGCAGCCATTGTGTTCCTGGCATTGAACGTCTGCGTGAGGTCTGGCACTGTCCGGGCCCAGTACCATGGGAGCCCTCACTGGCCAGTGGGGCCAAGCTGGGCATGAAGAAGTACAGGTGGAGACTATGTTGATGGCGAGCTTGCACAGGTCAGCATTGAGCTGGCCAGGAAAGCACAGCAGGTGGTGACTTCACTCATGATGGCTGACACCAGGTGGGTGAGGTCCCCATAGGTGGGGTTTTTAAGGTTTTGAAGCAGATGTCATAGAGGGCCTCGTTATCAATGCAGTAGGTTTCATCTGTGATTTTTACCAGCTAGTGGAGAGGGTGACATTGTAGGGTTCCACCATGGTGTCTGACACCTTAGGCAAAGGGACCACACTGAATGTGTTCATGATCCTGCCTCACTACTCCCTGGATCTTGCTGATGAAGAGGGTACCCATCCAGACCCAGGCCACCCACCCAGGGAGTGAGTCAGCTGGAAGCCTTGCAGGCAGTCACAGCTTTCAGCTTCCTTCTTCAAAATATCCAGCACCGAGTCAACCAGCCCTGAACCTTCTGTGTAGTGCTCCTTGGCCCAGTTGTTCCCAGCACCACTCTGACATAAGACAAAGTTTTCTGGACTAAAGATTTGCCCAAAGTGTCCTGAATGCATATAGTCCATGGTGCCCAGCTCCAGGCCTGTGGCACCTCATAGGGAATATACTTGCCACCAGTGGCCTGGTTGTAGTACACATTGATGTGCTTCAGCTGCAGGTCACTGTTGCTGTGGTAAGTGCCTGTAGGGGCAATGCCCTGCTAGTCTGATGGCCTGAGAACTTGGTGACAATCTGGTGGCTGCACTGGCTGGCCCGCAAGTGCGCAATCTCTCTCACAGCAGCGGTCGGTGGTGGTGGTGGTGGTGGTGGTAGCATGTGCGGAAGGAAAGGCCAAGGCAAGAGCTGAGGAGCGGGTGCACAGAGTGCTTTTCAGTTTGTGTATTTTTTAAGATTGTATTTATTTATTCATGAGAGATACAGAGAGGAAGGCAGAGATGGGACGCCTGGGTGGCTCAGAGGTTGAGCATCTGCCTTCAGCCCAGGGCGTGATCCTGGAGTCCCAGGATCCAGTCCCACGTCGGGCTCCCTGCATGGAGCCTGCTTCTCCCTCTGCCTCTCTCTCTCTCTCTCTCTCTCTCTCTCTCTTTCTGTCTCTCATGAATAAATAAATAAAATATTTTAAAAAAAAAAAAAGAAAGAAAGAAAGGCAGAGATGTAGGCAGAGAGAGAAGCAGGCTTCCTATGGGGAGCCAGATGTGGAACTCGATCCCAGGATCCTGGAATCACAACCTGAGCCAAAGGCAGATGCTCAGCCACTGAGCTACCCAGGTGCCCCTGTTTTGGTTTTCCAAGTAGACTCCACACCCAGCATGGTACCCAACACAGGGCTTGGACTAACGACCCTGAGATCAAGAGTCCCACTCTTTTTTTTTTTTTTAAAGATTTTATTTATCTATTCATGAGAGAGACAGGGAGAGAAGGCAGAGACACAGGCAGAGGGAGAAGCAGGCCCCCTGCAAGGAGCCCAACGTGGGACTCGATCTGGGGTCCCCAGGATCAAACCCTTGGCCAAAGATGGCACTAGACCGCTGAGCCACCCAGGCTGCCCAAGAGCTCCACTCTTAACCAGCTGAGTCATCCAGGTGCTCCTCTTCAGTTTTGTTTTTTTTTTTAAGGAAAATTTACATTATAAAGATTTTTGCTTTCAAAATGAGAAAATATGTTTTTGAGATATAATTCACATACCATAAAATTCACCCTTTTAAAGTATACAACTTAGTAATTTTTAGTATCTTCACAAGCTTTGGAAGCATTACCTCCATCTAACTGGAGAACATTTTATCATCCCAAAAAGAAACCGGATCCCTTAGCACTTTCTCTTCTTCCCTTCCCTAGCACCTGGCAACTGCTCATCTTTCTGTGTCTCTTGGATTTGCTATTTCTGGTTATTTTGTATAAACAGAATCATAAAATATGTGGTCTTTTGTGACTGGTTTCTTTCACTTAGCATATTGTTTTCAAGCTTCATCTGCACTGTAGCATGTATCAGTATTCCTTTTTTTTTTTTTTTTGATAGGATGGATTATTCCTAGCCATCCTTTTGTATGGATATACCATATTTTGTTTATCCATTCATCAGTTGATGAGAATTTTCACTATTATAAGTAATGCTGCCATGAACATTCACATACACGTTTTTCTGTGAAACTGTGGTTTTGGTTCTCTTGAGTATATACTTAGGAGTGGAATTGCTGAATGTTTTTATAACTCTCTGTTTAACTTGTTTTTGAGGAACTGCCAAATTTTTCCACAGTTGCACAGTTTTACATTCCTGCTGGCAATGCATGAGGATTCTAATTTCTCTGTATACTCAAAAACACTTGTTAATTTCCTTTTTTGTTTTTTTATGGCCATATTAGTAAGTTTGCGGTGATATCTCCTGGTTTGATTTTGCATTTCTGTAATGACTACTGATGCTTACCATCTGGTGTATACTACCCATTTGTATATCTTCTTTGGAGAATGTCTTTTGTAATTGTTTGCACGTTTTTTAATTAGATTTTTTTTTTTTTATTGGTGAGTTTCTCTCAGAATTATTTACCTTTTTTTTAAATGTCATTCTCTAATAGCAATCTAATAGAGAATCGTTTTTGAATATAAAGAGTTTGGTGACATGTTGAATAACACAATATATAGTCAATATACAATTAAAAATCTACAGGTTATATACAATAGAAAATACACAGTTGTCACAAACTTCAGCTATTTCTGAGTAGAGTAAAATGAACACTCAATTGTATACCTAAGGAAATGTGCTTGTTTATTTTCTGGTAATTATACTGTCTCATTTGGTAGGATTTAAAGAGTATGCAGAAGTAGTGGGTTGGTAATGAGAGGTTTAGAAATTACATTGTAAGGTAAAAGATTTAGGATTTAACTCTAAAATTATAAGTGGTGAATAACATTTAAAGCTAGAGTTTAGGGGCAGCCCAGGTGGCTCAGCGGTTTAGAGCCGCCTTCAGCCCAGGGCCGGATCCTGGAGCCCCGGGATCGAGTCCCACGTTGGGCTCCCTGCATGGAGCCTGCTTCTCCCTCTGCCTGTGTCTCTGCCTCCCGCTATTTCATGAATAAATAAAATCTTAAAAAAAAAAAAAAGCTAGAGATCCAGGATTTTTTGAGACTTATTATTAATAACTAAAGAAGGGATTTAAAACTTGCAAGTTCTCTTGCTATTTAAATAGGACCCAACCAAGAAAAAAATGAGCGGTGTGAATACTTATAACTATGGATTTATTGGTTAGTTCAGCATTATATTCCACATGCTTGTTGTGTTTGTGAGAATCATAAGGTATATTTTGGTACCTCTTGTCATGTATAAGGCTTTGTGGGCTTTTTGTTTTTCTCTTTGTTGTTTAGTAGGGTTTTTTGTTCTCCTATTCTTAGTAAATAGAATCCAAGAATGACTTTTAAGTGCCTTTAAATACTGCCACCTAACAGTTGTTAAATGTTGGCCCATACTTAGCCTAATCCTGTTCTTGGCTCTGCTGTGGCTTAAAAAACAGCTCATTTCTAAATGGAAGACCATATTTATAACTACTGGGTGGGGGCCGTGATGAGGCCTTCTTGCTGGGGTGGGAACTCAAATTTAAGAATTTAAACCTGCAGGGTATAAGTGTCTTTAAACTTGTTATATTCTAGTTTGCTCCTATTAGAAAGAGAGCTATTTCTTTATGGGAGATTTGTTAAACTATTGTTTAGGTAAAATGTCATGTATTTCTTCTTTTTTTAAGATTTTATTTATTTGAGAGAGAGAAATAACAGGAGAGAGTACAAGCAGGGGACAGGGAAGAGGGAGAGGGAGAATCAGACTCCGCGGTGAGCAGGGAGCTCCACACAGGGCTTGATCCCAGGACTGTGGGATCATGACCTGAGCTGAAGGCAGACGCCCTTCATATATTTATTTCTAGTAGCAACAGTAGAGATAGGACACGGAGGAATGTAGTAAGGAGTCACATCCTTTATTTTATTTTATTATTGTTTTAAGATTTTATTTATTTATTCATGAGAGACACAGAGAGAGAGAGGGAGAGGCAGAGACACAGGCAGAGGGAGAAGCAGACTCCATGCAGGGAGCCCAGTGTGGGACTCGATCCCGGGTCTCCAGGATCACACACTGGGCCGAAGGTGGCGCTAAACCACTGAGCCACCCGGGCTGCCCCTCATCCTTTATTTTATTTTATTTTTTTGTAAAGATTTTATTTATTTATTCATGAGAGGGAGAGAGAAAGAGAGACAGAGAGAGGGAGAGAGACATAGACACAGGCAGAGGGAGAAGCAGGCTTCATGCAGGGAGCATGATGTGGGACTGGATCCAGGAACTCCAGGATCACACCCCCTAGGCTGAAGGCAGGCGCTAAACCGCTGAGCCACCCAGGGATCCCTCATTCTTTATTTTAGATGTACTGTATTTGACCAGCTGAATCCAGAGGGTAAAGTATTATTAACATCTGTTTGTAGGTAAATAATAAAAATAGAAAGTGATCAAGGCCAAGAGATACCACAGCAGATTGTGATATGCAAAGTGGGAACGTGGGAGCATTTTAGAGTTCTTTTAGGGAGCCATGACAGGGTCTACTTGGAGTGTAGAGTGGAACATGGGTCATCAGAACAGTGGAGGGCGTGGGCACAGTGAGGGTGTGATAAAGAGAAATGCCTTCTGGATTTTCAGATGATTAGATTATTCTTTTCAGGGACTGAGACCTGGGTAATTTTAGGTAGTTTTGTACTAAACTCAGTACTTCATATGGCATGCATAGGTAATTGTGTAATTCTGTTTGGGAGAGAAAACGCCATTTAAATCTTACTTAGAGATAAGTGAAATTGATAGAATTATTAAGAAAAGTGATATGACAAAAAAAAAAAAAGGAAAGTGATATGACAAAAAAATCAGTCCCCAACGGAGTATTTGTTATCTGTCGGAGATACAATCAAAGGATTCCCCCACCCACCACATCTAATAGCACAGCAGGGAGAGCACAGCAGGGAGAGCCCCACCACTTTGTAGCCCTGCCCCTCACAGTGTCACAGTGTCGCCTGCAGCAAGAGTTCTGGAACAGGTTGGACTCAGGCTCCCACTGACCTTGTTGATAGAAGAGACTGGGCATCTTTCCAACAACAGCCCCAAAGTGGCAATGACCCTAATTCTCTGAGAGAGTCTCAGGAGAGAGCCTGAAGATCCCTGAGCCTCAGGGATGTGGCAGGGAGAGCTGCACAGGAAAGATTCCCAGGGACAGAAAAGGGAGCATTAAAAATACATTTTGGAACCAAGTAACCTACTGACTACATATGTCCACTGCAGTTCTAGTACAGATTCCCCCCAGCAACCCCCCCATGTTAGTGAGTGTCTGGTTTGTTTGGCTGGCAGAGCCAAATTAATGGCCATAGAAGTCCACAAAATGTAAAAAAGATAGATACTTAGGGATTCTGTTGTTTCGCAAGTTATTTTTCACACAAATGGTGGTCACTAGATACTTGCTGCACGTGGTTGCCTCTTTTTTCCACCCTACCTGGTAGTATTTTATTTTAAACACATTTCTTGGTGGAGCCCAAACTTATCACCAGCGTATAGAAAATAGGCCAGTGTTGGAAAGTCTGTGCAGTGAAGTCGGGATCATCCCAGCATGTGGAGCCTCCAGGGTCATAGTGGAGGTTTTTTTTTTTTGTTTTTTTTGTTTTTTTTTTTTTTGTCATTTCTAGTTTTGTTTTCCGTTGGAAGGAGTATTAGTACATGATTCTAAAGTGGTGAAGTTTAATGGAGAAAAAAAACTTCACCTGGAAATGTTTGTGTTTTTCTCTCACCAAAGAGAAAATGGGGATTTCTAAGACAGTTGGAATTTCTTTCCCCTGTTATCTTTTACCTTGATGTGTGATGATCAAATTTCACATCTCCGGGTTGCTAGGAGACAAGCAACCTATCTCATAGATACTGACACATAAGACCTCTTTATTCTTTGGACTTCTGTATTTCTCAGAATTGTCATGCTTCCTTTCTAAACCCTAAATTATGCAGAGGTAACATGATTATTTGACCAAGCTCAAGAAATCTAAAACGGGTCAAAAATTCCAAGCTTAGTTTAGATAAAGGGCATTACTGGCTACAGTATATCGAGGCAGCATTCCTGTAAAGTCCATATTTGCCTCTATTTTTGCTGTTGACTCTTCTGTGACATTCTCAGGGCACGAAAGTGGTTAGGTGGGGGCAGCCTGGGTGGTTCAGTGGTTAGGCACCGCCTTTGGCCCAGGGCCTGATCCTTGGAGACCCAGGATCGAGTCCCACATCGGGCTCCCTGCGTGGAGCCTGCTTCGCCCTCTGCTTGTGTCTCTGCCTCTCTCTGTGGCTTTAATTAAGATTAAAGCCATTTAATCTTAATTAAAATTAAGATTTTAATAAAATCTTAAAAAAAAAGTGGTTAGGTGGGAGTAGGCTGAGAATATTCTGTCTAGAGCTTCTTATGATGTTAAAAGAATTATAAGTGAATCATGGCCCCAGGAACTCTGTTTCAATAATTAACTGATATGGTGTCTCAGGAACATGTGGCTTTACTGTACTATTTTGCCTTATTAGCCATCTTTAAAAGAAAAATTGATCTTCGGTTACAATTCTTTGGGTAGTGCCTTAAGTTTAACATTAGAGTACTAGGGTTCAAAAAAATGTACCCAGATGGTAGATGTTGGTAATAATTTGGCACAAGAATTCCTTTGAAATTGAATACATTGCAGTATTAATCAGAAAAGTGTTGTTGGCTTCTGATTTTGAATAGCATAGGGATTAGAGACTGAAATGGTTAATTAAAATTTAAGGAATTAGGAAGCTCTGCTTCATGTTACTGGAGATCAGGCTCTCTGTTTTCCTGTCTCAACTCAAGGTAAATTCTCTATAGCAGTTGGTTTAGAGAGATGTGTATTTTACAAGTAGCCGAGGTGACTCCATATATTATGATGACATATGGCAAGACTCAGACCCCTAAATCATTTACATTGGTAAATACTCTGCTACTTTATAGATTGACTCCAGTTCTTAATTTTTTTAAATGAGCTGTAGTTTATTATTACACTAGAAAAATTAAATGTCTTGTTCTATGAAGATGAGTTGGCAGTGGCAGAAGGACACACTTTTCAGTGTGAGTTATTTAAGGTAACTAGGGCTGTAGATTTGATCGAGAAAGTGGCTGAGATAGGGAAGAGGGAGATTTATTAAGAGGTTATATATGTAGAATTACATAAAATTTTATTTTTTGTAAATGTCTCAAATATTTAAGATTTAATTTCTCTGTGCAAACAATATAGTGGTAAACCTTGGTTTTCTGTGATTATTAACGGATTATTTTTCTTTTTTTAAGATTTTATTTATTTATTTAAGAGAGAGAGAGAGAGAGAAAACGGTCAGTGGAGAGGGGCAGAGGGAGAGAGAGAAGCAAATTCCCTGCTGATCAGGAAGCCCAATGAAGAGCTCCATTCCCAGACCAGGACATCATGACCTGAGCCAAAGGCAGACTCTTGGTTGACTGAGCTACCCAGGCACCCCTAGATTATTTTTTTTAAAGATTTATTTATTTAAGATTTATTTTATTTATTCATGAGATGCACAGAGAGAGAGAGAGGCAGAGACACAGGCAGAGGGAGAAGCAGGCTCCATGCAGGGAACCTGATGTGGGACTCCATCCTAGGTCTCCAGGATCACGTCCTGGGCTGAAAACGGTGCTGCCCAGATTATTCTTTTTAACTCAAAAAGTTATACAAGTGCTAAATGTTCATTACAAAAAAAATTGAGAAATACATATAAACAACAAAAAGGAAAAATTCCCTTATGATTGTATCATCTAAGGATAAACGTTGTGAACTATAGATTTCTCTCATCATTAAGATGGCTGCATGGCTCAGTGGTTGAATGCCTGCCTTTGGCTCGGGGTGTGATCCTGGAGTCCTGGGATCGAGTCCTGCATCAGGCTCCCTGTGAGGAGACTTCTTCCTCTGCCTATGTCTCTGCCTCTCTCTCTCTGTGTCTCTTGTGAATAAATAAAATCTTAAAAAAAAAAAAAAAGAAAAAGATGTCTTTCACAACCAGATCTATTATGCATGCTGTTTGTTAAATTTTGCTTTTTTCATGTAACAGTAAGATTAAAATGTCTGTTAAGCCATCAAATTTTCTTTATTTTCATTTTTATGGATGCTTTAGTGATCCTTTGTGAGATGAACTAAAATTTCTTTAATAAGTCTCCTATGGGTAGAGTTTAGGTTGTTTCTGTTTTTTTGCTGCAATAACTTTTATATCTACCTTTTTTTGCCTCTTTGACTATTTCCTTAGGATAAATTCCCCAGAGCAGAATACTTTGTAATGGATTTACACGTTTTAAGGCTTTTGAAACATGTTGCCAAATAGCTAGCTTTCCAGAAGGGCTGTTCCAGTTTTCAAGTTCTTCTCTAACTGGCTTTTATACTTGGATTAAAATGTGGAATTTTTATTTAGTTGCAGAATGAGGAAGAGCCTGGAGAACCAGAACAGGCTGTAGGTGACGCTCCTCCACCTTACAGCAGCATCTCTGCAGAAAGTGCAGGTACGTAACTGTGCGAGATGACTCTTGAACTCTTGAAGTGCACTTAGCCAGAGGCTTGTCCGGTATGTGTTTGTTCATCTTTGCCTTTGCTTCAGCTTTCCCAAAGAAGTCTGACATGATTTGTAGTTTGTTGTCAAAAGTGAAAAAAACTCTTAATTACTGTTCTGAAAAACACTTAAACATTTTGGTATGGCTTTTTTATGGAATTCAATTTCATTCCAATAAAACATGAAGGAAATAGAAATTTAGCAACAGATGGTTACCTGATTTTTCTTTCTTTTTTTTTTTTTTTTTTTAAAGATTTTATTTATTTATTTATGAGAGAGAGAGAGACAGGCGCAGAGACACAGGCAGAGGGAGAAACAGACTCCAGGCAGGGAGCCTGATATGGGACTCGATCCAGGGTCTCCAAGATCACACCCTGGGCCGAAGGCGGCACTAAACTGCTGAGCCACCCGGCTGCCCCTGATTTTTATTCTTTCTGTAGTTTCCTCAGTTATTTGGCTCTTTGCGATTCTAGTGCCTGCAACCTGGAAACAGAGTATGTTTGATTTCTTTTGTGGTAGTAAATTCTTGATAAAAAAAAAAAAAACACAAAAAACTGGAAGTCTCTCAGCTCTTCCATAATGTTCCTCATAGTTTAAGCCCTCCTTAAATAATCTTTCACCCTCACATCTTCTGCAAGATTTTTAAATTTTCACATATTAATGTAGAAAGGATGGGGAAGAGAAAGAAAATCTCAACAGTTGAGGACTTCTGGTAGTTTAAATCTACCTGATAAGTAATTCTACTTTAGTTGTGGAAAGTTGACTAGTTTTGGTGGAATATCTTCCATTTTCTCTAAAAAAGAAGTGTGGCAGAGTGGTAAATATTTGGCCCATGGTGCCACCACTGAACCCGTCCTACTCCCAGGGTAGATAGGTAAGTTGAAGATAGCATCTCTCCAAAACACAGCTTCAGAATCCTTTTCAGTACAGCGCTTGGGGCAGCTATTGTGAGTTGATGTGGAGTTAAATTTGTTGGTCTCTGTGACCCAGAGGCTGCCTTTATAATGAAGCAGAACATGGGTCAGGGGATCCCTGGATGGCTTAGTGGTTTAGCACCGCCTTCAGCCCAGGGTGTGATCCTGAAGACCTGGGATTGATTCCCACCTCGGGCTCTCTGTGTGGAGCCTGCTTCTCCCTCTGCCTGTGTCTCTGCCTCTCTCTCTCTGTGCCTCTCATGAATAAATAAATAAAATCTTAAAAAAAAAAAAAAAAAAAGAACATGGGTCAGATCTTTACCTCCACTCTGGCTTCAATTTTTTTTTTTAAGATTGTATTTATTTATTTATTTATTCATGAAGGGCACACAGAGAGAGAAGAGACATAGACTGAGGAAGAAGGAACCTCCCTGAGGGGAGCCTGTTGCAGGACTTGATTCCAGGACCCCAGGATCACGACCTGAGCCAAAAGCAGATGCTTAACCACTGAGCTGCCTAGGGGCCTCTTTTTTCTTTTTTTCAAGATTTTATTATTTATTCATGACTGTCTCCTTGTATTAATTTTATTTATAAACATCTAAAACTAATAATGCAAAAATAAAAATAAAAAAAAATAAAACTAATAATGCTAACTTAAGGTTTTTTGCAGAATTCTAGGGTGTCTCATGGAATTGAATGAGAACACCAAGACTTGGGAAAGAGTTGCAGTGCCATGCCAAATTCAATCATTTCTACCCAGACTATAAGTACTGATTTTCCATTAATAATATATCCAGTGAAAATTCTAACTGGTTAATAAGAAATTTGGGATCCTGTTTCAGTAATGATAAAAGTCCTTTAAGTACCCAAAATCATTTGGAGGTAATTTTTCCCCAAATATCTGAGTTTCTACCTTCTATAATTGAAAAGTCTTATAACCATTTTCGATAGAAATCCTTGTCTCAAACACTTCTCTCCCTTATTCACTTACCATTCATATTCTTTGTTTAAATTTTTCCTTATGGGAAGCTTGGGTGGCTCAGTGGTTGAGCATATATATGCCTTTGACTCAGGGCATGATCCTGGGGCCTGGGGATCAAGTCCTGCATCAGGCTCCCTGTGAGGAGCCTGCTTCTCCCTCTGCCTGTGTCTCCACCTCTCTCTCTCTCTGTGTCTCATGAATAAATAAATAAAATCCTTAAAAAAATTTTTTTTCTCTTACAATTTAGGTTACAATCAGAAACATTCTCTGGAAGGTATTCTATTCCATGCTGTAGTGATTCCTTTATTCATTGAGATTTGTAGAACTTTGATTAAAGAATCAAATTTCCCTTTGCTGTCAGATGGTATTTTCTATATTGTCCTTATGAAATCTCTTTAACCTCTTTCTTTTTTATTTTTGTTAATCTTGCCATGGGCCTCAACAGCAAATAACAGACTTTTTAAGATTGAGTATAAGGTGGAGGTGAACTATTTCTAGAATAGAGCCTGAACAATGCTCTCTCAAATAGTCTTTGAGTTTTATGGCATTTCATATAACCACACAGAGGCCTTAAAAATAAAATAGACAACCAAACTTTTAATTTATTTTTTAATTTTTATTTTATGTAGGCTTTACACCCAATGTGGGGCTTGACTCACAGCCCTGAGATCAAGAGTCTTATGCTCTACTGACTAAGAGCCACCCAGGCACCCTATAAACCAGACTTTTAACTTCCTGGGTCTCTGTTGAGCTCTTTGAGTTTCAGATAAGTGAAGAAGTTTCAGAGAGATGTTTTTAGAGATCATAAGTTACTCAAGAACATTAATCTTTTAATTGTGTATGAACTGGGATTTTGCATTATTTTTTTTTTTTTTAAGGAAACCTTTAAAATGGCTTAAATGGCCTTTCCCTCCTTTGTTGTTGAATTAGCATTACTTTTTTTTTTTTTTAAGATAAATGCTGACTATGTACCTACTAGTCCACTTACGAGAAAAAGTGGTTAGAAACAAAATGACATATGCATATTGGTAGGAAAAAAATGAGCACAAATTATTTTGCATACTTTACCTGTTTTAATTTGTGGTATATAAATTGAACAGTCTAAGAAATATTGGAGTTTTTTTGTTCTAAATGTATTAAATAAACTTGAAAGATTGTCATTAGACTTTTCATGGAAACTTAAAATTATATGACTATCTATATTGATGAATCCCATTTAAAAAATCATTTTAAATAGGGAAATAAGGGATTCCTGGGTGGCGCAGTGGTTTGGTGCCTGCCTTTGGCCCAGGGCACGATCCTGGAGACCTGGGATCGAACCCCATATCCGGCTCCCGGTGCATGGAGCCTGCTTCTCCCTCTGCCTGTGTCTCTGCCTCTCTCTCTCTCTCTCTCTCTGTGTGACTATCATAAATAAGTTGAAAAAAAATTAAAAATATTAAAAAAAATAGGGAAATAGGTTTTCTTCAACTTAAGGCAGTAGTAGATATCAGTTTTATTCATTTATTCAGAATTAGTAAGGTGATGGGCTAACTCATATTGTGCTTTTCAAGTTCTAATGACTTAGTTTGATTTGGTGAAAAATAAAAAGAAACTTGATAGGAAATTATGCAGTGATTTGTAATGCATATGTATATATACACGTCTATGCATGTATCTTAAATAGCGATTTTGACATGGAAAAAAAAAGTTCTTTTTTTTTTTAAGATGTATTTATTCATGAGAGACAGAGAGAGAGAGAGAGAGAGGCAGAGGCACAGGCAGAGGGAGAAGCAAGCTCCATGTAGGGAGTCCAACGTGAGACTCTACCCTAGGTCTCCAGGATCACGTTGGGCCAAAGGCGGCACTAAACCACTCAGCCACCCGGGCTGGCAAAAACCAAGTTCTTTAGATTGGATTAGGTGGCAATTTTAGTTTCAATAACACATTTTCATATATTTTCTTCTAAAAGCTGTGATATTTTATTTTTCATAATTAGATTTCTATACCATCTGGTATTTTTTTTTTCTGTGTAGTGTAAGGTAGCAGTCAAGATTAATTTGTTTTTCCATATAGATAGCCAGTTGGTACAGCGCCATTTATAAAAAAGGCCATTCTTTCTCCACTGCTCTGCACTGTCACCTTTATTGTAAATCAGGTGACCATGTCTATGTGGATGTTTTTGGACTCAGTATACTGTTCTTTGGTCTGTTATTTATATTTATGCCCATCTTTTACTGTTTTAATTATAAAGTTTTATAATCTGATATCTGGTAATGCAGGTCATTCAGACATTTTGTTTTCCAAGATTGCTTTGGCTTTTCTTGGCCTTTTGTATTTCCATAAATGTGTTACAATTAGCTTGTCAATTTCCATAAAGTGTAACAAAACAATAACTGGAATTGTAGTTGGAATTGCACTGAATCTGGGGGGTCAGTTTGAAGAGAATTAACATGTTTATAATAATGCTTCCAGTTTATAAACATGACATATCTCTCAATCTAATTAATATCTTTAATCCTCTCAGTAGTATTTTGTAGGTTTCAGTATGGAGAACTTGAATATTTATTAGTAGATTTATTCCTCATAATGTTGTAAAAAATGTTCCATATGTAGTTTTATTTTCTATTTGTTGCTGGTATATGGAAATACAGTTGATGGTTTACACCCATCTAGAGACTTTGTATGCAGAGACTTGCTTAAATAATATATTCTAACAGTTTGTAGATACTCTTGGGTTTGATACATATACAATCATATTCTCCATGATTAAGGACAATTATTTTCTTCCCTTCTTAATGTCTGCTTTTCCTTTTCTTGCCATATTACATCAACTGGTAGGACCTTTGAGGTAATGTTTGATAAGAAGTAGTGAGAGTAGGCATTTTTGTCCCAATTCTCTAATCTTAGGGAAGAAAACTTTTAAAAATTTACAATTAATTATAATACTTACTCTAGGTTTTTTTTTTTAATAAATTAATTTTTATTGGTGTTCAATTTACCAACATACAGAATAACACCCAGTGCTCATCCCGTCAAGTATCCCCCTCAGTACCCGTCACCCATTCACCCCCACCCCTACTCTAGGTTTTTTTTTTTTTTTTTTTTTTTCCTACTCTAGGTTTTTATAGAAACTTATGACCAGATTAAGGTGTTTTCTTTTATGAATAGCTCTTTTTTTTCTTTTTTTTAAAATTATATTTATTTATTCATGAGAGACACAGAGAGAGAAAGAGAGAGAGAGGCAGAGACACAGACAGAGGGAGAACCAGGCTCCACACAGGGAGCCCGATGTGGGACTCAATCCTGGGGCCTCAGGATCACACCCTGGACTGAAGGCAGGCGCTAAACCGCTAGGCCACCGGGGCTGCCCTGAATAGCTCTTTTCTAATAAATATTGAGCTTCTTATAATAGGAGTTAATGAGAATGAAGATGCAACATTAAAAAGAGGAAATGAAATATTTAATTCAAATAAATAATGCCTCTGTAACTGAATTAGTTACCTTAGGCACATCATACAAAACAGTACCTGGTAAAACTAATGTGTAAGAGTCAAAGTGCTAAAGCAAACCTGTGAGAAATGAATTTTAACTTTTTTATTAAGTTGGTTTTCCTATTTATAAATGGGAGGGAAACCATGGTACAGTTTACAGACATACCGGTGAGGTATTTTTGGCTTACATGTTGTCTTTATGCCACTATTAAAATTGTGAACGTACTATGTAACAGTTGGAAAAAAGTGTCCAAAGGCATTTGGAAGAGAGGGCAGAGTGATTTAAGTGAATAAATGTAATAATTGAAAGGTGAATAAGTTTAAAAATAATTCTTGATCTCTTACATTCATACAAAACATTTGATTCATTTATTCTATATGTACTCTTAAAGGAATGGCTGGTTTTTGTATGCCAGGAGTTAGTGAAAATCTTTTTCCTCAGTTTAGCTAATGGTCATATAATTGTGACTTCCTTTTTATTCTGCAGCATATTTTGACTACAAAGATGAGTGTGGATTTCCAAAGCCTCCATCTTACAATGTGGCAACAACACTGCCCACCTACGATGAAGCTGAGAGAACCAAGGCTGAAGCTACTATCCCCTTGGTTCCTGGAAGAGTAAGTCCAATTTACCATGTCACTTGCTGGCTGCTAAATGGGAATTAGGTTCTTTTCATTACCCACTTTTGATATATTATTTATGATTGTACTGATTAGTAAAAGTATAGCTAGTTGGGTTTTTAAAGATTTCATTTATTTGAGAACGAGAGAGACAGAGAGAGAGAGAGATAGAATGAGTGGGAGAAGGGTTAAAGGGAGAGGGAAAAATAGACTCCCTGCTGAGCACAGAGCCCACCACAGGGCTTGATCCTAGGACCCTTGGACCATGACTTGAGCCAAAGGCAGAGACTTAACCAGCTGAGCCACCCAGGTGCCCCATGTACAGCTAATTTTTAAAAACAGGTACATTTTCTTTTGGGGTAATAAACTCTTAATTCTTCCTGAAAATGATACAGTAAAAGGTACAAATCAACAGAAGATCACTAGTCAGGCCAGCTTATTTTCTCTGCCTATACTATTACCACCATTTTCTCAACTTTTCTGCCATGAAAGCCCCTGTCTTAGAGCAGGGGCTGATTTAGGAAATACACTGACTTGACCTTGATCCTGCACATTTCATATTTTGGTATGAGGTAGATAGCTGCTAGGGAGATCTATAGAGAGAATAAGTTCAACTTTATAGAATTAAGCTTATAGAAGGGCCCCCTGCCATAGTGTTGATGAGCCAGCAGCAGTCCAGATGGCTCCTCTGTGAGTACATAGTGAATTCAGATCCCATCTAGCCTGATGTTGATTCATGGGAGTGGGGACTGGGTATGATGAAAGCCAAGAGAAAACTTTGAGGCATTCTTTGTTTTTTAATGTCAGATCTGCAAATAGCTAGATGTGATTTCATAAATACTCATCTAGATTAAAGCTGATGGAAGATAGGGGCCTTAGGCCAGATACTGGGAAAAGATGGGGTAAGATCCATTCCCTAGGAATGTGGGGCAGTCAGGGTTGTAGACTCTAGTCCTGACAGGAAACTAGCATGAACAGTGAGAACAAAAACAGCAGTTTAGCCTGGGCAGTGCAGTGGCATAGGCCCCAGAAGTTCAGGCCTTAGGGTAGTGAACTGTTTACAGACCACAACTACTATGAGTGATGGAGCTTCTGAAACCACTGCTTGACAAAAATAATAATGTAAGCCCAGTGTAGGCTGTAAGGAGAAACTAGCAATCTTCAAGGAACTTATGGTCTAAGGGCAAAACAGTCTTAATATAATAACCATGTATTGGAAGCAAATGACATGCTTGATACTGTGTTCAGTTTCCAATGTATTGTTTCTAGTCCTCACAGTAACTTGTGAGGTAGATATTATATTGTCCCCATGTACAGATGCAAAAATTGAGGCCCAGAGAGATTAAGTAATTTGCCCAAAGTAATGTAGTTAATAAGTAGCATAGGTGAGGGTCACACTCAGATACTCTAGACTCCAAAGGCCTATGTGTATTCTGTAGTCCTTTTAGACTGTATGGTAACTGTCCGATGGAAATACATCGGCATATTAGCTCTGATTAATAACTGAACTCCTTAGAATACTTTTATTTGACAAGTATACATAATTAGGAATTTTTCAAACATTATTTAGCAAATGTGTAGAGAACTTTATACAATGTGCTATGTATTTTGCAATGGATAGGTAGAAAACTTTGAATAAGGCGATATTCCTGCTGTACAAGCACTTAAATATAGCTGGGGAAAAGGCCCACAAATACCGGTATCTAAGCAGTAGTACAAGGATATAGTGAGCTTTAAGAGCTGTGACTTTTTACTGTGTGATTATGGGGAAGATGGAATTTGAAATGGACACTGAGTTTTAATGGATAAGAACATTCCAGAGGGGAAAGGGCAGAAAGCAGATGTGAATTTAGCCTGGTGGGGGGTAGGGTCTGTGAATGTAGAAATTGATTTTGCTTGAGCAAAGAATTTATGACCAGACTATAGGTTGTGGAGTGTTCTGAATGCTATGCTGAGGCATTTAGACTTACATAGAGGTCACACAGACTGTTTCACAGTTTTTTAGCAGGAATATGGTAAGACAAGAATGGTGTTTTAGAAACATTAAGTCAGCAACAATTTGTAGGAGTCTAGTAGTAGAGATACCCAGGACAGCAAGAACAGTTAGAAGGCACCTGTAATATTATTATTACTAGAAATTACTTCCATGTCCTTTTGTAGTATATCTTTGAGTATTGATGCAAAAAAACTAATTAGTGTCTAATAATTAGGTAAAGCATTATTTTTCCTAATAGGAAGTCAGAAACTGGGTATTTAATATTTAAAAAAAATATAAACCAAAAACATTATTGTAAGAATTTCTAACAGAAGTAATGTGTTATTAGAAATGGAAGCTGCCACTGACACTTTGTTCTCCAGTAACCCCCTACCTAGGCAAACCACAGCTTGTTATGGGCTTCCCACCCCCTTTTTATCTGCGTAGGGAGAGTTTGGATTGTCCTAAAGATTTGTTGTTTCTTCTTTTCATTTGGGGAACTTTTATTTATTTTTTAAGATTTTATTTATTCATGAGAGACACAGAGAGAGGGGCACAGACACAGAGGGAGAAAGCAGGCTCCGTGCAGGGAGCCCAACATGGGACTCAATCCTGTATCTCCAGGATGACACCTTAGGCCGAAGGCGGCGCTACACTGCTGAGCCTCCGGGGCTGCCCTCATTTGGGGAACTTTTATTGACTTGAACTGTGTACATGTAACTTTTAAGTATGTATGCATACGTTTTTCAGTATCTCAACACATAATGTACATCAGTTGAAAAGGTGGGACACATAGTTGATGCTAATGTTGGTGAGGATCATGTTCCTTCTAGACTTGGAGTATTTTGATTTCAAGTTAGGATGGAAAAGATGCTATCTGCCAATAAGCTTGGAAGTGTGGTCGTTTCAGACCTATCTGCTAATGTGAACAGATGGTCATGGAGTTGAGCTGTGGGCAGCCCTGAGCCTCTTCATATGTGATCATTCTATCCTTTTTCTCCCATGTCTCACAAAGCATTTCAGTTTCTTAATAGGTTCTGGATTACTAATATTCTGGGCCCCCCAGCAGGCCCTGGATTACTAATTCTAGAACGTAAGCCAAATTGATATCTTTTCTTTAGATACATATGAGTGAATACTTCTCGTTGAACTTTATAATTTTTGAACCTCATTGTTAAAGAACTTGGGTTATAAAATGAACAATTCATTTAGAAAACTATAAAGATAGGGATGCCTGGGTGGCTCAGTGGTTGGGCGTCTGCCTTTGGCTCAGGGCATGATCCTGGGGTCCCGGGATCGAGTCCCACATAGGGCTCCCTGCATGGAGCCTGCTTCTCCCTCTGCCTCTGCCTCTTTCTCTCTCTCTCTGTGTCTCCCATGAATAAATAAATAAAATCTTAAAAAAAAAAAAAAACCTATAGAAATAGAAGAAAGTTTTGTTTCTTCTCTGATTGTCTTAAAAGACAAAATGAAATTTTTAACACATAATGAGCCTTTTAATGTTCATAGTTTTGAATTGGGCCAACTCAGTAAATTTTCTCTTTGGTACTCATTTTTATCCCCTTTTTGTGATGCCTTTCATTTGCTTATGAATAATTCATTGGGAATTTACCTTACTCTTTCTCTTTTCATTTAGGATGAGGATTTTGTGGGTCGGGATGACTTTGATGATGCTGACCAGCTGAGGATAGGAAATGATGGGATTTTCATGTTAACTTTTTTCAGTAAGTAAATACACATAGCAGAACCACCTCCCACAAACCAGAGTGCTTTGAATTATGGGTGAATATGACTGAAATAAAATGACTAGTTGAACTATTTTAATATATTATGTTTATTTTATGCCTTTTACTAAGATGTTCAGAGCTTAGTTCACTTTTATCTTAATATTCTGTTTATCTTCTATTTCTATGAATATAGAAAATATAACTGAAGCAGTTTGGGGAATGCTATATTTTTATATGAACTAAGCCTCATCTTTTAGGTCTGCAAAGACCCTTAGCATTGCTCTGACTCGTACCTGACCTGTAGAGTAGGAATTAAAGGCCTTATTAATCTGATGGATTTTTTTTTTTTGCATGCTTCTATTTTCTGACAGATCAAAGTCAACTGAATTTTTTTTTTGCCTCCTTCATGTTACTTTTGTTGTTGTTTTTTGTTGTTTTGTTTTAAGATTTTATTTATTCATGAGAGACACAGAGATAGAGAAAGAGAGAGAGAGGCAGGGACACAGGCAGAAGCAGAAGCGGGCTCCATGCAGGGAGCCCAACGCGGGACTTGATCCCGGGTCTCCAGGATCAGGCTCTGGGCTGAAGGTGGCGCTAAACCTCTGAGCCAACCGGATTGCCCCTCCTTCATGTTATTTTTGCATTCATCTTTCCATGTGTCACTTAGAAGTGAGTGACTATTTTTTTATTTGCTATATTAAAAAGATAAGATATAAAGGAAATGCAGTGCTTTTAAAGGTGGTGTGTTATGAAGCTGTCAGAATTCATAGAAAGATGAAAAACCTGAATCAGATTTTATTTACTGAAGTGTACAAGTCCTAAGTATACAGTTTGGTGAATGCTAAGGCATTTTTGAAAGTGAATAGCAGTAGACGTAATGTAATTATCTGATATTCAGAGCAGATGACTTCTTGTTTGTTTTGGGGAAGAGGACAGAGAATAGATTTTTGGGGGAGATAAGGCAAGGGTTATGGTGGGTGGGCTGAGCTGTCTTTTATCCCTGGAAAACCCATTGAAGCAAAAGCACATGTAGAAGGCACTCTTGCTTCTTGGGTAACAGGATGTGTGTCTCACAGGGTTTTTTTCTTCTCTCTTACAGTGGCATTCCTCTTTAACTGGATTGGATTTTTTCTGTCTTTTTGCCTGACCACCTCAGCTGCAGGAAGGTATGGGGCCATTTCAGGATTTGGTCTCTCTCTAATTAAGTGGATCCTGATTGTCAGGGTAAGTTTATACTAGAAAATATAAACCCTGTAGAGAAACAATCAGTAGAATAACTTTGATTATTTGATTTTTTTCTTTTTACATTATTTCTGCATTTAAAATGATTTTAGGTTTGTCTTTGTTCTGGTTTCATGAAGTTGAACCTAAATCAGCTGCAGATGGTTCATGCGTGTAAGTTTTATAGTTAAATCTAGTGAATATTGGTGTCCCAAGGCAACATCCTATAGGATGTTCACAATTTGCTTTCTCTGCTGTTAATGTCTATAATGTGTGTTTGTTCTGAAATTAGTTGTTTTTGTAATAAAAAGAAAATACCACTTCTTTGGTGTCTCATCAAAAGCAGGCATTCCTCACATTAATTCTGCTGAAGTTTTGGTTTTTCTTCTTCCCTCTTTCTTGCTCTTTGCTTCTCTCTCCTTTCTCCCTCCCTTCCAGGGTTGTTTATTAGTAGCATCGTTGGTTCTGCCAAAATGTTTTGGAACTGAAATTGTTTACAAGTGCTACTCCATTGGGGGGGGCTTTATCTCTAAAATATATTAGAAATCTTCAGTGATTTGGGAGTTACAGGTAGTCCAAATTACTGAAGTAATTTGTACTTTAAAAGATCTAATCTCTTAAAATATGTTGTGATTTCAGGTAAGTTTATTGCTTTTGTCAATTTAATAGATAAAATCAATGTATTCATCATAAATTGTCATTATTAACTAATTAGTGGGTATTGACTGGACACTGGACTTTTTCATTTTTCAAATGTATTTATTCTGACCAGTTGTTAACATTTTTAGGATTCTGAGTTCCTTTGAGAATCTTTTAGGAGTTAGGAACTTTACCCCCCAAGCAGCTAATACATACTCATCTAAGACATGGACTTAGGTGAAGAACTCAAGCACTAAAGAGCTTTTCCATTCCCTCCCTAAATCTTAAATTGTTATTCCTATTAAGAAATAAAATACTGGCTTTCTGCCCCTGGACGCCGCCGAGTAAGCATCGTTAAGTCTCCCCTCCCACCGCCGTCAGAGTCTCCCAAAGAGCCCAAGCAGCTGCGGAAGCTCTTCATCGGAGGTTTGAGCTTCGAAACGACCGATGAGAGTCTGAGGAGCCATTTTGAGCAATGGGGGACGCTTACGGACTGTGTGGTAATGAGAGACCCCAACACCAAGCGCTCCAGAGGCTTTGGGTTCGTCACATACGCCACCGTGGAGGAGGTGGACGCGGCCATGAACGCCTGGCCGCACAAGGTGGACGGAAGAGTCGTGGAACCAAAGAGGGCTGTCTCCCGAGAGGATTCTCAAAGACCCGGTGCCCACTTAACTGTGAAAAAGATTTTTGTCGGTGGCATTAAAGAAGACACTGAAGAACATCATCTAAGAGATTATTTTGAACAGTATGGGAAAATTGAAGTGATTGAGATCATGACTGACAGAGGCAGTGGCAAAAAGAGAGGTTTTGCTTTTGTGACCTTTGACGACCACGACTCGGTAGACAAGATTGTCATTCAAAAATACCATACTGTGAATGGCCACAACTGTGAAGTAAGGAAAGCCCTATCAAAGCAAGAGATGGCTAGTGCTTCGTCCAGCCAAAGAGGCCGAAGTGGTTCTGGAAACTTTGGTGGTGGTCGTGGAGGTGGTTTTGGTGGGAATGACAACTTTGGTCGTGGAGGGAACTTCAGTGGTCGAGGTGGCTTTGGTGGCAGTCGAGGTGGTGGTGGATACGGTGGCAGTGGGGATGGCTATAACAGATTTGGTAATGACGGAAGCAACTTTGGAGGTGGCGGAAGCTATAATGATTTTGGTAATTACAACAATCAATCCTCAAATTTTGGACCCATGAAAGGAGGAAATTTTGGAGGCAGAAGCTCTGGCCCCTATGGTGGTGGAGGCCAATACTTTGCCAAACCACGAAACCAAGGTGGCTATGGCGGTTCCAGCAGCAGCAGCAGCAGCTATGGCAGTGGCAGAAGGTTTTAATTACTGCCAGGAAACAAAGCTTAGCAGGAGAAGAGAGCCAGAGAAGTGACAGGGAAGCTACAGGTTACAACAGATTTGTGAACTCAGCCAAGCACAGTGGTGGCAGGGCCTAGCTGCTACAAAGAAGACATGTTTTAGACAATACTCATGTGTATGGGCAAAAAACTCGAGGACTGTATTTGTGACTAATTGTATAACAGGTTATTTTAGTTTCTGTTCTGTGGAAAGTGTAAAGCATTCCAACAAAGGGTTTTAATGTAGATTTTTTTTTTGCACCCATGCTGTTGATTGCTAAATGTAATAGTCTGATCATGATGCTGAATAAATGTGTCTTTTAAAAAAAAAATAAAATAAAATACTGTATTTTTTTAAATGATTTTTAAAAAGATTTATTTATTTATTTATTCATGACAGACAGAGAGAGAGGGGGGGTGGGGGGGGCAGAGGCAGAGACAGGAGAAGCAGGCTCCATGGAGGGAGCCCAACAAGGCGGCGCTAAACCGCTGAGTCACCCGGGCTGCCCAAATACTGTATTTTAATGCTCAAACTGCATTAAACTTTCAGATAATAAAGCCCCCAATAGAAAACAGATAACATTAGTTAGCAGTCTTTTTTTTTTTTTAACCAGAAGTTTCACTAAACTGACTAAAATGTTAAAACTGAATTGAATGAATCAACTTGTATCAGGATGGCTTTGTCTGTAATAGAAAACTGAACTCAAAATGGCTTAGAAAACAGTGGGAAAAATTTATTTCCCATTAAAACAAGTCCTGACATGGAGGATCACCATATCTGTTTTGCTTATTCATTGACATCATTAGGGACGATTGATGTCATATTGGTACAGGTGCTCCTCCCTCAGGATTCAAATGGCTGTGGCAGTTTCAGGCATCACATCAGAAGCACAGCTGTGTTCAGCAGAAGAAAGAAAACTTATTTCTTTTCTTTCTTTTCTAAGTGCAAGAAAACCTCAGCAACCCTCACTTCCCAATGGCCAGAATGTGCCATTATTTGGCAAAGGAATGGGGGATTATTATGATGTTCATAGTAAAGCTTCCAAGGTTAAGGCATACCAAGAACAAATAGTTTTGGGACTGAGTAAGCAAAGTAAAAGTATCATCAAAACATATTTCTAGGGAGATCCCTGGGCGGCTCAGCAGTTTAGCGCCTGCCTTTGGCCTGGGGTGTGATCCTGGAGTCCCGGGATCAAGTCCCACATCAGGCTCCCTGAGTGGGGCCTGCTTCTCCCTCTGCCTGTGTCTCTGCCTCTCTCTCTCTCTTTCTCTCTCGTGAATAAATGAAAATCTTAAAAAAAAAATGAGGTTTTAACCTCATTATAAAAATAAACAAACTTATTTGCTTTATTTTTCAGTTTTCCACCTATTTCCCTGGATATTTTGATGGTCAGTACTGGCTCTGGTGGGTGTTCCTGGTTTTAGGTAAGTGCTTTTAACATAGACAGTGGAGAGAAAAGATAGTGTTAAATTTTAGAAGTAAAATTACTTTTAGTAAGCCCTCATCTTCCTTCCAACCCTAATATATAATTCTTAAAAATATTTCTTAAAGATTAGATTGCCATCACCATTATTATATTAATAAAGCATCTCTTGGTGGTCGATTTTTTTTTTTTCCTAACCCATTCATACATATTTCTCAGATTTCCCATGTGACCAGTGGACACACTAATAAGATGACTTTATAGTCTATCAGTTATTTTCTCCTGGATAATTACTGCCATAAAAGGGTTTACAAAAGATTATAACCAATTGAACTACTCAGGAGTCTATGTGGCCAATTTTCAGTTGACTCTGTCAGCAGGAAACAAAATGTATAGCCTTGCTTGACAGAACTTCCGGAGGAATCAGTATTGGGTTTCCAGAATTCTTTGGTGAGAATAAGAATGATTTTGCAATGGGAAGGAGGCCTTTAGGATATGAATATATATATATATATTTTTTTTCTAGGTATTTCAGGTTCTTCTTAAGATTATCTTTTTTACTCTTAAGTATTTATTTTAAAACCTCTTCTTTCGAGACATTCTCAAGCAAAAAAATGAACATTGGGGTGAATAGTGTTGGCTTCTTCATTCTTTGTATAGAAACTATATATGATATAATAAGGGCCCACCGTCACTGCTGTCATTTCTACAGAATTATAGCAGAGCCATCCTATAGCTGTTTAAGATGGTATAATGGCCTCACCTGCTTCTTTGATATCACTTCTCCCGTGTCCTGTTTAGGGCCTTCTTATTGCCTCCTTAATTAAGATCCCTGGTGGCAATGCTGCTGATGGGTCTGGTTAGTACAGTGTACACCCCTGTCCAGTAGTTGCTTAATACACTCAGGACTTACCTGCTTTGCCTGTGGTGATAGACCATGCATTGCTGAACCTAAAATTTAACTGGAAAATATAAGTCTTACATCATATCAGCCCCCACCTCTCCAACAGCATCATCTACTCTGCTAATAATGGTCATTGAAATTCCACGGAAAGAGAAGTCATGATTTCCCCCCACCCTTAATTATTAAGACGCTTAATAATAAAAATGCCCAGAGAAGAGTTACTTTAGAGGAATAGTTTCTGGGTTGCTTATTCACAAAATTGTATCTTTAAGAAAAACGCTAACTCTCCTTTTTCCCCCAAGCCAATACTGAATGGATCAAAAAAAGAGCCACTAACATATTTTCAGGTTGATCGTTGACAGCATAGATAATTTAAAGAAACTTAATGAATTATCTTCCTATATTAAAGTTTCATGGAAGATGAATTTATAATACTTGTAATTAATTGATCATTCTGTCTATCTTACTGTTCACTAGTAAGCAGAAAAACAGTGAGGCTTTGGATATCATTTGTGCGTTTGGACACAGTGTTTGGGTCATTTTTAGAATTTTTCTTGCGGAAAGAACCAATTTTGGGGTTTGTGTTTTGTTGCAAGGAACAGGCCCACACAGAGCTCTCAAGCTGACAGCCTATGAACTACAACCAGCCTGTAATTGTAGTCTGTTTGTTCCATAGTTATTTTCAGAGGTTTTTTTTATTAGCCACCATCATTTAAAAACTTAGTTTCCACATAAAATGTCTGAATTTTGTTTACTTTTCTTAAAATTGGGATATCTAGCAGAACAGGCCTATATTTCCCCAAGGCACCCACCTTTTGGTGGGAGCTGTTGCAGGTGTCCCCTCCTATTAGGCTGTGTGCTTTCCACTTTACTAGGATTCTCTGACGCAGCTCTTCATGGGGTGGCCTCTGCTCTGTAGTCACTTACTACTTTTGGTGCCAAACAGAATGGGAATGAGGAGTGATTGCTGAATGGGTACACATTTTTTTTTTTAGGGGTGATAAAAATGTTCCAAAACAAAGATAATAGTTTTGGTTGTACAGCTCCATAACTACTAAAATTAAAGCCAGCGAACTGTACACATTAAATGAGTGGACTTCATGGTATGTGAATTATATCACCATGAAAGTGTTTTTAAAAAGTGTCTTAAGATTCAGGGACCAGCCCTAAAGGAGGATGGCCCAGGAGTGTGTGAGCTGTTTCTAATTAGGGGGCACATCACCTTTCCCATGGATTGTTCTAACAGGTGTCAACTGTGAACGGCTAGCTTCTGGTGTAGACACACAAAATCAGTCTTACTCCCTTAGTGCCTCACAAATAAATGGCCAAGTGTATTCTACTTGTATGTATTTTTTAAGAATGGAGAAATAGAGTTTAGAATTAAGAATATAAAAATAGGTGTGGAGGGGGAAAAAAAAAAAAAGAATTGTAATAGGTAAGGGGATCCTGACATCTAGTGGACAGCATGTGTATAGTTGATAGGAAAAAAATGCCATGCCAAGGGATGTTTTGTTTAACTTGAGAAAAATATTTTCTAACCCCTCTCTTTTTTTTGGAGTTAATTATCTTGAAATACTTTTTTTGAACCCAGAAGGTAGGTTTTGATAATGCTTCTCAGGTTGCCACATGTACATATTTAACTCCATCTTATATTTTATTTCCCTTTTAGACCAATCACATTCTTAATGTACAAAGCCTTTCATTTGGGCTCTTGAGATTTTTGTTTTCCTATTGAGAACTGGAAATTTTTTAATGGAAATCCTTAGGAAATTTTGGAGAAAATTGCTTACGTTTTCATAGCTTTTAGCAGAAAAATGATGAAGTAGTGCTATCAAGAGGGATATTTCTGGCGAAGGGACTTAATACAGAAATTATAAACTCATTCTTTTCTTTTTTAAATCAGGCTTTCTCCTGTTTCTCAGAGGATTTATCAATTACGCAAAAGTTCGGAAGATGCCAGAAACTTTCTCAAATCTCCCCAGGACCAGAGTTCTCTTTATTTATTAAAGGTATTAAACAAAACTTTATTCTAGACCCAGTATAATCATGTGATACATTGCAGATTTCTATTCAGGTTCAGAGTAGAGTCTACCCCCTATGGTAGGAAATACAGAGAAGGTAAGGAAGCCACAGTCCTTGCCTTTTAGCAGTTTCTAGTATAGTAAGGATGTTTTCATAAAAAACTGTTGAAAAGGGCAAGTTAGAAAAACTACCACAGGAGAAAACATTATCTCATGTTCTGACAATACAAAAGAGTCAGGGGTCTTTAGTCATCAGGGAGCTAGGATATTTGGCTCTATGAGGTCCTAGATCTTTAAATCTTGAATCCTAAAGCCACTGCTTATTGTTGTACTGTTCTAGAGGAAAGTACTGGGAAAGTACTGAAAGGCCTTTCAGGCCTAATCAGTGAGCTTTAATTAGATCCCCTAAGCTCCAGATCTCCAGTGTGAAGAAACCTTTGGCTGTATCAGGATCTCCTTTTGCCTGGTTTACTTATAAGCCCGCCAAGACTTCCATCACTTAAAATTAGTCAGGGAAACTTTCCTGGTGCCCTTCTTTAAGTTCATACATACCCTGATATTACCACTCTGCTGGTAAGGAGGGTCAAACTTAAGGAAGGAGAAAGAGCCTATTCCCCTGCCTTGAATAAAAGGTCTAAGTCGTGTTGAGGCTCCTCTTTGATTCCTATGTGGTTTTCCCCAGAGCTGATTCTTAGATCAGTAGCTGCAAAAAAAGGAAGAACTGTGGAATCCTGAGAAAGAGTACACCAGAGAGAGACCTCTCTGGTAACAAGATCTAATAGGACTTGTCTCTTTGCTCCTTAAGACTTGAGAAAGAGTACACCAGAGACAAGGAGAAAGAGACAAGGAGAAAGAGCCTATTCCCCTGCCTTGAATAAAAGGTCTAAGTCGTGTTGAGGCTCCTCTTTGATTCCTATGTGGTTTTCCCCAGAGCTGATTCTTAGATCAGTAGCTGCAAAAAAAAGGAAGAACTGTGGAATCTTGAGAAAGAGTACACCAGAGAGAGACCTCTCTGGTAACAAGATCTAATAGGACTTCTCTCTTTGCTCCTTAAGACTTTTGGGGATGAGTGGGTTGTGGAAGAGAACTTTGAGTTACATCTAGGGGGCTAGGCTAGTTGAAGATCAGGCAAGACTTTGTTTTTTAGTTTTTGGGTTTTTTTCAAAGATTTTATTTTAAAGTAATCTCTGCACACAATGATGGGCTCAAATTTATAACTCTGAGATCAAGAGTTGCATGCTCTACCAACTGAGCCAGCCAGGCGCCCCTTCTTTTTCTTTTAAAAATAATAGATTCCATCAGTCTAGTCAAATGGTAGCTTTTGGGCAGCCCCAGTGGCTCAGTGGTTTAGTGCTGCCATCGGCCTGGGGTGTGATTCTGGAGACCCAGGATGGAGTCCCACATCGGGCTCCTTGCATGGAGCCTGCTTCTCCCTCTGCCTGTGTGTGTGTGTGTCTCTCATGAATAAATAAATAAAATCTTTAAAAGAAAAGATAGCTTTGAATTTCTGAATGGACTGAGGTAGCACCTCTGTCTCTTCTCTTCATTCTTCACTTAGAAGGAAGTTTTGATATTTATTAGGGGATTACATACCTTCCTCATCTTGTTTCTGATATATAACAGATATCAGCCAGATGGGAGAAAGCTTGAACTTCTCAGTTTTCCTGTATTGCTAGAGACTGATTGAAGAGTTTTTATTTATAAAAATTGTTACTGTTTTCTTTGGATTCTTAAAAATTCTGAAAATTTTTTTTAAAGATTTATTTATTTGACAGAACACAAGTGAGGACAGAGGGAGAGGGAGAAGCAGACTCCCTGCTGAGCAGGGAGCCCGATGTGCAGGGCTCGATCCTAGGACTCTGAGCTCATGACCTGAGCCCAAGGCAGAGGCTTAACCAGCTAAGCCACCCAGGCCCCCAATTCTGAAGTGCTTTATTAGGAGTATTCTAAATGTAAAGCGAAGTGTCTTTATTTGAGGTTCTGAATTGAAGTTGACAGTCATTAGTATTAATGCTGATAAAGCTGTGAGGGACATTAGGCCTACTGTTCTCTGTATTTTGGAGTCAGAAGCCTTAGCATGCTTTTCGAGTTGTCAGAAACTTCAAGCATCCCCCAGTGGAGGGCATAAAAGGTTTCTTCACTTTTCTATCTGACTTTGCTATTCTAGTATTTGAAATCATTTCTGACGTGCCCAGAGGATTCAGAGCTCTAAATTAGGGGACTTAGAGCAGCATTTAGAATTCTAATGACTTCCTTAATAATTGTCAGTATCCCTAGAGTGAATCTGAAAAGCTATAATATCTCTTGGGACTGAATTTCCTTTGTCCATTGACAGGGATAAGAACTGTTCATATGGATCCAAATGTAGAATGTTTCTCTAGTTCAGAGGAAATTTAATTTAATTTGAAGTTGTGCTAGCAAACCATCTTGTAAGGTATTAAGATTTTCTTTCATTGAGACTTCTTATTACTTCATTTAATGTAATTGTCGCTAGTTAAAAGCTAGCTGTAGGCTTACTTTTTGCCAGAAAGACACGGGTAGGGACTTTTAAAATAGCTTTGCCATAACAGAAAAATAACTTAGTGCCCATTAAGTCCTAAGATCTGGCGTTTTACTAGAAAAAGGTGTAAGAATAGTGACTTTTCAGGTGACGCAAAATATAATACACACAAACCTTGAAATGACCCCAGAAGGCCTCTTTCTAATCAGTTAAAGCAGTTGTTAAAAAGCCACACACTAAAGTTCATGTACTTCTATCTTAGGAGCTGCTTTCAGGTTCCCTTTTGGGAGCTCATTTAAGCTTAAAAAGGAAATCTGGTTTCCTACGCCACAGTGAGAAAAACCAAATGAAGCTGTTAGAGGTGGGCCCAGAGGCATCAAGAAGTGTTTGAGTACAGGAAGCAGAAGAATAAAATGTAAATACTCTTTCTATATTGTTTAAAAAGAAACAGATACCTTTTAGAAATCTCTTTATCTTAGAGCACCTGGGTGGCTCAGTGGTTGAGCATCTGCCTTCGGCTCAGGTCGTGACCCCAGGGTCCTGGGATCAAGTCCCTGCAGGGAGCCTGCTTCTCCCTCTGCCTATGTCTCTGCCTCTCTCTGTGTCTCTCATGAATAAACTTCTTTATCTAAAATTGTCAAAATGTAAAATGTTTATACTTTTTCTTATTTACCAGTTAACTGGAAAATAAATTTATATGGAGTACCACTTGCTCTGATGCTGTCAAGTGGTTGAGGGCTTAGCTACAGGAGCTGGGACATGGTAACACAGTTAACTGGTATCCAACACTACTCTGAAAGTACTGGCACATAGGTAGCACAATAGACTTTAAATTCTAATATTTTAACCACTTTTGAAATAGGAAGGAGGAGCACCTGAGTGGCTCATTCGGTTATAACAGCATCTGCCTTCGGCTTGGGTCATGATCCTGGGGTCCTGGGATCAAGCCCCCACTACCACCACCAGTTGGGCTCCCTGCTCAGCGAGGAGTCTACCTCTCCTCCTCTCACTCTTGCTCTCTCTCAATAAATAAATAAAATCTTAAAAAAAAAAAAAAAAAAAGAGGATCCCTGGGTGGCGCAGCAGTTTAGCGCCTGCCTTTGGCCCAGGGCGCGATCCTGGAGACCGGGGATCGAATCCCACGTCGGGCTCCCGGTGCATGGAGCCTGCTTCTCCCTCTGCCTATGTCTCTGCCTCTCTCTCTCTCTCTCTCTGTGTGACTATCATAAATAAATAAATAATTAAAAAAAAAAAAAAACAGGAAAGAGAGTTTTGGTGTTTTGTTTTGTTTTTTTTGAGAGAGACAGCGCACACACAGGCACGTGCATGAGCTGTGGGGGAGAAGCATAGGAAGACTCCCTACTGAGTCTGATAAGCAGACTCCCTACTGAGCAGGGATCCTGATGCAGAGCTCCATCACAGGATACTGAGATCATGACCTGATCCCAAGGCAAAGGGGTCAACTGACTGAGCCAGTCAGGCACTGGCAGGAAAGAAAGTTTTGTAAGCCCTGACATTAATGAAATAGGACCCTTCATATTTAGATGATTCCTGTGATCTGGTGAGCTGTACATGTTAGACACCAGATATTTAATTTTTCCCCTCTATGATGATAAATGCTTTGATTTTTCCCTTTCTAGTTTCCCCTCCTCCTCCTTAATATCTCTCTTAATTTATTAAAGGAAGTTCACCTCAAGTTAAAGTTTGATTTATTGACTGTGTTATAAAGTAGCAAGATAGTAAAAATGTTTCTAGTGGAATTTTTGCTTAAAACAATCGTATAATGTTCAGGAAAAAAAGGGTTGTCTTCCTCTTGAAAGTAAACGATCTGTAGGTTCTTGGCTCCTTTTGTTTCTGAAGTGATCTCATCTACAATTCAGTAATGAAGTCTGTAGTCCCTAAAACCTTTCTTTCCTCCAGTTGTGTTACAGCACTGTTTTTGTAACAACTTGTGAATCAGGTCCATGTGAACAAGCCTCTGAGTCTTAAGAGAGCAGTGAGCACCTCTCTAGCAGTCATTTTCATCTGTAGTCTGTACGGTAATTGAGATTACCCGTTAATAACCTAGCGAGGTGTATGGGATTTTAATGTTTGCTGGGTGGCTCTGACTTTGAGGGATCTACTAAAGCTAATTTACCTCCGGAGGCAGCATGGTCTAAGGAAAGTGGCCAGATAGTTAGTTATCTGGGTTGTATCATATGTTCTTGCAGATTCTAGTGTTTTGGTGAATAGGAACAATTACATTAGTTTTCATCTGTTAAAGGAAGCTGATAAAACTGAAGTTACTTCAGTTTGTAATAAGTCCTGCCCCCTGGCGATAACCTCCATTTGACACGGGTCTGCTGATACTCCTTTTGCTATTTGGTTTGGTTTTTTGAGTTCTTTATGTTCGCATGTCTTTGTCCCTGCACATCCTGAGGCCTTTCAACCTAAACAAAAGTTGCTCTTGTGTCAGTAGTGCTGGTTTCCTTGGATACCAGCTGAATTTGGAATATGGGAGAATATTAACAGTTTAAAAACCATATGTTGATTTAAAAAAATTTTTTTTCATATGTTGATTTCTGCTATTGTTGTAGCTCCTGTGCATCATGTCAAGTCAGCCTTTTGAAGATTGATGCAGTTGTCTAGTCAGAAGAGATAGAAAAGGGTGCTTGTAGCTTTTACAGGAATTTGGAAAGGTGAAAAGGGAGCTTAGGGCCAGCATATGAGCCTGTCCAACTCTCCTTGGTGCAGGGTATACCCAAGGTACTTTCTCAAATACTTATTAAGTGTATATCTCTTTACTGTTTTTTTTTTTTGTTTTTTTTTTTTTAAAGATTTTTAAAGAGACACAGAGGGGCAGAGACATAGGCAGAGGCAGAAGCAGGCTCCATGCAGGGAGACCGATATGGGACTCGATCCCAGGACCTCAGCGTCATGACCTGAGCTGAAGACAGGTGCTCAACCGCTGAGCCACCCAGGGGTCCTTCTTTAGTGTTTTTTTTTTAGCACAAATATCTGAAGTTCCTTATGCTTTTCCCCAGTATTTCCATGAAAACCAAAACAATTACACCAATATAGAAATGCCTCAGAGTATTAGATGAAAATTGGACTTAAAGTATATATAATATATGGACATTGTTTTGAGTATTTCAGTCACATCTGTTCCTTTTTAAAAATTAGTTTTACTGGGATGCCTGGGTGGCTCAGTGGTTGAGCATCTGCCTTCAGCCCAGGGTGTGATCCTGGAGACCTAGGATCGAGTCCCACATCAGGCTGCTTCTAATGGAGCCTGCTTCTTCTCCCTCTGCCTGTGTCTCTGCCTCTGTCTCTCTCGCGCTCTCTCTCTAGAATAAATAAAATCTTTTTTAAAAAAATAAGTAAATTAAAAAAAAGAGTTTTATCAATTTTTTTCAGAGATAAATTGACTTTTTTTTGTACTTGTTTTTGACTAAAATAAATAGACTTTTTCCCTAATTGGTTAAAAACGAGTGTGTGTGATATCTACGAGTTTGCAGTTGTCCTTTATCTTTACCATGCTCTGAGTACAGCATGACATCATTGGCATCCTTATTGGAAATCTTCTTTGTGTGATATCTAGCAAAATTGGCAGAGTAAATCGTAGCTTCAGATAGGTCAGAAAATGGCTTCTGCACTGGGTTCTGTGGGGTCTTGGCCTCCACGTTACAGTCATCACTGTGGGGCTAAGTGCAGGGTGAAGGAAGAGGTCTTTGCATTTCATTCTTTTGTGAGGAAGTTTAGAGGAACCCCGGACCTCATGGGCTTTAGAGAAAGTGGTCAAGTTCTTTCTAGTTCTGGAGTCCTTGGTAACTTTAGGAACTAAAATTTTAATGTTTATTGAATAGTATGATGTCAGTGTATAGTAATCTTAAAGCTATGTTAAAATGTACTTCTTGTGTCTCCAAACATCCTGCCTCCTTTTGTGACTACATCCTTCTCTTGGCCAAAATAAAAAGCTAACTAGAGTTTCAATATTCAATATCCTTCTCTGGCAGATGTTTTCTGGCAAAGGCCTTCCTGCGTTTATGAATTCTCTCTCAAGAAGCAAGGGAACACCTGCAGGAAGTGAATCAAGATGCAGAACACAGGAATAATCACCTGCTTTAAAAAAAAATAAAAGTACTGTTGAAAAGATCATTTCTCTTTATTTGTTACTAGGTGTAAAATTTTAATAGTTAATGCAAAATTCTGTAATCATTGAATCATTAGTGATTAATGTTTGAAAAAGCTTTCTCAATCAAGTATGTGATGTATTAATAATGCCTTATCTATGGTTTGTAGTCATTTTAAATAGCATGAGCCTTGTCCCTGTAGTCAGTAGGGGGCAGTCTTGCTTTATTCATCCTCCATCTCAAAATGAACTTGGAATTAAGTATTTTAGTGTAAGATATGTATAATGCTGGCCATTTTAAAGGGGTTTTCTCAAAAGTTGAAACTTTTGTTATGACTGCATTTCTGCACATAATCCATACTTGCTGTTGAAATTAATCTATAAATTTATTCATTTGTACTGTGAACACCTGGAAGCAAAATCATAGTGCAAAATACATTTAAGGTGTGTTCAAGAATATGTTCTGAATTGGTAAATAATAAGCATTAATTTTTTATAGTCTGCATTCCAAATTTTGCAGTACCTTATTCTGTGTTATATACCTAAAAAATTGTAAAGGTGGTGTCACTGTATAAAATAAAAAGGGCAAGGACAAATGCAACTTAATTACTAAAATTCAATTCTTGACATTCTTTATGATTAGAATCCATACCCCTCCCCCCCCTTTTTTTAGGTCTCCTGATAGTTAGGCCAGGGGCTGGAGTAGGGAGGGAAATTAGGTATGCAGGTGCAAAGAAAGAATTAGTTTGGAACTTTTGAGATGATCCCTAACATACTGTAGTAGTACTACTTGCTTTTACAATGTGTTAGCAGAACCGATGAGTTATAAATGTAGAATGATGTGCTTTCTGCCAAGTGGTAATTCACCTTGGTTTGCTATGTTAAAACTGTAAATAAAACAGAACATTAATAAACGTCTCTTGTGTAGCAACTTTTGCTGTAGATTAGTGTTTAATTTCTTGGTTTGCATTTGTTCATTGCCAGGGCAATTTTTTCTACTCCTTATTCATACAGATTCATGCAGAATCATTCACGAAGTACAAAAAAATTGGTTTGAGGCCAGTTTTTTTCTTTTTTTCTTTTTCAGCACAAAAAGTTCCCTTCTCTTATACTCAGTACATTCCTAAAGATGCATGTGAAAATTGCTTCTGCAAAAGATAATGGATTAAATAAGGAGGAGTTTTAGAGATTTTAAATCATTCCAGAATTCCCAATTATGCTTCATTTTTTAGACATAATCTTAATTTATTTCCAGTATTTTCTGCATATTACTTGCCTTTGCTCTTTTTCTCATTCGAACACAGTCCATTGGTTTAGGTCCTATGAGCACCTGGCTGAGGTGAAAGATTACTTGTTCCTCCTGATTTCTATTCTTGTCCCAGTTGTGCTAAACTTAAAGACCAATGGTTCGTATAATGTCAGCCATTTGATTTTTTTTTTTTTACACCTCTTCCACTTTTTCAAATAAAATATAAAGAACAAATGCAGCAAGATGGTCAAATTAACTATACAAACCAGCACCTGTGTGGTATGGTACCTACAAATATTATTTCTCTGCTGCATGTAAGTACCTGGGATCAGCTTAGGAAGTCTGATAAGGGGTGTCAACATGTAGTACACAGAAGCATAGGTTGTTTGAAAGCTAAGCAGGAAAATTGAGGGCCTCCTGGATGGACATTTCAATGATCATTGTAACTTGTTTATTTATTATAACTTATATGTTCTTGTTCATATTTCAACTTATATTTTGCAGTTAGGTAAGCAGGGGATTTTAATGAAAGTCTCTATGAATCTCTTTGAAGACTTTGAGATTTTTGAATTAGATTATGCCAACAATAGAGTTTAGAAAATTGTGTAGTCTATTGTGTTCAAAGTTTCAGAATGAATATATTTCTAATAGTCTGAATAAATTTGCACACATGCAACAGAAAATTATTTATATTATCTTACAGGACAAAATAGAAGGGCCTTAATAACATAAACTGAAACATTATAAACTCACTTTGTGTTTATTCTTTAGGTCCTTGTGCCGTATTTGGTTTTGTATATTCAGAGAATGAAATACTTAGAATTCCTATTTCTACATATTTGGTGGTCCTTAAAGGCTTTCTCACATGTAAACCTATAGTCTGACATGCTAAGTACTTTGAAGGGTGATTTCTCTTTTTTTCTTTAAAATATTAGGAATAAAGATAATAAAAATAATTGGAATAGTGAAGTCTTCTCAGATGTGTAAAGTTGGTCCCATTTATTAGCTGAGTCCTTAACTATTATTTGGATGGAAATATTTATACTATACTGTTACTTTTCATTTTTCTCTCTCATTTTCTGTTTCCCTTTGGTAGGTTCATTAGTAAGAATAATAGTTTGTTTGAAAGGATATACTGAGGAACCACTGTTACTCGCTGAACATTACGGAATAAACTGGCCTTGATCCTGAGCTAAGGAACAACTAGGGCTTACCCATGACCACAGAGGCCCCTCACACCTCATGCCTGTTCATGTGGAATCATACAAGCTATGTTTAAAAGATTCTGTGTAGCAGTTTCTTTTTTCAGAAAATTAGATTGCTTTGTGTGGGAATAAAATGTTATTAAAACTTGTTAAAAAATTAGAAGAGTGAATATCTTTACTAACGAGATCAATTTTGTTTTGGGTTTTAAAGAAGAATTTTAATGAAGTAAATGATTGTATTTTTAATTTTTTGTTCACTTTCTTGTTAATGTAAGTTATCTCACTTGGGCTATGGCCCACCATAAGACATTGGTAGCACCTAGGAAGTGTCTTTTGACCTTCACTGTATTCTTAAACTAGAATATATTCCACTTAGTTATAAATTGCTTAAAGGAAGAAAGAACTACTGAAAGGGAGTTTCAGGGCTAATAAAAGTGATTAATTCAGTTTAAGTAGTTGTGAGGTGGCAAGATTCTGAGGTCAGAATCAACAAAAATGTACCCCACAAAATGGAGTGTTTTTAGCTTTGAATCCAACCATATTATCTCTTCTCTATGTCCAACCTTGACAGTTAACATGGAACATGGTAGATACTGGAAAAGCACTTGACCCCGATTCCATTAAATATTGATAATCAAATTTTAACTTCAAACATGCCAAGACTAGACACAGAACTGTACATTTATGTAAAGTATGTGGGAATATTTTGTGAACAAGGACCTGGGATCCCTGTGTACTATGTGAATCTAGTTCTTGGTGAAATCCCAATGATGAACACCGGTAAGTCATATGTAGAATGTAGTCTAGTAATTTTCAGAATCTTCTCTTGTTTTTCAGCTATTTAGAAATATACCAGGAACTCCCGAAGGGGAGAAAAGGTTTAGGTTGACAGTAAAAGGTTTTCAGGAGGAAAAGAGTTGCAGAAACGGATTTTGTATCCTCTGATATTAAAAACAAAACAAAACAAAACTTTTTGACAAGCCAGTTCACTGTCTCACCTACAACTTGATGGTCTATAGAAAGACCTGCTCTTAACAGAAATCTGAATGGAAAGCTATCCTCCCAGGACAGTTTCCCTATCTATAAGTTTGAAATACCATCTAATGCATGGCATCTTGATCCCCTCAACTCTCCAGTTATTCTCAGAATTTGAAACTTGTAGAATGTATTATTCAAGTTTTCATTCAATACCTGTTTCTACTTAAAAGTCTTTCTTGGGGATCTCTGGGTGGCTCAGCAGTTTAGCACCTGCCTTTGGCCCAGGGCGCAATCGGGATCAGAGTCCCACATCAGAGTCCCACATCGGGCTCCCTGCAGGGAGCCTGCTTCTCCCTCTGCCTGTGTCTCTGCCTCACTCTGTGTGTCTCTCATGAATAAATAAAATCTTTAAGAAAAAAGTCTTTCTTCACAAACATTGTTTTCTTAGTTTTGACGGCTTTAAGGTCAAGTAGTAAATTAGTAAGATGTAAACTTAAATGCACATCTGTTACACCTGAATATAGAATATGTGAAACAGAATTCTCTTGCATTTTGCAGAATTTCATCCAGTTCAGAAAGTGAGATGCATTTACGTAAAATAGCTCTCCCAACCCTGCTGTGTGTGTTGTTCAATGTGCTCTAAAAGGGATTAGTTTTTACTATTTATATGGAAAATGAAACATTTCACAAACTTTTCCCTTTCCGTATGTTATTGCTGGTTTTAGACAACAAAAATCAGAAAAGTGGTGTCCTTCAAGTCTTAACAAAGATTAGTGCAGAGGCTCTGAGAAGACAGTATTCATTGTTTGGGAAGTTCAAGAGCAGTATATACAGCCTGGGAAACAAGAAAATGGGTCAAAAACCTATGAGAAATGTCAAATAGGAAATGTGATTTCCTGACACAAAGCATTATCAACTCAACTATACAACAAAGGAAGTGCTGCCTTCTGACCATGAAACAGACTGACTCTTTTCTGAAATTCATCCAGAGCCACAGTGATTTTCCACCTTGCAGAGTTAGGGTTTGCATTCATGTCCCCTACTGAGAGCTGCTTCCCCCATTTAAGCCAGTTACTTCCTGAGCCAAGTAGAGGATTGGAGCAACCTATTATCATAACTTGGCTAGAGTTACACTTGATGAAACATCCTTCTTTTGCACAACAGTTAGAAATGCCTAAAATGTCCCTTTATGTGAAGTTTTAGAATTTTGCCCTCTGCTTTCTGATTTTATGTCTTTATTTTGAAGAGACATTTCATAGGCTGTATTTGGCAGGCGCTAGGTTTAGACATCATTCTGGTCGTTTGAGCACATTCATTCTCTGAGTATCAACTTTAAGGATTTTTGCAGCAATGATTTATTTCCAGTTCACATTTTAACTGGATTTGCAGATAATAAATTAGTAAGTGAGCCACTTGGTTTGTTGGATCAATATCTTCACAAACCCTTTTATTGCTACATCATTTGGTACTATGTAGTTTTTAAAAAGTGGAGACTGGTAGCCTAAAGAAAATTAGTCCATGTTTTTCTAGGTTTGACTCTCAAACTCTGGATCTGTGTTTCCATCATGTATAGGAGAAAAACCTTTTTGGGGGGTTATATATATTTTCCCTGAGGCTATATGTGTGAAATGGGTTTTAATCTGTATGTAGGTGTCCCACCTGTATTAAGCCCTTCTGTGATTTAGCAGTTCCCAAGATGTAGCATTGAAACAAAACTTTGTTTTTCTAACATCCATTTTGTAATATTATAAATAGTCAAACTTGGTTCCTGCAGCAGTTCCTCGGAGCTTCCAAATAAGGGTAATGGGTAAGTTCTCGTCACTAGTCTTCACTTTCCGTGGAACTTTGGATAGAAGAAATTTGCAGAGTTGTATATTTACATTTAAAATGAAGAGGTGTTTTTATTTCCATTAGGGTATTTTCAGGGCATGTTTGCTGGGTAAAATTAAGAATTATTTTGTCTTCAAAACAGGTCTGTAGGTCTTCTCAGAGCTCATGGCTACCATACTTCTTTAGAGCAGGATTATGGGAACGAGTGTGTTTGCAGAGCAACAGGGAAAGGCCATAGGGAAATTAATTTCTAAATATTTGACTAAGAATGAGTGGCCTCTTCCTTGGAGGTCTTTAAAAATAGAATGGATCCTCATCTGTTTGAAATGGTTTAAGGATAAAGGGAAAGGAATGGATTAACAGGCCCCTTGAAATCCCCAAGAGCTCTAGAGGTTTATACGTGGCCCACATCAGTGACAGATGCAACAGTAAGTTCAGCAGATGTCACATCTACCGCTCCCAGGCCGCGCTCATTTTAATGTGATGATCTTATGGGAGCATTGTCCTAAATAGTCTGCAAGAGGCAAAGGAATGTGTCAACCTCTGGTAAACCTCACTTGGGAGGCTTATTACCTACTACTACATTTATTTTAAGATCCAGTGATCAAAAAAAGTTACACTTCACTCAGAATTCCAAAATGAGAAAACAAAAAAAGCACCCTCTAGTTTCTGAAGCTGTTTTCAAACCTCTGTATATTCTGAAGGAATCTTGTTTAGGTGGCATTAGCCAATGTTACCTTTCTGAATCCTGCTCCTAAGGGACCACTGGAGGAAGAAAGAAAGCAGATTAGGTGGGTAAGGAGGTCCCTAGAGGAAATGAAGTCTGATTTGTTAAGAAAGGACTGATGGAACAGGGTGGCAAATCAGTTCCTTTTGTCCTTTGGTCCTGCTTTAATCCTTTAGACTCACAGGATAAAATTGCTAGCTAATTTGCGAGGAGCCCCCTATAAAAGAAGATTGGCCTAAATTGAAGAATAAACTTAAAGAGTGACTAAGGATTTTTTTAAATTCCTCCTTTATTCAGGTCACTTTTTTTTTTTTTTTTTACATATGATTATGTCTTCAAGAAGTGGTTGGATACCCTTCCTGAGAGGTTTTCTTTACAAAAAAGGAGAAAGGCCCTGAAATTCCAGAGACTCTTTCCCCCCTCACTGTAGTCTTCTTTTTAAGAGTGTGATGAACTAAATTCACTAGGCTGTAGTTTACATTTAAAAAAAAAAAAGACTAATGTGTTTTATGGTGGCATTTTTATGCAGGTGACTCATTGGTAGAAGTATATTGACCATTTTAAAGTGCAATCTGATCTTACAGGGGGAGACATAATTTAAATGTCAGAGAATTTAAGTTACAGACACTGTACTTAGGACAAATTATTGTGTTTGCATCTTGGTGCCAATCTCAATCATTTCCTCATTAGGTACTTTTTTTTTCAAGTAATACCTATCCATCCAAAAACAGTATACTAAAAATTGTCATTAAAACATATCAAGTTTTAATAGCAAGCCATGGATACTTTTACTGCCTTTTATTTATTGCCAAGTGTATTTTATTAGAAGGAAAGGTAAATAACTGTGTTCGGCAGAAAATATGTAGTGTAAGTCCCAGTAGCAGTTATTATTTTTTAACTAGATGGTGAAGCATTTACACACTTAGTTTATTAGTGACCTTCCCATAAAATTTTTAGGAACACAAGGCCAAACAGAGGTCATAAGTTTCTGTAAGCTGGCCCTCTGCTTTGGGTGACATGAGAGAGCTGAAGAGAAGCCAAGACACCCTCCCTGCGTCTTCACTTTCCAAGCAACCTTGGCTTCACCTCCGTCTACAGTGTTCTCTTCCCCTCTCAGAGAATGATGGATGAAATTCAGATAGTCACCTGTGTCTGAAGTAATAAAGCTGCATTTGGAAAGAAGAATTCTACTTTTATATTCCATAAATACTTGTGCCCTTACTTTTTTGTTGTAAACCACTTGACTGAGATATGATGGACATACAAAAAGCTGTACATATTTAATGTATGCAACTTGCGTTTGGAGAGAGGTCATTCAGATGCCGTAAACATCCGCTACTTCCAGAAGTTTCTTCCTGCCCGACTATTATTTTATTCTATATCTAAATATATCCAACATCTCCCAAAGTTTCTTCTTGCCCTCATCATCATCATCATCTTTTGGTTTTGGAGTGAGGATTTTTGGTTTCGTTTTGTTTTTGGTGATAACACTTAATATAAGACCTTTTTTTAAATATATATTTTTAAGATTTTTATTTATTCATGAGAGAGAGAGAGAGGCAGAGACACGGGCAGAGGGAGAAGCAGGCTCCATGCAGGAAGCCTGATGTGGGACTCGATCCTAGGACTCCGGAATCACGCCCTGAGCCAAAGGCAGGCGCCCAACCACTGAGCCATCCAGGGATCCCAAGACTTCCCTTCTTCCCAAAATTTCAAGTGCACAATACAGTGTTGTTAACTCTGGGCACTATGCTGTATAGTGGATTGCTAGGACTTACTCATCTTGCATAGCTGAACTGCTCTGGCTTCTCGAATATAGATGTTTTCAGGCTTCATTTGGTAAAAAGTTATTAACTGGGGCAGCCCAGGTGGCTCAGCAGTTTAGTGCCGCCTTCAGCCCGGGGTGTGATCCTGGAGTCCCGGGATCGAGTCCCACATCGGGCTCCCTGCATGGAGCCTGCTTCTCCCTCTGCCTGTGTCTCTGCCTCTCTCTCTCTCTCTCAATCTCTCTCTCTCTCTCTGTCTCTCATAAATAAATAAAATCTTTAAAAAAGAAGTTATTAGCTGATTATGATGCGTATGACTGGCTGTCACATATGCAAGCTCTGTAGAAGAGAGCCCCTAGCTGCTACGAACTTCTGGTTGAGGGCAAGGGCTGGGCAGGACATAAGACAGTGCTTTCCTGTCCAGGAATCTCAATACATCATAAGTTTCTCTGCCTTACTTGTATAGTGGTGGAAGAAGTTTCCTACACTTTTCAATTACATTAACCTGCCTCTAATTTTCTTTTTACAGCAGGGCATTAAAGATCTTAACAAAACCAAATGTTCTCCAAGGAAAGAGAGATTACTGTCACCGTAGAAGCCCTGATGCCCAAAGAGCTGACAAGGATGGAGGGGTGAGGGGTGCATCTCAGAGGCCTGGAAAACCAGCTGCAAAGGGAGGTGCAGGCTTGAATCCACCAGGCCATGGCTTGAACCCTTACTCCCCATTTTCTAGCTGTGTAATCTAGGTCATTTGGTTGCCCTAGCCAAGCTTTTTTTTTTTTTTTCCTAACCTGCGTTCTGGACTATTTTCTCAAGGAGCTCTTTTTAGATTTAAATGGGATAATGTAGTAAAGTGCCTGGCAGCTCTGTACCCAGCTACGGCACTGGAACCAAGAGCAGGACATGGAAAACCCAAACCTATAATTCAAACCAAGGGCATTCATTCCCTTCTCAGGGCCACGTGGCTTCCCTAAGTTCTGCTTTTCCTCACTCTTTCTTTCCTCAAGGCTGTCATTAGACCATCCCTGATAATTCAGACCACTCTTCCTCCTAAATTCCTGCTGCCCAGATGAGAATATGACTTAGCCTTGCTTTTCTGGTAATAACCATCATGTGTTTATGTAGGACGTTCTATTTGTATACATGTTCATTTGATCCTCACAGATTACCATAAAAGGGCGTTCTTTACCACCAAGCAACCAAAACCTCCCTCCCCCTGGCAAATTATCTTTCAACAGTCACGTCAAAACGCTCTATAAATCCAATAAACTCTGATTCTCATTTTCTTTCTTGAGTTCTACAGGCTGAGATTCTGGCCTCCTTTCTTCTTCGGCCATTTGTATTATATTTCAAGATTTCCCATTCATTATCTTTGTGTGGATTTGGGTCTTCAAAGTGTCCTTTGAACTTCTTATCCTTCTCCTTGTTTCTTTCTGCACTTGCCTTAAATTCTTCCCTACTTTCCCCACTCTACATATTCTCTGCTTCCCTGCACCTCCCCCAACAAGCTTTCTAGTACTTCTTGGCTTTTTCCGGCCCTAGATTCCTACAAATCTCTTTTCTACAACCATAGATAGGGCCATTTTCTCTAGCTATCTTCTGCCTCCTTTTCTCTGCATCTCGCCTGGGCCACAGCAACGCTAGTTGCTTTCTGCCTTCCTTGGCCATCACTCCCCCCACCCCTCCCCCCTACATCCCCCACCTACCCCCCTACCCCCCCACCCCACCCCACCCCCGTGCCCCACATAACCAGAAAGTCACAGGCTTTAATTTCCCTCCTGAACGCCCCTGGGCAGCAGAGGTACAACCATCTTTTCCTCTTATTTGGGATTTGGGGAGCTTCTCACAGATGTGGCCCTGGTCACAATAACTATGGGCTCAACTCTCATATCCTTTCTGTGTGAGTTTGGGTTGTCACTAAATAGGAGACAATGAGATGTCCTCTGCTCACTGTTCTTCCTCATTTTGCAGGAACAGAAATGACTTCTGTGGGAATCTGTGGTGAGCTTTAGGTCCGTATGGAAAAGCACCTGATAGTTGGCTAGCCCCAATTTTCAGAATTCTGTCGATGTTTCTGAACTACCTCATAGGAAACACCTGCAAGCTTCTAATTGGAATTTTATCTTCTAAAAATACATTTAACCATTAAAAAAATAATAAAACATCCTTACTCAAATGTGTCTTCAACCTGTGTAGATATTTATGCTTTCATTTGCAGACCTAAGTGGAGCAAGGATTAAAATTGAACTTATAAATGAACTGAATAAAAGCAACTATTTTATCTGCTTTATTGATTGGAGTATCAATAAGATTTTTTTAAAAATTTTTATTTATTTATGATAGTCACACACACACAGAGAGAGAGAGGCAGAGACACAGGCAGAGGGAGAAGCAGGCTCCATGCACCAGGAGCCCGACATGGGATTCGATCCTGGGTCTCCAGGATCACGCCCTCGGCCAAAGGCAGGCGCCAAACCACTGCACCACCCAGGGACCATCAATAAGATTTTGTTTACAAAAAGGTTCTCTAACTGAAAGAAAAGGTTGGAAAACCACTGCCCTAGGTGAGCACCCCAGCTCATCTCTCACTTTGCCTGAAGCTGTTGGACCACAATACTGTTTTTTTTTCTCCCTTGATCGTACAGGGGTTTCAGAAAACCTTGATTTTGCAAAAAAGAGCCAAAAAAAAAAAAAAATCTAAAAGTCACCTCTATTCCACTACCCTCCCCCCACAAATCAACTGTTTTTTCTTTTTCAGTCTTGTTTTTGTATATTTATCACTTTGACATAGTGTATAGTTCTAGCCTAGTACAGTCCAGTGAGATGAAGTCACTTATTAAGCCATTCTGCTTATGTCATACATTAAATTTTTGCTGTCCTGAAGATTCTCTTGCCTTTTCCTGCTTTTCAACTAGGGTTTTTTTTTTTTTTTTTTTAAGATTTTATTTATTTATTCATGAGAGAGAGAGAGAAAGGCAGAGACACAGGCAGAGGGAGAAACAGGCTCCACACAAGGAGCCCAATGCAGGACTCAATCCTGGATCCCGGGGTCATGCCCTGAGCCAGAGGCAGACGCTCAACCACTGAGCCACCCAGGCGTCCCTTTCAACTAGTTCTAATGAATCCTACATGACAGTGTTTTTTAAGCCAGCTTCTAATACTTTTTTCCACTGTTCTGCTGCTAAGGAAAGTAACCAGGCTTTTGCAACAACTAAAATAAAGGCTTCCTATACACTTAATTGTCTTTCATTGATAGGGTGTCTAAAAGAGATCTAGTTCTCTGTACAAATTCACATCAAATCAAATTCTTTTTTTCTGGGGATTAAACTTACAGTAAATATGCATATTGTTGTGCCACAGATGCCTACCACAGACACACAGTAACGGGTATCATGTATTGCGCATTTACCATGTGCAGAGTATGCCGCTTCATTCTTTATACATATTACCTCATTTAATTGCCATCCTAAACCTTTGAGGTATAGTACTATTATCCTTATTTTTATTTTTATTTATTTATTTATTTATTTTAATTTTTATTTATTTATGATAGTCACACAGAGAGAGAGAGAGGCAGAGACACAGGTAGAGGGAGAAGCAGGCTCCATGCACCGGGAGCCCGACGTGGGATTCGATCCCGGGTCTCCAGGATCGCGCCCTGGGCGAAAGGCAGGCGCCAAACCACTGCGCCACCCAGGGATCCCTATCCTTATTTTTATTTTCTACTTTAAAAAAAGGAGACTCAGGGAGGTTAACGGACATGCCCCTTAGAGCTCCTAAGTAGGGAGGCTGAGACTAATTTGGTTTGTGCTGTCAGAGCATGAACTCCAAATGGTGATGTAAAACCTGCTCCTCTTGTGTGTGCACCTGCTTCTCTGTCCCCTCTTTTTATTTTCCTGCTCCTTTTTGATCCACTATTCCTTTCTTTTTCCCCAGGGCTCCTAGTCTGCCAACTTCCGCTTTATTGGAGGTGGCAATGGAGAGATTCTGGCCTGGAGGCACAGAACATCCACCCTTCCACAGCTGCCTGAGATGTCCACTGGTCCTCCCATGCTGACCTTGGCCTCAGCCTCCCCAGCTTGTAACAGAGACATTTTTATTCTCCCTTTAAGCCAATGAAGCAGGCCTAGCTGAGGATATGAATTTTTCTAGCCATACCTCAAATGAAATGATTTTGCAGGCTCTTATAACAAGATCCAGGGGTCTTTTCTCTCTCCAATTAGGCAAAATGACATCTTGAGACAATATTTCATTACGAATTTCCTATCAATAGCTTACATTTATTCAGCATTTTTGTGTCAATGCTGCTATAGTGCTTGTCACGTATTACATCCTTTAATCCTACAAAAATTCAACAGATTTTACCTCCATTTTATACTGACTGAGCTGACTCAGGGAGGTCCAGTAACTTGGGTATTGTCACACAATAGATAGTGCAAGACACTCTTAACCACTATTTGATACTTCTTCCCCTTTCTCCTTCCCCCCCTCCAAAGGTAATCCTTGTTCATTATGGAACTATTTCAATGTTGATTTTTAAAAATTTGCCTTCTGTCAATAGTGCTAAATCTGGAGTACTTTTTAACCTCTTAAAGTGGCACTATTTGGGATCTCTGAGTGGTGCAGCAATTTAGCGCCTGCCTTTGGCCCAGGGCATGATCCTGGAGTCCTGGGATCGAGTCCCACGTTGGGTTCCCTGCTTGGAGCCTGCTTCTCCCTCTGCCTGTGTCTCTGCATCTCTCTCTCTCTCTCTGTGTCTCTCATGAGTAAATAAATAAAATCTTAAAAAAAAAAAAAGTGGCACTATTTCTCAGGTGTATGGCTGTGAACCTTAATGAGAAGAATATGTAGTCTTGGACTGCTAAGAATAATTCTGTCTTCCTGTCAGAGAAGTGTGTCTTAAGTTGCCCAAGTGATGTCATATATATATACTATATATATATATATATATATATATATATAGTTATTTATGAGAAATATTTCTTCACTTAGATTTGAGAACTGATTACTGAAAGCAAAATTTATTAACAGGTTTACTATTATTAATCTCATCCTTTGAAATGAAACATTAATTTTTAATACTTGATATGTAGGTTAAGTTCTCCTGCAAATGTAAGAGGAAACAATCTATGATCTTTGACTATCCTTTCATAGACCTTTATAGAGGCTTTAAAAATTCTCTACCCAGTGTTTCTCAAATTGTAACATGCACATGAATTCCTAGGGATTTTGTTAAAATGCAGGTTCTGTTTAGGAAGTCCAGTCTGCGGCTTATGATTTTGCATTTATAACAAGTTTCCAGGGGCACCTGAGTGGCTTGGTCTGTTGGGTATCTGCCTTCAGCTCGGGTCATGATCCCAGGGTCCTGGGATTAAGCCCCACATTAGGCTCCCTGCTCGGTGAGGAGTCTGCTTCTCCCTCTCCCTCTGCTGCTCCCCTTGCTTGTGCTTTCCCTCACTCTCTAATAAATAAAATAAAAATAAAATAAAAATAAAAGCTTCCAGGTGATGCCCACACAGCTGGTCCAGGAGAACTGCACTTCAAGGAATAGTGCTCTAATATCACTTAATACTCAAGAAAGAAATTCAAAGCCAACTTATTGCCTTACAAGCTGTTTACTAAATAACGCAAAACTCAAATGGTTAGAAACAATCCCTGTCCTCAGGCTCCATAGCATTCTGATTTTCATGGAGTTTTCTGGGGCCTGACCTTGACTCCCTTTTTGGTTTATATTAGCACATGCAGTAATCTCTGGCTTTCCCCTCATTGCTTCTTTGTCAACTGAGTTATTCATCTCTTACACTAGTGTGGTGTGTGGGGGTCATAGCTTGAACCAGCCCATATGTCCCACTTGAAGGATAAGCAGTAAACTTTCTAGAAAAACACTTTCTCAATCTCATTTTTTGAGAGGTCTCTGTAAGGTGTGGCAGGGGGCAGGGATGAAACTCAGTGTGGTCCTGGCTGTGTGCATTTATCTGCTAAAGTGCAGGGAAAGTGTGCCTGTTTGCCACCCCCACCCTGCCTACTCTAAGCCTTGGCCATGTCCAGAACGGACTCTGGATGGCAGTTGTGGATGATCAGAGCACAAAAGGTTTCTTGTTTGCCGAAGGGTCTATCAGTGTTTAAATAGAACAGGCGGAAGCGCAGGCACACCGTATCAGCAGCTTATCGGGGCCCATGGTTTTCCATGTACATTTACTAGTCACTTGAGTTTACCCAGCCCCATCAGCGCTGAGTTAAAAATTGCAAGGCCAGGCTGTACAACAAGGAGAACAAGAATAAGCCAGTTACTGAGTATAGGGGTTTGTGTGGATTCTCAGAACGTTATTTGCATTCTGTCCATGTAGAGAATGAAGCTGTGGTGGCCTGTGTATTAAGGGGCACAAAAGAGAACCAAAGCCTGCTTTAGAGGAGGACTAGGATGACTCCAGGCCTCCCTGCAGCAGAAGTAGTGGAGGTACTTCTTTACCCTGGCTCCATCTGTTTCCCAGGTCTGTAGTCAGCTCAGCAAGTGTTAAAGGAGGAGTCAACTGTGAAAACCTAAAATTGTACACAGTTTTGGTGTTTGCAGGCGTGTGTGTACATTTGTCTGGGAGCGGATCCATGACCCAAAGGGCTAAATGTTCCTGACTTTTTGGGCTAAATTTTCTTGGAGGGAAATCTCCAGGACATATATGGGCAACCTGCTTTAGAAAAGAGTGCTTTTGGGCAGCCCTGGTGGCACAGCGGTTTGGCGCCGCCTGCAGCCTGGGGTGTGATCTTGAAGACTCCGTATTGAGTCCCATGTCGGGCTCCCTGCATGGAGCCTGCTTCTCCCTCTGCCTGTGTCTCTGCCTCTCTCTCTGTGTCTATGAATAAATAAATAAAATCTTAAAAAAAAAAAAAGAAATGAGTGCTTTCCACTTATAATCATCATTCTTCCTAGGAATTTGCTCTATGCCAAGTGCTCTGCTAGCCACTTTAGAAGTATTACCTTATTTAATCCTCAGAACAATCTCATAAGAGTTATTTCTATTTTACAGATGAAAAGACTGAGGCATAAAGGTGTGTGTGTCCAAAGTCACACAGCCAACTTAAAGATAGAGCCAGCATCTGAACCTGGGCTTTCTGATTCCAGAGATCTTAGCACTGTGAACTTTCTCTGGTGTTTTAATACACACATCTGAGCTTTTCATAGATGTTGGTTATCTCTAACTGGCACAGAATTGTCCCAAATTTCACCCATCTACAAATCAGTTTCATGCATGTTGCCCTTTTTGTATATTGCCTATATTATTAAATTACTATTTAATTAAAAATGTTTTATTAGATGTTATCAAATTTATTACTTAGCCTCAGCCTAAACAGTACCCATGAAATAACCATTGATGTACTAATCTCATTTTTCTCGAGTTCACACTAAAATAAGTACATAACCATCAAAATGAAAAATTTATGACCCACCAGCATCATTGAAGGCACCATCAGTGTATTGGTACCATACATTCAACAGTCCTGGTGTAAGATGTAAAGGCTGCATGTCTCTACTGCCACAGAAATGTGGGCAAACTAAAATAGATTCTACATCTCCACCCCAGGCAGCCTTCCTGCCCAGGCCCTGAGACCCTCATGGGGAGTGGTGCTGGGAGCCTCAGGAAGGGGCTGGGCACCCTCACAGAAGGCACTCTTCTGGTGGAGACCACACTCTCTTCCAGGGCTCTAATAAGACAGCAACAGGGGGGAAAAAAACAAACTACTACTTAGCTAGCTTTGGGGGAGTTGAAGGATACCAGGGATGGGGCAAGAATCTGTACTCCATTGCTGCCTGCTCCTGCTGAAGGGATTTGCTGGGATACTGGGGGTTATGAAAGACACAGCCTTGCCTTGGGCAGAATTTGGGTGGTAAGGGGTTCCAGTCGAGGATGAAAGAGGCCTCTAACTAAACTCTGGTTCTTCCTATTTCCATCCTAACCAAATGTTCCTCCCTAAATTCCATCGCCTCTGGGGCCTAAATTAAAGGGAGATTTGGAGTCTTATTGTCTGAAATTGTGTGTGCACTTGACCTATATTGCTGTGTCTTTAATACAAGCAGCTAAAGAAAAATTCCTAATTTCCCCACGTCACTCTATATACCCAAAGTGGGCTCAGTCCCTAAGTAAGCAAGCACCCACAATTTTTTTGCACCAATAAAATTGTATTTTATGTGTCAAACTTCCCAGTCTTGGGTTTTTGGAGATTTTGTAATTTGGCAATCTCTCTAACCAACAAGTAGGACAAAGGATGGCAGCATATTCCTGCCCCGAGGGGCACAGAGTCCTGGAGTCTGTCTTCTTTCACTGGCCTGGAGAAATCAGACAGTGGGACTAGACCCACCCATAGCAGAAAAGTGACCTGGGTCTGCCCCACAGTTGATCTGCTATGTTGATCAGCCCAGACGCAGTGATTCCAGCTACCAAGCGTTTCAGTACCAAGATGTGCGGGGCGGGGGGGTGGGGGTGGTCTGCAAGAAAGAAAAACCTGCTCTTGGAATGGGCTGAGCATTTAGCACGCCACTGTCCTCATCCTTGTAGTTCAGCAGTGGCTGCCCCTGGACGCTTCCTTGGGAGCTGCAGAGCTGCAGTAGTCTGTTCCGCAAAACAAGACTCCGGGCCGCCCGGGGTTGCAGCTCCGAGTCTCCCCCTACCGTGTTGCTCTCCGAGATGGCACGGCCTGCGGCCTGCGCAAGGACTCCCGAGTAGGGCGCCTTTAAACATGTCTCTCGCCAGCTTTCAGCTTCACATCCCGTTCTCCACCCTCACCCTCCTCCCACCAGGGGCTTGTGGCTTGAGTTTACAGGAACGCCAGGCACAAACGGAGCGCTGCCAGTCGCAGGAGATTCCGAGGGAGATAAAAAGCACATCTTTGACCACTTCTTTACCAAACAGACCCGAGATGTGTAATTAAAGGCCCCGGGACTCTGCTGGAAATAGGTTTAAACTTGAGGTAATCCCTTCTGGCACTTCCTCTTCCTAATAACCATCAACAAAAATCAAACAAATCCACCTGGCTCCAGCCAGTAAGCCTGTAACCAGCAAAGGTCACGGGAGGAGCGATAAGAGAAAAAAAGCGGCCACAAACAACGTTACTGGAAACACATGTCGGGACGTGCTAGAAAGGGACTCCTGCCAGGGCGGTCCTGGCCCCGTCGGGCCTGCTCTGCCACCCCCGACGGGCCTGCTCTGCCGCCGACAGACGTCGGCTCCGTCCCTGAGAAGGAACACCGGGGGCCCGCACGCACGCACGTGCACACGCACGCACACCCGCCCGCAGGCACGTGCAGACCTGCGCACACCCGCACGCACGCACAGGCAGACGCACGCACACCCGCACGCAGGCACGTGCAGATGCACGCACACCCGCACGCACGCACGTGCAGACTATGCACACCCGCACGCACGCACGCACACCCGCACGCACGCACGCAGGCGTGCGGACAGAGGCACGCGCGGGGAGAGACCAGTTTGAGGAACTCGGTGGGCATGTGCGCCTTCATGTCTTCTGAGATGTGACCCAGCCGGTGAGAGACGGGGGGGGGGCGTTTTAATGTCCTCCTCTTCCCCAGGGTAATGCATGGGCGTCATTGAAAACACCGCTGATGAGAAAAACCTAGAACGAGATACTTGCCTTTAATTCCGCCACGCACGGATCGCCCCTGCGAACACCTTGGTGGGTCATCTTCAGTCTGTTTTTGATGTTAGATATGGAAACACATATGTGTGGGAAGGGTTTTTTTTTTGAAACTTTCAAACCGCATTACACGGTGCAAACGATTTTTAGCCCGATTTTTGTCTCAGTCTATCTTGGGCATATTTTTTCATCATCCTGTGTCACGGTCGCTTTAGGTGGCCGAGTCGTATTCCGTCACCTGACAGCTCCACGTTTCAGCATCCCCTTGGATGAATGTGCAGGCAGAGTCCGCCTTGCTCCCGTCGCGTCGAAGCCGTGTTCCGGAAGTATCCTATTGGGTTTGGGGTTGAAAGGGCGGGTGTCAGCTGGGTGGAACCTGCGCAGGTGAACTCAGCAGCATCTACCCCTGCTTTGAAGGGAAGGAGCCTTTTGGTTTCTCACCAACAATCGGACCCTCGGTGGTGGGGGGCCCATGCCTTAGGCCCGTGGAGGACAGACAACACAGAGAGTAGCCCTGCGACTAAGGGCAAAGCAGGTCCCTCCCTGGTGCTGAGGAGATGTTGGCTGTGGGAGCTGAGGCTAAAACGGGATGACATGGCTTTCAAAGTGCTGTTTTGCTGAGGGCCGTGAAATGTAGAACGGCCTGAGAGCTTTAAAGAAGAGCAAGAGTCTTTCCTTCCTGAGTGTCTGTGATGCACTGGGCTTAAGTGGTGGGTCCATGCCAAATCAAAGTTTGTGGTGCTAAAATGTAGTTCCATCGCCAGTGAACTTGGCCGCCAAGGTTGTGCTGACTGCTTATCTATTTGTTCTGCCCATGTGCTCTCTATCTGTGACATTTGCAGTAGGGGACTACAATTAGGGAAAACTGCAAAGTCAAGACAAACAACAAAAGAAGCAGTGAACATGTAGGAGAGGACCTACTTTGTGTCAGGCTGAGGCACATTACCATCTCTATTTTCCAGGAGATGACCCCCTTGCATAGAAGTATTGAGTTAGGGGATCCCTGGGTCGCGCAGCGGTTTGGAGCCTGCCTTTGGCCCAGGGCGTGATCCTGGAGACCTGGGATTGAATCCCACATCGGGCTCCTGGTGCGTGGAGCCTGCTTCTCCCTCTGCCTGTGTCTCTGCCTCTCTCTCAATCTGTGTATGTGACTATCATAAATAAAAAAATAAAAATAAAATAAAAAAATAGTAATTGACTTAAAATTTGAAAAAAAAAATATTGAGTCACTTGCCCAAGGCCGTACAGCTGTGACGGTAGAACTGGGATCCCAGCCCAGGTCTGACTCTCAAACCCGCCCCAAATTTTGTGACACTACTACCTTATTATGATGCATTTATAAAAGCTTTCTTGCTAGGCAGGTTTACGTATATGACTTAATTATTGTTGACAGGACAAAATAAAGTCACTGTAAAAAATGTCATTTTTCAGTGGTATTTAGACAGCTAGCTTTGCAAAAAGCTGGGGATGCAGGAGTGGGTGGAGAGGGCAAGTCCTGGTAGCATCCTTATCAGCATGGTTTTGTATGAATTCCTCACAACAGGAAGGACTAAGGGGTCTACATTGAGTGTGTGTGTATCTTGGGATAGTCTCTGGTTTCAAATGTGTACTGTTCTGAACTGAATTCCTTAATTTGAATATCTTGAGTGAATGTAGATACATAACCTCCAACCAAAAGTTTGTGTTCCAAAAAGTTGAAGTACAGTAATCACACACCTTTGTGTGATTTTACCACACCGGGTGGCTCATTTGGTTGGGTGTCTGACTCTTGATTTTTGTCTCAGGTCATGATTTCAGGTTTGTAAGATCGATCCCCACTCTGGGCAAGAGCCTGCTTAAGATTCTACCCGCCCCCCCAAAAAAACACACAAAACAAAACACACACACACACAGAATTCCAGTTTTGTACTTCTCAAATTTTTTTTCAGCCTTCAAATTTCCCCTGTGATGATAATAATCATTTTGATGCAATTGACCAAATGAAAAAAGGCTCTGGAAGGCAAGAATGTACTTGGCAGTATATGCAAGTTATAGGATCTAAAAACTGTGTCAGTGAATAGCATACAGTGAAGAAAACTGTGGAGTCATTACAGCCACATTGGAGCCTGGAAATCATGCATTTTCAGTGCCATCCTTGGGAAGGAAGGAGGAAAATGTGGCAGTGAGCATGCTGCCCACACTGAAAAATCCCAGCTCCCAGAGACACAGACGTTGGGGGTGGATATTTCCTTGGTGGCAGCTGCTGTTACTAAGACTCCAGTTTGCCTACCCACCCCCTCGTCAGGACAGTTGTACCAGGGCTGCAACGGATTACTTGCCTCCTAGGGACACTTGGGGAAACCCAGTGCTTGGTACCTGAGGGCCAAGAAACTGGCCCAGCTTTGTGTCACACTCTTATCCTGCCAGAGCCCAGGGGACTTACTGAGAGAGCTGGCTTGATCCAGGTAGTAGTCTTAGAAGTGCTGCTCTGTCCACAAAAGAAGCTTTATCCTGATTTAGGGGGCATTCTGGTGCTGTTGTCCCCTTCCCCAGGTCTCTGGTTTGGATTGTAGGCAGTGGATCCCTTCCTTCTGCCTCGTGAATCCCCATTATGCATGAAGGAAATTGGTTGACTAGAAGCCAGAGACTGGGGAAACTAGGGACTAGCACTGCTAAGGTACCCACCTGCCTAAGGACAGAACAGTTAGGGAGGTCAGGACCTGCAGGTAGCCTTTTAGAGCAGATTCCAGCAGAGCCCTTAGCATTTGTATGCATGTCTCTGTCCAAGTAACACCACCCCCTCCTGCAACCTGGGAGGAGATGGAGGGGACCCAGGTCATCCGGAGGGATTCCAGAATGATTGGGGTGCAGGGAGGGCAGATAGGAAAGAGTAAGTCTGGGCGGAGAAGGTGGGGATGGGAATGATTTCCTCTGCACACCGAGTCACTCTCTTTCCCACCTGAATTCAGTATTGCCCACACCTCCGCTCTGGGCAGCATTGTAAGTGTTGAGTGTGTAAAAAGGTAGGGGGACACCTGGGTGGCTCAGCAGTTGAGCATCTGCCTTTGGCTCAGGGCATGATCCTGGGGTCCTGGGATTGAGTCCTACATCGGGCTTCTTGCAGGGAGCCTGCTTCTCCCTCTGCCTCTCTCTCTCTCTGTCCCTCATGAATAAATAAAACAAGGTTAGGATCTTGCGCTTGAGGAGCCTATAGTCACTATACTGCAGAGGTAGAAGATCCTCTTTGAGTTTGTCATCACAGTGCAGTGTGAGTACAACAACGAGAGGAACCACGTGCAAAAGGTAGTGTTGGTGTAGGAACCCATACAATCTAGTATATTATTTCTTCTAGTTGTGTTTCTTGGTGTTGTCTTCACAAATGGATTGTATGTGCTTTTAGGCCAGAGACCAGGTTTCTTCCTCTGACTCTGGCATGAGCCTCATCCAGTTTAGAGTTCACGGTAAGTAGTGGTCAGTATCTTTAAATTGATCAATCAGCCAGCCTTGAACCTGTGGCAGGAGTAGGGGTGGGCCTGGTAGGTTTGAATATTACAGCCCCATCTTCTTTTTAGGGGAGGAGACAGAAAAGTTTGGGGATTGGGGAGGGGATGGTTGTTAACTCAGGCCCAGCTTTCTAAAATGCCTGTTAAAAATGTATTGCATATCAGCTGAATAGCTTTGGGCAAGTTACCTAACCTCTCTGAGCCTGTTGCCCTAGCTGTAAGAGCGGATGATGATTCTGACCTCACCGTATCTGGAGAGCTGCTTTAGAATCCTGCCTGACTAGTGAGCACCCAGAACAAGGGGTGGCTTTTCAAGACTCCAACCACCTGACTCCCTTTATCTTCTTTCATCAGGCACTGACTTTTTCTAGAGCCAGCCTTCTCCATTCTGCTCTGAGCCAGACTCTGTGGAGGTGCAGAAAGGGATTAGTCCTTCAGATTGACTTTTAAGTAATAAAGGAGAATTTTTAAAATAAGTGCTTTGAAAGCCTTAGTGTAGAAGAGTAGAAAAAAAGACCAGGTGACATCAGAGTCACCAGAGGGGTATATTAGACTTTTTTTTTTTTTAGATTTATTCATTTATTTTTTTTAGGGGGTAATGGGGAGGAACAGAAGGAGAGGGAGAGAAATCCTCAAGCAGACTCTCCACCGAGTGTAGAGCCTGAGGTGAGGCTCCATCCCTAAAGCCCCCTAGATCACAGTACAAGCTGAAATCAATGGTTGGGTGCTCAACTCACTGCGCTACCCAGGCTCCCCAGTATTTAGTCTTGTAAAAAAATTATTCATTATAAAAAGGTCAAAAGAAAAGTAGTAGTAAAATGAACACACACGACAAATTTTTTAAAAATATTTTATTTATTTATTCATGAGAGACAGAGAGAGAGAGAGAGAGGCAGAGACACAGGCAGAAGGAGAAGCAGGCTCCATGCAGGGAGCCTGACGTGGGACTCGATCCCGGGTCTCCAGGATCATGCCCTGGACTGAAGGTGGCCCTAAACTGCTGAGCCACCCGGGCTGCCCGACAATTTTTTTTTTTATTGTGAGAAAGTACACAAAACATGAAATCAGCCATTTTAACCATTTTTAAGTGTACAGTTCAGTGTCATTAAGTACATTCCCAATGTTGTGTACACCTTCCACCTTCAGAATGTTTTCATCCTCCCATGCTGTAACTTTGTGCTCATTAAACACTAATTCCCCATTTCCCCTTCCCCCCACCCTGATAACCAACCTTGTACCTACTATCATTATGAACGCATCTATTCTAGGTATGTTATATAAGAATCAGAATTTAACAATCATTAATATTTGGTCATATTTGCCAGATCTTTTTTTACTGATGTGTGGGTTTTTTTTTAAGATTTTTATTTATTTATTCATGAGAGACACAGAGAGAGAGAGAGAGAGAGAGAGAGAGAGGCAGAGACATAGGCAGAGGGAGAAGCCGGCTCCCTGCAAGGAGATGATACAGAACTCGATCCCTATCCCAGGATCAGAACCTGAGCTGAAGGCAGACTCTCAACCACTGAGCCACCCAGGGGTCTCATTACTGATGTGTTTTAAAGTATATTAGAAACATGATGACATTACCCTAAATATTTCCATATACATCTCTAAGAAATCACAGTGTACTCCTAAATAACCTCAACATTGTATATCACAACTTAAAAAGTTTGTGTTAATTCCTTAATATCATCTAATATCAATCCATATTCAAATGTCCTCACTTACCCTAACAACGTCTCTTATAGCTGGTTTATTAAAATCAGGACCACATACCGTATGTATCTGGTTAAGTCTTTTGAGACACTTCTATTTTAGAACTTCCCTCTTCATCTTTCCTCACCCTCATGACATGGGCTTATTGAAGAAACCAGGATCCCTGGGTGGCTCAGCGGTTTAGCACCTGCTTTCAGCCCAGGGTGTGATTCTGGAGACCTGGGATCCAGTCCCACGTCGGGCTCCCTGCATGGAGCCTGCTTCTCCCTCTGCCTGTGTCTCTGCCTCTTTCTCTCTCTGTCTCTATCTCTCTCTCTCTGTGTGTGTGTTTCTCATGAATAAATAAATAAAATCTTTTTAAAAAAAAAAAGAAGTAGAAACCAAGTAGATTACCTATAAATGCACCTTCTTGGGTTGTTTAACCTCTTCCCTATCAGTTACATGTCCCGTAAGCCGAAGTTAGACCTAGGACTTGATTAGATTCAGGTGTGGTGACACTGCACACCTTTTATGGCCCCAAATCAGAGAGTTCATCTTGTTTGAGGGTCCCATTGTGGGTCCCTCTGTGCCTGGGGCCCGAGGTTCATCTGGGAATAGGGCTTCCTACCTGATCCTGCCAGTGTCAAGTTACATTTTCCTTTCCTGTGCTGCTGCCAGCAAACAATTTGTCAGGTGATATTTTGGTCCCATGTGGAATATCCAGTTTCCCCAAAACCAGTGCACCCATTGAAGTTCCTTACCTGAGTCACTTCATTGCGGTTGCAAAGAGGTGATTCTTTAATTTGGGTTTCTTCTACATTTGTTATCTAGGATTTATAAAGAATTCTCCTTCCTGGGGATCCCTGGGTGGCTCAGCAATTTAGTGCCGCCTTCAGCCCAGGGCCTGATCCTGGAGACCTGGGATCCAGTCCCATGTCGGGCTCCCGGCATGGAGCCTGCTTCTCCCTCTGCCTGTGTCTCTGCCTCTCTCTCTCTCTCTCCCTCTGTGTCTTTCATGATAAATAAATAAATAAAAATAAGTAAGCATGATGGGACTTAAAAAGATCAGTCCTTCCTTGCCTGGACTGATTATCCTAAACAGTTCCTCCTGGAAAGGTGGGATAATGCTAAATTCTTTTCATTACTCATTTTCGGAGTGAAGAGTTGAAGTTGTTTGGTCTTTAGAAAGCTGGAGCATGAATGTGACTGAGGGTTAGGGTTTTCTTTTCCTTTGTTTCCTGTGCTTTTTCTTGTGATCCTTCAACTTTTCAGAAGTGGGCTGGAAGCCCCATCAGTGGGTCTGGGAGCTCTTCCTCCACAGTGGAGCCCTCTACCTGGAATTTTTCTCATTCTAGCAGAGCTCCCTGGATGAGATGGTGGTAGGGGGAGGCGGGGAGAGAGCAGTAAGCTTCATTTCCAGATCCTGTGTTTGTTCCATTTTTGGAAAGAGCTGGGAGAGCCTTTGGAAGGAAGAGTGTCGTTATTTCTCAGGGGCTCTTCATCATGCTCTCTGCTTAGGGGAGATCATAGATTTCACCAGCCTCTTCCTGAATGGCTGAGTGTTTCTAGTATTTATCTTTGCCCTTCATCACATGGTTAACAATGGGCTAAGTGGGTAGCCATCTGTCATTAACCTAATATTTATGGAGCTTCATCTGTCGGCTTCATCCTTGGGCTAACTCCAGAGGAGGCACCCCGTAAGGGGCTCAGTGTCTAGTTTGGAGGGAGAGGCGTTCACACATAGGAAGTGGAACAGAGAACACTGCCAGCCCAAATGGACCTATAAAAATAAGCTCTGGTAGATTGTCTGGACTGATAGGGATTATTTATTGAACACTTATTCTGTATTAGGCATTTACTTTTAAAATCCCTAGAAAATAGATGTTATCATTCAGTATGTCAGATGAGGAAATCAGAGCTCAGAGAGGTTACATCATTTATCCAACACCACACAGCTATTCAGTCCAGGAGCTCGACTCCGTGTATCTCAAAGCCCACACTCCATTCACCACACCATGGTGTCTGTTACCAGTTGTTAAGAGACACAGGAATTTAGAGAAAGTAGGAGACTGAATATAGTTATTATCCACAGGATATTTATTATTTGGGAAATTTTAGTTCTTCCCTTTTACATGTAATTGTCAATAATGTACTAGCAATGTATTAAGTATATTATGGTGGTAAAGAAAGTCTTCATAGCATAAAGTAGGACCATTCTCTCACCACTTTAAAGTGCTTTCAGTTTTTAAAATGTATTTCCAGGGGTGCCTGGGTGGCTCAGTTGGTTAAGTGACCGCCTTCAGCTCAGGTCATGATCCCAGGGTCTGGGGCTGAGCCCCATGTTGAGCTCCCTAGGCTCCCTGCTCAGCCAGGAGTCTGCTTCTCCCTTTCCCTTTGCCCCTCTTACGGCTTGTGTGTGCATGTGTGTGTGCATGTGTGTGCATGCGCGCATGCCTGCATGCACTCTCTCTGTGAAGTAAATAAAATCTTTAAAAAAAAATCTTTCCCATTTTTGCTCAGAGGCATTGGTAGTCCTACATACTGTTAATCGCAATGCACATACTATTTCATGTTTTCTTGTTTGGCTTTATACACATTATAAACACTTTTATGAAGTCTTTATGTTTACCATTCATTCATTCATTCATTTATTTGACACAGAGAAAGAGTACGTACTCGCACAAGCTGGGGGAATGTCAGGCAGAGGGAGAGGGAAAAGCAGGCTCCCTGCTGAGTAGGGGGCCCTATGACACAGGGCTCGATCCCAGGACCTTGGAATTATGACCTGAGCCAAAGGCAGACGCTTAACCAACTGAGCCATCTAGGTGCTCCAAGGCTTACAATTTTTAAGACTAGATAATATTCCATTGGAGAAATAAGAATAAAGCATAATTTACTTAACTAACTAATTTGTTTTGGGTTTCATCTGGACAGTTCTAATTTTTTTTTTTTTTTTTTTTTGCACTTACTACATTTTGTTGGATGGCTCTCTAGAAGAACCATACATCATTCATTTCTACCAACGGTGGATGAGGTGGCAATTTTTTCCTAACCTGGACAGCACTGGGTAGTCTCTTGGCTTGTGTTTTACTCTCTGCTGACTTAAATGGTGTAACATGGTTCCATAGAGTTGTTAATGTACATACCTTAGATTGCTGGTAGCTTGAATATTTCCCCACCATTTGTTTACTATTTTGAGTTTATTCTGTATGAATTGTCTATTCCTGAGCTTTGTCCATGACTATTTGTAATAGTTTTGTGTTTTATAGAAGATACTTTGGTATGTAAGCCAGGTCTTGACAAGAAATAGGTGGTACATTCAACTGGATAGTTTGTAGAGAGTTTAGTACAGGAAATTTCTTAAGGTGTGAGCAGGGTTTGGGGAACTCACAAAGATAGAGCAGCCCTCTGGGTGAGCATCAGCCTGCCCTGATCACTCTAATGCCTCAAGAAGCAAAAAGGGAAGAGCCATCAAGACCTGTTAAGGGATGATAGGTAGAGGGGCTCCCTGACAGGAGATACAGCTTTGAGGGAAGGACTCAGCCAGCCCAAGATGACTCTGCAGGGAGGGAACCTGGAGACAAACTACCCATCCTCATTCTGCCTTCTTCCTCCCCTCATTTGCTACTGCCCTAAGGTCAGACCACTGTCTCCCTTATAACTGTGTTTCCAAAATTGTGAGGTGACCTTAAGGAGGTAGTACATGAATAAAAATTTTTTTAAGTTTAGTAGTCATGGGACCCCTGGATGGCTCAGTGGCTTAAGTGTGTGCCTTCAGCTCAGGTTATGATCCCAGGATGCTGGGATAGAGCCCCGCATCCGGCTCTCTCCTCAGTAAGGAGTCTGCTTCTCTCTCCCTCTCTCTCTCTCTCTGCTGTCTCTCAAATAAATAAACAAAATTAAAAAAATAAAGTTTAATGTGGTCATGTTTTAAAATACACACACATCAAATGTTTATTATTTATGTAATAATGCATTTGAAAAATCCATTATTTTACAGATTGTTTTATTTTTAGTAAAGGCTAAACTACATATTTACAATTAAAAATGGACTTAATTTGGGGGAGTATATATAATAAAAGAGTACAGGTGGTATGTGTGCAGGGCAAAACTGAAGTTTGGAGAAACCTGCTGCCCTATGGGACTCCCTATAGCATCTGATCCTTTGATCTTTGATCTCCCTTTGTCTTTCTGTCTGTCTGTCTGTCTGTCTCCCTCCCTCACACACACACACACATACACACACACGCGCACACACCTCTCTGAAATAACTATCCTGGGAGATCAAGGATTCTTGGTCACCATTGGTCACTGTCCTTGATGTCCCAAAGTTATAGAGGGGATAAAAAATACAACAGAGGTTTGCTGAGGCTCCCCTGCATCTACTTGGACTCATCAAGTAATGGAACAAGTGCTGGTGGGCAACCCCTGTGTCCCCATGCCCTGAAACTAAACCCTGGGCGGAAGTGTGCCCCCACAGCAGGGCCAGAGGGAACAAAGAAAGGGGAGCCAGGAGTCTGGGCTTACATTTTGGGCTGGGGAAAGAACATTAAGCACCACCTCCTTACTCCAACTGGCATCTTCCTAGGGCATGGGGACGCACTCCAAAGGATGTTACCCAAAGGAGCTCTCCATGGTGTTCAGTAGCTAGCCTCCGTCCCCTTTCCCACCTGGGAAAGTTAGTTAAAAGCCCTGCCTCCACCCAGCCCTCCTCCTCCCCTATAAGGGTTGTACTGCCCTCAGCCATTCAGTAGAACAGGCCATTTAGTGTTATCTCATCCTCTCCTTTGGGAACATCTGTTCTGCTCAGAGCAGGCCCCAGGCATGTACCTCTGTGCCTAGCATCTACAGGAGAAATCAGAAGACATTAGGCAAAATATTATATTATGGTTTATTATGTATCTTATTATGTTCCTCAGAGAAGCAGTTTGCTAAAATATCTTTGAGAAGTAGCCATTTCTTTTGGAAAAGTTTGAACAGTGATTCCAGGTTTGAAGTTTTGCAAACTTGAACATGACCACATGATAACCTTGTAGGTTGAAGGACTGGACATCTCATTTTACCTGATGCAGGCCTGGTTTATGCCTATTTGACCCTTTTTCATTTTACAAAGTTTCTTGATCTGGACAAAAAATTATGGCTACCAGAACCACAGGTAATACCCTCAGTGTCTAGAAAGAACATAGAATTTGGGGTCTGGAAGGGATTTCCAGAAGTCTCTTAGTTCATTCTTCTGCTGGAAGGCAATAAGCAGAGTTCTCCCACCTTTCTCCCCAACACTTCCATTCAGGAAGATCCCAGTGTCTCCCTCACAGGCCTGGGGTCCAGCCCTTCAAAGTTGTTTCAATCGGAAGATTTTCTTCACCATCTTCCCTTTCTTTCTGCTCAGAATTATCTGGTAAGACATAAGAAAAGCTAGGATTTCTGGGAGGAATGGCCTTTGTTCTGACAGGGAGAAAGCCCCCTTGGGCCTGAAGACAAGCCCAGGAGGTAACTTGCTCTTCTGGCTTCCTTGTGGATCCTGGAGAACCCACAGAGAGGAGGAAGCCAGGAAATATGAGGGGCCCACAGAAGTGGCAGAGCTGGGTGGTGACCACCCAGAGCCCAGAGAGCCTTTAACCATCTGAGTTTTTTTTTTTTTAAAGATTTTATTTATTCATGACAGACACACACACACACACACACACAGAGAGAGAGAGAGAGAGAGAGAGGCAGAGGGAGAAGCAGGCTCCATGCAGGGAGCCTGATGTGGGACTTGATCCCGGGTCTCCAGGATCACACCTCGGGTTGAAGGCGGCACTAAACCTGTAGGCCACCGGGGCTGCCCAACCATCTGTGTTTGGCAACTTGCCCACCACAAGGCCTGCTGAGGGAAGATGAAGCTGCCTGCTGGCTCATGCTAGGCTGACACCCTGCCCTGGGCTGTTTGGGGAGTCTCATTCTTTTTTTTTTTTTTTTTTAAGATTTTGTTTATTTATTCATGAGAGACACACAGAGAGAGGGAGAGACATAGGCAGAGGGAGAAGCAGGCTCCCTGTGGAGAACCTGATGTGGGACTCGATCCCAGGACCCTGGGACCACAACCTAAGCTGAAAGCAGACGCTCAACCACTGAGCCACCCAGGTGCCCCTTGGAAAGTCTCATTCTAATTCTTTCTTTCTGCCCCTTCCCCCACCCTGTTGGTTAGCTGCTTCCTAGGGAGCAGACAGGGGACCAAAATGGGCATGTCCCTGGGTTGGGGTTTACTTCTCTGTTTTGTTAATTGGGGAAGGATGTGTTTAATTTTGTTTAATTATGGAACATTTGTTATGTTCTTCCTGAGTGGCAGGCAGGTGTCCATGCTAGGTGCTGGAGGTACCATAGCCATGGCCCTGGCCCTGCCCCAAGAGTGCAGTGGGTTTGTGGCGTGGTGCTCTGAACTAAGGGCACAGAGAAGGGAGCAGTTGTGCTGCCTTGGAAGTGGGGGCTTGTGGGGGAGGCTTCAGAAAGGAAGACTATTTGAGCACAGTCTTGGAGGATGAGGGGGGCCTTTACATGGTAGTAAGTCAGGAAGGGCTTTCCAGACCAAGGAAAGTGCTCGATCAAATGTTAGAGGCCTTTGAGAAATAGACCCAGTTGGGTGGGAGAGGAAGCTGGTGGACTTCGTGGGATCGATGCTGAGAGGTAGGTTGAGAGAGCCTTCTGGAGTCTCACAGACTGGCTATGGGCAAGTAAGTTCACTTCCCTCAGCCATAGTTGCTATATCTGTACAATGGGGATAATATAACCTACTTCATAGGCTTGTGAGAATTAAGGGGTATATTGAATATAAACCATCCAGCTCAGGGTCTGGCATATAAATGCTCACATAATGTAAATTACTGGCACTGCTCTTCTACTAATAAAAGTGGACTGTTCTTTTCTAAAACATATGGCATGAATCACTGGAGTGAGTCAGCAGTGTTGCACTCCCAAAGCAGGTCTGGACCTGTGATCTCATTTAGGAGGAAACTGTCTGGAACAGGATGCTGAGGGAAGAAAACTCCCATGGCTGCCTTGCTCAGGGCTCTGCCACCATCTTTCTGACGCTTGCATTGGGCCTGCAGTGTGGCTCTTGGTATCAGGAAATGTGTTCAATTACTTTTTATTCGACAAATATTTATTGTGAACCTGTTGTGTGCCAGGTCTTGGATCCAATGTCTTAGTAAGAATATGTGCCTAAAGGTGACAGGGGAGGCAGAGAGAGGGGAGAAGAAAAGTCCATTCTTTCCAAAATAATTTTATAAAATCAGAAATATGTTTGGAGGCCATCATTTAACTGCATTTTGTTACTCCTTGATGTCCCTGTATCTAGAAGCTTGGTAAGGTGTGGGAGGCGATTTCTTTGTTTCTATTCCCTTCATTGAAGTGTAAGTGCCTCAAGAGTAGCCACTGTGGGGACCAGGTCACATTTGTCCATTTGGCCACTCAACAGATAGTTACTGAGCAGCTCCTACCTGCCTAGGCACTGTTCTGTGCACTAGCTGTTTAAGGGGTCTTTGACATGTGAGGAGCTCGTTTCCTGATTATGATGATTGCCTTTAAGTGATCTTTTTTGCATTTGAAGGAAGCAAGCCCACTTTTCCCTGCTCATATAGACTTGTAAAGAGAAAAGTGGAAAACCCAAGGGCCGGTATTGCTGTCTGTGGCCAAATCATCTGCTCCTTAGGGCAGCGGTGGGTGGGAACTGGGCTGAGGGAAGGGGCGGTTGTTTGCTAAAGGACCGCCTACCGGATTCCCCCATCCTGGAGGCCGCATTGCACCGTGTGAAGGTGATGGGGAGGGGGTGGGGGGTGTGATTGATTTAGCTTATTCCCCCTCATGCCTCCCACACTTTGAAATCAGCAGGCCAAAGCGTATCCCCTCGTATTTTATTGGAGGAAATAGCTGCCTCACACAGGTTAAGGAGACTAAAGAGTTACAATAAAACTAACTGAATAGTAGCAGTCACCATCATTTTTGAGTACTTATAATGTTCCAGGCAAACTAGTGCTTGTTGTGCATTATCTCCTTTAATCCTTGCAGCCACCCTGTTAAGTTCATACTATCTTGTCCATTTGCCGGACAAGGGAAATGGAAACCAAGACATCCAGTGAAAGCAGTCCACAGTCACGCAGCTGTTAAAGAGAAGAGCTCAGAGTTGAACCCATTTCTCTCAGGCTGCAGGTGCCTTCACCCATATACTGTCCTCCTTTATCCTGTGACCTCGTCCTCAGGCCTGACTGCAACTTCTTTCTCTCCCTCCCTTCCTCCTTCCCTCCTCTCCTCTTCCTCCTTGTCTTTCTTCATGATTCTTCAGTTAACCAAGCCAGGTTTAGAAAACCCAGATGATCTAGCAGTGGGGCCATTTATAGCAAGGCCCCTCACCCTGGAGCTGCAATGGTTAACTCTGGCCTGGTGTTTCAGAGATGAATGACTTGGCTTTGGGAGGCAGCTATTAGTCCTCCTTTCTAATTAACAATCACCACCACTGGCTTTCATCCGTGCTAACTAGAAGAGTGTGTGTGTGTGTGTGTGTGTGCGTGTGCGTGTGTGTGTGTGTATGTGTGTGTGTAAGAGCGCACAGCTCTTTATCTCCATTTCCTGTTTCATATTTAATTCGACATTTTTTCCAGTTTGTGGATGTGGAACACGTGTAAGGTTGGGACATGGTCTGTTAGTAATCATTCCTGCATTTGGGGGCTGGCTTGCTCCCATTGAGCCCAACCAAAGGCTCCTGGATCCTAATCTTCTTGACTCACATAAGTTACTTTGCCCTGAGCACCTTGGTTTCTGAAGGGGCTGCCTTTGGGGTGTGGTTTTGTCTTACATGCTGCTTTCTGGTATGCCTGGGAAGGATCTTGTGGAGCAGGGAGAGGGCAGATAGCATGGACTTATGATTTGCTAAAGACTGGGGGCTCAGCGAAAGACCACACCCCATCATGGTCAGTTGGGTTGGGCTGAAACTCCAGACCTTTGTTCTTAGTCAAGGCTGGATGAGAGTCATGGGGAATGTTATATATTCACTTTCTGCCATTTCTCTGAAGTTTAGGGGACCAAACCAGCCCTTTTAGGCGGGGCTGCCCTAGCTCAGCAGCACAGGCTTGCAGACCTACATCATGGAGTGTGGGGATCTATGCTGCTGGAGAGGAGGGGGGCACTAGGGACTAGGGAAGCTCTTCCTCCTCATTGGTTCCTCCTTAGCCTAGCAGTGGGTCTCCGAGGCAGATGGAAATTCTTTTGGGCCTCAAATGACCCAGGGACCCCTCCCCATGTTGTAGCTGGGAGTCAGGGTTCAGAGCTGCTGCCCAGGGGCCTGCCTGAATGCCCTGGTCTCTAACATTTCTTTTCTTGCTAACCTGAGCTTTGGCAGTCTCTTGGTGGTTGCTGAGCCACTGAAGCTTTTTTGTTACTAGTATCCTCTGATGGCTAAAGGTTTTCTCATCTATAGAATGAAGTCAGAGCAGTTGTAGAGAAGAGAGCTAAAAGGAGGCTTACCAGTCCGCCTGATCTGGGAAAGACAGAACCTGGGGTCGCTGGAGCCTTAGAATATGCTTGGGGGTGGGGGGCAGGGGAGCCTTGGGACACAATCCTGTGTGGTTTACACACATGCATTTTTTCTAGGGAGAGGGTATAAGGCCTTCATGGACTTCCCAAAGTGTCTAGATTTCTCCAAAACATTAATCACTGGTCTAATCCCTTCCTCCCTTCACCACAGGGTGCTGTAGAAAAGTTCCAGTGGAATATGGTGGGGAATGAGGTTCAGAGGGCAGAGGTGCTTGTCTAAACACTTGCAGATCTCATACTTGGAAGATATCTTTTGATGGTAGGTGGGGAGACACTCTTAGAAGAGCAGATAAGGTAGAAATAAAATAGTTTGTATTTCTTTGCAGACAGAAGTAATCCATTTTTATTATTCACTCTTTGCTTTGAAGAGATACAGTGAAGAGTCTTAAGTATAAAGAATTATAACCAGCCCAGACTCCCTGACTTTGAATAATCCATTATAAAAGTACAGTTCCTTTTATCATAATATTCTTATCTTCTGTTTGTTTCTGAGCTGAACAGAAATGCCCCAAGCTACACCCCAGCTGTAGAGTTTCTAGACCAAAGGCTACTGTTTTCTTCCTGTAGGAACCCTGGGGTGTTTGGGGGTTAAAAGGCCTGGCCCAGCCATGTGTGTTTAAAAAACAAGGCTGATTCCGCAGCCGGCGGCTCCAGCCTGACTCCATCCTGCTGTTAATGGAGGACAGAGGACCACTTATAGCTTCCTTTTCACCCCATAACAAATAACCCGGTGCTCCCCCAGGCCTTCCTGCTCCCCCACCCCCACTGCCCTCACAGTGGTGGCAGCAGCAGGCTTATTCCCAGCCTGGTTTCTCTGCAGGCTGTGCGGTTAGCCCCATAGAGTGTCTGAGACCCAGCTCCTCTCTGTGATTAAGGCCCTAACTAACCGCATTAATAGAGTGGCAGGCAGGTCACCTTGCCTCTCTTATCTTTTTGGCCACTTCAGAGCCTCCAGGGCAGGGTGGGGGCATTCATCCTGCAAACAAAGCTTGGTCCATTCTTGAGCACAATCCCCTGTGGCACCTCTTCTGGGAAGGCCTCCCTGACTGCTGTAGCCCAGTGGGTTGCCTCTTTGTTCCTTTGGCATGTACCCATTTGCACCCATTTACCCTGCACCCTTTATCATAACCTGTGCATACACAATTTAGTGTATGATAGTAAATAATTCCCATTTATTGGAATTTGCTGTGCATTCAGCCTGGCAGTAAGCATCTTAAATGAAATGTTTTATTGATTCAGCACAAGAGTCCTGTGAAGTTGGCACCATTGGTATCCCATTTTATAAACATGGAAATTGAGGCATTTCACTGTTTTGTTTTCTTAGCTTTTATCACTCTTTGTGGTCCTATTTTGTGTTTATTTGGTAATTTGTTTTCCATCTGGCTTCCTTATTATATCGGAAGCTCCACGAGGGCAGGGATTTTCCTTCTGAAGTGCTAGAGACCTGGACTTAGGAAGTGTTCAATAGATGCTTGCTCAAAGGTTGAATGAGACACAGTGGGCGGCCACTGTCAACAGCCTCACACCTGGTCAAGAGTAAATTTGGGATTCGAACCCAGGTCCACGAGTGTTTCTTAAACGTGTGAGCTCTGTTCCTGAGCCAGACCTCCAACTTTTTGGGGCAGAGCCCAGTCTTACCTAAAAAGGTACACAGGCTTTAGAGGGGGACCCACCTAGCCCACCCACGGTTCTGCCATTCATATGAATGACACTTGGAAAGCTGCTTATCCTGAACCTTTGTGTCCACATTTCTGAAATAGGAAAAATAATGCCCACCTGCCTGGGTTCTTTAGAAATTTAGAGATAATATAATACATGGATTGCCTGGTTTATTGTAGGTACCCAGTGAAATGACAGCTAGCATGAATCTGGGCTCCTCCTAAATTCTCAGGAATTTAGTGGACTGGGTTGAAAAGGCTTAAAAGTCCATTTCTAATCTTTTATTAGATTATAAAATGAATACCTGAGTATGTGCTCATTCCAAAAAAAAGAAATCCATGTAAAAATCAAAAAGTGGAAATTAAAAAAAAAAAAAAGTGGAAATTACACATCATTCTTTCCCACCCAAACCAAGGTTCTCTCCAGAAGTACTACTGTTAATGGTTTGGATTTACCTAAATAATACATGTTTTACATAAAATTATACTAACGTATTGTTCTAAGATTTGCTTTTTTCCATTACCTTACCGTGGGGGCTTTTCTCTGTTACATTCAGAATTACCTTAATTTTCCTTTTGATGGCTGCACAGGGTTCCTGGTATGGCTGGACCATCACTTTTGTAACCATTGTCCTCTTGATGGCCCTTGAGGTTGTTTCCAATTTTTCTTTATTTCTGACAAGATGGGAATGAATATTATTTCTCTTGCTTACTGCTGAGGAACAAAGCCCTTAAAACTTTGTGGTTTAAAAGAAGAATTTCATAGTTTATCATGTTTCCTTGGATTGATTGAGTGGTTCTTCTGCCTTCAGTAGTATTGGCAAAGCTGGAGGTCTGGCGGTTTAGCGACTGGCCATTGGTGCTGGCTGACTGTCCCCAAGAACATCTTGGTTCTCCTCTCACTGGTCTCTACACACAGCTTGGGTTTCTCATGGGACTGGGTTCTAGAATGTTGATTCTGCCTTATTCTGTTGATCAAATCCAGAGGGGTGGGAGACAAGCTCTGCCTTTTGAAGTGGTTATTGTTGGGGGTCATTTTTGGAGACTGGCTACCATAAATGTGTAAGAGAGAGAGAGAGAAAGTGTGTGTGTGTGTGTGTGTGTGTGTGTGTGTGTTTGTGTTTCCGTGTCCGTCCGACCCTGTGCTCTTCATACATCTCTGTAAACAAGTAGAAGGGGGCACCTGGGTGGCTCAGTGGTTGAACATCTGCCTTCAGCTCAGGGTGTGATCCTGGGGTCCTGGGATCAAGTCCTCATGGGGCTCCTCGCAGGGAGCCTGCCTCTACCTCAGCCCATGTCTCTGCCTCTCTCTCTTTGTCTCTCATGAATAATAAATAAGATCTTAAAAAAAAAAAGTAAACAGGAAGTATTTTTTGTAGGTTAATTACTAGGAGTTTTGGCTCAGAGTGTGCACACTACTGCAAAATTGCCTTCAATCCAAACCCTCCTCAGCGAGGAACAGGAGTGTTCATTTCTCCATACCCTCATTAGGGTTAGATATCATCAGCTATTTTCATTTTTGTCAACCTGATGGGTGAATTGTATCTTGTTTTTACTGTGAGTGGTATTGAGCAACTTTTTTATTTTGCATTCTTTTTTATACTTGTGACTATGCTCATGGTACTACCAAAGAAACAGGGTGATGGTTGGGAGGTTGGGAGGGGGCAAATATGGTACATGAGGACTCTGATTCAGGGCTTCATCCGACAGCTCTGCTGCTTGCCATCTGCCTGCGAGAGAAGGGCTTTTACAGCACTGGTAAATTATTAACCCCGTACCATCTTCAGGCTCATTACTTACTTAGATGGGTGTTCAGAGGGCTCTATAATTCCCAGTTAGAGGATGTTCTGCACCTCACCAGAATTGTCAGACCAGCTCTGAACTCTGAGCCGAACTGCTGGGTTGGAAAAGCCCATGCAGGAATGAGGAAGGAGTGGGCTGCATCAGGAAGTAAAACGTCCTTTTAATGGCCATCCATTAACATACTTTTCAGGCTTTTCCCTTTTGTATTCCCACTTTCCCACAAAAAGAAGATAAGAGGATATAGGAAATGATGCCTTTGATGGAACAGTCTAATTTAAATTAATTATAATTAAATTAACAGTCTAATTTAATTCAAAGATCCTCACTGGTCAAGTTTGGTCCCACTGTTTTTCCAGCTTTGGATGCATGCTTCAGTCTCCTAGACTTTGCACAGTAGCGTGTCAGTCAGGACTGTTTTGTTGTAAGAGACAGAAAAGCCAACCCACACTCTCACGTAGGCAGGATACTAAAAGATACTTATTGGATCACATATTATGGTATCTATAGATGGAGATAGGAATGGCTTGGATTCAGGCTGAAAGATGATACTTTGTCTCTGAGATCTCCTCTCATGCCTTAAGCTCCTTGGGAGGCAAGACAGTGGGCCTGTGGCCCCTAATCCTTACAGGTCTGATTCCAGCTGGACAGAGTGCTTGTCTCTAGCTTTGCATTTCCAGCAAGGCCTCTGTGCCCCACTGGCTCTCTCCCTCACCACATGGCCATTTTCCCCTCTCTAATGCAATCTCCGTGGCCCAAGGAATCTGGCACACTGACTGGATCAGGACGTGATGTTAGTTCCACTTTGAAGTTTATATTTTGGAACCTCTCCTTGAGTGTGGGGGAGGGAAGGACCCCAAATAAGCCCTGAGAGCTGTTTCCTGAAGGCAGAAGAAAGGACATTGGGGATGTCAAAGACAAAAATCATTGTCCTTGGCTTCTCCATGTTGCACATAACACAGTCATTGACCTAGGAAGTAAAATCTACAGTGTGTGTGAGGGGATTTGGGAATTTAACCCATCCTCAGGTAAAGCTTATTCACCTCATCCCAGAACCACAATGGTAAACAAAAAACTGTAGATAGTCTGAGAACAGTTACAAACGATTCCAAAGCCTGGCTTTGGTCGTGGCTTATATGGTCTGCTTATCTCCCTTCATGGAGTAGGTGAGGAACAAGTCAGATGTGACTCCATCTCCGGCTTTCTTGCCCTAAGGGAAAGCATCTGAGTGGTGAAGAGGCCAAGAAGGGAGGGAGGGCATGAGCTAGTAGAGAGAGAGTGCTTCCTTTCATAGAATTGTCTTTGTAAAGTTGATTATCTTTATTGCAAATTATCTGTGCAGGTTTATTTAGGTCAAGGGTACATATTTTCTTCAACTACAAACCTAGAGTTGGTAGAAGTAAAATGTCCTTCCTTCTGCCAGGCTAGGCGACCAGCCCTGGGACATACTAACAGGCATGGTGGGATCATGAGCCTCTTAGTAATCATTTCATGGTTTACTTTCTTGGTTTTGTTTTTTTAAAGAAGACTAAGGTTAAATATTTATTGTACAGAAAAGGGATGCTGCTGTTTCCCCCTGCTTCTCCTGCTCTGTTGTTGTTGGCTGTTTAATGGGCAATAGTGTGCAAATAGTGGAAAATCTAAAAGGCACAAAATGCTGTGTTGGAAGGTCTGTTGTCTGTGGAACCTCTGCCCGGCCTCCTCACTCACCACCCCACAGGAAGGTAACCCCTGTTACCATTTGCCAGTGTGTCCTTCCTGAGAGAGCCATATACCATCTCTCTCTCTCTCTCTCTTTGAGTAGGCTTCATACCTGAGATGTCTGGGTGGCTCAACGGTTGGGTGTCTGCCTTCATCTCAAGGCGTGATCTCCGGATCTCGGATTGAGTCCTACGTCAGGCTCCCTATGGGGAGCTTGCTTCTCCTTCTGCCTGTGTCTCTGCCTTTCTGTGTATCTCATGAATAAATAAATAAATCTTAAAAAAAAAAAAAAGATGTAGGCTCCATACCCATGGTGGGGCTTGAACTCATGACCCTGAGATCAGAGTTGCATGCTCTACCAACTGAGCCAGCCAGGTGCCCCTACCATCACTTTTTAAATTGAAAAATATACCACATACATATTGCTGACTGATGACTTATTCATTGGTTCTTTAAAATAATTAGAATTTTCCACCACAGTGACTTCAAAGTACCCAAATTCAGGCCACAGAGTTAAACAAGTAAATCCAGCCTGCTGACTTCTGGTAAGTGCTCACTGATTCTGTGGGTTTACACACATCTGCTTGTTGTCCTCCCTTGGGTGCCCTTAATTCACAGGGTCTGCACATTGAATGGCTTTCTAGCTCAGTTGACCAAAAACGGGTTCACAGCATTATCTGACCAACTCACCTTCACCTTATTGGCCATCCAGGCTGCAAATACCCCACACATTTCTAAAACTAAAGCCCATCCTCAGTGTTGAAGACCTGTCATCACTAAGGCTTTCACCAAAGCTGCTGGCTCAGAACCTGATGGCCTTTCTGAAAGAAGTGGCCAAAAAACATCACAAACAAGAGCAAGGCTCCACTGGGAAGGAATTGATGTAGCCTTTACTGTGTTCCAGGCCTTGTGTTGGGCCCTGGGGATAAAGATGAATAATGCATAGTTCCCTTGCTGGCAAAGCTTAATGCAGTCCCTAGGGAATAGGCATGGGTGCTGTTATAATTATTCCAGTGTGCCTTATGTGGGTCTTAGTCCCATGGAGATGACTGTGAATGAATGACATTCATTTTAGACATACAAGTTCTGTTGTATTGGTTTAAAAAAAGAAAAATTGATCACTTTGCAAAGGTCTTTGCCTTCCAATTGTGCAAAGAGATGTGGAAATAAAAATAACCCTTACTAAAAAAAAAAAATAATAAAAAAATAAAAATAACCCTTACTGACTGATGAGCAGAAATAATAACTGCTGTGCACAAGGGTCAGGTCATGTCCCACGTACTTCTAAGCTTCACCTTACTGGTGCCTCAGAAGGACCCTGTGAGGTAGAGCCAAGTGTCATGTTCATTTTACAGGTGAGCACTTGGCTTCAGACACAGGAGGTTAGCTGCTTGAGGTCACAGAGTTGGGGCTCATTGTTCATACCTGGGTCCTTCTGAGACCTTAGGCGCTCTGCAAAACCACTGCCCACCTGGCTTTATGAAGTCACTGACCCATCTTTTGGCAATTTGTTAAAAATTATAAGTATTTTTTGAAGTAAGCATTTAACTGTTTCTAGAAGAAAATCTTGATTCCTAGTAGATAGGTTCTTGCTCCTGGGCCTGATTTGGCTTTAGCTCATTGTGTTCCATCAAGAGGTCATGTTATTATTGTTTTTTTTTAAAGATTTTATTTATTTATTCATGTGAGAGAGAGAGAGAGACTCAGAGACACAGGCAGAGGGAGAAGCAGGCTCCATGCAGGGAGCCCAATGTGGGACTCCATCCCGGATCTCCAGGATCAGGCCCTGGGCTGAAGGCAGCGCTTAACCGCTGAGCGCTTGGGCACCCAGGCTGCCCAAGAGGTCATATTATTAATACAAAGAAACACCTCCATTAGTTGGTAGTGGGAGCATGAATTGTGTTCACACCAGTCTCAGATGTGCAGAGAAAGTATAATGTCTTCACTTAGGGTACAACTAGTAGAATCCCCACTCTGCCCCTAAGGACTGGGTTGCAATTAAAACCCAGTGCAGTCCAGTGCGGCTTCTGACACAGTCTGATCTTGTTTCATTGGGTTGCACCTCTTTGGTTTGAGAGGCTGTGTGGGGAAGGAGCGTGGGAGAACTCACAGTCTTGAAGAGGGGTCCCTCCGGCCTTGCCCTGGCTCTTTGTGTGAGCTGGCTGGTGTCTCAGAGAATGTTGGCTCAGTCCTGTCTTTAGGCCATCCTAGTATCTGTTGTACATCTGAGTCTATACTTACTCAGCTCAGATGGTGTCTGGTAGGACATCCTTGCTGACCTGTTTCCCCCTCAGTGGGTCCTCTTATGTCTTTCTGGTCTTCCCTCTGGCCCCAGGGTAGGAGTTTCACCTGTGGTCTCTGGCTGTTGATGGCACCCCATACCCTCTGCTCCGGGCCATACTGGTTGGCCTATTGTTCTCCTCTGCCTTATACCATGTTGGTACCCTTCTGGAGGCCACATCAGAAATGCGACCAGAATTTCCTCTGCTCATGGTCTTCTCCTCCTCTGCCTTAGCCCCTACCACTTTTCTGAGAGAAAATTGGGACTTACACACCTACATGTCTGCTTCTCAGTTCTTCTGTTTGCTTGTCCTCTTCCCATACTCCTTTGGATAAGAAGGAGGGGGCTTCTCTTCTTCCCCTACATTCTATTTATTTTCCCAACTCTAGCTTCATAGCTAAATCCTAATGGCCAACAGCAGGCAGAGATGCCCCAGGACACCAGTAATTTTCTCCAGAAGAATGGTTATTTCTAACTTCTTCAGTCTTTTCATTTTGTGCCCTTAAAGTGGATGTTTGCAAGGGTTGTGAAATCATTTTCGACAACCTCCTTTTCAAATCTCACATTGGGGGTTAGTGTGCTACTTTGGCTTGTAGGAATGCTTGGCATCAGTGGCTTTGTTCTGAGTCACTGGACCCTTAGAAAAAACCAAAACATCTTTGACCTCAAATGTCTTGAGCATTGTAGTATATTAAAAGTTTACATATATGTACTCCATTCTGAGCGGGGCAACAACCCTGTTGGGTAAACAGGTAATCTGAAACTTAGAGAGCTTAAGTTAATGAATAGATCAAAATTAGCTGGGCTAATAAAAAAGGTCATGGTCAATATTCCTGAATTTGAGATCATTTTTCCAATTTTAGATTTTTTCCTCCACAGATTTACCACATGTTTCTTTGCTGTTTGGCTTGTCATGTTCAATTCTCAATTTAGATAGATTGGCTTATGTTGATTTAGAAAATGTTTTTAATCACTTAATTTTTCAAGTATTTATGTCTTTGTCTTTTTTTGAGATGCAGAGGCCACATTCACTAAGAGAACCATATTTTTCAGGACCACAATGTTCCTGGTTCATGGATAGAATTAAAAATGTGCATATTCGGGATCCCTGGGTGGCTCAGCGGTTTAGCGCCTGCCTTTGGCCCGGGGTGCAATCCTGGAGACCTGGGATTGAGTCCCACGTCGGGCTCCCGGTGCATGGAGCCTGCTTCTCCCTCTGCCTGTGTCTCTGCCTCTCTCTCTCTCTGTGACTATCATAAATAAATAAAAAATTTTAAAAAATAAAAAAAAATGTGCATATTCCATGCTACCTGACAGATCTGTCAAAAGGACCATTTCCTGAAATGTGTCCTCAGAGCTAATGTTACTGATAAAAGAACAATAACAGGAGCCATGTGTCCCATGGTCAAAGAGGCTTGGGAAACAGCTTAAACAGAGTTCACTAGATTTCTTAACTACTGGGCTTTTTACACCTTCCACAGTGCACACCATTGTATTAACTCCAGGTTGGGACTTTCATAGAGTATTGATGAAACTTACGTGTTGATGAACGTTGTATGGGATTGACTGATGTTGCAGACATGGAACAGTCTCTCTGGAAGGTGCTGATCTTGGTTGTACTATGTAGAGGGCAACAAGGAACTCCTGTTATCTTAGTATCTCCTCATGAGTGAAATCTGTGGTCCCTGAGTCAAAAAGGAAGCTTGCAGGACAGAGCAGTTTCTATGGTGCTCAGAGAGCCTGGGTAGCAGTGCTTTATTTTTCTACTCCAGCAAGTCCTCCACAAACGAACCAGCGCAAACTTCCTTCTGCCTTTGACGTAAGCAAGTCACTCCTAAGGAAGGTAGTTGGGTTGTGCTTCTTGATTTAGAGGTGGGGAGGAGTCTGTTCATCCAGAATAAGTAAATATCCTTCAACACTGCCCACTCCCAAATCTCTACATTAAACACTACAGCTCTCCTCCAACCAAAACAGTGTTTCAAAAGGAAAAGGTGGGGAAAATGAACAGCATTATTAAGAATTTGCGTGACACTTCCACTTTTGCCCTAGCACCTTATTGCTTTAGAATATAAATATGATTCTAACCATGTAAGATTTGAATGACAACTGGAATTAGTTGTAAGAGGTTCTGCCTCTGTTTTGTCCTGTAGCCTCTTCAGTTGAGGTCCTAGAGATGGACCTAGAGCTAACTAACTAGAGCTAGGCAGGTATTAGCAAAATTAGCAAATTGGATTGACTCTCCAAGTCTGTGGGCTAACAACAATTGGGTGGCTTAGTGAACATTTAAGGGCTTCAGGAAGGAATCAGTCCTCATCTCCCAGTGACACCGGAACTGTGGATTGGGTTGGCTTTTTCAGTGAATACAGTGTATTTTTCAGTGAATAATACATTCAGTGAATGTATGGGAGTGGGCGTGGGGGTCAGATTGAAAAGACTGAAAGAATCTATAGATGAGAACAAAATCTTGCCCACCTGGGAAAGACCTCTTGGGCTATATACCACCCTCTAACAGATTTATATGTCTTAGGTATAAAGCCAACTTTTGGGAGAAGCAATGCTATCAAAACAAAGCCACAGAGGGTATAAATTTGATGACTGCACAAGCCATAAATCAGTGGTGAGGGGATCCAAAGTCTTGTTATAGGCCCACTGCCTGCAAAATCAGAGGACAGCATGGCTCACAGGGCCTCTGCCAGGCCTGTCACAGATTTTCCTCTTCCCTCACTCTTCCCCCACCGGCCTCCATTCTGGTAACTGAGATGCTGCTGATTGGAGCTTGTAGTGGGTGGGGATTGTTCCATTTCTGGAGGCCACCAGCATTTCTCAGTGCTCCTGCCACATAAACTGACTGTCTTGGATCATTTTCTTATGGTTTCATTTCTTTGTTCTCTTTGGAGATTTTTGGCTTGAGGATAGGGGTTGTGTCTCACCTGTTTCTGTATATTTCGCAGCAGCTATTCCATTCTTTGCATTTGATAGATTAATAGGTTATACTTTTGAGGTATATCTGACCTCCCCATTAGCCCCTAGTTCCTAAGAAGTGACCCATTCCCCATCAAGAATGAGTCCAGGAGCCAAGTTTGTACTCTGTAACTGTGCTTCCCTGGCCATAAGAGGTAAATGCTGACCTACCATTCACATTCTCTCTGGGAATTTAGGATTGGGGATCAGACACTAGTTAGTTTCCACCAGTCTTTTGAATGGGGCACGTGAAACAGAAGCCCAGGATCATCACTGTCTCCTGCTGTGTATGTGGAGAACAGAAGAAGGAGGTCTACCAAGAGAGGAGAATGGAGCAAATGTGCACAGAAGGGCATACACAAATGACCAAGTGGCTAGAGAGAGTAAGGGTGCCTGGCCTGGTTCCAAGTGACTCTCTAGGTCTTGGTTTCAGCCCATCATGAGGCCTGTCTGCTGCTTCTGCCTTTGGGTTCTAAGAGAGTTACAATCCTTATAAATTCATCTTTGCTTAAGCTAGTTGGAGTGGGTTTCTGCTTCTATAGCTAAAGAACTTTGATTAAGCAATATGAAAAATAAATACTTGAGTTCCCAAGTATTACATCAACATATCTTATTGGTTTTGCCTTTAGAATATATCTAGAATATGATCATTTCTCACCAGCCCCACTGCTACAGTCTCCCCATTGTCTTTCTTGGATTGCTGTAACAACCTCTCAATTGGTCTCTCCCTCATTCTACTTATGCATTCATACAGTCTGTTCTTCACCCAGCAGCCAGATGGGCAGGGTCCCCTTCCCTTCCCTTCCCTTCCCTTCCCTTCCCTTCCCTTCCCTTCCCTTCCCTTCCCTTCCCATGCCATCCCATGCCATGCCATGCCATGCCATGCCATCCCATGCCATCCCATCCCATCCCATCCCATCCCATCCCATCCCATCCCATCCCATCCCATCCCATCCTGTGTTTTCCCATCCTTTAATGAACAGATTGGTCTTTTTAAAAAAAAAATTTTTTTTTTAATTTTTATTTATTTATGATAGTCACAGAGAGAGAGAGAGAGGCAGAGACATAGGCAGAGGGAGAAGCAGGCTCCATGCACCGGGAGCCCGATATGGGATTCGATCCCGGGTCTCCAGGATCGCGCCCTGGGCCAAAGGCAGGCGCCAAACCGCTGCGCCACCCAGGGATCCCGAACAGATTGGTCTTAAAGTCATTAGGTGGGACAAGTAAGAGAGGCACTTGGGAGAGTTGCTATGGTTCATAATGATGTTGGAGTTTGAGGTAAGGAATGTGTCTTTGTAGAAAGACTGGCATGGGGAGTCAGAACCCAAAGGGACAAGAAGGCATCCAAAGAGGAGGGATATCAGAGCCTTTGAAGGGTAAAGAAGATGTCCAAGTGGTATAGGGAGCACCCAGATGTACTTGGGTGGGAGGGGAGGATGCCCATGGGGAGGAGAGGCCTATTAGGGGGTATTAGAGTCCAGTTATAAGCATACCTCATTTTGTTGTGCTTCACTATATTGTGCTTCATGGCTATAGCATTTTTTTTTTTTTCACAAATTGAAGATTTGTGGCAATCTTGCCACTGTTGAACAAGTGTGTTGGCAGCATTTTCCAACAGCATTTGCTCACTCTGTGTCTTTGTGTCTCATTTTGGTCTTTGTCTCACAATATTTCTGACTTTTTCATTATTATTATATTTGTTATGGTGACCCATGATCTTTGATACTACTTTGATACTACTATTGTAATTGTTTTGGGGTGCCAGGAACCACACTGATATAAGGCCATGAACTTTAATGTATGTATGTTTTGTGTATGTTTTGACTGCTCCACCAACCAGCCATTTACCCGTCTCCTTCCCTCACCTTAGACCTCCCTATTCTCTGAGACATAACACTACTGAAATTAAGCCAATTAATAACCATACAATGGCCTCTAAATATTCAAGTGAAAAGAAGAGTAGCATGTCTCTCACTTTAAATCAAAAGTTAGAAATAATTAAGTTTCATGAGGAAGGCATGACCAAAGGCAAGATGGGTCAAAAGTTAGGCCTCTTGCACCAAACAGGCAAGTTGTGAATGCAAAGGAAGAGTTGTTAAAGGAAATTAAAAGTGCTACTCCCATGAACATGTAAATGATAAGAAAGTGCAACAATTTTATTGCTGATACAGAAAAAGTTTTATGGTCTGGAGAGAAGATCAAACCAGCCACAGCCTAACCCAGGGTAAGCCCTAACTCTGTTATGTTCTGTGGAGGCTGAGAGAGGTGCAGAAGCTTCAGAAGAAAAGTTTGAAGTGAGAAGAAGTTGGTTCAGAAGTCTAAGGAAAGAACCTGTCTCCTTAGCGTAAAAGTACAAGTGAGGCAGCACATGCTGATGGAGAAGCTATAGCAACTTAACAGAAGATCTAGCTAGGATAATTCATGAAGGTGGTTTTACCAAACAGATTTTCTGTGTAGACCAAATAGCCTTCTTTTGAAAAAAGATGCCATCTAGGACTTTGACAGTTAGAGAGGAGAAGTCAATGGGTAGCTGCAAAGCACAGACTGACTCTTAGTTGCTAATGCATTTGGTGGCTTTAAGGTGGAGCCAGTGTTCATTAACCATTCCCCAAATCCTAAGGCCCTTAAGAATGATGCTAAATCTCTTCTGCCCCTGCTGTATAAAGGGAAAAACAAAGCCTAGATAATAGCACATCTGTTTACATCATGGCTTACTGAATACTTTAAGTCCACTGTTGAGAAAATAAATTTCCTTTCAAAGTACTACTGCTCATTGACAGTGCACCTGGTCACTCAAGAGCTCTGATGGGAATGTACAAGGAGATTAATGTTGGTTTTGTGCCTATTAACATAACATCCATTCTGCAGCCCATGGATCAAGGAGTCATTTTGACTTTCATGTCTTATTCTTTAAGAAATAGATTTCATAAGGCTATAGCTGCCATAGGTAGATTCCTCTGGTGAGTCTGAGCAAAGCAAATGGAAAACCTCCTGGAAAGGATTCACCATTCTAGATGCCATTTAGAACATTTGTGATTCATGGGGAGAGGTCAAAATATCATTCACAGGAGTTTAGAAAAAATTGATTCCAATCATCATGGACAACTTTGAGGGGTTCTTGACTTCACTGGAGGAAACAACTACATATGTGGTAGAAATAGAAAAAGAACTAGAATTAGAAGTAGAGCCTGTAGATTTGACAGAATTCATGTGATTTTATCACATAAAACTTTAATAAATGAGGAGTTGCTTCTTATGGATGAGCAGAAAATGTGGTTTCTCAAGATGGAGTCTACCAGTGAAGATGCTGCAGAGATTGTTGTGATAATGGCAGAAGATTTAGGACCAATTGGGTAGCTCAGTTGGTTAAGCATCTGACTCCTAATTCCTCCTCAGGTTATGATCTCAGGTTGTGAGGTTGAGCCCAGCTTTGGGCTCCATGCTGGGCATGGAGATTGCTTAAGATTCTCTCTCCCCCTTTTCTGCACCCCCTCCCAAAAATATTTAGAATATTACATAAACTTAGTTGACAAAAGAGCAGCAAGGTTTGAGATGGTTGATGCCAGTTTTGAAGCAGTTCTATAGAGTGTAAAATGCTGTCAAACAGCAGCACATGCTACAGATGCTACAGAGGAATCTTTTGTGAAAAGAAGAATCCATTGATAAAGCAAACTTCATTACTGTCTTGAGAAACTGCTACAGCCACTGCAACCTTCAGCAACCATCATCCTGATCAGTTAGCAGCCATCAACATCCAGGCAAGACTCTCCACCAGCAAAAAGATTTTAAGTTGCTTATAGCTCAAATGATGGTTAACATTTTTTTGCAATAACTATTTTCAATTGAGATATATACATTGCTTTTTTAGATATAGTGTTGCATACTTAATAGACTACTGTATTAGTCTATTACTGTATTAGTCCTAATATACTTCCATGTATTAGGAAACCAAAAAATTCATTTGACTTGTTTTATTGTGGTATTTACTTTATTGAAGGGGTCTGCATCCAAACCTTCAGTATCTCTAAGGTATGCTTGTAGAGTGATAAGGTATCCATGTAGGGCCTTGTAGGAGGGATCAAGGTCCCAGCAGAGTGAGGAACCTGCTCACGTGGGTGGTGATTGTCCAGCACGGGAGTCAGAGGGTGAGAAGGGTATCCAGGGGAAAGGATGGTGATGATACCAGGAAGAGTGATCAAATAAGTAAATATATTAGGACTAATGAGAGCCAGTTTTCTCACTGTGAAAGAAGAGAGAATTAGGGAGAGGAAGAAAACTGAAACCCTGTATTATTGAATTGGAATTGGAGTTATCTATCAACTCATTTCAAAACATAGCTAGAGAGATTATCTCTAGTTAGATATAAATTTCAAGAGTACTCAGGAATAACTACACCTCAATAGAAATGAGCATATCTTGCACCCAGATCTTGGCTTCTAAATATCATTTTGCCCTAGCAGGAACTAGGGCTCCTTAGAGAAATGGTGATTCCTTGGTTAGGGTGTGGAAAGTACAAGAAGAGCCTAGAACATCTTGTGCCAGTAAACAAGGATGTGTTTGAAATATAATGGGGAAATGTCAAGTAGACACAGAAGCCAGCTTGACGGGGCTCCTACTGGGCAAGTCTGGGACAATATGAACATCAAAATAAATGACAGGGATTATAACCCACTGACTAAATTAGGAAATTATGACCCCATACTAATATAATTTCATAAGTGAATATTTACATAGTTTCAAACATTCTTTCCACAAGATATTTTTAAATTTAAAGGAGGAAAGAGTAACTTTTTAAAAAAAATGTATTTTATTTATTCCTGAGAGAGAGAGATTGAGAGAGAGAGAGACACACACAGACAGAGAGAGAAGCAGGCTCCACGCAGTGAGCCCAACGTGGGACCCGATCCCGGGTCCCCAAGATCAGACCCTGGGCTGAAGGCGGCGCTAAACCGCTGAGCCACCATGGCTGCCCAGGAAAGAGTAACTTTACAGTGAAGTCAGGTAGACATTACATTAATCAAATGATCAAAGTGAACATCATCAGAAATGGGACAAACTGAAATCACGCTCCACTGATAGAATGCAGTAAGAACACAGCCTCATTTCTCTGATATTCTTGCCAAAACACATAAGCAGAATTTAATCATAAGGACTAAATTAACATTCTACAAAATAACTGACCTATAATCTTCAAAAGCACGGAGGTCATGAAGGCTAAGGACCTGTTCCAAGTTGAGGAGACTACACTATGTGAGATTCTGAACTATCTCTGGGCCACCGGGGTTTGGCTGCTCGAAGCTAGGCTCTTTTGATCTTGGCTCCATAGTATGGGTTGAGTCTAGGTCTGCACCACATGTCTCTCAATACTCCTAGAATCTGGAGATAGCTGAGTCATATTCTTTTTTCTTCTTTTCTTTTCTTTTCTTCTCTTCTCTTCTCTTCTCTTCTCTTCTCTTCTCTTCTCTTCTCTCTCTTCTCTTCTCTTCTCTTCTCTTCTCTTTTCTTTTCTTTTCTCTTCTTAGATTTTATTTATTCATGAGAAACAGAGAGAGAGAGAGAGAGAGAGAGAGAGAGAGGCAGAGACACAGGCAGAGGGAGAAGCAGACTCTATGCAGGGAGCCCGATGTGGAGCTCGATCCCCAGACTCCAGCATCATGCCCTGAGCCAAAGGCAGGCACTTAACCACTGAGCCACCCAGATGTCCCTTAGGCACATTCTTTTCATGGTCGAAAAGCAAGTCACCCTCAACTGCACAATCATATTTGAGATTTTGCTCACTTCACATATGAAATCTCTAATTGGCTAATGCAGGTCACAAGATTGAGCCCAAAGTCAAGTGTGGGAGACATGTTCTGCCCTCTATGTAAACATGGCAAAGGTATGGATGTATGCTACTGCTACTGTACATAGGTAAAGAATCAAGACTAATAATCCAACATACTTTGTGCCTGAACCTTTTCTTGGTGCACTCTGGTCTAGGATTTTCTTTTTCTTCCTTTCTTTCTTCTTTCTTCTTTCTTTCTTTTAAGATTTTATTTATTCATGAGAGACACACAGAGAGAGGCAGAGACACAGGCAGAGGGAGAAGCAGGCTCCATGCAGGGAGCCCGACGTGGCATTCGATCCCAGGTCTCCAGGATCACGCCCTGTGCCAAAAGTGGCGCTAAACCGCTGAGCCACCCGGGCTGCCCCTCTGGGAATTTTCATGTCGAGTATGTGTTAGTACCAAACATGCCACTAAACTCGAGGAAGGTATTTATCATGACTGATTAATTGTTGCCTAGTGTGTTTCTATCTATGTTGGGAAGGAAGCCAAAACTACCATGTCACTGTTCCCTACCTGTGTTGGCTCCAGGCACAGGTAGCCTCCCTGCTAAAATATGAAATGTGTCCTCTTTTGGAGTCATCAGTTTCATTTCTCTGTCCTGGAGAAATAATCACGGATGTGGTTAAAAAAAAAGAGAGAGACTTGAAGAAAGTTGCTTCATACAGCATAGTTTATAAGAATGATAAAATGGAACCTCCCATAGGTCCTTCAATAGAAGAGCAAAGTAAAATGGTATTTCCATGTTAAAAAGAACAAAGAATGAAGTACAGTTATGCCTTTGTATCAGTTCAGTTAGAAAAGAGGAACCAGAGGGGGTACAACATACCTCTGGGCGGGGAGGGAGAGCAAGAGAGCGAGAGAGACCTGGGTATTTGACTTTACACAATTGGAAAAGCTAGTTGCAGTCTTTTTGTAAGGCTGTCTTTCTCATCTGAAGCTGCAGGTTGAAGTCCACAGGTAGAGAAGAGCGATGTAAATAAAGTGGGGGGAGCAGGGATGAGCTGGAACCCACTAAAACCCATGTCAGGCTCATTGCCTCCAACTGTGAGCCTTCAGGAGAAGCTCACCAGGCCCAGGAGATGGAGGAGCTGCAGAGGACACGGGGAAGGCGGGGCAGCTGCAGGCCAGCAGATAAAAGGCAGTGAGCACGCCCTGCGAAAGCACTCAGTGACCCTGCAGTCACCTTCCGAGAGTTAAAAGGAACATGGTGGCTGCTTCACATCTGCCCTCCACATCTCAGCAAAAACGTCTCCTAGCCCGTTCTAACTGGAAACATACAGGGAAGGGAAATCCGGAGACTGCTTGAGCCTTGCCAAATTGCTGCGTTACTAAGCCACTACACTGCTGTTGGGGGAAGATTTCCAAGACCTATTGATGTGTGAAAAATGCAAGTTTCGGGGTATTATGGACATATGTTTTAAAAAATACTTCCACAAAAATTATTTCCATCTGTACACATCTAGGTATGTGCATGCATTGAGACAGATTTGGAAAGATAAACACTGACCGTGATCACCTCTGGAAGGAGATCGGAACTGCTGAAGGGGGTGTCATAGGGACTGAGTTTATCTGTATTCGAGTGTAATTGGAAGCAAACAAAAAGAAAAAATCTTCTGTTTTAGTCTTCTCAGATCTGGGATGGGAGACTTTACCTCTTTATGAGGGCCCTACTTTTTAGTACTTTCAGAATAGGCAATGAAGTAAATCTTTCAGGACACTCCAAGGGATATGTAAGATGGTCAAAGGGTTATTCTGGTACCCCTTTATTCTCTATCTATTATGAGCACAGTGAGGCTTTGTCACCCTAGTGTTTTTTTTTTTTTTTTTTTTTAAGATTTTATCTGTTTATTCATAAGAGACACAGGGAGAAAGAGAGGCAGAGACACAGGCAGAGGGAGAAGCAGGCTCCACGCAGGGAGCCTGACGTGGGACTCAGTCCCGGGACTCCAGGGTCATGCCCTGGGCCGAAGGCGGCACTAAACCGCTGAGCCACCCAGGCTGCCCCTGTCACCCTAGTTTGCTTCTGAGAGGTCGGGAAACCCCCAGGACTTTGACCTAGAGCCAGTCAGCAGTGCTAACATGTAATCATCATGCCAGGACTTTCTGCAGGGAGTCCAGGGGCATCTCCCTCTGTTTTTTCAGTAATGCTATTAAATAGCAAGCCAGAATAATTTCTGAAAAGAGATTTCTCCCAAGACTCTGGTAGGGTTACAGGTTCTATCTGGGGAATGTCTGGGCGTCCTGTTTATGTAGACCATACCTACAGTGCTCTGTAGGGTTTACTCAAGAACAGTAGTCTCAACTATTCAAAACAGAGAAACAAGTGGATGGTGAATGTCAAGAGTGTCTAATCTACTGATGGTGACTCTGTGCAGGGGACCTCCAGACCATGTCCCAGGCCCCAAGCATAGCTTCTCTGTGGGGTCACCCCCATCTCCTGTCTTCTGGAAAGACTTCCAGTGCTTTCTCCCAAAGAAAGTTATCTCCCTTCTCTTTTTTCAGTTGAAATCCCAACCATGCTTCAGCTCTTTGGGCAAGAAGTTTGTCAACAGCCTAAATGGGTTTGATTTCTCCTTCATCACTCTCATCTCCCTTCAGGACTGGACTTGCTGCCAGCTGTGGGGCTGTCAGCGGGCAGTGTCCAGCTGTCAACTCTCTCAAAGTCCGTCTTAGCTGCCAGGATCTGTCCCACCCAAGGTCATGTCCTTATCAGGGCATCCACATCTGGTGGCCTGGTGAGGCGAGGGTGTAAAAGCCCTGCCGTTGGGATGCCTGGGTGGCTCAGTGATTGAGCCCCTGCCTTCAGCCCAGGGCGTGATCCTGGAGACCAGGGATTGAGTCCCACATGGGGTTCCCTGCATGGAGCCTGCTTCTCTCTCTGCCTCTCTCTCTCTCCCTCTCTCTGTGTCGCTCATGAATGAATAAATGAAACCTTAAAAAATAAAATAAAAAAAAAAACAAAAGCCCTGCCATTGCCGCATGTTGAGGACAGTCCTGGAATAACATTTATTCCAGAGCTCCCCACTGGGTTGCCAGGCATTTGAAGGGCCTGCATGCAGCTTGAGTTTTCCCTCTGCTCAGTTCTGCTTATGCCCTCTTCCTTTTACAGGCATTGAGCTGTCATAAACACCTTGCACCCCAAACTTGTTATCAGCATGTGCTTCTGGAGAACCTAACCTGTGATAGTTGGTACAGGAATGGTCCATGAAAGCAGGTGATAAGGTATGGTTTGGAGCTAGATGACTTATCACAAGACTCCCCATAAATGGAGGTGGAGCACAGACATCCCCTGGGGTGAGGTGGTGGCCTGTTAATTCACCTGTTGGTGAAATGGTGCTAGATGCACTGGTAGACATAGGAGATGTTTCAGAGGAATGGAGTTGATAGAACTGTGTGGATAAATGTATAGGATAGCTTTACCAAACCCTGCTGATGGTCTCCAGAAATGTATGGACCATCATGGATCAGTAACAGGAGACTAAAAGGCTGGTGTGAAAGCCAGCAGGCTTCTTCCTTACATTGAAGTACTAACCTCTTTCAATTGAGGGCAGACAAGCATTTCTGTCATGTCAAGGTCAAGACCCTGGCGAGAAAAGCATAGGACTCTGACATGGAATGGAGACACTTATGTGGCCACTCCAGCATATTGTAAGTTCGCAGACTCTGCTGAACCTTCAGAGCACATGTAAGTGGCTCAACTCTGCTAGTAAGAGCTAGAGTTCTCCTTGTGTTGGAGAACGGTGAAAGGGCCTATCTACCAAAGGCTACAGGTACCTCTAAGAGCAGCCCTTACCTTCCTTCCCTTGGCTTGAAATTAAGGTTAAGTCACAACATAACTCAGCTGAGGATATGATAGGCCTGATAGGGGAGGAAAGGGACCATCCCTCGGAGGGCCACCTGCTAAATGGAGTCCTGACCAAGATTCAGCTTACAGTAAGTCTACCTGAGTGCCACCACTACCAGTGGACATTTCCACCCATCCCTACCCCAGCTCCCTACCCTCTTGATTCATAGTTTCTTAAGAATAGGACCAGTGTCTTTAAATTCCCCCTTACTGCCTGGCATGAGTTATCAGGCACTTATCATGGGGTAGGTACTTAATAACTACCCATTGCATTAAGGCTTTTCTTGACCATTCAAGAAAACTGGATGGGATCCATATGCTTCCTTCCAATGCTTAGAGTTTCTAACGTTTATTCTGCACATCTGGAGTTTTAACTTATATTACCCTTACTATTTCTTAAAACTTTATTATTTTGGAATTATAGACTTAAAAGAAATTGCAAAATTAGAACAAAGGGGTCCTGCCCATCCCTTGTACCCTTCATCCAGCTTCCCCAATGGTAGCATCTTATATAACTAAAGTATATTAACAAACCAGTAAATAGACATTACTACCATACTTTTTTATTAGACTCTAGAACTTGTTTGGATTTTACCAGTTTCTATGTGCACTTTTGTACATGTGTGTAGTTGTATTAAATTTTTATCAACCGTGGATATATATGTGTGACCACCACCACAGTCAGGATACAAACTCTCCCATCACTCCCAAGGAGCTCCGTCAGCTACCCCTTCATGGTTGTAGCCTATCCTCATCCCTAATCCCTGGTGACTGTTCTCCATCTCTGTAATCTTGTCATCTGAACATGAGCTTTCAATTCTTAAATGAAAGGATAAACGCTCAGGAGTTTGATTGCTGGGTCATATGGTTAATGTGTTTAATTTTATCAGAAACTGATAAACTGCTTTCCAGAATGTCTAGACCATTTCCATTTTTTACTGCTAGCGTCTGAGAGCTTCCCATCCTTGGAGCACTTGGTCAAGTCTGTATTTAGCTGTTGTAATAGGGTGTAGGAATGTCTCATAGGGAATGTCATTGTGGGTTTAAAAAATATATTTTATATATATATGTTTTTTTTTTTTTGAAAGAGAGCATGCAAGTAGGGAGAGGGGTACGAGTGGCATGGGGTTGGGGGTGGTGCAGAGGAAGAGGGAGAGCGAGAATCTTAAGTAGGCTCTATGCCCAGCACAGAGCCAGCATGGGCTTGATCTTACCACTCTGAGATCATGACCCGAATTGAAACCAAGAGTAGGATGCTGAGCCACTGAGGCACCCTATCACAATAATTTTAATGTGCATTTCCCGATTTGTTAATGACATTGAACACTTTTCCATGTGCTTATTTTCCATCTGCATGTTCTCTTTGGTGAAATATCTGTTGAAGTCTTTTGTCCATCTTCTAATTGGATCCTTCATCTTCTGAGTATAAAGAGTTCTTTTTTAAAAAGAGTTATTTTTTTATTCTGGATAGAATTCCTTTATCAGAAATGTGATTTGCAAACATTTTCTCACATTCTGTGGCTTGTCTTTTCATCCTCTTAATGGAATCTTTGGTAGAGAAAAACTTTAAGTTTTGATGAAGTTCACTGATTAGTTTTCTTTTATGGATTGTGATTTTGTTGTCAGATCTAAGAGGTCTTCACCTGACTCTAGTTAATGAGGATTTTCTCCCATGTTTCCTTCTAAAAGTTTTATATTTTATATTTAGGTCTCTGACCCATTTTTAATTTTTTTATAAGGTGTGAGATTTAGCTTGAGTTTTGTTCTTTTTGCTTATGAATGTTTAAGTAGTCATTCTAAGACCGTTTGTTGAATACTCTTATTTATTAATTTTTTCCACATAACTATCTTTTCACCACCTCAATAAATATTAAGACCAAAAATAGAGACCACATCTTTGCCTCTTGGCATTTTTTATGAACTTAGAATTTCATTCATTCAACAGATATTAAATTTTTTAAAAGATTATTTATTTATTTGAGAGAGAGAGTGAGGGGAGGGGCAGAGGGAGAGGGAGAGAGAGATAATCTCAAGCAGACTCCCTGCTGAGTGTGGAGTTCAACACAGGGCTCAGTCTCACGACCCAGAGATCATGACCTGAGCTGAGATCAAGAGTGGGATACTTAACCCACTGAGCCACCCAGGCACCCTAGAAATATTAATTGAATACACATTATGTGCTGGAAATTAGGCTAGGTGCTTAGAATATATCTGTGTCAAGGAGCTTATAACCTAGTGGAGGAGACAGACAATAAGCAATAAAAAAAATACCTACTTAACATTGTGATGAAGTGCTCTGTAGGAAAAGAAAACCTTACAATGATATAGAACAGTGAGGAAAAAAAGCTGCCAGGGCGCCTGGGTGGCTCAGTGAGTTAAGCCTCTGCCTTCGGCTCAGGTCATGATCCCAGGATCCTGATCAACCATTGAGCTCCCTGCTCAGCGGGGAGCATGCTTCTCTCTCTGCATCTCCTTCCTGCTCTGCTCTTTCTTGTTATCTCTCTCTCAAAAAAATAAATACAATCTTTAAAAAAAAAAAAAAATATATATATATATATATATATACATATGTATATTTTTTTAAAAAAGGTGGCTGCCAACATGGTTAGGGAGGTACACTCAGAAGAAAGTTACATCTAAGCTAGGACCTTGAGATCTGTGATATTGTGAACATGATGAAGCAAGAGGGGTGAGGAGAAGCCTTAACTATTGTTCTAGTCAGCTGCTCATCTCTACACCATCCAAATCTCATAGTGGAAAAGGCATTTGAAAATATTTACCATTTTATATTCTAAAGTTCAAAATGAGTTCAGGGCAACCCTCTCAGATCCCCTCCGTCTTTGGGAGCTTTGTATTCTGTCAGTCAGTAAATTCATTATCACTCAATAAACCTTGCTTTGCTGCCCACCAAAAAAAAAAAAAAAAGAGCTCAGCTTAGGAAGAACATGCAGGGGCATCCCTAGCATCAGCCTCCTTCATGATTGGTTGTCTGCAGCCCAGCATGGTTTTGTGGTTCCCCTTGGATTTTGGATGTTCATAAAACAAGCTGCCAGCTGCCTGCCTGCCATGTGGGTGAGGTTCTATGGGACAGGTGCCTTGCTGGGAGCTGGGTGGGCTGATAGGGTCCAACACAGCCAGACTTTGAGCCTCCTGGTTGGCTACCTGGAGCACTTCCCCAGGCCAGGGAGGGAAACCCAAACCACCAAACTACAAACTGCTCCTACTGGAAAATGAGAAAACAGGCAGGCAGGATTTCACAATCTCATCTATTCAGGGTTCTCAACAGGCTTCCAAAGCCTACACCCTCCCTAGGCTCTGCCTTCGGCACCCAGATGTCCAGAAGCCTGGTGGCACTTAGCACATGCCTGGCACAGAGAGGCGACCTCCTACTTTTCCAGGGTGTTCTCAGCCCATGTGTGTTTTGGAGGGTACAGGAATCTGGGGAGTAAGTATCAAACAGATTCTTTTTCTCTTATGAGTGTTGTTAGCCAGTAAGAACTTTTTTTTTTTTTTTTTTTTTTTTTTTTTTTTTTTTTAAGTAGGCTCCATGCTCAGTGTGGAGCCCAGTGCAGGGTTTGAATCATGACCCTGAGATCAAGATCTGAGCTGAGATCAGGAGTTGGACACTTAACCAACCAGGCCCCCCTAGCCCATAAGAACTTTTAAGTAGGGCAGCCCCGGTGGCATAGCGGTTTGATGCTGCCTGCAGCCTGGGGTGTGATCCTGGAGACCCGGGATCGAGTCCCACGTCGGGCTCCCTGCATGGAGCCTGCTTCTCCCTCTGCCTGTGTCTCTGCCTCTCTCTCTCTCTCTCTCTCTGAATAAATAAAATCTTAAAATAAAAAAAAAAAAAGAACTTTTAAGCAGAGACAAAAATTGTTGCTTTTAATATCAGAGGGCAATCATATTTTTGCTAGAGGACCTGGCAGGGTGGGGAGAAAACATTGGAGTCCAAATGCCTTGGTCCTGGCCCTTTGGGAACATGACCTGCCAGCTCTGGAACTGGGGGTTCCTGTTCCAGCTCTGTGGTCTCTGGATGACTCCGTATGACCGCCTTGGTTACACAGGCTGAATCTCAATGAGCCCACTTAACTCATCACCTCTCCCTGGGCTTGTTCTGACATGAGTGGGCAGCCTTATCTCCTGGCATTTTGCACCCCCGCCTCGACTCATTTCTCTGGGTATGTGTCCCCCAGTTTCTGAGCACAGCCTGGGGTGAGGGTCAGTCTCTTCTTGCACTTGACACTTCCCTCAGACTTGACATTTATTCCCTAATGCCTTCCTGTCTTGTCTGGCCCTGATGGCAGGCCCTTATCATCCTTGGAAACCAGAGACACTGGGATCCTGAGAATGGCTAGGGACTGGGGTGTGGCCTACAGGTTACCGGCTGTGTTCATGACACATCATCTGCCCATTTCCTTGTAGCCTCTCACTGCAGGGACTCTGGTCATGAGGATCCTACACTGGTGTACCTCCCAATGGCCTAGGTAGTACCCTAAGCCTCAAATAAGCTCAAGAGAATTGGCCTTAGGGGCTTCTGGGTGGCTTAGTCAGTTAAACGTCTGACTCTTGATTTCTGCTTAGGTCATGATCTCAGGGTCATGAGATCAAGCCCTGTGTTGGGCTCCTAGTTGGGTGTTACGCCTGCTTCAGATTCTCTCTCTCTCTCCCCCTCTGCCTGCCCTCCCCCTCCCCTGCTGTTGCCGCCACTGCTCCACTGAAGTGTGCTCTCTCTCTGAAAAAAAGAGAGATTGTGACCTGAGCTAGTTAACATTGAGAGAGAGAGAGAATTGGTCTTAGCACCAGACTACATAGTTTCTAACCCTGATGCCATTACTTACCTGCTTTGTGACCTTGGATAAGTCACATGACCTTGCTGAGGTCTTCTTGTGTAAGAGGAATAATAACACCACCCCTAAAGGACTATTTTAGAGATTAGATAGGGTAATGTATATAATATGCTTAGCACAGTGCCTTGTACATACTCATGAATGGTAGTCATCATCTTTGTCATTCCTTTCAAAATGTCCTCATCTTGTGTTCTCCCTTAGGATTTGTCCTCCTGCTCAATAACAAGTAGTGAATTAGCTAAGATATTAATATGACCAGTAACAACAGCACATCTCTAGATAGACTTTCTTTTGGTCAGACACTAAGCTTTTGGTACTTCACTTAATTCTTCTAACCCCTCTCTAAGATAGGTGGTGTATTGTGCCCATTTAAAGTAAGGAATGTGAGGCACAGAGAGGTCAAGTGAGTTGCCTGAGGATACACAGCTAGTGAATCACAGATCCAGGATTCAGACCCAGGGAATCTGGCTCCCAGTTACAGTCTTACTAACCCGGTGTATTTGATTTGCTTCCCCCAGAAAACATAGGACACTGAAAGAACCTGCCTCAGTCATGCAAGGAATGAGGGTCATTCTGGGTTGTTAGTGCTTTTCCTATCACCCCACGCAGGCAGCCACCATCTCTGCTTAGTGTCTGGTGTGTCTATAGCGGCTCACTGTTAGCAAAGCATTTTGGGATTTGCAGGGCATTTTCATACACCTGCAAATTATCTGCCTCTACTAGCAATCAGGTGGGGCAGGCAGGAGAGAATAATTGTTATTTCTATTTTACAAGGCTCAAAAAGGTGAAGCAACTTGCCCAAGGTCATGCAGCTAACACCAAATTATAGGTCTTCAGTTTCTGGATATAGATTCTCTCTCCTATATTATCCTGCCTTTTGTTGATGTCACGACTGCATTCCTACAGCTAAAAACCATGATATGACAATAAAATCCTGGAACTAGAAGGTCTCTTAGAGCCATACATTTATATTTGAATATGTTTGAACACCTCCAATGATGGGAAACTCAGTACCTGTAATAGTTAACTAGACAGTGGGTTCTGATGGTATACAGGGCGGGGGTGGCCAGAGGCATGGCTGGCCTTGGAGATGTGTACCCCACAGTGAGGCCATGGGATTGAGCCTCTCTGAGGTATGCCCCTGCAGCCAGGCCCATGAAGCTTCCCTCTCTGTCCTGTCCCAGAGCCTCTCCATCCTTCCTCCTTAAAACCACATTCCCCTCCCTCGGAAGGGAGCCCTTTCTGCACAGACTGGTTAAGGTTTATTAGCCCTTAAAATTCCTTCAAGATGAGTTGGTATTTATTTCTCTGCAAAGCTTATGTAACTGTAAGAGGATACTGGGGCTGCCAAAGCTGTCTGTGGTTTGGATGGGGCTTGCAGTGGTTTTTTTCTGGGAGCTAAATATTATAATGAATGATCTCATACTATCATTTTCTTTGGAAGTGAGTTGTGCTTGTCCCAGTGATACCTGGAGCTACCTCCTAGGCCCCTGGTGTTTTGCTTCAGGCTCGTCCTGTGGGTAGGGTAAAGGGGACAGGGAGAGCACAAATTCGTTTCTTGAGGCAACTTGGGCACTTAGCTGCTTCAGGGAGGCTCAGATCTGGGTGGCCCATGGCGATTGGACTGCCGGGGAGATGACGGGGAAGGCCAGCCTTCTAGCCACCATCATTCCAATCTGAGCTTTTATAGAGGCAGACTGGGAACTTGGAACAGGAGCAGGGTTGGGAGGGTCCAGTTGCTGGGAAATCACAGGTCAGTGCTGAAGAACTGTCAGAGCTGGGGCAGTCTTGTATTGGGAGCCTCCAGCTGCTGAATAAGAGATGCCATTTATGGAGCACTTACTGCACACCAGACACCAAGTTAAGCCCTTGGCCTGTTTTCACATGGGGGCAGGTAAGGCCTTAGGTGGGAGGGTAGACTGTAATGAGGATGGCTTGGTCTTGTCCCAGTTCTACCACTTAGTGGCTAGGTGACATTGGGCCCTGGTGTAACCTGCCTGCTATCATCTCTGAAAATGGGGGGATAACAGCTCTCCTGGTATGATTGTTAAGAAGAGTATATGTGGTAATGCTGACACATCTTTAGCAAAGTGTCTGGCTCTAGGAAAGAGCTCAAAAAATGTTAGCAGTTACCATCATCATCATCATCTCATTTAAACCTCCTAGCAGCCATATGGGGTGAGGACAACAGGCGTTGTCAGTGGGAATCAGATTTCTGAGTCTTGAGAGAGACCACAGGAAGGAAGGCTTGTTGGGAGCTTTGAAAGCCCTAGTCGTGTGTCTTGAATTTATCTTATTTATTTATTTTTAAAAGATTTTATTTATCTATTCATGAGACACACACACACACACACAGAGGCAGAGACACAGGCAGAGGGAAAAGCAGGCTCCATGCAGGGAGCCCAATGTGGGACTCAATCCCGGGTCTCCAGGATCACACCCTGGGCTGAAGGCGGCGCCAAACCGCTGAGCCACCTGGGCTGCCCTGTGTCTTGAATTTAGTGGGAAAATACTTATAAACCATCTACTGGGTAATTGTAGTGTGCTCGGGGACCGCAGATGCAGCCTAAGTAGATATGTTCCTACCTCTGGAAAGCCCAACCTGGTGGGCTAAGCATAGCAGGCAGAGTAAATCAAATGAGTCATTGTTAATTATAAATGATAATAATTGCTATGAATGCTCTAGGTAAAGAGATGATTAATAATGGAGAGGTGGAATTCCTATTTTTAAGTGGTCACGGCAGGAGTCATGGAGCAGGTGATATTTGAGCTCCTTCAGAAACAACGTATGACCTCAAATTGGACTCAGTCATCCGTCCTGATGGTCAAGGGGGAATTTGAGGCTCTGAGGCTTGAGTAAAGCCACACAAAGGCATTTCTGAAGACTGTGCTTGACCAGAATCTTGAGTAAACGTTCTGTTCCCCCATAGGAGGCTGGGAATAATTAACAATGAAGGGGCAAAGAGAAGAGCTTAATTAAAGAAAGAAGCAGATGGCTCTAGCCCATCAGGTTAGGGGTGCCATACATTCCTGTTCCCTGAGGGCATGCATGAGACTTGTTTTTCCTTGTTTACCCACTAGGTTTAGGATCTTTTTAAAATATCTAAGTGTCTGCAGCGAAGCAGGAGACTGTGAATTTTTGTTTCACTTTTTTTGCAAAGCATTTTCAACCATTTAGTGCTCTCTCGGTCATCATAGCCACACTTAGCAGGTCCTGTCGGTTCTACTTTTAAAATATATTTTAAATTCAAATCCATCCTCTTCTCTCTAGCTTTATGCTCTTCCGACCCCATCCCAGGGTCATCTATATGAAAGGGATTATACTTCCTTTATTAAGGAGATATTTTCTGTTTACCTACTGTGTGCTTGACCATGTACAGTGAACAGGTAGGAGACAAGACCTCTGCTCTCATGGAGCTTGGGGTGGGGTGGACAAACAAGAGATACAGCAACAGTAAACAGAATAATTTTGGCTAAGAGTCCGGTCCAAAGCCAAAGGGAGTGGAAAGATGGGCAGACAGAGCAGGCTTCTCCAAGGAGGTGATGTTTGACCTGAGACCCAGAGGCAAGAAGTCTGTTCTACGCAGAAATAAAAGAAGGACATTCCTGGCAGAGAGAACAGAGAGTGCAAAAGCCTTGAGGTGGGGAAGTCTTGATATGCTTGAGGAACAGGCAGTGGCCACAGAATGTATAATGCTGTGAGCCAGAGGGAGGGTAGCTGGAGTTGAGGTGGAGGTAGTAGTTAGATCTTGAAGGGCTCTTGAGGTCATGATAGAGTTTGAAAGCCTTTGGAGCGTTTTAAGTTAAGCAGGGGAATGAGGAGATTAGATTTGTATTTGAAAAGATCCCTTGGGGATCCCTGGGTGGCTCAGCAGTTTGGCACCTGCCTTCGGCCCAGGATGTGATCCTGGTGTCCTGGGATCGAGTCACACATCGGGCTCCCTCCGTGGAGCCTGCTTCTCCCTGTCTGTGTCTCTGCCTCTCTGTGTCTCTCATGAACAAATAAATAGAATCTTAAAAAAGAAAGAAAAGAAAAGATCACCCCCTTGAAATTTCTGGGCTTCAATTTCCCCATTTTTTAAAATTTTATTTATTTAAAAAATATTTTATTCATTTATTCATGAGAGACACACAGAGAGAGAAACAGAGACACAGGCAGAGGGGGAAGCAGGCTCCCCACTGGGACTCGATCCATGGACTCCAGGATCATGTGCTGAGCTGAAGGCAGATGCCAACTGCTGAGCCACCCAGGGGTCCCTTCCCCATCTTTTAAAATGGGCATAATAAAGTATATCCCACTGAAGGGATTAAAGGACATGGAAGCAATAAGGAAATTGATTAATATGAATCAAGTGTGCCAGAAATGTTAGGGCCACCTTAGAAGAGAGGAAGTTCTCTCCTTGGGAAGGGTTGGCTCCTAAAGGGTTAATCAAACCTGTCTTGGGGAAAGCAGTCCCATTCTGCTAATATAATGGTAAGGGATGCAATTCAGGCTGTTTATATTTTAGAGATTCTGTACTCCTATTAAGCAATCACCCTGTTTATGTCACTGCTAATTGAAGTAAATTGCTTTCTGCAATCAAATCGGGAAGTTCCCCTTTCCGATCATGAGGGGACTTGGACTCCGGTTCCTGACTTCCAGTATTTAGTCTGCTTTGAGACTTGCCCTTTAATTAATTGCATACATTCCACTGCTTTCCTTAAACATGCCTTTGGCTTGCTGTTGGGTTGGCCATGTGTTGATTTTGAAATTGCCCTCTGGGATGAGACATGTGTATCCTGTCTTGCCACCCCCACCCCCACCACAGCAGGTTTCCCACTGATGGAGCTAATGGGGAGTGGGCTCTGAGCAGATGTGACAGGTAGAGGTGAGCAGCAGGTATACCTGCTGGTGGTGGAATGCTGTTGGTGCCCATGCCTGATGGACAGCTACTCCGGTGCAGTGAGACCAAGGCCCCCTGTAAAATCAGCCTGGAGGCGTTCCTGTATTGGTGGGCTCAGGCTTCTGCTCTTCGGTCTTCTGCTCTACCTCTGTTCCTGTGAGTGACACAGGAGGAAAGCAAGGGCGAGGCTGGCAGAAGATGTGCACCTTAGTGAACCCTGATTCTCCTGGCTGCCCTGCCACTACCACCATCACCACCATACACACACATACCCAGGCTTTCTGTCATGCACACAGGCCTGCATAGAATAGGAATCCTGGGGACCAAGGGCTGTGGGGGAGTTCAACACAAGACAGAGGTACAGAGGCTAGGGCTGGGGGCATGGAGCTTGGGTGGGAAGGACCTGACACTTATTCTAAGGAGGGAAGCAGTGAGTTCTAAGGCCTGTTGCCCAGCCCCATGGAGGGGTATCCCAGGGCCTGCTTCTAGACGTGGTGCGCAGAGGGTAGTGGGCCAGAACTGTCAGTTTGGATGCTGTTGGAAGTCCTTCTCCTAGCTTTTACAGGGAGCAGAGAAAATAGGCATAAAGCACCCCCCATTATTTTTCCTCTGTGCCAAAAGAAAATGAAGGGCGCCCGGATTCAGTCCCAGGTGAAGTATCCTGCCTGCTGCACTCAGCTAGGACCAGTCAATCTCGCTCTCTCTCAATCTCCATGGTAATTTCTGCCTCTGGGACAGCACTGCATACCTTTTGCCCTAAAGTTGAGTTTCTGAGACTCTGCTGGGTCTGGAGATAAAGACTCAGATCAGATAGATTCCTTGCCTGCTAAGGAGAATCAGTCAGGTAATCAGGTGCTAAGGACGCTAGCTATAGTAAGTGGCATGTATTGGGCACTTAACCACGAGCCAGGCACTGTGAAGTACTGTGCATACATTGACTCATTCAGACCTCACTACACACAGACACTGTGGGGACTCAGTATTTTGAGTCTGTAGATGGTAAAATTGAGGCAGAGTCCATTTTGGAAACCAGCGTGGTAGATTCTTAAGGTTTACCATACAACCCAGCAGTTTTACTCCAAGGTACATCCCCAAGAGAACTGAGACAATGTGTTCACACAAAAACTTAGACACAAATGTTCGTAGCAGCAGCACTATGTATACTAGCTCCAAACTAGAAACAATTCAAATGCCTAGCAACTGATGAATGGATAAAAATATACATATTGCATACAGTGGAATATTATTTGGCAATAAAAAGGAATAGAGTTCTGGTATACGTTAAATGAAAGAAGCCAGACTCAAAAGGCCATATGTTGCATGATTTCACTTACATGAAATATCCAGAATGGCAAATCTGTGGAGACAGAAAGTCAATTAGGTGGTTGCCTGGGGCTAAGGGTAGGAATGAGGATTAACTGTTAATGGGCACAAGAGAAGTAATGAAATCATAGAAAAGTCCTAAAATTAGATTATAGTGATGGTTACACAACTTGGTAAATTTACTAAAGATTATTAAATTGCACACTTAAAAGGGGCAAATTTTATGATATGTAAATTTTACTTTAATAAAGTTTTTTTTTTTAATTGAGGCTAAAATCTCATAAACTGCCTGAAGGAACTGACAGTTACAGGGTCAGTTCAGATGAGATTCACAGGAGAGATTCAGATGTAGGCAGCCAGACCAGAGACTGATTCTTAACCAGTAGGCAGCACTGCTGCTGTGGGATAGCTTTTATCTCAGCCTAAGCAGAGGGAAGCTCACACAGGCCTGGGAGGAGGCAGGCATTCTTGGAATGTTTTCTGGAAAAGGTGGCAACACTTGGTTTGTGTCTTGAGGTCTTTGCATAAATTCTTCACCAGGAAGCTTTCTGGGCTGCCATCTTTGACCCTGACTTCCTTTAAAGGGCTGAATCTCCTTGAGTAAACAGAAGTGTGAATGCCTGAAGGAGGAGGAGGACATCAGCTATCTTTCTTGCTGAGGAAAATCCACGATCGGGTGTTTAATGTGGCCTCTAGAGACGTACTTAGCTGGAGCTGCAGACAGGTAGATGACTCACGCTTTGCCCCTGCTGATGCGTGGGGGCTGAGCTTCCCATGGGCAGAGGCTGTCCTCTGCCCCTCTTCAGGCTGGCCAGAGGGAAAACTTCAGGCCTCTTGGGAATTCTTTTTGGAAGCTCCTTCCAGAAGCGTGTTTGAATTAAGGCCTAGAAGTCGAGGGAAACAAGAGCTTTAAACAGTCTTTCAAAAACCCTTCCGGTTTTGTCCTCTCTGACTTAGTCACAGTGGTGTCCAAAGAGCAGTGTGGTTTGGAGCCCTCCCCCACCCTGTGCAGGCAATAAGGGGGTGCATTGTCTGCAGAGAATGGAAAGTCAAGAATGAAACCAAGGCAAAGGACTGCTTGCCATACACCAGCAATTCTAAACAATGTCTGTGATAAAATATTCCTCCCCACTGGGGCAGACTATTCCTCTGCCCTGCCCTGGTATGCTACTGTTTGGTCAAGTCAATTTAATGGCAGGTTACACAGATTCATTACAAGCTGGCTTAAACCAAAAAGATAATGTAGTGTAAGGAAGTGGGGTCTCTTATGGAGAAGCCTGTGGGCAGTGCCTCTTTCCTTTCTCTAGGACCCTATGACACACCTGTAACTTTTCTGTGTCAACGTCACTGTTCACTCTCTGGCTTTCTCAGGTTTACTGAAGTGACATCGCTTCAATTCCAGGAACTAGAAGAGACCTACAGTTCTATTTCCAAATTCCTGGGAGGTAGAATCTAATTGGAGCGGATTGGGTCAAGTCACCAGTCCTAACCCAGTGATTGAAGGGAAGGTATATTGAAAACCAGGCTTTTAGAACCCATGGGGGATTGTGTGCTGTCCAATCACACCAAAACACATCTACTATATTTATTTGGGTGTAGTTCGAGAGCAGCTGGACAGTTCTTCATTTGGGACTCCCATGAGCCTGAATGTTTATATACTCATTTCCTTATTTCCTTTTTCACTTGAGTTACCTGGAGTGGATTTTTATTTCTTGGAACAGGGCAGTCCTTGACCAAAAAAAGAACCTAACTTGATGGGCAAAAAGGTGGCCACATAAAAAAGGCAAACATCCTTGGTTGTGAATAACGAATTGGTAGATTGGGGGCAGGTCCCCTCTGAATGAAACACACATCTACATGTTCATGTTTCTCCTTTTGGAAAATGAGATATGTTACCACTGTGTCAAGACCAAAGGCAGGGCCATCTGTCTTCCCTTTTTTGTCCTATTTCTTTTCCACAGATTTTCCATTCTCCCATGCAGACAATAGTCAATGAGGAATTCCCCAGTCTGGGTTTTTCTAAGGGCAGGCAAGCTTCTCTCTCTGCTGGCTGGGGAATGAGTCCTTGATCGGCAGGTAAGAGTGTAGGTGCTAAGGGTCTCTTGCCATCAAAGGCACCCTGAGGAGATGCAATAGGTGGAACCAGCGTCCCCCAGAAAGCATTCTTACTAAATGTGTTTAATCTGAATACAATGCAGCTTCTCCTTCCAGTTTACAGAAATAAGAAGGATATGGGGACAATTTAAATGACATCACGAAGAAACAGACAAGGCAAGAATATGTAATGTTCAGTAAGATATCAGGTCTGGACTCTTCAAAAAGCCACAGACATTTAAATAAAAAAATTAGGTGGATGGGAGTTCTAGATTAAGAGAGACTAAAAATATGCGATGACCGCATGCCGTGTACAAACTTTAATTGGTTCATGGTTCAAATAAAGAACAAAAGTAAAAAAGATATTTCAGGGAATACTAGAAAAATTTAGCTCTAAACTATTTTGCTTGGTATTAGGAAATTGTTAATGTTCTTAGGTGTGATACTAGGCTGGTTATGAGAATGCCATTATTTTGGAAGACACCTAAGAGAATATTTTCCCCTTATTTTTTTGTTTTTTTCTAAACAAAAGTCTAGTATTTGTATATACATGTAAAGTAAATATGATAAAATATTTATGCTTGTTGAATCTAGGTGGTTAATATAAGGATATTCCTTGATTTATTCTTTCAACATTTGTTTCATTCAAAAATACTCATAATGAAAAGTTGGGAAATAAAAATAGAGGAGTAAGATTAGACTTGAATCTGTATTCCTTCATTTAATAAGTATGGGCCTTGAGGCAATTACAAAAACCTTTTGAGACTCATATTTCCCCTCTATAAAATGGAGATAACAAGGGGGCACCTGGGTGGCTCAGTTAGTTGAGTGTTTGCCTTTGGCTCAGGTGATGATCCCGGGGTCCTGGGATCGAGTCCCACATTGGGCTCTCTGCTCAGCAAGGAGTCTGCTTCTCCTTCTCCCTCTGTAGCTCCCCCTGCTTGTGGTCTCTCTCTCTCTTGTGGTCAAATAAATAAAGTCTTTTTAAAAAAATAAAATGGAGGGATCCCTGGGTGGCGCAGCGGTTTAGCGCCTGCCTTTGACTCAGGGCGCGATCCTGGAGACCCGGGATGGAATCCCACATCGGGCTCCCGGTGCATGGAGTCTGCTTCTCCCTCTGCCTATGTCTCTGCCTCTCTCTCTCTCTCTCTCTCTCTCTCTCTGTGACTATTGTAAATAAATAAAAATTAAAAAAAAAAAACTTAAAAAAATTAAATAAAATGGAGATAACAATAGTACTTACCTCATAGAGGTGTTGTAAAGATTAAGTAAGATCATTTATGTCATGGCCTTAATCCAATGCGTAATGCATAAGGGCTCAGTGAGTTGACTTTGCCCACAAATAGCAACAACACAGAGGAACGTTCTTTGGCTTCATTCCCTATTAGCCTCATCCTTGGTCAGAAGCTGACTTCTCAGTCAGCCAGAAAATTTGTATGAGGGCTGGATGTCTTCTCTTTGCTCCTCCAGATCCAACCTCTCCCTTCTCTGTCCTGCTCTGTGACTTGAAGTGCTGGCCAGGGTGGACCACTGCACCCAGGCTCCACTTCCCTCTGGTTTTTGGTTCTGTTCAGCCAATGGGAAGCATCAGCAGGGGACTGAAGAGAGGTGAAAGAGTGAGCTAGGTTGCCTTGGGTGGATACCATTCCTCCTCTGACCCTTTCAGGCCTAGGGACGTGTGGGATCCACTTTGGCTGGCCCTGGAATACTACACTACCTCTTGTTGTTCTTCTTCAGGTTTGTACATAGAACCTTTATTAAACTGTTATTGATCCAGTTTGAGTATTCTCCCTATTTCCTCCCAGAACTCTGACTGATACAGGGTCTACTATGTGCCAATCATCTTGCCAGATTCTGAGGGATATCACAATTAGTAAAACAGAATTAGTCCTATCCCTTCTGGAGGTCATTGTGTGTTCACCTCAGACCAGTCACCTTGGGGATTTCCGAGGTGATACTGAGCCCCCCATTCCAGTGGACTAGTGTACACAACAAGACAAGCACCACTTCCCTACTTCTACCCCCACAAAACACATACACGGAGAATCTGACTTGTACCCAGGGATATCTTGGCCTGCCCCAGATCCTCAGACCAACAAACCAAGAGAAATGTTGGCTGTGCCCCCTTTTTCTCTACTCTGTGTGTCTGGTTGCCTAAGAGCTCAACAAAACCTCCTTAAATGTCAGAGGTATACTTACTACAGGCAAACAAATGTGGTAACACTTAGCAGGATGCTGTGTGCAGCACTAGGCTTCATTAAATCAAGTTTGTGGTAAAAAGAACTCAGAAAGCACATTTGTGTAAGACAATAGGATTAGATTATGTTCTCAGATGTTTCCTTGAGTCTTCTAATATCTGTGTAAATGATCCCCAGATGAGACTAGGATTTAACACCTTTGAAAAGCTGGGTGTATAAACTCAGGGCCTTGTGTGTCTACTCTGAGAATGTTTTCCCACTCTCACTGCAAACATGAAGAGGTGGACATCATTTGTGGGCAAAATTTATTTGCAACAGTTTGGACAAGTAAATGCAACAGTTCCCACTCTGGTCCTGAACATGCTATGCTCAGTGAATCCTTTGTTCTCCCTTTTGGGGACCTGTATTTTTGGGATGGGACCTGTATTTTTGTCCCAACACAGTAGACTAGTACATAGCTGATGAGATGTGAATTATCTCCTGGTTTTGTAGCTCAGAAAGGATCGTCTCAGGGAGCCCAGTGACATAATGAAAAACCTTCCTGGGTGGTGCTTCTCTAGGACCTCAGAAATCTGAAACATATGGAGAGTTTGTCTGCACTTGGGTCCCATCCCCTGACTCCATGTGTTGGCTGCAAGGTTGCGATTATAACTCCTAAGTATGAGCCTCACCCAGAGGTTCCTCTGCATTTGTGGTGAGCATATGGACAAATGGAAAATAAACAGCCCAAGGAATTTCTGGTTTGGGAGCTGGCTCACAATCAGATGTTACAGAAAAGGGAGCATTCAGGGCAAGTGGAACTTTTCTAAGTATATTGTAAGCCAGGAGAGAGATTCCTTCCTGTAGACAGCTGCCCCTATGAGGAATGGCCCCATGATGACACCTGATATTTATTGAGCATTTATATTCCATGCCTGGCTCTGGGCCAAGCCCTTGACACATTTTTTTTCATTGGAGCCTCATAACAATCCCTGTGATAATTAACTGTTACCCTTAATGGTAATGGTTATCTCAGTAATAAAACCACATTTTACAGATGAGGATACTCAGAAGGCTAAGAAACATTCTACTGTGGTTATACACTTTGTAAATGGGTAGAAACAAGCCTTGAACCCAGTCCTAGTTAGTAGTAAAAATCTTCCTCCTAATTACTGTATCATACCGCAGCACTCCTGGCTGCATTGCCGAAAGGGGCTTTTTTTTTTTTTTCTCACATAGACCTGACGCACAGATAAGAGCAGAAAGCAAGGAAAGATCTACCTCTTAGGACATAAGCTTCATAAGGACAGGAATCTTTGTTTAATTCACTGCTGTATCCCCAGTAACCAGCACATTGTTATTGGGCATTTGTCGCCTAACTTTAGTTACCACACCTCTGGCCTGTGAGTGTGTGGGGATCATGATGACTATGATAGAGGAAACCGATTTTGGTTAGCAACCTACCCTGTGCAGCTGAGGCCCTGGGAGTCTATGAGCTGGGGTCGGGTTCAGATTTTATTTAAAAATTTTTTAAACATTTCATTTATTTATTAGAGAGTGAGACAGCATGAGCAAGGAGGAGGGGCAGAGGGAGAAGCAGCTCCCCGCTGAGCAAGAGTCCCTATGAGATGCTCGGGCTATGGAGCTAAAGGCAGCAGCATAACTGACTGAGCCACCCAGGCGTCCCAAACAGGGGCCCCGGGGGTTCAGATTTTAAATCTTGGTTGTGGCTATGGTGTGCAAGAAGGAATGCTACAGAATGCTGAGAGGCAAGCAGGGGCTGGCCACAGGTGGTAGCCTTGGGGTCCCCCTGTCCCCAGTCTGCAGACTGAAGGGGTAGAGGGTGGGGACTGGAAAGAGAGGGGTGGGGGAAATCTAGGGAAAGGAGGGAGGGAGAAGACACGACAACTGTTCAGGAGATTGAAAGGCCCCAGTCAGTGCTGCTCCCGCAGGTCAGACAGACTCTCAGGGCGCCTCCTTCCTCTGGCTCCTTCTCCCATTGTTGGGCAGTCTGGGTGAGAACAATGGGAATGGAATCCTTTTCCCCTCCTGCCTGGCGGGGCTGGGCCCACTTCCTCCTGGCCCACCAAAAGGAATGCTTTCTTGTCTGGCTGTGTGGGACCCTCAGGGAAGAATGGCAGTGGAGGCTCCCCAGGGATGAAGGCTCTGTGGCTTGAGCTGATGACAGTTGAGTTTGGAGCAGGGAGGAGGCAGGTGTGGAGGATCTTTTCAGAATTCCTCTTGGGTTTCTAAGGAGTATCTCTGCTCTTTTTCCTCACTCGTTATGGGGGCTCTGTTGGGAAGTGCTAAGTCAGTTAGGGCTCTTGCTGACTTAGGGAGCACGCCACTCAAGCAAATCTGTGAATCAGAGGGAAGGGGCCAACAGTCCCAGTGAAGCCCTTTGAGACAGGTTAGTGGGATCTGGGTGTCATCCTGGGTAGGACCGTGAGCCATCCAAACCCTATTCCTGGCCTCCCAATAGTCTGGAAGCCACTGCATTTTGTGTGAAACAGTTTCATTGCCATACCTCTTAGAAGGCACTTAGACACAGCTGCATTCTAATTTCTGCTGGTGTTGGCAGCAATGGGTTGGCATGAGCAGGGGACACTGGGGTTTGCATTTCAGATTTAGAAAACACAGAAACTGCTCTTGCTTTTTATCCTCTCTTTTGACAGTCTCAAAGCAGTTGTTTGATTTCTCCCTTGCTTGGGGCAATGGATACCCATCACCTATATACCCTGGGTGTGACCAACAAGATTTCAGGAATGGCCTGTGAAGATCAGACTCTGCCCTGGTTCCATTTCTCACTCCAGGGTTCAGGACCCTTCAGGACTTGTCATATCTCCCCCAACTTTCCAGAAAACCTTCTTCCAGTGTAAGGCTAGAAGAAGGTGAGAGAGGAATCCCCTGTGGCCCATAGTAGCATCAGCCTGAGAGTCTGAGTTGAGCCTGAATTGAGCTAACCAAGGGGAGGGAAGGGTAGCCAGGCCCTTAGCCTGTCTGAGGGGATACCACCTAATTTAACCAGTATATTTCATTGTTGAAATTAGGAAAGGGGGGTCGGTGAGGATGGGGTCAGAGGAGAGTGTCTCCCTGAGTTGGGGGAACCATTGGGAAATATGGAAGAACATATGTTTGGAAGGTCTGGGTGAGTGTCTGGGTACTCAGCTATGGAACCCAGGGAAGGAGACATACTAATGACACAGTAATGAGAGCTGACAAGTATTGAGCTCTTTAGGGAACTAATTACTACACTTAGCTCGCCTGACTGCCAGCCTTCTGGGGAACCCATGCAGAGCAGAGGGCTAGGGTGTGTCTCTGCACAGGGTATATAAACATTGATTTAATCCCACTGTTGTCTGCTGTGTTGCTGCCCCCAGGAAACAGACACTCTGTGTTTCCTTCTTCAGAGCGTAAACCTCCAGTGTCCTGTGGGCCAGCCTCAGGGAGGGCAGACCTGGGACCTCCCGGAGAATGGGAAGGAATGGGATCTGGCTGCACTGTCAACAGCCTTTCAACCCATTCTCCTGGGTGTAGGCTCCATCTTTGCCCCCGCTTCCAGAGATACTTGGTGCTGTCCCTCCTGAACCTATGCTGTTGGCTTAGGGCTCAACTTTCTGGGGCCTGCAAAATTAGTGACCACTAGTCCATCTGGTTTCTAGCTTTCATTTTCTTTCTTCTTTTTTTTTTCTTTTTAAGTCTTCATTTATTTTTTTTCCAGTATAGTTAGCATACAGTATCATATTATATTCAGGCATACAAGGTATTGATTCAATAATTCTGCACATTTCTCAGTGTTCATCAAGATGTGAATATTCCTGCTTTCTTTTTCTTGGTGCTAGGATATTTTATTTCTTTTTGCTGTTGTCCTTCAAGGTTTATGTATTTCAAAAAAAAATTTTGTTTTGTTTTGGTGGGCTTTGGTATTTTTTTGTTTTTTTAAAGATTTTATTTATTTATTCATGAGAGACACAGAGAGAGAGGCAGAGACACAGGCAGAGGGAGAAGCAGGCTCTATGCAGGGAGCCCAACGTGCAACTCGATCCCCGGTCTCCAGGATCAGGCCCTAGGCTGAAGGCAGCGCTAAACCTTTAAACTGCTGAGCCACCCGGGCTGCCCTTTGGTGTATTAAATACATGTGTTCAATCCTCCATCTTTTGCTGGATGGAATTTATCCAGTTGGTAGATTTATCCCTTTGAGTTATCTAAAGCTTTCAGGCTTTGAGTAGCAAAAATGTCCTGGCCCTTAAACACATTTCAGTTTGCAGGTTAATTTTGCAAGTAAGCCAGTGTATGTTCTTTCTCTTGGCTCAGCTCTCACTATTTTTCCCTACAAATTTTGGAGCCCAAAGCCCTCCTTAGAACTTGGTACAGATACGTCTATGCCTGACTGAATGACTTTTTTTTTTTAAATTTTTAAAATTTTTTGAGAGAGAAATGACCCAAGGGCAGGGGGAGAAGCAGAGGGAAAGAGAATCTCAAGCGGGCTCCCTGCTGAGTGCAGAGCCCACTATGGGGCTCAGTCTTACCACCCTGAGATCACAACCTGAGCCAAACCAAGAATGGAAGGCCTAACTGCATAAGCTACCCAGGCATCCCTGGTGGCATGACTTCTGAATTAGCCCATATCTTTTTTTTTTAAATATATATTTTATTTATTTATCATGAGAGACACACAGAGAGAGGAAGAGACTTAGGTAGAGGGAGAAGCAGGCTTTCTGCAGGGAGCCTGATGCAGGACTCCATCCCAGGACCCTGGGATCAGGACCTGAGCTGAGCCACCCAGGTGTTCCTAGCTAGCCCGTATCTTAAGGAAGCTTTCATCTGAGAAGAACCAGCACATTGGCAAGGTTAATTTTCATAAGCCTATACTTTCTTTGTTGATTTTTTAAATTAAAGATTTATTTATTTATTTATTTATTTATTTATTTATTTATTTATGAGAGACACACATAGAGAGGCAGAGACATAGGCAGAGGGAGAAGCAGGCTCCATGCAGGGACCCCAATGTGGGACTCGATCCGGGGTCCCCAGGATCATGTCCTGGGCTGAAGGCAGGTGCTAAACTGCTGAGCCATGTAGGTATCTCTCTTTGTTAATTTTTATTATAATTCTATACAAAGATGTCACAAAATCTATACAAGTTTGCACTCTACACACATAGAAGAAATACTGCTTTACCCAGCTTTAATCCCACAACCTTATATACCCTGAGTACCTTCTTCCAATCACTCCCTCCCAGAAATAATCACTATTTTGGTTAATCACTTGCTTTTCTTTATAGCTTGACTATCTGTGCATGGAAACCTAAATAATACATTGTTTCCTTTTGAAATGTATATAAAGTGCTGGCTTCAGCAGCACATATACTGGAATGTATATAAATAGAATCATATTTATAGTTTTCTCTGATTTGCCTCTTCACTCCCCATTTCTTTGAGATTCATTCAAGTTGACCCATGTTGTTGCAGTTCATTCATTTGACTATAATGTTCCATTGTAAGGTAACTCCACAATTTATTCTACTGTTGATGAATATTAGATTTCCTCTTTTTACTCTTTCAAACAACAGAGGTGGGGCTATAGTGAGGCAAGAAAGACACTCTTATTTTCCTGTAGCTGTCTTAGCAAATGACCACAAATGGGATGGTTTAAAACAACAGAAATTTATTCTCTCTCAGTTGTGGAGATCGGAAGTCTGTAATTAAGATGTCTTCAGGGCCACATTCCATTTAGAGTGTCCAGGAGAAGATCCTTTCTTGCTTTTTGTAGCTTCTGGTGGCTCCAGGTGTTGCTTGGCTTATGGCTGGTGGCTCTATCACTCCAGTCCCTGCCTCTGTCTTCACATGACCTTCCCTTTCTTTCCGAATGTCTCTGTTCTGTGTATTTCCCATAAGGTTGCTTATTACTGAATTTGGGCCCACCCTGATTATCCTGAATGATCTCATCTCCAGATCTTTAACTTAATTACATCTTCAAAGACTTTTTTTTTTCCAAATAAGATCTCATTCAGAGGTGTTAAGACATGTGCCTGTCTTTTGGGGAGCCACTATTCAAGCCCTCCCCCCGTAGACATCATGGGTGCAGTATTAGAGGCACCAGGCTTTAGCAACCTTGAGCCGAATGCCACCTTTCCTTTTGTGCCCTCATAGCCTCTCTTCCTCCCTCAGGCCCTGGATCTGCTTAACAGCTCTGCTAAGAACCTCTGTATATGTCGCCTGGAACTCTTGGGCAGGAGTTTATCTGGGATACCTAACACAGAAGTGGAATTGCTGAATGATAGAAAATGTGCGTATTAATCTTTGTTAGGTAAGGCCAAACTTTTTTCAAAAGGGTATTACCAGTTTATGTTACCATCAGCAGTAGATGGCAGTTCCTGATGCTCCACGTTTTGTTCAAGATCTGGATTGAACAACTTTCTAATTGTAGTCAGTGTAGTGGGTACAAAGGAGTAGGAGTGGTAAGACCTGGTGTGAGGGGCTCTTGGATGGCTCAGTCGGTTAAGTGGTTGACTTCAGCTCAGGTCATGATCTCAGGGTCCTGGGATTGAGCCTCACATAGAGCCCTATGCAGAGCCCGAGCCCCTCCTTGACTCCATGCTCAGCAGGGTGTCTGCTTGTCCCTCTTCCTCTCCTTCTGCCCCTCCCCTCTGCTTGTGCTCTCTCTCTCTCTCAAATACATAAAATCTTTAAGAAAAAAAAGAAAATGTGATGTGAAAAAGTATCCCATCCAAGCTTTAATGTGCATTTCTCTGATGACTAATGAGGCTGAGCATATTTTTACATGTTGATACGCTGTTTGTGTTTCTTCTGTGAAATACTTGCTTAAGGCTTTTGCTCATGTTATTTATTTATTTATTTATGAGAGAGAGTGTGTGTGTGAGGGTAGGTAAAGAGAAAATCTTAAGCAGGCTCCATACCCAGCGAGAGCCCAACAAGGGGTTCAGTCTCACAACCCTGAGATCATGACCTGAGATAAAATGAAGAGTTGGATATTTAATCACCTGTGCTATGTAGGCACCTCTAATTTATTTTTGATTTTTCCTTTTGATTTATAGAAGTGCTTTATATACTCTCTAAATTAATCCTTAAATCGTTCCTATTATCTTTTCTCTTTTTCAATGTGGTTGTTTTTATTAGTTGTTTATCATTTGGGATGTTTTATTTTGTTTTGTTTTTTGAGAGAAAGAACACATGCATACAAATAGGTGAGGGGGCAAAGGGGAAGAGGGAGAGAGATAATCTTTTTTTTTCTTTTTCTTTTTTTGAATAGAGCGAATCTTAAGCAGGCTCATGCAGAGCCACACAAGGACTCAGTCTCACCACCCTGAGATCACGACCTGAGCTGAAATCAAGAGTCTGGTGCTTAACCAAATGAGCCACCCAGGTCCCCCTGGGCTTTTTGTTCTTTGTTAGAAACTCCTCTCAATCCTTGGGCATATAAAAATATTTCATTATGTTGCCATTTTAAAAAAATTTATTTATTTATTTTAGAGAGTGAGAGTGAGCACGTGGGAGGGAGGGGAAGAGAGAGAGGGAGAGAGAAAATTTCAAGCAGACTCCCTCCTGAGTGTGGAGCCTGACATGGGGCTTGACTGCTCTCATAACTGGTGAGATCATGTCCTGAGCCAAAATCAAGAGGTGGATGCTTAACTGACTGAGCCACCCAAGTGCCCCTCTTTATGTTGCCTTTTAAGGATTTTATTTTATTTTTTTTAAGATTTTATTTACCTATTCATGAGAGACACAGAGAGAGGCAGAGACTTAGGCAGAGGGAGAAGCAGGCTGCCTATGGGAAGCCCAGTAGGGACTCAATCCCAGGACCTGGGATCACGACCTAAGCCAAAGGCAGATGCTCAACCACTGAACCACCCAAGGGTCCCAGGATTTTATAGTTTTATCTTTCAGATTGAAGTCCTGGGATGGATTTTTTAGTATATAATATGAGGCAGGAATGCAATTTCACTTATTTCTGTGTAATTAACCAGTTGTCTCAGCACCATTTATTAGTCCAGGATTTATCTGCTCTCTGAAGTATCTTCTTGGTCAATAAATCAATTTCATGTGAACATGAATGTTGTTCTAGGTTCTCTGTTCTGTTCAGTTAGTCCATTTGTCTGTCCTTGTTCCAATGAACACTGTCTTTATTACTCCAGTTTTAACCATAAATCATGGTATCTGGTTGAATAAGTCCGCACCAACTTACTTGTTTTAACAAGTGTCTTGGCTTTCTTGGATAGTTGCTCTACCATATACATTTTTGAAACAGCTTTTCGAGTCCTTAAAAGTATTTGTTGGGATTTTAATAGGCATTACATTAAAGGTATAGGTGAGTTTTGCTAGAATTGATGTAATTATGATTTTGAATTTTCTTATCTGAAAACATTTTGTCTCCATTTATTTAGATCTGTTTGTGTCATTTGAAATTTAATTATTTTCCACAGAAGGTTTACATATCTTTTCTTGATTTATTCCTACATATTTAAAACATTTTTGGTGGCCTTTAGAAATGGGTGTCTTGCGGAGCCCAGGTGGCTCAGTGGTTTAGCGCCACCTTCAGCCCAGGGCGTGATCCTGGAGACCTGGGATCGAGTCCCACGTCAGGCTCCCTGCATGGAACCTGCTTCTCCCTCTGCCTGTGTCTGTGCCTCTCTCTCTGTGTATCTCTCATGAATAAATAAATAAAATTTTAAAAAATAGAAATGGGTGTCTTTTTCAGAAAATGACTTTTTTTTTTAAGATTTTATTTATTTGAGAGCTTGAGAGAGAGCATGAGTGGCGGGGAAGTGCACTGGGAAAGGGAGAAGCCGACTCCCCACCAAGCAGGGAGCACAACATGAGACCATGAGACTCAATTCCAGGACCCCAGGATCATGACTTGAGCCAAAGGCAGACACTTAACTGACTGAGCCATCCAGGCACCCCACATTTCTTTTTTTTTTAATAATTTTTAATTTTATTTAAAAAACATATTTATTTTAGAGAGAGCAAGCCTATGTGAGAGTGGGGTGAGGGGCACAGGGAGAGAATCTCAAGCAGATTATCCCCCCTGAGCACAGAGCCTAACACAGGGCTCCATCTCATGACCCTGAGATCATGATCTGAGTTGAAATCAAGAGCTGGGACACTCAAGTGACTGTGCCACCCAAGTATCCCAAGAAAATTGTATTTCTAAGTGATTATTGCTGATGAATAAAAATATATGATTTTTAAATTTAGCAATAATTACAGATCTCTCTTATTAGTTCAAATATTATATCTCTATATTATTTGGAGGTTTTAATGTAGCTCTTCATCAAAGAAACTTCCTTGAGACAAAAAAAAAAAAAAAAAAAAGATCCTTATGCTTCATTTGAAAAAAAGAGCTAAAATTGGTGGAGGTTCAACCAAAGTGAGATATAAATGATCAGGAGTCTCATCTCCTCAGTCTGTCTTTCTTTGCCCAGCCTTCGAGGCACCCCTGATATACCACTTCACAGAGCACATGTTCTGTCTTCTACCTTTGTATTAGTCTGCTCAGGCTGCCATAATAAACTACCACAGAATGGTTGGCTTATATGACAGAAATTTCTTTTCTTCACAGCTCTGAAGGCTAAGACCTAAGATCAAGGTGCCAGCAGGTTGGTTTCTGGTGAGACCTCTCTCTTCCTGGGCCTCTTTGCTGTGTCCTCATATGGTCCCTTCCTCTGTGTAAACACGAGAAGAGAATGAGCTGGTGTCTCTTCCTCTTCTTATGAGGACACTAATTCTACTGGTGTAAGGTCCAACCCTTATGACCTCATTTAACCTTTTTTACCTCCTGATAGGCCCTATCTCCAAATACAGTCATATTGAAGGTTAGGACTTTCATGTAAGAATGGGAGGGGCGGTTCAGTTCCTAACATATTCCAGTCTTCCTGATGGAGTCACTGAGGCTCCTTAAAGGTCAATGATTCCTCCTAGCACATCTTGAAATCGGGAGCTGAAATTAAACCAGAGGCACCGACACAGATGTTCTGGTGACCTGCTGGCTGAGTGATGTCTAGAACTTAGCAGGGACCTCTGAGGCTCTGCTCAGAACCGAGGACTCCACCTGTGCCCTGAGATGGATGGGAAGCTCCAGGAGCACCTGTGTGAAGCACTGCTTGCATGGACAGTACCATGGATGTTGGCCATTTTTTACAAGGCTCTTAATGAGCTGAAGTAGAAGAGCTGAGCTGACCCTGCGTGGTGACCATGGTCCATGAATGTGGGACTCGGGAACACGCATGGGGGTCAGGGAGCTTTATGACTGCTGTTGCAAAGCAGAGGTGTCTCAAGGTAGCAGGCCTTTGGGGTTGGCTGTAGTCCCTCACTTTTATCAAGTTCTTTCCGTGTCCCGGCTGTTCCAGCTGCTTGATAAACCTATCTTGTGGGACCCTCTGCCTCTCCTGTGAGATAGGAGCTCATGTCAGCCCTTAGCGTGACACATCTAGGAGTGGTGGGGCTGCCAGGCCTGGGGTTATTTGGCTCCAACGTTCGTGCCCTAATGCTGTGCCCAACTGCTTGGGTCCTCCCCATCTCTTCCTTGAAGCTCTTTTCTTCTTTGAGGAGAGAGAACAGCTTCTGGGTGATGCTGCTGGGCTGACCAGGCATCTTTCCACAGCCTGGTCAGGTTTGGATGTTTCTCATCTCCAGGAGGAAAGATTGGGAAGTTAAATGTATGTCATTGTTCTCCAGGCCCATCAGGGAGCCAAGCAGATCAAACTGGGTGGGGGCGGGGGGCTGGAATGTCCCAGGCTGCCTTTTCCCAAGTTGAGGAGCGGAAGCCATGACAGCTAAGAGGATTTGTGGAAATTCCTCCGCACATTGTTACCAGGCAGAGGAAGTGTTTTAGAGTGGAGTTCTCAATTTCTGCCCTGGGGAGCCAGAGCTAGTTTCCGCTTCTGAAACTTGTTTGTGGGAACATGAAGGGGCTGTTTCAGATCCTCAGTGTGGGGGGTTCCACATACACTCCCCATAGGTGAAGGGGGCAAGGGGGTACAGTGAGCTGGAGTGTATTCCTCTTCCTTTTCCTTCAACTTTGAGGTGGATGGCTCAGAGCCGAAGCAAAAGAACAGAAACATTTTTTCCAGGCCTGCTGGTATTTGTTTCTGGCAGCATCAGCACAAGCAGATTAGAGAAATAAGTTGCATTTTTTAGTCTGTGTTCACCCTCTGGACTGGACCTCCTCACACTCCGTCTGTGTGGCCCTCCACACCCACTAGTCCATCCTAGAGAGATGGTTAGGCCTAACATCCCTGACATGGCTGTCCGAATTCTGCCAGCTGGTGAGTCAACTCCCACTGTCTTGGGAAGGTTGTAATGAACCCACCAGGAAAGATCTACATGCATCTCTACATGTGTCTACATACAGAGACACCCAGTTACAGTTGTACATGCGTGTGCTTAAGTGTGTCCGATGACTGCTTGTTCCCTTTCTACAGCTGTCCTTGTCCCTGCGTCCTCTGGCTCTCCTCTGTGATGCAGGAGCACTCTGGGAGAGTTCTCAACAGGACCCTGGAGAAAGGGGAGGCTAGCATGGTTTCCCCCTGGAAAGTCTTGCTGAGAGCCAGATGCTGAGGTCTGTACCTGGCTGCTCCACTCAGGCCCTGCCAGGAATGCATTTCTCCAGAAAATCACTTTTGAGAGATGACACAGACCTGGAGGGGAAGGAGAGGCTTGTGGGCCTACAAGGTCTTTCTTAGCCTCTGTACTCTCTCTGGTTGGGAAGTGAGGGTAGTCCAGCTTGGCTGAACAAACCAAGTGGGAGTAACCAGACTGTGAAAGAACTTTTACAGGATGAACTAACTGAGCAGGTGGTGCTTGCTTGTCTGCCTTTCTTTTTCCCTCCCTCTCTTCCCTCTCTTTGTCCTTCCTCTCTTCCTTCCCCTCTTACCCTCCCCTCCTCTCCTCTCCTTCTCTCCTTCCCCTGTCTTCTTCCCTTCCTTCCTTTCCTCCTCCCTCTATCCCCTCCCTTACGTCCTCTCCTCTCCCCTCTCTCCCCTCCTCCTTCCCTTCCCTCTTTCCTTTTTCTGCTTTCTTTCTTCCTCTTACCCATCTTGGAAAAAGAGCACCACGCACTCCTCCCTTTTAATTTCTCATTGTATCTGGCTCAGTGTAAGCACCAAGATTGGAGGATATGACAAGCCACAGCCTGTGAATCCAAGGACTACAAAGTATCTCTCCCCTTCATAAACTCCACCTCTAGGTGAAGGCACTTGGGTGGCTCAGTGGTTGAGCATTTGGTTCAGGGCGTGATCCCAGGGTCCTGGGATCGAGTCCTGCATCTGGCTCCCCATAGAGAGCCTGCTTCTCCCTCTGCCTATGTCCCTGCCTCTTTCTGTGTCACTCATAAATAAATAAATAAATAAAATCTTAAACCAAACAAAACAACAACAACAAAAAACTCCACCTCTGGGTAAGACTTTAGGATGGCTGGAGATGATCCTGTCCTTCCAGCCTGTCATCTCTTTCCTTCTCCTGCAGTGAGGAAAAGGCTATTGCAAAGCCCAAGCAACAGGCTAAGGATTGAGGATGCCTAAGAGAAATGGAATTTGCGGTCATATGTCAAGCAGCATATTCCATTTGGACGAATTATTATTTCAGAGTTAACAGAGTTGTATGTATGTGTGTATGTGTTTTAATGGTTTACATCCATAAGACTTCTGGGAAAGGGACAGTTTCCCAACGTGTAAAATATGAATTTTTCAGAGTCAACATTCCTAATGCCTAAATACACTTTAGGACTATGAAAACTTCATGTACAATGATATGTTGTTATGAACTAAATCGTACTGAGCAGTTAGTTGTAAGAGGGCATTTTATGTTTTATTTTTATTTCCATGCGTGGTTTATTTTTGCACTGACATTTTATTATAATTTCTTCCTACAGTAGGTGAAGTGCTTGGGAAGTTAATTTAAACCAGCCTGACTCTCTGTGTGTTTTTTAATATTTGTTTAAGCTTTTATTGAGCTTGTCAGGCCAGTCAGTGTGCAAAAATGCAGCCGAAAACCCCTTTTTCCTTCTGCGGTGCCTGCCCATTAATACTAGGTGGTGACAACAAGATTCGCGCACACTTCAAATGGGGGATTATTCGGGGTTTTCAAGGAAATTTGAGCCACCTGTTTCAGAAACCTCTTAGTGACTTAGCAGGATTTTGAAGAGTGTCTCCCTCCTCAGCTGTCACTCAGAGTTGCAGCTCCTCTGGCCCCCTCTGACCCGGCTGGGCCCTGCAGGGGCAGTTTGCCTCACTGGTTGGCAGCCTGTGCTCGAGATGTCTTCCCAGCTTGTGGCTTGGCCTCAGCCTGGGCCAGTGAAGCAGCTGCCATCTATCTGCCTCTGGGGAACTTTCCAGATCCACAGCAGGCTGGCTTCCCCTCCTTTTGGGCTGCCCAGTCTGGATCTGTTTATCATGGACAGCAGAACGACATGGGATCACCTTGAGGAAGTGGGTTGTGAGAGCCGATTGTGTGGCCTACGTGTCGAGGAGCCACGCTACCCACAGAATTTGGCCAAGGGAGAAATAGAAAGTCAACATTTTCCAGCAGGCTGAAGAGCAGCTGGGCATTTCTGGAGCCCACGAATCACTGGTGAAAGGGTCTTTGTGGTGGCAAAAGCAGAAAGGTGCTCAAGGGGGCACAGTGTGATCTTGGCCAGCCTTAGGAAAGACCCCCTCCTCAAACAAGAAGTTTCCTGGCCCACAGTCCAAACTCTTCATCCAATGTAAGCTAAAGAGTAGGCTAAACTCATAGCATGTTACACTGGAAGGAGCCTAAGTGAAGAGCTAGACCAGTGCTTCTCAAAGTGTGTTGCTAGGTCAGCAGCTGAAAACTTGTTAGAAATACTAATTCTCAGATGCCTTTCCAGGCTTCTGAGAAACTCTGGGGGTGGGACCTAGTGGTCTCTGTTGTAAGAAGCCCTTTAGGTGATTTTGATGTAGAGGGCAGTTTGAGAACCACTGGTCTAATTCAGCCCAGTCATTTGATTGGGAGGACTGAGGCCCAGGGATGATTGGGAAGAAGGAGAGTAACATGTATACCAGCACTCAGTTTGTGGCAGAACCAGGACAAGTTCTCCCAGGCTGGATTTCTTTTTGCCCCTTCTCCTGATGGTTCAGATAGGACAAAGCTGTGATTTCTGAAATCCCACCAGTTTCCATAGTTGATCTGTCCTCCCTCCCTGGGATGGCTTGATCCTCTGCTGACCATATACCCATCAGCAGGCTCCAGGTGGGATCTATTCTTCTTCTGTCAGACATGTTGATCATTCAGATTTTGGCTTTTCGGTCAGTGTTGTGAACCAGAGAGCTAGAATTCTGACTTTAAGAAAAGACCAGTCCCTCACAAGTTGAGTTGGCTAAGTTCTGATTCCTGCCCTGTTGCGTTCTCTTCTAAAGGAGAGCTGTATGCCTATCACTTCTACTGAGTGAAAAGCACATTTTGTTCCATGTGACAGTGTCCCACGGTCACTGGTAAGGATCCAGGAACAGGCCTCTGACTGAAGGGGAGGGGGCTGGCCACAGACTGGTCAGGAATCTGTAAGAATGGTAGACTTGAAAAGATGGTCTGGGCCAGTCAGAATCATTCCATAGGAGTTGAGAATTGGAAAGCTTTGAAGCCAGGGCCGTTAGTAATGGGGACCAAAGCTGAAAGGGTGTTTGGGATTGCAGGATGTAGAAGTCTAGGTAGCCTGGAGGAGCCTTGTGCAAGCTGAGTGGAAGCAGAGCCAGTTGAGGACAGCAGGCAGTGGAAGGAGGACAGAGAAGAGACAGGGAGAAGCAGAGACCCATTAGAAAGATCTGCACTTACAGTTTTAGTTCTATCAAGGCCTGATTTCTCTGCAACTTACATCTCTGGCATCCAACACATTGCCTGTTCTGTCTTGACCACAAAAATCCTTTGCTTGAGCTAACCTGGGTGGGTCTCTTTTCCTTGCCACTCAGGGTGCTAGATCAGGGATTGACATCATTTTGTATAGCGGGCAGATAGTAAATATTTTAGGTTTGCCAGCCTAATTTTAGCCTTGCAACATAGTCTCTGTTCAAACCACTCACTGCTGCCTTTGTGGAGTGAAAGCAGTCATAGGCAATATGTAAATAAATGGGCATAGCTGTCTGTGTTCCAATAAAACTTTGTTTTCAAAAACTGCTAACCAGCTAGCTCTTAAGCTGAAGTTTGTCACCTGCTATGCTGGATTAAAATTTCAGTGTCGCATCAGGGTGCTTGGGTGGCCACAGTTAAGCATCTGACTCTTGGTTTCAGGTTAGTTCGTGATCTCAGTGTTGTGAGGTGGAGCCCTGCATCCAGCTCCATGCTCAGTGTAGAGTCTACTTGAGATTCTCTCTCCTTCTCCCTGCCCCTCCTGCTTGTGTGCTGTACATGCTCTCTCTCTCTCTCTCTCTCTCTCTCAAATAAATACATAAATCTTTAAAAATAAAAAATAAATAAAATTTTAGTGTCACATGGACTTGGGGTAGAAAATCTAATTCTTTACAAAGACTAAAAATGTCCTCCTATCGCTTTGAATTCAGCCCAGATCTCCTTTGACTATAGGTTAAGAGTGAGTGGAATATGGGCCCCATATTCCACTCTGTATCCTCTTTTCTCACAGGGCTCTTTGCTTCCCCAGGCTGACCAGCTACCCCCTGAGTCATGGTAGGAGCTCCAAACCCCAAAGTTGGTAGGAGTCAGGATTACCTAAGTGGCAGACTAAGCATATGCATAAGGTACCTGCAAAACAAGTACTTTCTAGACTCAGCTTCAGTGAAATATCACAAAATGAAAATCTAGGAGGAAACCTTGTTATTTCAACATATTTATGAGTGTCGTAGTATTCTGAAACAGCAAATAAAATATTTAAATTACATTTCCATAATTACTAACATGGTACAAGGTTTAAAAAATAGGCAATGGTTGAGATGCCTGGTTGGGTCAGTCAATAGAGCAGGTGATTCTTTATCTCAGGGTTAGGAATTCAAGCCCCACATTGGGCATAGAGCTTTCTTAAAAAAAATTAAAAACAAAACAAAACAACTATGAGTGGTGGAGACTGGCAAACAGGTATGAAGAGATAATGGATGCCCTGTCTGAAGTCGGTGACAGCCAGTACTCCGCTCTGGTTCACTGTTCCCTTTAAAAATACAAGCCATCTGACACTGGGTTTTCAATTCTTGGATATTTGAATTATTTCTTTCTTTCTTTTTTTTCCCCTAAGATTTTGTTTTTCAGTAATCTCTACACCCAGTGTGAGCTCAAACTCAAAACGCTGAGATCGCATGTTCTACTGATTGAGTCAGCCAGGTGCCCCTATATTATTTTAAATTTGAAAACTTCTGGCTTTTTACTATTGGTAACGAATTTAAATTTGGAAATAAAGGGCAGCCCCGGTGGCTCAGCGGTTTAGTGCCACCTTTAGCCCAGGGCCTAATCCTGGAAACCAGGGATTGAGTCCCACGTCAGGCTCCCTGCATGGAGTTCTCTCTGCCTGTGTCTCTGCCTCTCTCTCTGTGTCTCTTGTGAATAAATAAATAAAATCTTTTTAAAATAAATTTGGAAAAAAAGTTGTTCTTAGCAAATAATATCTGCAAGTCAGATTCAACTCATGGGTTTATCCTTTCCCCCATGTCCTTGTTGGATTGAGCTTCCTTTGACATGTCACCTCACCCCTTAGAGAAGGAAAGCCCTGCATTTGTGTCTGAGCTCTGGGGAAGGAAACTGAGTCCAGAAAGAATAGGTGACTCGCTTATTATTTACTAATAGAACCAGAATTGAGCTGTAACTATACAGGCTCCCAGTTTTTACTTGAAACTTGCCCTGTGCTTCAGGCTGAAGCTGGCCTTTCAGACACTTTTCTCCACTCACTCACGCTTCCACTTCTGGCTGTGTTCACCGTGGTATCCGCCTGTGGTTGCTGTAGTTGGCAGGAGGGGCTCTGAGAAACCAGAAGAGTTGGTAGGATACATTTCATAAGTCAGAACATAGCTGGGATCTCGTCCTGAGACCTGAGCTGCTTTCTGTTTGCCCTTTAGGCACATTTTGGGGAACAGACCTTTCCCTGGTCTTTATACAGAGTCACTCCAGGGTGAATCATAGGTTGTTTTTTTCAAATCCAAGAATATGTTTTCTTCCTAAGGCCATAACAGGAAGAGATACTGTTTGTGAAACAAAAATTGTTAGAGTTTAATAAGACTAGAGACTAAAAAAACATGGTCACAACTTCTGGAAGTGTGTGTGGACATCCTTTATCCAGAGAATCGTAAAGATACACTTTAAGATGAAATCAGGGCAGTTTGGAGGCCAGGGGATAGATCCTTTGAGGACCCCTTCCAGATAATGTCAGCTCTGGGTACAGATTGGGGTCAAGTCCATGTAGACTGATGTAGCTACTCTGAAAGCATGTCTCTGGCTGTACACAGGAGCCAAATGAAGGTTTTTGAATTACCCAAAATGGTTGGTTTGTGTTTTTTTTTACTATTATTATTTTTTAAGTGATCTTCATGCCTAGTGTGGGACTTGAACTCACAACCATGAGATCGAGAGTCAGGTGCTTTTATGACTGAGCCAGCCACGTGTTCCTTCAGTGTTTGTTATTTATTTTTTTTAATCCTACTGAGCAGTGAACTCTTTATTTAGATATTTAGTCTTCAAGACTTATAAACATCTAGATGGGTTTTTTTAAAGATTTTATTTATTTATTCATGAGAGACACAGAGACACAGGCAGAGGGAGAAGCAGGCTCCCCATGGGGAGTCCAACGCAGGACTCGATCCCAGAACTCCAGGATCACACCCTGAGCCGAAGGCAGAGGCTAAACCGCTGAGCCACCCAGGGATCCCCCGAGTGTTTGGTTTTAATGCAGGCATCAGCTTCCTTCCATTAGGCCAGGTCAGCCTGTTATTATCAATATTGGTTCAGTAACTGCAAGTCATCAATCTATTTCTCTGTGGCTGGTGTAAGTGGTGTTTGGAGTCAGATAGTCTAGGTTCTAATTTTAACTCTACTACTTTTAGCCTTGTCGCTTTGGCAAATTATTTCAGCTCCCTGTACCTCAGCTCTCCCATCTGTAGAATGGGAACAATAACAGTATCTACCTCATAAGGTTCTTGTGAGGTTAAAGTGAAAAATGCATTTTTTCAGTCCTAAGTAATTATTTAGCTTCTGCTTCTAGGTGCTGGAAATATAGTAGAGAACTAGACAGGCAATACTTTTGCTCTTGAGATGCTAACATTCTCACGTGTGCTCAGCAAATATTAGGGTGCTGTTCTTATTGATGGTGTTTTGTTGATGCTGCTGCTGTTGCTGTTCTCACCACCTCAGTCATAGAGAGAGGGAGAGATAATCCCATTCTCTGACTTGTTAGTTTTCCTGAATAAGTGTTCTCTGATCTCTGGAAGATTCATTCTTCACTGTAAGACTATTTCTCAGTGTCTGCTTGGTGTCAGAGATAAGCTCCCAGAGTACTTGGACATTGATGCTTCTTTGTTCAGGAAGTACAGTTTAACTAAAAAAATAATAATAATAAATAAGAAGTAAGGTTTTACTCCCCTCCTTTTGAGTGTGGGTTATTAAGTTATTTCTAACAAACGGCATGTGGTCTGAAGGATGGGGTGTATGACCTCTAAAGCAGATTCTAAAAGGCAGTGTCATTTCCCTGTTGCTCTGGCTGGGCTCACACCTTGGTGGGGAAGCTACTGGCCATGTTGTGAAAGGGACACTTCAACAGCCTTAGGGAATAGCTCACACAGTAAGGAACTTAAGCCTCTGGCCAGTATCTAGCGAGCATCTGAGGTCTCTTGATAACAGTTTTGTCAGTGAGCTGTCTTGGAAGAGCACCTTCCATCTCCAGTCAGGCTGTCAGATGCATCATAACCATAACCTCAGAAGAGACCCTGGATCGGAACTGGATCGGAACTGTACAGTTTCAACTGCTTCCAGATTCTTGACCCACAGAAGCTGCAACAGAATAAATGTTAATTGTTCTGGCCACTAAATTTTGAGGTAATTTGTTCTGAAGCAGTAGATAACTAAACATTACCTTTACCTAGTACAGACTTTGGAGGAAGATTCTTTCCAAGTATTGGGATGCAAGTGTATTGAGCTATTTATATATCAGAATCTCAGTGGATTTCCACATTAGTACAAAGAGAAAATAAGAGAGTAGCAGAAGCTAGAAGACCTTGAGTGTAGTTGCAGACCTCATAATTTCATTGGCACGGAAGTCACCCACTCAGATTGAAATCAGAATGCCACAGAGTTTGTGCAGCATGACAGATTGATACTAATTGTATATTCCTGAGCATATCTGCATGAGCTGGAGGTGTAAAGGAACGGATTTCAGAGATTCCATTTCTGTGTGAGGAGATGGTGCCCAGTGTAATCCAGTTTTGCACTGATCCTGTTTGCTTGGTGATAATGTTATCATAGCCAAAGGACTCCATCATCAAGAGAGGAAAGTGCCTCCATAGTTGGCAGGGAAATACTTTTCTAGGGATGGGGGAAGATAGAAGCTGCAAGAAAGTGATAGATGAGTGCTGAAGCAATGACTCAGCTTTTTCTCCAACTGGGCAGCATCCACCAGCCTCTGGCTTCTCTAAAGCCTCCCCTCTCCACCTCTGCTATTTGGTCCAGAATTAGGCTACTCAGCATCAATCTCTTCCTGGAGCAGGAGACCCCCTTTTTTCCCTTCCTCAGTCCCTTACTCCTTATCTGTGATGATCAATTTTATGTCAGCTTGACTGGGCCACAGGATAACCAGATGTTGGCCACAGATCATTCAGGGTGTATCTGTAAAGGAGTTTTTGGATAGGATTAACATTTAAATCCATATACAGCAGATTGCCTTCCTGAATGTGAAGGAGTCTCATCCAATAATTGAAGGTCTGAATAGAACCAGAAAAGCCAGATAAGAATATCCTCTTCTTGCCTAACTGAATGAGCTGGGATATTGCTGTTTTCCAACCCTTGGACTCAGACAAAACAAGCAGCCCTCCTTGGATCTTGAGCCTGCCAGCTTTGGGACTAGAATTTATATCACTAGTTCTCCTGGCACTCAGGCCTTCAGATTCAGACTGGAAATACACATCGGTTCTCCAGAGTCATCAGCATGGCAACTGCAGATCTTGGGACTTTTCAGTCTCCATAATCATGTGAACCATTTTTTTTTTTTGTAATTAATCTATTTCTATATAAGTATATACATCCTACTGGTTCTGTTTCTCTGGAGAAGCCTAAAATACTACCCATCTAGACCATCTACTTTTCTCCATCTCTGCACTCACTTCCTGCCCTGGTCCACCATGATCCCTCATGTGCATCACCACTTTAGTCTCCTGGTTGGTCTCTGTAGTGGGGGAATTGTGCCCCCCCCCCCAACTTTCCTGACCCCTGATACCTGTGAATGTTACCTATATGAAAAACAGGTCTTTGAAATGTAATGAAAGTTAAGGATCTCAAGATGAGATCATCTTGGAGTAACTGGATGGCCCTAAATTCAACAAAAAAGTGTCCTAAATGTAAAGGAGAAGTGCAGGGACACCAAGGAGAAGACACAGAGAGAAGAACATGTGACGACAGAAGCAGAGATGTGCATTATGCCAGCACAAGCCAAGGAGCACCTGGGGCCACCAGGTACTGGGAGACGAAATTCTCCCTTGGAGCTTCCAGAGAGAGTACAGTCCTGCTGACACCTTGATTTTGGACGTGTGCCCTCCAGACTCTGAGGGAATAAGTTTCTGTTGCTTCAAGCCACCCAGTTTGTGGTAATGTGTTACGGCAGCCCTGCAAACTGATCCGGTCAGTCGCCTCCTTCTGCTCTTGACCCACTGTGATCCAGCAACCAGAGTGATCTTTGAGAAATACAAATCCCATAATTTCTACTAAAAATACCAGAGTGTGTGTGTGCAACCACATTTAGAATAAAATACAAACCCCTACCCATAGCCTACAAAGCCCAGCTAGGCCCAGCCCTTACTGTCTCTGGGCTCTGACAGCTCTCACGACAGCCAGCCCCCACCACTCCCACCCCCCCACCCAGCCCAGCACACTCCTGTTACAGTCCTTGTCCTAAAGCTTACTGAGCTCTCTCCTCCCTCAGGTCTTTGCAATGGCCCTTCACACTTTGGTTCTTTGTCACCCTTCAGATCTCCATTTAAATGTTCCCATCCCAGAGAGAACCTCCCTGCCATATCTAAAATGCTTGTTACCATACCCCTGTGCTACCCATATTGTCACCACGTTTGTTTCCTTTATACTTTCTTGCCCTGTTTGAAATTAACTTGTTTATGTTAACTGCCCTCACCGTGGGTGCTCTGATTCCCAGTGGGTCTCCCGCATCCAGAATAGTGCACAGAGCAGCTTTTGACAAATTCTTGTAGATGCATGCTTGCATGAGTTGCTTCCTTCTGTTCACTCATTCACTCAATAACTGTATATTGAGCACTTAACTTAGTGCCAAGCATGTATCAGAACCAAGCTCAGTGACAACTGTCAGGTGTTTTACTCTCTTCTTTTTTTAAAGATTTTATTTACTCATTTGAGAGAGAGCACTAGTAGGAGGGAAGGGCCGATTCCCCACCAACCAGGGACCCTGAAGAGGCTCGATCGCAGGACCCTGAGATCATAACCTGAGCCGAAGGCAGACACTTAACCTACTGAGCCATCCATGCACCTCAATGTTAAGTATTTCTTAAATTAGGTAATAATTTCAATGGAATAAAATTTCAGAAGTAACCCAGGTATTCAGCTAAAGCCTCTGTGCTAGTTACTCAGGTATTATCTCTCAGTTCCAAACTTTTCTATTCAGTTTTTGAATGCGGTCACTGGGGCTCTGTGCAATGTGTTTCTGCTTTGGTAGCTGCCTCAGGTGAGACTTTACCAACAGCAGTGTCAGGGAGATTGTAAGGCCAGAGGTGAAGAAATTTACTCCTTCTGTGGGCTTCCGACTGCTTCCTATACTGTGAACATCCCCAATCCCTCAGCCTTACTTCTTCATCTTGGCATCCTGAAGCAGCAGCTGAAACCAATTTGAAGTTTTTCTACCCTGAGCTTCATTGCACCCCTCTGAGAGACAACAGCACCAGACATGAGTGCAGCTCCTCAGGTAGTGCATGACAGGAGGTCCCTTTCCCCCCTTGGCCAAGTCAGTTTCTTGCGTGTCCTCTAGAGAGTAACTGTGTTTTTTGAGTCAGTCTTTCTAAATATGAAGATAAAAATCACCAAACTTTGTCAATAATTAAGGTAATAGTAACTGACTTTGTGATTACTACCAGAGTCTGGATTAAGAACTACTTCATCAAATGGGAAAAGTTAGGCAAAGAGTGATTAAATATCTCATCCAGGTCACATAGTTCCTGCATGTCAGAGCCAGTGTTTGAATCCAGGCTTACTGGCTCCAGCATCCTCACATGGGTCTGCTCCACAACATTGCCTCCACTGTGGTGGTGGTGTCCCGAGTGTAGACTAGAAATCTTGACTCCTATTTCCTGGCTTATATCCTTGAACACATTATCTAATGTCTGGGCCTTATTCCCAACATCTACAAAATGAGTAAAAATAAATACCTACCCCATAGGGCTTTTCTAAGATGAAGCAAGACAATATGTGGAAGCATCTAATATAGTTTGCAGCATGTAGTCCTTACCCCATAAACGCTCTTATAATTAACATTATCACTTTTCTTTGCTTATTTACTCAGTCTGTATCTGTTTTCCCATTTTAACACTTATAGGCAGTGGTGTGTCGGTGAATGTTCCAACAATGGGCTTTCTGAAAGTAAAACAAAGGCCTCATTAGTCATTTTTTACTGATTTCTGTAGCGTTAATACTCCCAGCACAGCCAATTTCAAGCTACCACTATGATGGCAGCTGGCTTTCCAGTTTCCTGAAAAGTTAACATTCTGCTTTTGGGAGCTGGTACAAGGAGATCTCCCACTCCACCCCATGTAGGGGTCTTGGTGAGAAATCTAGAATTGGAACGTTCTTTGATGAGAACCTTCAAAAACATCCACATTGCCAAACAAACAAAAGCATCCACAATTACCAATGCTTAGGGTTCAGGAAGGTGAATCTGAACTACTGAGAAGCTCCTGACTTCTGTTCATGTGTTCATGCATTCAATAGATACTGTTGAGCTCCTGCTGTTTGCTGCCTCTGGAAGCAAGAATGAAAACCTGCAGCTGCCCTGTTCAATGGGCTTTGTCCTGGGCTGTGCTCAGGTTCCTGTCCAGGGAGCGTCCTTTCCCTCCTCAGCCCACCCTTCCTTCCTGTCCACACATCAGCATCTGTACAGGGAACTGTCCCCTGAAGCTGAACTTCTGTCCCCTGTGGGATCCTCTGCACACGCAAGCTGTGCCTCTCCACTCCTTGGTGCCCAGGTGGTTCTGGGGACTCTCATGTTTGTCTGATGAACTGTTTGTTTACCTGACCTCTTTCCTTCTGTCTTTAAAACCTTTCATTTACTGTGCCATTGATCTCTCTGCCCCAAGTACAGTATCACTCACCAGACAGCAGGTCCACAACAGACCAGATGAGGACCCAAGAGGCTGATGTGGTGATGTGTAGTGATTTATAGCAAGTGTCAAGTTACATGAAACTGGGCTCGGAACTCAGCTCTGTCATTTGCCAGTGATGTGCAGTTGGGACTAGCAAGGTTAGTTTTTTTTTATGAACTTTTTTTTTTTTAAAGATTTTATTTATTTATTTATTTATTTATTTATTTATTTATTTATAGAGACAGAGAGAGAGAGAGAGGCAGAGACACAGGCAGAGGGAGAAGCAGGCATCATACAGAGAGCCTGACTTGGGACTAGATCCAGGGTCTCCAGGATCATCACGCCCTGGGCTGCAGGAGGCGCTAAACCACTGCGCCACCGGGGCTGCCCAATTTTTAAGTTTTTATTTTTAAATAATCTCTACATTCAGTAGATATTACCCAGTGTGGGGCTCAAACCCACAACCCGAGATCAAGCGTCACTGTTCCACTGACTGAGCCAGTCAGGCTCTCCACTTAACTACCGTAAAGCTTTTCGTTCGTTCGTTCTTTCTTCTTTCACTTTTTCTTTCCTTCTCCCCTCCTCCGCATCACCTTTTCTTCCCCTGAGTTGCTGGCTGTTGTAGTCCATTCAGACTATTATAACAGAATATAACAGATTGGGTGGCTTATAAACAACAGACTGTTGTTTCTTACAGTTCCAGAGGCTGGAAGTCTGAGATTGGCCAGCATGGTCAGGGTCTAATGGAGGCCCTCTTTAGGATTGCAGACTGATGGCTTCTTGAGTGTCCTCACATGATGAAAGGGTCTCAGGAGCTCTCTTTGGGGCCCCTCTTTTAAGGGCACTATCCCATTCCTGAGGGCTCTACACTTATGACCTCATCACTTCCCAAAAGCCCCATCTCCTAATACCGTCACCTTGGACATTAGGATTTCAACATCTGGATTTGAGGGGTAGGGGATACAATCATTCAGAATACAGCAGTGGTTGTACCTTTATGTTTTGGTTAGTTTTTTGAGTTAGTTTTTTAGTCAAACATGGTTTCAAGTCAAGTACTTCTACAAAAGTTTTTTTAAAAGGACCAGGTCTTCCTTAACCACATTTTCTCTTCCCCAGAGGCAACTACTTTGAAGTTCTTTATTTATTTTTGGTAATTACCTCTGCATATCTGAATAACATAATTAGACTACTATTTCTTGATTTTTCTATTTTAGGTATTATCTTTGGCTTCCTACCATGGAACAGGACCATATGTATCATAATATAAACTGTATTTTTCTATTAGGCAGTATTTCACATGGAATAAAATCAAAAGGTCACATAGTTAGCTTAGCTTTCTGGATTAGAACATGAGGATTGCTCTTCAGCGTCTTCATCCTTTCCTACTGTGTCTATACTCCCTGCCCCCTTCCTGTCACCCAATATAGTTTTATTTAATGTTTATTAGATCAGTGTTCAGCATTTATTATAATATAAATGCTATGGAGTGCTGTTCACAGCTCAGCCATATGTAGTATTTTATGAATATTTTTGCTTTCTTCTATAATTGCTGTTGTTTTCCCTACTGTTAACACATGGCCAGATTTTTGTTTGTTTGTTTCTTTGCTAAGAAGTATTTGATATGATTATCATAAATTCAATTCAAAGAATCCCTAATATGAGTCTCCTCCTCTCAATACAGTAAAATACACAAGACATTTTGTCAACTTCACTTCAGAGAAATCCCTGCAAGACCCTCTGACCATGGGATCTGGCCTTGTTTCTTTCTGGGCTTCAAGCACAGCTGTTGTCTTGAGTCTTTCTGTATTGTCATCCAGTGCTCCGGTCACCTCCCTTTGCTACTGGGCCCACCTTTAGCAGAATCTCATGCCTACTGGTAGATCCCATCATTCAGCAGCTTCCTCAGACCTTTCCTGTCTGAAGGGGCCTTATTCTACCCTTCCCTTTAAAAAGTGACAGTTTGGGTGAGGGATTTTAGGTTAGAGATCATGTCTTTTCAGAATTTTGAAGACATGGATTTGTTTTTTTCTGACTTTGCAAGTTGCTGTTGAATGACATCATGTCATAATGATTCTTCATCTGAAATCTGTTTTTCCTTATTTTCTCTTTGTCCGCAGTTTTCTGACATTTCACAGCAATGTGCCTTGATGTGAGACTGTTTCATCCATTATTCAGGGCACTCTGCAGACGCTTTTCATTAAAAGCATCTTTCCATTATGGTAAATGTTACTGAATTATTTCTTATGGTTGCTTTGTCCTATGTCATCTTAGCTAAGCTAGAACTATGTCTCCTAGAATTCCCTTCTTTACATGGTGTCAGGCTAGTATTGGCCACAAAGGACATTTTGTTCCAGATCTGGAAGGTAGAAATGAAGCAGGAGCTCAAGTTTGGTATTCAGTGCCAGGCACTGGGGCTTCTGCTAGCTCACGTGCTTGGTCTGGGACATCACTGGGACTCTTAACTCAATTAGCTCCCACCATATCTGTTCCTTCAGCCATTTCAAGCTTCTTTAGCTCTTTGCTGGCAAAAAGGTGCCAGATTCTGCTATCAGTCACCCATGACATTCCGGTTAGAAGTAGTGAGAGAAACACAGGGTTCTGGTTTGCTCTCTTGGGAACTCTAATCCACATCCAGCTTTCTTTCCCAACTACCTGAGTCTCTAGAGATAAAGATTGGAGGCTGGATTTTGGAGTCATTAAAAAGCTTTCTCAGACTCATTCAACATCTGTAGCAGAACTCACTTTCTCCTTCTATCACCATCCATAGGCATTGAAAGGAAAGATGGATCTTTCTAGATGCTAGAGGTTTTAAACAGGTCCTAGCATGCCTTTGTTGAGGCACTCTCCAGAATGTTAGGTACAACAGCTCCTGTTTATTTTTTTTTAAATTTTTATTTATTTATGATAGTCACAGAGAGAGAGAGAGGCAGAGACACAGGCAGAGGGAGGAGCAGGCTCCATGCACCGGGAGCCTGACGTGGGATTCGGGTCTCCAGGATCGCGCCCTGGGCCAAAGGCAGGCGCTAAACCGCTGCGCCACCCAGGGATCCCACAACAGCTCCTGTTTCTATAATGATGACTTGAAAGTCAGATTTAACGGCCCTATTTCAAAGAAAATTGGTTTTGACTTTTTGTAAACTAGAAGCAGCACTTTGTGAGATGTTTATGCAGCTTTCAAGAGCCTGTCTTTCTACCAAACAATAAACTAGAAAGAACCATGAAAAGAAAAAAAAGAGAGACTTTATAGAAACTTTTGGCTCAACAGAGTTGCAAAGCCAACAGTCTGCATAGACAATACTACCAGCTCCACAACTGTGTAAGCTCTAAGCCCTGTAATACCCCTTATCCTGTGTCACTTGTAGTTGTTCTGCATCTCTGCAAACTGTGACTTATTAATTTCTTTAATGATTTGCTCTCCTCCATTCCCCTATTCTTTCTTTCTGGAACTCCTCTTAACAGAAGATTGCCCTTCTGGGGACCCCCTCTACTTTTCATACCATTTCTCTCTTACTCTCCACCTTTGTCATTTTACTCTATGTCCTGGGGTATTCCTTAGTTTTATCTTCCAGCAAGTGTATTGAGTTTTAAATTTGTGCTATTTGTAATTCCAGAAGTTCTCTTTTAGTCTCTGGATATTCCTTTTTGTAGCATACTGTTCTCTTTTCAGAGATGTAAAAATATCTTAACACTCTAAAAATAGTAATGATAGTTTTTAAAAGAGATTGCTTCTTCATGCACTATTTCTGTTTCCTCCAGAATGCTTTTTAAAATGTTTGTTTGGGTCTCTACCTTCCATTTGCCTTTCCTCAAATGTCTAGTGACCTTTTTCTGTTTATATTTAAGAATGAGGTGCTGTTGGAAGCTCTGAGCGTGTGGTCCTTACTGACTGTGATCTTTGCTGTATGCTGATCTGGCTGGCTCCTTCACTGGGAAACTCCTGATTTTAGTATGTTGTATCTTTCCTCTTGGGCTAGTCAAATGCCCCAGAGAAGGAGTTTTCATCTCCTGCCAAGAAAGCCCTAGACTGCCTGCTAGTTCTCTGGGCACCAACGTAGGAAGGAGAATGGGGGTGGGGGGGAATCTCAGCTTTCAGTATGTCAGTATCACTTGATCACTCTGTTTTTCATGGTATCCTTACCATCAGTTGTAGGGTTTTCTCTAATCCAGACTCCTCCTGTTCTGCCCAGCTCAGTCTTCTGTTCAGTTGGGGAAGTAAGAGTCACAAGGCTTACAAATGTGGTAGGGATTTTGGAATCCATCGCCTTCTCTCTCTCTTTTTTTTTAAGATTTTATTTATTCATGAGAGACACAGAGAGAGAGACACACAGAGAAATAGGCAGAGAAATTGGCAGGTTCCATGCAGGGAGCCCGGTGTGGGACTCCATCCTGGGACTCCAGGATCACCCCCTGAACTGAAGGCAGACACTCAACCACTGAGCCACCCAGGAGTCCCTCCACCACCTTCTTAAATCAGTGAATCGCCTGTTTTTACCTCCATCCCACTCCCACTTTGGGGGATAGCTAGTGCTCCCTTTCCCAGCCACTTGTGCTGAAGTCTCAGTTAAAATCTGGCATTTGTTTTGGCTTTCATCTCTGATTTAACATTCAACTTTCTCAAGTCTGTAAAGTCCATTAGTATTTGTTCCATCTCTCAAAGTTTTGTTAGGGTGAGCTCAATGTCTATTTTATTTACCATATAGGTTTTTAGATTTTTTTCATTCATCTCTTTATTCATCTATTCCACAAATATTTATGAACCCATAGTATGTGCCAGACACTGGTTTGGCTTTTTAAAAAATCAATTTACTCTTTTAATGGAGTTTTGGATGGGAGCAAACACATTTATGTGTATTAAATCGCTCATCGTTACTTGTAAGTCGATTTTTTTCTTTAATAAGTTAAAAAGGAGTAACATTATTTACCCATGGGGTTGGTAAAGACTTGAAATAATGCATGTGAAGTACCTAGCATAGTGCCCAGCACATAGTAAGTACCCAATAAATTGTGATCATTATGGTTATTTTAGTTTTTATTGGTCTAAGGTAGACCCAGTCTAGATGATTAAGAATTATATAGACATTTTGTTTTGTCAAGGGCAGTTATGATCAAGTAGATTATGTACATTACGGATTACCTTGCAAATTATTAATTTCGGGGGGACGCCTGGGTGGCTCAGTGGTTTAGCACATGCCTTCAGCCCAGGGTGTGATCCTGGAGTCCCGGAATCGAGTCCCATGTCGGGATCCCGGCATAGAGCCTGCTTCTCCCTCTGCCTGTGTCTCTGCCTCTCTCTCTGTATGTTTCTCATGAATAAATAAAATCTTTAAAAAAATTATTAGTTTTTGGCTGATCTCTCCTTAGTCCACTACAAGTGTGCCTAGAGGACACAGTCTCAGTTTAAGGCACACAAGCCCCCAAGCAATCTTTTTTTTTTTCTGCTCCCCACTGCCTGTTCCTGGCCGCCTCCAACCCCCAAACAATCTTGATGGTGACTATGCAGTTTGGGTGGAAAGAAAATCCTATCTAATGGTCCAAAGTCAGGTAGACATGAGTTCAGAATTTTCACTACTGGTCCTCTCCATTTACATGACACTTGAAAATTGCTTCAGTAAGTGATAATCCATGAAACACTACCACAACTATTCTCATGTTAACCCTGACAGGTAGGCAGAGCTTGTAGTGCTGTTCCATTTTACAGTGTGGAAAACAGTCTCTCAAAAGTGATGGGCCTTGCCTACTGATATATATCCAACAAGCAACTAAGCCAAGATTAGAACACAGTGTTGTTCCCTTTTTTTCTCTTCAAATCTAATAAATGAGAAAAATCTCTGAGTCCTGAATTTCCACTGCGTAGTCATGATGAAGTTTTTTTGTTTGTTTGTTTGTTTGTTTGTTTTTTTCATGATGAGGTTTAAGAAATACATGGTTTCTATAAGTCAGGAATTTAGGAAAGGCTTGACACTTCTTGGGATCTCTTGTGCAGTTGCAGTCATGTGTCAGCTAGAGCCGCAGCCATGTGAAGGCCTGCTTGAGGCTGGAGGATCCAACATGACTGATCCACATGCCTGCCACCTGGTGCTCGCTACTAGCTTTGGGTCTATGTATGGCTCTTGTTTCAGCTATCTAATGCTGCATAACAAATGACCCTGAAATTTAGCCACTTGCAACCAATTACCTCTTAAAAAATAAATAAATAAATAAAAATAGGTTGGAGGAATAGGGTGGTTTGTTTGCAGACTAAAAACTTTCTTGGAAATAGCCTGGATGTCTTGAGGTCACTGACAGCAACAAATGCTGACAAGGGTGTGGAGCAACAGGTGCTGTTGTTCACTGCTGGTGAGAACAAAAAGGTACATCTGCTTTGGAATACAGTTTGCCAGTTTCTAACAAAGCTAATATACTTTTACCACCTGACCCAACAGTTACACCCTTGGTATTGATCCAAATGAATTGAAAACCTGTTGCTATACAAAAACCTGCACATAAATGTTTATGGCAGCTTTATTCTTGATTGCCAAACCTTGGAAACCGCCAAGATGTCCTTCAGTGGGTGAAGAGATAAATAGACTGTGGTACCTCCAGACAATGGAGTAGTACTCACTGATAAAAAGAAATGAGCCATCAGTGGGATGCCTGGGTGGCTCAGTGGTTGAGTGCCTGCCTTTGGCCTAGGGCGTGATCCCGGTGTCCCAGGATGGAGTCCCACCTTGGGATCCCTGCAGGGAGCCTGCTTTTCTCTCTGCCTATGTCTCTGCTGCTCTCTGTGTGTCTCTCGTTAATAAATAAATAAAACGTATATTAAAAAAAAAAAAAAAAAGAGGGCAGCCCAGGTGGCTCAGCGGTTTAGTGCCGCCCTCAGCCCAGGGCCTGATTCTGGAGACCCGGGATTGAGTCCCACGTCGGGCTCCCGGCATGGAGCCTGCTTCTCCCTCTGCCCGTGTCTCTGCCTCTCTCTCTCTCTCTCTCTCTCTCTCTCATTCTCTCTCTGTGTCACTCATGAATAAATAAGTGGAATCTTTAAAAAATAATAATAAAAACTTTTTTAAAAGGGCTATCAAAAAAAGCTATCAAGAAAAAAAATATAAATATAAATAAATTAAAAAAAAAAAAAAAGAAATGAGCTATCAAGCCATGAAAAGACATGGAAGAAACTTAAATGCCTACTACTTAGTGAAAGAACCAATCTGAAAGACTGCATACAGTATGATTGCAACTGTGGTATATCATAGAAAAGGCAAAACTATAGAGACAGTACAAAATCAGTCATTGGTTGCCAGAGTTTTAGGTAGAGAGAGGGAGGGATGAAGAGGTGGAATACTGGATTTTTGGGCAATGAAATTATTCTGTAAGTTATCGTAATGGTTGATGTCATTTGTTAAAACCCATAGAATATGCAACACAGAGAATGAATCCTAATATAAACTATGGACTTTAATTAGTGATGATAATGTGTCAACATTGGTTCGTCATTTGTAACAAATGTACCTCACTGATGCAAGATGTTACTTATTGGGAGATAATGTGGGAGAGAGGAAGTAAGGCATATGGAAATTCTCTGTACTTTCTGCTCAGTTTTTCTGTAAACCTAAAATTGCTCTAAAAAATAGTATCTATTAAAAAAAATGATGGGAATATGGGGTGGGTTGGTTACAAGATAAAACCTTTCTAGGAAACAGAGCTCAGATGTCCCTGAGGGCTTCATGCTGCATATTCTCTGAATACATCAGTCCTGAGCTAAAGATGCCTTAAGGATAATGATGTATTTAGGATAATATCTGCACCTTTCTGAGGTGCAAATGAGGGCCTGATTTAGATGACTTTGAGACTAGATTGTTTGGAGATCTATATTTTTAATACATTTGAGCCAGAGGAAAGAAGAGAAGCTGTTCATGTTCCTAAATTTTCTCTCTCATTCCTCGTTCTCTTTTTAAATTCCCATTACAATGTTTTGTTTTGGAGCCTGTGCGGTGAAGTCCCAGAGACCCAAAGGAGACTGCAAGCCTGTTCTAAAATTGCTCAACGAACAGCAATTGTCATAAAAGGACATTATTCTGCAAAGCCAGTATTGATAGCCCCAGCCTCCACACCTCCTGTGATGATTCATGCCATCACGTGTAAGATTAGAAGTGCAGCTGAGGGTATGGATCCCATAGAGGTTCCTGGGAAGCATACTCCTCATATAATCCAACTGGCCATTGACAGTTGACACTGTCCCTTGTAAACCTTGGAGGAACTGTGCCTTGCAGTGGCAACAGGACCAGTCCTTGGCAGGGGCAAATCTAAACCCGCCTCCCTAGACATAGTGGTCAGTGGTAAATCTCATAGAATCCTTTTAGTTAAAAGTCTGTTTCTCACTTGCTGAAAACTTTCTTGTCCGTTAGGCAGATGGACCATGTGCCTATATATCAAAAGTTGTGTTAGACATTAGGGTGCATAAATTGATAAGGAATGTTATTATTCACTAAGGGTTCATACCTTTTTGATGTGCTTGCAGAGATAAATGGAGCCCCAGAGCTGGCTTGGGAATTGTATAAAACTCATTGCCAATAAGGTGGATATTTTCTGCTTATGTCTATAGTATCTATTCCACTAACAGTCCCCTGATAGTCCTTTGGTCCAGTTATGTCTGCCCATGCTCAGATTTTGGTGGAATTGGCTTCTAAGCCTAGCTCCAAGGGTATATACTGACTGGCCCAATCAATCAATGAATCTCATCCCATGACCATGGTCATTGTGTGGAGAAAGGCATGTGTTGCTGGCTTAAACCAAAAGCAGAGAAGTAATCTCAACCTATGCATAAGCCCCTAGGAAAACCCACTTCCTTCTCCTCAAATGAGAGGTATAAAGGCATATAATTTGAAACTGTGGTGGTCATTTGGCTACTGTGAGAGGATAAAGATGACACTGTGAGAGGCAGAGCAGAGAGACAGAAAGAAATTAAGTTTTTCATGGTAGCCCTGGAAATGCTGGGTCAAACTTCACCTGAAGGCAAATTCTCTATGACTTTTTAGCTTCCTCAGCCCATAAATTGTCTTTATTGTTTCAGCTGGATTTTCCTAGCATTTGTAACAAATGTGTCCTAACTTATGGTGTAAAAAAAAAAAAAAATAGAAGAAAAAGAAATAGAGGGATGCCTGGATGGCTCAATTGGTTAAGTATCAGACTCTTGGTTTTGGCTCAGGTCATGGTCTCAGGGTTGTGAGATCGAGCCCCACATGGAGCTCCATGCTCAGTGTGGAGTCTGCTTGAGATTCTTTCCTTCCCTCTTCTCCTCTGTCTGCTTGCATGCATGCATGTGTGCACACACTCTCTCTCTCAAATAAATAAAATCTTAAAAAAAATAAATAGAGGGTACAGGATAAGAAAATTGGTAGGTGATATTCCATATGTCTCCAAGAAGCACAGAGAAGTCAACAATGTATAGGCAGCCAAGGAGAGGGAAAACCAGTGTGTGAAAGTGATAGAACTCTCTGAGGATACCCAGCATCTGAACTGCTTCCCATGCTTGGAGATCTCCCACTATCAGAAGAATCCTGGTGGAAGGATATACCTCCCACTCTAGAAGCTTCCTCCATCCAAATTAGGGCGGGGCCGAGTGATTGATGCTCAGCAAATCATATGTTCCCAATGGGCTCAGGATGCAGGACAGGCAATGCAGACCAGCAGGAAAAGCTGCAGGAGCTACTTGGTGCATTCCAAAAGTAGTAGAGCTGGTGCCATTGTTCAGTGATGTAATGATAGCATTGGTGTCCTCACCTGGTAGGTGCCTGGTGTTCCTTGATTCCAGCTTGTTTTCCAAGCTTGATTTTTTGCCTTTCTGGCAGTTTTCTGAGCTATGTAATAACTGCAGAATAGATCTCTTTTCTGTCAGAACAATGTTTACAGGTGAGGAACCCCACTCTCCCAACTGACTAGCCAAAGTGAAGAGCAGTACTACTTGGAAAGAAGAACTTGTCAGGAGAGAAGGATATGAATGTCTCTTGGAGAGAAATAGCCTCCTTATCAAGTGCAAAGGATATGGGAACAGACATACCAGAATTGAATCCCAGCTCTGTCACTTACTGCATGAGTGGCTGTGACAAGTAGCCTAACCTCTCTGAGCTTCCATGTCTCATCTGTAAGAGGAATGTGGCAGTAGGACTGAATGTCCAGGACCTTTGGGCTGGCATTCTTAGTCCAGGTTCTGACACAGACCTGGTCTCTAGGGAATAGTAACTATTATAAATACTGTATTTTATGAGGTGACCTTGCTCACAAAGAGCCCCATCACACCTTTTGTAGTGTACTTGTCCTCACCCTTTACTCTTCATTCACAGCAGAAAATACTCCTGTCGGGCTCCCTGCATGGAGCCTGCTTCTGTCTCTGCCTGCCCCCCCCCCCCCCCCCGCCCCATGTCTCTCATGAATAAATAAGGTCTAGAAAGAAAGAAAGAAAGAAAGAAAGAAAGAAAGAAAGAAAGAAAGAAAGAAAGAAAGAAAGAAAAGAAAGAAAGAAAGAAAGAGAAAGAAAAAGAAAGAAAGAAAGAAAGAAAAAAAAAAAGAAAAGAAGAAAAGAAAAGAAAAGAAAAAAGAAAAGAAAAAAGAAGAAGAAAAGAGGCGCCTGAGTGGCTCAGCAGTTGGGCGACTGCCTTTGGCTCAGGGTGTGATCCTGGAGTCACGGATGAGCCCCCATTGGGCTCCCTGCATGGAGCCTGCTTCTTTCTCTGCCCCCCCCCCCACCGCGCGTGCGCGCGCGCGCGCGCGCGCGTGTGTGTGTGTGTGTGTGTGTGTGTGTGTGTGTGATGAATAAATAAAGTCTTTAAAAAAAAAAGAAAGAAAAAAAGAGAAAATACTCCTGATGTGCAGGAGGAGAAATTTAAGTTGGATCCAGGCAGATGTATGCTGGTAAATGTTTAACAACCAGCTCTCCAGGGAAATAAAAGCACTGATTTGTAGCATTTACTGATTTCCACGGTGTAAATACTCACCGTGACTGATTTCAAGCAGCCAACGTGATGTTGCTAAACAGGGAGGTAGGAAGAGATGTGCTCCATCAGCTCTCGTGAGCTAGTGCTGGTATGCCCCGGACCCAGGGAAAGCTATCTGCAAATGTCGGGGAGTGGGGAAAAAGAGGTCCTTCCTGAGCCCTGGGCCAAACTGTCAAATAAAAGTCCTTAAAAACTGTCGACAGAATAGGGGTGGCCATACAACTTGAAAGTTCTCTTTAAATGATAACCTTTAACAACCCCATACTTCCAGCCAGTCAGCTTCCGGGGCCTGGCTATTCCCTTTTTAAAATGTCTCCTGCAAAAAATAAATAAATAAATAAATAAATAAATAAATACATAAATACATAAATACATAAATACATAAATACATAAATAAATAAAATAAAATAAATAAAATAAATAAAATAAAATAATAAATCTCCTGCTTTTATCCCTCCCTCCTTCCCTCCCTCCCTTCCTCCCTCCTCCCTTCCTCCTTTCCTCCCTCCCTCCTTTTGTCTTGATGTCCACCATGGCCCCACCACCCATGGGCTCAAGATGTCCACTCTGAAGCTCGATTCCCTTCATTCTGTACTACAGTGGTCCAGGTGTGCCCTCCCCACTCAAGGTTTACTGTCCTATGGCTTCAGGTTTGCTGTCCTGTGCACCGTAAAGGCTGCTGTCCGGCAGGCTCCACTCAGTTTGGAAGCAGTCTAAGTTTCATATTTACTTCCTAACTATGAGTTCTTGGGCAAATTACACAACATTTTCTGAACTTTAACTTCTTTACCTCTGAGATGAAGAACTTGTTCAGGGCTGTTTTGAAGATCAAACAATTCTGTAAAAGGCTTAGGATAGCCCACGGTCCATTGTAGAAGTTGAATTGGATGCTGGCTCTGTGGTGATGATGATAATGATAATGATGATGATAATGATGATTTCTGCTACTCCTGATGGTAAATGCTAGCTAGTGGAAGGATGATCTTTCCTCCACCTGGACCTCCACCCAATTCTTCTTTGCCATTCCTTTAGCTTTGTTTCTTTCTTTTATCGGACACACCTTTTCTCTGCACTTATTATTAGCTCCTTTTCCTCTGAGTTTCTGAGGCAATTACACCCCATCATGGAATATTTAACTCAGAAGTGTCCCTTACTGTTCTCTGTTGATGTGCAGCCTGTTTTCCTGGCCCTTCTCTAATGGGTTTGCAGGGAGTGGCCTGTCTCCTTCACTGTCTTCCCTGAAGGGTCTTGGATCAGCAACCACAGAGCAGCAGCCAAATTGACGGATGCTGTTAACGACCTGGGACTGTGCCTGCTATTGTACCTGCATCATTCCATTTTAATCTTTCCACTCAGCCAGTATTGATTTGAGCTCCAGCTACATGGTAGGCCCTGGGGTTATATGGTGGATGAGACAAGAGCCTCTATCTTCCAAGAGCTTTCCGTGTACTGAGGGGAGCTGCCCTCAAACATGTGATCACCCAAATGAAGTTACATGGTGGATGGTGACAAGTGCTAGGGAGGAAAGAGGAGGCTATGAGAGAATAATAAAACGGGAGCCTGATATGGATAGGCACAGAGGTCAAGGTGGGAGCAGCTAAGTTAAAACTGGAAAGAGTTATTCAAGAGAGTTTCTAGGAAGAGAGTTTCTAGGAAGCTGGCTCATTAGGTGCTGAGTACAGTGGTTCAGAGTACTGAGGACAATGGAACAGCTGGAGGTCTTATTAGGAGGGACAGAGCAGCCCTCACTGAGGGATGTGCAGGTAGCCTAGGGCCTCCTAGGCTTCCAAGGCGGTTTGGATATTTTGGTCTCTATCCTAAGGGTGGGAAGCCTTTCATCTTCTCAGAAATCTTGTGAGGTAGCTGCTATTATCAACCCTATTTTACCACAGAGGAAACAGAGGCCCAGAGTGATTAAGTAACTTGCCCAGGGTCACACAGTTAGTTGGCAGCACAGCCAGAGTGCCAGCATTGCCCAACCTGGCCAGGATGCCTCTAGTGTTCAGCAGCCACCCACCAAGTAACTGCTAGTACCTACCAGCCCTATCCTTCTCACATGCTCTTTGGAAAGGGTTCCGTTAGTGAGAGTTTTCTCTGGGGATGGCCAGCCTGGGGCCTCCGGGGAAGCGAAAAACCAGTTTGATGGGAGTGAAGATGTCAGCAATTCTGATGTCATAGCTGGGTGTTTACACTGCGTTGTCTTCCAAACACTTGATCCCATGGTCACATCCATTCCCAGCCTCTGCAGAGCTCAAAACAAACTCTTTGTGTTTTGTTTGTCAGAAGTCTGAGGCTGTTGGACCAAGAAAAGGAGGCAAGAGTTTATGATGAGCAGTACAGTCTTGAGGGGCTTAGCTGGGATGGTGTTGGCCAAGAAGCCTAGGCACAAAGGAGCCTGAGGAAGTCTGATGGAGACAGGATGTGCTCAGGAATCTGAAAAGGCAGCATTTGTCTTCTCAACAACTCTGAGCCCCCTTCAGTCTAAGACCTCCTTCCTTTCTCAGTGACCCCTGGGGAGATTAGGTCTGGAGCCCCTTCCTTAGACCCCCTCATGGTTCCCAGCCTGCCTCCAGTGCCCCTCCCAGAACATTAAAACTTACTTAAGATGCTAATAGGTGATAATGACACCTCCCAGGGCTTGGGACCCAGGTGGTAGTTAAGGGTGGCAATTTCAGGCACCAAATGGAGGTGGCCTTTTGGCCCCCCTCAACTCATCCTGTCACTCCACGGAGATAACTCCATTTATTTCCAGTCTTCTATAGCAGGGAGATTTCTTTTCATCTGTCATTAAACCCTGCTGCATGTTTTGTGGAGAGGAAGAAGCTTACAGCTCAGTGGGAAAGAGGGGCCATCGGACCTGTGAGAGGAGGGATGAAAATGAGGCAATGAAGCCTCTTGTTCCCTTCCTGCCAAGGAAGGTCCCTTTGTTCATCCAGAGCCTAGCCCTTCAGCCACAACAGAGGCCCTTGGGTCAGGAGGCTTGCCCTCTTTATGGCCTTCTAATGAACCTTTCTTCCGGCCACTTGAGCAAATGCCCCTGCCTGCGTGGGAGGGGCAGCCCCATAGCTCTCCTGTTGGTTTGCCCGAGGACCCCTGCCCCCAGCCTTACCAGTGAAGAAACTAGCACCTTGGAGCTGAAGAGGAGGATGTGCCCAAATTCCCACCCACTCTTTTGTGTGAAGGGACAGAAACATTTCCTTACTCCCCAGCCCTAAGGAGATACTCTCAGTGCCTTTCTCTTTGTTTGGTTATCTGTAGGGTCACAGCTTTCCCAAGATGTGTGTTTTAAACTCTACCATCATTTTGTGAGGGAAGTGGGCCTGAGGTTTCTATAATGCAGAAATGGTGTCAGCAGGTGCCAGGAGCCACTGGGTCTCCCCGCCCACATAAACACACAGGAGCCACTGGGCCCTACATACACATAAACTCAGTCAGATGCTGGATGCAGAGCCTAAACTCCTAGCCGTCACTAATGTGGAATTTAAAAATGTTTTTCCTGAGGTGCCTGAGTGGCTCAGTTGGTTAAGTGTCTACCTTTGGCTCAGGTCATGATCTCCAACTCCTAGGAGTGAGTCTTGCATCAGGCTCCCTGCTCCGTGGAGAGTCAACTTCTCTCTCTTTCTCTCCTTTGCCCCTCCCCCTCATGTGCTCACTCTCTCAAATAAAATTAAAAAAATTTTTTCCCTAATTGTTTATTATGAAGAAAGCCCTAGGGTAGGCACTTAGGGCATTTAAACAGGAGTAAATGAAACCTGTTTCCTCCTCATTTCCTAACTCAGGGAGTTAATGATAGCAAGGGCCGCCTGGGAAGATGAGTAAGACAAGTCCAGACATGACCTAGTGCTGGAGAGGGCAGAGTACGTGCCATGGAGAAGATACGCAGAGGGCCTTCAGTACAGAGGACGGAGAAGCCACATCCGTTTGGGAGACTCAGGAAGTCAGGAAGCATTCTCCGGAGTCTGTTGGGTGGGGGATGGTTTGCAAAGACAGATCTGTTTGTGGCAAGGTCCTAGGGGATAAGGAAAGACCAGATTGGAGCAAAAGGGTGCATCTGATGCCTGAAAACTGCAAAATAAAGACAGAATCAGAGCCAAGGTAAAAGCACCTGACCACAACACACAAACACTTGAGAACTGAACCTTGTAGTTTAAGACAATGGGCTCTGGACTGCATGAATTCTAATTTCTTTTCTAGCATTTAACCAGTACTGTAATCAAGACAAATGGCATAAACCCTCCACCATGTATTTGTTTCCTTATCTGAAAAGTGGGTATAATTCAGGGCGAGGACAAGGTAAGGTGGACAAGGCATTTTCCTTGAGTATGACACAGGTCGGCCAGGTAGAGAGGTGCCCCCCCAAAAGCTTAGTGATCACGATAAATGGGAATTTAATGCAATATTTTCAGAGTCAAAATCAGTGCAAATAATCCATGATGAATAAAATACCAAAAAAAAAAATGTTTTTAAAGATTTATTTAGGAGAGAGAGAGTGGGAGTGGGGGAAAGGGGCATAGAAAGAGCGAGAATACCAAGTAGACTCGCTGCTGAGCTCCAAGCCCAATTTGAGGCTCTATCTCATGACCCCAATACCATGACCGTGGTGTCTGGCAAGGGAGTACTATTCCTATATGGCTCTATTTACTGATGAGGATCTTACTGAGGATCTTTTATATATATATATATTTACTGAGGATCTTTATACTTAGTATAAATCAGTACAATTGACTTCCAATCAATTAGTTTCAGATTAATCCTGAAAAGAAGTAACAAGCATAATAATAATCTTAATAATTAATGTATCTCTAGCATCCCTACTTGTAATAATCGCATTCTGACTTCCTCAACTAAATATCTATGCAGATAAAGCAAGCCCTCATGAGTGCGGTTTTGACCCTATGGGATCTGCACGCCTACCCTTTTCCATAAAATTTTTCCTGGAAAAATTAATTGTAATGAATAAGGCTTGGAGTATGTGTTTGTGGTTTCCTGGACCCAGTCCAGAATTAAGAGTTAGACACTTAGCCAATTGATCCACCCAGGCAACCCCAAAATGTCAAAGATTTTAATATAGCGGGGCCATACTGAGCCATATTGGAGCCTAAGGAAAAAGGGAAAATCTATAATAATGATTCTATTTTTATTAAGGTAAAGGCTTATCCTGGTCCTGGCTCTGATAATAACACTAGGCATTGGGTATTGTGGGGATTAAATGAGATAAATGCATGTTGAGTGGTTAGCATGGTGTCTGGCAAGGGAGTACCTCAAAAGAGTCTAGGGATCCAAGGCCTGTGGTTGGGGTAAGTTGGAGCTGCATGAACACCTGCTCTGTGACTTTGCAGCTGTGAGACCTGGGCAAGAGCCTGCGTCCCCATCTGTTAACAGTGGGTGTATCTTTCGGGTAGCCTGAGATACAAGGTGCCTCATACAGTGCTGGCATATAAAGTCAAAGACTCATGCTTGCAGCCCCTACCTGTGTTAGCCAGCCAGTATACCTGTACACAATAGGTTTTCTGGTTATTTCTGGTGAAGTATTATGTTTGCTGGCTGTTTTGTTTTGTTTTGTTTTGTTTTAATGTTTCATTTTATTCAACATTGAGGTAAGGGAGTTAGCTTTGTTCTATGTTCCTAACTGCCAAGGCCTCACTTCTAGCTCTTCTTTCTCTGTGGCATTCAGTGCCACAACCCTCTGTGTTGCTGCTCCTGACCAGAATGTGAGAGATTTCATACCCCGCTGACTGTGGCCCTGTCTACCCCTACCCCTTTTCTGACCAGGCCAGTATGGGTTAATACCAGGATTATTTGGTGGCATTATCATTTGAATGACATGACAGGGGACCTTGGCCTGGCCATTGCTGGCTCTTACTCTCCCTTAGTCCCCATTTTCCCACCCTGCTATCCTACCTGCCCCTCCAGTAGAAATGCTGCCTCCCAGATGCTGGCAGCCCACCTTTGATTACTTGTGGTATGTATCCTTCCCTGGTGCTTAAATTGAACCATTGTCATTAAATGACTACTATCATAAAAGTGAGACCTTTGAAAATGTATCCCTGCCACTGCCTGCATTCAGCAGAAGGTCCCAGAATGTTGCCTGTGAGATCAGAAGAGCCATTTCCCATTGTGTGACCCTCAGTCTGTCTCAGAAATGTTGCCTGATACTTGAATGAGAAGGTAACATGGCTTCTCTCCTATGTTATACTAGTTCCCAATAGGCCAGTCTAGGTTAGAATACAGGCTCCACATTTTAGTGGTTGTGTAACTCTGAGGAAGTCACTGAATGCCTCCAACCTCAGTTTCCTCATCTGCAAAGTGGTGCGGATCTCAACGACTTGCTATGAGGATCAAATGGGAAATCAGTATTGGCTCCCATATTATTTTTAATAACTCATTTGGCTAAGAATTGAGTTAATGCATTCACTCATGCAACAAATACATATCGGAAGCATGCTATGTGCACGGTAACATTCTAGGTTGTACGAGGAGATACAAAGATAATATACAATCTCTGCACCTAAGTAGTGATCAAACAGAAGGGAAGAGAAAAATGAGCAAAAGACTGTACTGCAAAATAGAATTGTGAGGTGTCTTTACACAGTAGGCACTCAGTAAACATTTTTGATTGAATCAAATAAAGAACATCAGGCAGACATTAAAATTTAGGAGATATTTCTGTGGGGCAATCAGGCAAGTGTTCATGGAAGAGGGTGGATTTAAGCTATCAGTATATCAACATAGTTATTAAGACATCTTTTTTAGCAGGCACCAGAGAGAGAGAGTAATATGTATGACAGATCCTACTCTCACCTTCAAGGTGTTTATACTTTAACCTGGAAGAAAAATAATAACAAATACTTGAGATTAATCGATCAGCATGAGTGTAATCAGTGCCAGATAGAGGTACTGAGGCAGTATCAGCTCCTGGAAGACAGGGACCGTGCACTGGATATTTCTGTCTTTTCTGCTCTATTTGAATAAGCTAGACCTGAAGGATGGAAGTTTTTAAATTTACAGATAAATTTTAAGCTTTATGTTATTTTTGGATAAGTATTACTTATGTATAGTATAAAATCGAAAAAACACTAAAGAATATATCATGAAAAGTGTCTGTGCATCCCCTCCCAGAGATGAGTGATGCCATGCTGTCTTGGGTATCATCCCAGAGATAGTCTAGCTGTAGTCAAAGCAAACTCATGAGTAATTACCTAAGTAAGGTCATGCCATCCACACTAGCTAGCACTTACTTTTTTCCTGATGGTTGTTCTATATTGGTATATATATTTATGGCTGCATAGTACTCCACTGTGGGGTTCTGTCAAAATGCATATAACCAATAATATCCTATTGGTGGACACATTGCTGGCATTTTTTCCCCAACTAATACACTTTATATTTTTAAAGATTTCATTTATTTATTTATTCATGAGACACACACACACACACACACACACACAGAGAGAGAGAGAGAGAGAGAGAGGCAGAGATACAGGCAGAGGGAGAAGCAGGCTCCATGCAGGGAGCCTGACATGGGACTCAATCCCAGATTTCCAGGATCAGGCCCTGGGCTGAAGGTGGCACTAAACCACAGAGCCACCGAGCTGCCCCACTTTATTTTTTTTTTTAATTTTATTTATTTATTCGTGAGAGACACAGGAGAGAGAGAGAGAGAGAGAGAGAGAGAGAGGCAGAGACACAGGCAGAAGGAGAAGCAGGCTCCATGCAGGGAGCCCCACATGGGACTCGATCCCTGATCTCCAGGATCATGCCCCGGGGCCAAAAGTGGTGCTAAACTGCTGAGCCACCCAGGCTGCCCAAGCCTATGGTTGTTAATGAAGATTTAAGTCATTGCCTTCTTCACTGATAAGTATTTCTGGATATTTGGTCATCTCCCTCTTCCTGGTACAGCAAGGAAGACACAGCCTTATAAATGGAGGTTTCTTTTATCCATGTAAATGTCTCTTACAAAAGGGTAACTTCTGTTCAATTTTTACATCTTCTCCTCTATCCGTAGTTTCTTAAAAATAACCAGTTTAGAATACTCCTTATGCCAAAGAAGCATATTTTGGGGTGACAAATTCTGCTCCCCCTCAGTCCTGCCTTTCAAACTTTGAACAAGAAGTTTCATGGTCCAGGGATGCCTGGGTGGCCTAGCAGTTAAGCATCTGCCTTTGGCTCAGGGCATGATCCCGGAGTCCCAAGATTGAGTCCCACGTCAGGCTCCCTGCATGGAGCCTGCTTCTCCCTCTGCCTGTGTCCCTGCCTCTCTCTGTGTGTGTCTCTCATGAATAAATAAAATCTTAAAAAAAAAAAAAAAGTTTCATGGTCCAGAAGTAAATTGATAGATTGCTCCATATCTGACTAAACCAGTCACTTGTTCCTGAGATTAGGCTAGTAGAGTCAAACAGTTGTGTCTGATTTCAGGAGGTGATAATGCAGCGAGGCTCCCAAAGTTTGGCATGTATTATGTGAGAAATCAAGTATTTAACAAGACATTTCTGTGGACACAAAAGAAAAACAAATGTTAATGATTGGAGCAAATTAGACACCCAGACTGAGTCCTGAGAGCAGCCAGCCAAAATTTCTAGATGTTAGGCTCAGAACATCTCTTGCAGTCTAAATGTCTGCAATGGTCAGTGGGCATTCAGGCAAACTTTCTGAGTGGCCAACACAGCAGGCGTGAAAGTTGTCTAAACATGCTGTGGTATGGCCTTCTCTCTGAAGTGTACATCAGGTCATTCACATTCAGGTTGCAGGGCTTTGAGAAACAGGGAAATTTTTGTTCTTAGTGATTCTAAGTCAAAACAGTAAGAGAAGGTTCAAAATGTTAATTTGGAGGTTCGTAGCTAGATATTTGAAGAAACTAGAATTTGGGAGCTGGTCCAGTTTATAGGTAGAAAACAGAAACCTCAGACAATTATTTGAACTAGAATGTGATGACCACAAATATGTATTACAGTTTCTACTGAAGCATAATTTTTTTTCTCTAAAAATACCATCATTTCTACCAAAGATGATCAAATTAGGACTGATTTGTTTCCAAAATAAGTCTGGTCTCAGTCAACTTTGGCCTAATGATTTACATCGTGCAATAAGTGTAGTGATTGACCACATTGGCTTCCTTCAGTTTCTGCTTTGCTGGAACTTTTCACAAGGAGTCTCAGATTGAACTTTTAAAAGCCTCTCCATGCTAAGAAACCAAATCAAGGGCCCACCATCAGACTTTGCCTGTAGTATCTATAAATTTGGGTGAATTTTTGTCTTCTCAAAGTCCCCAAAATATCTTGAGGTTCCTGCATCTGCTCGCATGCGACCTTCCTTACTCACATACTTAGGCTGCCAGGATCCCTGTAAGCAGGGTTCCAGGCTGTTTTTCAAGGGGCTTTATTGGCTCCATAAAGTCAGCCTTAGTTTCTTAAAACTTCTGGCATATATGATTCTATGCACATTCTCAAATCTGACATTGCATTCAAAGTTTTGATAATATAACCAGTGTTTCTGATTGTGTCCTGTTATAAGGAGAGCAGATTCTTATTATATTGTCATGAAAATAAGAATTCTAAGAGTTTCCAAATTCTGGAGGGATCAGGTAGTGAGAAAAAGAAATTGTTTCATTCTTGTTTACAAAGGTATACTTTACCAAATTGCTATAAGTCATAGTTAGCTTAAGAGAAAATAATGTCCTTAAATCTGGAAAAACAAAAGAGTAAAGAACCAGCAATATTTCCTACAAAAAGTTATAAAAATTATAGTCACCCTCATTAGTTCATTCAGTCCCCTGTTACTAATTATTGTTCTGTTTGGATGCAGTTTTTCCATTAGTGCTAGAAATTTGTACCCAGTTTATTTCTTTTTTCTTTTTTTTTTTTTTAAAGATTTTATTATTCATTCATGAGAATACACAGAGAGGAGACAAAGAGAGAGGCAGAAGCACATGCAGGGAGCCTGACGTGGGACTCGATCCGGGGTTTCCAGGGTCACGCCCTGGGATGAAGGCAGGCGCTAAACCGCTGAGCCACCGGGGCTGCCCCCCAGTTTACTTTTGTGATCACAAAAGTTAGCTAAAGCTTATGCCTGCCAGAGCCCTTTCCATGAGTCTCCTGGCAGATGAGGCACTTTTGCAGGAACACTTTTGTGAAAGTTCCAAAGTAAAACAATAATTGTAAATGACAAGACTTAAAAATTTCCATGCTTAAAGATCTGATGAAAACTCATTATAATGCAATTGATAAGGAAATGTGCTGATTATTTCAAGATAATAACTAGAATTATGACTGATAGCATTATACTAGGACAAATCAGAATTTTAGAAATTTCATACAGTTTCTGGAATTCTTATATATCTATGCAGAGACAACATAAAGAAACCTTAGTATTTCTTAATTGTCAATGCTTTCTCTATAATTTAAGATATTAAATAAGAATAATTAGTTTTAACATCTCCTCCCCCTTTTTAAATAAAGAGACCAAATCTTTAGAGATGGTCTAAGGACCTTCTGAAAAATCCCAAAATTAGGTCAGCAGTTAAGAAGACTTCATTTAGAATTTGATTTAGGGAAATTTATCAAAAATAACAACAGGTTTGGGCACTTGACTAAATAGAATTACTGATTGTTATGAAACAGTAATTATCTATTTATCCAAGTGACAAAAGATTTTAAAGGCAAATACAGAAGTTGTAAGTAATACATAGTTGTAAGTAAACCTTAAGCTCTTTTAATGTTGAGAAGACCCAGTTTTCCTAAATAATTGACCTAATTTTTTTAAAGAGTTTATTTATTTATTTATTTATTTATTTATTTATTTATTTATTCATGAGAGACACAGAGAGAGAGACAGAGACATAAGCAGAGGGAGAAGCAGGCTCCTGGTGGGGAGCCTGATATAGGACTCGATCCTAGGATCCTGGGACCACTACCCAAGCCAAAGGCAGACACTCAACCACTGAGCCACTCAGGTACCCTTTAAAGACCTAATTAAGAAAATGAAGCACAGAAAATTGTTTTGGGGAGCAGCCTGGGTGGCTCATCAGTTTAGCGCCACCTTCAACCCAGGGCGTGATCCTGGAGACCCGAGATCGAGTCCCACATCGGGTTCCCTGCATAGAGCCTGCTTCTCCCTCTGTCTATGTCTCTGCCTCTCTCTCCCTCTCTGTCTCTCATGAATGAATAAATAAAATCTTTTTTTTTTTTTTTTTAAAAAGAACTCTATCTAAAGCGTTTAACAGGGATCCCTGGGTGGCGCAGCGGTTTGGCGCCTGCCTTTGGCCCAGGGTGCGATCCTCGAGACCCAGGATCAAATCCCACATCGGGCTCCCTGCATGGAGCCTGCTTCTCCCTCTCCCTGTGTCTCTGCCTCTCTCTCTCTCTCTCTCTCTCTCTCTCTTTCTCTCTCTCTCTCTCTGTGTGTGTCTCTCATGAATGAATAAATAAAATCTTAAAAAAAAAGCATTTAACAAAGTCGTCCTTTCTGAGCACATAGTTCAACCTTGAACCAATTTACTAGAAGGGAAAAATCTCTGCTATTGCTTCTATCTGTCCCTCAGTATTGGTTCCCAAGTGACTGATTTCCTGAAAATTTATAGTAAGGCCTGAAAAAAATTCTGATCATCTGTATTCTTTGTAAGGGATGTGGTTCCCCAGAGAGCTGATTTCTCTGATAACTACAGTATAAATCATGAATGGCAAGAACACTCCTTTGTAGTTAGTTGAGGTTGCTATGAGTGGGATTGTTAATGTCTACTGCTCTAACTCTTCTCTAAATTTGGTAGAATTATCTCAAAGTGAAGGCAAACAGGCTTTCTAGTTTCAAATGGTTAAATAATGCATTAAGGCTTGCCACTATACCTCTTTGTGTCCTTATTTGTGTACATGTGTACGTGTATGTATGTCTTTTTTTCAGTTTGATTTTCCCATAGGGTCCAATAATAAAATTATTGAGAATGAGAGCTCTCCACATTTTTTAAAATATAGAATTTTGTTGAATTCAGAGGATCCATCATCTGGCTGTTGATGTAGGATCTTATATTAATCTCAATAGTATTTCAAACCAGTAAACCTTTTTATGGCTTAACCATGGATGCAAGAGGCATCCCAAAAGGGAATGTAAAATATGCAGCCCTCACAAGATCCAGAAAGTTCACTCCTAGGGTCACCTGAGTGGCTCAGTCAGTTAAGTGTTTGACTTTTGATTTTGGCTCAGGACATGATCTCAGGCTCGTGAGATTGAGCCCCACATCAGGCTCCGAGGTCAGTGGGGCGTCTGCTTGAGATTCTCTCTCCCCTCTCCCTATGCCCCTCCCCCACTGTGCATGTGCACACTCTTTCTTTCTTAAATAAATCTTAAAAAAGAAAGAAATTAAGTTCACTCCGAGAGTTGGTCTGAGAAGCAAAAGATCTTTGTTGTCACAGGTGTTAAGAATGGTGTAGTTAAGAACCGCAGCCCAGGTGGCTCAGCGGTTTAGTGCCATCTTCAGTCCAGGTTGTGATCCTGGAGACTCGGGATCGAGTCCCATGTCGGGCTCCCTGCATGGAGCCTGCTTCTCCTCCTGCCTGTGTCTCTGCCTCTCTCCGTGTGTCTCTCATGAATAAATAAATGAAATCTTTAAAAACAACAAAAAAAAAGAATGGTGTAGTTGACACAGTGTCTCTGGTTTTCCATGAGAATATGAGATACTTTCAGTCACAGACCCACTAATCTGTGACACTGGACAGGCACTCCCGGAATGGGTCTTTTCCAGCAATTGCGACACAATGAAGGTTGAAATGACAAAGGCTTCTTGTGGTTCAGCACCCCTTATGACAAACTCCTCTGAGAGCTGTCACAGTTGGACAAAGAGAAAGCTGCTGCTTGGACCTGCTGCTTGTTCGGCTGCCCGCCAGTTGCGTGTGGTACAAGTACCCTCCGGCTGGTAGAGACCAAGGAGAATAGTCTTACTGGTCGCAAAGCCAAGATCTCAAGACATAGAACAAGACAAAAGGGGAAAACCTCATCGGACCTTTGGTTCTCCTCTTTATCAAAATAACACAGAAAACAGAGCAAAAGAAAACAATGACCGTCCCTAGGAGGAGGAAGATCAATAGCAAACAAGAGGGCTCATCACAGATGTTTACCAGAGTAGCTATCCCCAACGAACTAGTTCACACAAATATTTGCTCTTTCTGATCTAAATTTAAAAAGGAAGAAGCAAAAATTCTCTATCTTTCCCTTGAACAGGTACTAAAGAGTGAGATCCAGGAGTGCTGGCTTTGGTAAGAATTCCTCCCCTTCATGGAATCTGCCAGTTTTCCAGGATTGCATCTTCAGGCTCCGAAATGAGTATGGTATCCCAGAAAGTCCCATTTGGGTCACCAAAACTGATGGGGGGCAAGGGGGTGGGAGAGTGAAAACTAATTTTCCTTCTACCCTTCTAGTTTCTTGGCTGAGACATCTTTGCAATAAAAAGATAGATTAGCAGGAGAAAAACAAAAAGTTAAATAACATGTAGCCCTCCTGTCTATGTGGAGAGATCCAGGAAAACCAAGTAACTCTCCAGAGTGGCCCAAGCCATTACCTTAAATACCATCTTTAACTAAAGACAAAAGAAAGATGTTGTTGGGAGCTGGGGGGTAGGGGAGGCCACCAGGAAAACACAGTAAACAAGCCTATGGTTGTTAATGAAGATTTAAGTCATTGCCTTCTTCACTGATAAATATTTCTGGAGATTTGGTCATCTCCCTCTTCCTGGTACAGCGAGAAAGACACAGCCTTACAAATGGAGGTTCCTCTTATCCATGTAAATGTCTCTTACAAAAGGGTAACTTCTGTTCAGTTTTTACATCTTCTCCTCTATCTGTAGTTTCTTAAAAATAACCAGTTTAGGGGATCCCTGGGTGGCGCAGCGGTTTGGCGCCTGCCTTTGGCCCAGGGCGCGATCCTGGAGACCCGGGATCGAATTCCACGTCAGGCTCCCGGTGCATGGAGCCTGCTTCTCCCTCTGCCTGTGTCTCTGCCTCTCTCTCTCTCTGTGTGACTATCATAAATAAATAAAAATTAAAAAAAAATTATAAAAAAAAATAACCAGTTTAGAATAATTCTTATGCCAAAGAGGTATATTTTGGGCAACAAATTCTGTGCCCCTTCAGAGCCTTTATATGCACTCCTCCTTTATAGCCTTGTCTCCTGCCCCCTGTACTCTGGCTACACCACATTGTTCCTGCTCTCTGAAACCATAGCATGCAGTCCCCACCTGGCCTGCACTTCTGGGGCTGCTCCTCCTGCAGCATACACTTAGCTGTCACCTTCTCTCCAATCTCTCCAAACCCTTTCCCAGTCTAGTCTACACTCCTCCAACATTCAGGGTCCCCTCCTCTATGTGATTCTTATGGTAATTTATTCATTCGTGCACCAGATTTTTATGGAGCATCTTCCACATGCCATTGAGGGTGCTAAAGGTCTAGAGGTGACACACAGCTATGAAGCTCAGCTCCCAGATGGTTGAAAGTTCTTTGAAGGGATGCCTGGGTGGCTCAGATGGTTAAGCAACTGCCTTTGGCTCCAGTCATGATCCCAAGGTCCTGGGATCAAGCCCCGTGTTGGGCTCCCTGCTTGGGGGGGGGCGGGGGGAGTCTACTTCTCTATCTCCCTCTACCTCTCCCCTGCTTGTGCTCTCTCTGTTTCTCTCTCAAATGAATAAATAAAATCTTAAAAAAAAAAAGTTCTTTGAAGAAATAAAACCAACTAAGGTGCTGCAAGAAGCCACAGTAGTACCGTAGTCAGGGAATGGCTCTTAGAGGAGGTGACATTTAAGAAGGGACAAGAGGGGGAGTATTCAAGGTAGAAGAAACAGCAAGTGCACAGTCACACAGCATTGTGTGCAAACCTGAGGGAACACTTAGGCTTTCAGCTGCTTCTCTTATAAGGAAGCAGCAGTCCTCCTGCATTAGTTCATCTGTGCATGCTTGGTGATCAGCCCAGGTCAGGGATACAAGAGAGAATAGTGGCACCAGGCAGGCCCGTCTCTGGCGTGTGTGGGGGTATGCTCCTGTGCTTCCCAGCAAACATGCTCTCCCTCTTCTTCTCCCAGCTGGGCACTGATGGCTTTGTTTGCTGAAACATCTGAGCCCTTGATACCAAACCCCAATTATCTGAGAGAAGGCTATTGCCTCTTTAAAGAGTTCAAAAGCCCAGACTTTTTATAAATAGCTCTGGCCTTTCACCAGCCCTTAAGACTGCGATTTATGGCCTACTTCCCCAGAGGCAGACAGACCAACAGACAGGTTACTTCCCTTGGAGCCAGGTTCCTACAATTGTGGGATGCTCCCACTTCCTCTTTGCATTTTATGACCTCCTGGCAGCTAATCCTGAAATGGGTTCCACGGGAAGGAGGTGAATTGTGCATAGCTGCAGCTGCCTCGGAAGCCAGAGGCCCAGCAGACTCAGGAAAGAACTGGCAGGCTCCTGGGGGGCCCAGGCAGCCTGGCCTCTTGGCCCTGGCTGGCTGCTCTGGTTCCCAGGGCCTTTCCCCAGCAAGATACCAAGAGTGAAGGCCTTAGCGTGACTGGTCAGCTGTGCAATCTGCCACAGTGGGACAGACAAAAACTTTGGTTCATAATCTCATAATCTAGTGGGGCAATGTGGCAAAAATTGGAAATTTTGCTTGTCACGTAAAGACATCACTCTGTTTTAGAGCACATGCATATCCTTATTGCCTTTAATTACCAAACTCCTGTAGGTCTTATGACCTCTTAATGACAGACAGTGAAACTGAGGCAGACTAGCCCACGTCGCACAGCTAAGAGGTGACAGGTCCAGATTCTGATCTGCTTCAAATGCTGGGTTGGGAGTCACAGGTGCCAAGAGTGGAAGGTCAGGAAAGAGTGGCCTTTGGGATAAGTGGGTCAGTTTTCAGGAAGGAGAAGGGAGTAAGAGGGGATGAGGTATAGAAAAGGCAGAGTCTGTCATGGGATGCTGACACAGGGCTGGACCAGAGACTGGGGAGGTACAGGCCTCCCTGCAGGTTTTTTCCATAGACCACCAGCCTCACCTTTTCCACAGCCTTTTCTCTAGTTGGTATCTTCTCACTCTGATGGGTGAGAAAGTGGTCAGGATCATGAGCTGTGAGTTTAAGCCCCTCCTCTTACCAGCCCTGGGACTTTACACAGATGTCTTAACCTCTCTTACCCTCCTTTTCCTCACCTTTAACGTGAGCTTGATAACAGCAGGACTGCAGTGGATACAACAATGATAGCTGATGCTATATTCTTTCTGTGATTATTGTCCCCTGTTACAGCTTCTCCTTCCCAAGTACAGCTCCTAACTTGTCATTTGCCCTGCTCAAAAAAATCAAGACTGAACATGTTATTTTGGTAATTCAGGGGCCTCTAAGGTCCAATCCTAAAATCCCCCATAGCCAGACCATCTCCAGATGGTCTGAAAGCTTCAGCGGATGGGGACATACTGTTTTCATCGCCTGTGACCGTGGACAGAACACCAGGTTGGGAGCCAAGAAAAGCCAGTGTTCAAATCCCAGCTCTTCCAGTGATCCTGCATGCAGGAGAAAGTAACCTCTCAGAGTCTTGGCAGCCTTGCCTATAAGGGGGCAGGGTGGTCCTTCTCCTCTACCAGCTGCTCTGAGAGGCTGGCACCACATGCTTTGCCTTCTGGAACACCGTGGGTGCTCCTTCAATGTGTTCTCTTGTCTTCATTTCAATAATATATTCATTTCACACCATCTTTATGAAAGGGGCTCTGCTAAAAACTCATAATACAGGGGCTCACCAGCAGAACTTACACTGTGGCCTTGCATTCAGCTTTCCCATTATGCCTGTGTCTTGTATCTATACCCAGATGGCCAGGCTTACCTCGGATAGCCTCCATGTCTCTCTTCTTCATCCCAGATCCTGGCCTGACAGGTAATCAGTGGTCAATAAATATTTATTGAATAAATTAATTATTAAAGAGAAGACTTGAGTACCATGTTCAGTGTCTAGGAGGCAGGTTTGAAACATGTGCTGTGAATCTCAAAGGCCTTAGAAAGTAAATTCATGCTCCTAAGAATATGATGATGAATTAGAATCAGCAGGTAAGTCACAGCCATGGGACCTGGATAGTAATGATGGAAGAGCCTGTCTGTAATAAAGAAGGGGATTCCTTGTGTTAGCAGCTCTCCTAAGTTCTGCTCTGGGCCTCCTGGCTCAGAGGTTCCTCTCTTCAACCTATTCATGTGTTGTAGTGCACCTACTGTGCCCTCTATCCTTGGCATTTTATAGCCATTGTTCCCCTTAATCCCAACACCAACCATGTAAGTTTAGAATTAGGATCTCTATTTTACAGATAAGGAAATTAAAGCAAAGAAAGAAGAAGTAACCCATTTAGGTTACCCAGTCAGTGGCTGATAGAGCCATGATTTGAACCTGAGACCAGCCCTGAAACCATGGTCTTTGAACTACCCTACACTTCCTATTTTGGCCAGGTTAGCCCACTGTGGCTTTCAGATTGTACACCTATCGTTTTTTCTTGGCACCCATTTCCCACGCTAGCAGGACCACTTTTGAAAGACTAGGCCAACTCATCAGACTGTGTTTCCAACCTTGGACAAGCCCAAACTGCTCTGTGTGTTGGGTGCTGGCAGCACTGGGCTGCATGCTTCTGAGAGTCCCTGAAGGGGGTTGAAACTCAGGGCAAGTGGAAACTTCCCCCGGCGTTGTGCTCAGAGATGGAATTTTTTTCTCTCCCAGTTTTGAAAGCAGAGGATTGGGGCTGCAGTCTGAGCTGGGCTTCTCCGTGGTTGGTGATTTATTCATCAGGTGGCTTTGGTACGTACACTCCTCTGTAGGAATTTGTTGTAAAGAGAATGTAGATAAGATACAAGGAGACGCAAGGGGCTCCAGTCCCCTTCCGCCTCTCAAGCCTCACCCAGAGGTGAACAATGACATTTCTGCAGCTCTGCACCCCCCACCCCAAGCTGGGGGCTTGATTGCTGAAGAGATAGGGTCTCGGCACCAGGAAACAATTAGCTGCTCTTGTGTTATTTAGGCTAGAGCCAGAGTGAGGTTAGGGACTTGGGTGGGAGATTTGCACATTTATTAGCTCTCTCCTTCCCCCTTTCACACAAATGTACATACACTAATCCCCTTGAGCTGTGAGTTGACTGAACCAATAGAAAGATCAAGTTGACTTCCTCCCTTGGTGGCCTCCCTTCTTCTAGCTTGAATCCTGGCTTCATCATTTACTGCTTGGGTGGCAATTTGCTTAAATTTTGAAAGCCTCAGTTTCCTTATCTGTAAAATGGCCAAAAATATAGCACCTCATAGTTTGTTGTGAGGCTTAGATGAGTGAATGCACTTTTAAATATCTGGCATGGGGGCAGCCTGGGTGGCTCAGCGGTTTAGCGCCACCTTCAGTCCAGGGCCTGATCCTCTGCCTGTGTCTTTGCCTCTCTCTCTGTCTCTCATGAATAAATAAATAAATAAGATCTTTTAAAAAAATAAAGTAAATGTCTGGCATGGGACCTGGCACCTGAAAAGGACATACTAAATGTAAGCTTTCACTGTTGCTGATGTTGACTTGGCAAACAGATTGTTAACATACCTTGTGCCATGTGTTGTGCTGGGTGTTGGATATAGTCCATGCTTTCCAGTAACTGGATAACTGGTAGGAAGAGATGGCCTGTGAAACACCAGCTGCAACACAGTACGGTAAGTGAAATGACAAACTGAACATAATATTAGGACTTAGTATATGCCAGGCACTCTGTGAAGGTCCCTACTCATCTTATTTCATTTAGTCTTCACAATAGTGCCTATGTCTCTGCCTCTCTCTCTCTCTCTCTCTCTCTGTGCGTGTGACTATCATAAATAAATAAAAATTAAAAAAAAAATTTAGAAAAAAAAAAAACCTGATTGTGACTTCTAAGTGTGCATAATCCTTCCATCTTCATGGAATCTACTGATATTTTTCTAACCATTTCTTTATCAATCAAATCACTAATGAAAATATTAGAGGACAAAGGAAAGAACACAAGAAAGATGTATCTCCCTCTAGATTTTGGAAATCATCATTTATTAATGACCTTGTTGTATTTCACTCAACCTACATTTTTCAGTTGTATCCAAAAGAATTTATGAGGCTTTCACAAAGCCTTGAACTAATTCACACTTTTCTGATAGTAATTCTATCAAAGAAGTCCACTGAACTTGCTCTTTGTGAATCTCTGCTGGCTTCTGGACCACAGTTTTCTTTTCTAGATGCTTGTAAGTCACTAGTTTATTAATATAATAAAGAATTTTGCCCAGGCGGGTGCCTGGGTATCTCAGTTGGTTAAGCATCTGTCTTTGGCTCAGGTCATGATCTCAGGGTTCTGGGATTGAGCTCCCTGTCTGTCAGGGAGCCTGCTTCTCCCCATCCTCTACCCCTCCCCACTCCCTCACTCTCCATCCCCTGCTCATGCTCTCTTTCAAATAAATTAAAAAAAATTTTTTTTTTGCCCAGGACCAACAATGTATTCATCGGCTTCAGTTTGATGAGTATAAATACTTAATAAATTCTTTTTTAATATTAAAAAAAAGATATGTCTTAACATGATAATTGTGAGGACTGAACAAAAGAATGTGTAGTATGTAAAGTGCCTTCTAAGTGGCAGGGTGCATAAGTGTTCAGTAAATTCATTCTTTCATTCATTCATCCAACACACTTTTATTAAGCACCCACCATGAGCCAAGCATGTCCTTGACATTAGGAATATAGTGGTTAGGGATCCCTGGGTGGCGCAGCGGTTTGGTGCCTGCCTTTGGCCCAGGGCGCGATCCTGGAGACCCGGGATCGAATCCCACGTCAGGCTTGCGGTACATGGAGCCTGCTTCTCCCTCTGCCTGTGTCTCTGCCTCTCTCTCTCTCTCTGTGTGTGTGTGACTATCGTAGATAAATAAAAAAATTAAAAAAAAAAAAAAAAAAAAAAAAAGGAATATAGTGGTTAAAAAGACAACCTCAAAAAATAAATAAATAAAATAAATAAATAAATAAATAAATAAATAAATAAATAAATAAAAAGACAACCTCCTTGCCTTCTCATAGAGTTTACATTCTAGTGGGCAAGACAGACAGTAAAAACGTAACCAAAAACGTATACGTAATAGAAGAGCAGGTGGTGATGAAATGTAAAATAGGTTGAGGGGAGGTGGGAGGTTGAAGTAGGGACTGTTCTACAGAGGGAGGTGAGGTAGGCCTTTCTGAAGAAGTGAACAAGCAAAATCCTGAATGAAGTAAGGGAATGTGGTATGCAGATATTTGGACAAAGAGCTTTATAGACCAAGGAATCAGCAAATGCAAAGACCCTGAGGCAGAACATGCTTGTTCTTATGCCATGTGGGAGGAAGAAGTGAGTATAGGAAGGAGAGTCAGAGGGGATCTAGTCAGGGACAGATCCTAGGGAACCCTATTGGCCTCAGATAGTGTTTTAAATTGGCCTTTAGATACTGTTTTAAATGAAATGATAAGGTAGTAGAGAGATTGTGAGCAGAGGGATGACTTCTGATTTTATGTTAGGAGTTAGTTGGTCCATGCCTTCTAGTAACACTCAATCTAGTGGGAAGAAATGACTCTTAAAAAGCTAGTTATTACCCAGCATGATTAGTGAAATGACAGAAAAATCATTATACTAGAATTTACTATGTGCTGGGCACTCTTACCTAATTTAATCTTCACACGAGGCAGGTACTATTAGTCTCCCTCTTGTTTAGATGCAGACACTGAAGCACAAGGAAATGAAATAACTTGACTAAGGCCACCCAACTGCTCAGTGTTCTCAGTAAATTCCCTCTGGCCACTGTGTCAAGAATCATCTAACTTGTAGGGGCTGCAAGAGACAGCAGGGAGCTGTGGTAGGAAGCGGGTGCAATAATAAGATGAGAGAGAGGATGATGGGTAGCTTGGATGATGATGGCCGTGGTGACAAGAGATGAGATCCTGAATACATCTGAATGTAAACTAATACGATTTGCTGCTGGATCAGATGTGGGGTGGGAAGTAAAGAGAGAAGCCAAGAATGAGCCCAAGATTTTTGGGCTGAGCTATTGGGTAAATTAAATATTTACTGAGATAGAGGAAAGCTGCAAGGAAGGAGAGCAGGTTAGGAGAGAGTCATAACTTAGGCTTGTTTAAAACCTGTAAATTAGTTGGATGAAACTGGTCACCCTTTCCATGCTTTTATTGTAGTTGAGGGGCATCTTTAGTTAAAATAGTTAAAAATTGCTTTTCAGTCAGGTCCTTCCCCATCCCTTCCCTGCACCTCCCACCCCTAACTCCACCCTGAGGTCCCAGAGAGAGGCTATCCTTGTGTGACCTCACATTGTTTTTACACCTTTAACTTTGTTTTGGCAGCTTTGACCTGAAGAGAACAGTTTCACCTCAACTTGTACTAGGGTCAAGGGGAGGCATCCTGCCTTGAACTCTTTCCCTGGCTCCCTCCCCACATCACCCCCACCCCAGAAGCACTTTTTTGAATGTAGATTATCATCCCCCTGGTCCCAGGAAAGGTCCAGGTGGGTTGGGGGCCTGTGCTGGGAAGTGTGAAGTCTCTCTCCCCAGCCAGAGGAAGCCTTGGTGATTCAGTGAGCTGAGGTGCTATCCTTAGGAAGGAAAATAGCACACAGCAGGGAGATCTTTATCTAAACCATTTGTCTGCCTCCCCCCTGCCCCCTGTGAAGGGTTTCCCTGGGGGCTCACAGCCTCTTCCTGCTCTTGCCAAGTGAAGGGGGTGACTGAGTTGTAAAAACTGCCAACCCCCCTCATCTTAGCCATGCTTTATTTGGGCAGTTCTTACAGATTCCTCTTTGACTTTCTTTTGTGGGGTGTTTGTATGTGCATGTGTGTGTGTGCGTGTTGTAGGGACCTGGCTCAGGGAGAGCCTCCCACGGAAGACCTTTTCTTTATCCCATCGCTCAAACCTCAAATTTCTCACTGGGCTTTCAGCTCAAACATCACTTCCTCAGAGCAGCCTTCTCTGACCACTATGTGGGTCTTTCTCCACCAGGTCACCAGATTTCCCTGTAGCACTTTTCACTCACTAAAATAGTGGAGATTCACTGGCCTTCCACCAGAAGAGGAATCTGCTCTGTCTGTCCCTCCTTCCCCCTCAGGACTTCCCAGGCACCTCAGACACCACACCTCCCGGTGTCTCTCTCTGGATTTGAGTGAGCTCTCTTCATCTCTCCCCCTGCCCATGTCTCTGCGATCTCTCTCTTCCTGTCCGCCTCTCTGTTTCTCTATTTCTTTCTCCCCCTTTCTTTCTTCTTCCTTGTCTCCCACTCATCCTCTCTCTCTCTCCTTGTTCTGGACTTCTTTATTGTGTTTTTACCTCATGGTAACTGTTGTATGTACGTACTCTTGCTGACCCCTCATAGGGGTCCATGTGAGATTGGTCATCCTTGTGCCCATTTTTCAGATGGGGAAATGGAGGCTCACGCTGACTTTGAGACTTGTCTGTTCTCACAACCGGTGTATGGTCCAGCCAGGATTTGAACCCAAGTCTTCTGATGCTTATGCCCTATGTTTGGCCATGGTTCTGACAGAAAACAAATGCTATCTTCTGAGGACATGCTAATCTGCATCCTGCTGCTCCAGCAGATGAAGATAAGGCTGTGAAGACCAAGAGGGTGCCTGGATGGTTGGGCTTTTGAGGTCAAACCTTGCAGTCACCCCTTATGCACACTCTGCCCCTTGAAGAAATGGGGAGCATTAGACAGACAATGGGTCAACCTCCACCGCAGTCTCCCAGGCAGTATTCTCATTCATTCATCCATTCATATTCATTCATTCATTCATTCATTCATTCATTCATTCATTCATTCATGAGAGACACACAGAGAGAGGCAGAGGCAGGCAGAGGGGGAAGCAGGCTCTGTGCGGGGAGCCTGATACCTACGGGACCCAATCCCCCGACCTGGGATGACGCCCTGAGCCGAAGGCAGATGCCCAACCGCTGAGCCACCCAGGTGTCCCTACCAGGCAGTGTTCTCAAGACAAGTCTGGGGCAGCTTTGAAGTAGCTCCTCCCCAGCTTGCCTGACCTGGCAGGGAGAAGTTAATGTTGGAGAGCAGGTGAGAAGCATTCACCTGACACTGCGCTGCTGGCCCCGAGTGGGCTGGTGATCATTCTATACAAGGCCGGCTCATTCACACCACTGAAGCCCAGAGAGGCAGGATGGAGACAGATTCTAGTTATTTATATCTACATCCCAGACCTCAGAAGGAAAATTCCCATACTTAGACATTCCTAGATGGCCCGCGACACAGGATATTTAAAGTAACAATGGGCCAAATTCTTGCTCACATTTTTGGCAGTGATCCAGACTGAAAGTCCACAAGAAAGACTTGGGCTGTGTAGCTTCAGCAGAGGGGGGAAAAAAAGACTGTTTCTAATTCGGGATTTATTTAATATCTGACTTCCCCCTTCCTTCCTGGAATTACAAGGAAAACATGATTTTGATTTCAGAGACAACATTCTGTGTAATCTACTTTGGAAGCTTTTAGGAGTTGTAACTCTGTGGGTACCCCACTTGAAAAGAGGGGATGTTAAATCAACTAATAGGATACACTTTGAAAAACAGTAGAACCCCTCCTACATTTATTTTTTTACTTGAGGGCGGAAATAGCTACTACCTACGGGCAGTCTAGTAGCCAAACTCTCTGAATGCTGATAACTGTATAGAACTGGACATAGGGACTCCTGGGTGGCTCAGCGTGTGATCCTAGTCCCACATTGGGCTCCTTGTGGGGAGCCTGCTTCTCCCTCTGCCTATGTCTCCGCCTGTGTCTCTCATGAATAAATAAATAAAATGTATTTTTTTAAAAAAAGAACTGGACATTAGCCCTCCACAGAAGTTATTGACCCATTTAAGACCTAACATGGTAGAGCTGCCTGGCCGACTCAGTTGGTGGAGTGTGTGACCCTTGATCTTGGGGTTGTGGGTTCAAGCCCCACCTTCACTATAGAGATTATTTGAATATAAAAAAAACAATCTATGGGGATCTGGATGCCTCAGTCAGTTAAATATCCGACTCTTGATTTTGGCTTGCGTCATGGTCTCAGGGTTAGGAGATTGAGCACCATGTCAGGCTCTGTGCTCAGTGTACAATTGGCCTGAGAATCTCTCTCTCTCTGCACCTCCCCCTGTGCACATGTGCATGTGCTTTCTTTTTTCTTTTCTCTCTCTCTCAAATAAAATCTTTAAAAATACATATAAATAAATAAATGTTTAAAAAAAAGACAGGAAAATAAAAGACATGACATGGTAGCATTAGTTCCAAAGAACATCTCAGACTTGAAAATGATGACTTCTTGTACTTACAGTTGTTCAGAGGATTTATAGTTAAGATGACTTAAGGCCTCTCCCAAACTTCAGATCTTTCTAAATGCCAATCTTCTCAAGAAGTATAGAATGTACGAACTCTGTCAGCTAGGATGCCTTCGACTACAAGTCATGAAAATTATCCAGCTCAAACTGGCTTTAATTATAAGAAAGATGTGTTCCGTTATGTAAAAGAAATCTCCACATATAGTGGCCTCAGGATTGGCTAATTAGGCAGCCCAGTGATGTCACAGTTTCCTGGGTCTCTCTCGGTCTTCTCTCTGCCATCCGGCTTTGGGCTCTTACCCTCAGATCGGCTGCCTTCATGGTACTAAGATTGCAGTTCAGTGTCCCAAAGACACTACTGTGTGTTCCTTTCTTCCTTGTTTCTCATTTTATGGGTGAAGAAACTTCCTAGAAACTCCTGGATTTTTCCCTTGCCTATCATTAGTTGTCACTGTAATCTGTGTCCATGCAGAATCAGTCATTGGCAAGGGGACTGAGGCCAACATGATTTGATTATACTTCTTAGGGTTTATGTGTGACTAGAATTACTTTTCCCTTAGTCAAACAGTGAAGGGATGGACTCTGGAAGAAACCTGGGGCAGGTCAGGCAGGGTCTTATAGTCTTTGGTAAGGAGTTGGACTTGCATTGAGTACAATGGGAAGAAATTAAAGATTTAAGAAAATTATGTATTAAAAGACTTTTTATTTTGAAACAATTTTAGCTCTATGGAAGAGTTGCAAGAATAGTACAGAAAATTCCCTATATTCTTCACCTAGCATCCCCTAATGTTAACATCTTTCTCAACCATAGTATACTGATCAAAACTGGGAAATTAACATTGGTACAATACTATATAAATTTTATTTAATTTTTCCTTTTTTCCACCATGTTGTATTTAGTGCTCATGTCTCTGCAATTTTTCAGTCTTGCTTTTCCTTGCCTTGACACTTTTAAAAGAACATGAGTCAGGTATTTTGAAGCATGTCTCAATTTGGGTTTGTCTGCTGTTTTCTCGTGATTCCACTAGGCTATGAATTTGGGGGAAGAATAGGAGAGGTAAGGTGCCTTTGTTGTCACATGATTACAGGGAGTATCTGACATCAGTGTAACTTATTACTGGTGATGGTTAACTTTGATCACTCGGTCAAGGTGGCGTCTGCCAGATTTTTCTCCGCTGTGATGTTATTGTTGTTCTCTTTCCATGCTCTGTTCTTAGGAGGCAAGCCACTAAGTCCAGCCCACATTCAAGGGTGGCGAGAAACTGGAGGGTTTTAAGAAGGGCAGTGACAGGGGCAACTGGATGGCTCGGTCAGTTAGGTGTCTGCCTTTGGCTCAGGTCATGATCCCAGAGTCCTGGGATCGAGTCCTGCATGGGGCTCCCTGTTCAGTGGGGAACCTGCTTCTCCCTCTACCCTCCCCCACTGCTCGTGATCTCTCTTTCTGCTCTGTCTCTCTGAAATAAGAAGGAATTGGATAAATAAATGATGGTTACTGTGGAATACATTTCTCTAAATAGTACAGACCTGGAGCTGATGGCTCAGCGAAAGCTGTGTATGTTAAAGACAGCAGGCTTTCAGGTCCTCTCCTGTTTACTTTTGTGGTCATCTTTAAGGAGAATGTCATACCATCTAGGATTTTGTCCTTACTCAGAGATGTGCCACGTGGCAAGTCTTCTGGGAAAAGAGGAACTTCCTGTACCCGAGGAAAAGCACCAGCAGGCTGCCCTTGTGTGCAGCCCCACTCCTTGCACGCACCATACACACACTCACAGGCCAGCAGGGCTCCTGTTCTTGACCACTGGCCTCCTTGGGCAGGGCCAGCAGAGGGTGTGTGTCCTGTGGTCCAGGTGAGGTTTGTGGCTGGATGTGGAAAGCAGAGCTATCACAAGGGGAGGTGGGAACAGGAATGGTAAGGCTGTAAAATGAAATGCCATGCAACACCACCTATTAAACACAAGAGTGTGGAGCTGTAGAGATGTGGAAGGAAATCCATCCATGTGTGCTGTATGGAAGAGTTTTCTGCAGTGTGATCCCACATACGGCTTGAAAGTTGGAAGGATAGTCTCTGCACCCTCATTGTTGAACAAATGAATGGTATACTCCAAAATGTCAAACCGAAGCTGGGAATATGGTAGGGGATTTTTTTTCCTGTTGTTTTCCTTTTGGCAAATGTCATGTTATTTTTTAAAAATATATTCGACTCTTTAAAATATTTTTGAAAAATTAAGTGCCACCTTGATTCTTGTTCCTGAAGCTATTCAATAATAATTTTTCTTATGCTGGCCTGGTCTAAGTAGTGTATGTTCGCTATTGACTGTTAACAAACACTTCTGGTAACCATACCTGTTCTAGAAAGGCCAGAAGAACCAAGTGGCATAAGTTCCTGAACTGGCTTCTTCTTTTTCCCTTTGGGGATATTCCGTCTCAGACAAATGGTGAAGGGAGCTCAGGGCTAGGAATTTACCAGATTCGTTTTTGCAAATTACTAGCCCCAGATACCTTCACAGTCCATGAGTGATTCTACAGCAGGATAGCCAGGCCATCTTAGTTCACAGCTAGGGCTCAGGCCTCCCCCATTCTCCTCTTCAACCACCCCCAATTAGCTGCCTAGATACCATGTTGATGCCTCTTCCCAGTGTCCATGGGTGGGCACACAGGTAGGAAGGCAGGAGTTCAGGAGTCAGGCCTGTGTGACCTTGGGCACATGACTTTAACTTCTTGAGCCTCAGTTTCTTCATCTGTAAAATGGGGGAAATAAAAGTACTAATTTGGAGTAAGGATTACAGGAAAAATGGGTAAAAAAGCACTTGATTGGTATGGTGCTAGGCATGTGATAAATACAAGAATGTCAACTGTATTAAGATGGAAACTGGTCTTATTCATATCATTATGATTATGAGATGGTACATCCTCTCACATGGCTAGCTTTAGGACAGAAAGTCTGAGGCCACTGTTCATCCGCTCCCCGCCCCCCTTTTTTAAGTAGGTTCCACTCTGGTGGAGCCCAGCCTGGGGCTAGAACTCACAACCCTGAGATCAAGACTGAGTTGAGATCAAGAGGGATGCTTAGCTGACTGAGCCGTCTAGGCGCCCCTTTTTCATTCCTTTTTAACTGTCCTCTCAGGGTATCATTAATTGATTACTACACTTGACAAATATTTATTGACTGCCCCTCGTGTGCCAGATGCTGTGCTGGAAGCTTCCCAGAGGATGTGGGATATATTGAAAAATTGATCCTCTGGATGCTCAGGACAGTGGGTGCAGCTTGAGAGAGCCCCTGGATGCCGGAGTGCTGCTGCCCATCACTGACAAGATACCTTATTGGTTTACCTGAGTGGACCATTTCTGTGTGTGCTGTGACAAAGGCCAGGCAGCACGGAAGTCACGAAAACAAGAGGCCAAGTTTATCACCCTCACAGAACACGTCCTCTAGTGGGGATGAGACATGTCATAAACAAATAGACAGGTGGTCAGGTCGCTGCATACTGCAGAAGTGGCAGGAAGAACTAAGTAAAGATCAGAGAAAGAGAGTCAGGGTAGGACAAAGTGGGCTGCTTACTGAGGGTATCATTACGGTCAAGGCCACTTTTGGGGGAATTTTTTGTGGGAGACACTATAGATTGGCTCATAAATACTTGAAAACAATAAACTGTTCCTCAGAGAGAAAACCCAGTTCCTATTCGTTTTATAGCTAACCTGTTGGGTGACCTTGTATAAGCCACTCAGGGTCTCCCATTCCCATCTATTTATCAGAGATGGGTGGCTTGAACCAGGGATTCTTCACATTTTAGGAGGGGCACATGCCCCTCTGAGAGACTAAGTGTCTCTCAGACAAAAAAGCACAAACATAGAGAAATTTGTCTAACAATATCAACGGGCTCCCTTTAAACTCCCCAAATCCTATGCTCCATGATGAGCCTAGATGTCCTTTCTGGGATTGACTCTGGTACCTGTGTCTGAGTGACATGCCTGCAGGGTGGGCAACCTTAGGAAGCCCTCTAGATGTGGTTTGGGATATGATTTGGGTTAAAGTGCCAAGGAGGCCAATCAGACTTGACACCAGCCAGCATCAGGAGTGGACAGCCAGGCAAGTAGTATTTAAAAAAAGAGAGAGAAAAGCAGGCTGGACTAAGGGACACCATGGTACAAACGATCCATTCCAGCAGGCATTTAAAGCAATGGGAACTGGGCAGTAGAATGGGAGGGGATGCTGTGGGAAAAGTAAGGGGACCCTGCCCAGTTTGGAAAGGGCAGTTGCCTTTCAGTTCCAGCCAGTTGTACCATGGGGAGGGGGTCTCAGAGGCACCAATTATTTTTATTTTTCTAGAGAAGTCATATCTGAGTTTGGAGACCTCTTATTTTTCAAGTGATAGCCAACAGTTATTGAAAAGACTTGGACGAGTAGTTTTTGATTTCCTCCCTCCATGGTCCAGGCTGCTGGTAAGATGGAGAAACTGAGGCTTAAGAATAGATACCTAAATTCCTCTATTCTGTGTCCTCCCACATGAGCTCCGTTTTCATCTCCAATAGTAGTAACAGCATTTATCATTTATCAAGGTTGTGCACATCCACTATCTCATCCTCCAACTGCTACTGGCAGGGCAGGCATTCTCTCAAGGTCACACTAGTAAAGATGACAGAACAGAGACCTGAGCAGTAGGGACCCTATGGCTCAGTGCTCTTCTCACCACATCACAATAAGAGAAGTGGCCTGTGGAAGTGGTAATCACTATCAGAGAACCCCAAGCCTCGTGCCCACTCTGGGGACTAGCCCTGCCTGAATAGATACCTGTTCTCTAATCAGATTAGACCTGGCATCTCCAAGAGCTTTAGTAATCTGGGGCTGGCTGGAGCACTGCCTGGAAACCAACCAAGCAATAGCAGGGGAGGGTTGGGAGGAACACTGCTTCTAACATGGGGGCCCTCTACCCTTGTCCACCCTGACTGCTTTGGCTCCCTGATCTGTGCCCCCTCTCTTTACTCCAGGACTGGCACGAAGCATGTGACTTTGCTGAGATGTGCAGAGAGGGCTGGCCTAATCCCTTACCTGTGTAGGCATCTCTCCCCATGCAGCTGCTGTGGCCGCACCACCCACGAAGCCAGCAGAACATATTTGTGAATTACATGGGGCAATTTATATATCTTCCTCTTTCCCCTGTAAGAGTTTCATGCCTGGCCACTACAGCCCAAATAATTCCATAGTCTGGGTAAGTATTTCCTCTTTTGATGGCAGAAGAAATCAGGAAGGCTAGCCAGGGGCCATGTTGGGAGGGTTCTTGTAAGGTCATGTGGGAAGGAGGATCCCTCCTGAGATCAGTCTGGAGAAGTGGCCTCAAAATTGAAGTATCATGCTGTGGTAAGGTAGTTAGACCAGAATTCACATCTTTTAATTAGTCTATGTAACCTTGGTTAAAGATTACCTACTTTGCCACCTTGTACAGAAGCACCAGTGGAAGAAACCTTTCTGGGGACATAGGGAAGCATCTCAGAGGATAGGATACTTGGGTTGCATTTGGAAGTTAGAATAAGATGGGCCCACCACTTATCAGCTGTGTAGCCTTGGGCAAATGTCTTAACCTCTCTGAGCTTCAGTGTTCTCATCTACCAGACTGATTGTGTCACCTAACTTGACTATTTTCAAGACTGTAGATGATAACGCAGCATCTTTGCTCCAATGCAGTATCTTTTGTAATGATTTCATACGGTCACTTGACTCTTGTTACCCTGTTGAAAGCTTACCAGAGAAGACTGCAGGTATTCCAACTACTGATCTCAGAGTATCATCTGGAGCTCCATTATCTTGCTTTCTGGATGGCAAATTTTTCTGACCACTCCTTCCCTCACCATTCTCCAGGAAGGGGAGCCAGTCATAGGTTTACCTGAGTCTCTTCCCCTACAGAAAGGAAAAAGGCCAGACCCAAGGGAGAAGGTGGAGAGGAAGGGAACACCGGAGGGTTCCAAACCTTGCAACAGTTAAATGTTAACGTAGGTGTAGGTGTCGGCATAGGAAGTGTCTTCTAATGACAGAAGGAAACGAGGGAGTTTGTCAATCATCTCCTGCTTAACAGATACAGATGTATTCATAATTATCCCTTGCCTCAGGCCTTGAGGCCCAGGTGGGCTCCAGAAGGCCTGTGTTCCTGCCAGACAAGAGTCCTTAAGGAACATCATGTAGACAATTGGAATGCCATTTATCGTGCAAAACACAATAAAACCCTGAGCTCTCTTCCTGTCTTAGAGACCCATAAATTATGAAAATTATACCTGCCCCAGGCCATGGACATATTGTTTTATTAAAGTTCCGATGAATAAACTTCAGGCTCTTAAAAATGTCCTCTCAGCTTTCATCTAGCACACACCTCCAGCATGGAGCTGTATGCCTGGGTTCGTTTGATTACCTCACAAACATACTTTGGAAAATGGGGCTTATTTCTATTCCAAGCTCTGGGTTCAGCAGGCTGGAGGGGCCAGCTGGGGAGCTGCAGGTGTGGCTTGGGGTTTCCTGGCCATACAACAGAGTTGCCAAGGGGGTATCTTGAGGTTTGCCCCCACATCCCCCTGAGCAGGGATACCAACCCTCTGCCTTTCTTTCTGGCAGGAGCACCAGGCTGGTGGTGACCTCTTAGGAGTGTGTGATTATCAGCGTGGAGGAGAAATTCTGCTTGTTCCTCATTTAAAAACTCAATCACTGGGGAGCCTTTTTACTCTATCTTCCGCTTCTAACCCAAAGTGAGCTAGAAGTCTTCAATTCAGTTTTCCCCACCCACTCCCAACCATGTACTGGGCATGCGGGCACATCTCTGAACCTGTGTCTGCCACATAGAGTTCAATTCAGCAAATGCTAACCCTTATTATTACCTAAAGCCACTTCATTACTGGGAGCCCAGGGGACAAAGGGCCAGTCAGGGAGGCTAGCATGGAACCTTTTCTCTGGACATCGAATTTTAAAAAAAACAGGTGCATGTTCCTTCAAACAGCATTTGGATTAGTGAGATCCTAAGCACCCAACACCCTGCATAGGTTTTTGTTGTCTTTATTCTCCAAACCCAAGAGACAAAGTAAAACCAAGGGCAGGTCCAACATCAGGAAAACCCAAGACTGAATCAAAACCTGATATACAGCAATCAGGACTGAGAGGATTAAAAAAGTACCTGCAGTGTGACACTTACCTTGTCAGCACAGGGAAACTTTGGAGCACACATTACTCTTCACCCATCATTTGGGAATGGGACAGGTTATGTGGTCTGGCTAAGGAGGCTGGAACCTATCTTTTAAGTTAGAGAGCAGACAGGACAACACTGAGGATGAACATCCTTTGTGTCTTCTCAGGCATTGACTGGGGGGATCCTGGGAATGGGTCTGGCTCTCTCAAAGAGGAGCCTGAGGCTTTAACTAAGAATTGGAAGAGGCCAGAAATTGGACTCCAGAAAAAGCAAGAACTGGAGCCAGGGCTCCTCATTTTCCCCTCCATCCCCCTTTCTGCCATCACTGTTGCTTGTGTGCCCATGCTTAATGGCAGCAGACAAAAAAAAAAAAAAAAAAAAATCAGTAATCACTCAATTCCTTTTCTTTCAGAAAACAAGAGGCATGTGTTCACATGTTCAAACTAAAGTTCCCCCAGGTACATAAACTGAAAAGTGGCCAGGTCTTTACCAGTTATTTTTGAGGGGTCAGGGTAGGGGCAGAGGAAACTCATGGAAGGTCCATTAGAAGGGCAAAGGTAAGGCACTAAATGGATGGAAGACTTCACAAGTCAAAGGAACTGCTTTTGTACAATATCCACCAACCTGATAAAAATAAGGAACCCACCAAGGGCTTTCTGTTTGCCTTCTTTCAGCACACACACAGAAATCTGTGTGCCCTGAAATCTGCTTTGGGGGCACCAGGGCTTACCAAGAGGAGTTGCAGAATTTTTCTAACCTGAGCAGGCACCTTCTCTGCCTCCTATTTTCCCTGTTTGAGTTTTGTCATCTGTCTTGTTACAAAGACACTCCTGTGTAGGCGAGGAAGATTTAGCAGCCTCTGGCAGAAGTCATCTATACAAGAAAGTGAGGCTTTCCTCTAGTGGGTAGGAGGGCGTCCCAGAGGCAGACCAAGGGACCACTGTGGCAGGAGGCCCCCTTTCCCCTTGATGTGTGTTCTTTGACAAACTCATGCGGAGTCTTGCTGGGTGAGGATGTTGGGAATGTGAACACAAACACACGAGAAACAGCAGTCCTGTGTATATTTAACAATATATATTTATATATATTTTCTAGATCAGTACATTCAGTTTTTAACTTGTTTTTTTCTTCACAAACAGAAGAACTCTTACAATAGTAGACTTTCTAAAATAAATACTATTAAAATAGAGCTTCAAAATAAATATTCTATACAAAGGAAACCTTCTGTGGTAACTTTTGTTGTGGGATGAGAAGGGGCTACATGAAGAGGGACCAGGAAGTAGGAATGTGATGAGGTGGGAACCTCGGAACAGCTTTTCTGTTTGTAACACGAAACCAGACTGTGGGGTGGTAAGAAGGAAAGCAAGAGAAGACACCACACAGACTTACCCACAGCAAAAATGGCAGCGCAAGATTGGTCATCAACTGTCACAGTAAGCAGAAGGCATGGAAGTGCTTACCGAAGGCATGAACCAGAAGGCCGGTGAAGCTTGGGAGATGCCCTAGTGAACTGGTGCAGTGCAAAGTCGTGCTGCCCAGCCTCCATCAGCCATCTCCTGGGGCAGTGTGGGAGGCTACGAAGCTTCGAGACGATGGAATCTGGATGCTTGGTTCTGACCAGTACCTTCTGCGTTGTGCAACCTTGGGCCAGTCTTTATCTAACCGGGCCCCACTTGGTGTACACTTGGGGACCCACACAGACTTCACAATGCTGAAAGATCTAGACGTATCACTGTGAAGGTCTTCCACTTCTGTTGGCTATCAAGGGGCCCATGCGAGCAACGGGGATTGGTCTTCACCTCCTTCCAGCCAGGGACTATGAGAAGCCTTGGTTGCACTCCAACATCTATCTGGAAGGTCTTGGCTACCCTAGAGCCAGTTCTCAGGGTCCTTCTTGGGAGTGTTGGGCTTTCACAGACCCACCCTCAGGGTGGGAGCAGCCACGGCCCACTAGGACAGGTGTCCTGGACCCAGGCTTGTGGACCTTACCCTCTGTTCCAGGCAGAACCACCACCCATCCCAGGTTGAATGAAGTGGGAACCAGCTGGCTCTTTTCAAAAAAGGTTAAAACGAGACATAATCCAGCCAAGCAAGCCGCTGCTGACAAAAACACAATCAGCCAGAAGCACCCAGAGAAATGTGTCAGGTTTCTGAGCGTTCAGTCCCTCAGTGGCCCTTGCCTGGCCCCCAGGGCCCACGGGCAAGCCAGTCTTGTTTTCTTGCCAAGAAGCCAAGAAGAACATGCTGAGGGCTTGCCCTGCAACAGAGCTGGGAGAACCAAAGCTGCTTCACTGCTTCCCTTACCACTGAACACAGGGGGCACCAGGAGCTCGGCACACATCCATCTAGCAGGTAAATGCAAACCAAAAAGAACAAGCCAGAACAGGGGAAAGAAAAAAAGAAAAAAGAAAACCCAAACCGGAAAAATCTGTGTTTACAACTATGTACACAAAAGTCAGGGTTCATCAGGGGTCGGGAGGCTGTTTGCCAGGAAACAGGGTCTGTGTAGATAGAGGGTCGGTGGGGTCGGTGTGTAGTTTGTGTGTGTGTGTATACACAGCTTATGTAAATCAATTCTCCACAGAATGGGTGTGTAGAACACCAAGATCACCAAAGTGCAACTTGCCACTGGGTCAAGTTTCCCATGGAGACATTTGAGAGGGGCCGTGGGAAAACTTTTGAGGCCTTGCCAAGAGTGGACGCGTGCCCTTCTGTTTTGGGGGTGACCTCTGCACACCTGTTCTGAGGAAAACGTCTCCAGTCCCTTCAGTACGCATCTGATACATTCAATTAACAAAAGTGGTTGGCCAAATGTTTTCCCTACCATTCCCTATTTGTGCAAGAACATCTATACATCCATCATGACTGTGGCAAGGGTAGCTACATGAATCAGCCTTAGGAAACGCAGATGCAATATTTCATACTTTTTACAAGCTAGCAAATGTTACATAAATAAAGCCTAAAATAATAAGACCCTCCCCTCCTTTCCTCCAATCAATAAATACCTACGGTTACGATTAACTTATTCTAAATCATAAGATGTTACTAAGAGTCTTCAAGAAGGAAAAAAAAAGTCCTTGAGAAGCATTGGGTGCATGCCGATCACAGCTACCTGCCTCCTTGCCTCCTGGAGGCGGTTCTGTTCCTACAGAACAAACTGGAAATGCTACACATGGTCTGCCTTCCGCAATTCCAGATTCACCTGGGGTAGCTTTATAGACCCAGGCCACTTCCTCTCACCGGGGTGGGACGACACACAAAATATCACAGGAAGCAAAAACCCCTGCGCAATGGCTGGGGAGGAAGGACCAGACACAATACAGCTTTTGCATGCAACAAGTACCTACCCACTGGACGTGCTGCACTTTGAGTCCTTTAGCACCTTGAGAGAGAGTTGCTACGTCTTTGGGGGCTGTTGGGAGGGTTGGTGTGGCCACGCACAGAAGCAGGGCTCAATCCCAAAAAGCCCCTGGAGAATCTCCCACCTCCCTTGCTCTTCTTCCTCCCCTGCCAGGGCTTCCTAACACTAAAATAGACTCTTTTTTCATCATCTGTCTATTTACATTAAAGATACAGACACATCACTGTACACAAAAGGCTATGACAGCAAGCAGCAGAATCAGAAGAGAAGGAACCCACACCCAGCTTGGCTCTACCGTCGCTCTGCCAGTGGGAGGTGTTGCCTCTCTTCTTTGCTGTTAAAATCCTCTTCTTGGTGGGAAGGGGGACTGTGTTCCTTGAGGTTGCTTGCCCCCCAGATTTTGAAATCAGCCCTTCCTGGGGGTGGCCCAAAAGGAAGCAAATGTTTCGTTATTGTTTCTTTTAAAACACCGTTATAGCATCTGGTTTAATTGTTCTATAAAAACATAATGACTGGATCCAGAGACCACAGCCTCAGACTCATTGGCAAAATGATATTTGGTCTCGCATGTGCCGTCCCAGTCTTCTCTACCCACAAAATTTCTGGAAAGGATCTGGGTAAAGAGAACTTGGGACACATAGTGGCAGGTGAGTCTGTGACTCGGTAAGAACCGAAGGACGGTGTTATGAGCTGAACACCCCCAAGAGTTAGTGATGAAGTTGGAAAGGAGAAATGCACTGTGTAGTGGCTCCTAAATCCATTTGCGGCTTCAGGGAGGCGGAGTGGGGAAGGAGGCCTGGACACGCTGGCCAGCCTCTGCTCTTGGCAGGGGGGTGGGGGAGCGTCCCAAGTATATACAACAGGGATTGCCATGGTCTTCGCCTTCCCCAAGCTATTGGGGCAACCTGGGGGGCTGAGGGAGGAGGAAAAGTATACACTTCAGGGTTTCAAGGGTCTTCTTCAAAGGTCCCTTGGTCACTCAGTTAGTGATTCTTCCCAGGCAGCCAAAGAGAATGGAAGATAGGGAGAGAGGGGGAAGGAGGGACTGGGAAGGCATTCAAGCAGCTGCAACTTCCGGATATGTGTCCACATCTGTGTTCCGTCTTCTGAAAAAGAAAAACCCCCTCCCTCCCCCCTGCTAACCACTCCACGCTCCTGCCACTGTCTGTCTGCCATAAAGTTCCAGGACCCTGAAAAAACAAAAAAACAAAACCCAAAGTGCTTCTTCATCCTCTAGGGAAAGAGTGGGTGGGCAGTGGTGGTCTCCGTATCTTCAGAAGCTGAGGGTGGGAGTGGGCAGACCAGCAAGCAGCCCCAGGACACTGAAACCTCTGGCCTCGCCTGGCCCTGGCCCTGGTCTTCTCAGGTGTCAGAGGGAACCAGGTTTTCAGGGGGAGCGCGGGGGCTTCAGCCCACAGCGTCAGAAGGGCTTGTCGGGTCTGCCAGCCGTGGCATCCCCAGCAGCTGCCTTGCAGATGACGCTGTTCGTGTGCTTGCAGCGGCAGCCGGGGCGGCGCAGGCGGTCGTAGCCACGCTGGGCCAGCTTCACGCAGCCAGTGGCAGGCAGGTAGCAGAGCAGGCACGGCAGCACCAGGGAGAGGGCGCCCATGAAGGACCAGCGGGCGCAGCAGTTTGAGCGGGAGCAGGAGCAGGGGTGGTCCGCGCAGGAACCCTCATCGTCCTCGTTGGTACAGTGGTAGAAGACGCCTTGGACCAGGCACATGCAGGTGCCGTAGTTGACCAGGGTCTGGGCTGAGCACAGGCATTCCTGGTTGCAGACCCAGCAGGAGGGCAGTGTCCGGGGGGATGCACACTCCTTGCACTTACACTTCCCACAGGCCTCACACAGCAAGAAGTGCTTGTCCAGCTCAGGTGGCGCCGTCGGGCCCTTGAGGTCCAGTGGCTTGCAGTGGACCACCTTGGGCTGGATGCGCACAGCCCTTGGGGAGGCCTGATCAGCCACGGGTGGTGGTGCCATGTGGTCCAAGAGCCGCTGGTCAGAGGATGTGCTGCTGCTGCTGCTCACAGAGCTGGGGCGCCCGCTGAAGGAGATCCAGTGGTGGGTGATGTCCTGGTCGCAGCGGGCAGGTGTCGGGGCCAACTCTAAGGCTCCACCCCGGGTCCTCTTAGGGCCAATGGGGGGCACCAGGCCGGGGTTGTCTATGTAGTCATTCTCCACGTGGCTGGTCTTCATCTGGTCGATGGGGAGGATGGTGAGTGGGTGTTGGAGGCGGCCGTGGGGCATACGGCTGTCAAGTAGGGGCTGGACCATGACTGAGCTGGGAGTCAAGGGGACGCTCTGTGGGATCGGGGGCTCCATGGGGCTGGAGGTCCTGGACTGTGCAGAGGAACAGGCTTCTAGGGGCCCTGGGGAGGGGGGGAGGAGGTAGGGAAAAGGAAGAAAGAGTGGATTCCAGCCATCAGTACTTGGCCTGTTAACACCCCCACCCCCCATCAGGTCCTGGGGGGTCCAAATGAAATGAGAACTGGATTCTCTCAGTGAACTCTCCAACATCAAGGCTTAGATGATTAATAATAACAATTAATAGAGTGGTAGAAATAAGACTTATTTAGCACTTAATGAGCCACGCACTCTGCTAAGCACCATATATATTACGTCATTGACTCTTCACTCTAAAATGTAACGACTATTATTATCCCTCCTCTAGTTACAGAAAAGGAATGTTCAAAGTAACTTGTCCAAAGGCACACAAAAGTCAACCGAAATCAGCAGGAGTTCAAGCCTAGCCTGTTAAAACCCATCCTTGTGAGGGCTGTGAAATATACTCTATTTTTAAGATAGATAGCTCAGTGGTTATAAACACAGGCTCTGGAATCAGATCCAGTTTGAATTTTCACTGCTGCCTGGCAGTGTGCCTTAGTTTTGTCATCCTTACAATGGGTTCTTGTGAGGATTAAATGAGAAAATGCTACCCATTACCTAGCATCATGCCTGCCAGTAATCTGTCATTGTTCTAGAGTGCATCAGCTTTTTTTTTTCCTGAACACCGAAAGGACTGTGCCAGGCATTGTGCTGAGGATGAAGTGACGGTGACAGATCGCCCCTATAAGCTCCCACAGAGTATTTCAGCTTGATAAACAAAAGCCTTTATTTCAGATAGTCACAAGAGAAGGAAGGGCTGTATGTGATGCCTGCACATCCAGGATATTAACTTATTACTACCACTTCTAAGGGCAGCAACCTCCAGTGGCTAATAACCCCTGGCTAGGTGCACTTCTGACAACTTGGATGGGAAATCCTCTCGAGGGGCACTCACATCACCCATTTCCAAGTGCTGAGCTGAACCTTCAGCCTAAATGCTATTTACTAGAATAGCTAAGCCAACTCTGGATCAGTTTCTAATTTCACCGAGAGAGTGCAATTTTAAGTTGGAATCCCGCCAGAGATTCAACTGCAGTGCCTGACACGGAACCCCAGGAAGTCACTTAAATCAAAGAGCGGAAACGACTTGGTTCAAATTTAGAAAGTGCACATTGTTTTCTATTAGAAGTGCCATTTCCTCGCCTGCTGACCTTTACATTCGGAATTCGGCTGGAGATCAATTTAAAGAAATAGTAGCAGAAGGCCAAGACCTCTGCCCAAGGGGACACAATTTGGAACCCAAGAGAAAAATTAGACTCTGGGAAGAGTCCACTAGGGGGTGGGGGGTGAGACAGAACAAGGTGTGAACAGAAGGGAAAGATAATGGTCTTAAAATAGGGGAAGGACACCTTGCCCCAGGTGAGTCATCCATACTTATCAATGTCTACACTGAGGAATGAAGAGGCAGGTGAAAAAGGCATTTAGGGCAACTCCATTTTATACTCCCTTACTTGGAAACAGTATTTGATCAGAAATGGTAGAATTGTTGGGGAAGGGCTTCTAATGCAAGAAAGCATCAAGTCTTTTCCATAAGGCTCATTGCTCGGTCAACTGTTATTTCCCATATGCATAGGGCAAGTGCTATTGGCTTTGCTCCCATGGCTCTACCTACTTAAAAGATGCTGGGACTTCTGTGCAGTTTTTTCCATGTTGGAGAAAGTCTGTTTAATGGCAACACCTGTCTCCTGTCTCCACATTCCCTCCAGGTGAAAGGAGAGCATCTTTTTCAAATGGGAGACTTCCCTGTGCAGGGTTAGCTTTAAGTGTCTGGCATTTCTACCACCAAGAACGGTCATTTCCCAAGGCACTCTCCTGTGGGGACCTTGTGGTCAGGGTCCAGGGCTGGATGGGGGGGGATATGAAATATTCATCTATGGAGAGGAGTTGTTTCAAGAATCCAAGCAACCATGCACTGGGCATAACTTCAAGGAATGCTACCTTAGCCCATTTATTCTTTGCAGGGACTCCAAAGCTTTGCTTCTAGAAATGGGTTTAGGGTCAACAGACAAGGGTTGGGGGCCCCAGTTCCCTGCCATGGGGACTTTGCCTGGAGGAAAAGGTGTGACTGGGCAGAAGAATGGAAAATGCTGATGGAAGCATAGAAGACTCTCTGGCACCTCAGCCAGAATCCCCACCCTGGACAAAGACAACATGATTCCCTTTTCCAGAAGCTTGGGTCATGAATGCTCAGGGTCCTGTCAACAGAACTGTCAGTGGCAGTATCGCCCCATGTAGTTGGGCTTTGTCTCTTCAGACTAGGATTGGGACCTACCATGCTGTTGGAAAGAGTAAGGGGAAAGAAGAGAATTATTTGCTCCTCTTTCCCCAGTTGTATTCCTGGAATTCTTAAAAAACAGCCACATATTTTTTGTAGATAAAACAAAAGGATGGGCAGCCCGGTGACTCAGCGGTTTAGCGCCGCCTCCAGCCCAGGGCGTGATCCTGGAGTCCCGGGCTTGAGTAAGGTCAGGTGCCCTGCATGGAGCTTGCTTCTCCCTTTGCCTTTGTCTCTGCCATTCTCTCTCTCTGTGTCTCTCATGCATAAATAAATAAAACCTTAAAAAAAAAAAAGAAAAAGGGCATGGGCAATGCTCAAGGATTTTAATATACCCTAGAATCAGAAGGCACATTAATGGAAAAGTCCCACCAGGATGCCAGGGTGGGTGCAGCAGCTGCAGGCAATGGGATGTTGGCCTTAGCAGGTTCCCGTCACCCTCCAGAAGTAGCTGTCAACATCTGGGCTTGCAGTTGGGGCCAGACATGGAGGTGGGAACTTGGTCCACGATGACTTAGCTCTCTTGGGACATGCACCCAAGATGGCTCTAGCAGGCATATTCCAAAATGCATCTTCCCTATCATAACCCTGATGTCTGATTCCTTCTGGCCACCAGCTCAGCAAAAACCCATGGCTGCCTCAGAGTGGCAGTGCTCAAAACCCTCCTCAAGCCTCATTGCCTTACTTCCCCATTAGCAGGGATTTCTAGAGGAGGGTTGAATTCATTTGGCTAACAAAGAAAAACTACTTCCCGAGGAGCCTATTTGATAACCCCTCACATAGCTAAATGAAGTCTCAAAACAACAACAACAAAAAAACCCCCAACCCTCAGTTGGTTTTAGAAGATCAATCTCTACTCACTGGGACACACCCAGCTTCCAGTCTTAAGCAGTGCTGATGAACTTAAGTGCAGTTTAATATGTACTCTCTGCTTCCCCTGCAAGGAAGGAAGAGATTTATAATATAAATAGGAGAGGAGGCTTTGCCTCATTTAGGCTTTCTGGAAGACTGATAGCCAATTTGGAAGACTGTGGCCAGAGAAACAAAGCCAGCACTCCACTTAGAGAAGCACCTCTATCAAGTTTTAGGTGGCATTATTATGGATTAGCATGAGGAAAGGAAACTTTTACCTCCACTCCCAACTTCTCATAATAAATAGTAATAGTTGTGGAAGCAGCGAATATTTATGAAACAGATCTTCGAATCAGGCGGCCTGTGTTAAGCCCTCAGTGATTTTCTCATTTAATCCTCACCCCATCTCACCTTGGAGAATAACACCATTATTATGCAAGGAAGAAAAGAAGAACAAAGGGTCATCCCTGCACGTAAGTGATCAGGACAAGATTCTAACCCAGACAGCAATGGCTCCAGAGCCTGCAGCCTCAACCCCCCAGCCCTTACAGTACCCCGTGGGTATTCATGTGAAAGCAGGAAAAGCACCAATCACATTCACAGCCATGAACTCTACTAGTCTCCCCAGTCTGCCACCAGCCCTCAGGGAGCCTCTTCAGGCCATTCGAGGGGCTCTTAACCAAACCAGCAGGGGTTACAGCAGACTGGCTTGGAGGCTGGGGGTTTGAAATCGGTCATCACAGATCGGCCCAGAGCTCAAGTTACCTTTGCTTCCATTTCAGTTTTCTTTGCCATCCCTTCTGTCACCTCATACATTGCTATGTTACTACGTGTGTTCATTTTCAGTTTTTTTTTTTTAAGTCTCACTTGTAGGATCTCACCGCAAAGCAGTCTCTAAAAGGAAGCGCTGGAATGGGAGGGAGTTCCCTCCCTCTCCTACAAAGCTGAACGTAAGGGTCCCCAGGGCACATTCTCAGATGGGGCTTTCTGTCCGAGGTCTGTGGGGAAGGGAGGGAGGGGCCTGAGTACGGGGAAGCCAGAGGACAGCCCCGGAATACTGAATCAGCAGAATATTAAAAAGCCCAGAGCACATAGTCCTGTCTTGGCCGCTTGGCGGGTCTGTGGTGTTCGTACCTGTGGGAGGGGCTTAGCATCTGGATGCAGACAGGCTGGCTGAAAGGAATAAAGGGACGTGTGAAAGGCTCATGCCACCCACCCACCACTTCCCCTTAACTTCCCCTGGGAAGAGGAGTTAGGAAATACGTGGAAAACCTGACAATTGTGCTTTCAAAACTATAGGACAGCACATGACAGACCGGCAAAAGGCTCTGAATGAATGGGTCATTTCTGCACTGCTCCATTCAGTGTCGGCAGGCAGGTCCTTCCAGCGAAGGTTGCTTAACCCTTTATCAGTTCAGAAGAAAAGGCCTCTAGGCTGTCAGGGACCCCACCCACCACTACCACTTGATTCTTTGTGACACCATCCCGGGTTAGTTAATTAAACTCCAACCAAATCATGACGTATTGCTTAAAAGGTGTGTGTGGGGAGGTAGGGTGGTGGTGAGGAAAACCAGGGACCTGCCTTCCTTACACCCCACTGAGGAAGACCAACTCTGCATCTCTTCAGAGAACAGCCCCTGTGGAAAACAAAGCACTGAGGCAGCTGGATTTGTCTGAGAATCCTTGTGGCTCCCCCAGCCCTAAGGAGCTCACCTCTGGCCATAATCCGTTAGAGATCACCAAAGAAAACAGCTGCTTTTCGTCCCTTTGTCCCGTCACAATCTAGCAGTTCCCAACTCACTACTAATCTCATCCACAACTAGTCAGCTGAGCAGCAAAGCCCCAGCGCAAGCAGGGAGGAGTCTGAAAGGTCTTGCTGCACTTGGCCCTGGGCTGTTCTAACTGGCTTTAAAAGTTGGTTTCAAGATCCCCTTAAAGAGATACTAGAGGTCAAGAGGGAGGAAAGAACAGGGCTAGATGAAGCCTGTTAGTCACCAGCACCGTTTGTCCACAGTAAAGTTTGGAGGGGACCAGAAACCTAGACCCCCCAGGGTAGGGCCCCCTCTCACACCAAGATAATTTATCTCGCCACCCTCCACCATAGATTCCTAATAATAGATTTTAGCTTACTTCTGGGATGGGGCAGATGACCACTCCCTCCTTCTTCTCCTAACCAGAAAAAGAAAGACTACTGGACAAGGGAAAGCAGCACTCTTTTGCAAATGGCCACCTGCCCCAGAACAGCCTCTTCCCTTCTCCACTAGATCCAGGACATCTGTGCTCCCTCCCCAGTGCCCTTGCTTCCTCCACGGTCTGTCCTTGGAAAGAACAATCATGATCACAGCTGAATGGTGGAGCCTCTTAAACCCAGCCACATATCCGGGATATATCCCCAGCCTTGTCAGCTGTGCGGATCTGCAGGGTAGCCCCAGACCCCTGAGAGCCAAGAATACCCCGCCTCTTACATCATGTAACACCCCACACCTCCTGTGTAGGAAGTGGCTCCCTTACTACTAGGTCCTTGGATGAGGTGCCCAGCACAACACAGCCCTCTTGGGAAGCCTCTACCCACCCCACCCCTCCCCAACTCTGCAGTGGAAGAGACTAAGGTCCAAGCTTAGCAGGTTTCCTAGCTCCTCATCTGCTCTGACCTGGCCTCTAGTATGGTCTGAAAGGAGTAATACAGTTTTCTGTATGTTGCTCTTCTCATCACCGCCTCCTTTCTCCAGCTCTTTTTAAAGACCGAAAATATATCCCAGTGGGTCACTGCTTTCCCTTCTATCAGGGGGAATCAAGGTTTGCCATGAGATGGAACCTTTCCACTCTTGCTCTTCCCCCCTTCCTTAAAAAGGCTTTCATAGTTACAATCCCAAATCCAATTTTTTCAACTGTATCCCTACGTCCAGGTTTGTGCAAGACTCCTCCTCTAAGTTCTCCTCACAAAGGAACTTCCAACGCTGTAGGATCAACATGACAGGCACTCTGGATTCAGAACCAGATTAAATGCCTTGGCTCTCTAAGAACAGTTAACTTTTTTGACTAAAGAAAGTGGGCTCCTTTCCAAACCTCCTTGGTACACGCATCTGGGTCCTACCCAAGAGGATGGCCTAAGGAAAGAAAAATGTTCTGGGGGCCCCAAGCTTGGGGTTAGATGTCACACCAAGGGGTTTAGCATCAGGAACTGGATGAGAAGTCTCCATGTGTTATCCCAAACTATTAAACTGTAGGGTGCAGTATGCCTCAAGGGCCACTTCTGAAGGTGTTAATAGGTGCTTTTTCCCCCCTTTCTTTTTAAATCACTTACTTTCAAATTTTGCTTTGGAAAGCTGCCTTCATTGGTTATTCAAGTCAGCCAAACCTCTAGGCAGAGGCTACTGTCAGGCTTACCAGAGTGGGAATGGGATATGGGGATGGAGATGGAGAAGTGGGTCCAAGAATATGCTGCACAGAGTGTGGAATTCCAAAGAGCCTCACCTCTCCACCTATTCTGGAAGGATTAAAACAAAAATGGCACCTGTAAGCTCCCAATGATCACCAGTTCCTAGTTTCTGTCCTGATTTAGCCAGGAATCATTCTAGTCTCTGTGTTCGGTCTCCTCCCACCAAGCCTAACCAAAGCTTTAAGGAAATGTTGTCATTTCAAAATGATGGTAATCTGGAAAAGGTCGTGGGAATGAGGAGGATTATCATTCCACAAAAAGAGGAATGACTTCTGAGTTCAGAATCTAAAAAAGGAATAAGAGAGGTCTTAGGAGTCTTCCTCACCCTAACCAGGCAACATTTGTCCATCAAGATTTCAGAAATATGCCATCAAAATGCCTCCTACCAGGTACTGGCCAAATGCAGCATCTTGGTTGATCACTGTGTGCTTGGCTCACATTAATGGATTTGTCTGAAGCCTGCTGGCAAATGAGGTTGCTCCCAAGGGCTGGCAAAGAGGACTATAGATTTCACTGTAGACAAGTCTACATCTTTTCCACCCTTCTGCTGAAACAGAGCTGAAGGGGTCAACTGCAGCATTCCCTTTCCTAGTCTACCCTACACTCACAGACTAAAGGAAAAAAACTGAAGATTTCAGATGTTTATGCTCCATTCGTGTGAGATCCAGAAAAATCTAAACATTGTGAAATCAGCAGTGCAATATTGGGTAGGGCCTCAGGCCAGAGTGAGCCTTACTAAGATTGATAAGGCCATATTTCTTTCAAATGCTCTAGGCCTTCACCTTCCAGCTTTTGTAGCCCTGAGAGGCTCGTCAGAAAGATTGGAGAGCCTTGGTCAGCTAACCAGACAGGCATGCACTTGCTCCCGCCCCTCCCCAAACTGGAGAATCACGCCACTAATTTGGAGGCAGGAAAGTGGGGGTTCCCACTGATCTGGGCACCCCACTGAACCCACACCTTTCCTCTCAACACTAACCATGCCTGGGGGTTCCTGGAGCCTCAATGGGCCAGAACGCAGCCTCCTGCCCTCACCGAGCCTTGGCAATATGGATGCCCATCCAGCAGCTGGTGAATGAGGCAGCCAGCAGCTCTCCCCTCTAATCACCACCATCCAGCCCCTGCAGCCCAGTTTGCTTCTCCGTCCATCACTCATCCGTCAAGCCGAGCAACCATTTTCGCCTCCCTTGCCTTCTCTGCCCACAACCCCCAGCCCCAATCAAAGAGAATTGAGAAATTGTCTTCTTGCACAAGAGCTGCTACTGTCTAAATGCTTTTTGATCGTCTTCATGGAGGGGGAACTGGGCACAGCCCTGGCCCCAGTGATGAAGCCAAGCTCCAGCTGCCCTGGCTGCCCAAACCCGCCTTTGCCCCCCTTCTTTACCCCTGTGGCCTTGGAGATTCAGAATTTTCAGAACGTACCGTCTCTATCCTTCTCTCTGCTCGGTGATGTCAAGCCTGGTACCACCAAGAAGGAGGGAAAGCGGGAACCTTATCTCTCCTACGCATGTAACCTCTTTCTCCAGCTCCCACAGGCCCGGTGTTATGTAAACGCACCTTCAGCCCCCACCACAGCCCCAGCGCGGCCAGGCCCCGGGGCCTGGCACAGCTCGGTGCCCGGAGAAGGGAGGCACGAGGAGGCCGAGGAGCGTCTGGCCCTGCAGAGGCCGGGGAAGGGGAAGGCAACTGCAAGGTAGTTGCACAGCATAAAATGCAGCAGCAGAGCAAAGGTCAGACGGCGAGGAACCGCCTCGCCAGAGAGGGAGCAGAAATGCCCAGTCCCGGGCCATCCCCGTGTGACCATCGAGGGGGAGGCAGAAGGGTAGAAAACCCAGTCCTTCACGGCTCCGAAGGGAAAAGAAAAACCTACGTCGAGCATAGGCCGCTGCAGTGGGCTGGGGAGATCTGGGCAGAGCTGGCACCGTGGGCACGAAGCCCGGGGTGGGCAAGCCGCCCAAGGCAAGAGCGCCCGCCGGACCCAAGAGGTGGCTCCTGACCGAGCCTAAAGCCTCCCATTCCAGCGCTCGAGGCAGGAGGGAAGAAACCAGGCCAGAAGCAAACTCCCGGGACACGCACGGGGCTTTCGGAGTCTCGGAGTGGGGAAGCCGGGCTTGGCAATGCCCCGGGGTCGGGAAGTCCGATGCCAGGCTGTGAACACCCCCGGCGCCGAGCCGGCCCAGCCGAGGGCGTTGGGGAGCTGCGGCGCACCGCAGCGGCTCGAGGAGGCGCAGGGAGAGGGAAGGAACACTGAGGCGCGCCTAGAAATAGCGCACCATTTGCCCCAGCCGGCGGGGGAGTCGTGTCGCGACTCAGAGGGGGTACTTTCGGATCCCGAAACCGGCCAGGGACTTACTTTGAGGAGCCGCAGAACCACAAGCATTGCTCCACGCCTGTGTAAATCCCCGAAGCCGGGAGGGTCAGACGCCGCTGTTCACGCAGACGTCGGCGGGAGGAACCGATAGGACTCCTTGCGCTCCGCGCGCCAGCTCCGCGCTGTCAGCTCCTCTCGCTGCCTCCGCGGCGGTGTTGCAACCACTGCCTGGGAAAATGGCTTTTTTATGAATGGGAGGGAAGGGAGCTTCAGTGCGCACGCGCTGCATTCGCGATTCTATGAATGGGTGGGCACAAGAGACCCCGCGCGCGCATGCGCCGCGCTCCTTTTTTTATGAATGGGGGGCCGGAAAAGAACTTAACCCCTGATTGCTGGGGCTGATTCTAGCTCCTCCAGAGGCCGTCGTTCTTTTACAAAAAGGGGTGGAGGTTGTTGTTGCCTTTTTTTCTTTTTAATGAATGGAGGGCGGTGGCGACTGCTGCAGCTGGCTCAGCTGCGCGGGCTGTGCCCCCTCCCAGCCTGCGAGAGGAGGTAAAGGCCACCTTCACGCCACTGCGGGCCTCGGCAGGAACCGTCAGTGTCGTTGGGGGGCGGGAGGGGGGCACTGCGGCCTCTGAATCCCGGACCGAGTGCTGGGTGGGGAGAACTCATCAAGATCTAGGGATCTCCTCCCGCCGCAGGGGGGGAGGCGGGGCGGGAGACGGGAAGACTCCTGCTGGGGGGCCTTATCTTTCTCTAGCCTAGGGGCCTCGGGGGGAGGGGTCTTGAAGCAGCGCTTACGAAAAATTCAGGAAATGTCAAATATCCATAGCAAGGAGGGGCTTTGTGGGGGTTGCTTGAGTGAATCTGGTTCCATTCCTAAGACTGAGTCTTCCCTGAGTGAGTACAGGCCACCCCACCCCCACTCCACCATTTCTTGGGTGTGGACAGCGACAGGGCCGAGGCCTCTTCATCTCCAGTAGCCCCCCCCCCACCCTGCCCCCCGGCGGACGCTGGCTATTCAGCTTGAGGCCCGGCTATAGCCTTGCAGCGCCAGCCCCCCACCCAGCCCCGCCGCCTGCCATACCCCGGTGTAATGTCCTCAGTGCCCTGGCGCCTACCCGCCCTAGACTGCCCTGACAAGCTGCTCCCCTCTCCACCCCTTTGCGTTTCCCAACTCTCAAGGGACGTGGGCCTGAGGAGCCTCTGTACACCAAAGGCTACGGCCCTTTGCTGCAGTGGGAGCCTTTCCCCATTCACCCCCATCACCTCCCCTCCGAGAAAGCGGGAACAGCCCAGAATTGGCCAGGTGGATGGGTGGAGCCGGCCGAGCAGAGGATGCTGCCGGAGTGGCCATAGGATTAAAGAACAACAGGGTTCTTGAGCCGCGAAAGAAATGGAAGTAGCCAGGGATCCTTTCTTTGCAGTTAATGATGCTCTGTCAGGTGGGGGGTATCGCATCAGCCCAGGCCCTTGAAAAGAAAAGCCCCCGCCATTAGGCCTGACTCTGGGAAGGCGGGGAGCCCTCATAACAGCAGCAGGCCCAGCTCCGCCCAGGAACCGAGGAGACTGTAGCCTGGGGCAGGGGTGGGGGGTGGAGGGATGGGAAGTGGAGGGGGGGTGGAGGGTGGCTTTGATGCTGGGATGAGAGCTAGGCCAGGGCCTGAATCGCGCCCGTTAAGTTTGTCTTGCTGGTGTTCTGGCTTGACCGCGAGGTTGTGAGCTGTCTTTTTCTTTCTACGCCACCAAAGGACTGCGCTTGGCTGTTGTCAGAGGAGCCAATGAAAGGCCTCCAGTCCAGGTCAGAGGTCTGGCCTTGGGCTGGAGCTGGGACTGGGGCTCTGGAGATGGGCAGTGAAGGGACATTTTGCAAACCCAGACCAGAACCCAAAGTCACAGAGTCTCGGTCTAAAATGTTTTCGTGCTACTCAGAGGTAACTTTGCAGTGTGATTTACTTACTTAGCTCGGGGAGGCAGAGCCCCCCTCTTCTAGAGGACCACAGTCTTTCCGGAGCTAAGACCTTACTTAAGCCAAAAGAAAAACTCTTTGTATAGATAAGTTGATAAGGATAGTAGTTGTTCAGGTCTCACCTTTGCTGGTACTGAAGTTCAGTATCATTTTTTTTTTTTCTTTTTTTGAAGTTCAGTATCATTATTCCCATTTGTCAGATGTAGAAAGAAATTGAGGGCAAGGGTCCTATACCTTGCTCAGTGGAAGATCTAGTAAATGTAGAGCTGATTTTCCAGATCTTTACAGCCAAGCTCTCTCTACTTTGCTACCACCCTTTCTCGGCATCACAGACAAAAAAAACCTGTTTTTTTGTTAAGTCATTTAAGCACATTAAACAAGGGAAGTTGGAGTAGTGATTTTGCAGCCAGCACTCACTCTGGGACTTGCTTGAACAATTAAAAGGATGGCAGTAAATACATCCTTTCTAAACTATCAAAGGAAAGCAAGATGGTGGTGGTAGTGTGTTGTTTGCTGTCCTGTTTCCTTGATTTAGAGGAATTAGCCAAGAGACAGATGGGGTTCCATTCCGGGTCTTTTCTGAGCTTTACTGAAGGATGAGGTGAAGAAACCACAGCCCCTGATTTGTAAGCAGAATGCGATTCAGAGTGTCTGGGAGGTAAGTGAGGATTATATTATGTTTCTACTTGGAACCTAAAGAGAAGTTTGAGCAAGTGCTATGAGAAATGTGTGCACGTATTCACATACTGTTCTGTGTGGAAGCCTGCCCTGATTCTGGAGACTGGATGGTGAGAGGCAGACAGCCTTCTTGTTCCCTGCCCTTGTGAAGCTCACGATCTCTTGAGGAGACAGACAGACCGTGCAATTTGAGGCTGTGATAAGTGCTAGGAGGGGTCTGAGTTGAGACCTGAAATCTGAGAAGCGGTAAGGCTGAGGGAGGTTGAGACAGATGGGACAGAGGGAGCCTGGGTGGAAGCCCTGTGTGGGAAAGGCCTGACGTGGAAGTGCTGATGGTAGGCCTCTGCAGCCACAGCTTGGCGAACAAGGTAGAAGTTGGCCTGGTGAGGAGGTCAGATATTATCCTCTTAAGGATTTTTTTTTTTTAAGATTTTATTTATTCATTCATGAGAGACACAGAGAGAGAGAGAGAGAGAGGCAGAAACACAGGCAGAGGGAGAACAGGCTCCTCAAGGGGAGCCCCATGTAGGACTCGATCCCCGGACTCAGGGACCACGCCCTGAGCTGAAGGCAGACGCTCAACCGCTGAGCCACCCAGGCGTCCCTCTCTTAAGGGTTTTAAGCAGCTTGTGACACATTCTGGTTTGTGTTCCAAACCTCTGTAGCAGCCTAGAGGCTGGTGGCTGGGGGTGAGGGGACAGAGTGAAAGGTGACAGGGAATGCAGAATGTTTGCTCCCTGACAGGCTGAAGGTGCCATATTTGTTCTTTTGGATTGGGTGAGCAGTAGGCCTGTGCTTTTTTTTCTTTCTACTTCATCTGACTTTGTTTACTCCTAAGGGGTTATCCCCTGCCCGGGTATAACTTTTCTGCTAGAGTCAGATCCTTACAGCCCTGCGTTTCTGCTTGTGCTAATTACAGTCCCATCACTCCAACGTCAGTGTAAACACCTTCACCCTTACCAGATCATGGCCAGGGGAGGAGAGTGGGTTCACTTCTTCTGGGCTTGGCCCTGTTAGTAAAGCTCCTCGCCTTCCCAAGACCTGGAAGCTGAGTTAGTGTGAATTGGGAGAGGCAGGAATTCTAATTCACTGACAGACATTCATGGAACGCTTACTGTGTGCCATGCCTGTGCTCAGTATGTTTTCATATGCACTGTTGCTTTAAAAAGCTGTGTTCTGAGTCTTACTCTCCCTTTTCGTCAGATAAAAAGTCAGAAGCCATGTTTTTAATTATTTATTAATTCCACCAAAAATTATTATGCACTTCCTGTGAGTCAGGCACAGTGCCAGGTGTCAGGGTTATAGTGATAAAAGAGAGAGACACGATTTTTGCCTTTTTAGAGCTCTCAGTCAGTGGTACGGGGGCCGAGGCAGGGTTGGGGCGGGGGGATGTGCTTTCCCCTGTAATCTTCATCAGGGGAAAGATCAGCACCTTCATTCATTTCTGTATTCACTTGACATTTCTCAACCTTATTGCACATACTAAACACTGGAAGCCAGCCCCCTCAATTCAAACAGATTACCTGCCTCCCCCTGTAGCCAAGTAGGGGACATAAGACATTAAACAAACAATTGATCGAAGACTGATTTAATTACAGTTAATATCAGTGATGCAATAGAAACTGCAGAGAGCAAAGTAGAGGGACACTGCCTACAGGCCCTGGAGAAGCTTCCCTGCAGCTCAGATCTGCAGAATGCAGTCTCTGCCAAGCTGGGCTCAGCGGCAGAAGGCTCAGAAGCAGAAGGGAGTCTCAAGGAGTGTTAGAGCAACTGACGATAGCCAGGGGTACCCTAATCCTCTGAGGAAAGGAGGGTATGTCATACCTGAGTTAGAACTGTGTTCTGGCCCTTGCTCCTAGGCTTTGTGACTCAGTGTGTTCATTTGTTTCAGCTTTGAGGGCTGGGGACCTCGAAAGACAGATGTGCAGACATTGACCACAGACTGCCGAGGTTCAATCCTACCCTTACAAATTCCATAGCCTTGGACAAGTTATCCAAACTTCATGTACCTCAGTTTCCTCCTCTGTAATATGAAAACTAATAGTAGTACTTACCACAGAGGGTTGAGTGGAACTTGAATGGAAAAATGCACACAAAACACTTAGAACAGCATTTGGCAAATTGTAAGTGCCAAATATACATTTAGGTGATTATTCAACATATGGCCATTTTGATGCAGGGAATGAGTTAGAATTTTAAGAGGAGTCCATTTCTTGGGTGTATCAAAACCTCAGAAAGAGACAAGTAATCTAAATGTAAATAGGGTTTTCATTGTCAATGAATAGTTAAAGCAATAATACTGTGGCTGTCATCACTGCTTTAACTAGTACAATTCTTGCAGGATGAAAGTTATGGTGTTTTCAGTTGTGTGGCTCGGTATCTTAAATAGTTCACCAAAGAGTTGATTTTAACCATGGCCAATATGGATGCTTGAATTTCAGTGGTAGCACATGTGTGATATAATGCTGAATGTGTGCTGAGTGATGATTCTGTTGTATTAAGCACATGATGACTTTGCATAATTCTTTAATTTTTTTTTTTTTACTTCCCATAGTTCTTAATCTCTTCAAACCTCTTGTGAAAAAGGGGTGATAGTCATGGTATCTGCTTCAGAGAGTTGTGAGCGCTGAAGGACATGATGTTTTTCAAATAACTTAGCTCAAAACCAAATGCACAGATATTTTTTGTGGTACTTGAATTAATCTGTGTAACAGGAATATTTCAAAGATTTTAACTTGGTTGTGATAATATAGGTCGCTAGCTTCCTTTGCCCCATTTTTCTGTCAAGACCCTTGGTTTTCACTGTTTGCTGAGCAGGGCAGTAGAATGGTATGAAAAAGATGCATTCCAGAAGACCTCACACAATTCAAGAATAATTTCTTCATAGCCGACTGTGAAGTCAGATTTGCATGCTATCAGTTTTGGCTACTGAGTCAAGATTTCTGTGAATATATTTCTGTGGCACACTTCAGATTTGCTTTAGTTCAAATTCACATAAAATGCAAGCACACCGTTCATTTCAGGTGTGGGAGCTAAATCTAAAGCAATCACTGAGAGCAGTGAATAGAAAGAGAAGGAAAAAAATAGCCTTTAATTTTTGCTTACAAATCACAGAAATTCCCTAGTAACATTGAAAAATCAAGTAATAGGTGGTTGGTAAATTCTGGAATAAACAGACTTAGACTTTGTCCAAAGTACTGCCACCTAATTGTTGATGGATCTCAGGTGAGTTACTAATCCTTTAGACCCTCAGTCTTATCTGTATAATGGGCACAATGATTCATTCCTACTCCATAGAGTGGTTCAGTAAATACCTCATAAATGCCTATGTCCTTCATACAACAGAACGGGGACCCTGGGAAAACGTCAGGATAACGTCTAGACTTGGGGGGTCAGCAACTTTTTTGGGGACCCAATATTGTGTCATGAGGGTGATGGGGGGGGGCTATGTCCTTTTTTCTAACTTGGCAGTTGTGCTTTGGGCCACCTTTTCTCCCCTGCCCCCTACTGATGCCACTTCTTTTGATCATTTATTTGTTCACTAATTCACTCATTCAACCAATATTGAAACACTTTCTAGGTACCAGGTGCCATGCCAGGCCCTGAGGATACAACAGTAAGTAAGTTCTAGGAATCCCTTGTTCTTTTTTTTTTTTGGAATCCCTTGTTCTAATGCAGCTTAGTGTAATGGTGGGAGCAGATAATCAAAAGTCAACACCCAAATGATAACAATTTATTTATTTATTTTTAAAAGATTTTATTTATTCATGAGAGACACACAGAGAGAGGCAAAGACACAGAGAAGCAGGCTCCCTGTGGGAAGCCCGATGCCAGATCCCGGGACCCCAGGATCACGACCTGAACCAAAGGCAGATACTCAACTACTGAGCTACTAAAGTGCCCCTAAGTAATAACAATTTTAGATGTTGGTAATATCTATAAAGGGAATTACAAAGGGATGTGACAGCAATTGGGGAGGGAGCTGGCCCCTTCAGGGAAGTTGGGGAAAGCCTCTCTGGGAAGGCTGAAGGCTAAGGATTAGGAGCCATGGAAATGCCCAGGAAGGAGGAGGGCACCTTGAGTGCAGAGACTAGGGCAGTCAAGAACTGATGTGTTCTAGGAATCCTAACACCTTGGGCCCGAGGCTGGGGTTATTCATCTCTGCTGGAGGACATTTCTGGCCTCCTCCAGCTGACTTGCATCAAACTGGGGCTGGCCCAGGCTCTGGACTCTGGAGTACACAGCCAAGTGCACCAGCCTCAGGCCCTGGGAAAGAATTTACAACCATCCTGAGCCTGTTTACCACCTGCCAAGGAGCCCTTGGAAGGCACAGGCTCTTTCTCAAAACCAGTTTTTACAGAGCTGTGTACAAACCAATTCAACCGGATAGGATTTTTTTTTCCTTAGGTAATCTCTTTTTAAAGTATAACATATTAGTTGAACCACATGAAATTGCCGACATTCAACCACTTCTCATGTATAAAGATGGCAATTTCATGCAATTCAACATAGATTTCATGTGATTCAACATTCATAGAACTGCATAAATCAAGTGTACAACTCAGTGAATTTTCCCAAAGTGAACACAACTATGGAACTAGTGGACAGGTCAAAAAAAGAAAACACTACCAGCATTCTGGAAGCCACATTCATGCCCTTCCCATCTCTAACCACCACCATAACCCACAACAGTATTCACGATCTTGACTTTTAGCACCATAGATTAAGGTCTATTTTTTTATCTTTCTATAAATGGAAATACATAGTAGATACTTTTTTTGTATGAGATTCATCCATGTGGTTGCCTGTAGTTGTAGTTTCTGTTTTGTTGCTATATACTATTCTGTTGTATAATTGTACTGTAGTATATTTGTTCTTACTATTTTTGATGAATATGTAGTTTCCAGTGTTTATTTTTTTTTTAAGATTTTATTTATTTGAGACAGAGACAGAGTACAAGCTGGAGGTAGGGGTAGAGAGAGAGGAACAAGCAGACTCCCTCCTGAGTGTGGAGCCTGATGTGGGGCTTGATCCTGGGGCTCAGTCCCAGGACCCTGAGATAATGACCTGAGCTGAAGTCAGATACTTAACCAACTAAGCCACCCGACACCCCTCCAGTGTTTACTTTTAAGAATATTGCTTCTAGAGGGCCCCTGCTGGCTCAGTGGGTAGAGCATGTGACTCTTGATCTCAGAGTCCTGAATTCAAAACCTGCATTGGAAAAAAAAAAAAAAAAACCTGCATTGGGCATGGACTCTACTTAAAAAGAATAAATAAATAAAAATTAAAAAATAATAATACTGCTTTTAGGGCTGCCTGGCTAGCTCAGTAGGTGGAGCATGTGACTCAAGATCTTGGGGTTGTGAGTTCAAGCACCATGTTGGGTGTAGAGATTACTTAAAAATAAAATCTTTTTTTTTTTTTTTAAGATTTTATTAATTTATTCAAGAGAGACAGAGAGGCAGAGACACAGGCAGAGGGAGAAGCAGGCTTCCTTTGGGGAACAAGAGACCTGATCCCAGGACCCAGGATCATGCCCTAAGGTGAAAGGAAGATGCTCAACCATTGAGCCACCCACCTGTCCCCAAAATAAAATCTTTAAAACAAAACAAAAAAAGAGTATTGCTTCTGTTAATAGTCCTACATGACTTATGTTGAAGACATGTTTGTGTATCTATGGATGTACAATAAAGTAAACCAGAGGACTGGTTTAGCTTTAGTGAGTACTTCAGTTATCACAAGTGGTTGTAGTAATTCACACTCTCTGTACTTCTTTATTATGTTTCCTTGCTGCCTAGGTCTTGGGCCAGGTTCTATGTAAAGAATGAATAGAGGGGGTTGCCTGGATGGCTCAGAGGTTGAGCATCTGCCTTTGTGATCCCGCAGCTCCAGGATGGAGTCCCACATCGGGCTCCCTGCAGGGAGCCTGCTTCTCCCTCTGCCTGTGTCTCTGCCTCTCTCTCTGTGTCTCTCATGAATAAATAAATAAAATCTTTAAAAAAAAAATGAATAGAGGGGAGAGGTGTCTGGGTGGCACAGTTAAGAGTCTGACTCTTGGTTTCAGTTCATATTATGCTCTCAAGGCTGTGAGATCAAGCCCCACACTGGGCTTTGTGCTCAGGGCAAAGTCTGCTTGAGATTCTCTCTCCTGCCCCTCCCAATCCCTTTAAAAAAAAAAAAAAGATTTTATTTATTTATTCATGAGAGACACAGAGAGAAAGAGAGAGAGGGGCAGAGAGACAGGCAGAGGGAGAAGCAGGCTCCATGCAGAGAGGCCGACGTGGGACTGGATACCGGGTCCCCAGGATCACGCCCTGGGCTGAAGGCGGCACCAAACCACGGAGCCACCCAGGCTGCCCTGCCCCTCCCACTCCTGTTCTCGCTCACTCTCCCTAAAATAAATAAATCTTAAAAAAAAAAAAATGAATGAATAGAGAGGAGATAATCATGACATGATTCATGAAATGAGTCTCTATTTGTGTAGTGATTAAGAGCACAAGTGGATTGAATTGTTACTCAGTGCTTCTATTTACCTACCATCTCTGTGATCTTGGGCAAGTCACCCAACACCACTAGGCCATAAGTTCTTTACCTGTAAAATTGGTTAAGCATAGTAGTTCTTATATCTCAGAGTCTTTCACTCATTCCTTTACTTGAAAAACGTTTGTGGAATGCCTACTGTGTGCTGCTCTGTTTTGGACACTGAGAATTCAGGGGCGAAAAGATAGATGAGGCTTTGCTCTCATGGAATGCATGTATGTTCTGGTTAGAAGATGCAGATAATAATGGAACAAACAAATAATTAAGGTAATTTTAGATAGTGATACAGTCAATGGAGGCAATAAAACAGGGTGCTATGACCAAGCAATGGGGGAAGCATAGTAGCGGAGTCAGGATGGCAGTGATTGAGCTGAGATGGATGATCAGAAGGCAGCTGTAGGTGGATCCGAGGGAAGAACACTCTGCGCAGAAGGGCCAGCTGGTGCAAAGGACATGAGGTAGGGACAGGTTTGGTGTATGTGAGTTGCAGAATGAAGGTTGATCTTGCAGGAACTAACTGACTAATGGGTGGGCTCTTTGGGATACAACAGCAGAAATAGGCAGGGGCCAGGTCATGCAGGGCCTTGAAGGCTGTGGTAAGGAGTTTGCATTTTATTTATTTAAATTTTTAAATTATTTTTAAAAGGATTTATTTATTTACTTATTTATTTGAGAGAGAAAGAGGTAATGGGGAGGGAGAGAGGAGATCCCAAGCACACTCCCTGCTGAACATAGAGCCCCTAGCAATGCAGGGCTTGATCTTATAATTCTGACATCTTAACCTGAGCCAAAATCAAGAGTCAGATACTTAATTGACTGAGCTACCCAGTCGCCTCTTACTTTTTAAAATGTATCTTAAGGTTTTATTTTTTAAATTTTTATTTATTTTTTATTATTTATTTATGATAGTCACAGAGAGAGAGAGAGAGGCAGAGACATAGGCAGAGGGAGAAGTAGGCTCCCGATCGATGTGGGATTCGATCCCGGGTCTCCAGGATCGCGCCCTGGGCCAAAGGCAGGCGCTAAACCGCTGCGCCACCCAGGGATCCCATAAGGTTATACTTTTAAATAATCTCTATACCCAACATGGGGCTCAAACTCACAACCCCAAGAACAAGAGTTGCACACTTTGCTGAGCCAGCCAGGCACTCCGCATTTTATTTTAGTATCAGTGGAAGTCATTGAAGAGTCTTAAATGGGACCACCATGAGCTACTTTATGTGAAGATTAAAAGAGATTTTATATATATAAAAATAAAACTTAACACAGAATCTGGCATGGAGTGGTGTTTGGTAAATGTCAGTAGCTGCTACTGCTATTATTATTTTTTTTATTTTTAAAATTTTTATTCACCCATGATAGTCACACAGAGAGAGAGAGAGAGAGGCAGAGACACAGGCAGAGGGAGAAGCAGGCTCCATGCACCGAGAGCCTGACGTGGGATTCGATCCCGGGTCTCCAGGATCGTGCTATGGGCCAAAGGCAGGCGCCAAACTGCTGCGCCACCCAGGGATCCCCTGCTGTTATTATTATTGATGCTCTTAAAGAATCTAAAAGAATCTAAAAATTTTCATCCTCATTGAGGATCAGGAAGCCAAGGCATAGAGCCATGGCAACCATGTGTAAATTCAGTCCAATCGGAGAAGAGGATATAAATTTCATTAATCAAAGGAACTGCTTTTCATCGTCTCTTTTCCAAATGGGAATTTTAAGGCAGAGGATTTTCTTTGTGGTCAGCAATTGTTTGAAGCCAACCAAACTCAACTCTTTCAGTCCCATTCTGCCAAAATGTCCAGTGTTCAGTCACTTGGGTGCCATTGGCTGTGGCCCCATCCACCATTTAGGGCTTGGAAAGGCTCATGATTGGTCATTAATCCATCTGCCTCTGCCCCGGGTCTGATGGATCAAGAATGGGGAGGGTACTCCCTGCCCTCCACCTTGGGTGGAGGTTTGCTGAGATGCTGTCCAATTGCCGGCCTTTGAAGGTAGCTGTGTTTAATTTTCTCTGAATGAACGCAAATTGTGTGATGAAACCAGGGAAAGTTTCTTAGGGTGTGGAACACTTGTTTCTGGGCAAAGTGCCCTTCTCTTAGTAAGGATGTTTTCAACCCTTTACTCATCAGTATTATTTGAGCTTGTGCTGGGTGCCAGGTGCCAGGCACTGCGTAGATGTGAATATAAAGAGTGCCATTCTTACCCTTACAGAGTTTCCAGTTTAGTGAGACATACATTCACCAAACAACTGCACCAATATAAACATAAAATGACAGCAGTGATCAGTGCTCTGCAGGAATATAATGAAGGCTGGGGCTTTGGGAAAGTTCCTCTAGTATGTAATGATACCTGAGCTGAGCCCAAAAGGATCACTGATGATAAGTGGGTTTAAAGGGTGGAGTGAGAAGTATTCCAGGCCAAGAACGGCACACACAAAGGTCCTGAGGTGGGAGGGAGCAGGCATGGTGAACCTGAGGATGAAAGAGAAAGCCACTGTGACTAAAGGATTGAAAATCCAGTAGACTCTAGGCCCAGAAATAGCTAGAGATAGGGGCGAGGGGACAGAGGCTATGGAAAGATGTGCAGTTTTATCCTTCTCAAGGACCACAGGATACTATTAAAAGTCTTGAAGCTATGGGTGTAGGAGTGTGAGTGTGTTAGAGAATATGTCATTCCATCCTAGAGGTGATAACAGAGTAGTTTTTCCCAGTTCCAGGGTGTCGCACTATCCTTGTGGCTTCCTTGAAGTCTGGCCACATGTTTGCAAATAGTTCCTTTATCAAACTCTCCTCAGATGACTGAATTTCTTCTGTTCTCTTCTGTTCGACTTTACAGAGAAATCGCATTGGCTGGATGAAGCAGGAGGAAACTTCACCAGTTACTTAAACTCACTCCTTTGTTTTACTTGTAAGAAGCACGCATTACTGGATTTTGGTTTCTAGCCAGTCTGACAAGCTCTGTCTTTTCAATGCAGAGCGGTACATTTCAGTTTTTCATGTATTTATATGAGAACTGAAAATTACTGAATTAGTTAGAGTTCTTTCTGTCTTATTTTTAGGGCTTTTTGTATTGCATATGTATATGTTGAGATTACCTTTTAGAGCAGTTTTTAGATTTTTTAAAAAGATTTTTATTTATTCGTGAGAGAGTGAGAGTGAGTGAGAGAGAAAGAGCACCAGCAGGGAGAGGGGCCAAGGGAGAGGGAGAAGCAAATACCCCACTGAGCAGGGAGCCTGATGCAGGGGCTCCATGTGGGCCTCCATCCCAGGACCCTAGGACCATGACTTGACTAGAAGGCAGCCGTTTAACCCACAGAGCCACATGCACAGCCTCCTTGTGTGCTGGTTTTTATTTTTGTTTTTCCTTCTACTTTCTCATCCTGTGGACTGAAGTGTTTTTTTTTTAAACATCCCATTCTTTCCCACTGGTTGCTGTGAAGGTTATAATGTCCGAGATACTTAAATATCAATCACAATTTTTGACCTCTTAAGCAACACAATTCAAGGACCTTAATTAACTTAAATTCTTAACTTTCCACTCCCCTTCCTCCCCCCCTTTATATTCTGCTATTTCAATGTGTTCATTCTGTATTTATTTAATTAGTTAATTATTTATTTATTTTTCAGAAGAGATGAGACATTGTTGTTTCTTTATGTGGTCAAATACTGTTTATTGGTGGCTTACAGAACCACTCATCTCTTTGTTCACTGTTCCTTTTTATAAGTGTCTGAGATTGCTTTCTTTCTGCCTGAACTTCATCCCTCAGAGTTTCCTTCAGTGCCTGTAGTAAATTCTGTTTTCATTGGTTTGAAATTTACTTTCTTTCCTCTCATATTTGAATTCTTGGATAAATTCTTGAACAACTGTTATTTTGTCTCAGCACATTGAAGATAACCTTCTGGTTTCCATTGTGGCTACTGAGAAGCCTGTGGCCCGTCTAACTTCAGTTTCTTTGTCATTGATCTATCTTAGTCCCAGGTCCTCTGCAGTTTCACTATGATGTAAGTAGTTGTGAATATATTTTTCTTTACCCTTCTTGGGATTTCTGGGTCCGGAATTTGCTGTCTTACAACAATTTGGAAAAATTCTCAGCATGGCCGGCATCATTGTGAAGCCAGTGAAGTGCCCAGGGCACCAAATTTAAGGAGGCCCTTAATTTTTATTTTATTATTTTTTTAATTTATATTTGTGTAAATGGAGAATTGGCCCTGAGACTGAGTGTCTAAAATAAATTTTATCCCGTAGGTACCTCACTCACTTCACTCTAATTCTGGTCCTGACTCTACAAACACTCCTATTCCTTATTCTTTCCTTTATTTTCTTTGGTAAATACAATTAAATATATATTAGACCATCTTATTCTAACCTCCAGTGTCACATACATAGTTTTTGTATTCTTCATCTCTTTATATCTTTGGGTTTTTAGATTTCTTCAGATCCATTTTCTAGTAAATGAATTCTGCCTTTAACAATATCTTATCTATTTAATTTATCTTAGTTTTAATTTTTTGTTGTTGTTCAAAATTGGCTTGGTTACTTTTTATAGTCTTTTATCCCTAGTCCATCTATTTAAGGCTCACATTTATTTCTTGAAATAAGGCCACCTGGGTGGCTCATTCAGCTAAGTGTCCAACTCTTGACTTCAGCTCAGGTCATGATCTCAGGGTTGTGAGATTGAGCCCCAAGTTAGGCTTTGCACTGAGCATGGAACCTGCTTAAGATTTCCTCTCTCTGGGGATCCCTGGGTGGCTCAGCGGTTTAGCGCCTGCCTTTGGCCCAGGGCCCGATCTGGGAGTCCCGGGATCGAGTCCCGGGATCGAGTCCCGGGATCGAGTCCCACGTCGGGCTCCCGGGGTGGAGCCTGCTTCTCCCTCCTCCTGTGTCCCCCTCTCTCTCTCTCTCTCTCTCAATCTGTGTGTCTATCATAAATGAATACATTTTTTTAAAGATTTATTTATTTATTTATGAGAGAGAGTATAAACTCATGTGAAGGCTGGTTTGTAGGTATGAATTTTCATGGGAGATTTTATTTTTCTTTGCTCATCCAATATTAGTGTTTGCCAAACAGATTTCCTTGAGGCCCCTTCTGTGCTTTTAGATATATTTCTCATTCATGCTTACCCTGAGGTTATGACTCTTTATGGACCCCCCCCTCCCCCTTTTTAAAGATTTTATTTACTTATTCATGAGAGACACACAAACAGAGGCAGAGACATAGGCAGAGGGAGAAGCAGGCACCCTGAGCCAGACGTGGGACTCCATCCCGGGATTCTAAGGATCATGCCCTAGGCCGAAGGCAGATGTTCAACCGCTGAGCCACCCAGGCATCCCTTTTTTGAGGGACTTCTATTACACTTCTTACCTTGTGAGGTATTACCTTCTACTTACCTTTGTTTCCTTCTTACCTTGTTTTTTTTTTTAAAGATTTTATTTATTTATTCATGAGAGACACACACAGAGAGAGAGGCAGAGACACAGGCAGAGGGAGAAGCAGGCTCCATGCAAGGAGCCTGATGTGGGACTCGATCCAGGGTCTCCAGGATCACACCCTGGGCTGCAGGCTGCACCAAACCGCTGTGCCACCGGGGCTGCCCTCCTTCTTACCTTGTATCTTCTATCTGCCTCATTCCTTGTATTAATCAGGATGGGAGCTTCATGTCACCAGGATTTTGCCAATAGAGTTAGTGTAAAGCTGTCTTGTGTACTCACTTGTGTTCCAGAGTTCCTCTCTTCTTTTCTTTTCCTTACTTTTCTTTTTGGCCTCTGCATATTTTACCTTTTTTTTATTCCAATTCAACAATGTATTTTTGAAAAAATTACATATTTTATTCACTATTTGGAATTGTTTTCATTGGGAAAGCCATCCAGGGTATTTGACTATCATACTATAAGAAAGTGAAGCAATTATTTTACATTCCCAGAGAAAGAGGTAGAGTGGTATAGTATGACCAGTTTGAAGGCCAGATCATACTGAGTTCAAATCCACATTTAATTCTTACAAGATCAAGGTGCCTGCTGGCTCAGTTAGTAGAGCAAGCAACTCTTGATCTCAGGGTCATGAGTTCAAGCCCCCTGTGTGTTGTAGAGTTTACTTAAAAAAAAAAAAAATTCTTACAAGAACCCTGTGAGGTAGTTATCATTGTTGTCTTCATTTTATAGTCAAAAAGACATATTGAAAAAAACAAAAACAAACAAACAAAAAAAACAAAAAGACATATCGAAAGCCATAGGATAGAACCAGGAACCAAACCCATGTAAGAGACTGGAGCTTATGCTTTTACCTTCAGTGATATTCTGTCTTTCTAACACAACAGGCCACTGAGTCCTAAAAATTCAATACTTATCTAAATATAAATGCACTGAGGGATCCCTGGGTGGCGCAGCGGTTTGGCGCCTGCCTTTGGCCCAGGGCGCAATCCTGGAGACCCGGGATCGAGTCCCACGTCGGGCTCCCGGTGCATGGAGCCTGCTTCTCCCTCTGCCTATGTCTCTGCCTCTCTCTCTCTCTGTGTGTGACTATCATAAATAAATAAAAATTAAAAAAAAAAAGGCCAATTTTAAAAATAAACAAATAAATAAATATAAATGCACTGAAATAGTTTATCTGTTGGGGGGACAGAGATAACAAAGATAAACAAGATAGAGCTGGGGTGCTGGCTGCTTTAGTTGGTAGAGCATGTGATTCTGGATCTTGGGATTGTAAGATTAAGCCCTATATTGAACATAGAGCTTAATTAAAAAAAAAAAAGGAGCTAAAACACTAGATAACAGACATCATGATTTTGGGATCAATTAGAAGTTCCTTGATTGGCTATGAGGGAGGAAAAGGGGCAGAGTAAAAGATTATTCCACATTTTTGAGTGACCTGATGGATGGTACCTTTAGGAATAGGGAAGTCGGAAAGAGCCAAGTTTGTTTTTGTTTTGTGCCTTAGTTTCTTCATGTGTAAAGATATGTGGTTGGACTGACCTAGAAGGATTTTGTGGTTTTAGACTACCCTTGAGGCTTCAGGATTGGCAAAACAATTCAGGAATAATTGTCTGGTAGGCAGCTGGAATTTGGGGCTGGGATCTGGATGGAAGTTCAAGTTACAGTGTATGGATATGTTGACCTGAGTGAGACATTGGGAAAGGGAGGGATGATAGTTGAGGCCATAGAGGTAGGTTAATAGAGGAGGATGGGATCTTTGGGGGTGATGATTGTGACATACACTACAGGGGGTGTATTAGTTTGCTAGGGCTGCTGTAACAAAGTACCACAGATGAGGTAGCTTAAATGATATAAAATTATTAGCTCACAATTCTGGAGTTCACAGTTCTGGAGACTAGAAGTTGGAGGTCAAAATGGCAATAGGATTGTTTTCTTCTTAGGCCTCTTTCCTTTGCTTGTAGATGGCCATCTTCTCCCTATGTTCACATGATATTCCCTCTTCCTATGTCCTGATAAATCCACCAGTCATAGTAGATTAGGACCACCTAATCACCTTTAATTACTTTTTTTTTAGATTTATTTATTTATTCATGACAGACAAACAGAGAGAGAGAGAGAGAGGCAGAGACATAGGCAGAGGGAGAAGCAGACTCCTTGCAGAGAGCCCAATGCGGGACTCGATCCCAGATCCCAAGAACACGACCTCAGCTGAAGGCAGGCGCCCAACTGCTGAGCCACCCAGGCCTCCCTCATTAATTACTTTTTAAAGACCCTGTCTCTAGGGACACCTGAATGGCTCAGTTACTTGAGCATCTGACTCTTGATTTCAGCTCAGGTCATGATCTCAGGGTCATGAGATTGAGCCCTGCATCAGGCTCTGTGCTCAGCCCAGAGTCTCCTCAAGATTCTTTCCCTCCCCTTCTGGCTCTTCCCTCACTCGTACTCATTCACTTTCTCACTCTCTTTTTCAAGTAGAAAATAAAATGTTTATAAGACCCTATCTCCAGGGACGCCTGGGTGGCTCAGAGGTTGAGTGCCCGCCTTGGGCCCAGGGTGTGACCCTGGGGTCCCAGGATCGAGTCCCACATTGGGCTCCCTGCATGGAGCCTGCTTCTCCCTCTGCCTGTATCTCTGCCTCTCTCTGTGTCTCTCATAAATAAATAAATAAAATCTTAAAAAGAAAAAAAATTCTTAAAAATAAAAAAGACCCTGTCTCCAGATACAGTCATATTCTGAGGTTTAGGGTGTTGGGACTATAACATAATGGATTTTGGAGAGATGCAGTTACACTCACAACACAAAGCAAGAATCAGGGGCAGAGGAGGGAGAAGGGAGGACAATGGAAGAATATGCTCACCCAGAGAAACCAAAGGAGGAGAAAGGTGCTGGGAGAGAGGTAGGTACTACCCTGGGAGTAGTCCAGAAGGGCACCTGGATTAACAGTGGGAGTACTGAGGACTACCTACAGGAAAGGGAGGTGGGAGATCAGGCTTTGAGGGTTTGAGGCAGATGCCAGCATGGCAAGAGAGTAGAGGCAAGACCAAGCAGCAAGCTTTTGTCTAGACACAATAGATATTCCACATATATAATTATTGAATGAATAAAATGGACTTTCTTTCCTCCCTCCTCTGATACTCCGTGATCCTAGGACTTAGTTTCTCTTTAGAAATCGTGAGGTTGGGGATCCCTGGGTGGCTCAGTGGTTTAGCACCTGCCTTTGGCCTAGGGTGTGATCCTGGAGTCCCGGGATTGAGTCCCACATCAGGCTCCCTGCCTGGAGCCTGCTTCTCCCTCTGCCTGTGTCTCTGCCTCTCTCTCTCTGTGTGTCTCTCATGAATAAATAAATAAAATCTTAAAAATAAATAAATGAAGGGTAAATTAAAAAAAGAAAAAAAAGAAAGAAATCCTGAGGTAATGCTGCATTCCAAGACCTTGGCCCTGAGCTTATTCTTTGATGTGGCTGGATCTTGGGGACAGGCCAAGGAGAATAGAACATCTTTTCTCTGAGGGAGGGAAGGAGGAAGGGAGAGAGAGAGAGCACGAGAAAGAGAGAGAGAGAGAGAGAAAATGAATTGAGTGAACCAAACCAAACTGCATTATCAGTAAACTTCCAGATCGTGAAGAAGAGAATAGGGTGACATGAGGTTGGAGAGGTCTTCAGGGTTATTTTCCAATTTTCCTGTCTGCCCTTCAGAAATGAAGAGGTTGTTCATTCATTCATTGAAAAAAAAAATTTTAATTAAGCACCTACTCTGAATTGGGCACTGAGCTAGGCAAGAGGGAGATATCAGTGAAGCAAGTATCAAAGATTTATTGACTGCTTATGTAATGCCATGTTCTTGTTAAGCACTTGGTATACCTCCTGCCTTCAAGGACAATGTAACCCAGGAACTGTTGGTGTTTCATTTACTTTTTTTTTACAGATGGAGGATGGGCTAACTGAAGCTTAAGATGGTTTGATGGCTCACTGTGGGTCATAGAGTTATAAGTAAGCAACTTGGATACATCCCAGGGGCAACTTTTTCCAGCCCCAGTTTCACCTAGGCTCCTGGAGCTTCCCCCAGGGTACAGTAAGGGGCTGGCTTGGGGTCCTGCATGAGTCAGGCTGAACTGGGGATAAGCAATCAAAGTTCCTGCTGTTCCATCCTGTCCTTGGCCTGAGCAAGGACACTATGTAAAGGGACGGATGTGGGCTAGGATAATAATGCCAAGTCACTGCTGATGAAAGCCTTGTGTGTTCACCTCCCCCCAGCCACCACCTGAAGCCTGTCTCAGCTACTATCCTTGTTGTTACACTCACATCCCTCTCAGCTCCACTGACAACAGCTGGAATTGTGGCTCATGAGCCAAAGACGTGTTTCCTTCCTTCTTTGGGGCTACCTCAGGGCTACCTGAGAACACAGCTGGATTCTGAAATCTTATTCTCCAATGCCTGGGATGCCCCTCTGGTTCCAGATAAAGGGAGAAGCATAGGTTCTGTGAACTCTTTTTGAGTGGGATCATGACGAAACAGTCCAGTGATCTCTTTATTCTATTTTGAAGTGAAGAGGAAGATGGCCACACTACTGACCAGTGAGTCAGTGGGTATAGGGACTGAATACCATATTTGGGTGGAGAGTCAGGAGATAGAATGAAATTTGTTGAATCACCCCCCTGTCCAATCTAATCTGGAAATCAGAGAAGCCTGAAGACTTAAGGAGTACACAGAGATGTTTATACAAGGATGTTCATCACGTTGTTTTAGTAGTAGCAACCTACATGCCCATGTGTAGAGGATTAATAAAATCAACTTTAGTTGTTCACAAAAGAAATCTAAGGGGTGACTGGGTGGTGCAGTTGGTTGAGCATGGTTTTGGCTCAGGTTGTGATCTTCTATTTGTGGGACTGAGCTCCATGTAAGGCTCTGCGCTCAATGCAGAGTCTGCTTCAGATTCTTTCTGCCTCCCCCTTCCTCCTTCCAGCTCACTCTCTCTCTCTCAAATAAAGAAAAAATTTTTAAAAAGAAGTCTAAGTTGCCATTGAACAGTGTGTGGTAAAGCTATCAGGGATAGGTAGAGAAAGGTGTTCAAGACTGATAATTAAGTGAATAAAGCAAGCCACAGAAAAGTATCTGTGTGTATGTTTCTAGAGCCATGGATGTTTTCTGGAAATACACATGAAAAACTCCTAACTGGTTACTTCTGAAGAGTATGAATGGAGGTTTGAGTGAGGAGTGAGACTTTAGCTCTTTACTTTATATTCTTATGTACTTTTTTTTTTTTTTTCAGATAATGAGCATGTATTGTTTTTGAGATACGACAATAGTGATAAAGAAAAAGTGGAAAAAAGAAAGGCTTAAGGTTGACAATCCAGGGCAGCCCGGGTGGCTCAGCGGTTTAGTGCCGCCTTCAGCCCTGGGCCTGATCCTGGAGTCCTGGGATTGAGTCCCACATCAGGCTCCCTGCATGGAGCCTGCTTCTCCCTCTGCCTGTGTCTCTGCCTCTCTCTCTCTCTCTCTCTCTCTGTGTGGGTCTCTCATGAATAAATAAATAAAATCTTAAAAAAAAATACATATGTATTTTTTAAAAAGGTTGAAAACCCAAAGGTATTGAACAATTCAGCACTGAATTCAGTAGTGCTGAGGGCAGGAGGAACCACCATGTGGGGCCTGAGATGACTTTGCACGATGGAACTTTCTCTTAGCCACTGCTTGCAGAAAATGCTTTGACCAGCCAAGGCTGGACACAGAGGCAGGAACTGGCAGGAAATCACTATTTGCAAGGCTGGCTCAGTGACAGAAAGTCTAAAGCAAAATCAAGGCCAAAGTTCAACTCCAAGAACAGGGATTGGAGTCTCTAATAACAATAGCTGACACATACTGAGTACTTATCCTGTATCAAAACAATGTGCAAACTGCTTTACTTAGCATTATCTCATTTAAATTTTCACAACAAACCTATGAGATAGCACTATTATCCCAATTTTGTAGATGAGAATATTGAGGCTCAGAGGGTCCAAAAACACACAATTAGAATTGGTAGGATTGGGATAACCCTGGTTTGTCTGTTTCTGAAGGCAGCTCTCTTACTACCTCCTGAATATTACTCTGTGTTGAAATCTAAGGCCCTGAAATCCAAGAACAGGACATCCTTACCATCAAGGAGCAGCCAGGCTAGCTGGGGAAGATGACATTTATGCATGTGGACTATAAAGATTTTATTTATTTATTCATGAGACACGCACACACACACACACACAGAGGCAGAGACATAGGCAGAGGGAGAAGCAGGCTCCATGCAGGGAGCCTGACATGGGACTTGATCCCAGGTCTCCAGGATCATGCCCTGGGCTGAAGGCAGCGCTAAACTACTGAGCCACCTGGGCTGCCCTGGACTATATATTTTATATAAGGCACACATCTGGATATACCTGGGCTGCAAAGATGATAAATGCTATTTGGATCTTAAATTTAGGGAGATCTGCAAGGCCTAAAGTTGTACATAAAGGCATCTTGGAGGAGGAAAGATGTAAATCAGGTCTGGGAAGGATGGATTGAATTAAGAGAGGGGTGAGAACATTCCAGAGAAGAGAATGTATAAGTCGTGCAGAAGTCTGTTCTGTTGTTTCTGAGACCGTGAAGCATCTTGCCTAATCAGTGAGAATTGTGTATGGGTGATAAGTGGGCAGTGTGTGTGAGGAGGGAAAACAGAGCATCAGAAGTCATTCTGAAGGGTGAAAACTTGCAGAAGAGTTGTGACTTAACACAGGAGGAAGTCAAGAGCCTCTGAAGGTATTTTTGGGCAGTGAGGAGACACTGAAAAGTGATGCTTCAGAGAGATTAATCCGACAGAGGTGTCAAAATGACTTGGAATGAAGGACAGAGCCATGGGGAAACATAGGTGTGGGGTGACGGAGGTGTCAGTGGGTACTATAGGAATGAAGCAAGAGGTTCAGGGTGAGAGCTGCTGTAAAGGGAGAGAGGTAGAGGAGACAATAGAACTTGCTGATTGAAAATAAACAGACTGTAAAATCAGGGGTCCAAACCAGATAATTGTGGGACTTCAAATCCATGTGTCCAAAGAAGGGAAGGCCTATATCTGGAACAGGGAATTGGAAGAGGGTTTGCTGTTGGAGGCAGGGTGGAGACAGATGGTGAATTGTGTCTTCATTAGAGACCTCTGTTTTCCCTATGACTGTAAGACAGTGTAGGGACTTTTTCTGTTTTCTTGATCGTGTGATGCATAGGACTTCCTTTGTTTGGATCAGTTCATTAATTCAGCAGTTCTTTATTAAGCTGTCATTATGGTATGGTTGTTGGGAACACAGCATTGAGAGGTCAGATCTGGTCCCTGTCCTCATGAAACGCAGATACTGAACAAGAAATTATAAGTGTTCTTACTGCACCCTTAGTATCAAGGTGGCATTTCTTCTCCTAGACCAGTCCTCCTCCCTACTCCCCCAGCATACACCAGCTGGTAAGGGCATTTGTGAAACATTTTACTGTACATCGTGTCTTGTAATAAAAAAAATATCATCTGGGGCGCCTGGATGGTGCAGTTGGTTGAGTGTCTGACTCTTGGTTTTGGCTCAGTTTGTGATTTCAGGTCCTGGGATTGAATCCCATGCTGGGCTGTGTGCTCAGCATAGAGTCTGCTTGAGATTCCCCTTCTCCTTCTGCCCCTCCCGTGTGTGCTTGCATCTCCCTCCATCAAATCAATCAATCACTCAATCAATCAATCTTAAAAAAAATATCACAACCATTCATTTTTTTCTTTTCAACAAATATTTATTGAGTGGCACTTTGGCTTTGTGTTTTTAGCCCTCATGCTCACAAACTAGTGGAGGACACAGATAAGTAAGCAGGTAGTGATAATATGTTGTAAGAATTGTACCAAGGAGTAAGTACCAGGTTGTGGGAGCAACTAGGAGGGATATGTGTCTGGGCAGATAAGTTTCCCTGACAAGAATAATGAGATGTGAGGCACCCATCTGGCTCAGTTGGTGGAGCATGTGACTCTTGATCTCAGGATTATAGGCTCCGTGCCCTATTTTGGGTGTAGACATACTTAAAAAAAATAATAAATTCTTAAAAAAAAAAAAGAACAATCAAGTATTAGTCACACAAGGGCATGGGGTGTATTTTCTATGCAAGAGGATCTTCTAGTTCAAACACCTGGATGCTGCAGAGGCCTAGGCTTGTTGGGGAATGATTTACAACCTAGATTTTTATACCTAGCAAAACTACTGGTAAAAATGTGAAGAGGGAACGAAAGGCAAGATAGATGCTGAAATGCAAGGTTTCAAAAAATTTACCTGCCGTGCGTCTCTTCCCAGGAAGCTAGTTGAGGACCTGCACCACCAAAATCAAGGAGTAAATCAAGAGAGCAAACAACATGGGAATAGCTGCATGAATCTCAGGTAGGTAGGGGCTACATCAGAAAAGGGTTCTAAAGGCATAATGAGGACCCTGGACATGATTGTAATGACAAAATTACCTAATAGTAGAGTGATATTAAAATATTGTTTGTTTGTTTGTTTGTTTTATCCCAAGGACCCATTTGAGCAACCTTGTGATTGGCTCCTACCACATTAAAGCGATAGTTTTTTTTTTTTTTTTTTTAAGATTTTTATTTATTTATTCATCATAGACACACACACAGAGGGAGAGGCAGAGACACAGGCAGAGGGAGAAGCAGGCTCCATGCAGGAAGCCTGATGTGAGACTTGATGCTGGGACTCCAGGATCACACCCTGGGCCAAAGGCAGGCGAAAAACTGCTGAGCCACCCAGGGATTCCCTAAAGCTATAGTTTTCATCTATTTTACCTTTGTGTCCTTTTGGAAAGGATTCTGCTGAGTTTTAAAGAGTTTGGAAACTATTGTACTAGTAAAACCTAAAACTGTGTATAGCTACTACTTAAGCTGCCTTGTGCAATTTGGCAGGGCTTCCAGAAGCTCCCAGGGCTGTGCAGGTTTCTAGAGCAGTGCAGTGTGGGAGAGGAGAGAGTGGTACAGGGAGGTGATAAGGCACAGCTACCAAATTTCAGGAGGACTCTTTGCTGGTCATTCTTCCTTCAGCAGCAAAGGTGATCCCTAGAATACTTTTGTTTACCATTTAAGTGCTGAAGCTGCCTTCCCCAATGACTTCCAGACTGCCAACAAATAAATTTTAAAAATATAAACTTGGGGTGGGGGAAACACAGCAAGACCATGACTCTTCTCCTACTGAACTTTATCACAGCTGGAATAAGGCAAGGTATGTATGAGAGGGAGTGGTGTGTGTGTGTGTGTGTGTGTGTGTGTGTATCTTCAGTGGCCTCCAAGAAATTTGTGGATATGTTGTATTGTAACAGGGATCCAGGTGTTCCCTAAATCTGAAGCCAAGGAGAACCTTTTCTTTCTGGATTTTATTCGATATCTGCTTCTTAAGTACTATGATAAAAGATCAGCCCACAAACCAAGCCACTTGTAATGGTGTTTATTGGTTTTGCTATCCATAAAAAGGGTATTCCTGAGTTCCCCATCAGCTAGGAGAAATCCTTATCCACCCTCTCATGACCAACCTCTTTCCCTACTCCTAAGCAAGTGAATTTTAAATACCACTCTAAAGTTGTTGGCTGGTGACCTGGAAAATTTCTTTTGCTTTTTTATCGTGTTAATGGCCCATCAGTTTAAACGTCCTACCCCCAGAAACTTTCTTTCTCCTAACTAGACTGAAGAGGGAACAGATTTAAAAAAAAAAAAAAAAAGAAAGAAAGAAAGGATTCCTATTTCTAAGGGCCTTGGGAAGATTCCAAGATGGCCAGGTCTGATTGAATGGAAGGAAGGGATTTAATTTGTCTTGATCAGTCTGTACAGCACCTAGCTGATGTAAAGGCAAATGTAAATTAGGATATTATTGAATAACTTTAAAGGAAAGTGATAATTTTTTAAAAGATTTTATTTATTCATGAGAGACATAGAGAGAGAGAGAGGCAGAGACACAGGCAGAGGGAGAAGCAGGCTCCATGCAGGGAGCCCGATGTGGGACTTGATCCCAGGACTCTAGGATCATGCCGTGGGCCGAAGGCAGGTGCTAAACCGCTGAGCAACCCAGGGATCCCCTTAGCTCATGCTCTTAACCACAACGTTATGCTGTTTATAAACTACAAAGATCTAAGGAAGCCTAAAGTTGAAGCGGAGAGTGGCTAAACTATTCCCCTCTGGTACATGACAGTTCACCTTGTGCCAGTCATGTAGGCCAGGAAGTTGCCAAGTTATCAGGTCCTCGTTGGAGGGGTCAAGCCTGCATATAATATTATAAGCAGACACTTGCCCCTAGCCTTTTGGATTTCTGGAATAAGGTTCTGACCACAGAACACTATTCTCTTCAGGTCTTGGTCTGTCAGATTCCATTTCTCAGTTTCCAGAACAACACACAGATGCACAGGGCAATCAGAGCCTTTATTTATTTATTTATTTATTTATTTATTTATTTATTTATTCATGAGAGACACACAGAGAGAGAGGCAGAGACACAGGCAGAGAGAGAAGCAGGCTCCCTGCAGGGAGCCCGATGTGGTACTTGATCCAGGACTTGAGCCAAAGGCAGATGCTCAGCCACTGAGCCAGGTGCCCCCAGTCAGAGCCTTTAACATCATGCTACTTCCTTCACCTATGTTTATGGGCAAGTAGCACTTTGGGCAATTTTTCTCTCCCAAATCAGCTTTGTCATCTCTTATATCAAGTCGGGCTGCTAGCTTTCAAATCCATCTTCTGTAATCCCTAAATCCCATGGGGCATTCCCTAACTGGGCAGGAAGCAGCTAACCAGGTCAGAGACTGTCATTGGAATAGCATGCTGAGGAGAGAGCAACTGTGGGAGAGCAATGGGAGTGCTACCACCCCCTGGAAAATTACCAAAGGTGACCTTGCTGGGGGACGATCCTGGATGGAATTCCCAGGGCCTAGGGTAGGCTTTTATGCTTCCTTTTAAAATTTTTATATTTATAAACAGAAGTCCCTTTATCAAAAAAAAAATTAATCCCAGTTGTTGTGAACAATTTAAATAATATGGTGATTAACAGAGAAAGTACAAGGATGCCATTAATAATACAACGCACTTCCCTGCCCCACACCTCCAACCCTATGCATCTGCATAATCACCACTAGTAACAGTTTGGAATCTGTCCTTCCAGATGGTTCTGTTAAGTTTCCTGTGTGTGTGTGCGTGTGTGTGCATGAGAGAGAGAGAGAGAGAGAGATTCACATAAGCATCAGTGAGAAGATCCTATTCTGTACCTCATGTACCATGAGCATCTTCTGAGTCCATCGTACAGCTCTCCCCGTTTTAACAGCAGTGCAGTAGTCCATTGTAAGAATAGACAATCTTGGGACACCTGGGTGGCTCAGGAGGTTGAGCGTCTGCCTTTGGCTCAGGGCGTGATCCCAGGGTCTCGGAATCGAGTCCCTCATTGGGCTCCCTGCAAGGAGCCTGCTTCTCTGCCTGTGTCTCTGCCTCTCTCTCTGTCTCTAATGAATAAATAAAATCTTAAAAAAAAAAAAAAAAGAATAGACAATCTTCCCTTTTTCCTAATTTCTCTGCTTTAACAGATCTTTCATTTCCTTGGGAACCTCAGCTCCCTGTTAACCAGCCCAACTCTGGGTCCTGCCTCAGGTTGCTGCACAAATGGGAAGGCAGTCAAAAGGTGGGAAGGGCAGTGGTGGGGGGAATGGGGCTGTGCAAGTGTATTCCAGCCAGCCATACTGGGGTACATAGGAAGTTCTTTCTCCCCACCCTGCCAAATGGTTCCCTGCTCTGCCTAAGGTCAAACTGCACATTTTATAAAACCGATGATTTTATGGGAATCATCTTTGAAAATGACCAAGAAGATCAATGGGAAGAATCAAAAGGGTGTTTTCTTAGAGTTACACTGTATCATTTGGGACCTGCACTCTGGGCATGTACACAGGGGTCTACCAGAATGACCAGAGGCCTTTCAGGCCAATCCCCTGCCTCCATCCAAGATATGTTTGCTTGAAGCCCCCCATGTTCTCTCTTGGTGGCTCTCCTGTGTGAGCAACAACTCCATTAGGTAGACATTTGCTTCTTGTCACCGGAAAGGTGCTTCAGCTTAGAGGATCCAAGCTCTTGACCAGATTTGCTCTCTGTACCTGTTTCCTTGTTTGTAAAATGGGTATAAGAATAGTATCTATCTAATTGGTAGAGTTTTTAATCTGTAACTTAAATAAAATATACACATGGCATATTTGTCATATTATATGGTATATGGCAAGCACTCAACGCTGTGAGTGATTATACCCTAAATCCAGATATCCCTCACTGCATGTTTTTTTTTTTTTTTTTTTTTTTTTTTTTCTCACTGCCCTTTAAACCTAGACTTTCGAGATCATCTAGGTCACTGGCTCTTGACCCTGGCTGCGCAGTGAAGTTAGCCAAGTCAGCCACGGAACCTTAAAAAAATGTCAGTGCTCAGGCTTCACTGGCAGAGATTCTGATTCTCTCACATGTGGAATCAGGGGGATCACTGCTTTTGAAAATCAACCTGGAGAATTCTTGTTTGCAGCTAGGGTTAGAGTACTGAATTTAGTTCAGTATTCTGTTTCTAGGTGAAGCAACTGTGAGGCCTGGATCCAGGAAGGGACTTGTCTTTCTCAGTCTGGACACCAACCTCCAAAGGCTTTCCTTCCCAGGGACGGAGATCTGTCCCTGGGATGCCCTTCGGGTAGTCTTGGGTATGATCCGGGGTGCTGCTCCTGCTTCTGGTCTCTTTCCGGGTAATATTGCTGGACCCCTCAACCCATTATTTGGTCACAAACTCGAGGAGGTCTCCCTATAGGAAGCCACAGTTCTAGAATACAACCCTCTTTTATTAAAGCATTTACAGCGTTTGAAATAATCCGGTGCATCCATCCATCCATTCATTTTAAGAATCTAAGCTCCCTGGGGGCAGGGGCGATGTGTGTCCTGTTCCCGGGGTACCAGGCCTAGGATGGTGACCAGCACGTGGCTTAATAATAATAATAATAATAATAATAATAATACCCATTAGATGACTGGATGAGGGAAATCCCGGGAGGGTAGTTGAGTTTTTCTTATTTTTCTGGTACTAGCCATCTGATTCTCATTACTCCTACAGCTCGGGAAGCCTCTCTGCGCTTTGGCGTTTTATAAACCTCGTGTGCGTACGTCGACATTTTAACCATAAATCCAGAGTTTGGGGGCTGGAAGATTCGAGGCGAAGGGTTTGGGGGAGGGGGTAAGGACTACGCGGAGGTCCGAGCCTGGCCGGGGGCGGGCGCCTCCGCCCCTGCCTGCGCCCCTGCCTGCGCCCTCCGCGGGAGGTGGCCCCGGGCCGCAGCCTCCAGCGCGGGGCGCGCCGCCGCCGTCTCGGGGCCGCGGGGAGGGCCGCCGCGGGGAGGGCCGGCGGGCGGGTCGCGGCCGGGGGCGGCTGGGCCAGCAGCCCCGCGTTGCGGCCGCGCGCCCCCGGAGGTGGCGCCTTGGGGAGGCTGTGGGGGGAGCCGAGGGGGAGGGGGAGGGGCCCTGTGTGTGTCCCTTTAAGAGCCGGAGCGCTGCCCCCGCCTCGCAGGCGCCCGGAGCCTCACAAAAGAACAGGATGTTGTTGATTTGTCACCAAACCACAGAGAGGAAATGATTGTAAATTTCCTTTAAACATCCCCACCGCGCTCCGGCCGCCCCCGCTTCCTCCTCCGCCGCCCCCGCCCGGCCCGGCGCAGCGGGGCCTCGGCGCTCCCGCGGGGCGCCCGCGCCCGGCCCGGCCTCCCGGAGGCCCCAGGCCGCGGCCGGCTCCGGGCGCCCGCGGGAGGAGCCCCCCGCCCCGCCCCGCCCCGCCCCCGCGCTCCCAGTTGCTTTCCTCGGATTTTTTTTTTTTTTTCAACAGCTGCGGCAGAGCAAGGGCCGTGGCCTGGAAGCACCTTAGCGTGCGCCCATCCTGTTTAGCAGTAACCATTAGTTACGGTGCCCCTGGGGGAAACTGAGGCCCAGGGGGCTTCCCTGAGTAGCCGAAAGGCACCAGCTCCGGAAACCTCTTGAGGGCTCTTGGAACACCCAGTCTCGGTTTGGTTCTCCCCAGAGCTGGAGTTTGTGACCAATCTGCCATAGAAATTCCCGTTCATCAAGTGTGGCAGCTTCTCCGGGCAAGTTCAAAAGCAACCAAGACTTCAGACCACGTTCTTTCTTTTTTTTTTTTTTTTTTTGAATTTTTATTTATTTATGATAGTCACACAGAGAGAGAGAGAGAGAGAGGCAGAGACACAGGCAGAGGGAGAAGCAGGCTCCATGCACCAGGAGCCCGACGCGGTACTCGATCCCGGGTCTCCAGGATCACGCCCTGGGCCAAAGGCAGGCGCCAAACCGCTGCGCCCCCCAGGGATCCCCAGACCACGTTATTTCATGAGGAGCATCCCCACCATGTCCAGCTGGGCACCCATCTTTAAGGAGCTGTTTGGGTCTGGGTTCCACCTGTGCCCTTATGTGCTTTGATGCACCTTTACCTCCCCTGGGCGGCTTCTCGTTGTTTTCAATGATTTTTGAAAGCCTCTGGTGCAGTTAACGTTTGCTTCCAAACTGCAGTCCATGGCGGAGTGGTCAAATCTGGTCTGTGGTGCTTTGGAAGGCTTCTTTTGCTGTACAGAATGTTCTTTTGGAGCAATTAATGTTTCCGATTCAGCATTGGCTGCACTGGGGTTCTTGGCTTGAATATTCAAAGCAGCAGTTAATACCCCAGGCCTGTGCATTCTCTCCTTTCATCCTTACAGTAGCCCCATAGACCTTGCTGCTCCCTTAGTACAGATGAGGATGCTGAGGTTCAGAGAGGTTGAGGAGTTGGACCAGCAGTGACAGGACTTACTTAGTGACCACTATCTGATTACTGGTGGTGTCTTTCTTTAGTACTTGAAAATTGATTATTTGGTTAGGAGAACGGGTAGGGACGGGAGCGCAGGATGCTCTTGTTGGATCCTTTGTCACCTCAACTTCCCCTGGGAACTCTAGGCCAAATCTCACCCTCTGCTGAAGGAGCACCTGAGTGACTCACACTCTCGGGCTGGAATCTTCCCTTTTGGGGTCTGATGAAATCCTGAGTGCTTAGATGAAGAGGGGGACTTATGGAGTCTGAGTTTTTTCCGTTCTACCTGACCAGGAACACGGAAACTTAAAAAAAAAAAGAGAGAAAATCTAGTACTGGATTCCTAAGGCTGAATAGCCAGCCGCCTTCATGTGCAAGACCCTTAATTCTAAGCTCTAAAGGGCAGTGGGGTGGATGGGGATGGGGTGATAGAAAGTTGAGTTTGACTCCAGGTATCATCAATGTCACATAACTATAATGTTATCATGGGCCTGCTGTGTGCCCACGGACTGTTCCAGGGGCTATCTATGTGCTTTCTCATTTGATCCTAAAAAGGTCCTAGTGGATGGAAAGTCAGTACCAGAGAGGCTGTACACCTAGGAATGGTAGGTAGCTGGGTTTCGCATCCCTCTGCACAGGGTCTCTTGTGTCTGTGCTGGAGGAAGCACCAGTTTTCTGGCGCCCCAGAAATGGGACTACGGTGCTTTCCTTCAGTCAGTGCAGAAAGCCAAGGTGATTTTGAAAGGGAAATGCAGTGGCCTTTGGCTCCTCTGTGCTGCAGCTGTCTTGCAGTTATTCAACTCTGAGCACATTTGTTGATGGATTTCCAGTGTCGCTGCAGTATCTCCACCTGTCTTTTTTGCTTTTATAGATTGCCAGTCACAGGGGCATCCGGGTCCTGAGCACTTGGGAGGGAGAGCCATCTGCTTAATTATTTCCATTCCCTAGATGAGAAACACAGGGCACCAACATGCCGAGTTGTTGTTCTGGGCAGGCTGGCTTAAAGCAGAGCAGGGCAACAGTAGTCAGGGCCTTCAGCCTCTACCCATCACTCAATTCTGGGGAAGCAGGAGCCAGAGGGTAGGTCACCTGATGCCTCTTGGCCTCTGTTTCCTAGGCTGTGCAAAACTTTGGCCTACTTGTCTCTGAGGCTCAGTCGTCCTCATCCAAAGAATAGTTTCTGTTTACTCATTCAGTTAATATTTATTAAACATCTACTATATGCCAGGCACCTCTGCTATATGGCTGGAGATACTGCAAAGAACGAAACAAAAGCTCTGTCTTCTTGGGATTTACCTTTTAGGTGGAGAACAAAAAATATTAAACACATGGATATGTAAAATGTCAGCTAGTGTCATACCACTTTGTGGTAAATAAAATAAAGAACATTAGGGGAGAATGCCGTGAGTATATGAGTGGTAGTGTTTTATTTAGGGTCGTAAGGGAAGGCCCACTGATAAAGTGGCACTTGAGAAGGAAGGGAGAGAGTGAGCCACACTGCCTTGTGAAGTTTGCTATAGGTGGTTGGACTGGCAAAGATAAGGACCAGGAGATGGGCGTGTGTTGCATAGCACTTACCATGTGTCAGGCCCTGTGTTAAATGCATTGTGTTATTTTATCCTGTTCTTGCTGAATCTTATTTGAAAAAGCTGAGACTCAGAGAGGTTTGGTGACTTGCCCACGGCCACACAGCTAGTAGGTAGTGAAGGTGAAATTCAAATGCTGGTCTTAACCTTCATGCTGCTTCCCACTCAGGGACTCTTCTTTTGGAGCTCCTGTTTAATTGATGACCTAGTTGTTGTGATTTCTTGGGGATTAAGTGTCAACAGTGGCCATGACCTCTGGCCCCTAGGTTGCCTGGTGTTGGGGAAAGAGCTGAGGGCCTGAAGTTCCTTTTTTGTGAGGGGAAGGCAATATGTTTGATGCTGGAAAACCCCATGTAGTGTTTATGGCAGAAGGGGGAAAAACACCTCCAGATTAGCGTAAACAAGAGAAATGGGAGAATGGGGTAGCCTGGATCCCTCCACCCCCCTCCTTCGTTTTAATTTCCCCATGATGGGCTCAACGCAGCATGTTGTATTATACAGCGATAATTAAAACACTTGGATTAGTGAGTTGAGATTTATAGGGCAAACAGGAGCCAGAGGAGAAACGACAGTCATGTCTTTTATTTGCAGGCAGATATCCAAATTGCCACTTGCTTGCTTTTTCTTCCTGACACTATCACCTACTCTGCTTAATTAGATTCTTTTTTTTTTTTTTTTCTGTATCATTTCCAACACCCGCTTAGCCTGCTGCTCAGCAGAGTTTAGGAAGCCATATACTGAACCCTTTTCCACAGCCCGGGGAAGTTGAGTCTGGAATGAGGCAAAGAAGAACCAAGGAGGGTATCTTGCCATCCGGCTGTGGAACCCACCTGTCCATCAGCATCCTGGCACAGGGGCCACCGAGTGGAAGTACCACGCTTCTTACAGTCCTGCTCAGCTTTCCATGAAGCATCCTCTTTCTTGTGAGGAACAGAACAAATTCCCCAAATAGAGACCACCCCCAACACATTCCATTTCAAAACCAATAGGGTTAAATCGTGTTCCCAAATTGTTATTGAATATTTTACTCCCTTTAAAGTGTCATCATAGACTGATGGGGGTGAGGGGTAGGCAGGACTACGATGGACAAAATGCTGTCTGAGTTTACAATCTAGTAGAAAGAAGAGTTGAAAATCACTGATGAGAGTTTTTGGCCAAGTTCATATGTTTGATTAGTATTTATTGACTATCTAGTGTGTGTCAGGCCTTGTTGTAGGCGGTTACAGGACACAATAGTGGCACAGCATCCTGAGAAAAATCTCCATCCATGTGAATTTAGCAGCACTGGGGGTGGGGGACTGGCAGGGTGGTGAATTTGTCACTGAAGAGCATAAGAACTTGGAAGAAAAATTAAATGGGGAAGGTGGCTAGGAGAGTGCTGGGGCTGGTCATTTTTAAAACCTGAAGAGGTGGGACGCCTGGGTGGCTCAGCAGTTGAGTGTCTACCTTCTGCTCAGGGTGTGATCCTGGAGTCCCAGGTTGCAGTCCCACATCGGGCTCCCTGCATGGAGCCTGCTTCTCCCTCTGCCTGTGTCTCTGCCTCTCTCTGTGTGTCTCTCATGAATAAATAAATAAAATCTTAAAAAAAATTAAAACCTGAAGAAGAAGGCGGCCCTTTATGTTTCTGTAATCAGCTGGTCTGAAACTTATTTTTCTCATCTGCACAGTAGGGCTAGTCGTAGATACTCTTAAAGGGATTAAATGAGGCAAAAACCATATGCATGTAAATAATAAATACATAATAAATTATAATAAATTATAAAAAATATATGAAACACATACTTAATTAGGGCTCTGTGAGTGCTTGCTCTTTTCAGCACTACTTGCTTATGATAAGGTGACGGGGAGCTGAAGGGACAGTGAAAGGGAAGAGTTATTATCTGTGTCCCGCTCCCCTCTTCCAGTAATCACGATTTGCCCATCCACCAGGAATGCAAAAGTGCAGGTGAGCTCTTGTGGCAGAATTAGGACCACAGAGGGTTTAGGTCGGGGTTTGGTATGTGGAGTGTAGATGGGAGTTTGAGGCTGGTCGATTTTTGCCTTCTGTCTTAAAAATTATTTTCCACATGCTTGGTGTTAACCCCGATTCTCCACAATAAATTGGGCAGGGGGGCAGGGGCTGCCCGCTTGACAAACGGGAAAACAGGCACAGGATGTGAGTGCCTGGCCAAGGTCACCTCCAGTCTCCAGAGGAGATCTCCTGCCGCCTGGAGATGAGTCATCCTGGAGTGTTGTTCCCGGGGTGAAATCACAAAGGAAGGAAGGCTTGGATTTATTGCAGGCAGCCCGGGAAGTTTCCTGTTCTTGAGAAATCTCAGAAACAGTAACTCCTCCACCTGAGGGGCTTTATTCTTCTGACGTTAGCCTACTGAGGAGCCCCCAAACCTCCAGAAGATACAGTGTCTGATATGGGGTGAAGGAGAGGGTAGAAGGCCTTTGACATAAAGAGGAGAAAAAAGGAGAAGAAAGTGTGTGGGGGTTGAGAGCTTGGGTCCTGGGGTCAGACAGGTCTGGGTTTGGTGGTTCTGCCACTTAACCAGCTTGGGCAAGGCACATGACCCCCCGTAACCCTTAGTTTCCTCGTATGTATCAGTCCATAACTCATGGGTTGTTGGAAAGTGAAATTAGATGGTGTGTGCCAAGCGTTTAGGCCAGTGCCTGGCGGCTGGAGGCTCTCGGAAAAGTGAGTTGCCATCACCGCAGCAGAAAAGGGAACAGCTGGGTAAAGGTGAGGGGGTGAGAGGGTGCCCAGGTTGTGCATCTGTCAGTGCTGGACCACTTCCATGAGGTCTTGCTGAAGTTCCTTCCACCCAAGGCTTCTGGAGTCAGTCACCCAGTAGGTGCCATCTTGGCCTTCTAGGAGTTTGTGCTGGGACCAGCAGAGCAGGGCCAGCCAAGTATCTGATGTCTTCCTGCCGCCGTTGCTCACCCCTCCCTGCGTCATGGTTCACTGGGCACGGCGGGCCTCACAGGGGCCCCCCTTGGTTCACTCTCTTCCCCTCCCTTTAACCTTTGCTTCTCTGGCTCAGACCCATTATTCGTCCTGTTGCTGTTGACTCCATATAATGAAAATAATTGAGCCTGTCTCCACCGATGACTGTCTAGGAACAAATCAAGCTGGCCCCAGTCATCCGCCTCTGATTGAACACACCCCGCCTGCTGCAAACAGTCCTGCTTGGGCTTGGGTCTTAAACCCAGGCTGCAGTGCTAGATGCAGTGCTAGATAGATGTACCCTACCGGACAGCTTCATAGTTTGCTGAAGGGTGTCTGGGGGTTCTGGGACGAAGGTGCAAAAGTTCTGAGAATACCTCTAAGCGTTTATCCAAAACCCTAATTACTGTGTTCTCCAATTATGCATCTGCCCTTCAGCCTCCAGCCTAGCTTCCTTATCACTCCCTGTCCCACTGGATGTAGAAGATTTCTAGAAAACAGATAACAGAGGGGGCTGAAGAGTTACCTGAGCTTGGGGTGGGGAAGCTACTAAAGCTTTGGATTTTTCTGATTTTTATGTAAATAGTTCCAAAAGCAGACCTCAGAGGAGCTATACTACCCAGCAAGAGTGAGAAGGGCAGGGTTGTTGATGTATTATTCTAGTCCAAAGCCCCATTTATGTTTGTATATTTTCTTAAGATACTATCACAGTTTTAAGTGAAAACAACGCCACCACCACCACCCTGTCTTATCTCTAGAAGGACCCTGCCCTTTTGCCTGCTATGCATTCTCCTCTTTATCCTTGCACATATGCACATATGCACATACTGTGAATTGGCTCTCTGGGACCAGGATTGTGCTAAAGCTTACATATTTTCCACCAAATTATTGTGTTTCCATTCTGCATTATAGACATTTCCCCAAGTTCCTTTTTTAAAAAATATTTTATTTATTTATTTGAGAGAGCATAAACAGGGGGAGTGGCAGGGAGAGGGAGAAGCAGACTCCCTAGTGAGCAGGGAGCCTGATGGGGGGGCTCCATGCCAGGACCCCGAGACTAGGACCTGAGCCGAAGGCAGACACTCAACCCACTGAGCCACCCGGGTGCCCCTCCCAAAGTTCCTTTATAGTCTTCCTAATTACTGATTAAAATAGGAACCTAAGATTTCCTGCTGTAGCACGGTGGGACCATTTTCTCCTTTTGGGCATTTGTGGGCAAGAGCATCAGCTAAGGGCTGCTGCACAGCTGTAGTAGTAAAGGGCACAGTGTGGAGGGCGGAGGACTGGGCTGTGGGAAGCAGGAACAGACTGCAGCAGGGGGCAGTGGGGGGAGCGCACGGAACTCCACTCGCTCTCATGCTGGACACTTGGGTCAGCAGTCCCTGCATTACTCGCTCTCCATTTTAGCCACATGAATTGGTGTGGGGACTGAGTGAGGGTGGCGGCAGCTGTCTGCTCAGGTGAGGGTGGTGGGGAAGGAGCCATCCTCTTGAGGTAGGTGGAAGAGGAGTTTCTATCCGCATTTTACAGAAAAGGAATCTGCGTCTCACAGACGTCAAAGGACTTGCCAAAGCATAGCTCTGAAGTAGCAAGATGCAGAACAGGGTGTTGGCATTCTGACTCCTGTGCCTTTCGCCTCCATCAGCCTGATGTTGGTTTTTCCTCCTCTGGCTGTCTCCTCCAGACTACCTTTCTTCCTGATACAGGGGTTCCTCCCCGAGAAAACCCACATATGCACATCCAGGGTAGCCACAGTTGGTACTACAGGGCTAGCCCCACGGAGGAAATGATTTCTTTTTTTTTTTTTTAAGATTTTATTTATTGGGCAGCCCGGGTGGCTCAGTGGTTTTGCGCCGCCTTCAGCCTGATCCTGGAGACCCGGGATCGAGTCCCACTTTGGGCTCCCTGCATGGAACCTGTTTCTCCCTCTGCCTGTGTCTCTGCCTCTCTCTCTCTCTCTCTCTCTCTCTGTGTGTGTGTGTGTGTCTCTCATGAATAAATGGGTAGAAAATTTTTTTTTTTAAAGGATTTTATTTATTTATTCATGAGAGACACACAGCTGGAGGGGCAGAGACGTAGGCAGAAGGAGAAACAAACTCCTTGCGCAAGGAGCCTGATGCTGAACTCGATCCCAGGACTCTGGGATCATGACTTGAGCCTAAGGCAGACACTCAACCATTGAGCCACCGAGGTGCCCATGGAGAAAATGATTTCTAAAGGACAGAGTTGCTGGCAGGGAAAACCAGGAAATTGTTCCTTAAAAACTACCCAGGTATGGGGTCTCTTAGGGTAGTGCAGTTGGTTGGGCATCTGACTCTTGGTTTCCACTCAGGTCGTGATCTCAGGGTCTTGAGATTGAGCCCCCTTTTGGATCTGTGCTCAGCAGGAACTCTGCTTGAGATTTTCTCTCCCTCTCTCCCTGCCCCTCCCACTCATGCTCTCTTTCTCTCTCTTTCTAAAATAAATAAATCTTAAAAAAAAAAAAAAAACCTTCCCAGGTACAAGGTGTGTTGTTGTTGTTGTTTTTTTTGGTTTTTGTTTTCGTTTGTTTTTGTTTTTGTTTTTGTTTTGTCTTGTTGGCCCAGGATGGAGATGTTGGCTCAAGTTCCTCCTGTAAATCTTTGGGATTTAATGCAGCCATTCAGCCTCTGTTCAGAGAAGTGTTGTGCTGCCAGAAACACCTTTTTTAAGTCCAAGCAATGATCACTGCACATTTTTCTTTCACAGTAGAAAGCCCTGAGTCTCTTAAAAGTGTTTGCAGACAGCATTGAGTCCTTAGAATAACAAGACCGTTTTAAGGGAAAAACAAAACCCATTGTTTATGTCAGCTCTGCAGCTTATCAATATGAAATGAAGATGAAGATTCATTTATGTGAAGAGACCATATTTTTGGTGGGGGGATTGTTAAAAATTCATATATCTTTGCTAATGGAATCATTTCCACACTTATCATGGAGGGGAAAAAAATAACAAGGCTCATAAAATCTTTCCTGTAACAATCAGAGAAGGAGTGAGTCTCTGAAAATACAAATTTGTGGTATTATCTTTGCCTTTAGCAAAATTCTTCGAGCTTTCAAATAGCATGTTGTGGACCTAGTCTGGCTGTTACATTAGTTTAGCATCTTCATTTGTGTGGGTGCGTTTTTAAAGATTTTATTTATTTATTTGAGAGAGAGAGAGCAGAGCTAGAGAGAGGGCATGAGTGTGAGGAGGAAGGGCAGAGGGAGAAGCAGACTTCCTGCTGAGCTAGCAGATCCATGGGGGCTCAGTCCCAGGGTCCTCCGGTCAGGACATGAGCTGAAGGAAGACACTCAACCTACTGAGCCACCCAAGTGCCCCAAGCATCCTCTTTTGATTTATCCTTTTCCTAGACCATGTTGCCCTAGACCTGCCCTCACTCTGAGCCAAGCCTATGCCAGCCCTCTTTCCATTCACTATGGCCTTGAATCCCATCCCCCACCCGTCTTTGAAGTAGCCAGGGTTCCTGTGTGCCTCGCTCAGTGAAAACACTATGAGAAACTAGAGTTTTGCAACATACAGGCCCCAGAGCTGCAGTTATGAGTGATGACCAAGCTCTGAAAGCCTCCTAATAGGAAGTTAGTGACAGAGGTAGGATTTGAATCCAGCTCTGAATGGCTCCTAACACATACTGTTTTGCACTACCCAGTTCTGCCTTAAATTAGCAAACTGTGCTGAGCCCCTTCTGTGGAGTAAGGTGCCTTGTTAGGAAGGCACCTGGAAGGAAATGCCAAGGTGAATCAGAATCTCTTCAAGGCACTTGCAGTCTTGGGTGGGCTAAGGGTCAGCCTTCATTGTATGGAAACATTTGTTCATTTGTAATCTTCATTATACAGATAAGGAAACTGAATCCAAGAGGTCAAATGACTTGCTCAAGGTCACACGGCTATGATGTGACAAGACTTTTATTAGGTGGTTGTAGCCAGAAGTCCACAGTCATCCAGACTTATGACTTGTGTAGCCAGAAGTCATAAGTCATCCCTTATGTAGACCATTACATTCCTACGTGCAAGGCAGGCGAAGCTCAGAGCTGCACTTAAAGATCAGACAAAGGCCAAGGTGGCAAGTGTTTGGACGATATGTGCCCAGTGCTCCTGAATGGTGTAGAGATTCCAAAAGAGCTTTATCCCTGCAAGGTGCCTGGAGACTCCTGGGTCCATTGCCTTATGTGCAGGAGAACTCATGGGCTCACCCACCTCTCTCCTTATGGCAGAGTCCCTGCTTTGGCAAGCCGACTCATAGGATCTCCTATCCCCAGAGGTTTTCCAACAGGATAGAAACCGCTGAGGTCATCTGTGCTGTATAGAAATATTTGCTTTAGGCTGTGCAAGCTGAGGAAAGCCTGGAGGAGCAGAGGAAGGAAGGCAAGCTGGGAGATGCCCTTCCCTATCAGAGAGCAATGAGGCCCCGGGCCTGGGTTTTCCAAGGCCCCACCACCAAGGGACTTCTTGAACTCTCAGCTTGTCTGCTCAGCTTAGAAATGGGCATGAAGATGATATGGACTCCCTTTCATAGTTTTGGGATGGTGCCTGGAGAACCGTCAAGTCCATTGTCAGACTCAGTGTAGACGCTTCCTACATTTCCTTCCTTCCTTATCCTTCTCTGACTGACTTCCTTCTGAATTTCTAGCCCTGTAGGGCTTTTCCAGCTCCTTCACATCTGCAGTGACAGCAGATGCCCCACACGAGGCTCCTTGATGATTGTCCTACTATACATGAATTTCATTGGAGATGTGCTTATTAAGAGTGAAAGATGCTGGGGCACCCACATGTTATACCAGGTGTGGAACCAATTAAAACATTCTCGTTTGGCCTTTAGAATCACCCCCTATCCTGTGCTTCATGGCTATATGACCTAGGTTATATTGTTTAACGCCTCTGTGCCTCTGTTTCCATATTTGCAGAATGGAATGAGAATGGTACTTACCTCACAGAGAGGCAGGGAATATGAAACACAATAGTGCATTAGAGCCACTGGCACTGGGCATCCCCGGTGGCGCAGTGGTTTAGTGCCACCTGTGGTCCGGGTGTGATCCTGGAGACCTGGGATCGAGTCCCACATCAGGCTTCCTGTATGGAGCCTGCTTCTCCCTCTGCCTGTGTCTCTGCCTCTCCTCTCTCTCTCTCTCTCTCTGAATAAATAAATAAACCTTAAAAAAAAAAATGAAAAGGAGGTCCTTTAAAAAAAAAAAAGAGCCACTGGCACTGGAATGTGCTAGGAACTATTACCTAAAACAAACACCAAATCTGGCTGGAAGGGATTTTAGGCATCAGGGCCTACCTTTTAATTTTTTAGAATTGATTTATTTAAGTAATTGACACTAACAATAGCAAATGGCAATAGCTAATATTTTTGGGCGCTTACCACATACCGGGCACTGTGATAAGTGCTGTCGTGTGTTAAGTTGCTTACAATGTGAAGCTGCACCCAATTCTTTTCCAGAGAGGCAGCCACCATCACCAGTGGTCTGTATCTTTACCTGTGTCTTCTGTGCACATACAGATATTTAAATCTCTTTTTACCCCTTCATTTTTAAATATGAGAAATCTTGAGCTCATGGTGAAAAGCACAGATGGTCATAAAAGTTCTTATTCTGTGTGGGGGGCGCTGCTCCAGACGCTATGTGGTTTTGAATCCTCACTATAACTCTGTAGAATTAGCTCTGTTATTTGGAATAAATGCTCTAAGCCTTAGTTTACCTCTGTGGGTTGATTGAAGATTAAGTTAAATAATCCACAGAGAAGGATTTATCAGAGTTCCTGACACATCCTAACTGCTGAGGAGATGGGGAGGGTCAAGGTTTTATAGGGGTCCAAAGCTTGTATGATTTGAAATCTGTCTTTAAGAGAAAGAATAGAGGATCCCTGGGTGGCTCAGTGGTTTAGCACCTGCCTTTGGCCCAGGGCGTGATCCTGGAGTCCTGGGATCGAGTCCCACGTCGGGCTCCCTGCATGGAGCCTGCTTCTCCCTCTGCCTGTGTCTCTGCCTCTCTCTCTCTCTCACTCTCTGTTTATCATGAATAAATAAATAAATAAAATGTTTTTTAAAAAAATAAGAGAAAGAATAGAGGTGCCTGGGTGGCTCAGTCGATTAAGCATCTGCCTTTGGCCCAGGTCATGATTTCGGGATCCTAGAATGGAGCCCCATGTCAGTCTTCCTGCTCAGTTGAGAGCCTGCTTCTCCCTCTGTCTGCCCCTCCCCTTGCTTATTCTCTTTCTCTCTCTTTTTCTCAAATAAACACATAAAAAATATTTTTAAAAAATTTGGGATTCCTGGATGGCTCAGTTGGTTAAGCCTCTGCCTTTGGCTCAGGTCGTGATCCTGGGGTCCTGGGATCAAGCCCCACCCATATCAGGCTCCCTGCTTCGCAGAGAGTCTGCTTCTCCCTATGCCCCTCCTCCTGCTCATTCTCTCTCTCTCTCTCTCTCTCAAATAAACAAAATCTTTAAAAAATTAGAAAATTTAGGAGAAAAATAAAAATTAGGAATCTGATATTAAGAATGCAAGTGACTGGAGCACCTGGGTGTCTCAGTGGTTGAGCCTCTGCCTTCTGCTCAGGGTGTGATCCCAGTCTGGGGATCGAGTCCTGCATTGGTCTCCCTGTGAGGAACCTGCTTCTCCCTCTGCCTATGTCTCTGCCTCGCTCTCTGTCTCTCATGAATAAATAAAATCTTAAAAAAAAAAAAGAATGTAAATGATTAATTTAGAGGGAAAAAATATAGTATTGTATGTCAGCTATGCTTACAAGTTTTAAAAGTAGAAAAAAATAAAGAGCTCTAAATAGTTTGTATATTTTAAAAACTAACAAATACCTCAAACACTATAAAATCCCAAAGAATAACATTTTTCTTAATCAACCGCCTGACACACCTCTATTATCCTTTGTATCCCTACATTTTCTAGCTTCATATTCTTTGATCATTTCTTCATATGACAATAATTTTATTTCTTTTTTTTTTAAGATTTTATTTATTTATTCATAGAGAGAGAGAGAGGCAGAGACACAGGCAGAGGGAGAAGCAGGCATCATACAGAAAGCCTGATGTGGGACTCGATCCAGGGTCTCCAGGATCACGCCCTGGGCTGCAGGCAGCGCTAAACCGCTGAGCCACCGGGGCTGCCCGACAATAATTTTCTAAAATAGTTTTCTGTAGAGAGAATAAAAGAAAATTCATCCTTTTTTCTAGCATGGTTGATCAAAATTTGTCTTTTTTTTTTGGATAATCTTATGGTTTTATTAACACACATATGACATGCATATCAGCTGTCTATTCGTTTTTTCACTGTGCAGCCTGGCATTAGGATTGGCGATTCTGACGGCCACCTAGGCTGTTCCTCCCACAATGGCTTTGCAGTTCTTGGAGGAGAGAGACATTGTGAGCAGCACTTTAGGCTCCTTGACCTCATGGACTAGGCACTTCTGGAAGCCACTGGACAGCATGCACTTTGCTTTCTTGTTGCTCACGTAACCACTGTTGGGCATCAAGATCTGGCCCTTGAATCTTCTGTGCACCCTACAGCTAGTACCTCTGGGTTTCCACCACTTGTGCTTCATTTTGACATCTGACTGGTGCTGGATGAACTTTTTGGTCCTCTTTTTAACAATCGTGGGCTTCACCAGAGGTCTGAGGATGGCCATGATGCCAAATAAGAGATGGCTGCCAAAATTTGTCTTTTATTATTAATGGTTCAGATGCAGAAAATAGGTGAATTCACATAGACCCACACACTGTTTTTAGCATTACTACATGTTCATGTCTCATAAACAGGAATTTTGGTAAATTCTATATTGTGTGATTCCATCAAAAATGAAAAAGGTGGGGCACTTGGGTAGTGCAGTTGGTTGAGCATCTGATGCTTGGTTTTAGCTTGGGTTGTGGTCTTGGGGTTGTGAGATGGAGCCCTATGTCAGGCTCCATGCTCAGCGAGGAGTCTCCTTAGATTCTCTCTTCTCCCTCTACAACCTCCCACTCATACTCTCTTTCTCTCTCAAAAATAAATGAATTAATCTTAAAAAATATAAGAAAAGAAAAGAAAAAAGAAACTAGGGGGCATTATAACTGTATGATCAAGTATATTTCTGACAAGAGAATTTCCCCTTTGACCATGGGAGCTGAATTCTCCACTTACAAAAACACAGGTCTCCTAACTGGAAGCATTTCTCCCAGGTTGGTGTCTGACTCTGTACATTTTAAACCTTTCTCTTTCCTCCGTACCACATACTTCAATGTTGGGCAATGTAGGACATGTTCATGTGGTCTCACCTGCTGAGGTGGTGTAGGGAACTGGTAGGTGGGTATAGGAGTATTCTTGGGAGTTCTGGAGGGTTTGCAGTAATTCATCATATGCGGGGATGACTGTGAACCACATAAATATATCCTGCTAGAAACTCAGTGTCCTGGGACACCTGAGTGGTTCAGTCGGTTGGGTGTCTGCCTTTGGCTCCGGTCATGATCTCAGGGTCCTGGAATGGAGCCCTGCATCAGGCTCCCAGCTCAGCTGGGAGCCTGCTTCTCCCTCTCCTATCTGCTCATGCTCTCTTGCGTGCTCTCTCTCTCTCTCAAATAAATAAATACGTAAATAAATACATAAATACATAAAATCTTAAAAAAAAAAAAAAAAAAGAAAGTTAAGAAACTTAGCATCTCACCAGTTTGACTCCTGCTCAGGTGTTCCCTGAATGCCAGGCCACTATAACATCACACAGCAGGAGGGCAGGCATAACAGAAGGGAAACTGGAATGGGGAGAAACAGTGCTCTTTCCACTTGTGGTGGAAACTTGACTTTGGCAGAGCTTAGAGAAACCCAAGACCATGTGCACATGTTTCTTTCCGGGGCCTTGGAAGGGGCTGCTGTGAGCAAGGACTCTGAAGCTTGAGCTCTGTGAGCTTCACAGTGACCTGGTTAAGCTGTTGTTTGTATTTGTGGTTACAGAGGGCCATGCAGCCATTTAGGAGTGGTGTGACCTTGTCTCTTCATAAACCTGGGTTCCTCAGTAGTAAGCATGATACTATTACTAGTATTTACTTCTTGGGAACATAAACATGAGGGCAGGCATGGGTCTGATTGTTTATTGCTGTCTCCATGGTGTCTAGAACACATAGCCCACACTCAACAAATACCTATTTTGTGGATGTCATGTGAAAAGCAGGATGTTGGGTGTTTAGGTCCAGGCTCTCAGAGAAAAAGAAACTGAGGCACAGTGAGGTTTCCTGTGCTGTGCACTGCCGCTGGTTAGACTCAAGGGAGACCCTGGGTCTGTGGGCCTCCTTTCTTCCCCCTGACCCTCCCACATGTGCTGTATAGGAAAGGGAAGCTTAACTCACTTCCGAGTGCCTGAGATAGTCATCTGAGTTGTTCCCTCTGTTATGGACATGAGCCAGGGTATCTGGGTCTCATCCCTTGAATTTGCTCTGATCCACAGAATCCACTGTTGTAGAGGCTCCCCTGCCTTCTCCTCCTCCCTGACCTGACCTGGGTCTCTGGAAATGATGGGAGGCAAGCAGACAGTTGAAAGAACAAAGGTGAATGGTTTTGAGCCATAAAATAGTGAGCCTGAAAAACAAGTTTAGAAGATGAATGGCTTTGGGCTTGCAGAGCTTAGCAGGGGCAACCCTTAGAATTGTTGACATTCCCGCCTAAGAACTCCAGGAGGCCCTGTGTGGGCCAGAGCCCATCTATGCACAGCTCCCCTATGTTCGGATAGGTCTAGCAAAACTAGAAGTCGCCCTATGAAGTAAAATATTGGAGATGTGGCCAGAGGGGGGCCTCATCAGTCAGTGGTCATCTTGTCAGTACGTGACTGGAGCTGTGGTCTAAGGAGCCAGGTGGCTGTAGGTGGTCACTCTGCCAGACATGCAGAGCCGGTGACAGAACTGCAGTCTGGGCCCTATAGATGGATTGCACCTCTTTGCCCTACTTCTCTGCCTGCTATGGATTTCCAGCCAAGCTCTGCACCAGTTCCCACCTGTTGTATTTTAATTTAATTTAATTTTTAAAAGATTTTATTTATTTATTCATGAAAAACACAGAGAGGCAGAGACACAGGCAGAGGGAGAAGCAGGCTCCTCACAGGGACCCTGATACAGGGACTTGATCCCAGGACCCCAGGATCACAACCAGAGCCAAAGACAGATGCTCAACCACTGAGCCACCCAGGTGTTGCCCCCACCCCCGTTGTAGTACAAGCTGCCCTGATGGTGTGGGCCCAGCCTGGGATGCTTCCCCTTTCTATAGGGAGCTCAGACAAAGGATGAGGGTGCTCACTGCTCTTGTATACACCCCTCCCCCCATTAACAAGACAACTGGGATGTTGCAGCCTCTGCTTCCAGCCCGATTCTCCCTCCAGCCCTTGGATAATATTTATATACAAAAGCTGGCTCTGATCTCTACCCAGGAAAACACCAGCTGCTATTGAAAATCTTTTTTTGCATGTGATAGAGAGCAGAGCACTGGGCCTCACGTGGGCCCCTTTGAGCTTCTCTGAGGGTGTTAGGGAACAGCAAGTGCGTTTTATTTATGTTTTTCAAAGTCATCCCAGGGCTGTGTCCAGGCAACTGAAGGCCCGTCAGAGCCAAAAACGCTTCATTTCTTTTTAGAAAAGACAAAGGGATTAGGTGTCCTGGGGACTTTAACAAATGCATTGTTTGTGGATTTGATTGAGGTTTCATTGAGGAAAGGCAAATGCAGAAATGAGGATTGCCAAAGATCCAGGCTGCCACTGTTGTGAAGATGCCTAGAGACAGGCATATATAAACTATTGGCCATGATGTCAATTAGTGCAGCCTCTTGGAGAGAAATTTGGCAACATCTTTCATAAAAGATGAGTATGACCTTTGATGCAGCAATTCCATTCCTTGGAAACTATCCTAGAGTGGTGTTTACCCATGTATACAAAGATCTATGTTCAGAAATGCAAAAAATAGGAAATCACCAATGTGTCTCTCACCAGGGGACAGGCTTAATAAATTATAGTTCATCCAAATGATGGAACACTGAGCATTAAGGAAGAGAACAAAGCAAATGTAGTAGATGCCCCCCACCCCTACCATTCAAAGTTTTCCTTTTCAGAGTTCTAGATACAGCAGATGACCCTCCTGAAGAATCTGCAGAAGGTCCAAAGTAGCCTAACGCTATGCCATGGTGCCTGTATTGTTCACCTCACCTCATCTCATCATGGAGGCATTTTATCATCCACTTCATCACAGAAAGGAAGATGAGTACAGTAAATAAAATATTTTGACAGAAAGGAAGAGAACACATTCACCTAAATTTTATTACAGTATACTGTTATAATTGTTCTATTTTATTATTGGTTACTATTGTTAATCTGTTCCTGTTCCAGATTCTTTTTTTTTTTTAAAGATTTTATTTATTTATTCATGAGAAAGGGAGAGAGAGAGGCGGAGACACAGGCAGAGGAGAAGCAGGCTTCTGCAGGGAGCCGGACACGGGACTTGATCCTGGGACTCCAGGATCACGCCCTGGGCCAAAGGCAGGCACTAAACTGCTGAGCCACCCAGGGATTCCTACTGTGCCAGATTCTTAAGTTAAAATTTATCATAGGTATGTATGTAGGAAAAAACATGGTATATATAGGACTTGGAATGATCCATGGTTTCTGGCTTCCATGGGGTGTTGTGGAATGTACTGCCTGTGGATAAACAGCTCTACTACAATGAGACAACCCACATATAGTACTTACTCTACAAACTATACTAAGTGCTTTATGTATTTTATATCTACATATTTACAATACAACTCATTCATTCTTCACAGTAGTCCTTTGGTTACTATTAGAATATTTTTTTGAATGGGGAAAAAGATATTAAATAATTTGCCTAAGATCAATAACTAGTAAGTGAGGGAGCTGAATGGCCCCGAGGTCTAGAACCACCACACAAATGCCTGTAAGTCCAGATAAAGAAAGATGCCATTGGGTTATTCTCAAGTGAAAAATTCAAGTAGTAGAGAGTGTGATCTTATTTGTATAAAAATAATTTGTGTGTGCACACACATGCGTGCATATGTGAATCTGTCACATGTATATGTAAAATTCTGGTGTGGAAGGATGCATACCCAGGAGCAGTTCCCTGCAAGGACAGATAGGAGATGGCATGTGGAAAGAGGATTTTTTGGAAGATTTAAAAATTAGGGGATCCCTGGGTGGCTCAGCGGTTTAGCTCCTGCCTTCGGCCCAGGGCATGATCCTGGAGACCCAGGATCGAGTCCCATGTCAGGCTCCCTGCATGGAGATTTAAGGATTTAAAATCTTTAAAAAAAAAAAAAAAAAAAAAACATTTAAAAGTTTTTTTTTACTATTAACTAGATATGGTTTTGTGTTTTCTGGAATAAATGCTTTAGGAACTGTAATCTTGACCACGCTATCAAGGTAATAATAATAAGATAATCATACTTTATGTTTTTCTATTTTTTAAAAAATTTTTATTTATTTATTCATGAGAGACACAGAGGGAGAGAGAGGCAGAGACACAGGCAGAGGGAGACGTGGGACTCGATCCCGGGTCTCCAGGATCACACCCTGGGCTGAAGGCGGCACTAAACTGCTGAGCTACCCGGGCTGCCCAGTTTTTCTATTTCTAAATAGTCCTTAGAAAAAAGAGACTTTCCATAACCGTGGGCTCAGAGTAACCCTTGTGATTAACTCCAAAATAAAAAAATTAAGAGCCAAGCCTAATAGGACTAGTGATAAATTAGGTGAAGGTAGTCTAAGGAATTGTTCTTCTGATTGGCTGAAAGGCATCCTGAGATAATTATCCTTATTCTCATTACCCTTCAAAGTTTTGCCTCCTCCTGGAAACCTTTGCCCAGACAGTGGAAGACTCTGGTGATTGTTTTTGACATATAGCCCCTCTGCATTCCATCTTTGCTTTCCTGCCCCCTGGATTTAATATGTTCGTGTAATGCATTATTATACCTCATATAAATACTCTAGGTATTTGGGCCTTTGTTCCATCATTGTCCCTTTGGGGTCATCCCATCCAAATGCACTCATGATGTATTACACTTTTCTATACTTTGCAATTTGCAAATCTTATTCCCATTTCATTATTTCAATTAACTGGGCATAGTGCCATGTCACTGTAATGCACTTCATACAATGTCTTTTATAGAGGTAAAGCAGGGACTTAGGAGAGGGTCTGATAAGAAACATGAGAGCTCTCAAAATTTTGACCCCATTTTAAAGTCTCATTGTTTAACTATTGATTTGTGAAATGTGACCCATCACAGAGAATAGAGAAAAATAACCAAAACAGCTCTACTTATCGTGTCAGGTTGGAATGTACCCAGTGTTAACGCGTTTTAATTAATTAATTAATTAATAGATTTTATTTATTTATTCATGAGCGACAGAGAGAAAGAGGCAGAGACACAGGCAGAGGGAGAAGCAGGCTCCATGCAGGGAGCCCGACATGGAACTCGATCCCGGGTCTCCAGGATCACACCCCAGGCTGCAAGCGGCGCTATACCGCTGCGCCACCAGGGCCGCCCCGCGTTTTAATTGTTGAATTAAGTTTAGGTGGTAATTTTTATCTTCTATTATCCCCATAAGGAACTGAGGCTCAGGGAGGTTACATGAAGTCCTCAAATTTGTACATGTGGAGGGGCACTTGGGTGGCTCAATTGGTTAAACGTCTGACTTCATCTCAGCTCAGGTCTTGATCTCAGTGTTGTGAGCTCAAACCCTGGGTTGGGCTCCACACTGAGCATGGAGCCTACTTTAAAAAAAAAAATTGTACCTGTGGGAAGTGGGAGATTGATTTCTCACCCAGGTCTGTCCGTTCTTCCCCAAAATCCAAGTACTGAGCCCTCAACAGAGAAATAATAGAAAAGTTTCACTGAAGGGGTGGGTGCCTTGGTGGCTCAGTTGGTTAAGTTTCCAATATTTGATTTTGGCTCAGGTTGGGATCTCGGGTCCTGGGATCATGCCCCACTTAGAGCTCCACTCTCAGCAGGGAGTCTGCTAATCATCATTGCCCTCTGCTCCCCACCCCCTCCCCTTTCTGGTGCACATCCACTTTCTCTTTCTTTCTCTTTTAAATAAATATTTTTTAAAACCTGCAAGGTCAAGAGAGAGAGAGAGAGAGATGTTTCACTTAAATAACATCTCCGTAACATACTGTCAATAATTTAGTTTTATTTCCTTAGTTTTATCTATACTAGAAAAATACAAACTTGGTAATTTGAGGAGATGTAAAATGTTTATACCGTTTTCCTTTTTCACTAACATCATCAGAACTATCTTCCTTGTTGCTTCATAGTGTCATTTTAAATAATTGCATACTTCTTAAAACTCAGTAGTAAAAATCCTAATTTAACCGATTAAAGTGGGCTAGGGCTTAAGAGGACATTTCTCTAAAGAGGACAAAGAGGCTGACAGGTATATGAAAAAATGATCTATGTCACTAATTATCAGGGAAATGCAAATCAAACTGCAATGAGATATCACCTCACACCTGTCAAGATGGCTATTATAAAAGAAAAAAAGTGTTGGCAAAGATACGGAGAAATTTGAACCCTTGCACACTGTTGGTAGGAATGCAAAATGGTGCAGCTGCTTTGGAAAACAGTATTTTCTTCAAAAAAAAATTAGAAATACCCTATGATCTAGTAATCCCACTTCTGGGTATTTACACAAAAATATTAAAATCAGGATATCAAAGAGAACACTCCTGTGTTCATTGTAGCACTATTCACAACAGCCAAGATGTGAAAACAACCTAAGTGTCCGTCAGCAGATGAATGGATAAAGAAACTGGCATATACATATAATGGAATACTAAAATGAGCCTTAAAAATGAAGGACATTCTTCAATATGTGACAACATGGATGAACCTTAAGGACATCATGCTAAGTGAAATAAGCTGACCACAGAAAGACAAATAGTGCATGTTTCCACTTATGAGGTATGTAGAGTAGTCTTCATAGAATCAGAGTGGAGTGGTGATATTAGGGGTGAAGGTAAGGAGAAATGGGAATTACTAGTCAGTGGGCATAAAGTCTTAAACAAGATGAGTAAGTTCTAGAGATCTGCTATACAACAGTGTACCTATAGGTCATCAGTAATGTATTATACACTTAAAAAATTGTTAAGAGGATAGATCTGATGTTAAGTATTCTTACCACAGTTGAAAAAGAAAGGGGAATACCTGGGTGTTTCAGTTGGTTAAGTGTGGTGAAATCCAGCCCTACTTCGGACTCCACGCTCATCCAGGAGTCTACTTGGGATTCTCTCTCCCTGTCTTCCACCTCTGCCCTTCCCCTCATTCGTGCTCGTGCTCTCTTTCTCTCTCTCAAATCAATAGATAAAATCTTAAAAAGAAAAAAAAAAAGATGCATAGATACTATTCCACAAGAGGGCTATTCTTGGGAGGGGTTCCTACACATGGAATTGGTAGGTCTTAGAATAAAGATGTTTTTATGATTTTTGATAATCACTGCTAAATTGCTTTTCACAAAGGCTATATTGGGATCTCTGGGTGGCTTAGCAGTTGAGCACCTGCCTTTGGCCCAGGGTGTGATCCTGGAGTCCTGGAATTGAGTCCCACATCGGGCTCCCTGCATGGAGCCTGCTTCTCCCTCTGCCTGTGTCTCTGCCTCTCTCTCTCTCTCTCTCTCTCTCTCTTTCTCTTATGAATTAAAAAAAAAAAAAAAGGCTGTATTTATTTGCAGTTTGATCAATAATTTTGAGGGTCATTTTCTTCACATTCTTGTTAGGCATAAGTTACTGTTAAAAAACGAAAACACACAGACAAAAAGTTGGACTTGTTTGCTAATATGTACCAGGCCCTTCACACTGGTTAGTCTGGAGAAGTAGCATGAGGCCGGTGGTGGAGCTGGAGGGACAGTGAAGGGGGATGTCTGTTCTCTTTTCTTTCTTTAGTTTTTTTAAGATTTATTTATTTATTTTAGAAAGAGGAAGGGTATGGACGTGAGTAAGGGAGAGGGATAGATGGAGAGGGAGAGAAGGAATCCAAGCAGACTCCATTCAGCACAGAGCCTGACACAGGTTCGATCTCACAACCCTGAGATCATGACATGGGCAGAAACCAAGACCCGAGAGACAGAGAGAGAGAGAGAAGCAGAGACATAGGCAGAGGTAGAAGTAGGCTCCCTGTGGGGAGCTGGATGTGGGACTCAATCCAGGGTCTTTGGGATCATGCCCTGGGCCGAAGGCAGGCGCTCAACCGCTGAGCCACCCAGGCATCCCTAAAAATATTTCATTATAAGCACAGACTCCTTTTGTAATACATATATTTTAAATTTTTTATTCTGAATATAATTTATGTTATAAAAAAGTTGCAAAAATAATACAAAAAATTCCCTGTATAGTCTTTGCCATATATATATATATATATATATATATATATATATATATATATATATTTTTTTTTTTTTTTTTTTAAGCTGAAGTAATTAGAAATGCTCCCCAAATGTCAGTCCTTACATCTGCATGATGCTGTATGTCAGGGTTTCTTAGCAGGTAGGATCCCATAGCAACTTGGAGAAAATGCTCAATAAAAGACAGACTCTTGGGCTTGAGCGGGATCTATGAAATCAGAATGTTTGTGGGTGAGCCTGAGAAATCAGTATTTAAACAGCCTCTCACCCAGGCGGTTCTCATACCCCCCAAGGGCTGAGAAACACTGTTGAAAGTTTCTTCCTTTTCATTTTATTTTCTCCAGCAATATTATGGCTTCCTTACTTGGAAAGCTCTCCAATGTGCTAAAGATTGGGAAAAGTGAGTGAAATATGAGCATCTTTGTTGCAACTTTTCACACTTTGTGTTGCTACTGCTCTGCCGTAGCCAAGCTGTCTTGTAATTTGTTTTCTCAAAAGCCTTCTTTCTCCCTCCAACTAGAAAAAAAGCATCCCAAGGGTGCAGGTCCAGAATGGCCATCTGGATGGTGGTGGTCCTATTAGTCCTTGCCACTTATATCCTGGATGTCCCAGGGAGTGGTGGTTCAAGGCCTTCCTGTCTCCTGGCTTTGTTGGAGCAGCAGCCGGTCGGTCCTAAAACAGTGAGAGTGGCAAGCAGGCCAGAGGTGGTTGGGGTAGGGAGGTGGGATCCCATCAGATCCTGGCTCCTGGACTTCCTGCTATTTCTTTTATTTATCGCTGAAGCTTTTCCATGCACGCTTTGTCTCTCTTGGATACTGTGGGCATGTCCTTTCCACATGTGTGTTATGCACTGGCCATGTCCCAGGTCATCTCCATAGAGATGCCCCTACCACTTCCACCTGCCTCTCTACCTTTTTCCACCTCAGAGTTGTTCTTTCCAAACTGTAGATCTGACCAGGTCCCATAATAGCTTAGTGACTTAACAACTATGAAAAAGGTATGTGGGAAATGTGGCCAGAAGGACAGCCGAGAGCCAAACTGTGGAGAATTTAAGATGAAGCAAGTCTTGTTGTTAAATGTTTGATTCTAAGTTTATCGTTTCCTATGTTAAAAAAGTAATACAACATACCAAGTGTTATAAGCCTGGATTACCTTTGAAATGGAAAAAAAAAAAAGTTTAAACAGTGTCATCATGGTTAAGATAGACAATTTGGAAAATAACATGGAAAATCGAGGGAAACAGTTGCCAGCAGCTTACCAGCTGGCAAATCAAGCTTACTGTGTGCCCCTGGGTATGAAATAGTGTGGAGAATGAGGGCTCAGGCCCCGAATCAGGCAGATCTGAGCTCAGATCCTTTTTTCCTCCCTGTTAGGTGTGGGCAACTCTTGGGCAGCTTAATTATTTTCTTGGAGCTTGGAGTTTCTCATTGTTAAAGAGAGGATCAAAATAGTGCCTCACTTGTCATGATGGTTAGGTGAGATAGGAATGTAAAGCCGTTTGTTAGCAGGATGCTTACTTAGTAAGTGCAAGTTCTCCTTCATGGCATTCATTTCCTTTTGGTCCTTTCCCTGCAAGTAGTGTTTTGTTTTCACATAGTTGTGATCACACTGTCTTTATAATTTTATTTCCTGCTTGTTATGCTTAACACGGTAGCCCAAGCATTTTCCATGCTGTTCTTGACTCATTAACATACATTTTAGTGGCTCCATAATATCCAATTGAGTGGATATATCAGATACACCATAGTTTAGTCAACCATTTCTTTGTTGTTAGTCATAGGAATTATTCCAGATTCCGTGTTCCATATAACCCTATGTATGAACACTTTTGATGTAAAACGTTGTCCTCCTACCAGTTAAAAACCATTTCCTTGGGGAAAAGTCTTAGAAGGGAGACTGTAAAGTCAAAGGGCCTATACTTGTATCAAGGTTTATGACCTATGCTGCCAAATTGGTTCCTGTAGAGTCAGCCTTCACTTCTATTTTCAGGGCAACAGAAGAGATACGGGCTAAAGGACCCAGATTTATTTTTATTTATTTATTTATTTATTTATAAAAGATTTTATTTATTTGAGAGTGAGAGAGAGAGAGTGCATGAGCATGGGGAAGGGTAGAGGGAAAAACAGACTCCTCACTGACCAAGGAGCCCAATGAGGGGCTTGATTCCTGGATCCTGAGATCATGACCTGAGCTTAAGGCAGACACTTAAACGAGTAAGCCACCAGGCACCTGGACCTGGCTTTTATTATGCAGTGTAGTTGTTGACATGCCAGATAGGGTTGGAGTTTGGGGAAGCTGTAGTGATGAACCGCCCATCCTGGGATGCTCAGTCATCCTAGCATGATGGTAAAGTTGTCCAACAGAAAGAGAACCAAAATCTGGAGTATTTGAGAAGTATTGTCTTTTCCTTTAGTTACTGTTTGACAAACCCACTTAGACACTCACTTCACTTGGAACTTCTTGGGATGAATTGGCTGTGAGAAAGGAGACACACCTACCTGGGGTAGGGTGGCTGATAATTAAGTGCCTCCCAGGAAGCAGGGGCCCAGAAGCTTTAGTATCTTCCCAGACTCCGGTAAGTGAAGTGAAGGTTGTGTATAGTGCTCACCCTTTTTCCAATCCTGGCTGATTGATCTGCTCTCCAGAAGCTCTCTTTCTTGGCAGGAAGGAGTTGGTAGCCCTCAGAGGACAGCTGTTGGTTCCCCCTTCTGCCCCCCGGCGGCTTCCTAGGCCTGGGTCTTTCTCTGCACTGTACCCCTGACACAGAGGCCTTGGGAAGGGAAAGTGACAGTGCTTAGGCTGCAGGCTAGTGGAGGGGGTCAGAGACTGTACTTCCTCTTCCAGCCCTTTCAAAGCATTTTTAATCCGATTAGGTTTTCAACAAATACTTGAAGATTTGCCCTCCTCCGAGAGGCTCACAGGGCTGAGGAAGAGCTTTCCTCTGTTTGCTTTTCCTTTATGTGGAAACCTACTTGGGCGGTTTCTACAATCAGCTCCCCGCCCGCCCCCCCCACCCCCCCACTCCCGCCCCGTTCCACCCCCCATGCTACCACCGCCCCCTACTCATCCCTCTCTCACCTGGGAGATTCCAAGCAGGCTGAAATTTACCAACCTCAGGGTTCTGGCCGCCTGAGGCTTTCTGGGCCTAATGAACTCTCATGCCCTTCAGGAGCACCACTTTGAGCCGTGGGCTTAAGGCCACTGCTCTGACCTCTCCTGGCCTTGTAAGTGTGGTAGACTAACCTCCCTCTTGCAGGGCAGCCAGCAGTATTGCATCTTGCCTCCTGTGGATGGAGAAAGCCAGGAAGATGGGGGCCAAGCTGGGCTTGGTTTTGGAGAGCAGAGACCTGGCTCTCAGCTCCTTACTACTATTCTTCCTCCCCCTTTTAATTATTTAGTAAGCTCTATGCCCAACCTGGGGCTTGAACTCACTAGGGGTTAGGCAGTGTAAATGTGCTGGGAGGAGGACACACACACACACACACACACACACACACACACACACAGAGCTATGTGTCTGGCTGTATATATGGAGCAAACACTGGAAGTGGGGTGATGTGGAAGGGAAGGAGGGCAGATGGTCAAGCAAATTAAATATACATATTAATGTATATGTTAATATACATATTAAACCAGAGAATAAATCCTTGGTGAATTCAGTACAGGATCAAGCCTTGGAAGATTCCAGAATGACTTCCCAGAGGAGGTGGCAGATAAATGGACAAGTGTCTCTTGCAAAAGACAAGTGCAAGGAACTAGATTTGTTCATCCAACAAATATTTGTTGAGCATCTGCTGGATGTCAGATACTGCTCTAGAGGCTAGGAGGCTAGTGGAGAGCAGAACACATACAGACCCTGCCAGTCCAATGGGGAGAGACAGATGAATGAAAAGATAATGTGTTAGGTGGCATTGAAGAAAATTTACTGTGACACAGGTTAAAATGCTTAGGAAGATTTAATTCAGGACTTTTTTAGTGGGAAAAAGAGAGTGAGTTCAACTCAATATAGCAGACAGCTGGACATCTGTAACAAACAAAGTAAAGGGGGTCTGGGGATGGAAGAGACATCAAGGGTGTGGGAATTCTTGTTAAATCATCAGGATTCTTTTTTTTTTTTAATGATTTTATTTATTTATGAGAGACAGAGGGAAGCAGAGACAAGGGCAGAGGGAGAAGCAGGTTTCCTGCAAAGAGCCTGATGCAGGATTCAATCCCAGGACCCCAGGATCACAACCTGAGCTCAACCACTGAGCCACCCAGCTTCCCCAATCATCAGGATTCTTGCAGAAGGCAGGCCAAGCAGTTAAATATCATTGGTGGGTTAGAGGAGTTTGATCAGATAACACAAGAGTAGGGGCTGACTTAGGACTCTTTGTTAAGGACAGGCCAAGTGGAGGCCTAGTTGAGAAGGGCTCAGAGGCGTCTCACACAGGTTTGGTCAAGGAGAGTATTCGGTGGTGTCGAAAAGTGCTGTAAATTAAAATAAACGTGTGGGAGAGAGCAGCTAGAATGAGATGGGGGCTGCTTTTTTATTAGAGGCTGTTAGCAAGGCCTCTTGAGGAAGGTAATTTCCCAGCAGAAATCTAGATGGTGTCAGGGAGCCAGACCTTCAGACAACTCCAGGAGGTGTCCCAGGTTGAGGAAACAGCAAGTGGGAAGGCCCTGACAGGTGGTTTGGTGTGTTTGAGCAATCATGAGTAAGAAGAAGTCTATAGGGGAAAAGAGGTAGGAAAGAAGATCAGAAGGGGTGTGTGTGTGTATGTGAGGGGGTGTTGGGGGAGGGAGGGGTGTGTGTATAGATCCTACAAGGTTCTTGTAGGATGTGGTAAGAAGGGGTGAGGGAATGGAGAGAGGGATAGTCTGCGCCTGAGGTAAGAGGGAGTTTTGCCCACCTAGAGGGCTGCAAGGGGTCGTGTGTTGCCCGGGCATAAAAAAGGATCATGTGCCAAGGAGAGTGCCTGGGGAGGCCAGGAAGGTGGAGGTGGAGATGGTTGGGGGGCAGAGGGGAGGAAGACTGAGAGCTGAAGGAAAGGGGTAGACCATGCCTGTCTTTCACATCTTTTCAATCAGGGCTTCTCAGTCATTTTAATGAGAGACTCCTTCCCTGAGTAAAAATCAGGCAATAAAGAGAGGAATGCCTCCCCATTTAACTTGACCGAGAACTGCAGAAGACGAAAGGAGGGTTGGTTGAAACAAAGTTAGAGCTGGCCTAGTTTGGCTGGCTGCCGTTCCTATAAATATCACCCTCCTGGTCCTGGAAAGGCATCAGTGACGGCTGTTGGAGCTACTGGGGAACATCCTTCCTGTTCAGATGTCCAGGAGTTGGCTGTGTGTGGACATCCACGTGCAAAGTGCCTGGAAGCAGGGGGTGAGCACGCAGAACAAGAAGTTCAGGATTCTGAGCCCACCTCTCTTAAGGGCTCACTTCCTTGGGGCCGGCCCCACTTCCTCTGGGGGCCCAGGCATCCCTCTGGCAAGTCTTCAGCTAAGAAATATGCAGAAGTCATTGGCCAGACTTAGAACTAATCCTTTGTGCCAAAGGGGTTGGTGGAGGGGAGGGCGCTTTGCCAGAACCAGGATGTTCCTTGCTAGTGGTGAACCCTACTGCCTCCCAGCCATCCCGCTGATTTTCTTTTTAGAAGTGGGGGAAATGGGATTGAGGGCCCAGTGTAATTCGGCAACATGTGAGTTAAAAAGCAGATGAAAACCCACAGAGTAACCAGACATTCTTCTCTTTGCATGCAAGATCCTGCTGAATGTTGGAAGAGGAAGGAATATTTTTCTTCCTTTTCAGACATTACATCCTGTAAGGAGAAGATTTGGAACAGATGGGGGCCATGGGGACCTCACTGTATTTGCTTATATCCCCCTACCCCCTCCCACAACCAGAAATGGTTCATTTATTTTTTTCATAGTGAAGTTAATTTTTTTTCTTTTTCTTTTCTTTCTTTCTTACTGTCTTTTTTTTTTTTTTTTTTAAAGAGAGAGTAGGAAAGTAAGATGTCAGGGGTCAGGGAGAAAAATCCACAAGGTTCCAGAAAAAAAAAATCTACTTTTTATCACAGAGGCTTCTTCAAAGTCTAAATATAGATAATGAACTCAAAATTTCATTTTAGGTTTAATCGCTGTCCCAGTGACTTCTGCATTAAGGAGAAGGCAAGATAAAGGATCCCTTCCAGGTGGAGAAAGAGGCTTTCTGAGTAGTGAAAGGTAAGGCATGTTTCTGAAATTGTGGGTACACGATGTGGGAAAAACAAAATTGGTAGTGCTTTATGGGGGCAGCTCAGGTGTTTGAACGATTTGTAGCCCCCCTTCTGTTGGAGTGATTGCATTAGAGAAGACGATGGGAGTAGTGGTATCATGGGCCTTGGTGCACGTGACTGGCTGCAGCAGGGTCTCTGATGGGGTGGGGTCCTTGGCATGGTTGTGGGCAGCTGGATGCGTGGTGTGTGTTAGTCTCCAAACCACAGCCGGTCCTTTTTGCTAAGAGTGTCCAAGGCACAGTTCTCCTTCCCCTGAACCCTGAAGGGGGCTCTGCCAGTGGAGTCTGATGGCAGGAATTAGCCAGGGGGGGCCAGCCAAACTGCCTGCTGCTGTTTTATCGGTTCCTGGAAGGGAACAGGGGGTGGTTGCATGTGAAAAGGGAAGGGCAGGAGGAAGAGCACACGGCCTCTGTGTTTTCCTTTATTGTCCTTCCTTTCTGATTCCCTGGAGCCTATGTCGGGGCTGTCTCTTACTTTGGGTGGGATTGTGAGTGCCCAGGTCTAGTCCACTGCCTGCCTCTGGCATGCCGTTTCTGAAGGATGTTCTGGAGAGTCGGTTTACTGAGTCAACATCCACAGAAGGGGAAGGGGGAAGTGCTAATGGCTATAAGCTCAGTTTCTTAGTGGATACGGAGAGCTACTGCTTTGGACTCTCTTCCCTGCCTCTAAGACACATCTTGCTAAGGTCAAGAAAGACCTAATTTAAAAATCAGTTGACAGGAGAGCAATATGGCCCACATGCCTAGAATAGGATCTCACATCTTGATTCTTCATTCTTAACTTCTAGAACTAGATAATGTGGTAGATGATGTGCAATGGGAGCAGTCGATTCTGCTTCCCTGTCTGTTAGTCTGGCTATTGGAGAGGATGCTGGAAGAGCAGCACCTGGTGCTGGAGCACCATGCATTGCCTCCTGGGCACCGCAGTTTGGACTTCAGGGGGCACACCAGTGCATAAAATACAGGTCGTGCTTTCCCAGAACCCAAATGCAAATTTAAGAATATTTAATTCACGGTGGAGGGAGGGGGCTGGAGGTGGGGGTGACTGGGTGACAGGCACTAAGGGGGGCACTTGATGGGATGTGCACCCGGTGTTATTCTATATGTTGGCAAATTGAACTCCAATAAAAATAAAATAAAATAAAATAAAATAAAATAAAATAAAATAAGAATAATTCATGGTGGAGTCACCAGGGTTAGGCAAGCATATACACAGGAGACTGAATAATTTCAGTTAGCAAGTACTAATCAAGCACCTGCCATTTGTGAGACCCTGTGGATACAGCAAAGGATGGGACAGAGTCCCCACCTTGTTGGAACTACAGTCCCATGTGATGGATGATCTAGTCAAAGGCTCTGGAGCTACACTCTGGGAATTGCTGTATTAGAGGACACAAGGGGGGCTGGAGGTCCATCAGGCAGGCTTGGGGAACTGAGAATGGCCTCCTGGAGAAGTGACGTTTAAGTTAATCCATGAATAAGAAGACCTAACATTTGTTGAGTGTTTACTCTTATTAGTGGACATGGTACAGTCCTTTAGTCCTGGCATCATTTTTAAATTTTTTTTTTAAATTTTTATTTATGATAGTCACACAGAGAGAGAGAGAGAGAGGCAGAGACACAGGCAAAGGGAGAAGCAGGCTCCATGCACCGGGAACCTGATGTGGGATTCGATCCCGGGTCTCCAGGATCGCGCCCTGGGCCAAAGGCAGGCACCAAACCGCTGCGCCACCCAGGGATCCCGTCCTGGCATCATTTTTATTTGTTCCCTCTTTTATTCTGAGAAGTGTTGTGTTGGGATGGTGAATAGTATGGAAATCTGCTATATGCCCAACACGGCTGTCAGAGCTCCACTACTAGAGTAGTGCCGGCTCATACTAAGTGCTCAAAAATGGGGATCCCTGGGTGGATCAGTGGTTTAGCGCCTGCCTTCGGTCCAGGGCGTGATCCTGGAGTCACTGGATCGAGTCCCACGTTGGGCTCCCTGCATGGATCCTGCTTCTCCCTCTGCCTATGTCTCCCCTGCCCCCCTCTCTGTGTCTCATGAATAAATAAATAAAATCTTTAAAAAAAAATAGTAAGTGCTCAAAAATGACCTATTTCCTGGTCACTTGACTTAGCTCATTTAACCCTCATAACAACTCTGGACTGGGTAGTAGTTTACTGGTTAGGGGTTGCTTTTGGTTGCAATAAGAGAAACCTTTTGTAACAGTGGTTGTAGTCACAATGGCATTTATTGTGGATGAAACAAAGAATATAGGCTTTGGTGGTCTGCAGGTTGGCAGTGGCTCACCATTGACATTAAGACTCAGATTCTTTTTTTTTTTTTTTTTTTTAAGATTTTATTTATTTATTCACGAGAGAGGCAGAGACACAGGCAGAGACATGGGCAGAGGGAGAAGGAGGCTCCATGCAGGGAACCTGATACGGAACTTGATTCCGGGACCCCGGGATCACCCCCTGAGTCAAAGGCAGACGCTCAACCACTGAGCCACCCAGGCGTCCCAAGGACTCAGATTCTTGTTCTCTTTCTACTCCACCATCAGGGTTGGCTATATAATTTATGGGGCCCAGTGCAAATGAAAATATGAGATTCCTTTGTTTAAAAAGCAGGAAAAATTGGCAGGCCATGTGGCTCAGCGGTTTAGTGCCTGCCTTCAGCCCAGGGTGTGATCCTGGAGTCCCAGGATTGAGTCCCGCATCGGGCTCCCTGCATGGAGCCTGCTTCTCCCTCTGTCTGTGTCTCTTGTGCCCCACTGCCCCCTCTCTGTGTGTTGCTCATGAATGAATAAATAAAATCTTAAAAAAAAAAAGCTGGAAAAAAGTGCCTTTTAAGGTACTAAAATGTAAAGCTTTTTACTTACTTGGTAATCTTTCTTTTGAGTATGGCAGTTTATTTGCTACTTAACATTCTAAAAAAAGAAATTACAATATTAAATTATTACCTAGAATTTTACTGTTTATCTTTATATTGTACAGTGCTGGTTTTAAATGCAAGCATAAGAGCATTTAACTGGTATGCAAAATTATGCAATTATATTCAAATGAGATAATGTTCAAATTATATTTTTTTTACCAAGCCATTTTTCTTCTAAAATGCTCACATTTATCGATGAAAAGTAAAAAGCAAAATACAATTTATAATTAGTGTTAAATGAGATACCACCTCACACCAGTGAGAATGGTGAAAATTAACAAGGCAGGAAACAACAAATGTTGGAGAGGATGTGGAGAAAGGGGAACCCTCTTGCACTGTTGGTGGGAATGTAAACTGGTACAGCCATTCTGGAAAACTGCGTGGAGGTTCCTCAAAGAGTTAAAAATAGAGCTACCCCACGACCCAGCAGTTGCACTGCTGGGGATTTACCCCAAAGATACAGATGCAGTGAAGAGCCGAGACACCTGCACCCCGATGTTTATAGCAGCAATGTCCACAATAGCCAAACTGTGGAAGGAGCCTCAGTGTCCATCAAAAGATGAACGGATGTTTGAAAGTTAAATATTAGCGTGGCAGGATACAAAATCAATGCCCAGAAATCAATGGCATTTCTATACACTAACAATGAGACTGAAGAAAGAGAAATTAAGGAGTCAATCCCACTTACAATTGCACCCAAAAGCATAAGATACCTAGGAATAAACCTAACCAAAGAGGTAAAAGATCTATACCCTAAAAACTATAGAACACTTCTGAAAGAAATTGAGGAAGACACAAAGAGATGGAAAAATATTCCATGCTCATGGATTGGCAGAATTAATATTGTAAAAATGTCAATGTTACCCAGGGCAATTTACATGTTTAATGCAATCCCTATCAAAATACCATGGACTTTCTTCAGAGAGTTAGAACAAATTATTTTAAGATTTGTGTGGAATCAGAAAAGACCCCGAATAGCCAGGGGAATTTTAAAAAAGAAAACCATAGCTGGGGGCATCACAATGCCAGATTTCAGGTTGTACTACAAAGCTGTCGTCATCAAGACAGTGTGGTACTGGCACAAAAACAGACACATAGATCAATGGAACAGAATAGAGAACCCAGAAGTGGACCCTGAAATGTATGGTCATCTAATATTCGATAAAGGAAGAAAGACTATCCATTGGAAGAAAGACAGTCTCTTCAATAAATGGTGCTGGGAAAATTGGACATCCACATGCAGAAGAATGAAACTGGACCACTCTCTTTCACCATACACAAAGATAAACTCAAAATGGATGAGAGATCTAAATGTGAGACAAGAATCCATAAAAATCATAGAAGAGAACACAGGCAACACCCTTTTTGAACTCGGCCACAGTAACTTCTTGCAAGATACATCCACAAAGGCAAAAGAAACAAAAGCAAAAATGAACTATTGGGACTTCATCAAGATAAGAAGCTTTTGCACAGCAAAGGATACAGTCAACAAAACTAAAAGACAACCTACAGAATGGGAGAAGATATTTGCAAATGACATATCAGATAAAGGGCTAGTTTCCAAAATCTATAAAGAACTTATTAAACTCAACACCAAAGAAACAAACAATCCAATCATGAAATGGGCAAAAGACATGAAGAGAAATCTCACAGAGGAAGACATGGACATGGCCAACATGCACATGAGAAAATGCTCTGCATCACTTGCCATCAGGGAAATACAAATCAAAACCACAATGAGATACCACCTCACACCAGTGAGAATGGGGAAAATTAACAAGGCAGGAAACCACAAATGTTGGAGAGGATGCAGAGAAAAGGGAACCCTCTTACACTGTTGGTGGGAATGTGAACTGGTGCAGCCACTCTGGAAAACTGTGTGGAGGTTCCTCAAAGAGTTAAAAATAGACCTGCCCTACGACCCAGCAATTGCACTGTTGGGGATTTACCCCAAAGATTCAGATGCAATGAAACGTCGGGACACCTGCACCCCGATGTTTCTATCAGCAATGGCCACAATAGCCAAACTGTGGAAGGAGCTTCGGTGTCCATCGAAAGATGAATGGATAAAGAAGATGTGGTTTATGTATACAATGGAATATTACTCAGCAATTAGAAACGACAAATACCCACCATTTGCTTCAACGTGGATGGAACTGGAGGGTATTATGCTGAGTGAAATAAGTCAGTCGGAGAAGGACAAACAGTGTATGTTCTCATTCATTTGGGGAATATGAATAATAGTGAAAGGGAATATAAAGGAAGGGAAAAGAAATGTTGGGAAATATCAGGAAGGGAGACAGAACATAAAGACTCCTAACTCGGGGAAACGAACTAGGGGTGGTGGAAGGGGAGGAGGGCGGGTGTTGGAGGGGAATGGGTGACGGGCACTGAGGTGGACACTTGACGGGATGAGCACTGGGTGTTTTTCTGTATGTTGGTAAATTGAACACCAATAAAAATTAATTTAAAAAAAAAGTTAAATATTAGGTTTTTTTAAGAATTTAATATCTGTGATTACAGTGCTCAGTTTCCATTTCATTTGCAAAATAAAGAATTAGTATTAGGCTTCGTGCATGCTCTGTTCATAGGTATGTGGGAAGAGTATTTGCATGTATGATACACATATATGCAATAGGATGTAATTTTGCTAAGTGTTTTTCAACCACTATGTGCAAATGGTGTTAATATAGCTCTGATTTGTGACTACCTCTGGAACCATGAATAGGAACAGAAGCAAGAAAACGGATATTCAGGATTCTTGAGTTCCTATCCTTCCTTTGGCAAGAAGTACTGCCTTTGTGCTGAGAGGCAGGACCCATCAAGCTCATTTGTCCTCTCTCTTCCATGAGGGCTCCTGCCACCCAGGTCCTCCTCACTTTCAGAGCTGTGTTGGTCTCTCATGGTAGCCAAGGCACAATACACAACTCTCTCATTTGGGATGTAGCTCTCTCTCTTCTTTTTTTTTTTTTTTTTTTTTTTTTTGAGGACGTAGGGCAAGAAGGGGGGAAGTGTTGCTGTGGCATCTGAATGGTGCTAGTCATCCCAGCAGATGTTGAAGGTTATAAGTCATTCTGTGTGACCCTCAGGGACAGAGATGCCCATATGTTCTTTAACTTGTAAATGTGATTTTACGATAGATGAGACCTTCTAAAGCACAGGGCGCAGCGCTCTCTTGCCTGGTTCTAAGAGTAGTGCTGTGTTTCCAGAAGTCCTCAGCTGACTTCTTTTTAAGTTGTATTGACCTGGATTAATCACTGGCAAAAGGAAGATGGTTTCTATAACTTACTTAAAGCAATCATGGTAAGTTCCCTGGAATGAGCATGTGGCCTCTGGACAAAACTGGGGTTCTGTTAGTAAGGCAGAAGAGAGAGAGCTGGGTACTCAGCCAGTGATGTGTCCTCAATTATTCTCATTTTTCTGAAAGGGAATTCAAAGTTTGGAAAGGTTAAAGTCACACCTTTAACCTTTAACCTAAAGAGGTGGATCTCTGGTTGGAACTCAAGAAGCCTAACTTGGAGTATGTCTTGACCATCGTCCTTACTGCTTCCTGTGGCTTTTGAGCAGGAGGTAGTCTTGTTGGCAAGTGAGGCAGGAAAGAGGGCTGGAAGGAGCCTTCCAGGCAGAGGAAATAGCAGGTGTAGGAAGCCCAGAGGGAGAAAGAGATGGTATGGTCTAGGTGAGAATTAAAAGACATCATGAGAACCTTGAGCATATTGTGTGAAGGGGAGCCCTGGGGGATGAGGCAGGAGAATGGACAAAGCTAAGGCTGCTGGGTGGAGGCAGGAGGTGGCAAGATTAGGATCAGACATGGGCCAGGAGGTTGTTGAAAGATTCTAGTAGGGCAGACCTAGTAGTGACTGAGACAGGGGAGGGAGGAGGTAATGTGTGCGATCAAAAGATACTTAGAAAGTAGAATTGATAAGGTCTGGTGATATAAAGGTGAAAAAGAAGGAAGAATCAAGGATGACACCTGAATTTATGGCTTGGAACTGGGTTGGTGGACTTGCCATTCAGATACAGAAAACAGGAGGTGGTGCTGGGGAAGAGTGTGGAGGAGAATGAGTACCCCCACCTTTTTTTAAAGTCTGATGTTGGACATGTTAAGTTCGGGGACATACAGTAGAGCTGTCCTGTAGACCTTAGAGTCTGCAACTCAGGATAGAAGGCTATACTAGAGAGATGTGGGCTTCTTCATATATAGCCTTTGGATTCCACTGTGGGTGAATGTATAAAATGTGCAAAGGGAGTCTAGGACAAGCCTCAGAATCCCAGGATATAAGGAAAGCAGGTCTACAGGGAAAACTGAGTAGTTGTTGCCTCTAATAGAAGAGTTCAGGAGAACTTGGTATTATTAAAACCAAGGAAAGAAGCTTTAAGGAGGATAAGGTAAGGCCTGAGTACTGAGGAAATTGACAACTGTGGTAAGGGGTGTGTCAGGCCACAGCTTGATAAGCAGGAAGTTGACAGGACACTGGAATGTGGGAGAGTAGAGGGGATGTGGATGGAAGGGTAGTGGTAGCTACAGAGTGATGGGAGGATCCAAGGAAGGTTAAAAAAAAAAACAAAAACAAAAAACCCACAACAGGGAAGACTTGGGCATCTTGACTGCTGGTGAGAAGTAGCTTTCTGGTAGACCAGAAGCTGCAGAGACAGAGAGGAGGTGGGTAATGAATAGTGCAAGCACCTGCGGGGGCAGGAGGGGTTGGAATTCAGGGCTCAGATGGGATAGGTACTCTGCCCATTGGAACAAGTGGGGAAGAGGCAAGGAGGATGCCCATGTGGGAGAGTGTGTGGGACCAAGAATTTGAATTTCCATTTGGATGGTTTGCTCTGTAAGGCAGCGGAAAGAGGAGGCGGTAGGTCAGATGTTTAGGAAGGCTGAGCTCTGAATTCTCTCCCATAAAGACAAGAGAACTGACCAGCAAGAAGGGGAGCCCCTCTATTGTGTGCAACCAGCATAGCCACACATGTCCTTGTACTTGGAAGGATTTCTGCTTCAATGCTCTGCTGCCACTATCTTGAAGTTCTTAATTATTAAATAAAGAGCCCCTCATTTTCATTTTTTTGTATAAATATATTCCATGTAATATTTGGGTCATGCTTACATTAAAAATTATTCATTGTGGCTGCACTAGTTCACTCTGAAAAACTGTGTGGAGGTTCCTCAAAGAGTTAAAAATAGATCTGCCCTATGACCCAGCAATTGCACTGCTGGGGATTTACCCCAAAGATACAGATGCAATGAAACACCAGGACACCTGCACCCCGATGTTTATAGCAGCAACATCCACAATAGCCAAACTGTGGAAGGAGCCTCGGTGTCCATCGAAAGATGAATGGATAAAGAAGATGTGGTTTATGTATACAGTGGAATATTACTCAGCCATTAGAGACGACAAATACCCACCATTTGCTTCGATGTGGATAGAACTGGAGGGTATTATGCTGAGTGAAGTAAGTCAGTCGGAGAAGGACAAACATTATATGTTCTCATTCATTTGGGGAATATAAAAAATAGTGAAAGGGAATAGAAGGGAAGGGAGAGGAAATGGGTGGGAAATATCAGAAAGGGAGACAGAACATGAGAGACTCCTAACTCTGGGAAACGAACTAGGGGTGGTGGAAAGGGAGGTGGGCGGGGGGTGGGGGTGACTGGGTGACGGGCACTGAAGGGGGCACTTGATGGGATGGGCACTGGGTGTTATTCTATATGTTGGCAAATTGAAAACCAATAAAAAATAAATTTATTAAAAAAACAAAAGAAAAAATTATTCATTGTGCATCTGACATTCAGATTCCACTATATTTTATCGGGTGACCTATGTGAAACTGGAAAATTATGTGGCTGGTCCTGCTGGGAGGCTGAGGATAATAGTGGTGGTGTCGCAGGTCCCAGGAGGTCTCCTCTGTGAAGCGCCAAGTGGTGGTGGGGTGGGGTGGAGACTGGATGTGTTGTCGATGTTACTTAGAGGCTGTGTAACCGTTTCCTGAGATTCTAACCACCTGAAAGTCTGTGTGGAGGAGGCAAATGGTAGAAGGCATCTAGACTCCGTTATTTCCCATCTCATTTGGGTGAAACCCAAAGGCCTTATCTTGGTTTGTGAGGCTCTACCTCCCCTTCCATTTCATTTCCCACCCTTGCTGTGCTCACTGTAGCCTCTGATCAGCTTGCTGCTCCTCAACACTCGAAGCTGGGTTAGCCCCAGGCCTCTGCTGTGGTGGTTCGTTCTGCCTGGAAGGTTCTTTGTGTAAGTAACTTCAAGGCTTATGGTCCTTGTTCTCTCTGGATCCCTCAGAGGCTTTCCCTGACCACTTCTTTACAACAGTACCACCCCCTCCATCTTTTGTGTTGTTCTGTTTTGCCTCATATCATTTCTCACCTCCTGATATACATTTATTTTGTCTCTTTTCTTTAAAATGAAAGCACCATGGGAGTAAAGACTTTATCTCGCTTACTGATGTAACCCATGTTCCTAGGCACACAGAAGAAACTTAAACTTTTGTTGAGGGGCACCTGGGTGGCTCAGTTAAGTATCTGCTTTTGACTTGGGTCATGATCCCAGAGTCCTGGGATCGAGCCCTGAGTCAGGCTCCCTGTTCAGTGGGGAGTCTGCTTCTCCTTCTTCCTCTGCCTGCCAATCCTCCTGCTTGTGCTCTCTTTGTCAAATAAATAAATAAAATCGTAAAAAAAAAAAAAAATCAAACATTTGTTGAAGTAATATATAAAATACTACATCTTATCAGTATTTTAGATCAAGTTTTTTTATTTTTTATTATTTATTTATTTTTAAAAGATTTTATTTATTTATTCATGAGAGACCCACAGAGAGAAGGTAGAGACACAGGCAGAGGGAGAAGCAGGCTCCATGCAGGGAGCCTTACGTGGGACATGGGACTCGATCCCGAGAATCTAGGATCATGCCCTGAGCTGAAGGCAGACGCTCAATAGCTGAGCCACCCAGGCGTCCCAGATAAAGTATTTTTAAAGGAGAATTTTTAAAAATCTTGGGATATCTAGCTAGCTAGCTAGCTAGCTTAATGGTGCTCAACAATAAAAGGAATGAACTAATGCTATATACACCAACATTAATAAATCTGAAATGCATTATAAGTGGAAAAAGCCAGAGTCAAAAGGCTACACACTGAATAACTTCATGATATTCTAGAAAAGGCACAGTTATAAGGACATAAATCAGAGGTTGCCAGCGGCTGAGAATGGGGGGAGGGGTTGGCACAAAGTACCTGTTTGGGGTGATAGAAATGTCCTCTATCTTGACTGTGGTGGAGGTTCCATAACTCTGTGCCTTTATGAAAATTGTTAGCTCTTTACTACAAGGATGAATTCTACTGTATGTAAATCATACCTTAGTATTAACTAAAAGATACCCTGTTCTCATCTGGGTTTATGTTATAGTATTTGAGCATTTCTTGTGAGAGTTAGCTAATAATTGACTTTGCCTGGTGGCAAAGTGATCCCAGCCGTACGGTGTCACTTCTGCTTACTGCTCCTGGTAAATGCCTGTGCCAAGAAACTGACTTGTTCTTAAAGTGGGAGAGATTTGTTTAGGTGGAAGTCAGTTGTGGATTTCATTCCCAGGATCTCCCACTCCCTTCTAGGAAGAGAACACCTTTTCCTGTGTAGTTGGGTGGTGCTGACCTTTGCCCTGTGTCCCTAGGAGTGTTTATATGATCTGAGCCACTTGAGTCCTCTCTGGCACTTTGCCGCCAGAGCTCTTGAGTGAGATGGTGGTCTATTTTTGCTGAAATTGGTAGGACATGATTGTGAGGCTTTTAGTGGATATCTTGTTCACCAAATAGAGAAAGCAGGACAGATAGAACACTGATTATTTGAGCTTCTGGATCTAGCCATGCCTGAAGCTAGATATGCACCCTGGACTCTCCAATGACATGAGCTAATAAATTTCACTTTCCCCTCACTTAAGCCAGGCTGACTTTGGTGACTTCTAGCAATCACAGCTGAGCAAGTTCAGACTCACAGTATTCTGGTTGAAAATGAGAAATAGGAGAGTGGAAGATTAGCCCATTTTAACTAAATTAATGAGTTGTGAGAGGAAGTTCTAATTTCCCTGAACCTTTTTATTATGGAAGCAGGAGAGGGGACAGAAGGTTGAGATGGTGATGAATGAGGGAGACTGAACAATGAGCAGACAGAGCATGCCTCTGGCCAAATGGGGCTGGGGACACTCGGGTGGCATCCCTTCTTAGCAGGGGTTCCCTGGTTGGTTGAGGAGGGCCTGGAATTCAGCAGGCAGAGGGATTGGGATAGCCCTGGGCTATAAGCCAGCTCCAGGCTCTTGCCTTCAACTTGGTAAATCTCAGTGCTGATGACCTGCTCACTTCAAGGGTTATGAAAGACTAAAGGAGGTAACAGCCTCCTTTTGGTGACACGGTTATGAAAACCATCAGCACTCTATAGCTTCATTTGCTTGAAGGTAGAAGGCAAAGACTGAAGAATCACTCAGTGTCTCTTATGGACTTTGGGCTTTGATCTGACTTGCATGAATGGCAGATGACAGATCATCTTGGGTAAAAGAGGGTGAGGGGAAGGAAGCATAAAAGTAGGGCCTAGGGACTGAGAGTTCCTTAAGGGTCAGAGATAGGGTTGTAGAAGAAGATTTCTGAATGCTAACCTGAGCAAGGGGCCTGGGGCAGGCTTCTAGCTGGAGTTGTTCAGTGCCTTTACATGTTTTGGAAAGAATGAAAGACTCCCCTTTTCAAAAAATCTGTTTCTTTTTCAAAATAATGTAGACTTTTTCTGAATACAAAGTAATCACTTATCTGTTTAAGAATTTTTTAAAAATAGCATAGTATGCAAAAGGAAACACAGTCACCTATGATCATGATACTTCCAGAGAGAATACAGGTTGCATTTTTGTGTATTTCTTTCCAATATTGATTTAAGTGTGGCTGTGTGTATTTTTAAATATATGAGAGAGAGAGAGACTATAAATAAAATTTGACTCTACTGTATATATAGGTTTAGATTCTGTGTTTTTTCACTTAATGTATGATAGAAACATTTTCCTATATATTTTTACATCTTTTTTATAGCCTGATTTTTTTTAGGCGTTACAGTCCACCATTTAAATGTATTCCTTTTATGAGGTAGAAGACTGTTTCTAATTTTTTAGTATTATAAAACGATATTGTGGTTAGATCTGTACAGATACCTTTGTGTTCATCCTTAAATAATTTTGTAGGACAGAGCTTTAAAAGTGAGGGGAAGGTCAAATGGGCTATCTACTTAAGAATTTATGTCTTTATCTGGCCAGCTTACCCCTGATAAGTTAGGTGGTGCTTAGGGCTTTAGAATTCTCAGAATCTGGCCCTTGCTGATTATTACTGGATTTTGAGGAACTTGCCAATTGATAGGTGGGAAAAGCTCTTTCAATTTTATTTTAATGTGCCCTTTTTTCTGGTTACAGTAAGGCTGAACTTTTTTTTTTTTTCATAGAATTGATAACTATGTGTTTGGTTTAGCGTGTGTGTGTGTGTGTGTGTGTGTATGTGTGTGCGTGAATTGCTCCTTACAGCCCTTTATTCGTTTTCCTGTTGGAGTGCTCATATTTTTCTTACTGATTTATAAGAACTCTGTTTATAGTAAAAATATTAGCCATTTGTGGTTACCGATATATTTTTAAGAGTGTGGTGAAATGTTTTAATAATAGATCTTTTATTGAGGTCAAGGTAGAATGCTTGATCAGGGCGGGAGAGGGAAATCTGATGCTGCCCACCTCCTTTTCTATGTGGTATAAATCCAGAAATATATAGTACCTTAGGATGTTAAAATGTCCTAGAGCACAGCCTCGTTTCGCCTGGAGGGCTAACTGGCTCAAGCCCAGGAGGCTCTGGCCACATGCAGAGCTGAGGCCTGAGCTCCAGCACCACTTTGCATTGCCTGGGCTTCTGGATCTTTTCTGCCAGGCTTCCAAACCCTCCCTGTAGGCATTTGGTGCCCAGATGATGAGTGTCTCTATACAAGCCACTCTATTCGAAAGCAAAATCTTTTTGAAAGCTGTTACAGGTTTTTCCAGAAGTTCCAGTTTTTCAGAATTCACCTGCTCCCTTTGCCCCCAGCAATTAACATTTGAATTTCCCAATCTGCAGCTTCCTTTGTACTTACTGGGCAGTGACTGAGTCCAAACGGACCTTCTGCCAGGAGATTTAGCTCCGTGGGCTGGGTGGTGGAGCCCTTCCCCTGACCTGGGGCTGTGCTGCTCAGGAGAGCTCCTTCTCCACCCTCATTCTGTGAGGTAGCAGCTGGTCACTTAGGATGTGGATTCTCTCTGCCTCTCAAAGGTTCTTTCATATAAATATGTTCATACATTCTCCTGCTGCTCTTTTTCCTGAAAGAGTGAAGTTCGAGGCTTCAGTTGCTAAATTTAGCTCTTGCTGACGCACTGGCTCTCTCCTAGCAGTCTCCTCGTGTCTCAGTGTTGCCGTTAGCCTCACTGTTTTGCGGGGAGACGAACACCATCACATCCTACATAATACTTAGCTCTGAGGCATTTCCAGCTGGGAAATGCATTTCTGTATTTTCATAGCTGTGTTCTCTGCATGAATGGACTGTCGTGAAGCCAGGCTGACAGCCAGGGGGGCAGGTCGCGGGCTGGCAGCCAGCCTATGGGAGACAAAGATCCCCTGGGTGGTGGCAAGGAAACCAATGCAGTCCTGGCCACAGGTCTGCTTGCGGTCAGGTAGAGAGAGCGATGGCTCTTGGAGGAGATCTGAGGGTGGTATTTGAGTGGGATGGGAACGGAGAATTTTCACGAAGGTAAAGCCTTACTCCTTGAAGCAAATTGTTAAAATAATTCTGACACTTGTTAAAATAAGGCGGATTTTTTTCAGGGCTCTCACAAAAAGGGTATTGCATTAGGGGAGAAAGATGGGGCTCAGCTCTGAATACAAGGACCTGTGGGGATTGATGGCCAAGGAGCAGAATGAGAGGCTTAGTGGATGTAAAATGGCTAAAAGGAGATCTCAAGGATCGGGGAGACTGACACATCGAAGGCAGGGGATTCTCTCTAAACCAGGGGAGCAGATTCTGGCCAACTGGGTGGTGCAGGCCCAGAGGAATGAGGGCAACATCGAGGTCCGGTAGAGAAGAGGACTCAGAGAAGCCTGACTCAAGTTTGGCAGGGAAAGAGTCTTGGTCAGTCCCTCCTGTGTTTAAGGACAAAAGAGACCCTGTTCAGTTTTCCTCAAAATGATCTAAGTTCATTTCTCGTTCTGTTGCCTTTTGTTCGTTGAGTACCAGCAGAGCCATCTGTTAGGCCTTGTGGTAGAAGGCATTTGCTGGATGGTGCAAACAGTTTAAACGAAGAGGGAAGAGGACTCGGGATCTGCAGTGGTGAGGAGTCCTTTGAAGTTTTTATCAGGTCATCCAGCTTCAGCCTGCCAGGCTTCTTTAGATCTTGGCAGAGAAGGCCGGCTACGACCCTCCCTAGAGTTCTCATGAGCAACTGAGTAGTCAGGTGGTAGTTCTCTCTCAGTGAATCTAGGTTAGAAGAGTGGGAGAAAAATGGGAAACAACAAGAATTGAGAACTTGGTAAGGAGTGAGAAAATGTGCAAGATGGCAGGATGTAGTTCAGTTGACAGGTAGGTAACAAAGTAAAAAGTAATTTTTAAAAAAGATTTTCTTTATTCATGAAAGACACACATAGGGAGACAGAGGAAGAAGGAGGCTCCCTGTGGAGAGCCTGATGTGGGACTTGATCCCGGGACCCTGGGATCACGCCCTTAGCCAAGGGCTAAGGCTCAACCACTGAGCCACCCAGGCGCCCCATAAAAAGTAATTTTACCGAGAGATGATAAATAGCTCCAGGAGAGCAAACCAGACCAGAATTTGATACCCACAGAGCTGTGCTATAGTTTCCTATTTTTTTAAAAAAGATTTTATTTATTTATTCATAAACACAGAGAGGGGCAGAGACACAGACAGAGGGAGAAGCAGGCTCCACGCAGGGAGCCCGATGCGGTACTCAATCCCAGGTCCCCAGGATCACACCCCAGGCTACAGGCAGCGCCAAACCGCTGCGCCACCGGGGCTGCCCTATAGTTTCCTATTGAGAGGTAAAATTTCTCCAGGGTCTAACAATGGTCATTGGGTGAAACATAAGCATGGAAGGTGGCCTGGTGTCAGGCAGGCCTGGGTTCAAATCCCTGCACCAGTTGTGAGATGTCGGACACACTGGTTTAATAAATCATGTAGTTTGTCCACAGGTGATACTGACATGCAAGTAGAGATCAGAACTCATGTACTTAAATGGGTTTGGTGCTTGGTAGGTGCTGGTGGAGTGCGTGCACTCTGTCCTTTTTGGTGGAGGAGGGCCCTCCTGTGCGGCAGAAAGGGAGCCTCTGTTCTAGGCCTCAGTGGCCACTAGGCAGAACCCAGCTGGAAGAAGTGCAAGGCTAGCTGTGGCCAATAGAGGCTTGGTCCTCGGATGCTATGGACCTCAAATCACAGCTTGTGAACGTGTGCACTCAATTGCTATGTGTTTTGGTCACTTTTCCCATCTCACCATCTCAGTTAGGTATCCTTCATCCTACTATGCAAATGAAACTGAAGCTTCAAGAAGGTAAGCACCTGCTCAGCCACACAGGAAGTGGCAAGGTGGGGATTTGAGCCTAGGTCAGTCTGGCCCAGAGCCCAGGTTCTCTGTCCTCTTGGGCACCATTGATGACCAGGGAGGCAGACCCATGCTAGGGAGAATATTGTGGGCAATGGTGTGGACTTTGAAATCAGACAGACTGGGGTTGAAATCCTGACAATGATTGTACTTTTAGCTGTGCGAACGTGGGAAATGACTTAACCTCTGCGATCTTTGGTTCTTCCTCTGTAAAATGAGGGAGCTGTGAGGATGTCATGAGAGAAGGTCTGCCAACCTTGGCACAGGCCCTGGGGTGTGATGAGCATTCAGTCAACAATGGCTGGCTGCTGGCTGCTGTGGTTTATATGGGGGGTGCTGAGCCCTTTCTCATTCCATTGATCTTTTTTTTTTTTTTTTAAGATTTTTAAAAATTTATTTATTTATAGAGACACACACACAGAGAGAGGCAGAGACACAGGCAGAGGGAAAAGCAGGCTCCATGCAGGCAGCCTGATGCGGGACTCCATCCCAGTTCTCCAGGATCACACCCCAGGCTGCAAGCAGCACTAAACCGCTGCACCACCAGGGCTGCCCTTCCATTGATCTTCTTGTTTGGTCCTTGGGAAGGGTAGACTCTAGAGAGCAAGTCTGTCAGGCATAGGAGTGACCTTTGGCATTCTTGTCGGTCTTGGCATGTGTTGCTGGGAGCTGTTTATCAGAAACATAACCTGATGGACAGGTTGGAAGGACAAGGAGGTTGGAAGGACAAGAAGAGTAGCTGGGTAAGGTGTGCCCAGAGTGGTCCAGTTCTGCTTTTCCTAGTGATGGTCCAAAAGGAGAGACAGGAATAGGGGCTCATTTGGACCTAGTGGGCCCTCCTGAGGGAACCCAGCCTGGCAGATGTTTGCAGGATCTGGAGCTCCTGGGGCAAGAGGGACTGTCGGTGTCCCTGTCAGTCTCTACTTGAACCTTTCATATCAGCTTGACCTACAGTAGGGCCTATTTTCTTAGACCCTGCCCTCCAGAGATGTTTGTGTGCTACCAGTAAACCACTGGCTGACATCATCTCAGCACCTGCCTCATAAGGATGTGCCAAGAATCAAGTGTGGATGGACATAATGCTCAATTCCTCACGCTTTGCATGTGAGGAATGCCTACCCTCTATCTGTAGCTCATTCATAGTTGGTTGATTCTGGCACTGTTTTGGGTTCAAAGGTCACAGTGATAAACAAAAAAAATCCACACACTCACAAGGGGTCATATTCTAGTAGGGAGGACAGACAGGAAACATGTAAGCACAGAGACTTGAATGCGGTATCGGGGGATGAAGAACAAAAAAGCAGTGGAAGGAGACAGAGGAGTATTTCAGGGTGACCAGGAAGGGGACCTGGGTAAGTAGAGACCCTAGTGAAGTAAGGGTGCCAGTCATGAGCATGTTGTGGGGGGCATTCAAGGCGGAGGCCCGGTGGTGGAACGAACCCTGGGACAGCAAGTAGGCTGTAGGAGAGGGAGCAAGGGAGGTGGGAAATGAGCTACTAGATGACGTTGGCCTTCTCACCATTTGCAACAGCCATTATTTCCAGGTCTTGGGGAGGATTTAGCCGCTCCTTTGCTCTCTGCATCATATGTGCTGTTGTGGCAGTTGTCACGCAGGATAAGAGTGTCGGTCTGTTTTATCCCCTGCCGTGAGCTCTTCAGGCCGAGAACCAAGTCTCTCTTGCTGATGCCTAACACCTAGGGTAGAACGTGCACTTCACATAGTGAAAAATGAATTTGAGTAACTGGAGTGCTATCTGACAGGGTTTTCTCTGTGCCAGTCACTGCGGGAAGAGCTTTGTAATATTTGTCATCCCATTTAATCAGTAGCCTCTCCCTCAGGCATTGCCCCAGCTTTACCCAGAGGATACACCCCAAGGACCTCCTGAGCTGGGATTTGCAGTCAGGAGTGGAAGGGCCACGCTTTCAACTATGCTAAAGCCTGAGGGTTGGCTGCATGCAGGGGTGCGGCTGTGAGGGCCCTGCGGGGGACTGGTGTGTGCTGCTCGGGGGCCTTCTTGGACCGGGAGGAGACAGCTGACCCTGCGTTCTTGGAGCATCCCATGGGGCCTGCACGGTAGCCCTTAGACCCCCTCTCGGCTTTGTAGTCCACGACTGGGGAAGTGGCACTTAAAACGAATTTATTCAGGTGGGACCAGCGTAAGACGTGGAAATAAGGCTTTTGAGCTGCCGCACATAAACTGGAGTGTAAATGAAAAGCCTTTTATTTGGTTTCCGAGCCAGACTCTGAGAAGCCAGTGGGCCGTGTGGTCTGGAAGCGCACGGCGCGGCCGTGGTCGGAGCAGGGGCCACCGTGACGGACGAGGGGACGATCGCGGTCGCGCAGCTGGAAGGGCCCGGAAACGCAGTGGGGACCAGAAAGCCGTTTCCGAAGACATGGAAGGCGCGGAGGAGAGGAAAGGCAGCGCCCCCGTCCCGGCGCATTTGAGAAGGAAAATGCTTGAGGTAACCCGTGTTGGCAGCTTTTATAGCTTCCTCCCAGTACTGGGCCGGCGCCCCTGCACGGCCTGCTGTTTTCTCTCCTGTGAGGCGGCCGCTCTCCAGCCTCCAGCCGCGGCGGGGAGCCCCAGGGCGGGCGGCGGCCCCTCAGGAGGACGCCCCCGTTCGGCCGGCGGTCCGGGCCTCCAAGCCGAGGCCGGCTGTGGTGGGTGCCAAAGAGGGAGGCGGCCGCCCCGAGGGCAGGCCCGCCGCGGCCCCTGCGCCTTTGGTTGCCGCTTGCCGGGCCCTTCCGTGACCGGCTTTAACCTGCATTTATAATCTCTTCTCTTTGGTAATAGGTGCACGTGTGTGAGGTGTATTTGGACACTGGATGACGTGTGTGGTGAAAAAGACGTCTCTATCACACTGGCGACCCACGTGGGCGTGCTTTGGGAGGAGGCCCCGGCTCGCTGCTCTGGGATCCTAGGAAACCCAGACACGTCCCTCAGGTGAGGTACGACCTGCTGCTTGATGTTCTCGCTAGACTCCGTCTCCCTGTTTTCTTTCAGGTGATTATACAGAAACCCAAATACATATCTTAAAAATTTTTTAAAGATTTTTTTTATCCTAAGAATTTCAGGTTTGTTTTTTAACTTGTATTGATTAAGAAAAAATAGAACATTAGCAAAAGTAAGGAGATAAATGTCCTTTGCATTCCTGTCATTCAAGATAATTGCTGCTGCTATATTGGTGTTTATGTTATTCTAGACTTTTTCCTGATGAGTATATATCAATGTAAAGTAAAATCTAGGGGTACGTGGATGGCTCACTGGTTGAGCGTCTGCCTTTGGCACAGGGCCTGATCCTGTGGTCCTGGGATCGAGTCCCACATTGGGCTCCCCAAGTGGAGCCTGCTTCTCTCCCTTTGCCTAAATCTCTGTTCTGTCTCTGTCTCTGTCTCTGTCTGTGTGTGTGTCTCATGAATAAGTAAATAGAATCTTTAAAAATAATAATAATAATAAAAATAAAATCTAGTAAGTAATGGTGGCTTACATTTGAATGTTACTATTTGCTAGCACTTTACATGCACAGGCTAATTTAATCCTCAAGAATCCATTTGGTTTCAGGGATCCCTGGGTGGCTGAGCGGTTTGGCCACTGCCTTCAGCCCAGGGCCTGATCCTGGGGTCCCGGGATCAAGTCCCACCTCGGGCTCCTTGCATGGAGCCTGCTTCTCCCTCTGCCTGTGTCTGTGCCTCTCTCTCAGTCTGTCTCTCATGAATAAAAATCTAAAAAAAAAAAAAAAAAAAAAAAGAGTCCATTTGATTTTTATTATTAAACCCATTATATGGGTGAGAAAGCTGAGACCTAGAATGATTAGGTACCTTAAGATCACAAAGGTAAATAGCCAACCTGGGATCTGAACTCTGGCAATCTGGTTCCATAGCCAGTGCTCTTAGGTACACACTATGATAATTTGCAAAAGAAAAGATAGGGGTGTGGGATCCCCTGGGTGGTTCAGCGGTTTAGCGCCTGCCTTTGGCCCAGGGCGTGATCCTGGAGTCCCAGGATCCTGGAGTCCCAGGATCGAGTCCCACATCGGGCTCCCGGCATGGAGCCTGCTTCTCCCTCCTCTTGTGTCTCTGCTTCTCTCTCTCTCTCTCTCTCTGTCTATCATGAATAAATAAATCTTAAAAAAAAAAAGAAAGAAAAGAAAAGATAGGGGTGGTTGGCTGGCTCTGTTGATAAAGCATGTGACTCTTGATCTTGGAGTTGTAAATTCAAGCCCCACACTGGGTATAGAGATTACCTAAAAATAAAATCTGAAAAAAAAAAGTATAGGATAAAACTATTCATAACAATTTGTAACTTGCTTTTTTTCATTTAATGTGTTATGAACCCTTTTTGATGTCAATAACTTTTTTTTTTTAATTTTTATTTATGATAGTCACACACACACACACACACACACACAGAGAGGCAGAGACACAGGCAGAGGGAGAAGCAGGCTCCATGCACCGGGAGCCCGACGTGGGATTCGATCCCGGGTCTCCAGGATCGCACCCTGGGCCAAAGGCAGGTGCCAAACCACTGCGCCACCCAGGGATCCCTTGATGTCAATAACTTTACATTCACAGCATCATTCAAAATGAGCAGACTGGGACCCCTAGGTGGCTCAGTGGTTGAGCATCTGCCTTTCACTCAGGGCATGATCCCAGTTTGGAGATCAAGTCCCACATTGGGTTCCCTGTGAGGAACCTGCTTCTCCCTCTGCCTATGTCTCTGCCTCTCTCTCTCTGTGTCTCTCATGAATAAATAAATAAATAAAAATTTAAAAACAAAACAAAATGAGCAAGCTGTGAAGCATGCATTGCAAAAACGGAATGCTATTTTCTTACGTAGCCATTTTAGGTAATAGTAATTATCATATTTAAACATTGATATCAGGGGATCCCTGGGTGGCTCAGCGGTTTAACACTTGCCTTTGGCCCAGGGCACGATCCTGGAGTCCTGGGATCGAGTCCCACGTTGGGCTCCTGGCATGGAGCCTGCTTCTCCCTTCTCTTGTGTCTCTGCCACTCTCTTTCTCTCTGTGTCTATCATAAAGAAGTAAATAAATAAATCTTTAAAAAAATAAAAAAATAAACATTGACATTAGGGCCTCTGGGTGGCTCAGTCCATTGACCGTGCAACTCTTGACTTTGGTTCAGGTCCTGATCTCAGAGTTGTGGGATTAAGCCCTGGCTCCAGTGCTGGCGGGGAGCCTGCTTAGATGCTGTATCTCTCTCTCTCTCTCTCTCTCTCTCTCTCTGCCCCTCCGCCCTGCTGGAGCATGTGCTCTGTATCTCCCTCTCTAAAATAATAAAAATAGCAGGCATCAAGGCTCTGCCTCATGCTGTACTAAGAGCTGTGTGTATATTATCTAATTTAAGCCTCATGCAACTAGGGCTTCTTACAGGGGAACAAGAAGGGTCAGGGGTAGATTTTGCAGGGTGTATCTCATTTCCATGAAGCCTCAAATTTAGACTTTTTTTTAAGGTAGCCTCCATGCCCAAAATGGGGCTCGAACTCAAGACCCCAAGATTATGAGTCACATACACTGACTGAGTCAGCTAGGCGTCCCTCAAATTTAGATTTTTGACTTTATCTTCAAATAAATTTATACATACAGTAATAATATTTTTGAGTGTTAATTTTAAAAACAACTTATTTTGAAATAGTTTGACTCAGAGGAAGTTGCAAAAATAGTACAGAGAATTTCTGTATATCCTTCACCCTGCTTCCCCCAATGATAATATCTTCCATAACTGTAATATGCTGTCAGAACCAGGAAGTTGATGTTAGCATCTTCTATTAGCTCAGGTTCTCTGTTTGTTATTAAAGTTAATTTTTTAAAAAATAAGTACAAAATACATCACACTTGATAATCTAGTTTGGTAGTTCTTTATTGTTAAATATATAGGAGTCTCTAAGTGGTGAAGGCTGGGGCCTCTCTCCTAGCTCACAGAGGTGAACCGTGGTAATTAGCTCAACAGGTAAGGGATGGGGATCAAATTTTTTTAAAAAATTTATTTATTTATGATAGTCACACACACACACACAGAGAGAGAGGCAGAGACACAGGCAGAGGGAGAAGCAGGCTCCATGCACCGGGAGCCTGACGTGGGATTCGATCCCGGGGATGGGGATCAGAGAGGGCAAGTCACTTGTATGAAGTCACACAGCGGTAATAAGCTTCATAGCTGAGGCTTAACCTCTCTGATTTTAAGATCCACTCTTGAGCTCCCACACTTCCCAGCATCTCTTCTGATTTGCTGCTGTTCAGGGCAAGTCCCTGAGTGTAAGTATGTATATTTACCTGCATCCATGCATGCATATGCACATGCACAGATTTTTTTTTTTCTACCATTCTCCAGAGTTCCTTCTCTGAGACTAGAGAATGCCAGAGCTAAAGAGGACCTTGAGTTGGGCATGTAGCGCAATGCCTCATTTAATAGAGAACAGTCATGCTAGCATGGGGGCCCATGTGCTGTGTCTCAGGTTGGCCCAGATCCTAGGGCTACAGGCCACATTCTTCCATAAACCCAGTCATTTTGTAGGTTATCTTTGCAACTCTAACCCAGTTGCTCATTTCCACATTTGCTGACTTCCAACTTTTTTGGATTTTATGGGTAGAGCCATGGGAGTGCAGAAAGGATTGTTCTAGACCTTCCACCTACCCCACTTCAGAAATCTCAGGTGCACCTTGCACATTTAGTTGACCTGGTGTGTGTGTGTGTGTGTGTGTGTGCGTGCACGTGTGTGTGTGTGCGCATATACACGTGAACCTGTGTAGGTATGAGAGAGCATCTGGTGGTCTGCATGAATCTTCTGAGCAGTTGGGACCAAGCCCTCGCTGGCTGAAGCTTTAGGCCACATCTGGTGGAGAAGTGATCCTGGGATCAGGGCTGCACCTACTAGGGGCCAGGATGGGAGGGGATGCATTCACAGGAGTGCTGTCTGAAAATGCCACAAAAGCTAGTCTCTAAGTTACACAAGGCTTTCTGAGTGGCATCACTACCCTAACTTCATTAGTTTTGGGGCCTGTCCCTGCCATCTTTACAGCCATACCAAGAGACTGTGTTTCCTCACCTGAAGCCTCTACCGCCTGAGGAGGGAGGGAAGAGGGGATTAACTTGCCTCACCTTCGGACCTGCCCAAAGCTTAGTCTGCAGTTGAGACTTCTGGTATTTAGGAGTGAACAGCTATCCTCCCTAAACATAGGTGTGGGCTACTGAGAGAACAATCTTGGCCAACAGGTGCCTGCCAGAGAAGGTCTTTGTGAAGGGTAACTAAATGATAGAAACAACGGTATTGGGCAGCTCAGGTGCCTCAGCGGCTTAGCGCCGACTTCAGCCCAGGACATGATCCTGGAGTCCGGGGATTGAGTCCCATGTCGGGCTCCCTGCATGGAGCCTGCTTCTCCCTCTGCCTGTGTCTCTGCCTCTCTCTCTTTCTCTCTCTCCTCTCTCTGTGTTTCTCATTAATAAATAAATAAAATCTTAAAAAAAAGAAACAATGGTATTTCACTTGCCCTAGTTTTAAAAGTAGATTCCAACATTTTAATATTGATTCATTCTTCCAACTTTGTACCATGCAAAGTATAATACAAATGTGAATAAGATAATCTCTATCTTAAGGGATGAGCTAGCAGCATCAACAGCCCGTGAGAACCTGTTAGAAATGCAGAGTCCCAGGGCTCATCCCAGCTTACTGAAGCACAGCTGGCATTGATTGTCACAGGAATAGATTGTCTCCAGGTCTCCTGGTACTGCACATGCCTGTTAGAGTCCACATGCTCTGCCCCTCCTGATTCCTCCACCTGTAACACATCACTCATTGATCAAATAATTTTTCACTAACTGTATATTGGAGTTGGCACGTGTGATGAAATCTCTTTGTCATCTCTGTTGGAGTAGGAGAGAATTCAATAAAAAATAATTTCAGTACAGTGTGATCAGTTTATTAAGTGAGGTATATAGGCTGTGGGCTACAAAACTTTCTCATTCTCTTGGTAAAGATTTGCTACATACCATGTGCCTGGAGCTCTGCTAACAGAAGGGTGTAGTGTAAGGTCAGACAAGCTAACTGCCCTGAGGAGCTTAAATTCCGTGGGAAGAGTGAATGATAAACAGTAAAGAAACATACAAATAAGGTAACTACCATGGTGATAAAATGCTTTGCAGGGAATAAATGGGGTGATAGGAGAGAGCGATGGTACATAGGGCAGTCGGGGAGTTGAGGATCACGGGAGATAACTCCTGGACAGCATATGAGACGTACTTGATAAGGTTATTATTCTTCCTACAATGGTGAACATTTGATCTACTAACCCTCTGGTTCTTAATTTGCAGCGGTACACACGATGCATTTCTGTCCCCAGACAAAACCTGTCTTTCCTCTTTATGTGTGCAACAGCCTAATATTTGTCTTACCGCAGTGATGGTCAGTGGACTTCCCAGCCTCTCATCACAGAGTCCACCTATGCTGTCTTCTCTGCCCAAGACAAGATTCTAAACTAAGCAGATAGGATTTCAAAGCGCTCCAGTGCTCCTCCAGGTTCTGTTATCAGCTCTCTCCTAGAGTGGTCTCTGGTGCCTGAGTTAGCCTAGCTCTTTGCTTTGGAGGAATGACATCTTTTCCTTTTGTTACATGCCCTTCCTATCTTCCTTTGGAATCCAGATCTCCTTCTCCCTTTCGAATTGGACACATATCTCATTTGACCATCTTTATTGCCATACCTGATCACACTAGTGCCTGGGAGTCTTTCTCGTCCCTGATCTCCTACTTATCTGTTGAGTGCTTGCTCTTTGCCAGGTCCAGCCCTTGGTGCATGGAGGAAGGCCATGGGTGAAGGGACATGATCCCCACCCCTGGAGTGCCGGCGAGTAGACTAATAAGACTCTGGTCACTGCCTCAAACACAACAAAGGAAAATGGTCTTGGGACCTAGGCTGGGAAGGAGACAGGTTACTTGAGAGTCTATGGTGAGGGGATCTGGCTTGTTGGGGAGGGGTTCCTAGGAGAAAGAACCAAGGTTAAGGTGCTAAGTAGACCTCAACTCAAAAAGGGGCAAAGCAGCAGCATATGCAAAGGTGCGGTGTTGAGAGAACTTGTGGAAAAGAGAGGGATGAAAGACTTCTGGGCTCATGAGAGATCCCTGTCTCCATGCCTTACGGCTCCCACATAGCCTGGCTGCTTTCCCCATTTCTAGCCTCTGTGGTCAGATTCAATGGTCATTCTCAAGCCTTGTCTTACTTGATTCATCAGCAGCATTTGGCACAACGGATTATATCCTTCTCCTTGAAATGGTTTTTCGCTTGACTCCCTGGAAACCGCTTTCCTGATGGTCTTCCTGCCTGCCTCATGATTCCTTCTCAGACCCCTTGCTTGTCCCTCTTCATTCTGAGCTTCCCTGTTGAGGCATCCCAGGCTTTTGTCTTTGGATCTTTTATCTCTTTCCTCACGCTAGCTGTAAATACCATCTCTGAGTTCATCGTCTGCAGCTCTGACCTGTCTCCTATCAGACTCGTGTATCCATCTACCTGCTTAGCACCCTCCCTCAATATCCATTAGACATTGTAAAATTAATAAGGCCCAATCAAATTTGCCTGCTTCTTCCCCACCCCCTCTCCCCCCAGATTTGTTCTTCTCAGTCCTCCCTCACTCTACTAAATAGTTATTCAAGCCAAGGTGCATTCAAGCTGTAAACCTTGGAATCATCCTTGACCTCTGTCCTCTGATCACTCCCATTCAATGCTTCAGCAAATCCTGTCTTCTCAGCCTTCAACATATATCTGCATTCTTTGCACTTCTCATGACCTCCATTGCTACCTGTGGTCTGAACCGCCACTGTTTCTTGCCCAGACCATTGTGGCCAACTCCTCACTGCGCTTCTGTTACCGACCCTGCCATTCTCAGCATGACAGCCAGAATGGTCCTTCCCTAGTAGAGTCAGGTCATGCCACTCTCTGCTCAAAATCCTTCAAAAGCTGTACCATGTCACTAGGGTAAAAGCCAAAGTCTTTACAATGACCCATTTCCTTCTTCCCTTAGACAGTGTTGCATGCACTGTGTATAATGCATATTCTCTTTTATGCATTCTTAAAAAAATGTGTATAGTTAATTTGTATGCAAGTTTCTCAAAATTTTAATTCTATAATTATAATATTTTAATATATAAATGGTATGGTTATAGATGTCATTCTGATTATTTTTTTCACTCAGCTCAATGTTTTTAATCTCCTCTTGTTGCTAATGTATGACAATAGAACCAGCTACACACATGAGATAAAACATTAATGCCATAATTGAATTAAAAAGGAGAAATGAAAGGAAATTAGCGTATAATAAAAGATGTAATTTGATATGTAAATGCACAGGCACAGATATGCTAGAAGACAGAATGAAATATGCACTTTTAAGGAAAAACTCTAGATTTAAGAGAAGGAAAGATTTAAGTACTCTTGTGGAAACTTTCTGTAAAGCTTTTGGCATTTTCTTTTTTTTTTTTTTTTAATTTTTTTTTCTTATTATTTATTTATGATAGTCACAGAGAGAGAGAGAGAGGCAGAGACATAGGCAGAGGGAGAAGCAGGCTCCATGCGCCGGGAGCCCGATGTGGGATTCGATCCCGGGTCTCCAGGATCGCGCCCTGGGCCAAAGGCAGGCGCCGAACTGCTGCGCCACCCAGGGATCCCCAGCTTTTGGCATTTTCAAGTAAGAGGTAAATAGATACCCATGTGACAAACAGTTTTCCCATGTGAATGTTTAGCAAGACATTTGACAGTTCTACGGGGCATGTGTGTGTTTCCAGAGCATTGTGGGACCTCTACTATTCCTGTCCCATTCTCAACTGCGACACACAAAAGTGCCCCCACCGGTGTACAGAATACCTCCTGGAAGTGGATCACAGTCCTAAATCTAAAGCCTGAAACCATAACATTTCTCAAAATACAGGAGAAAAATATTTGTGACCTTTGTTTAGGAAAAAAAAAAAAAAAAGCTGCAACACTAGAAGATGAGTCATAAAACCAGAAATGGATAAATTGGATTTCACCAAAACTAAAACGTTTTGCTTTTCAAAAGGCAGTTTTGTTTTTGTTTTAAAGATTTCATTTATTTGTGAGAGACGCAGAGAGAGAGGCAGAGACATGGGCAGAGGGAAAAGCAGGCTCTCTATGGGGAGCCCGATGCAGGACTTGATCCAAGGACCCTGGATCCATGACCTAAGCCAAAAGCAGACACTCAACCACTGCGCCACCCAGGTGCCCCTCAAAAGGCAGTGTCAAGAGAAGGAAAGGATAAGCCACAGAGTAAGAAAAAATATTTGCAAAGCATATTTCTGGTAAAGGACTTACATCTAGAATATATAAAGAACTCTTAAAACCAAGTAATAAGAAAACTACCCAATTTTTAAAAATGATGAAATGACATGAAAAGATATTTCATCAAAGATGTATGGGAAGCAAATAAGCACATGAAAAGATGTTAAACAGCATTAGTCACTAAGGAAATGCAAAATAAAACTACAGTGAGATACCAGCAGCACCTGTTGTAATTTCTATAGTTAGGAAGACTGTCCACATACCAAGTGTTGGCAAAGGTGTGGGTTCCAGAACTCTGACGCACTGTTATTGAGATGGTAAACTGGCGCAGCCACTTTGGAATACAGTTTGGTAGTTTTTTACAAAGCTAGGCATATATCTCCTATGTGATCTATCCATTGTTCTCCTAGGTATTCACCCAAGAGAAAAGTAAGCTGACTTGTATACCAATATTCATAGCATGATTATTTGTAATATAGTTGACCCTTGAACTGCACAGGTCCAACTAGACAAGGATTTTTTAAAAAGATTTTTTAAAATTTATTCATGAGAGACACAGAGAGGCAGAGACACAGGCAGAGGGAAAAGCAGGCTCCCTGTGGGGAGCCCGATGCGGGACTTGATCCCAGGATCACAACCTGAACCAAAGGCAGACACTCAACCACTGGGCTACCTGGGTGTCCCTAGACATGGATTTTTTAAGATATTGTATTAAATATTAATTTTTATATTAAATTAACATGGGTTAATTAAAAATGAACTTTTAAAGATACTGTATTGCAATAAAATACAGTCTAGTGAGGTAAATGTGTTTCCCCTTATGGTCTTCTTAACTTTTACAGTTGGTGGGATAAACACGTTGTAATATATCCAGAATTCCCCTGGTAGGGGTGTTTCCCCTCTGACAACCTAAAGTCCAGATTTCTGACCTTCATGATCGAGGCCCTTCAACATCGATTTCCTTTCCACCTTTTCTCCTGATGTTCCCCTCCTCTATACCCTGTACATTGAGCCCTCTAAGTGCTCTACATACTCTCTGTATGCCGTTAAAGGTGAAGCTTTGCAACTGCAGCTATTATGTCTTGGCTGTACTGTATTTTGGGGTTCTTCATTTCTTTCTTTCAGTTTATGTATGTATGTATGTAATGTCTACACACCATATAGGGCTTCATCTCACGACTCCAAGATCAAGAGTCGCATGTTCCACTGAGTGAACTAGGCAGGTGCCCCTATTTTGGCTTTCTTATCCTGTCAGACTGAGCATCTTAACAGCTTTGAGTTTGGTTTCCTGGTCTTCAGCATCAGGATGCTGGTGGTATATGTGTCCTAGGGTGGTGGTGAGGCTTGGGTGCAAAGTGTCACAAACAAACTCAACAAAGGTTTGCTTTTGTTATTCTGGTTATTGTATGAAGGAAAATCTATTGCCTGAGAGAAATGAGGCCAGATTAAGGGAAAACACGTGACAAAAAAAGGACAATTAAAAAAAAAAGATTATATTTACTTATTCATGAGAGAGAAAGGCAGAGGCAGAGGCAGAGGCAGAAGAAGCAGGCTCCCCGCAGAACAGGGAGCTCGACACAGGACTCATCCCAGGACCCCGGGATCAGGACATGAGCCAAAGGCTTAACCAACTGAGAGCCACCACCCAAGCACCCAAAAAAGGACAATTTTTTTGGAAGAGTATTTTATGTATTTACTTGAGAGTGTGTGTGTGAGTGTGAGCAGAGTGAGGGTCACAGGGAGAGAGGGAGAGGCAGCAGGATGAGAGGCTGAGTGCAGTCCGTTGGGGGCTCGATCCCAGGACCCCAAGGTCATGGTCTGGGCCAAAATCAGGAGTCAGCTGCTTAACCCACTGAACCACCCAGGTACCCCAAAAAGATAATTTTTAATATGGGCTGAAAATAGAACTTGATTTCTGTTATTCTTCCCTGCCTTCCTTTGTAAAAATTAAGCCTTCGCGGGGTGCCTAGGTGGCTCAGTTGTTTAAGCATCTGCCTTTGGCTGAGGTCATGATCTCAGAGCCCTGGGATTCGAGCCCCAGTTGGGGCTCTCTGCTCAGCGGGGAGTCTGCTTCTCCCTCTCCTGTGTTCTCTCCCTCTCTCCCCCCACCCCTTGCTTTCTCTCAAATAAATAATATTTTTTAAAAATAAAAAAATAAAATAAAAATTAAGCCTTTGCTAAGTGCTAGCAGATGCATCACTGCTAGCTCAGTAGGAATTGTAGGAAGGCCTGAAGCAAATATTTTGTACTGTGAGCTAGGTTGAGAGAATTACATGGACTGCTGAAAAGCATTTATAGGCCAAGAGGCTTGGAAACCGTCTTTTGCAGTGCTGCAGTAATCTAGAAAGCCAGATCCACTCCTGTACACCCAGTGGGGTGACTGGTCAGCAAAAATTTTATTAGTGAGACTGGTGCATTAGACCCGGGGCTAAAAGCTCCAAGAATTCCCAGGCAGGGTCAAGCTTTCCAGTACCCAAAACATCTCCTTTGGGTACCCAAAACATCTCTGTGACTCCAAGTGCTTCTGCAAAATGGTCCTCAGCTACTCTGTCTGCCTGGCAGAGCCATCTCAGCCTGCTGTCACTGTGGAGACAGAGGAGATGACTAAGGAGAGGCAGTTGACATGCCATTAATGTGTCAGTACCCCCAGTAGTCTTTGGATCTTGCTGTGTGGTATCCCTGGGTCTCTTGGGCTGGCAGATGCAAGCACAGGGCCTTCTAACCCAACCTTTACAACCATGTGAGGCTGAGATGTGTGGCTACACAACATAGGGACCAGCAAGGTGTTGGCTAATAGAGGGACCCTCTTAAGAGAAATATTTCGTTTGTTATAGGTCATGTTTGCAAAAGTGATCATGGCAATAGCTAAACTTTACATATTGCTTACTGTACACCAGTCACTGTTATAATTACATGTGAATTTTATGTAGCTATACATAGAATTGCTGTATATTACATAAATTATATATTAAAATTCAAATATATCTTTTATTCCTCACACTAGCCCTATGAAATAGGTACTAGTATTATCTCTCATGGTAGTGGTTTTTCAATTGGAGAACATGAGGCATGAAGAGGCTTATTAGTAAGTTGTCCAAGGTCACATGCAGGTAAATGGCAGAATTGGGACTCAAAATACAGCTGCTCTGGCTCAAGACCCCAAGCTCCTCTTAATACTCTGTTGCAGCTTAATTTGTTTGGGCCAATATTTCAAAACTGGGAAATTTCATATCAAAATCTAGAGAGCTGACTTCTATAGAATGAAGAACTGGGGACACAGGGCTGCATCCCCTGTGGTAACAGCTGACTGGTAACCAGTCATGTTTGCCTCTTATGTGGTCTCTGCTTTACCCCTGTTTGCGCCTGCCTAACTCTGAGTCCTGTTCTTTTAACCCAGTTCCCATCCTTATTTGTATTGGTGTACTTGCAGATACTTTCATTTTCAAGCCCTGCGTTAAGGTTGTGTAGTATTCACAGATAGGGACCTTTATAAAAATGTCAAGCATTTTTCCTCCAAGATAGGGACCGTTTTCATCCTCGTTTTCTGTGCAGGGTCCTAGCAGCATGGAGAGGGCAAATACTGTGAAATAGTGCAGATAGAGTTTGAGCTTTGCCTTGACTCAGAGTCTGTGCTTTGGTAACTGTATTAAGCCTTGTTCCCTTAAGGTCTGGGGGTTTCTCCCCCTATGTTAGAAATTCTGGGATAAAATTGGTAATTAGGGCAGAAGAAATTGTGGTACTGTAGAAACCAAGTATGAAAAAGTCAACCTAACAGCCCATGTCTGTTTCTGTCTGTACACAGAGTGGATAGCTATCGAGCATAATCATTTCTCTAGACCTATGTATGGGCTGGAAAATAGACCAAAGAGAGTTGGTTTATTTAAGTAAACTGTACGCCCAATGTGCGGCTAGAACTGAAAACCCCGAGATCAGGAATTACACACTGCCCTGACTGGAGCCAGCCAGGCACTCCAGAAAGAGTTATTCTTGAAGAGAGAAATCTGAGAACAGTTCGAGAAATGAATTGGCCCCTAGTATATGTTTAAAAAATTTTAATTTACCGAACCTTTTCCCTTCACCTTTATTATGGGACGAAATGGCCTTTTTCTAGCCAGGTATCACTGAGGACTTTTTTTTTTTTTTTTGTAGGAAAATGATACAATCCTGGCCCATTTCTAGGAAAGTTTATTTTAAAGTTCCCAGAATTCTCTTTAAGTGGTTTGAAATTTGGAGCTAGTGATAGCAAGCACAGCTGAGAAATGAGGTTTTGGCCTGGTTATTGTCTAACCAGGTGGGCTGGGGTCCTTGAACTTTAAGAAGCTTTTGTGTTTCCAGCTGTACCAGGGGATTAGTGGCTTAGTCCCACCTCATGGGAGCAAGTTTTATTGTTACCTCTTATAAGGCTGAAACCATAATGCTATGGTTTTTTACACAGCACCATCTGCTTCAGGATCTCAACATGCTTACTTAGAGTTTTTTTTGTCCCCCCCGAGTCCTTCTCTCCAAATAAGTTCAGTATCTGGAAGAGTGAATTCACTTTGGACATAACAACAGATGTGCCTGGTAATATGTAAAATGCAATCAGTTGGTTATCAATCAATTATGTGGTCATTGAGCATCTAATACAGGCCAGGCAGTGTGCTAGAGTATGCAGCAGAAAGATAATTGAAATGTGGCGCCTACCTTAGGGAACCTGGCTGGACATGTCAGACAAAAGCATACAAAAAGTATGACAGCCACAGAAAGTAAAATAAAACGTAGTAAGGGTAAGAGAGCATGCAGCCATGATTCATTTCCAAAGGAAGGCTGCTGGTGTGAAGTGCCAGAGGTCTGAGTTCTCTCTGCTAAGGTCCCTCCGTGAGCAGCAGCAGAGCCCAGAAGGAGTGTGTGCAGTGCAGTTAGAGGGGCACTTCGAGGAGGAACAAAGCTGCCTGTGTAAGCGTGAGGGGGAGTGCTTGTCTCTCTAGCGAGGTCCGGAAATTCATTCTGTAACAAAGAACTGTAATTCCAAGTCAATGACACCTTCTAAATCCTCTCAGACTATGCCCAAAATTATAGAGAAGGAATGGCGAGTTAGTTCTGTTCAGCCAGAACTGGATAGCTGTGTACTTTGCTTAAATGCCTGGGATCTAATGGAGATGGGACAGCAGCCAGGAGATAGAGCAAGTCAATACAGGACCGGGAGAACTCTGATGCTGGAACAGATAATGAGGAAGGGCCAGGGTTTGAAAGCGTGACCTCCAAGTCTTCCTGTGTAATGAACAGAATATAATGGAGGGCTGAGATCTGAGACCCGGGCGCACCTGTGTCTATAGCTCCCCAGCCTGGCTGCATCTTTGCATAACTTGAATAAGCTCTGTGGGAACCCAGCAGCCTTCAGGGCACATTTAGAGCTTACTGAAAAGAGTAGATGGCAAGAGATCTTCTCTAAAGTAGATAGGTGTGTGGCTTATTGGTTAAGGACTTGAACGTCAGTGTCAAGACCTGGCTCCTCCATTTACTTAGCTGTGTGGGTTTTGAGTAAGTCACTTACCCTTTCTGAGCCTCAGAAATCACCCATAAAATGGGGAGAAAAAAGATGATAGTACCTATAGGATTATTGTGAAAACTAAGTAAGGTGGAGGATAAGAAACCACTTAGTGTATATGGTGCATGCGAGTGCACAGTAAATCAAATCTTGTATTATTAAAGGAGATAATCATGAAGATAAATATTTTATTTTATTTTAAAATATTTTATTTATTTATTCATGAGAGACACAGAGACAGAGAGAGGCAGAGACACAGGCAGAGGGAGAAGCAGGCTCCATGCAGGGAGCCTGATGTAGGACCCAATCCCGGGTCTCCAGGATCACGCCCTGGGCTGAAGGGGGCGCTAAACCGCTGAGCCACCCGGACTGCCCTGAAGATAAATATTTTAAATGGCTTTTTCCTTCTCTGAATTCTGGACCTGGACTAAAGACAAAGTAGGAATTATTCCATTCTTCTCCCTTGATTCTCATCTCAGTCTTTGAGAAGATAAGTAACTCATGCAGTGCAGTAGGGGGAGGGATGAGGACTTAGAGAAAGGCCTTTGACTCTGCCCTCAAAACCCATACTTACTTAAAAACCATAGAAGATCAACTGTCCGAAGACTTGAGTGGAAGATTGCTGCTGAAGTATCAGAATAGTTTATTTTTTGCACCTTAGAGAATCTTAGAAATCCTAGAGCAATATTTCTTAAACACTGACGTGCATAGGAGTCACCTGAGATTCTGCATTTCTTTTTTTTTTTTTAATTTTTATTTATTTATGATAGTCACACACACAGAGAGAGAGAGAGAGAGAGAGAGGCAGAGACACAGGCAGAGGGAGAAGCAGGCTCCATGCACCGGGAGCCTGACGTGGGATTCAATCCTGGGTCTCTAGGATCACGCCCTGGGCCAAAGGCAGGCGCCAAACCGCTGCGCCACCCAGGGATCCCAGATTCTGCATTTCTAACAAGTTCCCAGGTGATGTTGCTGGCCCTCAGACCACATTTTAAGTTGCAAAGGCCTGAGTTCTCAAGTCCTGTAGCATGGTTGAAACCTCTCTACAGCATTTTGGTGAAACTGCTCATTCAATTCCTGCTTGAATACTTCTAAAGATGACAAGCTCTTTCTGTATCCAGATGGCAGGCATGATGAGAATGTGTATCTTTTACTGGGCTGATAGAGCCATCCATTGATCCTCATTCATTACTTTGACAGCATTAGGGGTGGGGACATGACACAGATAATGCCTAATCCTGAGGAGGCTTTTAACCTGGTTTTGTCTTCTATGGGGGAAGTCCATGGATGGGCTTCCACAGGGCGGTGGGAGGTCAGGGCAGCACCCGCCTGAGAATATCTATAGAATTTTGTTTGCATGTACATTTTCCTGGGGAGAGTTTCCATAGTTTTCAGTGGTATTTCAAGGGTGTCTGTTTGTTCTCTCTAGAAGATTAAGAATCATTGGATTCTTTTTCATAGAATGTTGTATCTCTCACAAATCTGTTTGGAAGGCTAGACCTTCAGTCTCCATATCTCTTGTCTCTTTTTAAATGTGTTTTACTGTGGCACCTGGGTGGCTCAATCATTGAATGTCTGTCTTTGGCTCAGGTCATGATCCCGGAATCCCGGGATGAGCCCTACATCCGGCTCCCTGCTTGGTGTGGAGCCTGCTTCTCCCTCTTCCTCTGCCTGTAGCGCCCCCCTGCTTACTCTCTCTTTCTCTCTGTTAAATAAATAAATAATCTTAAAAAAAAAAAAAAAAAAAAAAGACCATAGTCCTGATTGTACCGTCTCCTCCTCAGTCTCCCAGTCTCCCAGTCCTGTTTAGGATCATCTTCAAATCTGATCAGTGTGCCACCAAATTAAGGATGTTGAACCAGATTAAGTTCAAGGCCAGGGCCACAGCATGCCCCCCAGATGCTCCTGCCAGTGTTGATGTTATATACCTTTGAATGTGGATGAGCATATCTCAGAGTGCATTCTGAGGGACTCTAGTCTGTAGGATGGCCCTCAAAAATGGACTCCTATAATCAATCAGATTTGGATATGCTACGTACCTTTATCAAGGACCCACGATGCTTAGCAGTATATTAAAAATTCTGATGGAAGAAAGTGTTAGTTTTCCAACTGTATGTGACCATGAAATTCTCCTCCCCTGCCCTGCTATGTTACTTCTAGTAATTGTAAACGTATGTTCTAGAGAGCACAGTCAAACGTTCATGTAGATGTTCCAATGATCAGTTATTTGTTTTATCATCTGGCCCAGATCCTTCCATTCATTGTTGACCACAAGGTTAAAATGAAAGACGTTGTAAGTAGCCTTGCTGAAAACCAGTTGATCTTGACGGTCTTTCACCCATTCAGAAGGGAGATTATTCTCAACTGAACACTGTTTCCCTGGGGGCTGCCCTCATCCTAAATAGGTGAAGTGAAACCTGAGTGCCTTGAATGGGTATTTTTCAGGTGTTTTGGTAAAAGCAGAATCCAGATGTACTTGAGGGTGCTCTGGGAAACCCAAAGCCAGGGGGAAGATAGCCTATCATCATTCACAATAAGTGATTGAAAAGACTAGTAATAATAACTCACACTTCTGAACATTTACTTTGTGCCCAGCACATCAATTGGTGCTTCTTCTGTCATACCTTGCTTTTTCCTCAGAGGAACCGTATGTGAGTTGGGAAATACTGTTGTCTCTATTTTATGAATGAAGGGTCTAAACCATCAAGAGCATGGAAGACTTATTAATGTGGACACAGCAAACGAGAGACGGAGCTGGGCATCAAACCCACCATTGACTGACCCCAGAGAGTCTGTGAGTCTGTGTGCTCAACCATTCACTGTTTTGTTTTTTTTCATAGTTATGTAGTTTATTAAATGTTGACTTTGTTACAGCATCGTATTTGGCGAAATTGAAGTCATAGTCCATTCCCTTAAGGGAGTGACACTTTATTTGGGGGAGGTTTTGCACTTTAATGAACAGAATACTTACTAGGCAAATGAAATCCAATGCTTGAAAGTAGAATGCCAGCTGCCACATTAGTGGCCTGCTCAGACCCTGACAGCCAGATCTCTACAGCTTGCTTTTGGAAATCCACTTGCCCATGAATGTCTCCCTGCCATTCTTCTCCTTTACCCGTTGTCACAAATTCCCTTCTTGGTCTTCATCTTCCCCTTGTCCCCTTGACCTCTGCTTATCCCCGGGGGAAACAGCTGACCTCTTGGCCTCTTGGTTCTTGGTCTGTGCGAATTCCCAGCTGACATTCACAGCACTTGGAGGTGACCTAGTTTGAGTGAAATGCTGGCTTTTCAGTTATATCTTCAATAGGCTGAGTTGGCAGCTTGTCAGTAGGCTTATGTCACCTAATGACTGTGTCAATTCCCTTCTTGTCTGGCTTCCTGTTAGTAAATATCTTCAGGATGCTCTTGGAACCCAGAAGGTATAGGAGGCCTGGTCAGGGAGCCAAAAAGAAAAGAGGGAAAAGAAAGGGGGAGAAAAACCGAGAAAGACCCATCTTTCCCTGGGGGAAATTTTTTTTTACAAATACAAACACAGTAAGTACACTAGGAAAAAAATTCTTTAAAACAGAGGGAGACTCACTTGCCAAGGGGTGTGTCTCCACACAGAACAATTTTTGCTCCCAGAGGAGTTTATTTCTTTAATTTTTTTTTTTACCTGCTCTGATCTCATTTATCTCCTCCCCCTGCCCCCCATCCCCCAGGCTCTTCCTTCCTGTTTGGCACTTTTAAAATGGTATTACTTCTCTTCCACAATAGTGACCTGCTGGGAGTAATAGCAGAGACATTTCCTCTCCTGTGGCTTTAGTTGTCTTTTTAATAACAATTTGTATCCCACCCCCTTCCCCTCTGCTGCTCTTCATAAACATTTTCCTAAGGCTGGGTGGAAAAGCTTCAGGTGTGCCCATTATGTCTTGGAAAGGTTAGCTCTGTTTGAGGCTTGAGCCACCCAACCCCCCTCCCTCCGTGGGCTCTTTCCTGGGGGTGAGGGGGGGTGGCAGCCTCCAGATTTCTGCACTGTGACCTCCTTTTTGCACCGTGAACTGTAGCTTTGGGTTTGGATGGTACACGCTCATAAGTTAGGTTTGAGGGTTAATGGTGATTCTGTGAGCTCATTCTCATGGGAGTTGATCTAGGGATTCTAGACCCTTCCGACCCTGTGGAGTTGGATTACATGTTTCAAGCAACAGTGGGGATGCTTGCCTGTTGAGCCTTGCCTGAGGCCATACAAGGTCATCTTTGGAGGCCCGGGAAACTCCATGATCCTAAGGACTGTGTCTCTGCAGAATGCAAAGTTCATGTTTGCACAAACCCCCAGAACAGATGAACTGGAGAGAGTTCTCCCTATGTCACTTCTTCCAAAACAATGGATTCATAATCCTGAATTTTAGTCTCAAATTGTTCTACCAAGGGCAGCCCGGGTGGCTCAGCGGTTTAGTGCCACCTTCAGCCCAGGTCGTGATCCTGGAGACCTGGGATCGAGTCCCACTTCAGGCTCCCTGCATGGAGCCTGCTTCTCCCTCTGCCTGTGTCTCTGCCAATCTCTCTCTCTCTCTCTCTGTCTCATGAATAAATAAATAAAAATCTTTATTAAAAATGACTGTTCTACCAAAATGCCGCTATTTTAATGAATCTATCTTTCCCAGAGTTGAAAAACCCAAGGTGGCAATTCTTCCCTTCCTTTCTTTGGTTAATTAGTTCATTCTTTAATTCATCCATTTGTTTCTTTATTTAATAGGTATTTCTTGGACACTTCATTGCCAAATGCTGAGTGAACAAAACAGAACAGTTCCTGCCTTCATGATGCTTACTGTGCCATCAGGGAGACAGACAATCAAGATGTGGAAAGCAATCCAACCACTGAGAATCCTGCCGTGGATAGAATGGTGGGGTTGCTGGGACAGAGAAGCAAAGGGAGACCCCAAGAGGGTTGCCAGGCCAGGCCCACCGGAGATAGTGATGTGTGAGCCCAGATGGGAAGGGTAAGGAGCTGCCAACTGGAGAGCTGGCAGGGTCTGTAAAGCATTGTCAGTAGAGGGGTGGGTATGTGTGGAGTTTCCTTGGCAGAAATAAACTTGGCACTTTCCAGAAACAGAGGAATCCAGAGTAGAGTAGAGAGGGAGGTGGAGAAGAGTTTGGAAGGGTAAGCAAGGTTTGAATGTTGAAGTCTTGTATTTTCTGAAAAGCATACAAAATATAGACCTAACTCCATTGTCTTTTTCTATAAAGTGGCTTTAAGGACATGTGCAGAAGCCTGGGATATAGTCAATACTCAGTAAACGTTAGCTATTTAAAGGAAATTTTAAAGTATTAAATTGATTGTGCAAATGCCATTTTGAGATGGATAGTCCCTGGCTAGAGTGGCTGGGACAGCTGTCCAAGCTTGGGGCAGGGTCATGAATAACAGTGGTTTCCCCCTCAGGTGATACTTGGGTATCCTCCTATTGCTCTGAACTTCTAGGCCCAGGGAACCCTAGGGCCACGTGTGGGCTCCAACAACTGGGAAACTTTCTGTTTTTTTCTTTCCTTAGATGGAGTGGGCTCTCAGCTGAACTCCCCATTGTGGTTCTCTTTGGGGATTGAAGTTTGTTTCAATACAGCAAATATTTATTGGACATCTCCAATGTTTAGGCACTGTGCTAAGTGTTGGGGAGCCATACAGGATCAGCCCACTCATTCCCCCAGGGAAGGAACCGTCTAGTTGAGGACTCAGGCTGAGGTACCCACAGCTCCACTTTAATGTAGTTAAGCTGGGTTCTATGAGACCAGAGGAAGGGTCATTAGCTCAAACTGGGGCTTCAGAGAGAATATTCTAGAGGCAGTGATGCCTGAATGACTCGTGAAGATAATAAGAATTAACCAAGGATGGGAAGAACTTTCCAGGAGGGAGGAAGAGTCAGTAAGGGCTTGGGAGTGGGGGAACCACAAGCAGTTTGATATGAGGGAGGAATGTACCATGTGGGGGCTGAAACTGCAGAATGAGACAGGGCTGGTTTGCCTTCCTGGGGAGTGTGGGATGGAGCCTGTGGGCCGTGGGGGTCACTGAAGGATTTCAGCAAGGGAGTTCTGTGGTCTGATCTGGGGTGGGGGGTGGGGTAATGGCATGCCACACAAAGGAAGACTGTCAGGAGGCTGTTGCTCCCATCTAGATGAAAGATAATGAGGGCAAACAGTAGGGCTGTGGTGGTTGGTGTGGAAAGGAGGGGATTGATGAGAGAAGTGCTTGATGGAGAAAGGCTCCATGGGGGACAGATCCCATGGGAGGTGGACTTTCAGGGATGCTGAAACACTGCGGACATAGGCACTATTCCATGACCTTGGCATTGACTCGACCCACCCACCCTCACTCTGATGTGTCCTGAGTTCTGAGTTCGGTTCAGGAACCAAGAGAGCCTCATGTAGGCAACATTTCCTTAAACAGAAACACAAAGCCCTAGGGGCTAAATTCTGGGTTGTTGATGTATGCTGGTGTGTGTGTTTCTAAACAGACAGTGATAGGCAAAAAATCAGTCTTTTCAACTTGCTGGGACCTTGAGGGAAGAGCATCACCTTGTCAACTGCTGGGCTTGTGAAAACCCGGGGCCCAGGAAGGAGGAGGGGGATGAGAAAAAGATATGCAGCCTCTGCCCTCACCCTGTGTACCACCTACAGGGGAGAGTTCTTGTGTGGAGTCCTTGTGGGAAGGGATAGACAGTGAAAAATCACTCCTCAGTCAAATCCACAAAATCCAAATAATTTGCATCCTGCAAATCTTATGCCCCTACCTCAGCCCGTGAAGCCCATTCTGTTTGTCCCACCCTGGTGAGACTCCAGATACGACCCTTGGGCTGAAATGACTGAATAGACTGAGCAGTGTGTATTGTGTTGTTATTATTTAATAAAGCGTGTGTTGTTCTCTGCTTGGCATTGCGGCCAAGTTGCTGTTCTAGCAGGTGGTGGGTAACTGGACCCAAGCCCCCTGATCTTCACTCAGGAACTCCCTGGTCCAGCCTTTGATATCAGAACAAGAGGAGAAAACAGTGACACAGGACACTTCCTGTCCCAAAGGGGATGTGTGATACAGGACACCTGAAACAACAGGCAAAAGGAAAGCTTCACTAGAGCTGTTTTGGGAGAGCTGGCCACAGCCTGCACTCCGCAAGTCAGCTAAGATCTGGTCAGCAGCAGGTTGGGCCAGCTGTTGCAGTAGAGTTCAGCTCAGTGGATTATCACGTGTTCTGTATGGGTTGGGCACAGGCTCGGCAGACATCCCAACTCCTGCCCTTGTGAAGGCTATGGTCCAGGGATGAAGTTGGATAAGCAAGCAGACAATAAAAATAAGTGTGATGAGATTTAGTTTTTTCTAGAGAACGGAGAGGGGTTGAGGAAGCCGAGGTGAAATGCTCCTAAACTGTCCTGGAAAAGTCCAGGAAGGCTTCCTGGAGGAAGCAGAATCTAGGCTGGGACTTGAAGGATGAATAGGAGTTGAACCACACACAGGCTTCAAATGCCTAGGTTGAAAAGAAAATGGAAATTTAAGCTTAATATTTTTGATAAAAATAGAAAATTAAAACTTTGGTACTAGACTCCCTTCCTGCTCCCCATAATTCTCTAGATCACTGTTGATAGAGTTGTTATTCATAGAGCATGTGGTGGAGTCAGGTGGAAAGTTCTGATATTTGGTTGTCTCAGGTCTAGATGTATGCACACCAGAAAGCTTTTATCTTGTAAGGTGAAATGCCTGGAAGTCAAAGTCCCGGGGGCTCCTGGAGGGCTCAATCGGTTAAGCTTGCTTCTGCCTTTAGCTCAAGTCATGATCTCATGATCTTGTGGTCCTGGGTCGTAGCTTCTCATCAGGCTCTCTGCTCAGCAGAGTCTGCTTCTCCCTCTTCCTCTGCATTCTTTCCCTCTCTTGTTCTTTCTCAAATAAATAAATAAAATCTTTTCTCTTAAAAAAAGTTCCATATTAAAATTACCTAGGATTGTTTTGATTTTTTTTAAGTTGATTGTACATATCTAACTAGTAATATAATTCAGGGCCCTGAAAGTTACTTTTTTGAAATTGTCAGAAGTCCACCAGGTGAGTCATTTTATGTAATGAAAATTCAAAAAGTCTGGGACTTTGGAATATTGGTTATCGTCTCCATTGCCAGAGGTTATCCACATGATCTTGGATATATCACAGCCCTTCAATGAAAAATAAGTAGAACTTTTTTTGCTTATTTAAGCTGTCTATTATTTGCCTTCATGGCCCTAACTTTTTATTTTTTAAAAAATCTAAAACCTGTGGGGAAAACCATAAGACTAGAACAATATCATATGTAGGTATATGTAGACACAGACACACACACACACTGATTTTTGCTGAACAGTGTGAGAGTAAGCTGCAGATAGCATGACATTTCCATCCTAACGTACTGTAACACACATCTTTGTGTCTTCTCTAACAGTGGCGGAATCATCAAACTCAGGAAATCTAGCTCTGAATCTCTTCTCTCACATACAGTTCAGATTAAAATGGTTCTACTGTCTCAGTCATGTCCTTTATTATTAGTATTTTTTATTTCCAATCATCCATTCAAGGACACTTACTGCATTAAATTGTCATCCTTCTTTGGTGTCCTTTCATGAAGAGGGGGTCCCCAGCCTTCTTCCTTCCTTCATGAGCCGATGTTTTTGAGGAGTCCAAGCCAGACATCTTGCAGATGATCCAGCTTATTCATTGAGGTTAGCAGTGATTGCACACCACGTGGGGGCCAGTGCTGGGGATAGGACAATATTGTGAACAAGGTGGATATGGTCATTTCCCTTTTGGAGCTCACAGTTTAGTGGGAGAGCCTGATGATGCACAAGCAAGTTACAGAAAAGTGAAAAGTGCTGTGAGGGACTAAGAAGAGTTCCTGGTTAGACTATCTGTTCTAAAAAATTGAAAAAATAAAATAGACCTGACATAAGACAGAGAGGAAAGAATGTTGATGAATGATGGAGGGAGGGCATCTCTTTGAGGTAGTGATATTTAAGTTGAGAGCTGAAGGATGAGGAGGTACCAACGAAGAAGAAGGTGTAGAGTGTTGGTGACACGCTGCCTGGAAGAGGGAACAGCATGTGCAAAGGCCTGGCAGCTGGGAAGTGTGTGGCTTGGTTGAGGAACTTAGAAGAAGCATTTTACCTGCAGAGTGGTGAGCAGGGGGAAGGAGTTATGACATGGGGTTGACCCTGTGGGTAGGGGCTGGTGGGACTAAATTTAGATGCTATGGGAAGTCCCTGGAGAGTTGATAACAGAGGAGCATCCTGAAATGAAGTATTCTTTCCTTCTTTGTTTTTTTAAAAGATTTTATTTATTCATTTGGTACAGAGAGAGGGAGGGAGAGTGAGTGCATGAGCACATGGGAGAGGTAGAGGGAGAAGCAGACTCCCTGCTGAGCCAGGAGCCTGATGTGGGGCTCAATCCCAGGACCCAGAGATCATAACTTGAGCGGAAGACAGATGCTTAATTATCTGAGCCACTCAGGTGCCCTAAAGTATTCTGCTTTTGAAGCACCTCAAGGGACGCTGCCAGGTTGGGATAAAATCTCTTCTACAAGTTAATGAGGGTATTATACATTCAGGGTATTGTTTGCAAGTACTTAGAGGTATCACGAAGGAAGATTTAAAATTTAAAATTTATTTTTATAATTGAAATTATAATTAGGCATGCACTTGGCCTTTTGGAGAGGTTGGCGGAGCCATGTCTTATTTCCTTATTTGCCTTTGGTTTGTCAGTTAATAGAGCCAACATTATTATGCTCTAGAAACAACCTAGTGGTCCTGTCACCTGCTAGGTACCTTGTAATTTGGTGGTGGGCTAGCATCTCTGGGGAGTCCTGCCACCCTTGTCTATGGGGCCTCTGCCTCCCACTGGCTCCCCCAACCCATGTTTTCTCAGGTCCTTCAAGTTGATCACACTGCAACTGGAGCAAAGCTTCAGAAGAAACCCAACAGCAAGGTACCCACCTGTTCTTGGGCAGGCCCAGAGCAGCCAGAAGCTCCATGTCAGTGGTGCCAGGTGCCAGGAGCCACAAGAACCTGGCAACCAGCTCAAAGCTTCAGAGACAGAGAGAAAAGAATCCTTCTCTGTAGAAGATGGTCTCCGGGGTTTAGTCGCACTGAAGTTAAAGTTACCTTTACCATCAGCTCTTGACGTAAGACAGAGAGCCGCTCATACCGGCTTTATGCTGGATATCCAGTTTTATGCTGGATATTTAATTCACAGATGTGCGTTAATTCCTCTCCTCATGTGCCCTCCACAAAGTCTGTCCTCAGTGTTGATTTTCTATACTCATTCTGCTTGTCTCTACTCTGGACTGAGGACTGTGTTAGGAGCTCGGGGAGGTCACTGAAGAATGAGCATTAACTCAGAATCTGGGGCTGGTTAGAATAGCTAAAGTTGAATTGTAGGCAGGGAGGGGTCTATCAGCTGTAGAACCTACCCCCTGGCCTGTCAGATGAAGGGCTCCCCCACCTCCCATAGCCACACTCAACTGTAGTAGTCATGTCTCAGGTCTTGGAACATTCCATGCTCCCTACTTATTTAGACTCTTGGCACCTGCTCTTCCCACTGCTAGAATACTTTCCTGCCCCACCCCTTCAACCAGCCAACTCCTACCCTGGGAAGTCTTCCTTTTCTGACCACCCTATGTCTGATGGATTGATCATATGCGTGCACGGGACTGCTTACTTCAGAGTACATTGTTCTGTTTGGTTTGTTTTATTTAATTTTAATTTTTATTTATTTTTTAAATATTTTATTTATTTATTCATGAGAGGCACAGAGAGGCAGAGACATAGGCAAAGGGAGAAGCAGACTCCCTGCAGGGAGCCCAATGTGGGACTCGATCCCAGGATCCTAGGATCATGATCCAACCCAAAGGCAGAAGTTCAATCACTGAGCCACCCAGGTGCCCATTTTATTTTTATTTATTTATTTATTTATTTATTTTTAAATTATTTATTTATTCATGAGAGAGAGAGAGAGAGGCAGAGACACAGGCAGAGGGAGAAACAGGCTCCATGCAGGGAGCCTGACGTGGGACTCAATCCCGGGACTCCAGGATCATGCCCTGGGCCGAAGGCAGGCGCTAAACTGCCAAGCCACCCAGGGATCCCCTTTATTTTATTTTTAAAGTAATCTTTGTGCCCAATGTGGGTCTTAGCTCAGGACCCCGAGAACAAGAGTTGCATGCTCTAACAAGTGAGCCAGCCAGGTGCCTCCATAGTTCTGTTTTGAATAATACATGCATATATGCGTGTGATTATTTCATTACTATTTGTCTTCCCTACTTGACTGTAAACTCTGACTGTGGCGGGAACATGTCTATGGTTGCTCATCATGTAACCCCAGTGTAACCCATGCTTAACCCTTTAGTGATTGAGCTCTCCAGAGAGCTGCTAATTGCTGGTGCTTATGCGGATGCTTAGGGATTGTGTGCACGGTGGGCAGCTCCTGAGGGCTGCAGGGTAGGGCTTTCTGTTCAACCGGTATGAGCGGCTCTGTTGTCACAACCTCTGCAGATATGAAAGAATCCAGTCCGATGGAAATGAGAAAGGGCTGAAATGCTGAACAGGAGAAAGTGTTGGCAGACATTGGGCATTTCCTGACTCTCTAAACAGCAAGAACTCAGGCCCCCCGAAATGGTAGCTACCCATTTACCTTCAGAGAAGGCCACAAGGCACTTTGTTTCACTGATGTCTCAACCCCATCACCTTCTACGTGTTGGCTCCCCTTGCCCATAGTAGGATTTTCTAGGGAGGAGCAAGGGGCATGCTTCACTTTTCTGCTCCATGCCAAGTCTCAGCGAGGGGAAGGAAGCTCTGTAATCAGATGTGTTTTCTCTCCTTGGCTCTTTTGTTAGGATACTGCTCTGAAAGAATGTCCCATTTCATTGAATACCCAAGCGAGCTTCAGCATGAGCCTTTGAATTGTATTTATTCCCAAACGGTTCTGGGCAAATACACTTCTGTGACCCCACTGCCCTGGGATGTCCTTTTGAACATTTTGAATTAAGTCTTAGAATCTGTGTGGCAACAGGTGAATAACTCAGGAATTGGGTGGAGATAGGGTGATTGTAACACGGAAAAAGAGACTGTTGTTGAGTGGTCCCAAGCTGGGCGTCAAGCACGGGCCCAACTGGCCCTTCTCCTTTACCATCTAATACAAATAAATTATCAACAGTGCACAGGCTCAGTGAGAGACTCAAATGACTATAAGGACTCAGGTAGATAGATCTCTCCTGCAGGTGAAGAGTGTATTCTCCTGTTCAGCATACCCCCCCCCCTCCCACGCCCCTACTCCCATTTGTCCCTAAGATTAAAAATGACTGCCTGTTTTGAAGGAACCAACTTCTTAGGTGGTCACACATCTTAGTTTCTATTTTGGTTGTTAGATGCTTGGGGTGGAGACTATGGTGAACTAGAAAGCTTGTGGTTACTCAAGAGGGCTGCTGCTTTTCAGCTGAGATTAGGGACCCATGTCACCAGATGATTTAGGTTTTCAGAAAAACTTGATATCTGGATTTGTATATAAAATTTTCTAATTTGGGGCAGCCCAGGTGTCTCAGTGGTTTAGCGCCGCCTTTAGCCGAGGGAGTGATCCTGGAGGCCCCGGGATCAAGTCCCATGTCGGGCTCCCTGCATGGAGCCTGCTTCTCCCTCTGCCTGTGTCTCTGCCTCTCTCTCTCTCTTCTCTGTGTATTCTCATGAATAAATAAAAAAAATATTAAAAAAATAAAAATAAAAATACAATTTTCTAATTTTTAAGTGTTGACAACAAACCCGTGGTGTGGTTCAAAAAGAACTTATCTGGGAGTTAGGTTTTGCCCAAGAGTTAGCAGTCCCTGGGCCAGGGCAGGGTGAGTCATTGGAAAGGCGCCACTTCTTCAGATAGCAGAATACAAGCAAATGGATATAAATGAGAGAAGGATTTTAGCCAAAAAGCTGCAGGGAAGCTGCATGGGGTTGTGGAGGGAGATGGACTTTGGCCCAAGGGGTGCCATGCACGAGCGTGTGAATGGCCCAGCCACTCCACCTCCTTGAATCTCACCTTTCCAAAGTGGGAAATGGGAAGGTGACATTTGTTTCTTAGAGCCCACCAAGGTGCCCTGCATAGTGCCCAGTGGCTGTCACTCCAGCAGGCCTCACCTGCAACATGATCAAACAGAACTGGTCGTGGCGCCCAGTCTTCCTGCTGGTTGTTCAACAGCCCCACACTCCTAGTCACCAGATTTGACTCTGCCTTCTTCCTTGACCTCTAGGCCTTGTCCTGGTCCTGTCCCCCATTTTACCACTATCCCTTAAATTCCTTCCCTCCTCTTTACATTTCCTGCCATCATTCCCTTGAGGTACTCATTACCTTTTACCTGGATTATGTGTTTCCATACCACCAGTCCTGCTTCCTCCTGAATCACCTGACAAAGGTCTCCAGACCGCCTTCCTGAGGTGTAGCTCTGCTTATGATGGAAGTCTTTAGTTCCCCATGACCAATGGGTAGAGGTTTCCTAGCCTGGCCTTAGGAGCTCCCCACAACCTGGCTGCATCACTTGCTTCATCTTCTCACCAGCCTGTCCAGGCTCCTCTCCTCTTATCCCTGCTTCCCTCCTCTCATGTACTGCCCCAGGCCCCTTTGGTCTCTTTCACTTCCTCATGTCTGCCATGTTCTTTCTAGGATCCTGATACTTGGCATGTTGGTGTCCCTTTTCTTCACTCAGCTAACCCTTAAATATTTCTGCCTCAAATGAGATTTCTCTAGTCAACCCCTTATCTGCTCATTGCACCTAAGACTTTTCGGCTTTTACTCCAGCAATAATGAATTATTTGTGTGTGTGTCCGTTTCTGGCTTTCTTTTTGCACTGAAGTGCTGGGAAGATTGGTACCAGGCAAAAAAAAAAAAAAAAAAAAAAGATGGTACCAGGCCTGGCTGTTCTGTGTATGTCTCATGTTTACCGAATGACTGTAGCCTCTTCACTACTTGAGCTGCTGCAGAGAAATGGAATGGCTCACTGGTCCATGCACACACATTAGAGTCTTTAAATGCATGGACTCTGGCATTGTCTACCTTGTTTAAATCCTCTCTTTACCCATTATGGGCTGTACCATGTTAGACAGGTCACTTTACTTCTTTGTATTCTTCATTTCTTCAACTGTAAAATGGGGCTGGTAATAGTATCTACTTGGCATCATCCCTGCCTCACCTTGTATTAGCCGTGTTCCCCTGAGCCAAGTAACCTCCCTAAGCTTGGATGTCCCCTTAAGTAAAATGTGGGTGGTGATGGTAATACCCTCATCCCCATTCAAATCCTTTGTAGGGAGATGCAGTGAGGGAATATACAGGAAACATAGAGTGCTACTCAGGGAAGGATCATTGCTGTCATGATTATTATTAGTCTCGTGGTGGATCTGGCACAAATTTGAGAGACCTGTGTTTCTGGTAATGCTGTTGGGCCATCTGTGGGGAGAAGTAGACATTCCTGCACTGTTACGTGAGTTAGTGGTGGCAAGGGAGCATTACAAGGAAAGACATTTGGTTCAGTACTTCTCCTCTTACCTGGTTCTAATGCTTTACTTACTCTTGTGGGCCTATTTTTTGACCTTGAAAATAAAGCATTAGCAAGATAACCTATTGATCATGACTGGTACAGACTGGGGCCATCTGTCACTTCTTGGGGGCAGCTTCCTTGACCATCCTATCTGAGGTGCTTCTCCATCCTTACTCCTTCTCCATGCTGTCCCTTGGTTTGTTTTCCATCATAGGATTTTTCCTCACTCCTCACATTATGTATGGTCTGTTTTCTTCCTTCCTAGACTGGAAGTTCCATGAAGTCAGAGATTTTGTATGGCTCTCTTCAGGGAGAGGGGTAAAAGAAAACCCGGTTAAAAGTTGAGGATTTTATGGGTGGCTCAGAGATTTAGTGCCGCCTTCGGCTCAGGGCATTATTATGGGGACCCAGGATTGAGTCCCACATTGGGCTCCCTTGCATGAGCCTGCTTCTCCCTCTACCTGTGCCTCTCTCTCTCTCTCTGTCTTTCATGATTAAATAAATATATATTTTTTTTAAGTTGAGGATTTTAATCAGGTTTCACATCTGATTTGTGAGTTGGAAACTGTCAGAAATTGAGGCAGGCTGCTCAGTGTGGTTTGACTCGGTCATGAATGGAGTCTCCTAATTTCACACAGAACTTTCCATCTGTGTGGCCTATCAATCTCCAAGAAGGAGACAGAGCCTTCTCATCCCATTCTAATTCCAGTAGAGGATGTCTTTCTCCTTAGGCAGCTGGTCACCACTCAGAGCCTGCTGGCCTGGCTGTACCCAGCTCATCTCTGGATAACCTGGATCAGGGTGGGAACAGAACAATAGTAGAAATAGTAGCAACCAGCATTCATCTGCAACCATTTTTCCATGTGCCAGTAACTCAGTAAGTGCTCTTATTGCCTCCATTCTACAGAGGAAGAAACAGGCTTACCCTGGATAGCCAGAGGAATATTGAAGAAGAAAACCAATGCTGGGGACATCACAATGCCGGGTTTCAAGCTGTATTACAAAGCTGTGATCATCAAGACAGTATGGTACTGGCATAAAAACAGGCACATAGATCAATGGAACAGAATTGAGAACCCAGAAATGGACCCTCAACTCCATGGTCAACTCATCTTAGACAAAGGAGGAAAAAATATCTACTAGAAAAAGGACAGTCTCTTCAATAAATGGTGTTGGGAAAATTGGACAGCCACATGCAGAAGAATGAGATTAGACCATCTCTTACACCATACACAAAGATAAACTCAAAATGGTTGAAAGATCTAAATGTAAGACAAGAATCCATCAAAATCCTAGAGGAGAACATAGGCAACAACCGTTTTGAACTTGGCCACAGCAACTTCTTGCAAGATACATACGGCAAGGGAAACAAAGGCAAAAATGAACTATTGAGACTTGAGATAAAAAGTTTCTACACAGCAAAAGAAAGTCAACAAAACTAAAACATAACCTACAGAATGGGAGAAGATATTTGCAAATAACATATCAGATAAAGTGCTAGTATCCAAGATCTATAAAGAACTTATCAAACTCAATACCTAAGAAATAATCCAGTCATGAAATGAGCAGAAGACATGAACATACATTTCTCCAAGGAAGACCTACAGATGGCCAACAAGCATATGAAAAAATGTTCCACATCACTTGCCATCAGGGAATTACAAATAAAAACTACAATGAGATACTACCTCACACCAGTGAGAATGGTGAAAAAAAATTTTTTTAAAGATTTTATTTATTCATAGACACATAGAGAGAGAGGCAGAGACACAGGCAGAGGGAGAAGCAGGCTCCATGGAGGGAGCCCGATGCGGGACCCGATCCCGGGTCTCCAGGATCACACCCCAGGCTGCAGGCGGCGCCAAACTGCTGCACCACTGGGGCTGCCCAGAATGGTGAAAATTAACAAGACAGGAAACAACAAATGTTGGAGAGGATGTGGAGAAGGGGAACCCTCTTGCACCGTTGGTGGGAATGCAAGCTGGTACAGCCACTCTAGAAAACTGTGGAGGTTCCTCAAAGAGTTAAAAATAAAGCTACCCTACAACCCAGCAATTGTACTACTGGGTGTTTACCCCAAAGATACTGATGTACTGAAACACTGGGACACCTGCACCCCAATGTTTATAGCAGCAATGTCCACAATAGCTAAACTGTGGAAGGAGCCACTATGTCCTTCAACAGATGAATGAATAAAGAAGATGTGGTCTATATAGACAATGGAATATTACTCAGCCATTAAAAAGGATGAATACCCACATTTGCTTTGACATAGATGGAACTGGAGGGTATTATGCTGAGTGAAGTAAGTCAATCAGAGAATGACAATCATCATATGTTTTCACTCATATGTGGAATATAAGAAATAGTGAAAAGGATTATAAGGGAAAGGAGGGGAACTGAGTGGGAAAAATTAGAGAGAGAGACAAACCATGAGAGACTCCTACTTTGGGAAACAAACAAAGGGTTGCGGAAGGGGAGGTAGGTGAGGGGAGGTGTAACTGGGTGACGGGTGCTAAGGAGGGCACTTGATGGGATAAGCACTGGGTGTTATACTATATGTTGGCAAATTGAATTTAAATTAAAAAAAAAAGAAACAGTCTTGAAGAGCACAAGTTATTCACATAAATCATAAAACACATAAGTAGCAGGGCCAATGTTCAAGCCGTGTCATCTGTTGTAAAAGCAACTGCTTCACTGCAGTGCTACTGAGCTGTGGAAGACTTCATGTCCTTCAAGTTTGTCTTTGAAATCCATTGTGGGCAGGTAGAGAGAGGGAGAAGGGGAAGGAAGTGCTGTAGATTTATCCTGCTAATTTTACTAGGCTTAGGCTAATACTAAAATTATTTTGAGCGCTCCACTGACAAAGGAGGAAGAGAGAACCCAGTTCAATATTAAATATTTGCAATGGAAAATTCACAAAGTCTTTTTGAATGGAAGATATTTCCGAGTCATTCCCATGGGACTAATTCAGCCAGTTGTTCCTTCTGCAGCATGCTTCCTGTGGTTGCTTCACTGTTCTCAGAAATGAACATTCCTGACTTTGAAGTCCTGGGGTTACGCCGGGCTAGAGGCTGAACTCTGCCTTGGTTTCCCTGGCAATGAGTGAATCAAGGGGAGAGGGCTGTGCATTGCGTTTAATTGCCTGTGCTGTAATTCTGTGATACATAAAAATTACACTAAGCCAGGCGCCTTGAGTCAGGCAAGCAGGATATATCACAGTCATAATAACCATGGTTGTGATGCTGAGTGAGCATTTGCCGTGTGCTGCACAGAGTGCTCAGCACTTCACATGCCCTCACTCTTTTAATCCTAACAACTACCCTGTAGTCAAGGTCCAATTAACTCTCTTTTATAGATCAAGGATCAGGATCACAGAGGTTAAGTTCTGGGCCCAGCTGGCAAGTGGCAGAGTTGAGACAAGAAGCCAGGACTGCTTGACTCAAAAATGCCATGCTGCCAGTCATGATGCTCTGTATGAGAATGATCTGCAGAACTTAGAACTGGTCAGTGGAGAAGCTCAGAATCATGCCAGGCCCCTTGCCATGGTGAGCCAGAATTACCACCAGCACAGAGGGTAGATGATGCCCATGTCTGCTTTGGTTGCCCTGTAGCCTGCTGCATTCCTTGGTGATCTTGGTCTGGTGTACCTCCGAGCAGGTGAGGAATGAGAGTAGCTGTTCCTTTTAAGTTTGGAGGCACACGCTGTGAGCCCTTCAAATGAGAAAATCCTGGAACATGTGAAGTAGCCCTGTCCTTTCCCTCCTCATGGCCATGTAGCCTGAATTAGTGGGAACTCTGCTAGAATCTGGTTTCTGAAGAGGTAACATCTGGTAGGAAAACTCTAGGAGGACAGGGACTTTGTGAATGGTGTTTGGTGCTGTGTTGCCATTACTGAGAAGAGCATCTGGCATGTTGGGAGGTGTATTACACATTTGTTCAATCCTTACTCCTAACTGGTCCCTGGCTTCTGCTGTTGACCCTTCCTGTTTCCCCTTGACCTAGACCTTCTCATATGCTTTTGCATTAAATGCTGTTCCAACTGCATTACATAGTGTTCTCTGCTCTTTCCCTGCTGAGCTTACTGTCCCCTTCAGGTCTCAGCTTAGATGTCACTCCTTTAGACGGGCCTTCCCAGATCTCTGTGGAACCTAACCCCCATGTCCACATGCTGTCTCTCTGCTAAATGTTCTCATAACACCCTATTTATACTCTTCCTTCAAGGCATATGCCAATTTATAATTACACATAAATAGGTGGAACTGTTCAAGGTCTGACCTCTCATTAAACTGTTAGCTGCACGAGGGCAGAGACCCCATCGCTTTTGCTCACTCTTGCACTCCCGCTCCCAGAGCTTATCAGGCTGTCGCTAACATTTATGAATGAGTGAGTGAGTTCTTCACCCTCCTCATGACAGTAGAATCCTCCAGAGTGATAGGTTCTAACGTGTTTAGTATTTATAAGTGGATGAAGGCTTTTCTCTTCATCCTGACCCTCATAACTTCTTCTTTGGCACAACTCAGACTCACTGCATCATGGCAGGGAGCGGTTTATTTTCCCTTTGGATCTAGGAACACTCAGGTTCAGGGAAAATTCTTGTCTGCCTTCACCATAGTTACCCTACCCCAGGTCTGGGGAGTCATGGCTGCTGCTTTGAGGGCCATGGCTATTTCCTGAGTATTTTAGGGTTCTCGAGAGTCCTATAGAGTCTTAGTTCTCAACCATTTATTTCGTGGGCAAGGAAAAGAAAGGCATGCCTGTGGGCCTGCTTGTTTGCTTTTTCTCTCTCTCCTTCCTTTCCCTGCCTCATGGTATCTTGTTAGCATTGAAATGAATGAATCTTTTGATAGTGAAAATGGGAAAAGTTGGGAAAAAATAAAAACTGATAGTACTTTTCATCTAGGGGAAGCTGGGTTATTGCAGTCCTGGGGTTAGCAGAGAGCTCTTGTGTTTGAGGCCAGAGCTGGAGGGAAGCCTCCGAACAAAACATTTTGCAGCTGTGAACTGTTACTGGGCTGTGGTACCTTGGCCTTTCTCACAGGTGGACACCTTTGAAGGGTAGGGCATACAGGCAAGACCAGAAATTCTGCTTGGTCCCTTCTGGTTTCATTCTTTCCTTCATTCTCCTTTCTTGTTATTGACAAATGCACCTTGGGCTCATCCTCACTCGGCCCTTCCTCATCAGTGTTGGCTTTCAGCTCGCCTGCCTGACATCCTGTGGACGCTGCAGTTCAGACAAACAGCAAGATCATCAAAGAAAAGAGCATGAATGAAAAACTGCTTTATGACATGCCTTCAAAGTGTCTTTTTAGAAGTTCAAAGGATGTGGAGAGGAGGCAGGGGAATCAAAGACGATGGGGGAGAGTGATGAACTCTCCAAGGGATCACTGGGTTTTTCATTGTATATTTTCTGTGACGCTTGTGATGTAAAAATCAAATGTAATCTCAGCTCTCAAGGGCTGTGTGTGTGTGTGTGTGTGTGTATATCTGATGCAAAGAAGGAGAAAACTCATCTTGCTGGTAGAAGGCTTTACTCTGGCATCCTAAGTCACACGTTTGCATCTGCATTTCCTATTTGGACCTCGATCGAATATTTTGATCTGGGAAGACTGTGTCCAGAGATGGAGATTGAATGCTGCTTATGTGGTTCGATGAAGATGAATAATTTAGTCTGTGCAGAAGTTCCCCATTACCTTTTCCTTTTAAAGACAAATAAGAGTTCACTTGTAGCAGTGGATGTACAGAGCTCAGAAAAGATGTGGCATAGATCATAAGATCCCAGAGACTTCTGTTCTGACAGAACAGAGATTCCACTCAAGGTGGGAGCGGGACCTAATTGATATACTCATGGAAACACCATTGATACTTTGATACTTTAGAATGCTTTATGCCCAGTCCACCCAGAGTGTTTGGACAACTAACTAGTGCCTGGCACATGGCGGATGCTTGGATGAAATGAATGAATGATGGAACAGATGAACAACTTTGTTTTGTAACCCTAGAGTAGATTCCTTTATGAGAATGTTTCCTGTTGTTGTCCTTGGGCCATTGATGTCCAGAATATGAGGATAGTCTTTAGGATAAGATCTGAATTGCTATGTTAGGCAAGCCTTTGAGTCTGGAAGGTATTTCATCTCAAGAGACAGATACCTCAACTCAAACTGGACTGAGATAGAAGGAATTTTGTTGATGAAAATATTCAAAACTTCAAAGGTAGATTTGGCTTCTGGTTTGACTGATGAAATAGACTAAATGTGTCCCTGTAAAATTCATACATGACAACAATCCTAACACTCAGTGTGATGGTATTAGGAGACGGGCCCTTTGGGATGTGATTAGGTCATGAGGGTGGAACCCTTCTGAATGGGATTAGTACTGTTACCCAGGGACCTTTCTAGTCCCTTCTGCCCTTGGAGGTTACAGGGAGAAGATGGCTGTTAGTAGACTAGGAAACCCTCACCAGACATTAAATTTGCCAGCACCTTGATCCTGGACTTCCCATCCTCAGAGCTGTGAGAAATAAATTTCTGTTGGTTATATGCCACTCAGTCTATGGTGTTTTTGTCATAGCAGCAAGAATGGACTAAGACAGCGGATTCAAGGGCTCTGACAGTGTCTGCAGGACTCTGTTCTAACCTGTCCAACTCTCAGGTCTGCTTTGTGCGTGTTCTTTGTTTTTGGCCAGACTCTTCCCTAAGGTGCTGGAGCGTAGGAAGTATTGTTTCACAGTTTAAAATACAGTCTCAGAGCCAGAAGCAGCCTTGATTCAAATCCCCAGTCCATCACTTACTAGCTGTACAACCTTAGATTAGTTTCTTAACATCTCTGTGCCTTGTTTTCCTCGTCTTTATGCTGGAGATGATGATGGTGATGGTGGTAGTCATAGTTAAAATTTACGAACACTTGGTGTGTGCCTGGTATTCTTCTAAAGACTGCAAAGAGATAAATTGACTAATCTTTACAACAACCTATGAGATGTAGGTACTGTTATTAGCTCCATTATATAGATGGGGAAACTGAGGTATAGAAGGTTTAAATAACTTGCCTATTACCCAACTAATACATGATGTAGCCAGAATTCAAGTGCATTACTATTGACCTCCAAACTGTGCTCCTCATATAATAGAACTTACAACTCCAGGGACTGATGTAGGAATTAAATGAGGTAATAATATATAGAGAGAGACACTTAAAACAGTTCTTGGCACTTAGAGTTATTTAACTTAGAAAACAGCTGCCAGTAACTTTAGGCCTCTATACGGTGTTCTCAGTAACCTCAGCAGAGACTGATTCTCCTAAGAGTCCCACAGAACTCTCAGAACTGGGTCTTGTTGATTCTTTTCAGTTCACGTATCCATTGTCAGTTATGGTGGCCAAGAGATGGTGATGTTCCGACAAGCCAGGCAGGTTCATATGTGCCTACCCTGGGGCTAGAAGTAGAGTTGGCATTGCCTGAACCATATCAACTGAAAAGTGAAGAAAGGTTGTTTCTTCAGAGCAAAAAAGTAGAGTTACCCAAAGTAATAGAGAAATGACACTGAGTGTCCATACTGACAGTAGAAGCTATCTGGATTGCTTGGGAAGAAGAACATTGCAACTGATAAAAGAAATGAGAAGGTGGTCAGAGGCCCCACCCCTAAGTCCTATTGAATCCTTTAGCATGGAATAGTAAGGGAAGAGGGATGAATAGTTTTGGAAGGCACCATCTTTAAGGCACCATCTTTAAGGCACTCACTAGCATTCAGGGCAACACTAAGAGAGGTTAAGTCCGGAAGTCAAGTACTAGTTCTTCTGGATCTACAGGAAGGTAAATAGGACATAATTATCCAGATGGCATGTGGGCAGGCCCTGAGGCCACCTTGGGAGAAGTGCTAAGCAAGCATTCACAACCACTAATGATGCCCCTCAAGGCCCTGGTACTGCTCAGAGATGGCGCCACCAACCCCGAAGTACCCATTCCCATGGTCCTGGGTGAGTCAGGCCATGCTGTAGTGGGGCCCCTGCCTGATTCACCAGTCCCACTTCCTCCACTTCCCGGTGGTCCCACCCACACAACCACCACACCCAGGTTATTAGCACTGACCAGTAGGACCAAAATTAGCATCTGAGGCAAAATGCGAATCTTGGTCTAAGGTCCTGTGGGTGGTAGATAAATTACAAAGGGACCCAGGGGCATGGATACCAGTTTACCAGTTTCCGTTTAGGTCCCTACCACATTCCACCTCCTGGGCCATCTCTTGTCTACAGTAGACATTAAGAGACTTTTCTTTGAGTGGCCAAGTTTGAGCCACTAACTCCAGGGAACCATTTCAGAGTTAGCTTGGAAATGTGAGTGTGTGGTAGATTACCATTGCCATAAAAATAACTTCATGATAGAAGCTCAGCTGCTTTCTTACAACTAATTATCTACACATGTGTATGGGTCTCGTCAGTTTACATATTATTGGCCGTGCTGGTTCTTCTAAAGACTCCCATCCCAGATTCTTCCATGCATTGATGACCTTGCTTAATAGTTTATTAATGAATGAGACCATCAAGTTGATAACCTTCCTGTCCCTCTGTTCTGCCCAGAGGCCCCAGAACCATCTCTTTCTGCAAACTGTGGTTATTTTATCCACAATTTTTTCTTCTCTCTCTCCCCCTACTGTATTATTGATTTATTTTTTCTGACTTCTTTTGTTAAACCTATGTTGAAATGACTCATTCTACAAATAATCACCTTCTATAACTCTCTACTATGCCTGTGGCTATACCCTTTCCACCAAATCTCTAGAAAGAGAAATCTGCTTATTATCCCCAGCTTTCTTTTTTTTTTTTTTTTTTTTTTAAGATTTTATTTATTTATTCATGAGAAACAGAGAGACAGAGAGGTAGAGACCCAGGCAGAGGGAGAAGCAGGCTCCATGCAGGAAGCCTGACGTGGGACTTGATCCCAGGTCTCCAGGATTATGCCTGGGCTGAAGGCGGCACTAAACTGCTGAGCTACCCAGGCTGCCCAACCTATCCCCACTTTTCTTTTCTTTTCTTTTTTTTTTCTTTAATCCCCACTTTTCAAAAGCAGTTACAATTTGGTTTCTGTTTCTACCGCATTACTGAAATTGCCCTTCTAGGCTTACAACAACTCAAAGGTCTCCAAATGTTTTTATTATTATTAGTTGTAGTAGTACTAGTAATAGTAGTAGTAGTAGGTTGCTCCAGTTTGGAGCCCAACATGGAACTTGAACTCGTGACCCTGAGATTAAGACCTGAGCTGAGATCGAGAGTCGGAGGCTTAACTGACAAAGCCATCCAGGCACCTCTTTCCAAATGTTTTAAATGGTTAATCCCTATCAATGAAAAAAAAATTGAGTATGTGTCTCAGTGTATGAATATTCATTTATAGATTATATACATATGCTAGTATAAAACATATATACTCTAAAATATAAATCAAAACAAATGACTTAAAAGATGATTTAAATGTAGAAGGTCAAATATTTTCCCTAAGAGGATAGTCTCCTGCATGCTTTGGTCTCATTACTGATTCCAATGTATTTTATTTGATTTTGTTGTCAACTTTATTGAGGTATAAATAAGTAAATAAGATGAATTTTAAGTGTACAATTCATGTAAATTCAGTGAGTTTATTTTTTAAAAGATTTTATTTATTTATTCATGAGAGACACACACACACAGAGGCAGAGACACAGGCAGAGGGAGAAGCAGGCTCCATGCAGGGAGCCCGAAGTGGGACTCGATCTGGGGACTCCAGGGTCATGCCCTGGGCCGAAGGCAGGCGTTAAACTGCTGAGCCACCCAGGGATGCCCAAATTCAGTGAGTTTAGGTAAGTGTATGCAGTCTTAAAACCACTAGCCCATTCATAATACAAAATATTATACCACCTCAGAAAGATTCCATATTCCTCTTTCTTAGTTTCTCCTTTCCCTGTTACCCTGGCTCCTGGCAACCACTGACCTGCTTTTTATTGCCCGAATTTTGCCCTTTCTAGAATTTCATATAAGTTAAATTGCATAGTAGGTAGTTTTCTGCATATCTGGCTCCTTACATTTGCCCTGATGCTTTTGAGATTCATCCATGCTGCTGCAAGTGTTAGCAGGTCATTCATTTTCTTTCTTTCTTTATTTTTATGTTCACATTTTAAAAAATATCTATTTATTTAGTCATCTCTACACCCAACATGGGGCTCAAACTCATGACCTAAAGATCAAGAGTTGCATGCTCCTCCGACTGAGCCAGCTAGGTGCCCCCGGTAGTTGATTCATTTTAATGGCTAAGTAGTTACCACTATATGAATACCACAATGTGTTTATCCATTTACCTGTTGATGAGCACTTAAATGGTCTCTAGTGTTTGGCTATGAAGGCTAAAGCTGCTATGAGAATTGACATGTTAAGTGTTTATTTAGATACCTGTTTTGGTTTTTCTTGGATAAATATGAAGGAGTAGAATTCCTGGGTTGTCTGCTAAGTATATGCTTAACTTTATAAGAAACTGTCAAATTTCGTAAAGTGGCTGTACCATTTTTCATCCTGATTAGCAAGGTATGAAACATCTAGTTGTTCGCATATCCTTGTCAACACTTGATACTGTCAGTCCTTTTTTTTTAAGTAAGCACCACACCCAGCGTGGAGACCCTTAGACTCATGGCCCTGAGATCAAGACCTGAGTGGAGATCAAGAGTTGCACACTCCACCAACTGAGCCAGACAGGTGCCTCAGATTTTTAGAGAACTTAGTTATATAACCATCACTACAATCTAGTTCTAAAATATCTCTGACACCCCAGAAGGATCTCTTGTGCCTATTTGCAGTCAATATAATTCCTTTTTTATCTCCTTTACTGGTTTAATCAGCTGTATTTGTTTTTATTTTCTTAGAGGTACCTGTAGGGTTTACTAAATCCACTTTTAACTTACTACAGTCTTTCTTCAAGTAATATACATTTAGTGTAAGAATCGTATGAAAGTATATTTCCACCCCTTCCTCTCTTCACTCCTTTTTTGTGCTCTTGTTACTCATTTGTTTCTCCATGTGCTATGAACCAACCCCTCAAAGCATTCTTGATATTTTTTCCTTTGAACAGTCACTTCTTTTTTTTTTTTTTTTTAAGATTTTATTTATTTATTCATAGAGACACACAGAGAGAGAGGCAGAGACACAGGCAGAGGGAGAAGCAGGCTCCATGCAGAGAGCCCGACTTGGGACTCGATCCAGGGTCTCCAGGATCACGCCCTGGGCTGCAGGCGGCGCCAAACCGCTACACCACCGGGGCTGCCCTGAACAGTCACTTCTTAAAAGAGATTTTTTTTTAAAGTTTTTATTTTAAATCTAGTTAGTTAGCATACAGTGTTATATTAGTTTCAGGTGTACAGTATAGTGACTCAGTACTTCCATACGTCACCCAGTGCTCATCATGACAAGTGCCCTCCTTCATCCTCATCACCTCTTTCACCCATCCCCTCCCCCTCCCGTCTGGTAACCATCAGTTTGTTCTCCATAGTTATGAGTCTGTTTCTTGGTTTCCCCCCTCTCCGGCCCCCCCACGCCCATCTATTTTTTTGTCCCTTTGCTCCATTGTTTTGTTTTTTAAATTCCACATATGAGAGAATTTATTTATTTATTAGAGAGAGAGACCAAGAGAGCATGAGTGGTGGGAAGGGACAGAGGGAGAAGGAGAAGCAGACTCTTCTCGGAGCCCTTCTTGGGACTCCATACTAGGACACTGGGATCATGACCTGAGCCAAAGGCAGACGCTTAACCAACTGAGCCACCCAGGCACCTTGAGAGATTTTTTTTTTTAAGTAATAAGAAAGTATATTTACCCATATACATTTTATGTGTGGTGTTCTTGTTCCTTTGTGTAGACCTCACATTTCCATTTCCTATCACTAACCTTTAGTCTCAAAGACTTGCTTTAACATTTCTCATAGTAGAGATCTGTTTATGACGATTTTTTTCATTCTGTGTTCAAAAGTGTCTTTATTTCACCTTTGCTTTTGTAAAATATTTTTGCTAGGTACACAATTCTGGGTTAAGAGTTCTGTTTTTATTTAGCACTTTAGAGGTATTACTATCTTCTGGATTGCATTGTTTCTGACAAGAAGTCCGCCATCAATCTTTATTCCCTTTTGTCTTTTTCCTCTGGCTATTTAAAAAATTTTCTCTTTATTATCAATTATAAGCAATGTGATTCTGATATGCCTTCTGTTTGAGATTTCCTGAGTTTATGCATCTGTAGGTTTATAGGTTTCATCAAATTTGGAAACCTCTTGGCCAGTATTTCTTCAAATATATATGCAAAATATTTATAAAATATTATTAAAATGTTTATAAGATTAAAACATTTATACTTAAGTAGGCTCCACACCCAATGTGTGGGGCTTGAACTCACAACTCTGAGATCAAGAGTTGTGTGTTACACAACTGAGCCAGCTAGGCATCTTCTCTTCAAATACATACACACACACACACACACACACATATATATATATATTTAAGATTTTATTTATTTATTCATGAGAGACACAGAGAGAGGCAGAGACATAGGTAGAGAGAGAAGCAGGCTCCATATAGGGAGCCCAATGTGGGACTCAAACATGGGACTCCAGGATCACACCCTGGGTTGAAGGCAGATGCTCAACTGCTGAGCCACCCAGGCGTGTATCTGGTGGATTTTTCTTCCCTGTCAGTATTTCACTTTGGATGGTTTCTATCACTCTGTCTTTAAATTAATTATTTTTTTTCCTTCAATGTCTGATCTTATTCATTCCATCCAGTTTGTTTCACATCTCAGATACTGTATTTTTCATTTCTAGAAGTTAGACTTAACTTTTTCTATCTTTCATGTTTCTTCTTAACATGCTCAGGCTTTCCTTTAACTTCCTGGACCTTACATAGTTATAATAATGTTTGAGTGTTTTGTATGCTTTTTCTGATTATCTGTGATGTTCCTTGTGATTGATTTTTTCCCCTTCCTCATAATGGAGTATATTTTCACTTCTTTGCATGACTAGTGATTGGATTCCAGATACTGTGTATTTCATATTGTTGAGTGTTGGATGGAGTTCTTTGCATTCTTTATATATTGTTGGGCTTTGTTGCTCTGGGATGCAGTTAAGGTCCTTGGAATTAGTTTGATTCTTTTGAGGCTTCTTCACCAGCTTTGTTAGGGTGAGTCCAGAAGACTGGCTTTAGTGTAAGCCAGGGGTTGGCAAACTGTGGCCCACAGGCCAGCTGCCTGTTTTGGGAAATAAAATCTTATTGGAACACAGCCATTCGCGTTTGTTTACATATTGTTGGTGGCTGCTTTTGTGTTCCAGCTGTAGACCTGAATAGTTGTGGCAGAGGCTGTAAGGCCTATAAATCTAAAATATGTAGTGTCTGATCCTTTAAGAAAAAGTTGGCAGTATCTGTTTTAAGCTAATTTGGGCTCAATTTTGAAACAGTATCCTCTTGCCCCACCTGATGCTCCATATATCAGGAGGTCTTTTCATTTTCCCTGGTTGCACTGTGGACTGTGTTTCTAACCTACTGGTTTGTCTGCAGCAGTGCATCTGACTTGCCTATCCTGATTTTGTAATTATTCTACTTCCACAATAATATCTTCTTCATCTGTGATCTATTTCTTCTCTTCTTCTTTGCTGCCTCTGCCTCTTTTTCCTGCCTTGAGGGTTATGTTAGCTAGTAGTGCTAATTTCTTCCATCCTCCCCTAACTTGAACCACCATCTGGATGGAGATGCAATAAATGCTTAGGCATCCAGAGTATGGAGTTGTTCAGGCCTGGCTAGAAGCCTCATTTCGACTATTTGTTTTGATGTGGGGGAACTCAAATTTTGGGGGAGTTAATAGGAATAGTTTCTAACATTTTTTTTGGTCTTCTTATGATATACCTGGTGATGTGCCAAGTACTCAATACATATCATCTCTAATTTTCCACACAGTTCTATGAGGGAGATATTGGGGGAATTGTTATATTCATTTTATAAATGTGGAAATTGAGGTTATAAGAAATTTAGCCACTTTTACCCTGTTACACAAGCGTGATTTGGGGCCCAGGTCAGGCTGATAGGACTAGACTGACCAACTGCCCTGTTTTCCTGGTATTAGTACTGGCAGTCCTGTTCACTAGGAAACCCCTCAGTCCTGGGCAAACCAGCATGGTTGGCTACCCTCATAAATTGCTCTGCCCTCCCTCCACCTCTTCTTTCTAAATACTCACTTTATACTTTATAGTTCAAACTCTGAATGCATGTTAACCATATTATATGGTGCTTGACACATGGTAAGTGCTTTAAAGTAGGAGCTGTTATTACCAGTCCTGTTTCTGACCCTTCTGAATATATTGTAGCAGACATTTGTTATCCTGTCGGTCTTCTCAGCATCCAAGCATCATTCCTCTATGTTGAATGTCCACTGTCTTATGAGGCAGGACTTATTTCACACTCCACACACGGCCAGTGGCAGAGACTCCTCCCCAATGCCATCCCCAACCTGACAGCTAGAGCCTGTGGCCTGATTCAGATTAGAAGCAGGGCCCATACAAAATCCATCATTGTAAGGATGGTAGTGATGGACACATCTAGGCTTCTTGGTGGGGCAGCAGCCATTTTCTAGAAGCAGAGGCCTGGGTCAGAACTGTGAACTACAGTGTCTATTTCCAGAGGTATCAACAAGGGATCCTTCCCTGGACTAGATCCAGAATGAATTTGGTGCTTGTTCCTGGCAGCAGAGGTGGTGGCCTTGGTTCTTTAGCTGTTACAGAAATTCTCTGAATTGTCAGATATCCTTTAATAAGTTCTTTGCTTGAATTCTCCAGAATTGCTTTCTTGTCTCTACAGCTCAGAGCACCGATTGATATATATATACCATCTGGATGTTGTGGGCACTTTAGACTTAATGGGTTCCAAAAAAGACTCATTACCTTCCTTCAGATACCTACATCATTTTACTCTGAAACTCACAGTTCTTCACTACTTCCTGGGGATGTGTAACTTCAGTCAGCTTCAGTTTCATCTTCTACACTCCCAGCCCTCCAGCATTTACCAAGCAAGGGTCTGCCTCCTCTGGTGTTGCTCTTAGACTTCTCTGCTGCTGGCTTCCCTCAGGTTCCATTGGCTCCTGCTCTGATCACTCACAGCCTCAGATCCCATCTTTAATCAAGGTTCTCAGGGCAGGAAGCAGAGGGTGTCCAGTGTGGTTTCTGAGGCAATGAGGAAGAAACGGGACAGTAAGGGAGGTAGATAAGGGCAGATTCACACCCTACAGTATTCGTGCCTTGGATGGGGGAGAGAAAAGAAACTGTCTTTAAGAGTTTGAAAGAGGGATCCCTGGGTGGCGCAGTGGTTTAGCGCCTGCCTTTGGCCCAGGGCACGATCCTGGAGGCCCAGGATCGAATCCCACGTCGGGCTCCTGGTGCATGGAGCCTGCTTCTCCCTCTGCCTATGTCTCTGCCTCTCTCTCATTCTCTTTGTGACTATCATAAATAAATAAAAATTAAAAAAAAAAAAAAGAGTTTGAAAAGGAGGGACGCCTGGGTGGCTCAGTGGTTGAGTGTTTGCCTTTGGCCCAGGGTGTGATCCTGGAGTCCCGGGATCAAGTACCCCTTGGGTTCCCTGCTTGGAGCCTGCTTGTCCCTCTGCCTATGTCTCTGCCTCTCTCTCTCTCTCTCTCTCTCTCTCTCTCTCTCTCTCATGAATTAATTAAACAAACGAACAAACAAAAAAAGAGTTTGAAAAGGATAAAGATGACAAAATACCGTCAATTCTCATTATTCACAGGTTCTATAGTTGTTTGCCTACTTGCTAAAATTTGTTTGTAACCTGAAAATCAGTACTGGTGATGCTTTTGTGGTCATATGTGGACATGCCCTGAGTGGCACAAGTTTGAGTTCTGTGATGTGTGCTTTCTTGGCCGAGGTGGATGGAAGGGATGCTCTGCCTTCTAGGTTCAGCCCTTGTGTGCTGCAAGCAAGTATCCTTTTCATTGTTAGTTTTATGACACATTTTTCTTGTATTTTTTTTGTTGGCGAATTCACTATTTGAAATGGCCCCCAGATGTAGTGCTGAAGGGCTGTCTAGTGTTCCTAAGTATACGAAGGCTGTGATGTGCCTTACAGAGAAAATACTTATGTCAGATAAGCTTCCTGCAGGCATCATTAACAATGCTCCTAACCATGGGTTCAATGCGAATGAATCAACAATATGTATTAATTAAGGTCTTTGAATAGAAATACACATAAAACAAAGTTAGTTAGGCATTGATGAGTTGATGAAAATGTGGCCAGAGGCTTGCAGGAACCTAACCCTGTATTTCTGCCTAGGAGCTATAGGTCACTATTTGTAAATTCAGTGTTTGTGGTCACTTTATGGAAGAAAAGCCTATGAATAGTGAGAACTGACTGTGTTCTGGGACTCACCTTCAGACCTTCAATCTGCAACAGTGTTTGATCTGGAAAAGGGAAAGTGACTTCGTGGTACCCCCATGTTAGCCCTCCTGAGAAATGATTCTATCAGTCAAGATTCAACCAGAGAAGCAAAACCAGCAGGGGGTATCTATTTTAAAATATGTATTACAAAGAATTGACATACATAAATGTGGAGGGTGGCTAAGTGAGCCCAGAATCTGTGGGGCAGCCCATTAGGAAGGGGGAAGATCGCAAGCCAACTGGAATCTATGGAAACTGTTGTCCACAGGCAGTTAGGAAGAGGAGTCCAGGGGAGGGAAAGCAGCTTCTTTTAAAAACTCAGCTTCTTTAAAGGCCTCACCTGGTTAGGTTAGACCCACTGAAGATAGTCTTCCTGGTTTGATGTCAGCTGATGAGAGCCTTTAATCACATCTGTAAAATCCCTTCAGAGAAGCACCTATTTTAGTGTTTGATTGACTAGCTAGTAGAAGGCGTATTTATGCTACAAAATAGTTCTGCCCTCTTCTTTCCTTGTCATTTGGTCTAGCCAGGGTAACCTATCTGAAGACCATCACAATGATGCATCAAATGTAGGTCTTAATGCATCTTATTTTTAGCAGTTGGAATGACGAACTCTGCATGAATGAAGTCACATGGTTTTATTTGGCTATCTTCAAATTAATCCACATTTTATTAAACTCCCCCCCTCTTTCCTAGGTCTAAGTGGACCATTCTTATTTCACAGGTGGGAACACCTAGCACAGAGAAGTTAACAAACTCATTTAAGTGATGGAGCTAGAGCTTGTGCTTTTAACCTTCCTCTCATGCTAAGTGTCACTATGGCATTGCAACAAGTCATTTCTATTCCAGACTCCTGCCTTTTTGGGGAGGGCAGGGTCTCTACAAGGACCACATGGGATCTGGTGGGCACTGGTTGTCTGGTAGCAGAGGAGGAGGCATACTCTTTTGTTGGGGATAAAGTGTCCCTTGGAAGTGCTGGAACCTTAGACCCTACCTAGTTCTGGAGTTCTGGTCTACTGGCCCTTCTTTTGAGGCATGTGCCACCCAGAGTCCTTTGAATCATTTCAACTTCTGAGTCATACAGATGCCCCATAAACTCTCAGATTTATCTCCTGAGGCTCAACTAAATCTCCTGGCCGGGGTTAGACCTTCCTACAGAATTTTCCCATTAGACTCTGGGCCCCATTCATTCATTCATGCACTCATTCATTCATGCATGCATCCAAGCAGCCAGTGAGTAAATGAGCATTTACTCTGTGCCCGTCACCTTACTAGGTACAGGGATACAGCTGTTCACAGGATAGGCAAACTCTTGGTGCCTTCCCAAAATGATTATGTTCACAGGTTCCCGATAAAAGGCTTGGGGAGTAGGATTGTCTATCAGTCTATCGAACAGGAAGGCCAGATCCAGTGTGCCTTTCTTTCTCATTCAGCAGGTATTTGCAAGCATGTATGTTTCTATATTATGGGTGAACACATTAAAACAGTTTTACATCATTAAAAGCGCCTTTTCACCATCCTCGCCCCTTTTCTCCCTTCCCTACTTCTATTCTCTACCCCAAAGGTGACCCTTATCCATTTAGTGCATGTGTTTCCACATCTTTCTCCCATGTGTTTATAAACAAATGTGACTATATTGTGTTTGAAAGTATTTATAATTGTATGTAATAGTCATCCCATAAATGCTTATTGGTGCATCAATGGAAGAATGAATCTGTTTTCATATGTGTTTCTCCCTGGTATTTCTGCTGCCCTCTCTGATTTCTGGACCCTTCCTGGGCAGAGTGACTAGGTAGATGAGGAGAGCAGAAGCTCTGGATTCCTGGTTTTCCCTTGAACCACATTAACTGGATGTGGACAGTAAGAGCTGGTTGTCCGTGTTAGTCAGCTGAGCCTGCCACCACACAATACTGTAGGCTGGGTGGCTTAAACAACAGAAATTTATTTTTCACAGTCCTCAGTGCTGGGCAGCCCAGGATCAAGGTAGCAGCATGACTGGTTTCGGGTTGGCATTCTCTTCCTGGCTTGCAGATACCACCTTCTGGTCATGTCCTCACATGGTGAGGAGAGAAGAGATTGGGAGACTTCTTTCTCTTCTTACAGGCCATAGTCTTGTTGGCCTTATGGTCCCACCCTTATGGTCCCACCTCACCTTCCTTACTTCTTAAAGACCCTGTCTCTAGATAAAGTCACACTCGGATAGAGTTTCACCATAGGGTTTTTGGGGGACCACTGTTCAGTCCATAGCACTGTCTGTTGGGCCACCACATACAGAGCTCCAGTGCCCCTGGTTCAGGATTCTGCCCCCAGTGGGCACGCTCTAGGATGTTTATTGAGGCATGCATTTCTTAGAGAAGAACTACTTGCCTGCGACCTGGGGGAAGCTGAGGGCCTCCCAGTGGCCTCCATCCCTAGCATTCCATTTGAATTAGTGGAAATTTCAACCACCACTTTGTGAATGGTTCCAGATGTGCATACTGGGGGAGAGTGAGATGGCTTGAGCAGAGTGTGATTGCTGGAAAGACATGCTTAAAATTAAAAGTTAAATTAACTTTAGGGTGGGTGACAGCTGCTATTACCTGAAGGTCCAAGAAGGGGAACAGTGCCATCATGAGATGTCTTGGCCTGGTAAAAATGGGGGCTCAATGCCTTGAGCCTTCATGAAACAAGTGGCATGCTAAAGGCAAGTAATTAACCTCATTCCTCAGCCCGGATCTTGGTTGGTTTTAAAGCCTTACAAGGACAGAGACAGATACAAGAGAAGGAAATAGAGAGTCCACACAGAGTGACAGAGAAGAGAGAACTATTCCCTGGGAGACTGAGGGCTAATTAGTCTTTGGAAGGCAATTTCAAAGGAGAAACTGTCAAGTGCCCACAGAGAATCTGTTGTGGGGATAGTGAGTCACTGAGGATGGTTCTAAGATGCATTTCTGTAGTGGTTCAGATGCTGGGATGAAAGATTATGATGCAGAGTTTTAGGGGAGATGGAGTGGATGATGTTTGTGGAAGAAATATTGGGGGAAAATGAGCTTTTGACTTGATGTGGCAAGAATGCTTATAAGGCAAGCCAAACATGAAGACTGTGTGTTGTTCTGAAATGAAATGTCTTCTTGATGTGGGAGAACCATGTGGCAAATGGAACTGCAAAATTTGATCTGCAAAAATCAAAGAGTTGATCGAGGACCAAGATTGTGAAGCTGGTAACCTGCTGTCAGGGTGGATCGACTTGCATCAGCCATGAACATAGACATGGAGACAGTTGTTCAGCATGGAGAGTTCATACCAGGTAGTTGCACTGGGGAAACTGTCCATGTGTCATACAGGAAGAGGGTACCAGAAAGGTCAAGAGCCTAGATCTTTATCAGACAAGCTTTAGGACTTTCTATAGGCAAGTCACAATCTCTCTAAGCCTAAATTTCCTTACCTAGAAAGGTGGATCCGAAATAGTACCTACATACCAGAGCTGTTGAAAGGACTAAATGAGGAAGTGCCCTGGAAGAGGCTTCGTTCATGGTAAATGCTCAACAAATATTAGCTGTAATTATACCAGTTAAGCAATACAATTTGTGTCCTTATGATAAGGACATTTTTGCTTCAGTTTCTCAAGCCAGAAAGAATAGACACGTGAAGGAAATAAACAGAACACAGGTTTAGTCAAGTGGATTTTAGCCAAAGTCTTGCCAAAGGGAGCAAAGGAGAGTGCTTGGGCTGTGGTAGAAGTGTTTACCAAGTTAGGAGAGGGAATTAAGTAATTGAGAGGTATGGGAGGAGTGAAAGGGAGAAAAAGAAAGAAAAGCAGGGAATTTGATGTTCTTGTTACCCCATTATTACCGATGTGGGTAAAGCACCCACTGTACATTGTGCCCTACTGGATACGGGATTCCCTGGAAATAGATGGACTGGCCCTGCCAGCTCATGTGGTCTTCACAATACACATTGTGATGAACAAAGTGAGTATAGCGAGGATGGAAGTTTTAAACACTACACACAGGTGGGCAGCACTAATCCACCAGAGGCGTGATTCTGTCTCATGGAAGATCCACCACCTCAGGGACTCCAGATGTGTCTGACAGAATCTAAGTGTCCACTTCTTGTATTGGACTGTTCCAGGTCCTTGATGAAATATGCAGCCTGATTTCCCATTTTCTTTTTAAAGATTTTATTTATTTATTCATGAAAGACAGAGAGAGAGAGAGGCAGAGACCTAGGCAGAGGGAGAAGCAGGCTCCATGTAGGGAGCCCGATGTGAGACTCAATCCCAGGTCTCTAGGATCATGCCCTGAGCTGAAGGCAGACGCGCTCAACCACTGAGCCACCCAGGCATCCCCTGATTTCCTATTTTCATCTCTGCTTGGAAGAAGGAAAGTGGGGAAAATGTTAAGGAGGCTTTAATGAACATTCTGGGAGAAAGGAGAGGATCCCAAATGGGGAGGGAAGGGGGTAAGTTTTGGGAGAAGGGGTAGGAAAAGACAAGAGTTCCAGTCCAAGATGGTGATGTAGGAAGACCCTGAACCCACCTCCTCCAGGCACACACCAAATCTAGACCTACTTATAGAGCAGTTCCTCCCTATGAAGAACTAAAGGCTGACCGAACAGCTTCTGCAAAATAAAAGATAGACCACACAGAGAATATCAGTGCAAAAGAGGAGACAAGGTAACAAGGGGAACCCCGCTCCCTAGGCTGCGAAGGATAGTACTGAGGGACCATGAGCAGATTTGCCAGCCCTGGGTCAGAGAGAAAAAGCTGAGGTTTATTTTATTGTATTATTATTTTTAAGATTGTATTGATTGTTCATAAGAGACACACACAGAGAGAGAGAGAGAGAGGCGCAGAGACACAGGTAGAGGGAGAAGCAGGCCCCATGCAGGGAGCCTGACGTGGGACCCGATCCCGGGTCTCCAGGATCAGGTCCTGGACCGAAGGCAGTGCTAAACTGCTGAGCCACTTGGGCTGCCCAAAAGCTGAGGTTTAAAAGGGCAACTAGAATATAAAGGGACCAGCTCGGGGCACCTGGGTGGCTTAGTTGGTTAAGGATGAGCCTTTGGCTCAGGCCATGATCCTGGGGCCCTGGGATGGAGCCCTGGTGGCTTCCTGCTCAGTGGGGGAGTCTGCTTTTCCCTTTCCCTTTCCCTTTCCCTCTCCCACTGCCCCTCCCTTTACTTGTCTTCTCTCTGTCTCAAATAAATAAAATCTTTTTTTTTTTAAAGATTTTATTTATTTATTCATGAGAGACAGAGAGAGAGGCAGAGACACAGGCAGAGGGAGAAGCAGGCTCCATGCAGGGAGCCCGATGTGGGACTTGATCTCGGGACTCCAGGATCACGCCATGGGCGGAAGGCGGCGCTAAACCCCTGAGCCATCTAGGGATCCCGTCAAATAAATAAAATCTTAAACAACAACAAAAAAAGGAACCAGCTCTAGAATTCTGCTAAATGGAGCTCTGTCTGGGCCAGAGAGGCTGGCAAGTGCCAGGTTTTTATTCCCCATACACCTTGATAACATGGTCAGGAGCAGAGAACAAATTGGTAGTTGCTGTAGGGAGGGAGGTGGGGGGATGGACAAAATGGGTGCCAGGGAGTGGGAGGTCTAGGCTTCCAGTTATGGAATGGATCAGTTACGGGATGAAAGATAAAGCATAGGGAATGAGCCATTAGTACTGTCATGGTGTTTTATGGTGACAGATGGTAGCTACACTTGTAGTGAGTCCAGCCTAACATAGAGAGGTGTTGAATCACTATGTTGTTCACCTGAAACTAAGGTAACAGTGTCAATATACCTCAAAAAAAAAAAGAAAAAAGAAAAGAAAAGAAAAGAAAAGATCCAGATACAAGGGATATTGTATTGACAGGTCTTGTATGAGTCTACAAGAATGTGGGAGAAAGAAAAAGAACCCAAGAGTTTTGACCTGAGCAACCTCCACCTGTGCAGAGGTAGGGGGCACTGGAGAAACTTGGAGCTGTGGTCATCACATTTTAGAGTGTTAAAGAATCACCTGTAGAGCTGCTTAATACTGCAGATTACTAGTAAATACACCAGATCTACTGCATCTGAATTTCCAGCATGGGCCAGAAATCTGCCTTTTTAGCAGGTACCCTAGAAGATTCTGATGCAGATGGTCTGCAAATCATACCTTGAGAAATGTTAAAATAGAGAAACAAAACATCTTAGCCTGGCCCTCCAGAAAGCAGGGTCTGAGAAGAGCTGTGGTACTAATACTTTATCAGGGCTGGGAAATCCCAGGATGGTGAGGGTGAAGGGTACATTGATTTTTTTTTTTTTTTTTTTTTGCATTGGCTTCCATTTCAAAATAAGCCACAAAGAACTCAGCAGGTCCTTCAGTGTGTGGGGATAGTTTGCATGGAGGAATCACACCTGAGCATGTTGGAGGGGGAAGGAGGTAGGGGCTGTCCAGCTCTTTCCCCATGCTGCTCTGACACTTGTTTCCCATTAGTAAAATTCACTCCAGCAAGAATTCAGTCTTCTGCCTTTTAGGATTGTGTCTGTTTGACCCCTGGGTGACTTCTCTGGAAGCCAATTTCCATACCTCTGATAGTAGAGTGGCAACCAGGGTGGGCAGGATCCTGGCCTAGAGAGGAAGGAGGAAGGAAGCCATTGAGGACATGTGAAAAGTTGTGCCGATTTGTCCCTCATGTGGCTCAGCAAGTCAGGCTGGGGAAGGTTTCCAGTCCCCACAATGAATTAGTTTTGAAGCTGGATTAAGAGGAAAGATTTGAAGGGAAATGGTCTAGAGTTGTGTTAACAGTTCTAATAAGAATGAAAGCCTAGACTTTGTACCCATGGTAAATGTCTTTAAATTCTTTTTTATTTGTATTTTTTGCCAAAGGAAAACTTCCAGTAAAGGAAGACACTGGTGATCAAACGACACATGTGAGCAGTTGCAGAGTTTTGCAAACAGGGGCCTGCATAAATTCAAGGTATCACCTGTTTATTTTACATCCTGAATTAACTTTCTACCTTCCCAGCCCAGAGTTTGAGTAAAAGATTTCACTTGGGCCAGAGAGCAAATGTGTTTGCAAATCTCATCCAAAATCCCACAGCTTTTCCTCTCAAGACCTGTAAGTTCCTAAGACACTCTAAAAGGAATATAAAAATAATAATTGTAATTCTTGAGGGCTGCCAATGGTATACTGGGTTCCAGAGAGTAATAACCCTGTTTAACGCTTACGTGAAGCTTTCCATCTGTACATTACCAGGATTTGGCTAACATTACACACTGGCAAATGGCATTAATATGTCATAAAATAGGGGAACTTAGTTTCAGGAAGTTTAAATAACTGATCATGTCCTATAAGGAGCTGAAACAAACAGACAATTAGACTTACTTTCCGGTGTGATACTGAACCATATAAAAACATTTCAGGTAACTGTGAGATCTGATTCTAGGAAGAAATATCTCTTGAGAGTCCTAAAGATGTTGATAACTCAGTTGTGAAGGGGTTTTACTTTGGGTGTATGCGTGTGTTCTGGGGGCAGGGTGTAAAAATTTGGAACTGTTTTTAAATGCAGTGGATGGACTTGTGGGGGAAGGTGAAGGATGGATGAGGGTTCTTAAATAACTCATGGTTTGAGGCAGAAGTTAAAGGATGGAGAAACGGACAATGTGTTGCCTATTAAGTGCCTGTAGGCAATGTAGATTTGAACTGACAAGTAAAGAAAAGGTGTTGAGCAACCAAAGGTGTGGAATGGAGAAGAGGAAGAAATGAGAAGTGAGGGTGAAGCAAAGAAGGAGAGAAGGAAGGAAGAGAGGAAGGAAAAAGAGATTGAGATTGTGGTTGTTATGGGAAGTGAATGAAATCCATTAAGGAATTTATTGCAAGAGCTATTTGCAATGCAGAAGGAATAGTTATTGGTGACTAGGCATGTAATGTTCATTCAGAAAGATTTTGTTGAACAATTACATATGTGACATTGAGACACCAATGGGAAGAAGACTGTTTCTTGTTTACTGTGTGACATCTTTCTTCCCTAAACTTTCAGATGCATACTCATTTAGAAAATCAGCAATGATGGTTGAAAAGCATTCTTTGCCCACAAGATCTCTTGTAGCTCTAGAATTCTGATTCTGGGCCACAATCCCTGGGGCTCCATGGAGTCTGGAGCAAGTGTATTCTTTGCAGGCTGGATCCCTATAGGGTTGTTCTTTTCACTTCCTGCCCCTCAATCTTATTTCTGTTAGATAGTATTATTTCAGTTACAAATTGATAGAAAGTGTAACCAAAGATAGCTTAAACAAAAAAGTAATTTACTGGCTCACAACACTGAAAAGTCCTAAGAGGATGCATTCAGGAATGGCTTAATGCAGGACCTCAAATGCTGTCACAGAGTTCCAATTTCTTTCTTTTTGTCATTTCTGCTTCCCCTGGATTGACTCCACTTTTACATCTTTTCTTCCCTGTGGCAGCAGGGTGACTGTCACAGACGCATCACCATGTCTACCCAACTAAACTCCCATACACATCTTGGAAATCATGCCGATTATACCAGTTTAGGTCTAATGCCTATCCTTGACCGAACACCGTGGCCAGAGGGATTAAATTGTGCTAATTGGTCAGGACTGGGCCACATGTTCCTCCCTGCCAGAGCCTCATGGTCTGGAGAGCTTGGGACAGTGTAACCAGGAAATGGGGAAATGCATTTTGGGTAACCAGAAATTAATACTGCACTACCCCAGGCTCAATGAAATCCAGAAGAGACCTGAGGTCCTGATCCAAAACATAGAAGAAGAAAAGGCCGGCACTAGGGGTGAGGTGGGAGGGTGGGAGGCAGGAAGGATTCCAATCTACAGATGACCCTGGGGTTGAATGTGATGTGTCCAGGGTGGCAGGTCCCTGCCCACTCAGGTTGCCCTTTGTTCCCTGGGCTGACCAAGGATTTTGTCTAACCCTGGTACATAGTTACTTTCAGGAGATTACGGGGGGGGGGGGGGGGGGGGGGGGATACTCCACTTCCTGTGTAGGATGACACTCTTAACCCTCCCCTCCTACGCAGGCCATATGTTCATTCTAAGCCTCTGCATCCAGCCAGAAAAGCCCTTTGTGTTTTCTTGGCAAAACTCGAGCCCAGTAATTAAAGTCCATATGCAAAGCTGCTACCTCCAGCCCACACTGAGGTCTTTTAATTAGTATGTAATTGGTCAGAGAGGTACTATCAAATAGCTCCCAGTCTGGCCGGCTGGAAATGCCATGTTTGAAAAGTCCCAGACCAGAGAAGGATAATAAATACTTGAAGTCCCATCTGTTGGAATGATTTGTTTAAGGTATAAATTTCTGTTCTGTTACTATTTTTAACAATTCTGCTTATAGCATTTCTTAAACTCTGTAACAACTAGCAGAGTATTCACTCGTGTAGGAGTGTGAGTAAATGAGCCAGAAGAAAGCTTAGCAAATCCATGTTTTGTTTTTTTCCTTCAAAGAAATTCATAAAATGCAGTGTGGATGGGGAGGTAAAGAGGTGAGCTGGGCATTTGGTTTGAATGGCTGGTCAGGCACTCTGGGGTTACGTCCTTTAATGAGAACAACTGTTGGGGAAATCAGCCTGTTAACAATCTGTGGTCTTTGAAGTGAGCAGCACCCTTGTCTTTTAGCATTGCCTCCAAAGCACTGTGTAAGTCTTTCTCAGGGTAGGCAAAGGTCATCACCTGTGAAGAAGCAAAGGGAACCAGAAGCAAGGAGGCTGAGATTTCGGTGCCCTCTGGAAGCCATGCAGACTAAAGCCAGAGTAATAATAACAATGCTGAATATTAGTAGTGGTAGCAATACTGTGACACCATCATCATCATCATGGCAGCCAGCATTTTCCGTGTGCTCACTATGTGCCCAGCACTCTGCTCAACATCGACATGAATGGTCTCATCTAGTCTTCACACTGATCTGTGAGGTTGCTACTATTGCTCCCCCTGTTTTATAGATGAGAAATCTAAGACTCTGATGGCTTGACTGACTTGCTGAAGGTCACTAACTAGTAAGTGGCAGAGTCAGGGTTTGAACCCCGGGGGTCTGGCTCCAGAGCCTGGGCTCTTACCATCATGCATGCAGTCTCCTCCCAAACATGACTGAGTGCCTTGGTTTTGCTTGAAGAATATGTCATGGAAGAAGGAAGACAGAAGGCAGATGGCTGTGTTCATTTAGCCTCTGGGGCAAATCAATAGTCAGAACTCGAGGTTTAGAAACTCAGGCAGTTATGCAACAAGGCCCTAGATGAGAATGAGTTTGAGGTCCCTCTCAGCTCTCTGGCCTTCATAGTTGGTCCCTATGCATGGACCTAAGTGTGGATACTCCACAAGCACCACATCCAGAGCCGGGTGTGAGAATGTGTGTGGGAGGTTGAATGGAGGTGTATGGAGCTTTTAGGCCACTAGAAGGCCCATATAACCTTGGATGGGCCTTTCTTGCTCCCTTCATGGAGCCAGAGCTCTGAGAGTCTTAACACTTTTCCCTCCAAGGGACCCTCTCTCTCTCCTGTCTCCTAACTGTGTTACTTGAGGAATAAAAGACAGAACCTACCCTTGCCCCATGTGCCTTCTAGATGGAAGTCCTCTTGGAAGAGAGTCTTGTGTTGATAGATTTGGACTGAGGCCCATGCCCCCTGAGAGAAGGTCTCTTTCGCCTTTTTTCAATTGTGGTCTTGTTCTTTTGTCTGCCTGTCTGTTCGTTCGTTTATCATTCTCATTCTTTCCCTTGAGTGCAGCCACTTTCTCTCTCTTGGTTAGAGAGGGTCTGAGGAGGTGGCCTAGTTTTACCCCATTCTGGACATTGGGTCCACCACCCCATTTTTCTTGCTTGTTCTCTCCTGTGTGTTACGGTGGTAGCTGGCTCTTGTGGGAGGCTCAGATTTGGGCCCAGAAGTGAATATGCAAGGGTGGCCCTCATACTTAGCTAGGGAGCTCACAGCCCAGACAGTATTACTGGAGTTTTGCTCTGAGCCTGAGGCCAACACTATCCAATAAAAATGTTGTTCTGCCTTGCTTTGTTCTCTCTGCACCCCTTTTCTCCAGGGACCTCATGGGGACAGTGGCTGGTTTGTGGCAGGACTTGGGTTTTGTGCCTCAGCCAATCCCATCATAATGCCATTATTACTCTTGCTTCTTCAGGCTCCTATTCATGCACCCAGGTACTTGTCTGTGGACTTTGGGCACACTCTGTTAGCTAACTGAGATGGGTCAGTCTGGGTGAGTGGTGTCTAGATAGAAGGAGATGGGGGGAATTTGTGGTAGTGTCATGGTGCTGTTGTGCCCAAGACTGCGAATCTGAGAAACCACCAAGGAGCCGACACCGATGCAAACACACAAGGGTTTATTTACAAGCTGGAGCTTGGGTCCAAGTATACCCGACACAGCCAGCGGAGGAAGGACTTGGAGCCCGAGGCTAAGAGGCGTAGCAGCTTTATAGGGGCCAGTGGCCAATGGGATTGTAACATATGCAGAAAGTTGCACAGTCCTGTTGGTCCACAGGCAGGTGGCCAATTGAATAACATTTTACCCTATAGTATCCATTTGAGCTGGCCTATTACTTTGGTCAGATTTGGCGCGCAGTTTTGGTGGGCACAAGGCGGGGTTATATTGTTATGAGCCGATTTCCGGTAAGGGTGTCAAGCCCAGCGGCTTGACTAGGGTGGGGCAGCGCTTTAAGCAATAAGCAGGTCATATGGGGGTCATACAGGAGGTGGTGGGTGCAGCACAAAATGGAGTTAGTCCTGCTCTGCTTGTCCAGGGGTAGGAGATTTTTGTTAAATTTCCTGGGTCCCACAGTGCACTGAACAGAATGCCAGAAATGAAAAGTATTTGTTGAAGTAGCAAAGAACCAGGAATGAGGGGAAGGGTAGCAACAGCTGTAGGAACTGACAAGAAAGTCAGAAAGACCGGCTTCTAAATGTAAAGTCCTTTATGTAGAAAAATTATGTCATTTAAAATGTCATATTAGGGATGCCTGAGTGGCTCAGTGGTTGAGTGTCTGCCTTTGGCCCAGGGCATGATCTTGGAGTCCCCAGATCAATTCCCACATGGGGCTCCCTGTATGGAGCCTGCTTCTCCCTCTGCCTGTGTCTCTGCCTCTCTCAGTGTCTCTCGTGAATAAATAAAAATAAAATCTGGGGATCCCTGGGTGGCGCAGCAGTTTGGCGCCTGCCTTTGGCCCAGGGTGCGATCCTGGAGACCCGGGATCGAATCCCACATTGGGCTCCCGGTGCATGGAGCCTGCTTCTCCCTCCGCCTGTGTCTCTGCCTCTCTCTCTCTGTGACTATCAGAAATAAATAAAAATTAAAAAATTAAAAATAAAATAAAATAAAAATAAAATCTTTAAAAAATAAAATAAAATGCCATATTTAACATAAATTAAAGGTGATTAAGGCTAGAATCTGGCACAAACGTTATTTGACACTTAAATCTTTGCTTCTAGAATGTTTTCTCCTTACAAAGTAACAGTATTTCAGGTTTTGGTTGTAATGCCGTATTAATAGATCTTGGTTTAGGAGAAGAATGGATTAGCTCCATAGGAGAAGTATTTATAGTAACTTTAATTTTGCAATATTTAGAACAACTGGTTTAAAAATCTTTGTAATATTCCTGGTAAAGATTTTTTTAAAAAAATATTTTATTTATTTGAGAGAGGGAAAGGGAGAGACAAGAGCACAAGCGGAGGGGGAGAGACAAAAGGGGAGGGAGAAGCAGGCTCTCTGTTGAGCATCCCTGCTCAACAGTCCAATGCAGGGCTTGATCCCAGGACTCTGGGATCATGACTGTAATATTCCTGATAAAATTAAGGGCCTTGCCTGATACTACTTATAGTTTGGTTTATATCTAGGGAGGATTCCAGCATTCAGACTCAAGGCGGTTTTCTTGGTGGCTTGTCTGCACCTGCCGGAGATCTGGTGTACCCATTAAAGTTACAAGGCAGCTATTAGCCATGAGCTGACACCAAGATTACAGGTTAAGCACTGAATTGGTTTAAACGGTGTCATGTGTCCACCAGGATAGAGAGAGAGGTGGGGGGCATGTGTTTGGCAAATGGTGGGAAGTCAGTCCAGCCTGGGGAGGAAAGTCCTCTGATTAACAACAGCCACATACCAAGAGAAGTGGGGATGGGGTAGGCTTGTTGAAAAAGCCATGAGTCTGGAGTCAGGGAGACCTAAATTTTGAGTCCTGACTGTGTCACCCTGAAAAGCCTCAGTTTGTCATCTTAAAATGGGAATGATAACACCTGACATATGAAAAGATAGAATTTGTTGAATGTGAACTCAGGCAATTCTTGCTGGCATAAAAGCAACAAAGTTACATCAAGTTGCATTAGGAGGAAGATACCAGCAGCCCCATTAGAGGAAAGCACCCAGCCTGCTGGATTGGGGGACGGTGTGATTGAGAGAAAGGTTAAATCCCCCAGCCCTGGATTAAATTTTTCTTCCTGCTTTCTCATTCCTTCTGTGAGGCAAGGAATACAGACTAGCCTAGCAGAGTGCTAAGGGCAAGGGCCATGGATACAAGGAAGCCTGGAGAAAAATTCATCACTAATATTACAATGATTTGTAAACTGAGGCAGGGGAACTCTCTTCAATAGTGGCTGAAATAATGCCTTGTGCAGAGAAGGCACTTAAAATACACATTTATTAGGCAAGAGAATAAAGGTAGATTACTCTTTTTGATTCTGTATTATTAGTGTCTCATTCTTTTTTTTTTTTTTTTTTTTAACCTCACTGATACTAACATTATGTTAAAATAGAGAAAAAAAATCAACCTAGTGGTTGGGCTGACTGGATAAAATCAGCTAAATAAATGGAAATAATGATATCTCACACAGTCATTTATTCATTCAGTCTGATGACTGAGGACGTTCCATGGGGCATACATTCTCAGTGGGAGCCTAGGGAGATGTTCTTTAAGTTCCCTGGTGGGATCTTGAGGAGAAAGATCGTTAACACATGCTCACATAAGCAGGGTAACTTCAGGTCCAGACAAGTGCTATGGAAATAATCATGTGTGTAAAAGTCCAATCACATAGATGCGGAGGTACACTGTGAGACGGGGAGGGATACTTGTAATGAGATCTGAGAAAGAGATAGGAATGATGGGGCAAAGGACACAGCAGAGGCAAAGGACACAGCAGAGGCGAGGGTGAGGATGGGTAGAGCACTGCAAGCAGAGGGAGTAGCATGTTCAGTGGCCCATGGCACGGCAAAGCCTCAAATGTGTACTTAGTATATAGAGAATGGGGGGTGTATGGAGACGAGGAACAAGGTGAGCAGAGGAATGTTCATCCTTTTGTCTTTTCATCCTCTGGGCACATATTTGTTGAATAGCCCTTGTGTGCCAGGCATAATTGAGGTGCACTGGAGAGCAAGATGGAGCGGGTCCTTGCCCTCAAGGAGCTCACAGCCATTTAGTAGAGAGGATGTTCTTCCCATTATTATAGCAGCCTAATGGATTACTTAATTTCTAACTTGTTTATTTAGGATCTCTTATCTTGCCAAATATAATTTCTTCCTTTAAAAAAATGACAGCATGTTCTTGGTATTTGCTGTTTTATGGAATAATGCATTCCCGATGAAAACATTGCTGTTCAGCTAAGGAAGTCTTGAGAAGGAGGTTGAGAGCAGGAGAGTCAACACAGGTATTCTATATTTATTGTGATTAGCTTGTTGATTGACTTTACTTACAGCCTTTTGGACATAGTCTTATGAAGTCTTCCCATTTGCAAATGCCAAAGTGAGGCTCCCTGGAAGGGGATAGGTAAGAAGTGAGCTATGTATTAGTTAACGAATACTAGTTGCTGTTAACAGATAAACATCAACATTTCCATGGCTTGCTATCCAAATTTATTTCTTACCTGCTGTTCCTGGTCAGTGCTCAGAGCTCTCAGGTTTCTTTTTCCACCCTCTCCATCATGTTGCTGCGGAGATCATACAGAAAGGGAAAGAACAGGGCAAATTACACCTGTGAGGTTGTCATGGACCAGCCCTGAAATGGCACCCATTACTTCTTCCTGTATTCCACCGGTTGGAACTCAGTCATGTGGCCACATCTAGGGGGTCGGGAAGTGTAATCAAGCTATGGTTCCAGGAAGAAACGGAAATCATTTTAAGGAACAACGAACTATCACCATCTATAATTTAATTTTCCTGGCACTTAAAAAAACAAAAAACAAAAAACTGAAGTTGGGAAATATTTGAATTTTTGTATGTTCATTTGTGGTTTAAATAATGGCACCCTAAAAATGACTCTTACGTTTACTTTCTTTCCTCTTTTCCTTCTTTCTTTCCTTTTTTTCTTTTTCTATGTTGAGAGGTAGGAATTTCCATTACTTTTTTTTAGAAAGGATTGTATTTATTTATTTGATAGGAGAGAGTGAGTGAGTGAGAGAGAGAGAGAGCACAAGCAAGGTGAGCAGCAGAGGGAGAGGGTACAGCAGGCTTCCTGCTGAGCAGGGAGCCCAACACAGGAGCAGTATCTTCTAAAGAGAAACTCTTGCTAAGAACTATGATTTTAACTTTCAGATATAAAGTGATAGCTCTGCATTCTATTCTTTCAGGGAGGTAAAATTCAGTGCAGCAAATTTATGTGTGATCTGAGAATGTTTTGTGAAAATATTATGACTCATTAGGGATGCCTAGGTGGCTCACCGGTTGAGTGCCTGCCCTTGGCCCAGGGCATGATCCTGGAGTCCTGGGATTGAGTCCCGCATCGGGCTCCCTGCATGGAGCCTGCTTCTCCCTCTACCTGTGTCTCTGCCTCTCTCTGTGTCTCTCATGAATAAATAAATAAAATCTGGGCAGCCCAGAGTCCTGTGATCATGACCTGAGCTGAAGGCAGATGCTTAACTAACTGAGCCATCCAGACGCCCCTCTGTTAATTTTTATTTTGTAGGCTTGAATATAGCCAGCTTACCTTTCACATATATGTCAGTCTAAAAATGTCAATGGGCAATTAATAATTTAGAAAACCACTTATTTCCATTTGGAAGAGGAGTTAGAGGGGTGCAGTTTGCTCTGGAGAGTACAAGATAATTTGGTTTTAAGGCCACCTTATTGTGAACACATGAAAGACAAGGATGGAACTCAGGTTCTTCCAAACCCTCAATCTTTCACTCCATCCTTAATAACAAATGGGGGAGGGAGGCAATAACAGGGCCTGTTTTTAAGATCTGTTAATTTTCACCATGTTTGTACTGCACTGAGAAATGTGAAAGACATTAGGGACTCTCAGCACAGTCCCCCTAAATGCCCCATTGCCCACAGGGAACCAGCCAGAGCCTGAAGTTGGCTTCAGATGGCTGGACAGGTGGCCTTGTAATTAAAACCTTTTCCTTCTAACTGCAGGCCTTGTTTTGCCAGGAAACTGAGGTGAAGAAAATGTTCTAGTTATATGCCTATGCCAGCTGCTTTGAAAGCTTCCTTACAGCTGTCCCCAAACTATAGCAGACAGCCACATCTCTACTTTCAAAATCTTGGGGGCTTAGTGTTATTTGAGATGGGATAAGCAGGCATAGAGATGAGGGAAGATTTCTTCCCTCATCTCTAAAGTTCTGAGCCTTTTTGAAGAATCAAACAGCACATACAGAAAGGTCTGGAATGCATGCATTTCCTCCTTATATTCACCCTGTGAGATGGGGGCCATTATCCATCCTCATTTTATGGATGAGAATTCCAAAGCACAGAGGATTTCATTAACTCTATCAAGGTCACTTCAAGTGTCAGAGTAAGGATTCAAATCCAGGTAGTCTTAACTAAATTTGGGCTGTGGTAACCTCTACTTTTAGGCATGTTGGAAATTTAATTCCTGATCATTCCCCCACGTATAGTCTCCACCTTCAGTTTTTCTCTGTGTCAGTTTACAACCAGGCCATCTTTCCAGGTGCTCATGCCTGAAATATGGGTGTCATCCTTGACTTCTCCCTTTTTCATATACCCCAGTTACCAGGATATTCAGGATATTCAGTTAATTGTGTCTTCATAACACATCCAGATCTGACTGTGTCCCATCATTTCCATTGCTCTGTACCACCTTTGTCAAAGCCATCTGTGTTCCAATCTCTATTCTACAGTAGACTTCACACTGATCTCTCCAATTCTAGTCTTGCTGCCACCCCAGTCTCTTCTCATCACACTGGCCACAGTGATCCAGCACTAGGACGCAGCTCTATTCTACAAGATTGTACTGGGACTGAGGGTCCTTCTCTCTTGTTCACCTTCCCTTGGGTTGCTGCGTTTACCTGTAAGGTCAGAGCTGGCTCAGCTCCTCCTCGCTCCTCCTCCACATTCTCGCCCATAGAAAGGGAGTAAGAGAGGAAATCCTGGGATGCAATGTACTTTGAAACAAATGATACAAAATTTGTATACATCATTTCCATTCACATTTGACTGGTAAATAAATGGTCACATAGCCAACCTAGCTACAGGGTTGGGTAGGGCTCGGGGATGGGAAGTAGGGATAGGGGTGGGGTGGGGTGGGGGTGGTCTGGAAAATGCAGTGTCTGAACTGATTGCCATATTCCATTTCCCCAAGAAGAGGAAACTGGATCTGGAGAGTAACCAGCATTGTGCCAGAATTCAGGAGGGGACGTGAGTAGACCAGTTAGGAGGCTTCTCAGGAGCCTAGGACAGTGTCGACAATAGCTTGACAGTTGCTCAGAGAAGAGGCAGTGGAGAGGAAAAAGGTAGACAGATTTGAGATGTTCTTGGGAAGTAGAACTGGGGTGGGCATAGGGGCTGAGGGGAAAAAAAAAAAGAATCAGGGATGACTCCCAGATATTCCTATCTTAAGAAACAGAGTGATGCTGTTGTGCACAAGATCGCGAATCCGAGAAACCGCCAAGGAGCCGACACCGATGCAAACACACGAGGGTTTATTACAAGCTCGAGCCTGGGTCCAAGTATACCCGACACAGCGGAGCAGGCACTTGGACCCCGAGACTAAGAGGCTTAGCAACTTTATAGGGGCCAGTGGCCAATGGGATACGCAGAAAGTTGCACAGTCATGCTGGTCCACTGATCCGGATTTCCAGTTAGGGTGTGTCCTGGTCTTTGATTAGGGCAGGGCAGTGCCCTAAGTAATAAGCAGGTCAGCACAAGGCGGGTGCAGCCCAAAATAGAGTCAGTCCTGCTCTGCTTGTCTGCTTGTCCAGGGGTAGGGGATTTTGTTCAATTTCCTGGGTCCCTGCTCCGCTGTGTTGGGTATACTTGGACCCAGGCTCGAGCTTGTAATAAACCCTCGTGTGTTTACATCGGTGTCGGCTCCTTGGCGGTTTCTCGGATTCGCGATCTTGGGCACAATGCCTCTTTCTGAGCCGAGGAAACAGTCGTTGGAAATTGCCTATTTCTGGGGCACCTGGGAGGCTCAGTTGGTTAAGTTTTGGCTCAGGTCATGATCCTGGAATCCCCAGATTGAGCCCCACAGTGGGCTCCCTGCTCAACAGTGGCAGGGGTCTGCTTCTCCCTTTCCCTCTGCCCCTCCACCCCTTCACTTTCCGACTCACATAAATAAATAAATAAATAAATAAATAAATAAATAAATAAATTAATTAATTAATTAAATAAAGAAAAGAAATACCTGTTTCTCTAGCAGTCCCCTTTGGCCATCAGTGAGGCTTCTCTTAGGGGCCCGATCTTGGCATCACAGTGGTAGGTTGAAATAGCTTAGAGGAAGAGTCTGGGGGGGCAATGTGCTATATTTATCAAATGCATTTTCTCTTAAAATGTTTCAGGGGAAGGAGGAGGGCAATCTATCCTTGGTGCCTTGGTCAGCCAGAGTGCTGGGTAAGGTGGAGGTTCGCTCAAAAGAGCCAGGAGACTTGAAGACCAAATTAAGGTTGCTGTTCAAATTAGGTCTGGGTAGCTGCTGTTGGCTGGAGGGAGGGAGGAGCTGGGCAAGGGCACTCAGTTCTCAGCACCTGAGTCTAAAGGGGGTCATGCTCCCAGCACCTTGATGCCCCTTGATGTTGAGGACTCTTAAGTGTTTTCTCTGTCTCCTGTTGGCCAGACTTAAAGCACAGTGTGAGGAAATGTGTTTGCAATTAGAGTTGTCAAAAGGCTGAGAGTCTGGAAGGATGAATAACTCACACAGCTGGGCAGTGAGAAGGCCTGCTGTGGCCATTTTGAGCAGCAGTGTGGATGTTGGGTAGTGCTGGGAGGTTCCGAGGGCAGACATGCCTTGAGCCTGATACATTCTGGAAAGAGCCAACGAAGCCAAATTCCTCAGTCTTGAGTCCGGGGGCAAGATGGTCAACCAGAGATGCACAACTCATGTTGCCACCTGCGGGGATGTGTCTGGAGCACTGTCAGTTTCTATGAATGTCAGCTATTTTAAAACTTCTCTTATTATCAATCTCTAAAGCACTCATTGTGCCATGTACGTTTTTCTGACCTTCCTATTTTATGACCGAGCAAGTTGAAGTCATCTCTACAAGTAATTAAGGAGAACCAGAGGTTAAACCCTTGCTTGTGAATACTCTGGTGTTGACTTCACATGCTGGCTCTTTTAGTGTCCAGGAGGTTAAGCATCACAAGAGCTGGGGTGGCTCATGGCGCTGTGGTCGTACAGTTTAGGGAAAGGGCTCCAGGCATGAGGTCCGGCAGGCCTGGGTTTGAATCTAGCTGCCCCTTCACTAGTCCTGGGATCCTGCCTCTCGAGTCATTTGAATAGCCTCCTGGAATCTGTGGCCCCTTTATTTTCTCTCTCTCTTCTCTCTCTCTCTAGTTATTTATTGTGGCCTCGCTTTTAAAATGAAGAGTAGGAACGCCTGGGTGGCTCAGCGGTTGGGCACCTGCCTTCAGCTCAGGGCGTGATCCTGGGATCTGGGATCAAGTCCCGCATCGGGCTCCCTGCGAGGAGCCTGCTTCTCCCTCTGCCTGTTTCTGCCTCTCTCCTTCAGTCTGTGTCTCTCATGAATAAATAAATCTTTTAAAAAATAAATAAATAAAAATAAATAAAACAAAACAAAATAAAATAAAGAGTGACCACTTTCCAATGTATCTTTAGGCATTGTTATGAGAGTCCCATGAGATTGCACCACTGCAGGTGCTTGGAAATCTGTAAGCCAGCACGAGATCTCCCTTGTGATCTCAGAGAAGGGACCAGAACACAAACACAAAGGCTCAAATGCTTTTAGTTTCACCCTGTACTTACTGTTTGTGAGTCGGGAAAGGTGGTTTGAAGTCAGAAAACCCAAGCTGTTTATGGGAGGAGAAAAGGGAAAAAAATGCTTTTAGGTAAGTGTAAGAGAAGTGGGGAAAAGCGTGAATTTCCCTGTGGCGACTGATGTGTTAGTGAGCGATAATAGAAACTCTCGGGTCAGTGAATGTGTTCATATAGCTAGTCTCTCACCTAAGTGTCGGCACAGCCTGTGAGACAGAAGAGTCGTCATGATCCCTGTGGGAGAGAGGCAGGGAAGGCAGGGCGGGGTGTGCTGCTGCTGGGCAGCATCTGAGCCTAGAGGCTCACTCCCCCACTTCTTGCCTGAGGCGCCCTCCTTCCGGTTTATCTGGGACTGAGGAGGCTCAGAGCTCACCTGCTAGCAGAAGAGCCATACTAGCCATGCAGCCAGGGGGATAGAGAATCCCATGAAAAAAACTTGAGGTGATTATTCTGAGAATCACTTTTGCCATATTTAGGATCTAGGTTTGTCCTAGCAAGCACAAAATCAAAGTAAAGTGGTTAAGGAGTCTTTGTGGGATGTTTTTCCTAACCTCTTGAGTTTTGTCTTTGGCATTTACCTTTCTTTTCTTCTCTTTTCTTTTCTTTTTTTCTTTCTTTTCTTTTCTTTTCTTTTCTTTTCTTTTCTTTTCTTTTCTCTCTTTCTTTCTTTGTTTCTTTCTTTGTTTCTTTATTTCTTTTTTTTAATATAAGATTTTGTTTATTTATTCATGAAAATCACAGAGAGAGAGGCAGAGATACAGGGAGAGGGAGAAGCTGGCTCCTTGTGGGGAGCCCAATATGGGACTTGATCCCAGGACCCCCAGATCATAACCTGAGCCAAAGGCAGACGCTTAACTACTAAGCCACCCAGGTGCCCTGGCATTTACCTTTCAATGGAACAGAATTCTCCAGCCCACCACATGCAGGGCCTCCAGCAAACTCGGCCAGGGTCTCCTTATCCAGTGGCCTCTCTTCAGCATTCTCTATGAGTCACCAAAAACTTGTCATCACAGCTCCTCCTCATTAGCTGACTTGAAATCAGTGTCTTTCTTTGGAGTCAGGTAACCTAGGTGGTATTTGGAAGTGCCCTTGTCACATGAGCCACACCTCTAGACATTTCTTATGTGAGTAAATTTCTGAGAGAAAATGTGCACATTCACCTAGCCTCCTATCTTTTATGTTCATTATTTTTAGCTTCCATACCAGGATGAGCATCTTCTAACCTGCTCTCCAAATTCCACATTATATGGTCTTTAAGCTTCTCTGCCCTGAGTATGTTTAATTTAATCCAGTTGATATTTATTGAGGGCCTCCCATGGTCACCGTAGGTTTTGCAAGATTAGAGTAATGTTGTTAGCTTTTGTTTGTTTGTTTTAAATATTTTATTTTTAAGTAATCTCTGCACACTTCATGAAGCTCGAACTCAAAACCTCCAGATTAGGAGTCACATGCTCCACTGATTGAGCCAGCCAGGTCCTCCTAGATTAGAATGTTTTGATCAAAAGGTATTTTTTTAATGATGTAAGAGAATATTTAATCACATAAGAATATGCTGATGATACATTGTTACGGAAAAATAGATGCAAGAAATATATAGTATGATACTCTTTGTTTTCTAAAAACTTCTTTTTTTTTTTTTAATTTTATTTATGATAGTCACAGAGAGAGAGAGAGAGAGGCAGAGACACAGGCAGAGGGAGAAGCAGGCTCCATGCAGGGAGCCTGACGTGGGATTTGATCCTGGGTCTCCAGGATCGCGCCCTGGGCCAAAGGCAGGCGCCAAACTGCTGCGCCACCCAGGGATCCCTAAAAACTTCTTTTTTTTTTTTTTTTAAGATTTTATTTATTTGAGAGAGTGCGTGTATGAGTGGGAGGGAGGAGCGGAGGGAGAGGAAAGAACCGACTCCAGGAGCTAAGTAAGGAGCCCGAGGCAGGGCTCAATCCCAGGACTCTGAGATCATGACCCGAGCCCAAGGCAGATGCATAACTGACTGAGCCACCCAGGTGCCCCTAAAAACTTTTATTATTTAAGTATAGTTGACATACAATATTATATTAGCTTCAACACAACAGAGTTATTCAATCCTGTACATTACACAGTGCTTACCATAGTAAGTATGTTACCATTTGTCACCGTATATCATTATTATAAGATTATCGACTGTATTCCCTATGCTGTGCATTTCATCTCTGTGCCTTATTTATTTTATAACTGGAAGTTTGTACCTCTTAATCCCCTTCACCTGTTTCACTCATCTCCCTTAGCCGTCCCCTCTGGCAACCACCAGTTCTCTATATTTATGAGTCTCTTTCTGCTTTTTTTTTTTCCTTTTAAAATTTTTATTTACTTATGATAGTCACACAGAGAGAGAGAGAGGCAGAGACACAGGCGGAGGGAGAAGCAGGCTCCACGCACCAGGAGCCCGACGTGGGATTCGATCCTGGGTCTCCAGGATCGCGCTCTGGGCCAAAGGCAGGCGCTAAACCGCTGCGCCACCCAGGGATCCCTTCTTTCTGCTTTTTGTTTGTATGTTCATTTGTTGTGTTCTTCAGATTCCACATATAAGTGAAATCAGCCAGCATTTGTTTTTCTCTGTCCTACTTAATTCCCTTGGCATGATACCTGTAGGTTCATCCATGTTGTCACAAATGACAAAATCTCAATTTTTTTTATGGCTGAATGATAATTCCATTGTGTGTGTGTGCATACTTGTACTTCTGTGTATGTATACACATATACATACATAAATACGCATATACCACAGCTTTGTCTCTCAATGGACTGTTAGGTTGTCTCTGTATCTTGGCTACTATAAATAATTCCAAAATCAGCATAAGGGTACATGTATCTTTTTGAATTAATGTTTTCATTTTCTTTGGGTAGTTACCCAGTAGTGGAACTACTGAATCATATGACATTTTTATTTTTACGTTTTAGGGAACCTCCATACTGTTTTTCACAGTGGTTGCTTTCATTTGCATTCCCACCAACAGTGCCCAAGGGTTCCCTTTTCTCCACATCCTTACCAACACCTGTTATTTTTTTTGTCTCTTTGGTACTAGCCATTCTGACAGGTGCAAGGTGATATCTCATTGTGGTTTTGATTTGCATTTCCCTGATGATGAATGATGTTAAGCATCTTTTTATGTATTTGTTGACCATTTGTGTGTCTTCTTTGGAAAAATGTCTATTCAGGTCCCCTGTCTATTTTTAATCAGATTATTTGGGGGTTTTTTTGGTGTTATTTAAGTTCTTTATATATTTTAGACACTAATCCTTTATTGAGTATGTCATTTGCAAATATCTTTTCCCATTCATTAGGTTGTCTTTTCATTTTGTCGATGGTTTCCTTCATTGTGCAAAATCTTTTTATTTTGCTCTAGTCCAATAGTTTATTTTTGTTTTTGTTTCCCTTGACTGAGGAGACACATCCATAAATATGTTGCTAAGGTTGATGTCAAAGAAATTACTGCCTATATTTTCTTTAAGGCGTTTCATGGTTTCAAGTCTCATGTACAGGTTTATAATACATTTTGAGTTTATTTTTGTGCATGATGGATGAAGTTGGTCCACTTACATTCTTTGGCATGTAGCTGTTCAGTTTTTTTCCAACACCATTTTTTGAAGAGACTATTTTTCCCTCATTGTATATTCTTTGAAAGTTAGAGACTTTTGGATCAGACTTAGGCTCACATCCCAGCTCCACTACTTATTGTTGAGTCATCTGAGGCAAATTATCTAGCCTCACTGTACCACTGTAAAATGCAGATGAGAGTACCTACCGCAATGGGATTTGAGTGAGAAATAAATGAAATAATGTATATCAAGTACTTAGTTCAGTGGTTGTGCATGATAAGCACTTAATAAAAATAAAACTTAAAAATACACATAGTACTTCATACATTTATTCATATGTTTCTAAACTAATATGTATGCAGTTTCCTCTATATGCAGATCTCCTCTAGGCTCTGAGGATCAATGCAAACAAAGTCCATGTCCTCATAAAGCTCAAAGTGTAGTTGGGGTATAAATGGTAAGCAAATATATCCATAAATGTAGTGTCAAATAGTGAAAAGTACCTTAAAGAAAAATAAAGGGCAGGGGACATAGTGACAGGAGTAGGGTAAGATGGAGGTTTTATTCCTCAAACTTGCCCTTTGATGAAGAGCCTTTGCACTTGCTGTGCCCTCTGCCTGGAATGTCTCCCATCCCAATCTCCTGTCCAACATCATCCTCAAGGATTGCTCTCATTTTGTTCAGGTGTCTGCCTAATATCAGATCATCAGGGAGGCACACCTTATCTTAAAAATTCTACACACACAAAACACGTAAAGAGATGCCATTCCTGCCTTTGAAGTTTACAGTCCTGTAAAATTGACAAGTACACAAATGGCAGTCTTTGTAGGCCAAGACCGTTGCCTTGAGAGAAGTACAAATAAGTAACGTTCAGTTAAGAGAGTTGGGAAAGGTTATAATTAAAAAATGGTACTAGAGGTATTGCTTGATATAAAAGGAGCATAGAAATTGGAGCAGGCTGGGTTGATCCCAGCTCTGCCCCTCCCTCTCTTGGTAACCTTGGGCGTCACTTGGAATATGGAGATAAGGTCACCTGCCCCAGAGGGCTCTTGTGTTACATGAGAAACAAACCCCCAGTGCCCTGGTAGCACAGGAGGTCAGCTCTCAATTGTGCCCTCTTCCCACTAATAAGTAATTAATAGTAGTGTTTGGTTTGGGTTCTCATCAATATTCTTCTCACAGTGTCGTGTAATTGTCTGGGCATCTGGCTCTGCCAGGACAAGGGGAGCTTCTTGAGGGCCTGAACTGTTGTGTCCCCAGCCTAGCAGGTGGGTGGCACCATGCCTGTTGAGCAGGAGGAGTTGATCAAAGATAATGAGTGCACGCATCTAACAGGCAGAACTATTCTGTACAGCCAGGAACCCCAAGGGATGATGTGTTCTATTCTCCATCTCTATACCTCAGTACCCAAAAATTGTTTCTGACAGATGGGTGTTTAGCATATTCTTGAAAGATATTCTCTGTCCCCTCTGGGGAAATGCATGGTAGGTTTAACCACATCATTCAAAACCGGCGAAATGACACTGGTGTGCCTACCTCTTCCAACCCTGATTCTATTTTAATGCCCCCAGTTTTAGAAGAACTTAAAGAATACTGATTTTTTTTTCTAGCAGAAGGGCTGTAACCAGAATATTATTATCTTTAAGATCAGAGGTAGTTTTTTAAGCCATGGAGATTTCTTTCTTTTTTAAAGACTTTATTTATTTATTTATTTATTTATTTATTTATTTATTTATTTATGAAAGACACACACACAGAGAGAGAGAGAGAGGCAAGAGACACAGGCAGAGGGAAAAGCAGGCTCCATGCAGGGAGCCTGACATGGGACTCGATCCCAGGACTCCAGGATCAGCCCTGGGCTGAAGGCAGGTGCTAAACTGCTGAGCCACCCAGGGATCCCAAGCCATGGAGATTTTTATGTCACTTAAATCTTTGTTATTCTAGACATGCCTAATGTTAAGTCACTGACCTGTCCAGACATATTTCTCCTGCATTTAAAAAAAATTTTTTTATTTCTTTTATTTATGATAGAGAGAGAGAGAGAGAGAGAGAGAGAGGCAGAGATATAGGCAGAGGGAGAAGCAGGCTCCATGCACCGGGAACCCGATGTGGGATTCGATCCTGGGTCTCTAGGATCGCGCCCTGGGCCAAAGGCAGGTGCCAAACCGCTGCACCACCCAGGGATCCCTCTCCTGCATTTTTAAAAAGTGCTTTCTGTTTGTTTGTTTTTTGTCTCATAACAACTCCACTATAAAATAAGACACAGAAGACAGACTTTGAAATAATTACACTTAGGACATTTTATTAAAATGTGGTGGGGAAAGAAAGAGGGAAGACCATTGCCTGCTAGAGTGCTAGGGATTGTTCACTGATGCTACTAAGTGTCACCCCTCACTACTGTTAACCCACAATTTAGGGTAAAAGTCACTGAATCGGGAGGTCTTATGTGGAATTAAATGTCAAGGGTGAGTTGTGGATAATGGAACATGGGGCACTATGGACCAGCCCTAGGTCTGGGGCTTCAGGCAGCCCTGTAGACACTGTTGCCCCAAACTAGGAAGGGTGTTATCTGTCACAGTGGCAGCCTTGAGCTCAACAGTGGGCTGCCATGGGAATCCATTGCTTTTGAATCTGATTTCTCAGAATAGAATGTTTCCCAGAAAAATACCATGCAGTGCTCTCTAATTACCAAAATTGTTTTGGCAGACATCCCCCTGAAGGAAGCCTGAAGGCCTTGGGTGCTACCTTTGTAGCACCAAAGCCTACTTGGCTTCAAAATTTATTGTAACATCAGACAAACAAGACACTTGTACTCCTTTTCTTTAGAGGGATTGGTATTACAGACACTGGTAATACCAATTACCAATTGGTAATACCAATTACTATACACCTACAATGTATAGAGTTAAATTTACTGCCCTCTTGGTTATGCCAGGCACTTCTTTGTGAATTAAGCATTCATCCAAACCAGGACGCACACCAGACATGACCCAGAGGCTGTGGATGTCGCAAGCCCTCAAGGCATGGGAGTTACTGTGACCCTTCCCCTCCATCCTTGGAGCTGGTGCCTCTGCCCTCCCCTAGGAGAGTTATTATCTGGTGTGTACTCTTTTTCTCTGCCTGTAGGAAGTCAGCTTCCCAGGGTTTGAAAACTAGCTCTGTCCTCTACCATTGCTGCTTGGGAGATAGGCCCATCCACTCTTCCCACCCTGGCCCATCCTTCATACCAAATGGAAAAGCATTGGCATCATGGAGCATCTCTTAAAAAAGTTACTAAAGTCTCTCTTGTGAAAGGTCAATTAGTAACTCTTATATTTCTTTTTTTTCCCCAAAATAATAAATTTATTACATATGGTTGGCAGATAGTTGTTGCTGATATATTTTGTTCTCTCAATGTTTGTGAACAATTTCGAAATAAATAATTTTATATAACACATAATTACAGGAGTCCTTGAGGATCTAAAAACATTTTTTGAGCTGGTTGACTTTCTAGCTGCGAGACCTGGTCCCACTGTTGAAGTTCAAGAGGTTAAGTTTGCCATCCAAGGTAGCTGAGATTTTCCCAGCCATAAGGATGAGATTCTACTTCAGAGGTGAGAGGCCTTCTCTATAAGGACCAATAAAGCCCCTGAAGCAGAAATAGGAGGAGACAAGGTCAGAGGGCCTCAGTGGGGAGGGCGAAGAGCCCTGTCCAGGACCAGCATCCCTCCTTGCTCACATGTTGCCTCTCCCCACCCTCAGCAAGGGAAGGACTGCCCTACAACAGAAGCAGGTAGATCTGATGGAAGAACTTTCTTGTAGTTTCCAGAACTTGAAGAGGGTGCCCAGGAGGACCCTTGAATGGACCCTAGAGTACCCAGGATGTCGGAGAATTACATGTCCTTGGTTAATGAGAAGTCCTGGCCAATGATCCCAAGTTCTGGAAGGTCCCACTTAGGTTGTTTTGCAAGGACAGTCCTTGACTAAGATAGACCGGCTTGTGTGATCACACTGGATTGGCCACACGGGCTCCATAGTGACCAGCCCAGAACTACATGTCCTGGTCCCCGTGTTTGAAAGATTCAAAGTGGCTGACCAATCTTGACATTGGAGAACGTGTGAGTGACCTGAAAGCAGACATTGCTGTTCCACTGCTGGATAGGATCAGACCTAGCGGAGAATTTAGCCAGGACCGACTGGTTGGCATCAGTCAGAGACACAAATTCACCCTTGCCACTATCTAGCAGTGGTGGCCATACACCTGCTCCTCCAAGTCTAACCTGTTTCTTGCCACATCAGTGAATGAAGACATGAAACAGGTCTGCAAGTGCCCCAGGCACTGTTGACTTGTTCATTTCCACCGTCCAGCCATCTCCACCCATGCTTCACCCATTTCCGGAGGCCTTCTTGGCCGCGGGGGTTACAACTGAGATTGTGTTGATACATCCGCACTTATTCGCAGAAGAGGCCCTGGAGGCAGGGCCTGCCATAGTGGGCAGGGGACAGGCAGCTGCAGTCAAGGGCAGCAGAGTGCTGTGGTCCGCGAACAGGATGAGTGGCCACAGGGTCTGACTGTCCACCAGGACGCACCAGCCCCTGCACATCTGGGCAGCAGCACCCCAGCAGCGTGCTTGAGATCACGAGGCTCAGCACCACCATGAGCAGCTTAGAGGACAGTTGCTGAGGTCTAGCACCTCCTTGGGTTTCGGCTCTGTGGAGTGTCCTGGGCTGGCGGGTCCCTAGAGGCCTAGGCACCTATGGTTACACCTCACTGCCATACATCCTCCCTCCCCCTGCCAGCACCAGGCTCGGCGATGACTTAGCTCCCAAATTTCTTTTCTTTTCTTTCTTTTTTTCTTTTCTTCTTTTCTTTTCTTTTTTCTTTTCTTTCTTTTTTTTTTTTAAGATTTATTTAATTAATTTATTTGAAAAAGAGAGAGAGAATTTATGAGGGGGGGTGGGGGGGATAGAGAGAGAAGATCTCAAGTAGGCTCTGGTCTGAGGGGGGAAGGGCTCAATTTAACAATCTTAAGATCATGACCCCAAGCCACAACTGAGTCAGATGCTCAGTGACTGAGCCACCCTGGCGCCCCAGCTCTCAAATTGTTGAACACACCCATCTGCCTCCGGATTTATCATCACCTCCAATCCACCAGCCTGGGATGCCTCTGGTTTTTGCAGTGAATCCAGCCACCTATGTCTCATCCTTTTGTTCCCTCACCCCCACCCCCTCCTTTTGGACTTGGTTTTGTTGTTCCTCCCTCTGCTACATTTCTACAGCCTTCATCTCACCCCTGGTTTCTGTTTCCCTTTGCAATGTCCAAATGTCTCTCATCCTGCCAGGGGACCATGTGACTCTCTCTAGTTTCATCCAGCTTTACTCCTCCATTCTCACCCAAGCAGCCCCTGTGCACTGTATCCACTTACTCTCGTCCTCTCTCCACCCCATTGCTGTCTGCCTCTTCCTCACTGTGCCACCCAGCTGGGCTCCTAGGCCACCCACAACTTACTTCCCCAATGCCATGTCTCCTTGGGCTCCTTCTCTCCCTGGACCTCCTGTTGCATGTGGCACAGGAGAGCCCTCCTTGCAATGTCAGCTCTCCTCTCTTTGCTCCTGAGACTTCAGGTTCACTTGCTTCATTCCAGGTTCTTTGTTTTTCTCTCCAGCATGAATTTTTCTTCCTCTATTTCTCTTTTGTTTTTTTCTAAGACTTATTCATGAGAGACACACAGAGAGAGGCAGAGGGAGACATAGGCATTGTGGGACTCGATCCCAGAACCCTGGGATCAGGACCTGAGCCAAAGGCAGACCACTGAGCCACCCCAGTGCCCCTCTCTTCCTCCATTTCTAAAACATTGATGGCTCCAGGGTTACCTCCTTGACTACTTCATTCTGTTTCCTCTTTGGGTGACAGTATGCATGGTGAGGTCTTTGACCACCATCTAAATGCCAGTCACTACCAGATGTGTATCTCTAGCTCAGACCTCTTTCCCTAAGACTGTAAGGAGGGCATTAGTTGGAAACACCTTCAGGGCCAAACAGTTAATGGAATGAGACAGATGGTGAGTGAGTGTGGCAGGCTAGAGAACCTCTTATTCTAGTTAAAGAGAATGGCTGCTACAGGGGCTTCACCAGTTGTTGACGTGCAGCAATTCGGGACCAGTGTTGCCAGATTTTCCAGTTTTCCCAGAGAAATCAGAGATATATAATCCTATTTGGAATCTCTCGGTGATTAAATATTGGTTCAAAAATGTCGGTATAGATCAAAGCATGTGTGAGAAGCATGGCTGAGTATGGACCACCTGTGCGGGATAATGGTGTGAGTCATATATTTCCCTGACGGCTCAGCACCTTTATTCTGAAGCCCACAGGTACTTCAGATTGAATATGCCCAAACCACCTTTTTCCCAAGCCCTCTGCTTTCCTTATGAGTACCTTAACTCAGTGGCACTTCCCTCTACCCCTTCATCCAAGCTGGAATTATGGAAGAGGGTATCCTTTTGCCTTTTCCTCCTCCTCTACCTTCAATCCACCACCAGAGTCTACCAACATAACTTCCTAAATAAATTGTGAATTTGTTCTCATCTCTCCATTCTTTGCCACCATTATCTTAGTTTACACTTCCAGCATCTTTTGCCTGGACCAGTAGGCTCCCAAGTGTTTTCCATGATGATTCATAATAGTTAATTCCCTCTGTGTATAAATCCTTATTCTGAGCCAAATATGTAATCTTGTTCCCTTGACAGTGATTGGTTTTGAAATGGGCTTGTGATCCAATCTGGGCTAGTGGGATATGAGGCAAAGTTTGCTGGGAAGCTTCTGGAAAAGTTTTCCTAGCTAAGAACAAGACCAAAGGAGAAATGGCTCCCTTCTCAGTGCAGTCTTCACTGTGTCTGTACATCACTCTGTGAACTGTTACAGCTGGCTTCTAAAGATGAGGAAAGGCAGTCTGCAGGCAGAGCCTACCACAGAGAATGCTAGAGTGCAGAGAGGATGGAACTGGATCCGTGGTTAGATTTCTGAACCCTGAATCAACCACATCTGCTGCCTGTCATTTCGGAGCTTGCAGCTATGTTGGATAAGAAGTCTCTTGATAAATTCAGTCAGTTAGACTCAGAGCTTTGTGTTTAAGGGAGCCAAAGGCATCCTGAGTGGTACCCTTGTCTCCTGCCTTGAGGTCTGTGCTCCATTACTCCACATGACACCTGACTGCCAGGGTGGTCCCTCTAGATGCTAATCTGACCACACTGCCTTCTGCTCATGGCTCCAGTTGCCCACAGGATAGAGTCTCAGGACCTTGGCAGACTGTTCAAAGGCCTCCGTGAGAGACCTCCAGCCTCTATGGCCAAATCGGTTCTCACTCCTTAACATAAACCTTATGCTCACTTTGGTCTGATCTACTTGCAGTTCCCTGCATATATGATGCTGTTTAGCTTTTCCATTCATTTGATAAATGTACCCAAGTGGCACCTTTGGGCCAGGAGTGGTTCTGTGCATACCAGCTACCATCCCCAAATCCCATGCACCAGCCATCAGCAGTCCCTGGGGTACCTCCTTTCTGTCTTTATCTGATAATGCTCACTTTTCTTTTTCCAGTCCAGTGCTAGCTCTTGTAATAGCTTTATATATGTAGTTGGCCCTTGAACAACACAAGTTTGAGCTTCATGGGTCCACTTACAAATGAGGATGTTTTTGGATTTTTACCTATAGATACAAAACAGTACTGTAAATGTGTTCTCTTTCTTATGATTTTTGTAACATTTTCTTTTTTAATTTTTTAAGACTTTATTTATTTGAGAGAGAGAGAGAGCGAGGGGGTGGGAGAAGAGAGAGAAATCCTTAAGCAGACTCCCTGTAGAGCATGGAGCCTGATGGGGCACTGGATCCCAGGACCCTGAAATCATGATCTGAGCCAAAACCAAGAGTCAGACACTTCACCGATTAAGCCAGCTAGGCACCTCTACTTGTTTTGTTTTGTTTGTTTTTATGTAGGCTTCATGCCCAGCATGGAACCCAATGCAGGACTTGAACTCATGACTGTAAGTTCAAGACCTGAGCTGAGATCAAGAGTCAGACACTTAACCAACTGAGCCACCCAGATGCCCCACAACATTTTCTTTTCTTTTCTTTTCTTTTCTTTTCTTTTCTTTTCTTTTCTTTTCTTTTCTTTTCTTTTCTTTTCTTTTCTTTTCAGATTTTATTTATTCATGAGAGACACACAGAGAGAGAGAGAGAGAGAGGCAGAGACATAGGCAGAGGGAGAAGCAGGCTCCTGCAGGGAGCGTGATGTGGGATTCGATCCCGGGTCTCCAGAATCATTCCCTGCGCTGAAGGCAGGCGCTTAACTGCTGAGCCACCCAGGGATCCCCCCCATTTTCTTTATTAATAACATTTCCAGTTTACTTTATTGTGGCAATACAGTATATAATACATATTAACATGCAAAATATGTGTTAATTGACTTTGTTTTTGGTAAGGCTCCAGTCAACAATAGTTGAGTATTTGGGGAGTCAAAGGTTATACATGGATTTTCAAATGCATTTTTCAAGGATCAGTTGTGTGTGTATGTGTGTATATGTGTGTATGTATGTGTATATATATATGTATATATGTATCTATAGGTGTGTATATGTATATATGTATCTATGTGTGTGTTTTTATATATATATAAATAAAAGAGGTAAGGAGGGGCAGAGGGAGAAGGAGAGAGAGAAGCAGGCTCCACACCCAGCACGGAGTCCTCTGTAGGGCTTGATCTCACAACCTGAGATTGTGATGAGCCAAAATCAAGAGTTGGATGTTCAACCAACTAAGCCACCCAGGCGCCCCTGTATGTACATATTTTTAACAATTGTTTTTATCCAGTATTCTATTTTGAAAAAAAATTTTAAATACAGTAAACTAAAAGATAGTACAAGAAATGTTCATATATACACAGGTTGACTAACATTTTGCATATTTGTTCTCTTCCCTCCATCCTCCTTTATGTGTGTGTATACACACACAAGCACACACACATACACAGATAGGCACACCTTTTTCTGAACAATTTGAAAGTAACTTTAGGTATCATGACTCCTCACCTATGAGTAGTAGTTCAGTGAGTATTGAGTATCTCCTGAGGACAATCTCTTACATAACCACAATGCCATTATTACACCCAAGAATTTAATACCAACACAATAATTTTACTTGATTTGTAGTTTATATTATGTATTTTCAGTTGTCCCAAGTGATTGTGGCTTTTTTATCCATGCAGGTTCTTCTAGGCTAAGCACGTGTCTCTTTCAGAAGGACATCTTCAATTCCTTCAGCTTCCATGCTCTGAGAATGTTTTGTACAGGTTGCTGTCAGGGTATTAACCGCTCTGTTTATGTGTGTCTTTCTCTCCTTCTTCACATCAAGTCCAGTATCATGCTTCTCTTCTCAGT